>NC_082710.1:146999162-148199162 GCF_030144855.1 Hypanus sabinus | reverse complement strand
AAATAAAAGATGAGATAATAGAATCAATTCGATTAAAAAAACTTCTTAGTCAAAAAAAGGATATTCTGAAATAAATATAAAAATTTTGGTAAAATCATCATTTTGCCTATATGGATGTAGCCAGCAAGTGAAAACATAAGGTGGTTCCATCTACTAAATAAATACTTCATAGAATCTACCAAGGGAACAAAATTAGCTTTATACAGATCCTTATATGGTTTAGTGACTATAACACCTAGATAGATAAAGGAACCCTTAACTTTGAAAGGAGAATAATTATATATAGAAACAGATTCATTTAAAGGAAAAATCTCACTTTTATTAAAATTAATTTTATATCCTGAAAAATCTCCAAATTCATTAAATAATTTTAGCAAGGCAGGGATAGATTCCTCGGGATTAGATATATAGACCAGTAAATCTTCAGAATAAAGAGAAATCTTATGAATGGTCTCATTCACAAGAATCCCATGAATATCTTTAGCTTCATGAAGAGCAATAGCAAGAGGTTCTAATATTAAGTTAAATAACAAAGGACTTAATGGACAACCTTGTATTGTCCCCCATGAAAGCTGAGAAAAAGGGTATCTACATTTATTAGTAATAACAGTGGCAATAGGAGTTTTATATATCATTCTAATCCAATTATTAAAATTAACACCAAAACCAAATTTCTCTAAAACATTAAATAAGTATTTCCATTCGACTCAATTGAACGCTTTTTCAGCATCCAAAGAGATGACATATTGTGGAGTTTTAAAAGAAGATGAGTATATAATGTTAAATATTCTCTGAACATTTGAAAAGGAATAACAACCCTTTATAAAGCCTGTTTGATCTTTTAAAATAATTTCACCCATAATATTTTCCAACCGATTGGCCATTATCTTTGACAGGATCTTAGCATCAACATTCAATAATGAAATAGGTCCATATGAGGCACAATCAGTAGGATATTTTTACTTTTTAAGAATTAAAGAAATAGAAGCCTCATAAAAAGTAGAGGGTAAATCATCTTTCACAAAAGAGTCCTTAAACATTTCCAACATATACGGAGAGAGAAATTTTCCAAATTTTTTATAAAATTCTACAGGGTTGCCATTAAGTCCAGGGGCCTTACTGGATTGCATTGAAAGAATAGCTTTATGAATTTCAGCTTCAGTAATTTGGGCATCAAGAGTTTTTTGATCCGCAACAGAAATTTGAGAAAAAGCAATCTTTTGTAAAAAAGCATTCATTTTAGAAGAATCCACTGGAAATTGAGATTTATAAAGTTCAGTATAAAAATCTTGAAAAGTCTTATTGATTTCTTCATATTCCCGAGCCTAGGTACCATCCTTTCTACGAATTTTCAAAATTTGCCTTTTGACTCCAGCCAATTTTAATTGAAATGCAAGTAATTTATTATTTTTATCTCCAATCATATAAAATTGGCTCTTTAACTTAAGTAGATAACCTTCGATTGGATGAGTTAATAATAGATTATATTGTGATTGAAGTTCCACCCTTTTTTTAAATAAATCAATATTAGGGGAAACCGCAGAGACATTATCTAAATCTTAAATTTGTTTTGAAATATTACCTAATTTTACTTTAGTCTGTTTTTTTCAGCTTAGCTGAATAAGAAATGATCTAACCACATAAAAATGCTTTAAATGTATCCCAAATGATTAATTTAGACATACCCCCTATATTATTAAAAATAAAAGATTATTTTATCTGGGTTTCAATAAAACTAACAAAGTCAGAATTCTGCAACAATGTCTGAGACAGGCACCAAGATGGGTGGGCAAGGATGACATCATCGAATTCGAAAGACAAACTCAAAGGCGGATGATCAGCTACAGCAATGCCGTCATATTCACAATTCTTAACACTAGGCAAGTGAGGGTCAACTGTATAATCGATCCTTGGATATTTTCTATAAAAATGTGAGAAAAAGAATATTCTCTATCGTCAGGGTGTAAATATCTCCATAGTTCAATCAATCCAAAATCGGTCAAAAAGGAATTAATGAGTGACACTGAGCGATTTGGAAGTCGCTGGTCTTGTCAATCAAGGGATTTAAACAACAATTAAAATCCCCACCCATTATCAACATATATTCATTTAAATCAGGCAGTAAAGCAAATACATTTTTAAAAAAGGAAGGATCATCTATGTTAGGACCATACAAGTTGACAAAAACAACTTCTCTATTACAAATTATTCCTTTAAAAATTTACCATTAAAATTTACAAATTAAAAATTTACCATTAAAATTTGACTTAATATCCTTTTGAAGGAATAAAATATTGGATTTAATAAAAATAGACACTCCTTTAGTCTTACTTTGAGAAGTGGAGTAAAGTTGCTGACCATTCCATGATCTAAAAAATCTATCTTGATCTCCCATCCTGATATGCATTTCTTGGGCAAAAATTATATCAGGCTGGAATCAATTAATGATTTTAAAAGTCTTTTTTCATTTGATAGGATGATTCCAGCTAAGTGCATTCCAACTTACTACATTAATCTATTTAAATACTGTACTATAATTTTATTTCACTTTACACATGCGCAGAGCACATACCAATATGGGATGATCAAAAATGGCAGCGATGAAGAGTACAACCACACAGAAAACATGCATGCTCCGGAACCACCCAATCAGAAAAACCACCTCTTTTTTCCATACATGTTGCCTGGCCTGCTGAGTTCCTCCAGCATTTTGTGTGTGTTGCTTTGGATTTCCAGCATCTGAAGACTTTCTCTTGTTTGTGATTTGCTTACAACTTTCTGTAGCTTCTTTCAGTCCGATGCAGTAGTCCCCCCAATCAGACAGTGATGCAGCCTGTCAGAATTCTCTCCATGGCACATCTACAGAAGTCTTTGAGTGTTTCAGGAGACAAACCAAATCTTTTAAATCTTCCACTGAAATACAGCTGCTGTCTTGCCTTCTTTATGGCTGCATTAATAATTCAAATTATAACTAATGTTTACAGGAAATAACTAAAAACCAAAAAGGTCTATTTTGGTGCAAAGGCGGTCACAGAGTTGTTGTGTATGTGTCAGACGTGTACAGTAAATGGTATGGCACTAGAGAATACAAATGGAGAGAGTGACCTTGCACTTTAAGGTCACATCTACATGAAAGTGGCAATGCCGGTGGATAGGGTGGTGAAAAAGGCATATGGTGTTCCAGTCTTCATAAGTCAGAGCAAGAATATAAAAGTTGGTTTGTTATCTTGCATCTTTACAAAACAGAGTTAGACCACACTTGGAATATTGTGTACAGTTAAATCACACTTGGAATCGAGGGAGAACAATATTCTCGTGGCCAGGTTTGTTAGAGCTGTTGGGGAGGGTTTAAACTAATTGGCAGGGAGTGGGTACCAGTGTGAAGGGACTCAGGATAAGACAGATGGTAAACAAGCAAAGATAGCGTGCAGTCAGACTGTCAGGTAAGACAGACAGATGATAGGACAATATTGCCACTAGCAGGGGTAATATCAGCGTATTTGCAATGCAGAATCAAAAAGGGTTGCAAATGCAGCAAACAAAGTGGTTTATCTCAATGCACGGAGCATAAGAAGTAAGGTGGATGATCTTGTTGCACTTTTACAGATTGTCAGGTATAACGTTGTGGCCATCACTGAACCGTGGCTGAAGGATGGTTGTAGTTGGGAGCTGAAAGTTGAAGATTATATGTTGTATCTGAAGGAGAGGAAGGTAGGCAGAAGGGGTAGCATGGCTCTGTTGGGAAAAAATGGCATCAGATCAGTAGAAAGATGTGACATGGAACAGGAAGATGTTGAATCCTTGTGGGTAAAAGAACACTGATGGTAGTTATATACAGGCCTCCCAACAGTAGTTGGGATGTGGACCACAGATTTCAACAGGAAATAGAAAAGGTGTGTCAAAAGGGCAACGTTGTGATAATCATGGGAGATTTCAACATGCAGGTAGATTGGGCAAATCAGGTTGGTAATGGATCTGAAGAGAGTGAGTTTGTTGAATGCCTACGAGATGGCTTTTTAGAGCAGTTTGTCATTGAGCCTATGAGAGCATCAGCTATACTGGATTGGGTGTTATGTAATGAACCAGAGGTGATACGGAAGCTTAAGGTAAAAAAAAAACATTAAAAAGCAGTGATTACAATATGATTGAGTTCAACTTGAAACTTGATAGGGAGAAAGTAAAGTCTGACATAGTGGTAATTCAGTGGAGTAAAGGAAATTACAGTGGTACGAGAGAATTGGCCAAAGTAATTTAGAAGGAGATGCTGGTAGTGATGACAACAGAGTAGCAATAGAAAATAGAAATCTACAGCACATTACAGGCCATTCGGACCACGATGTTGTGTCAACCATGTACCCTACTCTAGAAACTGACAAGAATTTCCCTAGTACAGACCTCTATTTTTCTAAGCTCCATGTACCTATCTCAGAGTTTCTTAAAAGACCTCATTGTATCCTCCTCTACCACATCGCTGGCTCTGCATTCCATGCATCCACTACTCTCTGTAAGAAAAACTTACATCTGACATCATCCTTGCACCTCCTTCCAAGTACCTTAAAACTATGGCCGTCTTGTTAGCCATTTCAGCCCTGGGAAAATCCTCTGACTATCCACACGATCATGCCTCTCATCATCTTATACACCTCCATCAGGTCACCTCTCATCCTCTGTCACTCCAAGAAGAAAAGGCCAAGTTCACTCAAGCAATTCTCATAAGTTATGCTTCCCAATCCAGACAGCACCCTTGTAAATCTCCTCTGCACCCTTTCTATAGTGTCCACATCTTTCCTGTAGTAAGGTGACCAGAACTGAACACAGTACTCCATGTGGGGTCTGACCAAGGTCTGATATAGCTCTTGAACTTAACCACATGGTTGATGAATGCCAACACACCATACCCCTCCTTAACAGCACTGTCAACCTGTGCAGCATCTTTGAGTGCCTTATAGACACGGACCCCAAGATCTCACTGATCCTTGGGGTATTCCACTAGTAGAGATCCCTCTGGACTGAAAAGGACCAAGTTATAGAATGTGATTTAAGTGATCTGGAGTTTAAAACTTAGCTTAACCCGCTGAGGAATCAGAATTGCAAACAAATTCATTTAGTGTGAGACCAGGAAAATGTGGAAAGAATATTTGGCAATGGAGCAGAATCTGTTACAGGTACTTGCTTCAGTGCTGCAAATATATAATTGGCCTTATCCCATATTTCATTATCTGATCTGTGTTGTGTGTACAGCAATCTTATTTGAGTGGTGACTAAGGCAATATCTGTTATAACTTGAGTTGAACATAAATATATTGCAAGCTATACTGCAAGGGTTCACTCTCTTTAAACATCAGCCTCTGAGACAGAGACCACAGGATCATCGGCTGCAGCAGGGATCTTCACAGCTGTAGTTGTGTTCTCCCTTTCAAAGCAGGCAAAGAAGGTGTTGAGTTCATCTGGTAGTGAAGCATCACTGCCATTCATGCTATTGGGCTTCACTTTGCAGGAAGTAAAGTGTTATAAACCCTGCCCGAACTGCCGTGCATCTGATGTCACCTACAAGCTTGTTCGAAATTGTCTCTCAGCAGCTTTTACTGTCTTCTGTCCAATGCCATGCAACTTCCAGACCATACAACCATACAGCCAGACAAGACATTTTGTCAGTGCTCCCATAGAAAGTGGTTAGAATGGAGGCAGGGAGCCTCCCACTCCTCAATCTCCTCAGAAAGTGTAGGTGCTGTTGCGTCTTCATATGTAGTTGTGATCCAGGTTAGATCACTCGATATGTACACACCAAGAAACTTTATACTCTTTTCTCATTCCATGGCAGACCCATTGATGTGCAATGGAGAGTGGCTGATGTGTGCCTTAATGAAGTCCACAATCATCTCTTCCCTCTTATCCACACTGAGACTCAGGCTGTTGTTCTCGTACCATCTGACAAGACTCTGTACAATCTCTCAGCATACTGACTCATCATTGTTGCTGATGAGTCCAACCACTGTGGTACCATCAGTGCACATGACGATGCAGTTTGAACTAAACCTGACAGTGCAGTTGTAAGTCAGCAGCATGAACAGCAGTGGAGCAGGCGAAGTGGAGTGATGTATTTCTCTCATCCTTTTAAATACTTTATAAGGTCAGTTCTCATTCACTTACATTCCAAGGAATAGAACTTAGCCTGACCAAGCTCCCAATGCAACACAGGCCCTCTTATCCTAACAACATCCTTCGTGGTCTTTTCCGCTCTTCCATATTGAAAGAGTTAATGAAATGCTTCCTTTTATGTTCCTCATCAATTGGACATGAGCATCAATTTCTGAGTGTGCACTAGGAGCATAAAACTCAATCACAGCTTCCTCTTTTTACCTGTCCATGGCCTAAACTGCTTATCTAGTTTTCAGTAATGGGTAAACAGAAACCTCTTGTTCAGTGATTCCTTCCAGTGTAACCACAACCATTTCTTTCTGTACTACAATTGTTGTCCCATTTTCTTCATCTGCACTTTTCACTCTTTCTTGTTTTTGTAATTACCATGTATAAGGTTTACTCTGAGTTTCGTGAGTGCAGAGAATTCCATTGCACCCTGGTATATTTGACAATAAAAACCTGAATTTATTGCCCCCATCTCAAATTTAATTGTATGGCCATAGACGCCACCTACAGTATCTCCTTGGCAAGTGTCTGATGTGAACTAGTTTGAATATTGTCACATCTTAAAATGAGCTTCTGATCACATATCCAGTTATCAGGAAAACACCTTTGTTTTGATTTAATCTCAGTAAAAACAGTAACTGTTTATTCCTGTCTCTAGCCATCTATTGTGTTCACAGACCTAGACTTTACTATTGCAGCACAATGTTTTGTTCTTCTTTCCATAATATTGAGAGCATTCAAAACTCTCATTCCTGTTCACCAATCTCTCCTGTATTTACAACCTATGCTCCATCCCAGTACCTTCGTATTAAATGCCTTTGCCATAATAGTTTTAACTTTTTGTTGAACTGGAAAAGTCTAGTGATAACATTGATAAACAATAATAGAAAATACTCAGGGAAATCCAAGAGCTCCTTTTGGCTTGAATCAGGGCTCATGTTAGCTGAGCAACTTTGTCCAAACCTACTGCCTGTTGGGCTGCTGGAATTGAGGGCAGCAATGAAGATCCTCTATCTCTGGAGTGTTCAGGGCTTCCTTCATCACTTCAATAACTTCCTCTCAGTTTACACTACTGTCAGTCACGCAAGTCCTAGCTGGAGAGAGACTCAGGAATATCGTCTCACTCAGATGTAGAATGATTCTTCATTGCTGTTTCTGTAACAATTTTGTTTTTCTGGTCAGGTTTGCTAACCCTGAGCTGAACCCTTGAACCTGGAGGACTAGCGGACCCTTTACCCTTTGACCTGTTTGGCATGTGTGACCCTACCGAGAGCCAAACCATAGAGCCCTACCTCCAGCTAACATAGCTCTCTGGGTCATTGAGGTACACAAGCCTCCAAACCCAATGATAAGGTGTGGTACTCCTGGAGAAATGTATCTATGTAGTTATGTATAATTTATTTTCCACGTGTTGTCTGAACCCACATACCTGTGATGTTGCTGCGTGTATTTCATTGTAACTGTTCCTCATCACAAGTGTGCACACGACAATATACTCACCTTGATTTGATATGTCTTAGACAGATAGGGTCAAAGGTCAGAATCTTTCTCTGTGTCTGCTATTAAAACAAGAGGGAGTGAGTAGGTTTAAGGAGAGGACAGGAAGATTTGAAGGGGATTAGAGCCAATGAAGTTTTACACAGAGCAAAATTGCACTACAATAGTGTTATGCTAACCACTCTGCTAACTGAATGAACAGGTACACTGAACAGAGTAACAGCAGGTACGATTTAATCCTCGTAAGTGTGAAGTGATACTTCATACTGAGGAGGTCCAGTAAGAGTGGGACAGACAGCAGGAACAGGGTCACCCAGGGGTGTATTGAGCAACAAAGGGATCTTGGTGCACAAGTTCCTGAAGGTGGCAACACAGGTCAATAATGTGGTGAAGAATATATATGAGATATTTGGATGGACAGATGGCTGAGTGAGAGTCAAGACGGGTAGCTCAAGGTTCCAGGGTACAGAATGCTACAAGTGTGATGAGGGTGGGGTGGTCAGAGAGGGGACTCTTTCTGATCTGGGACATTTCAGTTGTACTTCAAGAGGATCTCCCAGGGTGTGGGGGTGTGTGTGGGGGGGGGGGGGGGTTCATCCAGTGAGACTTTAGGAGGGGACATGTGAGGTAGTAAGGGAGATGATGCCTTTGATGGGATTGTTGTGCATTTGCCTCCACCAGCAGACCAGGCAGGGTTCAAGCACATTAAGTTCCAGGAGGAATGGCCATTGCGCAGAGCTCATTGTGAGAGTGGCTGTTTTGAGGTCGATGTGCAGACACTTTGACAGGTGAAGCTTTGGTGAGGTGGCTGAGATGCAATCAGGTGCAGTCAGTCCAGGTGTGGTGTGTCCTTTTTCTTTATCATAACCCAGTGCTAACTGCAGAGGTGGAGATGGCAGTCAGCGGAGTTGTATACTCCTCTGGTGAGATGTGGGAGATCTGTGAGCAGTTCAGTGTCTCTGGTGACTGTGTCTGCAGGGAGTGTGTCCAGCTGCAGCTCCTCTCAGACCCCGTGGATCGATAGGAACAGAGACTGGGCTCAACAAGTCCTGGCATTTAAATTGTACAAGTACTAGCTCATCCCCTGCACTTGGATCTGGGCCCCACCACAGCAATACTCTCTGGATCACTTCCAGCCCTTACTCAACATTTCCAAATCGCTGTGACCCTTAGATGGATCAAAGATCACTTCGGGTTTAGGTGGACAGAATCTTCTTCAACTTCTCTCCACTCCGCTCACTCCAACTTCTCCACTTCCCTCCAACTTCTCCTGGAATATTCCTCAACCTCACTGCTGACATATATCAACACGTGGATCACCCTCAGCTTCATTCGCCTCTTCATTGCAGTGTTCATTTTCCACAATTTTGCATATAAAAATTATTATTCGGATTTCGTGCTTTGAAAACCACCAGTAGGCTGTCACCCACCTTCAGCAGCGCCATCTTAAACTGGATGACATTTCTCATTGGTATTTATCACAGTGAGGATCAGAGAAGGTTCAGGATTCGGAGGAGAGAACAAGGATATCGTGGAGTCAGAATCAGGTTTAATATTTGTTAAATTTGCAGCAGCAGTACAATGCAATATATGACAAATAAAATACATCCCAGCATTACAAAGTATGAAGTGTTGGAGGTCCTGAAGCAGATTAGATTGGATGGATATGACATTGAGTCCTGACCAGTTCTATCTGAAGATGTTGTGGGCAGCAAGGGAGGAGAATGCTGAGGCCCTGGCAGACATTTTGTACCTTCCTCAGCCTTTGGAGAGGTGTTGGAAGATGGGAAGATGGCTAATACTGGGCTGTTATTAAACAAGGACTGTAATGACAAGCTGTGAACTGAACACCAGTAACTGGAAAGATATTGCTGGGGATTCTGAGAGACAGGATTGCTGTGCGTTTGAAAGACAAGGACTAGAGATAACCAGCATGGTTCTGTGTGTGGGAAATCACTACCCTTTCCCCTTTGGCTCCCAACACTCTGTGATCACGTTGTTGCCTGGTGTTTTTGCCATGCCACCAGACTGCATCAGCCTCTCCCTGTCATGGTCAGAAGAAGAGAAGGAAAGTTGGGAGAACCCTGGTTGATGCAGAACATCAAAGTTTCAATCAGGTAACAGAAGGAACTGTCAGGTGTAGGAATATGGTATTGAAAGATTCACCTGATATTCACAGGTTTCTCCAGTTATTTAAGAGATGGGGCTTCCCAGGCTGAGCCAGTGTTGAATTCTATACCTGGTTGCCCTCTAGAAGGCTGGGTTGAGTTGCCTCTTGAACAACTGCAATCCTTGAGGTGAGGGAATTGTTAAGGTGGGATTTCCAGACCTTTGATCCAGTGATGATGAAGGAATGGCAATATGTTTCTAATTCAGGACATTTGGGCAGGGGGGCGTGGAGGGTGGGGTTCCCATGCCTTTGCTGCCCTGCTCCTTCCAGCTGGTATGGCTGGTGGGTTTGGATGGCGCTGTAGAAGGATTCTCGGTCAGTTGGTGCAGTCCCTCCTTTGAATGGTGTCAGGGGAAAACCTAGCTTGAAACGGGGTGCAGAATAGACCCAATGAACCGTGCTGCTATCAAGAGAAAGAGAGAGGGAGGCGCCCAGTGCAATGAGAGAGAAAGAGAGACAGAAGATTGATGTTATGGCTCTCTGCCAGCTTGTTTACCTTTTCCCCAAGGTCACTTACCTGCTTGTTAAAGTTCCTGCAGAAAGTGGAAGGCTGAGCAGGTTGATGGACAGCTGATGTCCAAAATGGAGAGATAAAACCCAGGTCCACTGTTACACAGACACATGAAGACACACCACGAGGCATGCATTGGAGGATCAATTCGGGGAAACCAATCAGTGGCTCACAGTGTGAAAAGGTGCGACTGGTGGGGAATTATTTGTGTATCCACCCTCACCTGGGTGATAATTCCACCACTGCAGAATCGTCGTACGTATCATGGTCATAGTTGCTGACCACAACAGGATTTCGTAAAACAACAGGAAGATCGACTGCATCACCTCTCATCTCTCTCTCTCTCTCTCTCTCTCTCTCTCAACTAACTACCTCGAACTCTTTTTGTCACATTGTAACACTGTACCCATTTACTCCTTGGTTTGAAAGAGCCTAGTTTCATTCCTCTTTCCACACATATGTGTGTATATATATATATTTATATATATATATATATATCATATCTCATTGCTAACCTGTTCAATATACTTGCATTTGTATTACTGTATTGCTTAGTTACTAATAAACACTATGAGGTTACAGTAATACCAGGCTCCAGAGTTTTTTCCATTTCTGCTGGTTCTTTAACCTGGTCACGGGGTACATGACAATGATACAAACTGTGTGTCGGTGGTGGAGAGGGTGGATGGGATGACTATCAAGTACATGACAATGATACAAACTGTGTGTCGGTGTGGAGAGGGTGGATGGGATGACTATCAAGTACATGACAATAATACAAACTGTGTGTCGGTGGTGGAGAGGGTGGATGGGATGACTATCAAGTACATGACAATGATACAAACTGTGTATTGGTGGTGGTGGAGTGGACGGGATCAAGTGGGCTGCTGTGTCCTGGATGGGGCCAAGCTTCTTGAGTGTTGTTGAAACTGGAATGATCCACGCCAGTGGGGAGCATCCCGCCACACTCCTGACTTGAGTGTGGAGATGGCGGATGGGCTTTAGTGGATTCTCACCACAGGATTCCCAGCCTCTAATATGCTCTTGTAGCCACACAGAGATTGTGGCTATTCTAGGTCAGTTTCTGATCGGTGGTTATCAGTAGTGGGGGATTCAGTGACAGAGAAAGAGAATGAGAGTAAAAGATGCAGGAAATGTCCTGCTGCCCTGACCACACCATCACTTTTTCTCAGTTTCTTGTCTACACTGCAAGGGTTCTCAAGATGAAAACTTTTGCCTCTGGGACTACTGGCATGTCTCCATTCTCCTTCTGGGAATGTGGCTTCTCCTCTGCATGCAATTGATTGGGTTCATTTCCTTCTCCATCCCACCCGTGAGTGTGTGATGTGTGTGCAGTCACCGCACCCCCTCCACACACACACACACACACACACACACACACACACACACACACACACACACAGAGCCTCCCTCCCATAAACTCACTGTACACACAGGTGTCTTAGCCCTTTGCTCATCCCTCCCATCACCTCTTTCCCACCTGCCCAACCCCTCCCCAGATGTTCATCCCTCCTCCCAATCTGTTTGTTTCCCTCTCCACCAGTCCATTTCCTCTCCCCAAATGGCCAATTCCTCCCTACATGTCATTCCTTTCCCCACCTGTATATCTCCCCTCTCCATCTATCATGCCCCTTTCACCACTTACACCCCCTCTCCAACTTGCCATCCCCCTCACATCACATGTCCACCCTCCTTCTCTTTTTCCTTGTAACCTTCAGGTTCGGATCGCGGCTTAATCTAGGGGAAGACAGCGCCCTGCCCGGCAAACTTGGGAAATCTTCTTTAGGTGGATGCTGTGTGATGTTACAAACCAGTACCACAAAATAACGAACAGTATGATTTCTGCAATTCAGTGATTCAGCTTTGTATTTCTAAATTTGACTGTAGGTTAGGAAAGAAACAAAAAAAAGGGCCCATTTTAATGAAACAGTCTAATGTGCATGTTGGAGTCTCTGATTTATCCATTCGTTCCCCATCAACCTCCTCTGAGCATTGCAGACCCTCGGGCCCTCGGTCCTCGTTCACTCCATCCGGCGGTCTACCAACTCTCTCCATTCATGTCTTCTCTCTTCATCTCTTGCTGACAAAAGACCGAGAAATCCTTCCTCTCAGACCCACAAGAAAGAACAAGTCGCCGTTATCTCTGGTTATAACCCAAACATTGCTGCTACAGAGAAACCATTACATTAGCAGTGAAACCGCACAGCACGTTACACCCTCCCCCAAATTTCGTCATGTCCTCATGACTTGAGATAATTCGCCAACCCATCCTGCAAAACACAAAGTTCAATCCGGGTTTAAAAGGCCTCCCAACACAGTAGGGTTCACATTCTGTTCCCCTGGTGCTACATTGGCCAGCCTAGCCGGTGGTCTCCTAATTCTCTGAGACCTCCGTTCCCCCTCACCTAACTCTTCAGGTTCAGACACTACTGGGGATACTTCCGATCTACCTGCCCTGCCTATCACTCACGCCCATCTGCAACTCGGACCTCTCTGTTCAGTGGCCAGGCCCCGCTTCATTCCTTGCAACCCAGGCTGTCCGCAGCTTTCTCCCCCCACTTCACCTGACTCAGCGGGAGAAGGGCTGGAAGTCTCATCCTCAGTCAATGGGGAGTTAGCAAAAGGTGACATATCGGTCCTCATCCTCCGAGTCAGTATTCCCCTCAGAGGTGGGGGTTTGCTTAAACCCTCTTTATGGTTTCTTGCAATTGTATTTAGCTCTACCTCGTGTGTCTGTCTAGTCAAATCTCGGCCGAAGCACAGCGACGACAATGCTCTCTGCTTACCTCAGCCCACGTTCCGGGAAAGACGACGAGTGCTTTACATGGACGATGTTAAAGGATCGGTATTCATTTAGATTTAGGTTACTGCTTCGAGCCGCAGTGATGGCGTTAGTTTTTATTTAATTTGAGAGTTCTTAGTTAGCGGCCCTGCTGGCCTAGTACTTACTATTTTCCTTTAGTTCTGTACAGTTCTTATCCAAACTGAGTGAACTGTTCGTTCCGTGTCCGTGTCTCTCTCTGCACTTGGGCCATCCCGTCACCCGACGTCAGATCTGTTTGTGGTCACACACAGCGATTCCGTCTCGGGGTCTGCTGGGGTCAGAGATCATCTGGTAGGGTTAGGGAGTTAAACACAGCGGTCAGCCATCATGGGGTGATGGGGTGTCTGTAACGCTGCTGTAGATGGTAACTCGCTTCCAGTGAGCAACTGTAATCATCGACGCTCTCACGATAACCCCCTTGAGCTCACATAAATAACCCCTCCCCAATGACCCTCTTCCATAAAGTGTTTATAAATATCGACACCCTCCATGTGACCCGCAATAAAAACTGACCCTCACGCTGTAAGTACTGACCCTCCCACAGTGCCATCCTGTGAATAATGACGTTCTTAAGTGAGCATTACATCATCGACGCTCTCCCATCTAAGCCCCTGTAAATAGACATGTCTACCTGTGATCCACTGTGATACACGCCATGTAACACATGGCAAACTTTGACGCCCTTCCTTGTGCTCGTGTAAATAATAATACTCCTGTTTAAGTATTTACGTTTGTCCTGTAACCCACATTGACCCTGACTCCGTGACTCCGCTGGAAACTGAAGTGAGCCGCTGCAGGTATCGACAGGCTCCGCTGTCCCGCTGTCCAGTAAGTGCGAAGCTCCAGCGGCCGGCAACTGAAGTAGAAACGCTCTAAGGACAAGAGCTTACTGAATTGGACTTCACGCTCTCCCGGTGCGGCTCGACAAGTATTAAAACTTCTTTCGGTAACTCCCATCAATATTGAAGCCCTACCGATGATGTCCTGCCGCTATTTAAGATTTCCTGATAAGACCCTGGAAATATTGACGGAGGGTTGCTGATGGAGCTGGAAACCCCATCCCGTGTGTTCTCAATGACACAGAAGCTCCACAGACCTCATTCCCGGTATAGAAAGGATCTTCGCCCGGGATAAAGGACTCCGGCGAGCTGCTGGCGGCGGCCGATGCCCCAGATGAGTTGATGGGCATTTACCTATTGACGTTCTTGACTGGCCCACTGCAAACATTTACACAATCTGGCTAACCCGCTCTACGTAACGATGCCTTCTCGGTTTCGCCCTCTAAATATTGACGTCATCCGGTGACGCATTGTAAGTGTTCATATTCTTCAGGTGACCCGCTTTAGATACTCGCTCTCACAGTGGGTCGCTCTAAATATTGAAACACTCGCAGTGCTCTAAACATTGATACATCCAGATCACATAAATATTGACGCCCTCCAGATCACCCACCAGATGAAGGTGGAAGGTAGGTGAGGAAAAGAGAAGGGATAAGAGGGAAGCGAGAATCGGGAATGGATAAAGAAAGAAGGCGGAGGAATAAGACATCAATGGGACTTAGATAAATCTATGTTCATTTCATCAGGTCGGGGGCTACCTAGACCGAACATGAGGTGGAGAAAATCTGCAGATGCTGGAAATCCAACCCAACACACACAAAATGCTGGAGGATTGGTTAAACACGCAACTTGGTCAGCACAGCTATGTTTGGCTATTCCACTGTAGTACGCTTCTCTGCACCGGCAGTTCCACCCGCTGCGACGTTTCAGGACAGATCTGTTCCGCCACTGAACCATCTGGTTTGTTATATACTCATTGAGCCCTCCTTCAACACGGCAACAAAGGGGTTTATTGTGTGTATTTGGGTTTTGAAACAAACATGAATATTCAAAGAGGACTTGCTAGTTGGGATATACTGTCATTATAAATATGTGATTCTGTAAATTTACCTGATTGTATTCTAAATGTTAAAGTTAAGTAGGTGATTATGGCAATTGAAAGTGTATAGAAGTTAATCATTTATTATCTCTGTGCTGAAGAAATGTAGCACACCATGTCAGGAGACTGAGACTCTTGGACTGTTCGATACTCTCTCTCTCTCCCGGAGATTTAGTGTGTGATGAAAGACTTTTATATTTCCTAGTTATAGCTTCCATGTGGCTCAGATTTAGTCAGTCACAGCACATGCTTCCATGAACATGTAACATAGAACAGACTGCATAGAAGATGCTATGTTCCCCATTTGTTTCGAGTAACACCCCACTTTATCCATAGTGACTCTCACCTGCAGTGTCTGCCTGGTCGACTTGTGGTCAAAGGTGTTTGCTTGGAAGAGAGGGGGTGTAGCAATGTCTAACGTGGTAGTGGGGCAAGGTCTATCCTGCATAACTCCTAAGGACAAGTAGAGCCTCAGCATGGAGTGACACTTGGTGCCCATGTACTTTGGGTCTACACGCTGGCTGATACAGCCTCACATGAAGGTGGATATCAGGGTGAGGGTAATACTCGGTACATTTTGACCCATTCTCTGGGAACTCTTGTCATTGTGAAATCAGAAGGCACCACAGACAGGAGTCAGGAATATACCACAAGTGCAACAAGTACAGCTCCCTAAGAGTATCTCACACCTGATGGCCAAGTTCTTCTCAGTTATTGACAGAGAACACCATTTCACTGTCCCAGTTCTGCACTGAACCAGATTCCCACCACATCCAGGTCACCTAACCTGCTGACAAAGGGGATGTTTGATTACTCCGTCTGGTTACTCTTCTTGCAGTTGACTCTTGACACCTGGTGTCAACTCAAACTGGTCGTAGATCTGTGAACTGACCTTAGATCCAAGCAGAAGATGGCAACATCATCCATGTACAGGGAGGTTCTCACTTGAGTCCTTCCACTTCCCAGCAGCATTACCCCTCCTATGCCTTCATCCTTCCTGATGGCTTTGCAAACAGTTCTATACAGCACACAAAAACAAGACAGGGGAGTGTGAATAACCCTGCCTGACTCCAGATTTGATGGGAAGAACATCTGTCTTCCACCCATTGCTTTGAACAGCACTACAGATACCTGTGTCAAGCAGCTGGATAGAATTTCTGACTCCCTCCCCAAACCTGATTTTGAGGAGTACATCCATTACATAATCCCTTTTGCTCCACTTTAATTCTAAAGGTGTCAGTTTGCACTCTTCCTCTGGATCAGAACACATCGGTGTAAGGGTGCCCTAGTGATGTTCTCATGTTGGCACTGAGCAATTGTCAATCAAGTGACCAGAATTTATATTACACATTTCTACTTTCTCCAGATGTGCCTGTAAACTTATGTGGAAGAGACTTACCTGCATTCCAGGGAGACTTAATATCCATATTCCAGAGAGCCATTGTGGACTATACTATCTCAATAGTAGAACCACAGAACATTACAGCACTGAAACAGGCCCTTTGGCCCTTCTTGGTTGGCCGAACCATTTTTCTGCCTAATCCCACTGACCTGCACCTGGACCATATCCCTCCATACCCCTCTCATCCATATACCTGTCCAAGTTTTTCTTAAATGTTAAAAGTGAGCCTGCATTTATCACTTCATCTGGCAGCTCCTTCCACACTCCCACCATT
Source organism: Hypanus sabinus (assembly GCF_030144855.1). Classification (NCBI taxonomy): domain Eukaryota; kingdom Metazoa; phylum Chordata; class Chondrichthyes; order Myliobatiformes; family Dasyatidae; genus Hypanus; species Hypanus sabinus. The sequence continues at coordinate 148,182,378 of NC_082710.1, read as the reverse complement.
CTCTGTGTGAAGAAACCCCCCCCCCCCATGTTCCCTTTAAACTTTACCCCCTTCATCCTTAACCCACGTCCTCTGTCTTTTTTCTCCCCTAGCCTCAGTGGAAAAAGCCTGCTTACATTCACTCTGTCTATACCCATCATAATTTTATATACCTCTATTAAATCTCCCCTCATTCTTCTACACTCCAGGGAATAAAGTCCTAACCTATTCAACCTTTCTCTGTAACTCAGTTTCTCAAGTCTCGGCAACATCCTTGTAAACCTTCTCTGCACTCTTTCAACCTTATTAATATCCTTCCAGTAATTAGGTGACCAAAACTGCACACAACACTCCAAATTCAGCCTCACCAATGTCTTATAGTAGTCAACCTACTTTCTAAAAGTGGCAGTTACTCATTACCCACACATCAAGGACTTTGCAACATTTTACAAGAGTGACTTGAAAGCCTTCAGGAACTTGTCTAGATTCTGTTTAGATCTACAACTCAGTAAGTGGCTCTGTTATCTTCATTGCACAGCTTATTATCACTTGGCTGGAAATAACCATTTCATACATCAGAATTAAGACTCCTATGTCAGTAAGGAAATTGCTCTCTACACTTCTGAAATATATGTGGGTGATTCCAGTGTTGTGGTGGCAGCAAGACTCCCCCACAAGGTTCAGAGGACAGTATCAGATCAGAACAGGGAACTCCATCTAACTCTAGCAGTTTCCAGAGGTAAGTCGGCAAAGGACTTTGGACAAATGATCAAGGGTCTATGAGGACATAATGATAGAAGGTCCTGGAAACAATTGGATGGAGTCTGTGACCATTGGAATGAGGTAAGGGTTTTCTTTTAACCCTCCCGAGTACATTAAGAACAGAGGCAACCTTTGAACAGGAAGTTGTAGGAAGATTATTGTTCAGTGCTGATGTGAAACTTTTACTGTCCAAGGTCTCATTGCAGCTTTGCATCATCTAGCCAATTGAAATTGGTAAGATGACAGCTGAGTCACATAAAGTGACTCTTAATCCCATAGAGCACAGTACCCTTTTCCTCAGAAGCCAAAGAGATAGATCATATAAGTCAAACATAATATGTCACTTGCTTATCAGAAGCTGTAAATCAAGTTTGTGAACAATATATGATATGTGTTTTACAAAATCCAGGGAAAATAATGAAGGTGGAAGGATCTCATACACTACGCCTCTGATATACTGTGCATTTACAGATGGATTTTATAGAATTATTTTCGTTTGAAGGATATTTACATTTATTGGTCATTATTGGGTTTTTTTCAGGATGGGTTGAAGCATTTCCTTGTAGAAAGAATTGCAGTTTTAGTAGCTAAATGTTCGTTGAAAGAATTCATCCCAAGGCGGGATCCTTTGGAAACTACCTACTGGCAATGGTTCCCACTTTACTGGAAAGGTAATAAGAGCATGAGAGGCCTTACAGATTGACCGACATTTGGACCTCAAGAGAGAGAATTTGTAGAATGTCTTAGGGATGGCTTTTTAGAACAGCTTGTTATTGAGCCTACTGAGGGATCAGCTGTGCTGGATTGGCTGCTGTGCAATGATCTGGAGATGATAAGAGAGCTTAGGGTTAAGGAACCATTAGGGAACAGTGATCACAATATGATCGAGTTCACTTTGAAATTTGAGAAGGAGAAACTAAGTTCCAATGTGTTGGTTTCAGTGGACTGAAGAAAATTACAATGGCATGAAAGGGGAACTGGCTGAAGTTGACTGGAAAGGGACACTAGCAGGAAGTACAGCACAGAAGCAATGGCTGGAGTTGCTGTGAAAAATGAGGGAAGTGCAAGACAGATATATTCCAGATAAGAAAAAAATTTGAATGGAAGGAGGACACTACCATGGGTGACAAGTGAAGTCAAAGCCAAAGTAAAAGCATAAAATAGGGAATATAAAGTAGCCAAAGCTAGAGGATTGGGAAGCTTTTAAAAACTTGAAGAAGGAAACTAAGAGGGTCATTAGGAAGAAAAGATGAACTATGAAAGGAAACTGGCAACTAATATCAAAAAAGGTAGTAAGATTTTTTTTAAGTATACAAAGGACAAAAGAAAGTTGAGGGTAGATATAGGACCAAAATAAAATGACACTGGAGATATTTTAATGAGAGATGCAGAGATGGCAGAGGAGCTGAATGAATATTTTTCATCAGGCTTCACAATGGAAGACATCTGCAGTACTGGACATTCAAGAGTGTCAAGGAAGTGAAGTATATGCAGTGAAAATTATGACTGAGAAGGTGCTCAGGAAGCTTAATGGTCTGAGGGTGGATAAATCTCCTGGACCTGATGGAATGCACCCTCAGGTACTAAAGAAAGTAGCTGGCGAGATTGTGGAGGCATTAATAATGATCTTTCAAGAATTAGTAGACTCTGGCATTGTACCAGATGACTGGAAAATTGCAGATGTTACTCTGCTATTTAGGAAGGGTGGGAGGCAGCAGAAAGGAAACAATAGACATGTTTGCCTGACATCAGTGGTTGATAAGTTGTTGGAATCGATTGTTAGGGATGAGATTACAGAGTACCTGGAGGCACATGACAAGATAGGCAAAAGCCAGCATGGCTTCCTGAAAGGAAAATCTTGCCTGAATAACCAACTGCAATTTTTTGAGGAAATTACAACCAGAGTAGACAAAGCAGATGCAGTAGACATGGTTTACTTGGATTTTCAGAAGGCCTTTGACAAGGTGCCACACAGGAGGCTGCTTAGCAAGATAAGAACCCATGGAATTACAGGGGAGTTACTACCATGGGTGAGCAGAAAACAAAGAGTGGGAATAAAGCGATCCTATTGTGGCTGTATGCTGGGTAACACTGGAGTTCCACTAAGGTCAGTGTTGTGACCGCTGCTTTTTACGATGCATGCCAATGATTTGCATTACAGTATTAACGAATTGGTGGCTAAATTTGCTGATGATATAAAGAGAGGTGGAAGAGCGGGAAGAGTTGAGGAAACAGCGAGCCTGCAAAGAGACTAAGATAGTGAATGGGCAAAGAAGTGGTAAATGAAATATGTTGGAAGGTGCATGGTCATGCACTTTGGTGTAAGAAATAAACAGGCAGACTGTCACTCCCATTTAGATGGGGAGAGAATTCAAAATGCAGAGTTGCAAAGGGACTTGGGAGTCCTTGTGCAGGATACCCTAAAGGTTAATCTCCAGGTTGAGTCAGAGGTGAAGAGAGCAAATACAACTTTGACATTCATTTCTAGAGGTATAGAATACAAGAGCAGGGATGTAATGTTGAGGCTCTGTAAGGCACTCGTGAGACCACACTTGGAGTATTGTGTGCAGTTTTGGGCTCCTTACTTTAGAAATGATATATGACATTGGAGACGGTTCAGAGAAAATTCACGAGAATGATTTCAGGAATGAAATGGTTACCATATGAGGAACATCTGGCAACTCTTGGGCTGTATTCCCTGGTATTCAGGAGAATGAGGGGGGATCTTATAGAAACATTCTGAATGTTAAAAGGCCTGAACAGATTAGATATGACAAAATTATTTCCCATGGTAGGGGAGTCTAGGACAAGAGGGCACGACTTCAGGATTGAAGGAGGTTCTTTTAGAACAGAGATATGGAGAAATTACCTTAGTCAGAGGGTGGTAAATATGTGGAATTTGTTGCCACAAGCTGCTGTGGAGGCCAAATCACTGGGTGTATTTAAGGCAGAGATAGATTATCCAGGGCTTCAAAGGGTATGGGGAGAAGGCAGGGGAGTGGGGATGACTGGAAGAATTGGATCAGCCAAATGGCCTACATCTGTTCCTATATCTTATGATCTCATGGTCTTATTTCCATTGTAGCTACCCTCCCCCGTCGGCAGGTTTAATAGGAAGGTTGAATGGAACAATTAAAAGCAATCATGGTAAAATATGTGAAAATATGGATTAAGATGCAAATAAGTATTGCCTTGGGTCCTTATGACCATTAGGGCCACAGCCAATAGGACTACTGGATTTCTGTCCCAACAAAATCATAATGGGGCGGCCATTGGGTCAGCTGCTTCATGCACCACCACGAGTTTAGCAAGGGGGTATACATAATTTGGATGAAAGCATGTTGGCCTATTGCGTAGCCTTGACAAAAAGTATCATCAACAGATGAAGGAAGGTGTCACAACCACCGATTTGGCAGCGCGGCAGATACGGCCATTGCCCTCGTGATTATGCACGTGTCAGCTAATTATATTATTTCCTTGTGATGTATTTAACTCCTTTCTGGTCATCATAGGAGCACAGCATAGTAACGTTTAGCTGTCTACTTGCATTCGGCCTTGGACTGACTCTGGAGACTAGCGGTGCTCGTTTTATGTTTAGTTAGTCCTTTCAGCCGCAGTGTAGGCTTCGTTTTCCATTTGAGAGTTTTCGTTAACGGCCCTGTTTGACCTAGCGTTTATTTTTTTCTTTCCCTCTAACTCTGTTCGCTTTAAAGTCTGTTAACAATCGACCCGCTCAGGTCTCGCTCTGCGCTTGGGCCATATCCAAACTTAGTGATAGAAACACAACTGGGGTGATGACATAGAGCCTGAAAATTACGTGGTCGTCCCGGCTTTTAAGAAGAAAAATTCCTTGCAACCTCGGTTTGAAGGACCATTCCTGGTACTGTTGGTGACTAATACAACTATCAAGGTAAGAGAGAAACCATTGTAAATACACAGCTCACACTGTAAGATTTCTAGAGCCAATAATGAGGCCCCTCACTCGCCGACTGCTCTAATCGTATTGGCGACGCTGGAACTAAAGGATGCCTCGCCATACATAAACAGGCCCCTGCTGGTAACTATTTCCTTTCACTCGGTTATGAATACGTCCAAAGAACCTTTCGGCTTGTTGGGATTTGTACCCATATTCCTCTCTACCGTGAAGGAGGAATCCTGCTCTGGGCCGTTCCCTTTAATTCCAGCGAATGGAGTTGAGTACGCGTCCAGGGACGAGTGGGGCCGAACTGAAAACACTCGTGATTACAGGGCAGATGCCGATTGCCATTACCGGTGCTTTCATGGATGGTATGTGTGTCTCCCCTCCCCAGCTTTAAGCGCGATTGGTGCATCCACAAGAAAAGAGGACCAGTTGCTCACGTGAAACTTTTCGACGCAGTGGCAGAGGTCTTTGATCAGGTAACGTGTCACTGCAATTGCAAGGGTAACGCTCCCTCTCTGGGGAGCAGTAAATGTATCTGTACGGAATTGGCAAATCTGTCCTCGCCGTTCGCTGAAAGATACTTGTTGGGCTTACCCCTGGCTGCCGGGTATGTCCCCCGAGTCTCGGGAGTAGTGTATAGAGAGCCGTAGTCCTGGAAGGGTTACTGTTATCTCCCCCACGTAGTGCTTCGCATGCGACACTCTCTCACCACCCTCAGGTGCGGTGGTATCAGTGGTCCATAATGGAGGTCGAGAGACTCTGGATATTTTTTTTTTTGGGGAGGCAGGTATAAGATACGTGATTTGTCCCAAAAACTGATGCGGCATCGGCTTTGGAGAAAATAACGAGCGAAACCGCAAATGCCTTTGATCGAACCCAATAAGGATTAACCAAGTTGTCGGCAGAACTGGTGGCTGTTCGGACAGCAGCATTACAGAACAGAATGGCTTATCAGAAAAGGAGGTACCTGTGCCCTGAGTGGGCAAGGATGCCGTACGTGCATAACTGACAAATCAGAAATATATGTAACTTTGTAAATCACATCCGAGAAGTTGCCAAATAGATTAAGAAAGGAGATCAGTATCACAACTATTGAGGTGGATGGTGGTCATTTGGGTGCTGGGAGGATGATGGTCAACTATTCTAATATTGTGGTATAACATTGTTATAATAATGACTGTTATTCTTTGCGATTTTTTTGGTGAAATAACAGAGCAAAGGAGGATATGAAGGAATGGGTACTCATTGAAGTGGAGGGATGAAAAGGGAATTTTGGATTGGGTTTTCTGGTTTAAGATATCGCTACCGGAACAGCTTACAAAGGAATTGGATTGAAAACATTACTAAAAACACTTTTCAATGAATTGTGGTGAACTTTCAAAGCAAGAAAGAAGCGAGCGAAGGCAAAGCGAATTGGTGCATTGCAAAATGAACACTCTTGGAGTTGGAGCTGTGTTGGTTGGAGTGGACGATTCGGAGGGAAGAAGATGGAACGGGAGTTGGTGAGGGGGATGATAGCGGATTTGCGGAGCCGATTTGGGGAGGTCGAAAACGGCTCCTTCGGCAGCGAAATCCATGGCCAAAGCGAATCGCCGGGTCGCGTATTCTGAGCCCGGAGCGACACAGCACAGCAAGGCCAGGGTCCCAATGTAAACCGCTGTTTGGACAATCGGAACGCCGGTCCAGATAGACCAGGGGATCGCCAACCTTTTTTGGACCGCGGCCCGGTTCAATATTGACAAAATTCTTGCGAACCAGCCGACAGCGGGGGTGGGGGGGGGGGTTGTTAATCACGACCAGAATATAGGTGATCAGTCAACTGAGTCACTTGTAGGTAGCGAATACACTCAGTTTCATTTCATATAGGGTTTATCTAACGAATTTAACATTAAATACACAGCCCACGTTTTCCTCGCACAAATAGTGATTAGTCAATTATAAGTCAATAATTTAATATCCAAACGTTACTTAAACACAACGCATATTTTCCTCGTATGAACATATAAAATCATTGCAACACACCAGTATCGCTGTATCAGTGGGACTCCCGGGCTTGTTTACCTGCAACAAGACAGTCCCATCGATTCCGCAATGTAGTTTTCGTGGCTCTTAGCACTTGCTTCTGTCCCGTTTGCTCACCTCTTCTCCGCTCAAAAAAAAAACTCAACGGGTTTGTCTTTAAGTGCAGGGTGCTTGGACTCGGGTGCCGAGGCAGTTTTGAGGGCTTCATTGTCTCATTAGACAAGTCTCCGGGCCTGAATTCCAGCCTCCCGCCCGCCGCCAGACGCCTTGGCCAGGTGCGGCTGATTGTGGGTGGGGTGAGGACAAGGTAAGGGCCGGAGGTCCCCGTGCAGGGGCCGCGGCGGTCGCAGTCCGGAGAGCGACCAAGCGAGGAGTGTGACAGGGGACGCACCCACCCACCACCTCCACCCCCGTAGGTAGGTAGGTAGGAAGGAACTATCGGCCGGCAAAAGTTTGGCTCGAGAGATGACTTTCAGTAGATCGCAGCGAGGTAGCTGCTCTGCTACTTAAGAAACCCTGAACCCACATTAGGTCGTCTGCGAATATTTTAGCACCGGGTTCCCCATGAACATTCGGTGTGCTAAACAGGTTTAGAGGCGGCGCCCATCTGTCTGTGCTCCAGGACAGTAGCACCGGCACTTCTCACCGGCCGCGCAACGCGGTCGGTTACCCGAGGCCAACCGGTGATCCCTGGTGCGAGGGTATCACAGCATTTAGGCGACTGATGTCCTCGCGTGTGTTCAGGTTCAACAGTGGGCGTGAGAGGGAATGAGGAAAGTTACAGCTGACTCATACTGTTTCATATCGCCAAATCGTTTGGTTTTCTTGCAGGCCGGTACTGGTCTGTGGCCCGGTGGTTGGGGGCCACTGAGATAGACTGAGGGCTCTTCTCTCTGCGATGCCAGGGCTGTGAGACTGCACCCCACCCCCAGCTGCTGTGCTTCGTGTCTGCGAACTCGTGACGATTTGCCCCGCTAATATGATGAAATGAATACCAAGGGTTTGGGCCTACTCCGGGCTGCTCCGCAGATTTAGATGATTTAGATCTAAGGATTCAATCTGGTTCAGAATGCTCCTGCAAATAGAAGTGAGCATTTTGTTTCTTTCATTGTGCGTACTGGGGGGTGGGGGTTGCTCTTGTTTCAATTGGGTTCCCCCGGGTTCCTTGAATGTGACTGCCTATAAGCAAATGAACCTCAAGTTCGTATAATTTGTATATTCTTTGATAAATGTACTTTGAAATAACATTGCTTTACATATTACAATTACTGCATTTGGTGCAGTGTGCTGTCATAAAATAGCAATAAGGAGGGAATGTGGAAGTGTGTTTGTTGTAAAACATGGCATTTTGTCTAACAAAATGGAACCTACATTGTAATAGTGGTTTGCTCCATATGTTCATGCAACATCAGCTTTTTAAAAAAAAAACAAACAAACAGAAGGCAACTTAAAGTCACAAAAGCAAAAGCTGGAATATGAAGGCAAGCTAGCCAATGCTGGAGGATGCAAAATGATTCTTAACATATATTTTAAAATAAAGATGAATAGATATCAAACTGCTGGAGGGGTGGTGATGGGAAAACAAGGAAATGATGGACAAACTGAATAAGTCTTTTGCATCTGTTTTTACTGTGGAAGACATTAGCTGTATGTCAGAAGTTTGAGTGTGTCGGGGGTCAGAAGTGTGTGAAGTTGCCTTCTTGAGGGAGCAGGTGCTTGGGAAATTGAAATGTCTGAAGCTGGATAAGTCACCTGGTTCATATGGCCTGCATCCCACAGTTCCGAAAGGGGTGCCTGAAAAGATTGTGGCAGCATTCATAATTATCTTTCAAGAGTCAATGGATTCTGGCATGGTTCAGGAGGGCAGGAAAATAGCAAATGTCACACCAGTCTTCAGGAAGGGAGAGGGGCAAAAGAAAGAGACTATAGGCCAAGTTGGTTTGACCTTAGTAGTTGGGGAGATGTTGGGGTCAATAGTTAAGAATGAGGTTTGAAGGTACTTGGAGGCACATGATAAAGGGCTGAAATGAGCATGGTTTCCTCAGAAAATCTTACCTGATGAACTTGTTGGATTTTGAAGATATAAGCAGGATAGATAAAGCATTGCAGAAGGCCTTTGACAGGGTGCCACATGTTGTTGCTTAACAAGTTAAGAGCCCTTGATAGTCCAGGAAAGATTCAAGCAAGAATAAAGCAGTGTCTGATTGGCAGAAGGTGGAGTGGGAATAAAGGGAACCTTTCTTGATTGGCTGCCAGTGACTAGTGGTTCCAGGGGGATCTGCTTTGGAACATTATATCTTATGCTCTTATGACAATGGATCCTAAATAAATGACAAACTACAGAAGGAAAAGTGGATTCAGTCACTGGAAAACTGGAAAGTATGCTAATTAAGCAGATTAACAAAATGCACCCTGTCCTTGAACTGGGGTATGGGGAGCTGCACTTTTTTTTTACTGTGGTGTCTTTTTTCTGTTTTTTGAAGCAATTACTGGCTCTTGAGTGGTACTTCCAATGCTGCAAGTAAAATAAATGTGCTAATGATTGATGCACTCTGATTGTGTTTTGCTACATCTTAGAACAATCCAACATTTCCTTTGGTACTAATGTTAAGAGAAGACTTGCCCATCCTGGAATGAGTGCTCCCTAGTTCAAAGTCTTGTGCTTTCCTCTCCTTATCCCTACTGTACATGCTCAGTGAACACGTAGTCATATAGTGTTACAGTGGGGCCCTGCCAAACTGTGAAATCTTGTTTGTGTGGATGCTGTGTGATGCCTGGTTACAAATCTGCACTGCAAAATATCAGACAGTACACCATATGCAATTAACTAATTGAATTTTATAAATCTTAATCTGAATATAGGGTTAGTAATGAAAAGAGAAAGGGCCCATTTTAAGGAAAAAGTCAGAAGTGCCTGTTGGAGCTCACTGATATGGCCATTCATCGACCTCTGAGGGTCACTGACCTTTGTACCCTTGCTCCCAGTCCACTCCATCTCGTGGTCTGCCAGCTCTCTCCACGTCTTCCTTCTCTCGCTGACCAGACCATGAAAATCTCTTTTCCAGACTTGCAAGAAACAACATTTCTCTCATTGAATGCCCCCCCCCCATTCCAAGCCCTGTTATCTCCAGTCATAACCCAAACCATAGATACAACCATCTAAAGCCAGCTGAGGATTTCCAAAAGCTTAAATATAGCCCATATGAAGATGTCCTTTCCTATTACTGTAACATCCCTGTCTGCTGTTCCCGGTCTCTGATCCATTTCAGTGACACTTCATGCTACTTCTAGATTTCAATCGTGACAATAACATTGCACCCCAATATTTAGATTCCCAACTATTTTGTAACACTCAACAGTGCTGTGCATGAATTTCCAATGATCTTCCTCTATTTGGAATTTCTACTCTCTGGAAGTGACAAAGAAGCTACTTTTGCTGATGTCTCATAGAAAGCCATTATCTCTATTTCCAGTGCATTTACAGTTACTGTTCTAAACTTGCTAAATTTGCCCACAATAAAAGAATCTCCGGGTTGAATGTGGTAATGGGTGTGTCCTCTGATAATAAATTTTACTTTGATCTTTAAGGGAAATTGGAAAATTTTCAGATACAACAGCACATCTTGCAGACTATTTGTTACAGTTGATGATCAAACATTACTGTAACCTATCTGATGGAATTTAAAAACACAAAAAGACTGGATGAGTATAAGTGATGAGTGGGGTTTACCGGGCTGTAGGCCTCATGGATTCTGAACTTTTATCTGAGATACTCCTTATTATGAAGTGTTCTGTCAGAGGGAATGTTTATTTCATTCTTCAACCCTAATGCCTTTTCTATTTGTTATTGTAACCTGTAGTCCAGCTCCCAGTCACTATTGGGAGGCCTGTATACAATTGCCATCAACATCCTGTTGCCCTTGCAGTTCCTTAACTCAACCCACAAGGATTCAACATCTTCTGACCCCATATCACATTCTTCTACTGATTTGATCCTATTCTTTACCAGTAAACCCACACCACCCCTTCTTCCTACCTTTCAATCCCTCTGATAAAACATGTAACCTTGGACATTCAGCTCCCAACTACAACCATTCTTCCATCACGATTCAGTGATGGCCACGACATCATGCCTGGTAATCTGTAACATTGCAACAAGATCATCCACCTTGTTTCTTATACTACGCACATTTAGATACAACACTTTGAGTACTGTATTTACTATCCCTTCTGATTCTGCATCCCTAATGGTTGAATACTCAGTCTGTGGGCTGCAACTAAGTCCCATCACTTGCCTGCCTGCCCTTCCTGGTTCAGAATGCTGCCGCAAATACAGGTGGATTGGAACAGGATTGGGCTATTCTGTCCATCGAGCCTGTTCAGTCAATCCATGGCTGATTTATTATCCCTCTGAAACTTTTGTCCCTGTAAATTTTGAGGCCCTTGCTAATCACAACCTGATCAGCCTCTGTTTTAAGTATAGCCATGTGCCATTGTTTGCACTGGCTCACAGTGAGAGCAAGCATTTGCACACTGTCGGGAGTATTCAAGGACATAGCTCCCACTTGCTTCAAAACAGCAACAAATATACCAGTTCCAGAGAAGAAGAATATGAGCTGTCTTAATGACTATCACTTAGTAGCACTCACATCCACAGCGATGAAATACTTTGAGAGGTTGGTCATGACTAGACTGAACTCTTGCCTCAACAAGGACCTGACCCCATTCCAATTTGTCTATTGCCACAATAGGTTAAGAGCAGATGCAATCTCAATGGCTCTTCACATGCCTTTAGACCACCTGGACAACATAAACACCTATGTTAGGATGCTGTTAATCGACTATAGCTCAGCACTTAATACCATCGTTCCCACAATCCTGACTGAGAAGTTGCAGAACCTGTGCCTCTGTACCTCCCTCTGCAATTAGATCCTCGACTTCCTACCTGGAAGACCACAATCTGGGGATTGGTGATAACAGCTCCACGCTGATTATCAACACTGGTGCACCTCAGCGGCATGTGCTTAGCCCACTGTTCTACTCTCTATAACCATGATTGTGTGGCTAGGCATAGCTCGAATACCATCTATAAATTTGCTGATGATACAACCATTGCTGGTAGAATCCAAAGGTGGTGACAAGAGGGTGTACAAGAGTGAGATACTCCAATTAGTGGAGTGGTGTCGCAGCAACAACCTGGGCTTCATCGCCTTTAAGAGGAAAGAGCTGATTGTGGAGTTCTGCAAAGAAAGAAAGGATCACATACTAATCCTCATACTTGTAGAGGAATCAAAAGTGGAGAGAATGAGCAGTTTCAAGTTCCTGGGAGTCAAGATCTCTGAGGATCTAATTTGGTCCCAACCTATCAATGCAGATAAGACAGTGACTATGGCTCAGAAAGGCAGCGTCCATTATTAAGGACCTCCAGCACCCAGGGCATGCCCTTTTCTCACTGTTACCATCAGACAGGAGATACAGAAGCCCGAAGGCCTACACTCAGCGATTCAGGGACAGCTTCTTCCCCTCTGCCATCCGATACCTAGATAGACATTGAAACCTTGGACACTACCTGCTTTTTTAATATATTTTGTTTTTGCACGATTTTTAATCTATTAAACATTCGTACACTAATTGATTTACTTATTATTTTTTTCTATATGATGCACTGCACTGAACTGCTGCTGCTAAGTTAATAGATTTCACGACACATGCCGGTGATCTGATTCAGATTCCGTCACGCAGAGAAGATAAGCGGTTAGTGGGGTCACCGAAAGTGTCAATATGTTTAGGTAGTCACCTGGAAAGCGCCTGCGCGGGGCGGCGTTGCTGTTTGCCAGTACTCACGGGGTGAGCATCGAGATATAAAATGGAAGAGCCGGAGGGCGTCAGTATTTGTGATGTGATCCGGATGTGTCAATGTTTAGAGCGGGAGAGCGAGTATCTAAAGCGGGTCACCTGAAGAACATGAATACGTCACCGGATGACGTCAATATTTAGAGGGCGAAACCGAGAAGGCATCGTTACGTAGAGCGGGTTAGTCGGATTGTGTAAATGTTTGCAGTGAGTCAGTCAAGAACGTCAATAGGTAAATGCCCATCAACTCAGCTGGGGCATCGGCCGCCGCCAGCAGCTTGCCGGAGTCCTTTGTCCCGGGCGAAGATCCTTTCTATACCGGGAATGAGGTCTGTGGAGCTTCTGTGTCATTGAGAACACACGGGATGGGGTTTCCAGCTCCATCAGCAACCCTCCGTCAATATTTCCAGGGTCTTATCAGGAAATCTTAAATAGCGGCAGGACATCATCGGTAGGGCTTCAATATTGATGGGAGTTACCGAAAGAAGTTTTAATACTTGTCGAGCCGCACCGGGAGAGCGTGAAGTCCAATTCAGTAAGTTCTTGTCCGTAGAGCGTTTCTACTTCAGTTGCCGACCGCTGGAGCTTCGCACTTACTGGACAGCGGGACAGCGGAGCCTGTTGATACCTGCAGCGGCTCACTTCAGTTTCCAGCGGAGTCACGGAGTCAGGGTCAATGTGGGTTACAGGGCAAACGTAAATACTTAAACAGGAGTATAATTATTTACACGAGCACAAGGAAGGGCGTCAAAGTTTGCCATGTGTTACATGGCGTGTATCACAGTGGATCACAGGTAGACATGTCTATTTACAGGGGTTTAGATGGGAGAGCGTCGATGATGTAATGCTCACTTAAGAACGTCATTATTCACAGGATGGCACTGTGGGAGGGTCAGTACTTACAGCGTGAGGGTCAGTTTTTATTGCGGGTCACATGGAGGGTGTCGATATTTATAAACACTTTATGGAAGAGGGTCATTGGGGAGGGGTTATTTATGTGAGCTCAAGGGGGTTATCGTGAGAGCGTCGATGATTACAGTTGCTCACTGGAAGCGAGTTACCATCTACAGCAGCGTTACAGACACCCCATCACCCCATGATGGCTGACCGCTGTGTTTAACTCCCTAACCCTACCAGATGATCTCTGACCCCAGCAGACCCCGAGACGGAATCGCTGTGTGTGACCACAAACAGATCTGACGTCGGGTGACGGGATGGCCCAAGTGCAGAGAGAGACACGGACACGGAACGAACAGTTCACTCAGTTTGGATAAGAACTGTACAGAACTAAAGGAAAATAGTAAGTACTAGGCCAGCAGGGCCGCTAACTAAGAACTCTCAAATTAAATAAAAACTAACGCCATCACTGCGGCTCGAAGCAGTAACCTAAATCTAAATGAATACCGATCCTTTAACATCGTCCATGTAAAGCACTCGTCGTCTTTCCCGGAACGTGGGCTGAGGTAAGCAGAGAGCATTGTCGTCGCTGTGCTTCGGCCGAGATTTGACTAGACAGACACACGAGGTAGAGCTAAATACAATTGCAAGAAACCATAATTGGCTGTAATGTGTGAATTCTCTCCAGGGTGACTGTAGTCCTCTTCCAGCGTCCGACTGTGAGAGCGCCCGGGCACCGCGGTGGTGACAGGGCCCCTCCCCAGGCGCCAGAGACCCGTGTCCGCTGGAAACCCCGGGTGAGAGACTTGTCCAGGGTGTATCGAACCCAAGTACGTTTTTCTGGGCCATACCACTGAACAGCCTCGCACCCAGCGAGAAGCCAGAATGGCCGCACAGAATAGACTGGAGCTCCATCTACCAAGCGGGCAGGAGTGGGGAGGACTGGATCAAACGTGGAGGAAGTTACCGGTTTGGCAGGAACAGTGGGGTGAATCGTCATATTTGGTGGTGGGCACAGCTTGTAGAAGGCCCTGTTGATAGCCTTCTCCATTATGAGACCAACATGCGACTGCCAACTTTCAATGGAAATCTCCATAGGTCAGCCAGACATTTCCCCCGGATTGGGAGAGTTCACTTGTCGGCGAAACCGATCAGCCTGCCGGGTTTATTGTTTCTGGGTGCGCAGCAGAGAAGCCCCACGTTTCCTTACGAAAGGTCCCGGCCCGAAACGTCGACAGCGCTTCTCCCTATAGATGCTGCCTGGCCTGCTGTGTTCCACCAGCATTTTGTGTGTGTTGTTTTCTGAATTTCCAGCATCTGCAGATTTCCTCGTGTTTGACCACGTGTGCTTGTTGCTTGGCTGAAGTATTCAGCAGCAGGACCTCCCACATCTGTCTGCAGGTCTGGGAAGAGCAGTGGGTGCAATCCCTTTTGCATGCAAAGGGGGACATGCCAGTGGAGGACACTTGTAAGTTATTGTGGGCAATCTCTGTCCAAACCAGTTAAGTGCTCCAGGTTGTGTTGGAAGGGACAAGGCAGTGCAGGGTTGTCCCCAAGTCCTGATTCACTCTGGCCGTTATATTGGGGGTGGAAGCCAGATGCGAGGCTGGTTGTTGCTCCCAAAAGAGCCTCCCAATAGGCTTCCAAAAACGGGCCCTGACCTGTGGCCCTGGATCAGGCACCATGTCCTGAGGGAAGCTGTGCAGCTGGAACCATGAGTGTGGCAATCTCACAAGCTGACGGGAGAGCAACCAAGTGAGCTGCTTTAAAGAACTGGCCCGCAGTTACCAGAATGGTAGTGTTCACCCCTGAGGGGGGCAGATCAGTGATGAGATCCACCGAGAGGAGAGGTAGGCCCAGGCAGACCGGCAGGGCACTGAAGTGACCTCTTCTGAGTACAAGTGGGACAAGAAGAAACGAAGCAGTGGAAACTTTGGGGTCATAGCCGGCCTCCAAAATCGTCTCTTTATAAATTCCAGCGTCCATTGAATTTCCGGATGGCCGACAAGATGGGACGAGTGACGCCACTCCCAACGCCCAGCACAGTGGTGCCGATAAACAGCCGGTTGGATGCCCCCCTCCCGCCACCCCGACCCGGGCCAGACAGCCTTCACCTCCCATTCTTTTCTCCAAGTCACTGGAGCGGCTCCGCATGTGCACAGGATTGGTGTTGGGCTCCAACATGTCGAACTGGCGGGAGACAGCATCGGCCTTGGTAGTCTTACTGCGGTAGACGACGGTGAAATTAAACTGAGTGGCAAAGAGCCCAATGGACTTGATGGGAGTTAAGTTTCTTAGCGTCACTAATATAGGTGAGGTTCTTGTTATCTTTGCGTACCAGAAGGGGGCGCTCTGCCCCTTCCAGCCACTGTCGCCATGCCTCCAGGGCCTCCTTGACAGCCATAAATTCTTGGTTCCTGACATCATAGTTACAGTCGGCAGGAGTCAAGCGAAGGAGAAGAAAGGAATGGGTGTGCAACCGATTATCCACAGAAGATTGGTGTGAGAGTACAGTACAGCTCTAATGCTGCTATCTGGTGTATCAGCCTCGACGATGAATGGATGGAATGGGGTCTCGATGTTACAGGACCAGGGTAGTGGTGATGCGTCGCTGCAGCTTTAAGATTTCTTGCTCTATTTCACTTGTCCGTAGGGATGCTGCAGAGATCATCTTGGTGAGTCAGTGAGCGCATTTATTGGTGTCACGATGCGACCTTAGTTTCTAACGAGGCGGCAATGGAATTTGCAAACCTCACCTGTTTGACCATAGTTGGTTTGAGCCTCTCCTTGACCGCCTGAACTTTAAACGGGTCCATTTGAACACTGGAAGCGGTGACGATGTGGCCCAAGAACAACGCCGGCTCTTTGTGGAACGCACACTTCTTGGAGAAGATTGCATAAAGATTGTTCTTGGGGAGCCATCTGAAACCTTCCGAACAGGTTGGATGTATAAAACACCCTAATTTGGCTGGAATGCATGCAGTCTCCCGTGCGTGATTGTTGTCCCCTTTCAGCTGCCTGCTTGCCAGAGCATCCAGACTCCATGGCAGAATCCCAGTTGTGACACGGGTGGTGTGACCCCTCACCCGAGGTCATCCTGAGATCTGTCCCCAGTGACTCCAGCACACCCTCAGACCTGACCCCTTTACACCCTGTCATTTGACCAGTGGTTGACAACTGACGCTACCACACCCTCAGAGCTGACACCTATGTTTCAGATTTGATCCACGGTATGCAGCCCCTGACAACGCTACAGCCCAAGATCTTCTCAGGTGTTCTTAAGATCTGACTCTGTTGTGTGGACTCTGACCCCCCACTAAATCCTGAGATCTGACCCCTGACCTAGTATCCTAAAATTTGATCCTGGTAAGTCCCCTACCTTCTAGAATGAGTGTGATCACTAGTCGAGTATGATGTTCTCCTAAGGGGGTGTCTAATGGTCATCAGGTGACTGTAGAGGTCAACCTCAGATCCACTATTGTCAACAATTTGGGCTTCTCACCTAAGATGTGCTGGCATTGGAGAGGGTTCAGAACAAGGACGATGAACGCTTGATAGCTCTGGCTCTGTATTCGTTGGAGCTTAGAAGGATAGGGGGGGGGGGTTCTCTTTGAAACTTTTCAAATGTTGAAAGGCCTAGACAGTAGATGTGGAAAGGATGTTTCCCAGGGCAAGAGAGCATAGCCTCTGGATAGAGGGGCATCCATTTAAAACAGATGCAGAGAAATTTCTTCAACCAGACGGTGGTGAATTTGTGGAATTTGTTGCCACAGGCAAACTATATAATTGTATCACTGGGTGATCAAAAGGCATAGCTTGATAGCTTCTTGATTAGACACAGCATCAGAGGTTTTGGGTAGAAGGCCAGGGAGTGGGGCTGAGGAGGGTAAAATAGGATCAGGCATGGTTGAATGGCGATGCAGACTCTAAGCCAAATTGCCTTATATTTGTTCCTATGCCCCAAGACATATGACATTTGGGTTCGGGAGGATTCCCTTGGTGGAAAATGCCTGTGCATAACTATTTAACATGGGGAGGCTGATCCATGGGCAACCACCACATGGCCCTTGACAGATCGGGGGCAGAAAATGCAAGCTGACTGGGGACACTTCTCTCTGCAGTCCCTCCAAGAGGACCACATCCTTGTTGTGGTTTAGAAGTTTACGCGCCTCAATGACGCGGAGAACTATGTTGACTGCAGTCAGAGCTTTATGCTTTGGCTCTTGGTAGGGTCACCCATGTCAAACAGATCAAGAGTGGTCCACTTGCTCAATGCAGCCTCCCCAAAGGCTTATAAACAGCAACTTGTCCCTGTTCCTTTATTCAGTGATGAAGGTCAGCACGCTAAATGCCTTTTTACTATCCTGTCTACCTGTGAAGCCGCTTTCAATGAACTGTGCATTGTACTCACAAGTCCCTCTGTCCATTACATTGGATATATTATCATTGACATGGTGTGAAATCTGTTGTTTTTCAACAGTACAGTACATGATATATTCTCAATTACAAAAATAGTGAAAACAGAATAATGAGACAGTGTTCATGCACCGTTTGTAAATCTGATGTTGGGGGGATGAAGTTGTCAGTAAGTTGTTAGGAGTGTGGTGTCAGGTTCCTGTACCTCCTTCCCCAATGATAGTAATGAGAAGAGGACATATCCCACCCAGTAAGCATCCTTAGTGATGGATACTGCCTTTTTGAGGTATCTTACAGAAGTCCTTGACTGTGGAGTGTGTTGTGCCCAGGCTGGAACTGACTAACTCTATTGCCCTCTGCAAGCTCTGTGTATTGGAGGCTCAATATTAGTCTGTAACATAACCCGTGAGCATTTCCATACATTTCTATAAACATGCAAGGGTCTATGGTGACATGCTGAATCTGCTAATGAAGTGGAGCCACTGGTGTGTCTAGCTCATAATTGCAACACTGTGTTGGGCTCAGGATAGATCCCCTGACATGTTAACACCAAGGAATTGAAGCATAGTTCAAGCCCCATGACTTTCTAAAATGAATCACCTCACATCCATTTGCCTCTACTCAGCCTACTTCCTCAACTGATCAATTCCCCCTTGTCGTTTGCGTTAGCCTCATCACTGTCAAGACCACTTCCTAATTTAATGTCATTGGCACAGTTACTGATCAAGCCTTGTACATTCATATGAGTTATTTATGTAGATAAATAACAAGTTTCCCAACACTGATCCCTTGTAGCATACCACTAGTCCAGGGGTCGGCACCCTGCGGCTCCGGAGCCGCATGCGAATCTTTCATCTCTGTGCTGCGGCTCCCTGTGGCTTTGGAAAATAAATGATGAGTATTTGATTAAAATGTATTTTATGTTAGTTTGTTAGTTTTTGAAATGTAATTCTAAATTTGAAGATTATGGTGATCTTGTACAATCTAAATAAGATGTGTTTTTTGTCGCTATTAATATACGTCACCACTGCCAATGCCTGACACCCGCCAGTGCGCAATTTCTTTAATTTTTCGATCCAAGGTAGGCTACCTATGGAGAATTCTAAAAAAAGAAAAGTGACTGAAGAAAACAGAACGTTTAATGATACGTGGGCAGATTCATTTGCTTTCACTGCTGACGAGACTGGTTTACCCGTATGCTTAATATGCAATGAGAAACTAGCAAACAACAAAAAGTCAAATGTCACAAGACATTTCCAGAATAAACACGCAGCCTTTGCTCAAAAATATCCGGATGGAGATGAGAGAAAAAAAGCCGTTTCGGAACTGATACGGAAAGTTGATCTGAGCAAAAATCATTTCAAGAAGTGAATGAAGTCTGAAAAATCAACTACATATGCTAGTTTTGTTGCCGCTCAGGAAATAGTCAGGCACGGGAAGCAGTTTACAGATGGTGAATATATAAAAGAATCTTTCATTAAGATTTCAGAACCTCTATTCACAGATTTAAAAACAAGAGTGAAATTGTGCAGAAAATCAGGGATATGCCCCTCTCTGCAAAGACTGTCAAAGACAGAACCATAAAAATGGCAGAAGACATCACAAGACAGCAAATTAAAGACATCAATTCAGCTGTGGCCTACTCGATTGCCTGTGACGAGTCTAAAGACAAAGGTGATATTGAACAAATAGCGTTGTTCTGCCGGTATGTAAGCTCTGCCGGGCCACAGGAAGAAATGATTGATTTGATACCTCTAAAAGGCCAAACACGGGGGGAGGACGTCTGTGAGGCTGTCTTGAATTGTTTAAGAGCCAAAGGAATAAAGACCACCCACCTGGTGTCAGTAGCTACTGATGGGGCACCAAGTATGACAGGAGCGCACAAGGGATTTGTGGCTTTACTGCAGAAGTCGCTGGACAGAAAGCTGCTGACTTTTCTCTGCATCTTGCACCAAGAGGCACTGTGCGCATGAACATTTCCTCCGGAATGCACAGAAGTAATGGATGTTGTCATTCAGATTGTCAATAAAATAATGGCAAAAAGTTTAAATCACCGTCAATTCTGTTTGTTACTGGATGAGCTGGAAAGCGCATATTCTGATCTCCTGCTGCACAACAAAGTCCGGTGGCTGTCCAGAGGGGAGGTGCTGAAATGCTTTGTCGCGTGTCTGGAAGAAGTGAAAATTTTCCTGAGCAGCAAAGGGCTCGCCTTTCAGAGTGGCTGGAAAAGCTACACTTCATGGTAGACATTGAGTATTTTACTTAAAAGTAACCTTCAACCCAACGTCTTTTTTTTGGAGTTCAAAATGTTTTTGTTGCATGCAGAAATGTAATTTCGTTTTCACTGCAGGAGTTCATCGATTTCATAAATGCAACACATTATAGTTTGTTTATACATAGCAGAAAGGCAAAAAAAACGTTGTATGCAGTGTTATTTCATTTTAAATGTCAAACGGGTTTTGTGGCTCCCAGTGTTTTCTTTTCTGTGGGAAACGGGTCCAAATGGCTCTTTCAGTGGTAAAGGTTGCCGACCCTGCACTAGTCATTGGTCTTCATTCCAACAAACAAGTTTCAACCACTATCTTTGTTTCCTATCCCAAAGCCAATTTTGAATCTACTTTCGAATAGTGTTGAATATTCATCTCCTATCTACTCAAATTAAACAAAAACAGGTTCTCCAATTAGCACTTCATTTAAATATCTCAGCACTTTTCTGTTCAGCACTATTCCAGTTAATCCATGTCAAACTATCTTGTAACTGGTAAGGATTTAGCATGAGTTTATTGGGCTATGGGGCAACTACTTATTACAGACAATTCAAAGGACAAGAACTAATCGACAAGGTAGCCAGGATTCCCTTCATTTATTTGGGATACTGTGCCACTTAATTGGGACAGGAGACTATTGCCACACAGTTTCTAAATGGTGTCAGCTGTGTGCACTTGTGTAGCTGTAATTAATAAATTTCACGACCCATGCCGACACTACACCGTGTTTAGAGTCAATAGTTTCTCAATACTGTAGTGTCATCTGCGTGTCTGCGTGTTCAAAAAAGGTGATTTTTGGCACTGGTAGTTGGTGAGAAATAAGCAGCAAGACGAGTTAGATTGTTTGACAGGTCATTGGGTTACCGTCAGGCAAGGGAAGAGGAAAGGTCAGGCAGAGCAGGTACCCTGTAGCCATTCCCCTCAACAAGTATACCGATTTGGATATTGTTGGGGGGGGGATGTCTTACCTGGGGCAAGCTGTGGCAGTGGGATCTCTGGCACTGAGTCTGGTTCTGCAGTGCAGAAGGGAGGGTGGAAGAAGAGGAGAGCGACAGTGATAGGAGACTTGATAGAGGTACAGACAGGAGGTTCTGTGATCATGACAGAGACTCCCAGATGGTAGTCTCCCGGGTGCCAGGGTCAGGGATGTCTCTGATCGTGTGCACAGCATTCTGAAGTGGAAGGGTGATCAGCCAGATGTCATGGTACACATCGGTACCAATGACGTAGGAAGAAAGAGTGAGGAGGTCCTGAGGAGTGAGTATAGAGAGCTTGGTAGGAAGTTAAAAAGCAGGACCTCGAAGGTGGTAATCTCAGGATTGCTACCTGTGCCACGTGCCAGTGAGGGTAAGGATCGGATGTTCTGGTGGCTGAGCACGTGGCTGAGGAACTGGTGTAGGGGGCAGGGTTTCAGATTTTTGAATCATTGGGACTTCTTCTGGGGCAGGTGGGACCTGTACAAAAGAGACGGGTTACACCTGAACTATAGGGAGAACCAATATCCTTGCAGAGAGGTTTGCTAGTGCTACTGGGGAGGGTTTAAATTAGATTTGCAGGGGGATGGGAACCACAGTGCCAGATAGTGGAGCGGGGGTGGAAATAAATGATGTTAAAAGTTCATGCAAAGTCACAAATAGAAGGGTTGTGTATGGTGGTAATAATCTATTGAGGTGTATCTATTTCAATGCGAGGAGTATTGTGGGGAAGGCAGATGAGCTGAGGGTGTGGATTGACACATGGAATTATGATATTCTAGCCATTAGTGAAACTTGGCTACAGGAGGGGCAGGACTGGCAGCTTAATGTTCCAGAGTTCCCATGTTTCAGATGTGATAGAGGCAGAGGGATGAAGGGTGGGGGGGTGTGGCATTGCTCGTCAGGGAAAATATTACAGCAGTGCTCAGGCAGGACAGATTAGAGGGCTTGTCTACCGAGGCCATATGGGTGGAGCTGAGAAACAGGAAAGGTAGGACCACATTAATGGGGTTATATTATAGACTACCCAATAGTCTGCGAGAATTGGAGAAGCAAATCTGCAGAGAGATAGCAGACAACTGCAGGAAACATAAGGTTGTGATAGTAGGGGATTTTAATTTTCTACATTGATTGGGAGTCCCATACTATCAAAGGTGTAGATGGGTTAGAGTTTGTGAAATGTGTTCAGGAAAGTTTTCTAAATCAATATATAGAGGTACCAATTAGAGAGGATGCAATATTAGATCTCCTATTCGGAAATGAGTTAGGACAGGTGATGGAAGTGTGTATAGGAGAACACTTTGGGTCCAGTGATCATAACGCCATTAGTTTCAACTTAATCATGGATAAAGATAGATCTGGTCCTCGGGTTGAGGTTCTAAACTGGAAAAAGGCCAAATTTGAAGAAATGAGAAAGGATCTAGAAAGCGTGGATTGGGACAGGTTGTTCTCTGGCAAGGATGTCTTTGGTAAGTGGGAGGCCTTCAAAGGAGAAATTTTGAGATTGCAGAGTTTGTATGTTCCTGTCAGGGTTAAAGGCAAAATGAATAAGAATAAGGAACCTTGGTTTTTGAGGGATATTGGAACTCTGAAAGAAGAAGAGAGATGTATGACATGTATAGGCAACAAGGTGCTTGAGGAGTATAAAAAGTGCAAAAAATACTTAAAGAAATCAGGAGGGCTAAAAGAATACATGAGGTTGCTTTGGCAGTCAAGGTGAAGGATAATCCAAAGAGATTCTACAGGTATATTAAGAGCAAAAGGATAGTAAGGGATAAAATTGGTCCTCTTTAAGATGAGTGGTTGGCTATGTATGGAACCAAAAGAAATGGGGGAAATCTTAACTGGGTGTGTTGCATCTGTATTTACTAAGGAAACTGGCATGGAGTCAATGGAAATAAGGCAAACAAGTAGTCAGGTCATGGAACCTATACAGATTGAAGAGGAGGCGGTGCTTGCTGTCTTGAGGCAAATCAGAGTAGATAAATCCCCAGGACCTGACAGGGTATTCCCTCAGACCTTGAAGGAGACTAGAGTTGAAATGACAAGGGCCCTGGCAGATATATTTAAAATATTGGTTTCTACAAGTGAGGTGCCAGAGGATTGGAGGGTAGCTCATGTTCTTCCGTTGTTCAAAAAAGGCTCTAAAAATAATCCGGGAAATTATAGGCCGGTAAGTTTGACGTCAGTAGTAGGTAAATTATTGGAAGGAGTACTAAGAGATAGGATCTACAAGTATTTGGATAGACAGGGATTTATTAGGGAGAGTCAACATGGCTTTGTGCATAGTAGGTCATGTTTAACCAATCTAATAGAGTTTTTCAAGGAAAACAGGAAAGTGGATGAAGAGAAGGCAGTGGATGTTGTCCACGTGGACTTCAGTAAGGCCTTTGACAATGTCCCGCATGGGAGGTTAGTTAGGAAGATTCAGTCGCTAGGTATACATAGTGAGGTAGTAAATTGGGTTAGACATTGGCTCAATGGGAGAAGCCAGAGAGTGGTAGTGGAGGATTGCTTCTCTGAGTGGAGGCCTGTGACTAGTGGTGTGCCACAGGGATCAGTGCTGGGTCCATTGTTACTTGTCATCTATGTCAATGATCTGGATGATAATGTGGTAAATTGGAGCAGTAAATTTGCTGATGATACAAAGATTGGAGGTGTAGTGGACAGTGAAGAAGGTTTACAAAGCTTGCAGAAGGATTTGGACCAGCTGGAAAAATGGGCTGAAAAATGGCAGATGGAGTTTAATGCAGACAAGTGTGAGGTATTGCACTTTGGCAGGACAAACCAAGGTAGAATATGCAAGGTAAATGGTAGGACACAGAAGAGTGCAGTAGAACAGAGGAATCTGGGAATACAGATACATAATTTCCTAAAAGTGGTGTCACAGGTTGATAGGGTCGTAAAGAGAGCTTCTGGCACATTGGCCTTTATAAATCAAAGTACTGAGTATAAGAGTTGGAATGTAATGGTGGGGTTGTATAAGACATTGGTGAGGCCGAATTTGGAGTACTGTGTGCAGTTTTGGTCACCTAATTACAGGAAGGATATTAATAATTTTGAAAGAGTGCAGAGAAGGTTTACAAGGATGTTGCTGGGACTTGAGAAACTGAATTATGAAGAAAGGTTGAACGGGTTAGGACTTTATTCCCTGGAGCATAGAAGAATGAGGGGAGATTTGATAGAGGTGTATAAAATTATGATGTGCTTTGACAGAGTGAATGCAAGCAGGCTTTTTCCACTGAGGCCAGGGGAGAAAAAAAACCCAGAGGACATGGGTTAAGGGTGAAAAGGGAAAAGTTTAAAGGGAACATTAGGGGGGAGTTTCTTCACACAGAGTGATTGGAGTGTGGACGAGCTGCCAGATGAAGTGGTGAATGCCAGCTCACTTTTAACATTTAAGAAAAACTTGGACAGGTACATGGATGGGAGGGGTATGGAGGGATATAGTCTAGGTGCAAGTCAGTGGGACTAGGCAGAAAAATGGTTTGGCACAGCCAAGAGCTGAAGGGCTTGTTTCTGTGCTGTAATGTTCTATGGCTTTGCTCTGGTTTCAATAATTCAGGCTTGGAGATGCCAGAAACAGCCAGGAGTGAAAGCGAAACGATTTCACTACTCCAACAAGTTAGAACATAGAAATCTACAGCACCTTACAGGCCCTTCAGCCGACAATATTGTGCTGACCATGTAACCTACTCTAGGTTAGAAACTATGAAGAATTAGAAGGTATCTACAATCATGAATGTTACAACACAAAGTGAAGATTTGGAAGAATGCTTTTACCTTAGCAACTGTCAGTCTGTGCTGTCACCCTGATGATACTTACCTGCCATTCTTTAGGTTCTCTCCTCCTTTGTAATAAATATGCAATTTTATACTACTAATCACATCCTTTCTTTCCAAAATGCTTTCATTGGCATTTCTTACAAAATCTGTAGCATGTGTTCATCAGTCTAATCGGTGGCCCTGATTTTGCTGCAATGATACGTTTTGGTAATAGCTACACAAAAGAAAAAGTACCAAACTCTTGTCCTCAATTACACGTTCTAGACGGGGATGGGTGAAAATGATTGCAGAAATAAGATCCGCAATAATAAAGGTATATCTATTTTTAAGTACCAACCTCACCATGTTGCTGTAAGTTTAATTGTTCAAAGAAAGCAATTTTTTTAAACAGGAAATGGAGAGAGAGCTGCTGGTTTCTCAGGTCTAAAAACAAGCACTGCAAATTCTACAACCAGAGGTCATTAACAATTTGTAACAAAACTTTCTCAACAGAAGTTACTGCAGGATTTATTCAGTAACCTCACATTTTATTGGCATGTTTTTTCCTTCAAACATATTTCTGTAAATCAAATTAGGCAATTACTGTTGCTTGGAAAAAGATAGTTTCTCAGAATTTTCTGGGAAGAGTTGGGCAATATGGCAGGAATTTCAAAAGGTGATAGTAAAAGCAGCTTTATTTACTTAGAGATACGACACCGAGCAGGCCATTCAGGCCATCGAGCAAGCCACCTGTTTAACCCTAGCTTAATCACAAGGCAATTTACAATGACTAGTTAACCTACTAACAGTACGTCTTTGGACTGTGTGAGGAAACTAGAGCACCCGGAGGAAATCCATGTGGTTGTGGGGAGAATGTACGAACTCCTTGCAGATGGCGCTGGAATCGAATTCCCAACTCCGACACCCCAAGCTGTAATACAGCTGCGCTAACCACTATGCTAACATGGCACTCTTCCTTAATACACCCTATCCTTGTTATATGCTTCTTCAGACTATGCGGGTTCACAGATATGCGGGGAACTGATTTCCACCAGTCTCCTTATATGCGTCCAAAACTCAGTTATGCGAGGAGCACTGCTTTCCCGCCAATACAAGCACCCTTCACAATTGGGACGAGAAGCGCCGCTTTCCCGCCAATACTAGTCAGGTGTGTGCGCCTCACAATCTCACTCCCACCAGTCTCGCATTGGTTTTGGCAAGCTGTGAATTTACGATCGTGTGCTCTTAAACCTTTGTTGGTTTTACCAATGGGGCAGTGATTTTATGCTTGAAATATTTAACTATGCCTCCTAAGTGTCCGATTCCATGTCCTGGGCCATCAGCTGAACATCAGAAAACCACTTTAATATTTGAAAAGAATTGGAAATTATAAACAGGTAATCAGGGAAAGGTAACACGGCTCTGGGACACTACTGCTGGGAACAGAATCTTGCCTTTAAGGTTCCTCTGTTGCTTGACAATGTGCCAGCCCATCCTAAACTTTGGGCAGCATTCCATTATTCCATTGTTTAAAAAGGGTTCTAAAAGTAAACCTGGCAATTAAAGGTAAGTTTGATGTCAGTGGTAGGTAAATTTAATGGAAAGTATTCTTAGAGATGGTATATATAATTATCTGGAAAGACAGGATCTGATTAGGAACAGTCAACATGGATTGTGCGTGGAAGGTCATGTTTGACAAATCTTACTGAATTTTTTTTGAAGAGGCTACTAGGAAAGTTGATGAGGGTAAAGCAGTGGATGTTGACTATATGGATTTCAGTAAGGCCTTTGACAAGGCCGCACGGAAGGTTAGTTAGGAAGGTTCAATCGTTGGGTATTAATATTGAAGTAGTAAAATGGATTCAACAGTGGCTGGATGGGAGATGCCAGAGAGTAGTGGTGGATAACTGTTTGTCAGGTTGGAGGCCAGTGACTAGTGGTGTGCCTCAGGGATCTGTACTGGGTCCAATGTTGTTTGGCATATACATTAATGATCTGGATGATGGGGTGGTAAATTGGATTAGTAAGTATGCAGATGATACTAAGATAGGAGGTGTTGTGGATAATGAAGTAGGTTTTCAAAGCTTGCAGAGGGATTTGGGCCAGTTAGAGGAGTGGGCTGAAAGATGGCAGATGGAGTTTAATGCTGCTAAGTGTGAGGTGCTACATTTTGGTAGGTCTAATCAAAATAGGACATACATGGTCAATGGTAGGGCATTGAGGAATGCAGTAGAACAGAGTGATCTAGAAATAATGGTGCATAGTTTCCTGAAGGTGGAATCGCATATGGATAGGGTGGTGAAAAAAGCTTTTGGTATGCTGGCCTTTATAAATCAGAGCATTGAGTATAGGAGTTGGGATGTCATGTTAAAATTGTACAAGGCATTGGTGAGGCCGAATTTGGAGTATTGTGTACAGTTCTGGTCACCGAATTATAGGAAAGATATCAACAAAATAGAGAGTACAGAGGAGATTTACTAGAATGTTACCT
The DNA here is from genome assembly GCF_030144855.1 of Hypanus sabinus. Classification (NCBI taxonomy): domain Eukaryota; kingdom Metazoa; phylum Chordata; class Chondrichthyes; order Myliobatiformes; family Dasyatidae; genus Hypanus; species Hypanus sabinus. Next base: position 148,155,030 of record NC_082710.1, on the reverse strand, counting down.
GGGTTTCAGCACCTCAGTTACAGAGAAAGGTTGAACAAGTTAGGTCTTTATTCTTTGGAGCGTAGAAGGTTGAGGGGGGACTTGATAGAGCTTTTAAAATTGAGGGGGATAGATAGAGTTGACATGGTAAGACTTTTTCCATTGAGAGTAGGGGAGATTCAAACAAGGGGACATGAGTTGAGAGTTAAGGGGCAAAAATTTAAGGGTAACACAAGGGGGAACTTCTTTATTCAGAGTGGTAGCTGTGTGGAACAAGGTTCCAGTAGAAGTGGCAAAGGCAGGTTCGATTTTGTCATTAAAAAAAAATTGGATAGGTATATGGACACGAAAGGAATGGAGGGTTATGGGCTGAATGCAAGTAGGTGGGACTAGGTGAGAGTAAGCGTTCAGCACGGACTAGAAGGGCCAAGATGGCCTGTTTCCGTGCTGTAATAGTTATAGGGTTATTATATGGTTATTCGTCGTAATATAACAGTGCATTTCCTGCCACCTAACACAACATCACTGATTCAACCATTTGACCAAGGTGTGATCCACATTCAAGGCGTATTTATTTTACGGCGAACTATCTCTCAGATGCTGCAAGCAACAGATGATTTTTCGCAGGAGCATACCAACAGCGAGGGAATGGTGGGTATTGGAACACTTGGCACAAATGGGGATGGACATGGACCCAAGTTTAGAACAGAGTCAGCATTTCAGTCGTTCCCTGCCGTCAGCCCATCTCCCCACAAGCAAATTTATGCTGAAAAACAAAATGCTGCCAAGCAAACAACCCTTACCATATTCTTCAAACCAGTGTCATCTGCTGCTGCCGTTCTGTGAGTCTTCCTTCACCCCTTGCTGTGCTCGATGTCCACCTCATCCATGTAAAGGTGCCCGACACCACAACAACCACTCATCTCCCAGAGTGAACACACCTGCCACTGTTGGGGAGTACTGTACAGCCTAGTATGTTAACTTTCTATCATTTATTACATTGAATATTATCTTAAATTGATGAAATATAAATGCTGCATTGTGGTACTGATTTTGTGTCATATTGGTATGAAAATGTGAATCAATTACAGATAAAACATATTTAGAAAGCCCTCTGGAACGCATCCCTATTTTCACCATTTAAATAATTATTCACATTATGTGATTTCACATTATGCGTCGACTGCGAGGAACGTATCCCTTGCATATAACGAGGATAGGGTGTATTTTGGGAAGGAATGCCTATGGTATTGATATGGGTTTCCGGAAAGAATTTGAAGATATTGAATAACAATGAACGAATGGCCAGAAAAACAATATATGCAGGAACCATTTAAGTTGTTTCCTTAGGGAAAATTGGGCTTCAAGGTGGCAACATTTTGGTTACTATTAATGTCTGTTTGGTTTTTATGATTTTGGGCTGTTGGCCCAATAGCTTTCTAGCTTTTTATTTTTAATTAGCTGCCTTATATCTGTCCTAATTGAGTGACTTAGTGCTAAATATTATCTCATAATCCTCCTGCAAAGTGTTTTGCAACAGTTTATGAAATATCAATGTGAGTTGATAAACTAAATTAGGAAATCAAGATGGTGACCAGCCCAAATCAGTCTTTTAACACATATGGAGTATTATAACCAGACAAAGAAACAAATGTTCCATAAGGTGTGAATTAGCAGTGAACTAACCAATATTGTAGACTGGCTCAATGTAAACTGTTATAACATTAGGCTTAAAACACAAACTACTGCAATAAGGACCAGCATAAGGAGGCAAGTCAAGGTTATAGGTAGAGATTTAGAGTGATTTGTCCCTGAATTAACATGCAGTTAATGTCATTTTAATGTAATAGCACCCCAGAAATTAAAGTAACCAGCAAACAGTTGCTTCTGGACAATGCTGAAAATGGCACCAGAGTTCATTTGCTGTTTGCATGAACCAATTAGAGACAGCAAATTAACAGCGATTTCTTGATGAACTGCAGAGAATTTTGTTTACATAGAAAGTCAAAGTAAGCTTTATTAAAGGATGAATATAAAGGAACTTTGACAGACACGGTGAACAATGAACGAAACTATCCTTCCATTGAAGTCCCCTTCTTGATAAGATGATGATCAGTTTGTTGAATGTTTCAATGCTTGAATATTACTGGATGACAAAGCAGAGTTCCGCAGAAAATGAAAGGATAATACAGTTGTGTAATGGCTCCAGCCACACAGTACCGGACTGTGTATTTTGTAGGACACACCAACCCAGGCAGAATATAGAATGTCATATTACTGTACACTTGAAAACAAATATGAACGCTTAATATGAAAATGGATCTTGAACCCAATAGTATTTGTTTTACTAAAACAAGAAATAATTAAACTCAAAATCACAGTATTCAACGATATTCACTTCTATACTGGCGTTTCCAGACCAGATCCAACAAACACAGGGCGAGGATTGGAAGGGCCGTCATTACCAGAATAGTCGAACATTGATAGACTGTTACAATATTCATCCTCTGTCCAATATGTATGCGTCACCTTTCCTGGATTTGGATTAGAGAGAGGCGTCCCTTCTTCGTGGGATCTGTGCATGTTGTTTGTGTAGATGGAAGTCTGAGCAGGAGCAAGTGGGGTGAATTCTAACTTCTTGGATTTCCTTAAGATCTCCTGCCATCAAAGAAAACAATTTATTAGCTTTATCGTTAGTAAAATGACAGCACACTTAGTCCAAAAGCTGACGCAGCAATTATTGAAGAATGCAAGAATAAGGCATTTCAAGCAAGGTCACCTCCTCAGTCAGATTCGTTCCTACGCACCAACTCCTGAGATAACAGAGATCCCCTCGAAACCCTGCCAGACCAATCAACCTCTTTGATTCCCCAGCCAAAAAGCCACCAAACTCCATAGACATCCCTGGTTTCCCACTCACACTCCCACCTCCATTCATCAGTAAACCTACTAATAACCTTAGTTAGATAATATAACCACATCAAGGCTGGTAAGCTCTAGTTTATAACAGGACCTTATGCCCCATGACTGCTCAAAGTTGCGAACTGCAGCCACCTGATCTATCCTAGAAACAGCTCGGGAGACTCTAACCAGCCATCACAACCACTCACAGAAACTATTCGTAAGAACACTAGAATAAGGAAAGAGGTCCAAAGGATAAATACTCAGGGCTGACACAGCTGAGAGGGAGGGTTGGGATTCTTAATCATTACTATGACAATTGTGGTGCACTAGTGAATAGAACTCCATGGGTCTATTTTAAATTATTTATTCATTTTTAGGATCTAGACATGTACTGCCCATCTTTAATTGTCCTTCAACAAGTGCTTTCTGTTAGAAGTACTCCCACAGCACTGTTGGGAGGGAGTTCCAGGGAGAACCCACAACAATGAAGGACTGGCAATATACAGTGGGTCCCGATTAACTGGACCATCAGTTAATCAAGCAACAGCTTATTTGAGGTGACTTGTAAAGAACAAAAACTGATCGAGAAAATAGCCGGGATTCGCTTCATTTACTTGGGACACTGTGTCACTTCATTGAGGCAGGAGACTGTTGCCAAACTAGTGTCAGTTGTACACACTTGTGTGGCCGTTAGAACAGACTGCAGTTAGAGCACAGAGTTTTAAACAGCAAGAGTTGCATGTGTTTTGTCATTGATAGTTGGTGACAATTGTTGGTGAGCACTAAGACAATTTGAAACTATTTGTGGTTCAAGCATTTAGGCTTGCAGATGCCAGAAACAGCTGGGAGTGAAAATGAAGCTATTCCAGTACTTCAAGTTAGGAATTATGAAGAATTTGAAGGTATCTACAATCATCTTGAATGTTACAATAAAAATTTGGAGGATGTGGTTATCAAAAAAAATTGTATGAAGACAGGTATCTGCACTGATTGTGTTCATTTACAGTCAATCAAAAGAACACAGAGTACACCGAATGAATTCTTACGATGATAACTATTAGGAATGAATATACAGTTTTATAGTACTGTAGTGGTATGACTAGTGTTCTAATTTGTTCTGTATTTCATTTAAATATGTAAAATTGTTACTCAGTTAAAAGGTAGTTTGTCTTTTTTATATATCTTTTTAACTATTTGCATGAAACCGACTAATTGGGGCAGCCACTTAATTGGGTCAAAATGAACTGATCCCGCCCGATGTGTCCCAATGAATTGGAATCCTCTATTTCCTAGTCAGAGTAGTGTACTACCTGAGCGCCCTGTAGATGGCGGTGTTTCCATGCACCTGCTGTTCTTCATTGTGGTAAGAATTTTAGAAGATGGTGTCCGCCTGGGTACGTTACTGCACAGACTGTAGTCACTGTACACTGACAAAATCAGGATCAGAGACCTACTAACTAGGCTGCTCGGTTCTGGTTCCTGAGAAATGCTGGAGCTGTACCCATCCAGACAACTGTAGCACAGTCCACCCTCCTGGCTTAAGAATGTGACGTGGTGAGTCACTCAACACAGGATGTGTGGCCTCTGTCCTAATCACGTGGCTGGTCTGGTTGTGTTTACGGCCAACAACACTGGTGCAGGCCGTGGGTTCAGTAGGGGAAAACTGGTTCTCTCTCTCTATTGCATTTGTTGTGGTCGGGCAGCAGTAACAGTTGGTTCCTTGCAGTGAAGGCAGCAAATGTTAACAAATTAGGAAAGCACTGCAAACCCTGTTCAAATGTTAGAGGAGGCAAAAGAGTTCTTTCAGAATAGTGACCAATACTATTCTGTGTGTCCTCAAGGATCAGTGTCAATATGCTCTTTGGGTCGATATATTGAAATGGGGCTATATCTAGAGGGCAAGTCACTTCCAGCATTCATCATGGAAATCTTGTCTGTCTAGGGTTTCAGAGAACAATGGGTCAGGAAGAAATCTGTGCTTCCTGCAGGATAGAGAGGGATTACCTGAGTAATCTGCTATCAGTGCTCACAAACAGTCATCAGAATCTTACTCAATTAGTCAAGATATGCGGCTAGTAATGGACAACTTGTTTGATAAAGCCTATGCATTGTACAGCATTCTGCTCTGTGGATAAGCATTCCACTCAGTCAAATCCTCATCTTTCTCCAGTTACTCTATCAAAGGTATTCAGAGGGCCATTACTCCTTCTCATGCATGAGGTGGGGAATGAAAACTTGTATTCTGCTAATAGCTCTGACAGGGAAACAGGTAGTGATGTCAATACTCTGCTCCAAGGCTAACACGGTGGCTTTTCCAGACGACGTTGCTTTGTGACAGCCACTCCAGTGATATGTAGGGACCTCCAACAATACTTCTCACCGATGTCAATTTACAAAGAGTGCTTTGCTGTGGAGCCTGAATCCTATTCAGCTTTAATTACATCGAAACATCTCCATGTCTGAGAGTAGAAACCAAAAACTACACTGTGAAGTTAAAATTACTGCCTTTAACCATTACTGGTGACAGACCTTCTAGTAAACTAAATTCCTATAATACTTCTGACACAGTGAAAAGAACAGCACAAGGCCAGCATGAGTGATTCCAACTTCCTGATATAATCTTCAAAATGAATTGCATCTGATTTTTTGGCCAGTCTGACTTGATCAAATCCAGTGGAGAAACCTATTTAAACAAGAGCCTGAAGATCTGTAGAAGTAGGGACAGAGTCATAACGTCTTACAGCATGGAAACAGCCTCATGTTCCTTTTAAATCTTTACCCCCACCTTAAATCTACGTCCGCTGTCCTCTGGTGTTAGACTCCTCTACCTGGGGAAAAACATTGTGGGCATCCATTTCATCTTTGCCCTTCAGGATTCTTATGCATCTATAAGCCTCCTACACTCGAGGGGTAAAATGTTCCAGCCTGTCCTTCTAACTCAAGCACTCCAATCCTGGTAGTACCCTCCTCTGCCTTTTATAAACCCTTTTCAGTTCAAACACATTTTTCTTATAGCAGGACTACTGGAACTGCACTCAGTAATCCTAGTGTGGTCTCACTAACAACTTGTACTGTTGTAAGGTGACATCTGAATTCTTGTACTCAATATCCTACTCAACTGTGTCACCACTTTCTGGGCACTATGGAGCTGCAGCCCGGGTTTCACCCAGGTTCTGTGATCTGCTCAGAGGCTTTATCATGTATTCTGCAAAGTCATGCCCGAGTTTAACTTGCCAAAATGCCAAGTGCTGTTCTTCAGACCATTTCCCCACTTCATCCAGGTCCTGCTTAAAACCTCACTGTCCACTACACTACCAATTTTGGTGATATTAGTAAACCTATTAACCACATTACCTCCTTGATCTTGCTCACTTATGACATCTCATGGATTTTGAGGTCTTCCTAAATATCCTTTCCTGTTGCCTTTATATTCTGAGGTTCCAGTCCAAAATATTACATACACTTTCATTTCCTAAATTTAGAACTTTTTGGGTCATCCAAAGTTCCCTTGCCTTACCTGGCTCCTTTCTTGAAGACGATTCTGAACTCTACCCAGCTGTTCCTTAAACAACTCCCAACATGTCAGGTGTGGACTTGTCCAGTGGCTACTGCTCCCAATGAACGCCCTTAGCTCCTGTCTCCTTTTGAGATGATTACTTATTCTACTAAATGCAAATCTCCTGTCTTATCCTGTCACAATTTGACCTCCCAGTAAGATAAGACTTTATCTTTGCTACCTTAAATATGAAGAGTTGTGATTAAATTCTCAATGTTCACCCACTAACAGATCCGTCACATTTTCCAAAACCAGGTTTTCTCCTCTAGCTGGACTCTCCTGTTGGACACACTTTATGAAAAAAAAAATCCTGACCCATCTAAGCCTCTTGTATTAAGGATTCTGTTGTTTTTGCACTGTTCCATAATCTATCTACATATCTGTTCCTACTTCTCTCTGTGCCTATTGGGAGCCTGGAGTACAATCTTATCAGCATAACTGCACCTTGCTTTATTTTTGAGCTCCACTCAAATTGTCCCTGTAGATGAGTTCTCCAGTATGTCCTACTGTGACATTCTCCTTTGTCAGCCGTGCAGCCCCTCCACATCGTTTTACCCTTCTCTCTACCATGTCCAAGACATCCCAAACTAGGACTATCAAAGAAGGGCAGAGAAGTCACAGGTAGAGTTTAATCCAGGCAAGTGCGAGGTGTAATACATCAGGAGGGCCTAATGAAAGGAGGATTGGTAGACCCCTTCATACCATTGAAGTACAGTCTATGTCTATAGTTCACTGAAAGTGGTTAAGGTGCTACAGGAGGAGTTTGACGTGCTCGCCTTCATTGCCAGGAGTGTTGAATATAAAACTAAAGAAAGTCATACTGCAGCTATGTAGAACCTCAGTCAGCTATGCGCTTGGAGAGGATGAGCAGGTTGGCTCTTTATTCACTGGAGAATAGGAGAATGAGAGTGATCTTACAGATGTGTCTAAAGTCTTGAGGGACATAGAAGGGTGAGTGCACCTAGTCTTTTTCCCAGGACAAGGGTTTAAGAACTGGTGGGGATAGTTTTAATGAGAGACGGAAAAGGTTTAATTGCAATCTGAGGGTTAATTGTTACACAGTGGGTGGTCGGTCTATGGAATAAGCTGCCAGAGGAACAGAAAGAGGCAGGTACATTAACAACATTTAAAAGGCACTTGGAGAGATACATGATTAGAAAAGGATTTATTCCAATATGGGCCAAACACAGGCAAATGGGACTAGTTTAGATGGAAATCTTGGTCAGCGTGCTTCTGTCTTGTGTGACTCTACATCTCTATCCTCTCATTTCCCAACTGGGAGGTTAAACACCCTGTCTCTTGTAGGACCATTTGCACACTGTTTGAGACAACTCCCCCAGACACACTCCAGTGAGTATAGGCCCAGAGCTCCTTTCATTGCCAGGATCATTCTCAAACACCTCCTCTGGACCCTCTCCAATACCAACACATCCTTTCTTAGCTACAGGGCCCAAAAACTGCTCACAACACTCAAATGTGGTCCAACCAATACCTTATAAAGACTCAGTATGGGCTGTCAAAATGCAGAGAGGCTTCAAGGGGATAACAAATGGGGTAAATGAATAGGCAAGGACCCAGCAGATGGAATATTATGTGGGAAAAGAATACATAACTAACTTTGGTGAAAGAAAAAGGCAGAATATTTCCTTTCAAATGGAACGAGGTCGAAAGGTGTCACTAAGACAGATCTGGACAATCTTGTACATGAATCATTTAAAAATTAATCATTCAGAATGGAAATTGGCCCTTACTGCAAAAGTGCCTGAGTATAGGAAGAGAATCAATTTGTTCCAGTTCTGGTTGGGTTGCATTTAGATTTTTGCATACTGTCAGGTCTCCCAATCTATAGACCAGACTTGAAACAGGTGGGACAGTGGAGGTATGGCAAATGTATTTCTAGAATTATGGGTTTGTAACATGGATAGAGATTATGTGGATAGGACCTAAATTCTATTGCATTTAGTAGGATAAGTAATCATCTGAAAATATAGAAGATTCTTACTACCTCCTTATCGACCTGTAGAATCCTGTAGCTTCCCTGGTTAGATGTCTAAAACCAAGTGTCACAGTCTCAAGATAAGGTGTTGGCTGCTCAGGACAGACATAAGCAATTTCTTCATTCAGAGGTCTGTGAATCTTTTAGGCTTCCTGCCTAAGAGGGTTGTAGTTGCGCAGTCACAGGGAATGCAACACAGACATCAACAGATTATTAGAAGGCAATCAAGGGAAATTAAGTAGTAGGTAAAAGATTAGCCATGATATGACTGAATGATGGAGTAGGCACAAGGAAGGAATGGGCTGCTTCTATTGATCATGTTTTTAAGAAACTCCAGTCAAGGTTGTGATTTGTATTCTATATGGTGAACTCTCTAGGTGTTTCACCATCAATCATATTTACTTCACACACAAAATGTTCTCTTGTTTGTGACTGGGAAGCAGATGATGCTTTTTCCAGGCAGTACGTTCTTCCATAAGTTATCTCAAAAAATTCAAAATCTTGTCAGGACCAGGAAGACCCAAATCTAACTTAAATGGATTTGGGCTCATTTCTTTTGCTTTAGTTGAATTTTGCCAGAAAGATTTTGGCTCGTTAGCCTTTTAAAGAATTTGAGCAGGGCTGAATTCCTTCTTACACAGTGAATAAGCAGGCAAATACGCAGATTGGAAAATGAGAACTGAAAATGTGTGGCTATTACCTAACATTTTACATTACGCCTCAGCAGTTGAATTCTCGTTCCAAAGAGGTGTCTGTACGTTGTTTTCAGAGCCTATTGTAACACTGCCAGCTTTATCTCTGAGCATTTCCTGCAACGAGGAGGGGAAACTCCTTACAACTTAAGAAGATGTTGGTATTAAACAGGTGAAAATCCCCTCCAGTGTAATTCAATTTATAATTTCAATTCATCATTCACTTTTGTTTAATCAATCAAAGTGAATAAATACAAAATATACCAACCCCCGATTGGAATACTTGAATATAACAAGTGGAAGATAATGTTCAAACCAGTATGGTTATCTCAGGTCAATAAAACTCAACATGGAAATTCCAGGTGTTCCAAACCATTGCTGCAAACTGGTTGCAGAGGACCTTTCTTCCACTGAACACCTGATGGAGTCCTCACTGAATCACAAAACATCTTGATAAGGTTCCTGTACTATGATTTCATACTGACTAAATACTAAATGCTACCTCAGCTAAATGATTTATTGTGCATTTTAACCCCCACTCCATTTATACACATGCCTTTCCTTATCTAAATACCAAACACTAAATATAATTATTTGCCCATCTTTAACTTGTACATACAGAGTATAAGGAATACACTTTTTTTGTATGGTACCTGTCGTAAATCAACAATATATCAGGGAATGGTAACAATGTGATTTTTGCAGTTACTTTTACAGTTCAGGTAGCCCAAGTGCAAATTTGGAATCTCCAAGATCCTCCATACAGAAATGTGACATAACCATATGGATAATGATTTAGAGATTGTATCTCAGGCAGTCCTTTGGGTTGTGTGAATTCTCAGGTCACCAATGAGACCAGCGTGGGAGCCACGGACTCATGGTCATCCGATGGACCAAGCGATGCTGGATAGGATGGGCATTTTGTATGGTCGTGCACACCCTCCATTGTTTAAATGGGCTTCTACATGCTTTTCAATGGAACCATTTATACCATGCTGAATGCCTTCCTTCACTTTGAACAGCCAAAAGAGAAATGATCTAGTCCTTGTGCACAATAGTGGCAACGCAATCTTGTATATTCACCTGGCAAAGCCTACCTACTCAATAAATTGCGGATGCCAACATTTCAGTTGAACTTAACCATACCCATTTCCTAAAGCATAGCCCTGATGTGGGATGAAGCTATCAACAGGATCCTTCACAATGCCTCTGACTTCACTAATGGCCTACTATAGATCCCAATAAAGCAACAGAAACTACTGAAGATCCCATCCGATCTCCCAGGCCAGGAAATCGCCATCAGATTGAACCTGGGGCCAGTGTCGTAACCTCAGTAAGTCAAAGGCGAGTGGCACATTTTTGCAGTCAGCTTTGCAGAAAGCATCACATATGTATTAGTGGCCACCATCAAGCATTTTCTGCTGTTTGCCCGTGGAAAGCAAAACACGCTCCATGGGATAGTGCAATATGATCCTAAAAGTTTGACGTATGATTGACATTTTACTTGTTTAAAGTTCAAAATAAATTTCAAAGTAAATTTATTATTAGAGTTATTATTAGTTTATTATGTACCACCCTGAGATTTATTTTCTTGCAGGCATTCACCACAGAACAATAAATCAATGAGAAATTACCCACAACAAATACTAACAAACAACCAATGTGCAAAATATGACAATCTGTACAAATACGTGAATAAATAACACTGGGAACAGCTGTTGTAGAGTCCTCGAAAGGGACTCAACAGTTTGTGAATCAGTTCAGAGCTAAGGTGAGTAAAATTATGCATTCTGGTTCAGAAGCCAGATAATAACTGCTCCTGAACCTGGTGGTGTGGGTCCAGAGGCTTCTGTACCTCCTTCCTGATGGCAGAAGCAAGAAGAGAGCATGGATTGGATGACGGGTTCCTTCATGCTAGAAGCTGCATTCTTGTGGCAGATTTGCTCCATGGTGCGGAGGGCTTTGCCTGTGATGGACTGGGCTGTATCCACCTCTTTTTGTAGGATTTTCTGTTTAAATCCAGATTCCTAGTATGATGCCACAGAGTTAAGCTAATGAACCACGTCAAGAACTGATCCCTGTGGCACATTTGTCACATGCCTCCAGTCTGAGAAACAATTTTCAGCCGTCACTCTCTGCTTCCCATCGTCCCAATTACAAATCCAGTTATTTGTCCCTCTCTGGATCCCCTGCAATCTAACCACCTAAACTTACAAACGATCTTTCCCTCAACATCAGCAAGCAAAAGGAATGATCATTGACTTAAGGAAAGGGTGTGTGTGTGGCAGGGTTAAGGAGGGAGCATATACTCCTGTTTACATCAACGGTGATGACGTTAAAAGTGTTGACAGCTTCAGGTTCCTGTAAGTGAACATCACTAATAGCCTGACCTGGTCCAACCACGTTGACACCAGTCAAGATAGCTCACCACCGTGGTCAAAAATGCTCACTAGCACTTCTGCTTCCTCAGGAGGCTAAAGAAATTTGGCATGTCCCCTTTGACCCTTACCAATTTATAGCAAGAATTCCATCTGCATGCACCACAGCTTGGTATGGCTCATGACGGCATGAAAATGCAGAGAATTGTGGGCACAGCTCACCACATGGCAACCACAGATGATCTTGGTCAGGACCTGTGTATGTCCACCTCAATGTGCTTTAAGGCCAACAATTCCTTCTCACAGCACAAGACATCATCACTCATTGCCACAAGTCCATACGATATGGAAGTAGAGATAGGCCATTTGGCCCATTGTGTCTGTTCTGCCATTGAGTCATGGCTGATTTCTTATTCAACCCCATTCTCTTACCTCTCCCTGTAACCCTTAACCCTCTTACCACTCAAGAACCTATCATTCACTGCTTAAATACACCCAATAGCAGTCTTTGCAGTCCTTTGTGGCAAAGTATTCTGCAGAGTCACCATCCTCTGGCTGAAGAAATTCGTCCTCACCTCAGTTTAACAGGTTGTTTCTTCATTCTGATGGTGCGCCCTTGGATCATGGACCCTCATCTCCACAGAAATATCCTCAGCACTGTATCCTCTAGGAAACCTCTTAGTTTTAATATACCCTCTTGCCAGATCTATTTCTCTTATGCCCTCCTGATTTCTCTCATGTCCCTCTGTTTTTCTTATGGTCATCAATGGATTCACTTGATCCCAAATGCCTAAACCCTATGTATACCTCCTTTTTCCTCAGAGCCTTAAAATCTCTCTTCAACCAGGATTCTCTAAACTTGTCAGCCTAGCAGGAACATGCTGTCCCACTTGATATCACACTTACAAAAGCCTCCCACTTACCACTTTTTACCAGCAAACAGTCTGGTCATCCCGCTACTAGCAAACATCAAAATAGCCAAGCAGATTATTAATGTACCTCAGCCAAGCTTGCAGAGTGGCTTCAACTTGCCTAAATCTGCCTGCATGTGTTCCTCATACTGTCTGCTTGAGCCTGGCATTGAAAAATGGTACCGGCTACTGCACAAATCCATTTAACAACACAGTCTCAGAGTGGGCTGCACAAAAGCTGTGAAGAGTTGAAGAGAAAGGGCAGACCAACAGTAACTACAATTTATATTTATAACACTCTCCAACAAAGTAAAAGTAAATCCTAATAGATTCCATAGTACATTTAAGAGCAATAGCTTAACCAGGTCCCTTCTGTGGATGGCTATGTGTGGAGTCAAGGGAGATGTCTTAAGCATGTACTTCTCCGTATTTGGAATGGGAAAAGGGTGTGGAAGTTAGCGATTGCAGGGAAGAGAACTGTGACATCTTGAAATAAATCAATATTACAAAGGAGGAGGTGCTGGTAAGATGGAAGCAGAGGAAGGTGGATAACTCCCCCATGGCATGAAGTGTTTCCTGTAATGTTGTGGGAAGAAAGGGAAACAACTGCTGGGGCCCTGGCAGAGAAAACTGTATCTCACTTAGCCATGGGGGTAGCAGTACCAGGGACTAGAGGTTGGCGAATTTTCTAACTTTAATTAAGGAGGTCTGCCAAACCTAACCAGTAAGCTTCAGATATGTGGTGGGAACGTTGCTGGAGGGCATTCTGAGAGGCAGGATCTGTCTGGAAGGGAAAAGACTGATTACAGATAGTCAGTATGGGTTTATGTGTGAGAAATCATGGTCTCAACAAATTTTATTTACTTTTTTTTTTAAAAAAAAGAGGTGTTATGGTGACCAAGAAGATTGGCAAGGTTGGGTGGGAGATGTGGAAGGTTTTTGACAAGCTCCTGTAATGACAGACTGGTCTGAAAGGAGAGGTCATCTGGGATTCAGGCTGAGATACTGTAGCTAATTGAATAAAAAAGGGGGTCAGAGAGTGCTGTAGTCGAGTTTTCTTCCTCAGATTAGAGACTTATGAAAAGTGGTATGACCAAAAGGCAGTAAGTCATTGGAGCAGAATTAGGCCATTCAGCCCATTGAGTCTGCTCTGCCATTTCATCAAGTCTGATTTACTTTCTCTCCCAATAACAGCAACACTTAAAAAGTATTTTGATAGGTTCACAGATAAGAAAGATTTAAAGGGTTGTGAGCCAAATGCAGGCAGCAGGGACTAACTCAGGTATGGAGAAGTTGGGATCCATTCCAATTTTGGATGTGGGCAGCTCTCCTCCACTTTAATCCCTAGATGTGTATTCCTCATGGTGACTGTGGCTCAATGCAATTTGTCGCCCCCAATTGGAACTTCATGGTGTCCATTATCTACATGTATCTGGAGTATGATGGAATGCCTTCCTCTTACATCAATGAATGCAGTGCCAACTCTCAAGACCTTGACATTATCCAGAATGAAGCAGCCCGCTTGACATCTCACCTACCATCTTAAACATAGATGGAATAAACATTCATTCCATCTATCAGCAGTTCCTATGGCTACAGTGTGTTACATCGAAATAAAAGTTCTACGGTTGTTTGCCCAAGCCAATCTGACAGCACGTCCCACACACACAGTCTCCGAACAGGACGTGTTCGGCACAGCTTTGCAGGTGCTGTAGGTTTTCTATGTTTCTATGTTCTATGTTTCTCTACAACCAAGAAGAATAAGGACAGTACATTCCTGGGAACGCACCTGTAGCTCTACCTTCAGGTCACACGTCTTGGAACATAATCTACCTCAAAAAGAACTCTGCTGACTCACCTTCACATCGGCTCCAACATCCCCACGCTCCTATTTCTCCGATTACATTACCTAACATTCATGTCCTGCCAAAAGTTGCAACATAGGTGAACAGCGTAATGAAGATCATTTTTAGTGTGCTTGCCTTCGTAGCCTAGGGCATTCCTACGTGAGATTAGTTAGACTACATTTGGAGTATTACAAACAGTTCTGGTCACCACATGACAGGAAGAAATCAATAGAGAAAATGCAGAAGATATTTGCCAGCATGTTGTTTGGAATGGAGTGATGTTGTTACAAGGACAGACAGTGTAACGTTTGATGCAGAGGGGAGGTTTATGAAATTATGAGCAGAAAACACTAGCACTGTAAAGAGCCCTCACTCCACGGTGTTATGCTGAACATTCAACTTACTCTAAAATCAAGCTAAACTTCCTCTCCATTTTTCTGTTATCCATGTGCCTACCTAGGTGTTTCTTAAATGTCCATAATGTATCTGCCTCAAATAATACCCCGGCAATACGTTTCATGTATCCAGGGTACGTTCAAGGTGAGACGGGAGAAATTTAAAGGAGATGTGAAGAGTTATTTTTTCACTCAGAGGGTGGTAGTTATCTGCAATGAGCTGCCAGAATAGGTGGCAGATTACTGCTGTGACGAGTGGTCTATCACACACAGATATCACTGCTGTTGATAGGGAGGTGGGTACACTTAGGTAATGTGATGATCACTTCTTAGAACTGAAGACCTCAGTCTGGACAATATTCCTGTGATTGTCTAATGAACCCTTTCCAGCTTAATCACATTATTCCTCTAGCGAGGCAACCAGAAAAGTAGACCATGCAGCCGAACCAGTGATTTGTACAACTTAACATGGCTCCCAGCTCAATGTCTGTCGATGAAAACAAGCATACCGCATGTTCTTCGCCACTGTCTAACTGTGTCATTACTTTCAGAAAGCTATGCATGTCTACTACAATGTTTCACTGTTCAGTAATATTTTTCAGGAATCTGCATTCACTGTGTATATCCTGGCCTGGTTTAACTTCCCAAGATGCAAGACTTCACACTTGTCTGAGTGAAATTCCATCAGTCATTCCCATATCCACTTTCCCAGTCGATCCAGATCCTCTTGTAATCTTAGGTTGCAGCTTCCTTCACTCCATATAGGAGATGGAGGAGGCCAAGATGATACTGCCTCACAGGCTAGAGAAAATCTACAGCTGCTGGAAATCCCAGCAACACACACAAAGTGCTGGAGGAGCTCAGCTGGCCAGGCAGCATCTATGGAAGAGGGTACAGTCGAGGTTTCAACCCAAAACGTCGACTATTGTTTCCCATAAATACCGCCTGGCCTGCTGAGTTCCTCCAGCACTTGGTGTGTGCTGCCACCCAGAGCCCGGGCATAGAATCTAAGAGCATGGAAATCATGGTACGACTTAATAAAACTTTGGCCAGGCCACAGCTGGAGTATTGTGTGTAGTTTTGGTCACCATGCTATAGGTAGGACAAGATGGTACTGGAGAAGGTGGAGAGGATTTTGCCTGAGATAAAACATTTAATTTATGAGGAGAGACAGACGAGGCTGTGTTTGTTTCCTTGGATTAGAGAAAAGTGAGAGGAGACCAGTTAGATACATGTACAGATTTATGAGGTGTGATTGTGAAAAACTTTTCCACATAATGGAGATGTAGTTTTATGGTGAGGAGTAATGGAACCAAAGGGAATCAGGGGGACGTACATGTTTTCATTCATAGTTTTGATGCAGTTATGAACACATTGCCTGGGTAGCATGGTGGGTAGCACAACACTTTACAGTACAAGCGACCCGGGTTCAACTCCTGCCGCTGCCTGTAGGGAGTTTGTATCTACTCCCTGTGACCGCGTGGGTTTTCTCCACATGCTCCGGTTTCCTCCCACAGTCCAAAGATGTACCGGTGGGTAAGTTGATTGGTTGTTGTAAATTGTCCCATGATTAGACTAGGGTTAAATTGGGAGATCGGTTGGCTGCATGGTTCAAAGGGTTGGAGGGGTGTATCCTGCACTGTATCACAATAAATAAATATCTGAAGGAGTGTTTTAAGAACAGGTGTGAGAAAAGTAGAAATACTTAAGGTGCAAAAACAACAAGGGAAGAGGTTAAGTCTTCAGAATGGGAAGAAGGAAAAGCTTGAGTAGAAGATAGGTCAAAATAGAAACGGGAACAGTTATGGAAATTCCATCATAGTGAAAAGGTGCAAACAGAATACTGGACAGGGTGGCTGGGTGGGCCTCTACTCACAAGAATGAGAGCATCCACTCTGTTATCACCCTTAGAACCTGAAACTTTTCAATCACATCACTTCCCTTACAGGAACGAGGCAGACCATTACAGAATATTTAAGTTGATGAGAAATTTCTTCTTTCGGAGGATCTGAATTTTTATAATTTTCTGTTCTAGAGGGATGTGGTAAAACATTCACTGAAAATATTTTAGGTGAATATTAACGAGGAATTTGTATTCAAAGGGATCATGTGATGGGGAGGCAAAATAGAGCCAGAGTGTGTGGTTGAGACTAAGGTATGATCTTCTTGATTCAAGATTGTGTAATGTCATTTGCAGTACATGTGAAAAGGAGAACAAAATAATTGTTATTCGGATCCAATGCAGGGAAAAAAACACAATAAGATAAAGAAAGCTTGTGTGGCCAATTGATCTCATCCAGATCCTGCTTATTCTTTCTAATCTGGAGATTGGATGTTTAACATTCACTCCAAACTCTGCAATTCACGGGGAAGAAAATTTCAAACCTGTACTAAAACTGCCTGCGAAAACTGAGTAACCACCCTAGGAACATGCAATAAATAAAGGACCCATTATAATTAATTCGTGCATATTCATGTAAAGCATTGCCTTTAGCCTTGCCTGGCACTGCTTCAGTTTCCATCTATCAAAGCTTAAGATACTCCTTGTGGGAGAAGTGTCAACACAGAGACTGCAACTGTAGGAAAACTTGATCTGCCAAGTTTTAGCGCACTAGGAACAGGCAATGAATGTGTCACCAACATTTAAAGGAAGGCTGGTTTGAAATGACAGTCCACCTTCAGAGGAGACAGCGGTATTGTATTAGTCACCACCCTAACACAGTGCTAACATTAACTTCATCAGCATCAACTGCTCTCCAAATTTTCATTGCACCACTAAACACTCTTTAAAGTCGGTACTGGGAATCATTTCCTAGAAATACTCTTGGGATTGGGAATATCTCAAGCATGCAGGCTCTACAGCACAAAACAGCATACACACACCAAATAATGAAAGGGAATATTGTGGATTTAGTACATTCTAAATCATTAAATATCATTTGGTGGTTACAGTTCAAATCATTGGCTCCCTCTATGTCTGTTAAAGCTTCTACAGAATTATTTCTTCATTTTTATCTTAGGCATGCACAGACCGAAGTTACCACTGAAAAGCGTCTCTTGTATACATTGAAGTCACAGAGAAGAGTCACCTTTTCCTTTAGAAGCTTAGACTGCTGGAAGTCTGGGAAAGCATAAAGACGGTAGACTGTTCAGCAGTAAGGTATTTTCGCTTTGTCTGCGATTTCCCCGATGAAAATAGGATATGAAAACCCAATATCCATTGACAAACAGCAAAGGTTGGGCAGTGACAAAAAGAGAAAGCACAAGGAGAGAAAGACAAGGGAGAAAGCTGGTTAAAGACTCTATAGAGGAACCCAAAAATATTTAAAATTTAGCACATTCAGGACACTAGATACATTTACAGACAAGTGCATAATACAAATCTCTGTACAACAAATACTTGTACTTAAGGCATGCAGAAAACTCTGTAGTCCACATTGCAAAATCATGAACATGTAGACCCTTCTTTCATATACACAAACCCATTTAGAAAGTGTGAAGAGATCTGTGCACAAAATATTATTGACTTGTTAATAGTTCCCAAAACTAATGTTCCAAAATTGTTATACAGCCTTTCTAAAAATCAGTTCATTCAAATGAAAAGTATCCTCTGTTCAGAAAACAAAGCGATCACTCCCTAAGAATGGCAGAGAGGCAAATGTGTTGGTATATCTACGGTCTGGACAATATGTATTTCAATGTTTGTCTACACACAGCTATAGTTTCTAATATGAGAAGGAAAAGACATGCCACAATGCTGTGAAGTGTAGACTGTGATATTTTGAAATGATTTTCAAGGTTTAACAACATAAACTCTACTTTGGCACTGAGGAAGTCAAGCTCCATGTCATGGGGGAAGAGATGGAGGCTGTCACAATGAAGATGAGAAAGAGAGCAGATTAGTAAAATAGAGGGCTATAGGTAAGCCTAGTAATTTCTAAAGTAGGGACATGTTCGGCACAACTTTGTGGGCCGAAGGGCCTGTATTGTGCTGTAGGTTTTCTATGTTCTTAGAAGAATCCTAAGTAATATCACAAAAAGAGAAGTGAAGCTAATATCAGAGAGGCACCAGACAACAAAAAAGGTACTAAATAAGATGCCTTGGATAATGATGTCCAATTCAGTAGGCTCCTTCACAAGAAGGGATAATACACAAGTTACATACAGTTTTATTCATGACTCCAGAGCAGTTTTGATGTGGGAAAGGGAGAAAGGCCTGTTTTCGATGTGTCCTGGTCAATTATCATGAAGTGCTTAGACCACTACATTGCCTCTGAATAAAGATGGGCTAAAATCTCCAAGCTGGATCTTTGTTTTAGGCAATCTGATTTTACCGTGTTAATTAAGACCAATGGTCATATAGATGACACCCACATTATAGGAAGGTTGCACTCCAGAAAGAGATCTACATTATGATTTTCTATAACATGAAACTGTATCTAACTCAAATGTGTCAATCTAACGATCACTGTAAAACAAAACTAAGCTGATTTATTTACCATCTTTTGCAAATAAATTACGCAAGAACAAATTCTATTCTGCTTCTCAAATTTTTGGATAGTGATTGGTGATTTCTTCAAGGAAAAATTTCTGTAACACAAACAATTGTAACACTATGCCCATGTTTGTTAGTAGTGTCTGAGTCACCTGGTGGATAGCAACAGCTGTCAATTTAGAGAACAATGTGCAACATTATACTTGTACTTTTGTCCTGTAATTAACTCAGTCTATTCACTGCCAATTCAGCTGCATTGCACAGCCATGTGTCGACAGACAGTATTTATTACTAATTCCCACTACTGCATAAAGATTTGTTACCTGAACTCTGTCTGCTGCTGTTGGCCAAAGCTGCCTGCAGATGACCTTTTTAACAACATCTGGAAGAAGGCTGACAGTCAGTAGTAGTGTAATCCCTAACCAGGCTGGTCCTGCCGAGAGCATCTGTATGAAGACATAGTACATTGTCTGGTAATCCAAGAAAGGCCTAAGAGAAGAAAAAAAATAGCAAATATCATTTAGGAAACAGTGGTAGACTACATTTAGATTTAAAGATAAAATAAGATGCATATGTGTAACGGTAGAATGCACTGACCACCCATGCCAGACCACAACACGTAGACCTATAAATCATTGGTTTGACAGTTCATGCATGTAATCATTCGTTAGTCCTGTGAAATTTGAATTTGAAATTTGGCTTTTTAATATTAATATAGAAAGAGTTTTGAAGCAAAAATGCTGGAGTTCACCTGTAACTTTAGTAATAAGTATATAAGCAGGCTTTACAAGGATATAAATAGCTGCCCGTGTAAACAACAAGATTGTAATTGGAATGGTTTTATTATTGTCACGTGTACCGGGATACAGTCAAAAGTCCTCTTGTGTACTGATTATACTGGCCAAATAACTTCCCAGTGAAGTGCTGTAGAACAAGGTAAAACAGATCATGTCGAATCTGGAAAAAAAGTCAGGTCAGATGCCGTTTCTTTTTAAATGAAGAGAAATTGAGAAATATTGATGTACAGAGGAACATGGGTGGTCATATACAAAAGTCAATAAATAAATAACATAACTGCAGTTAGAAAGACAGGTTACACTGAATTTTAGTGCTGAAGGATTTGACTACATACAAGCATATCATTTGGTAGCAGGAAAAGGCTTCTCAAGTATGCTCTGCCGTTTAGTAAGATCATTATCTACATGAGAGAAGTGCAACATAGATATATTACAAATAAGAAGACATTTTCAAAGGGAAGGAGGACATTATCATGACTGACAAGTGAAGTCAGAGCCAAAGTAAAAGCAAAAGAGAGGGCATACAAGGAAGCAAAGCTAGTGGGATGATAGAGGATTGGGAAGCTTTTAAAAACTTGCAGAAGGAAACTAAGAAGGTCATTCGGAAGGAAAAGATGAATTATGAGAGGAAGCTGGAGACTAATATTAAAGAAGATACTAAAAGCTTTTTTAGGTATATAAAGGGTAAAAGAGAGTGGAGGGTAGATATAGGACCAATACAAAATGATGCTGGGGATATTGTAGTGAGAGATGCAGAAATGGAAGTGGAAATGAATGCATATTTTGCATCAGTCTTCACAGTGGAAGACATCTGCAGTATATCAGACATTGAAGGGTGTCAGGGAAGTGAGGTTGGTGCAGTGAAAATTATGACTGAGCAGGTGCTTGGGAAGCTTAATGGTCTGAGGGTGAATAAATCTCCTGGACCTGATGGAATGCACCCTTGGGTTCTGAAGAAAGTAGCTGGAGAGATTGCAGAGGCATTAACAATGATCTTTCAAGAATTGATAGATTCTGGCATTGTACCAGATGACTGGAAAATTGCTAATGTTACTCTGCTATTTAAGAAGGGTAGGAGGCAGCAGAAAGGAAACTATGGATCTGTTTGCCTGACATCAGTGGTTGGGAAGTTGTTGGAATTGATTGTTAAGGATGAGATTATGGAGTACCTGGAAGCACATGACAAGATGGGCCAGCCAGCTTGGTTTTCTGAAAGGAAAATGCTGTCTGACAAACCTACTGCAATTCTTTGAGGAAATTATAAGCAGGGTAGACAAAGGAGATGCAGTATACATGGTGTACTTGGATTTTCAGAAGGCCTTTGACAAGGTGCCGCAAATGAGGCTGCTTAGCAAGATAAAAGCCCATGGGCAGCTACTAGTGTGGGTGAAGTTTTGGCTAGTCGGCAGAAAACAGAGAGTGGGAATAAAGGGAATCTATTCTGGCTGGCTGCCAGTTACCAGTGGAGTTCCACAGGGGTCAGAGTTGGGACTGCTGCTTTTTACGATGTACAGTATGTCAATGATTTGGACTATGGCATTAATGGAATTTGTGGCTAAATTTGTCAATGATACAAAGATAGGTGGAGGAGTGGGTAGTGTTGAGGAAACAGAGAGCCTGCAGAGAGACTTAAATTGTTTAGGGGAATGAGCAAAGAAGTGGCAAATTAAATACAATGTTGGAAAGTGTATGGTCATGCACTTTGGTGGAAGAAATAAACAGGCAGACTATTATTTAGATGGGGAGAGAATTGAAATGCAAGGATGCAAAGGGACTTGGGAGTCCTTGTGCAAGATACCCTAAAGATTAACCTCTAGGTTGAGTCAGTTGTAAAGAAGGCAAATGCAATGTTGGCATTCATTTCTAGAGGTATAGAATATTTATCATCTATATCAATGATCTGGATGATAATGTGGTGAATTGGATCAGCAAATTTGCTAATGATACAAAGATTGGAGGTGTTAGTGGACAGTGAGGAAGGTTTTCAAAGGGAGAGGGATCTGGACCAGCTGGAAAAATGGGCTGAAAAATGGCAGATGGAGTTTAATACAGACAAGTGTGAGGTATTGCACTTTGGAAGGGAAAACCGAGGTAGAGCATACAAGGTAAATGGCAGGGCACTGAGGAGTGCAGTAGAACAGAGGGATTTAGGAATACAGATACAAAATTCCCTAAAAGTGGTGTCACAGGTAGATAGGTTAGTAAAGAGAGCTTTTGGTACATTGACCTTTATATTGAGTATAAGAGTTGGAATGTTATGGTGAGGTTGTATAAGGCATTGGCGAGGCCAAATTTGGAGTACTGTGTGCCATTTTGGTCATCGAGTTACAGGAAGGATATTAATAAGGTTGAAAGAGTGCAGAGAAGGTTTACAAGGATGTTGCCGGGATTTGAGAAACTGAGTTACAGAGAAAGGTTGAATAGGTTAGGACTTTATTCCCTGGAGTGTAGAAGAATGAGGGGAGACTTCATAGAGGTATACAAAATTATGATGGATATAGATAGAGTGAATGCAAGCAGGCTTTTTCCACTGAGGCTACGGGAGAAAAAAAACAGAGGACATGGGTTAAGGGTGAAGGGGGAAAAGTTTAAAGGGAACATTGGGGGGGCTTCTTCACACAGAGAGTGGTGGGAGTGTAGAATCAGCTGCCAGATGAAGTGGTAAATGCGGGCTCACTTTTAACGTTTAAGAAAAACTTGTACAGGTACATGGATGAGAGATGTATGGAAGGATATGGTGCAGGTCAGTGGGACTAGGCAGAAAAATGGTTCAGCACAGCCAAGAAGGGCCAAAAGGCCTGTTTCTGTGCTGTAATGTTCTATGGTTCTATTAAAGCAGGGATGAGATGTTGTGGTTCTATAAGGCACTCATGAGACCACATTTGGCATATTGTGTGCGGTTTTGGGCTTCTTATTTTAGAAAGGATGTACTGACATTGGAGAGGGTTTGGAGAAGATTCATGAGAACGATTCCAGGAATGTAAAGGTTACCGTATGAAAAACGTCTGGCAATTCTTGAGTTGTATTCCCTGGAGTTCAGGAGAATGGGGATTGGGGGGGGGGGGGGGGAATCGCAAAGAAACATTTCAAATGTTAAAAGGCCTGAAAAGATTAGATATGGCAAAGTTATTCCCCATGGTAGGAGATTC
The DNA here is from genome assembly GCF_030144855.1 of Hypanus sabinus. Taxonomy (NCBI): domain Eukaryota; kingdom Metazoa; phylum Chordata; class Chondrichthyes; order Myliobatiformes; family Dasyatidae; genus Hypanus; species Hypanus sabinus. The sequence continues at coordinate 148,131,931 of NC_082710.1, read as the reverse complement.
TAGGACAAGAGGGCACGACTTCAGGATTGATGGATGTCTTTTTAGAACTGAGATGCGGAGAAATTAGTCAGAGGACGGTAAATCTGTGGAATTTGTTGCCACGAGCAGCTATGGAGGCCAAGTCATTGGGTGTATTTAAGGCAGAGATAGACAGGTTCTTAATTAGCCAGGGCGTCAAAGGGTATGGGGTGAAGGCAGGGGAGTGGAGATGACTGGAAGAATTGGATCAGCCCATGATTGAATGGTGGAACATACTCAGTGGGCAGAATAGTCTACTTCTTCTCCTATATCTTTTGGTCTTATGCTTTGCTTTATCTTTTTCTTCAAGAGCTTTTCGTGCGGCACTGTATTAAAAAAACAAGTATAGTACATCCTCCAGTTCTCCTTTATCAGTAGCTTATGTTACCTTTTCAAAGAATTGCAAAGAACTGGTCACACGTGATTCTCCTTTCACACAAAAAACACATTTTATTGCCGATACCTTTAATTTTTATGTGTCCTATGGTAATTTGTACAACAGTATAGTTCTTTGTGCACCATTACATAGGGCCTTGATGAGGACCATGTACAATTCTGATCCTGCTTACCTAAAGAGTGCTGTATTTGCTATTGAGGTAGTGCAAAGATGATTCACAAAAATGGTTTCTAGGCTGACGGGTCAACTATACAAGAAGAAATTGAATAAGCTAGCTCTTTGTCCTACAGAGTATGCATGAGTGAGTAGTTACCACCTGCAATGTAGAGATTTTTTGGATGGCTCAAACAAAAGCTTCCACTAACTGAGTGATCACAAACCAGGGATCACAGTCTCAAATTAAGTGTTAGGCCACATGCAGTTGAAATGAGAAGCAAGATGGTGAATTTTGGGATTTACTGCCCTGAAGGACTGTGGAAACTGTGCCATTGAATGTGCTTATATCAACAGATTTCTGGATGTAGTAAGTTCGAGGGATGAGATCGTACTGATTTCCAGCGCAAGGATTTTGCATCAAGTAGACCAGCAGCCATGTTGTTGAGTGAGAAAGCAGACTTGATGGGCCAAGTTGACCTCTCCAGCTTTTATTTCTGAGTCCTTACAGGAAGCAGGTGGGAGGAGCTGTGGCAGCCTTTAATGGATATTGGTCAATAACCTTTCCCCTGGAATATGAGGAAGTCAAAAGAGGAAAGGGAAGAATCAGAGAAGAAATGAGAGCAGAGAACTGGCAGCAACTGTAATGAGTTATCTGTAAGAGCAGGAGGCAGCACCAACTGGAGAAAAGGTTAGTGAATGAGAAGACCTCCATGTTTCCCACAAAGAAACATCTGACAACATCCTATAGCTACTTTCTTAATCAAAGAAAGTCAACTAATGGACAAGTTATTCAACGTGACAATGAGCTTGGACAAGCGAAGGAGAAATATGGTGGAGGATGACTTGTTGAGTTATTCAAGGTCCTCATCTCCATCGTGGTTATTATTGCAGCATCCTACACTGCTGCAGTTGGAGGATCCCACTTGCTTCGAAAAGGAATCAAACGTACCAGTGCCCAAGTCACAGCTACTGTGATGAAACTTCATGTTCCTGGGCATCTTGGAGGATCTATCCTGGATGCAATATTTTGATGCAATCATGAAGGCAGGCAGGCCAGTGTCTTCTTCACTATACTTCACTAGGGGTCTGAGAAGGCTTGGTATGTCACCGAAGACCACAGCAACTTTCTACAGATGGATGGTGGAGAGCATTCTGACTGGTTGCAGTACCACATGGAGCCTCAAATGCACCACACTGCCTGGTAATGATCAAGAAAGCTGTGAACTCAGCCAGCATCATCACAGGCACGTCTTCCCACCATCAAGGGCATCTTCAAAAGGCTGTGCCTCAAGAAGGCAACATTCATTATTGAGGAGCTTAATCACCTGGGGCCGTCTTTTCATTACCACCATCATGGAGGAGGTACAACAGCCTGAAGACCTGCACTCAATGTTTTAAGAACAGCATTCTACCCTTCTGCCATCAGATTTCTGAAAGGTCCATGAACCTATTAACACAATCTCATTATTACTTTCAGTGAATTATTTATTTTTATAACATGATAATTTTTTATATTTTAGACTGCACTACTGCCACAAAACAACACATTTTATGACAATGACAGTAAACCTCCTTCTGATTCGGATTATTTCAGACTTTTTTTAAAAAAGCAAACATCTCCTTTATAAGAGTTTATTTGGTAGATCAGAGGTAATTTATGGGTACAGAAAGAGTTAATGTTAACAAATATTGACCCTCCATTGCAAATAAAATTTAAACTCTGCTTCACTCTCCACAAGTGGCTGGCAGATCATTTTAATATCCTCATAATTTTCATTTAATTATTAGATTTCTGACATCTGAAGAATTTTCCTGAAAACCTCTTTACATTTTCAACCTTTTCCCCTTGTTCAGCAATACAAATTTTATAGGAATTTGTTATATTGGCGTAAGCAGGGACATAGCTGTTATATTTAATTTAAACACTAATTCAGTAATACATCAAGAATATGGTGCTTTAATCACAATGAACACTAACACCTTCACATCAAATTATGCTGATTACTAATTTGTATCACAAGGAGCAGAATTGAGCCATTCGGCCCTTCAAGTCTGCTCTGTCATTCCAATGTGGCTGCTTTATTTTTAGGCTCAACCCTATTCTCCTGCCTTCTCCCCATAACCTTTGACACCCTTACCAATCATAACTAATCAACTCTAGCTTTATATATACCCAATGACTTGGCCTCCACAGCTGTCTGTGGCAATTAATTCCACAGATTTACCACCCTTTGAATAAAGAAATTCCTCTTCATCTCTCCTCTAAAGGGACATTTTTACATATTGAGGCTGCCGCCTCTTGGCCTCGACTCTCCCAATATTGGAAACATCCCCTCCGTGTCCATTCTGTCTGGGCCTTTCAATATTCAATGAGATCCATTCCCCCTTCTGAACTCCAGTGATTACAGGTCCAGAGCCATCAAATGCACAGCATTCATTAATGCTTTCTTGCATGAGCTCATTTTCTTGAACCTCCTCTGGAAGCCCTCCACTGTCAGCACATCCTTTCTTAGGCAAAGGGGCCTGAAAAAAGTATTGATTCCACAGACAAAAATTTTACAAAATATATCTTAATTTGTACTTTTCATAATCATAGCGGTATTAAGGGAAATATACTGTTCACAGAGTGCTCACTTTGAACACACTTACCAGATAATACCTCCCCAGAGCAGAGAAAATACGATGTAAAACCCCAGAGAACCCCATATCACGAAGTGGTTTATCCATGTCCAGTGATGGGTGTCCAGTGCAAGCTGTGAAACCAGTAACATCATCGTTTTAATTCTCCAATTATCAGAACCTGGAACTAATGCCGCTGCAGGAAAACGTGCAACAGCTGAAAAATAAAGCAACATTGTTTACTATTCAGTTCACAATCACTCCCATGGACTTGGAAACCATTGGCAAGTTGTTAAGGTTTTCATTCCCTATTGTCCTCATGGTGGATTTATTAGAATCCATAGCAAACACCAGGAAAATAAAAGAATAAGTGTAAAACAGCAACCCAGCACTGACCCAGACACAGCAAAGCTCCTTCCAACCCAGTTCAAACTTACAAGGTCTTCTATACAACCATCTAATGGCTGGTATCTAATTTGCAAGGGATGTCAAACAGATGTCAGAAAACAATTGAACAGTTTGCTTAATGAGATATTTAAGACAGGCAAAAAAAAGTGTGCAAATCCCTATTCATGAACTTGATCTGTGGCATTAATGTTATAGTGCTTCTCCCCATTCCTCCTACTGATGATCACATACAATGCAGATCGGGCTTGACGGGATGACTGCTTTACTCTTCGTTATCTCCCTTTCCCAGTTCTGACAAAAGGCTTTCAATCTGAAACATTACCGCAAGGTAGTCACAGCTGGGTTGCAGGATGCAGATAACTGTCAGGAGAGTTACTGCTCTAAGATCAATCCAACCCTTCCCTCTTACATAGCCCTCCATTGTCTACCTTCCATGTGCCTGTCTAAGTTTCATACCTGCCTCGATCACAATCCCCGGCAGGGCAGTAAGTGCACTCACCACTAACACAACAGAGTTGTCATATGTGATTTTAACTCCCCCAGCATTGCTTGGCACCTCCTTAGTGCAAAAGGCTTAGATGGGCCATAAGTTGTGAAGTATGTCAAGAAAGATTCCTGATATAGTACGTTGGCAGGCCAACTAGAGGAGAAGCTATTCTGGATCTGGCACCGCGCAATGAACCTGGTCAGTTAGCAGTGGGCAAGCATTTCATACTGACCATAAATCATCTTCAGCTGCCTCTGCTCTAATCCTATTGGTCCCAGCCAGAATCATGATTGGAATCTACTAATCCCTACTTTCTAGCCAATCAGTATCTTCTTTCGAGGATCAACTGCAACCTCGTCCAGCACTTTCAAAACAACAGCACCACCAAGCATCAGTCACCCTCCCCTCCAGTCCTCTTGTGAGGACAGATCTGAGTTAGCAAACCCTTCCTAAAACACCTCAGCTAGAGTGCTAGCTACAGTTCTGGACATTGCATTTTTTTTTAAATGATCAATGGAGGTGGGTGCAGGGTCAGTCCTTCTGTAATAACACACAGAAATACTACCACAAGCTGATAACGCCCACACTTGTACAGTAAAATAGACATCTTCAAATAGGACAAAGAACATAAAGGCCTCAGAGGAAGCCTCTCTTGGATGGGGTGTTTTGTTCTGCACACTTCAGATACCCCATAGTCACTGTCACACTGAAAATATGGATAAAAACTTGGCATAGAATCAAACACATTCACCATTTGAAACTATTGAATATTGAAAGGCAGAGAGAGAGTGTGGACACACAGAGGATATTTCCCATAGTGGGGGAGTCTAGGACCAGATGGCATAGACTCAGAATAGAAAAAAAGTCCCTTTTGAACAGATGAGGAGGAATTTCTTCAGACAGAGGGTGGTGAATCTGTGGAATTCATTGTCACAGACAGCTATGTAGGCCAAGTCATTGGGTATATTTAAAGCAGAGGTTGATAGATTCTTGAATAAAGGTGTTGAAGGTTATGGGGAGAAGACAAAAGAATGGGGTTGAGAGGGATAATAAATCAGCCATGATGGAATGGTGTAGCAGGTTTGTGATGGGCAGAATGGCCTAATTTGTTCCTATGTCTTTATGTAACAAAAGATTACATCAGTAAATATAGGATAAAATTGGAAAGCAATACAAAAGGGAAAGGATTCCAATGTAAAACCTAAACAACCCATTTAAGCTAACCCAGTCAATAAAATTTTCAACACAACCGATGTGAATGGAGAATGCATTGTGTTGTCTATAACTGATGCTCCCTCAAAGATGGCTGTTTCTAGTTTGTGTTGTTAAATATCAGAGAAATGTACCTTAAGAGTTACTGTAAAAACCAGTACAGTGAAGACCAGCGTGCCAAAGGTCCAGTTTCCAAACACCTGAAAACAAATTTATGCAAAAACACATACAAAATTAAACAGAAATTATTTGAGCTTCAGTAGCATTTTACAATGTAATAGCCGGGCTGGAGAAAGTTCACAGCTTTCCATTTCAATGGACGCTGAAGCCTTGCTGAGTTCTTCCAGCATTTGTTTGATCCATCTGCAGTTGTCTGTTTTCCGAGGCCCGGAGGATTTCAGATGGGTACATGGGACAGTAATATTAAGGTGGAGAGCAGGTAACCCATCTGAGACAACAGACACTGGGGTCTGGCCTTGAAAAAGGGTGTCAAGAGGTCAGCAATCAGTAGTTGTTCCTGTTCAGGGCGGAGTGAGGCTTCCATATGTATCCACTTGGGGTAAAAAGATTTGTTCATTACCCCCATATAACACTGGTACAAATAACATTTGCATCTCTGAGTTCACTGCACGAGGTCACTGGTGTGCCAAACTAATTGCACAGAAATATTGTTAGAGCGTCTCAAACGTGTGGAGATTAGAAACCAAAAGGGAGCTGGCACCTTGCTGGGATGATAGAGTTATTAGAGTGATGAAATAAAAGCAGGGTCATCATATTGAGAGATTTCAATTTCCCAAATAGTAACTACAGCATTATCTTAACTCGATAGGCTCAGATGACTGGAATTATTATTTTATTAGGTGCATCCCAGACAGTTTCCTGATGGAGTGCACCGATAGATCAATGAGAGAAATGGCAAGGGAAGTAGAGGGCAGGATAAAGATAAAAATTATATGTCAGTCACAGGGAACGAATGACAGGGAAATCTGTTAAGAGAAAGTGGGGTTTATTGTCATATGCACAAGTACATGTACACCACAGTCTGCTGCAAGTAAGTAAAGAACATGTAAGGAGGTGCAAAGAAAGAAAATTAGGAGGACAAAGTTTCACTGGCAAAGAGGTTTGAGCTAAATCTGAAGGTGTTCTCTATGGATATTAAGTGCAAAAGCAAAAACAGAGTATATTGGGAACTCTTAGAGAATACAGGAACAATCCATGTGTGGAGCAAGGTGGTCCGGTGAGCTCGTAAATGAATTTTCATCAGTTTTCAAACAGAATCAAGCCTTGTAGTTGAAAATCCAATGAAAGGAAGGTGAAAGCCTGGTGCAGATCTCCATAAGAAGGTACTTGATGCTTTGGCAGACTTAGAAGTGGATAATTCCAGATGGGATTTATCACAGGCTACTATGCAAGAGGGGCAGGGAATGACAGATTTTGTTTTACATCTTTTCTAGTTACAAGTGACCGGAGGAAGGCAACGTGGTTCTAGTTGTCAATAAATGTATCATGGAAAAGCCTTGTAACTATGGACAGTGCCTATAGACAACTATAGAAAGATCCCAGAAAATACTCTCATCGCTTGGAAAGACTAATCAGCTACAGCCAACATGTTTTGTCAAGGTTAGATACTGTCTGACTCATTTGTCTGAATCTTTTATTTAGAGATACAGCATGTTAACAGGACTTCTGGCCCAATGAGCCTGTGCTGCCCAATTACACCCATGTGACCAATTAAACTACAAACCTGCGGATCTTTGGAAAGTGGGAGGAAACTGGAGCACCCGGAGGAAACCTGTACAGCCAAGGGAAGACTGTACAAGCGCCTTATAGAGCATGGCAGAATTGAAACCAGGTTGTTGTTACACTAACCACTACACTACTGAAGTGCAAGGATGTGGGCAGCATATCAAACCTGATTTACTTGGACTTAGTAAAACCTTTGACAAAGCCTCATGGGAGAGCGGTTTTAAAAGGTTAGCCCCATGGAATCTAGAGCCAATTGAGTCCCACCGAAGGGTTTCAGCCCAAAACGTTTACTGTACTCTTTTCCTAGACGCTGCCTGGCCTGCTGAGTTCCTCCAGCATTTTGTGTGTGTTGCTCGGATTTCCAGCATCTGCAGATTTTTTTTGTTTGTGACAAATAGATCCAAAATTAGATTGGCGATATGAGAATGAAGGTAAAGGGTTGCTTTTGCAATTAGATACGTGTGACTTTCGGTATTCATATAAAGAAAAGAAAACATGGCGATAGCTTTAGAGGGAAACAACACAAACAAGGATTTGTAGGGGTTGGAAATGAGATGCCAGATTATAAGAACAATGGGATTAACAATTGGAATTTTGAAGAGGACATGAAAACAGGTGTGTTGAAAGGGAGAATAAAGCAATTATACTACAAAAGCAGGGACACGAGACTACAGATCTTGGAAACATGGGTCAACTCATTAAATGTTGGAGAAACTCAGTGGATCAGGCAACACCTCAGGAGGCAAGAGAACAGATGTTTCAGGTCTACACCCTAGATAGCCATTGTATTAAAATAAAGGTGAGGGATGTGGGGGGAGCAAGAGCTGGTGGCTGATAGGTGGATCCTGGTGAGGGATGGGGGTGGAATAGAAATGATGTAAGAAGCTGAGCATTGATAGGAGGGAGTGATAAAGGGTTGATAACATGATAAAGGAGAGTGGACAATGGAATAAACAGGAGGTAAGGAAGGGAACTGGAGCAAGGTAGGTGTGGGTCATAGGCAGATCAAGGGGGAGAGGAAAGAGGGGTGATGGGGCCAGTGGGTTAAAGGGAAAGGGGGTGCAGGGGTGAAGAGTGGGTCAGGTTATTTTATTGTTTGATTTCACCCTCAGTTTTCAGTAATTAAGTTTCAGCCTTATGAACATACTGCAAAGTATTCTACTTTTCAAGCTGCTTTTCATTGCGACAATATTTATTCCGGCGCTGCAATGGCACACAAGCAGGCCAGCCAAATAATTTTCCTCATCAATTCTCTACATTCTTCACCTAGATCAGTAGTCAGCAAAACTGTTGCCGTGTGGAGAAAGTTACACTTTGCAAAAATAAGCTCACACGGAGGCGCTGGGAAACAGGAGGCAGGCGGACAACGTTCTGTTGTTTAAGGAAAGCTCTAACAATAAGGCATGAAATTATAGGACGATGAGCCAGATGTCAGCTCTGCCATGGACGGCCCCAAGCCCAGCTATCACCCCATGCCATAAAAACCCATGCCACAGAAATGCTAAGTAAAGCTCCAAAGACCTCATCCCTGTGGGAAGGAAATGGGCTGTACCTGGGAAAACTTGACAGACTGGCGGCCTATGCTGAAGAGCCAGATGACAGTTTTGGGTAAATTATTGAAGGTTTTTTTTAATTAAAGGGACTGGATATATCAGTATTAGGATAGACAGACCCTTATTGGTAATGGTCAATATGGCTTTGTGCATGGCAGGTCATGTCTAACCAGTATTAGTTCTTTTTTGAGGTACCAAAAAGGCTGATGAAGGAGAGGTGGAGCAGGATGTCTACGTGGACTTCAGCAAGGCCTTTGAAAAGTTTCCACGTGGGAGGTTTGCCAAGTAGGTTCAGGTTGTTCAGTCCGGGACAGGTGGTAAATTGGATCAACGTAAGCTTCACAGCTGAACCCAAGATGGTTGCCTTTCTGACAGGAGGCCTGTGACCCATAATGTGTTGCACAGATTGATGTAGTTTATCATCTATATCAATGACCCGGATGATAATGTGGTAAACCGGATCAGCAAATCTGTGGATGACACCAAGACTGGGGGCTGTAGTGGATGGCAAGGAAGGCTATCAAAGCTCGCAGCTGAATCTGGAAGAACAAGCTAGAAAATGGCAGGTGTAATTTAACGCAGAGGTGTTTCATTTTAGGAGGCAAACCGGGGTAGGACTTGCACATTGGATGGTAGGTTCCGGAGGTGAATGAGGCAGAACAAAGGGATCTTGATATACAGTTCCATAACTTCTTGAGGCCACAGGTAGATTGGGTCATAAAAAGCTTTCGGCAAATGGGCCTTCAGAAATCGGATTATTGTGTACAGAAGTTGGGATATTATGCAGAAGTTGTACAAGACATTGGTGAGAACAAATTTTGGAGTATTTAATACGTCACCTACCTACAAGACAGGTATCAATAAACTTCAAAGAATGTGGAGAAAGTTTACAAGAATGTTTCCAGGATTTGAGGACCTGAGTTAAACAAATCGGTTGAATAGGCTAGTGATTTATTCACCAGAGAATGAAGGGAGAGCTTAGAGGTGCACAAAATTGAGGGGTATAGATAGGGTAGGCATCGAGCAAGGCTACAACTACAGGACTTGGGTTAAGGGTGGAAGGTGAAATATTTCAGCAGATACTGAGGGAGAAGTCACTCAGAATGGTGTGAGCGTGGAACAAGCTGTCAGCAGGCGTGATACTTGCAGATTCAACTGTAACATTTAAGAGAAGTTTAAAGTTAGGTGATTGGATGAGGAGTATGGAGGGTTGTGGTCTGGATGCAGGTAGGTGGGACTATGTAGATCAGGTCAGAATGGATAAGATGGGCTGAAGGGCCTGTTCTGCACTGCAGTATAACTCAGCACATTAACTGATCATTTACTACCTTAGAGAAACAGACATTACATCAGTCAACAATTGTTCTATGTTGCCCAAAATAAGAGAAAGCCCAGATGAATGAGAAATTAATCTTACCATGTTCAAATTGGCCCTCAATAGCTGGCATTAGAAAGAGAGGCAAATGGTAAGAGCCAAAAACAAAAGAGAAAATTAAGTCAATCGGATTAAAAAAAATACAGAACTGAAGGAAATCAACAGAAATACAAAAAAATTGGTAAACAAACAAAAAGATGGAGAGCATATGATGAACTACATCATTAAAGCATCTTTCAACAGACAAACAACAGAATAAAGTGTAAAATTAAATACATCTTTACAAGACTGAGATAGAATATTAAAAACGCGGGTGCTACAACAGGCCACTCAATGCAGAAGAATGCTGGCAGGTTATTGCGGTAGTTTAACTAACCTTCCCATTGCTGGTCATCATCGAGTGGTCAAATAGAAAATAAGCACCAAAGAAAAATGCCACAGCATCAAACACTCCCAGGAACGTCCAGTAAAGGAACGGCTTCCAACATAACAAGGAGTTTTTGGCAATATCCCTGGTGATTGAGGGAAAATGACATTGGAATTGAGTTCTGCATTTTAATGCTATTTATAAAACATACAATTTAAAAATACTCTTCCGTCACCAAAGTATCCACTCATCTCGATGTTCTTGTGAGGGGAAACACATTGCACTTCCTTCCAAATTTACCCTCAATGCCCAGTGCACTTCTCAGAATGGAATATAGCAACTAAATTTTGCTTATCTTTTAACAACATCTTATGCTTTAAAATTCACAATTCAAATTTACTAAAACATAAATATCAACTTCCCTTAATCCTTGCTGTAGATTTTTTTTACTAAATATTTTCATTTACATTTCATTACATGGTGGAATATTCCATTTCTTTAGTAATTGCAATATGCAAATATGAACATGTTTGTATACTCTATTTAATGTAGATATTACTGTTTATTTTGTAATGAGTGTAACCATATTGTGGGGTACATCATATTCTCATCCAGACGGCAAATTAACTTTGTTGGTAATTAAAGATGGTATGTCCTAGTGTTAAAAAAGGAACTGATTGCCTCATTAGAAGAGAGAGATGGCAGGTGAACAGAGACACCTAGGGGTACGAGTATGTATTTCCCTGAGTGTGGTGACACAGGTAGACAGGGTGGTAAGGAAGGGATTTGGCATGCTTGCTTTCATCAGTCAGGACACTAGGTAGAATATCATGTTACAACCATCAAGGAGCTGGTGAGACTGCACTTGGAGTATTGTGGGCAGTTCTGGTCGCCGAACTGTAGGAAAGATGTCATTGAGTCAGAGAGGGCAGAAAAGATTCAAACAGATGCTTCTGGTACTACAAGGAAAGGCTGGATAAGCTGGGACTTTTCCTGGAGTGTAGAAAGCTGAGGGGGTGACTTCATAGAAATATGTAAAATCATGAGGGACATGGATAAGGCGAAGGGTCACAGTCCTTTTCCCAGTGTAGGGGAGTTGAAAACTAAGAGGGCATAGATTTAAGATAAGAGGGAACATTTCAAAAAAGGGTTTTGGGCGTCAAGCTTTTCAATACAGTATAGTAGGTACGTGGCATGAGGTGCCAGAGGAAGCTTCAGAGGTGTGTACAATTACCAAGTTTCAAAGCCATCTAAGAGATGCATGGATAGGAAACGCTCAGAGGGATATGAGCAGGTGAGTGGGTCACCTTCAGGTAGGCATCTTGGCCTTCACCCTTCCCTGCTGTACAACTCTCATTTCATCAAGTGCTTTACAGCCCAAATTTACCAGTCTTCTACAGTCAGTCAGAGAAGCTTGCTTAGGAATTCATGCACTTGAGCATCTTTGCTTCCATTACAGAAGTTCCCATAGAAGGAAATGATGACTCAAATTGTGTAGCCGTGTCTCCGAGCTCACCTATACAACGTTGGGTCTCTTTTTAGAGCATCGATACTGACATGTTGTTCCATCAGGCTGTAGAGCAGGATAGGAAGAGAGGTGAAGCTGATGTTGTACAGTGTAAGATAGGCAGTGTCATACAATGGCTGGAAAAGAAGAAATCCATCATTACTTTGTATGCTTCCAAAATATCAACACAAAAGGTTACCCGAACCTCCCGGCATCAAATACTAAACATGGCCTTCTTTCCAACTTGGTTTTCCTTTGAGTAGAAAGGAACTGTCTTACATCTTCATTCAAAGCTTATGGAAAATGGTGTAAGGTTGGAAGCATTTTAGAGAAGGATTACCAGATCAATATCTGGAATGGGCAGGCCTTGTTATGAGGACAACTGGATCGGTTCAGCCAATATCCAATGGAAGTGAGAGAGGACTTTAATAAAACACAGAAGATACTGAATGGTCTTCAGTCAGCTGTTGTAAAGATAATGCTTCCTCTTTTGAAGAAGTCTAGATTAGGGATTACTGTTTAGAAATATGGTGCTGTCGATTATGATGAGGCAAACTTTTCCTTTTCAGGTTCATGACTGTGTAGATCTTTTGCTCAAAGAGTGGTGGAAACAGTGACATTTTTAAGGCATAGCTGGATGGATTCTTGAAAAGGCACTGGCCGAGTGGGTAGATGGGAATGTGAAGTTGTGATAGCAATCACATCAGCTATGACCTTGCAACAGAGTGGAGACGGCACGGGGGGCAAAAGGCCTACTTCACGTATATTCATAAGGTACTCTGGATACAATTCTTTTTCCTACCACAGAAAGGATGTAGCTACAACTAATACGGCAAAGGAGAGCTAATTTATTGTGATTTCCAACTGCTTTCGACACAGAAGACAACAGGAAATGGATGCTGATGAAGAAAAATAAACTACTGAAAAAAAAGCTTGTATAAATGAAAAAATAATGGAAAGCTCTGGATTTAAGAGTTTTCATTTTAAGATTAGCTGAAGTATTTCACTGAAGGTACCTATGAATCCATTGTAATTTGCATGTAAATGAAGCCCACACAATGATGACTTCCTAATTTAAATATTCAGTATTTAGGCATGAGTCTGGGTAGCTGATGGCTTACACACACACAGTGAACCAGAAGGCCTAGTTTGTTCTATGACAAAGACCCTTAAACACTGCTGGTTGTTCTATTTAACTAGCAAAGTTATCTCCAACGTAAAAACATTCTCCATTCCCAACCTATTATCATTTGAGAGTAACCTGAGACTTCCATCCAGTTTGCACGTAATGATCCTGGGACGACAAGCTGCAGAAAAGACTTCTAAATGCCAAGCAGCTAAATTCTTCACTTGAGGGGCGAGTAAGCAGAAGTAACAGCTCAGGCACTGGAAGTGAAAGGCCAACTAACAACATCAGTTTAAATAGAAACGGCAGAAGCTGGAGATGTTTCAAGCACTCAGGAGGGAGAGAAGCAGAATGAACATTTTGGGTTAAGGACCCTTCCTCAGAATGGGGAAAGTGAAAGGATCAGCACATCCAGTTGCAAAGAGGGGGAGGTAAAGTGAATATCTGTGTCAGGTTCTGTCAAATTTGTCAAGGTAAAAAATTACCTTAAAGACCAATAGTTGGACCAAAATGATGCAGAGGCAAGTTGATACCACAAAAAGGGAAACAAAGGTTTAGAAACATCTGTGAAGAAAAGAAGAGATTTACTTGAAATTTTTAAAGCTCATTTTATCTCCTGAGAGATGTAATGCACTTGGTTGAAAGATGAGCTGTTCCTTCAGATTAGTCCGAGCACTGTTGAAGCAAATAGGAAGCCAAACACAGAGCAAGCAGAATGGGAGTGGGAAAGGCAGTAGAACAAGTAGATGACTGCAAGCTCATGGTCACTGTTATGGACTGATTTCTGTGGAGTGATCCCCAACCTGCTTTTGTGTCTCCAGAGTATTACAGACCATTAATACACCATTGGCAGAATTACATGTCAGTTCTAATTCTTCAAGAAGGGCTTACAGTGAGGTGCAGAAGTCTGAGGCACATATACATATATAGCTAGGGTGCCCAAGCTTTTTTCATTGTACTGTAGTAATTTTATGTATTGCTCTGTACTTCTGCTGCTAAACAAACAAATTTCATGACATATGTGAATTATGATAGATCTGATTCTGATCTGGGTCTCTATTGGGGACTGAGAGTGGGAAGTGGGCAGGGAGAGGGGAATCATGGTTGGGGAAAGGGGGAATAGAGAGGGGATGGAGTGGGAAGCAGCAGAGAGACGTTCTGCAATGATCAGTAAACCAATTGATTGGAATCCAATGATCTTGCCTGGTGTCTCAGGGCTGGACCCAGGCCACCCCCCACCCCAGCACTCCTCTGCGGCACTTCACCCTCGCTACTCCCAATATCCTTTGCTTCAACCAGGTTTACCAACTCGCTCTCATTCCACATTAACAAATACGTGTCAACCCACTTGTGCAAAAGTCTTAGACATCTGAACTACATGCCTGTGGTTAAGAGGGGGCGAGTAGTTGATAGAGATACAGAGATGGCAAAGTTTACCAGGGTGTCTCAGAAGGAATGACCTGGGACCTCAACCCCAACCACTGCAGAATATTATCTAAGTTTCTGACCAGGCCTTTTGGGGCCAAGTGCCGTATTTAACCATTTCTTGTAAACCAGTTTCCCGTCACTGATACAGTTATATCTTTCGATTTTAATATTTCCAGTAGTTTTAATTTTAAATTGTTACCCTAACAGTGTTTGTCTCAACTGCTCAGACACTTCCCCAGTTCTCTCCACTCCTCCCCCACTCTACAAACTAAAATACACCTGTCATTTCTTCTTTTTTCAGCTCCACTGATGCAGTTTGACCTGCTGAGTGCTTCCAGCTTTCTCAGTTCATACTCTGGATGTTGCTGCCCAGTTACTTGAAAATTGTTCCAGAACTGAGATGTATTTATTATATGACCTGAGATCAGTCACGGTCTTTCAGCTCATATCCACCTGTAACTCTCTTTGGACTGAGCCTAGAACACATTCATGAATCTTCAGCAGAAGTTACTACCAGTCTTACAGTAGACTGGGAAAATACTTCCACAAATTAAGAGACAATTCCACTCGGTGATCTGTGGCTCGATATGCCCCTGCTCTAGCTGATAAGTTATGCTCACAACGTCACAGGACTCCAAGCACAGAACGTTACAACGGAGTTATGGAGCAAAGTACTAACCTGCTGAGAAAATCCACAAAAGAATTGGTATAAAAACTGAGGAAATATGAAGCAAACATTCTGCAAAACAACAGAATATGAGATAAGACAAAACATCACAAACAATGGCATCAGAGGGATTGCAAACTCACTTAAGGCAACATTCACTTCCCTCATACAGATGATTTCACGCAAGGTACTGAGAGACTTTGGACTGATAAATGCAATGTAAAAAAATAAATAGTTATCGATATGAAGCTCTGAAGGAAACACTGGAAAAATTAGACCATGTACAAGCGATACTACTGGAGGAAATACATTAAAGGATTCAAAGGCTAACCAGGAGGATGTGGAAGAACAATTAAATTAAATTCCAGTAAGTTGGCAGATACGGTTAATGAATGTTAGTTGACTGAGCATGAATAGGGATACATAATCAAGAAACATTTCACTACTTATTAATGAGACCAATTGAGTGAAACAGGCCACAAGGCAGTAACATCATTTAAGAAGGGTTTCACCATAAAAAGCAGTGGGGCCTAACATTTTACCCCAGCTTTGAAGTGACTGACCAACAGCTGTCATGTCTTTGACAGATGTTTCACAGGAGCGTATATGCAATATAATTTCACACCGACTGCTGGAGGGGGATATTCAGAGTCGGTCAAACAGACAGCATTGAAGAAGCATCATTCAGGAGGACGGAAAGGTATGAGAGGCAATTTCCAGAACCTGGGCAATGTATTAATCACGTGAACGCACAAGAAAACAGTAAGAGATGAGGCTTGGGCGGCAAAGTTGTTGATGGCTTTGAGTTTATGTATTGTGAAACATCGGAAGCTGACCAGGAATTCATTGGAATTATCAGATCCAGAAATACCAAAGGAGTGGATGAGGGTGTCAGGGTGGAGCCACTTGGAGTCAGGTATTACCATCACAGTGCCAGCTGCAGTGTGAATTAAGAGAGGACTATGCATCCCCTCAAATCTGCACTGCCATTTACTAAGTTCATGACTGATTGAACTGCAACATCAACCTTACATTCCTGTCTCTACCTGAATATCTTTTATCTCTTTGCGTATCCAATCTATTCAGTTCTGTCATTAAAATATTCAAAGACTTGCTTCTGAGGAAGTCCCAATGACTCACAATTCTCTAAGAGAGTATTTACCTCACCTGTGTCTTAAACGGCATAAATGCTGTTACAACAAAACACTGGCTCCTTGCTCTAGAGTTTCCCACAAGAGGAAATAGTGTCCTTTCACGCAACCTGTCAAGACATCTGGTGAGTTTCTATCAAGCCCCCTCCACCCATCCTGCTGATGCAAGCCTAACCTAACACCTCCAAGCCTCAGGGCTCAGTGACAGAGTCGAACAATGATGGCTTAAGCTTTCCCAGTGTCTAATTGAGAGAAATGTACGCTCATCTTGGATGACGGCCAATCAGTCTTCCAACTGAGTCGTCAAGAGAGGCTAATGCTAGCTTTTGTCAGAATAAGCTGAAATAGGATGCTCTGCTTTCAAACAATAATCAGGAAAGGAAAAAAAGGTCTTTGCAGGGAGTGCAGGAATCCTATGTGGCCATCCCCTTCAAAAACAAACCCACTATGTTGGATAGCGAAGAATAACCATTCAAGACCAGCAGCAGTAGCCAGGAAAGGTAAAGGCTAACAAGACTATAATGATAGGAGACTTGATAGTTATGGCAGTGGACAGGAGATTCTGTGCCACAGGGGGGACTCTGGAATGGTCATTTGCCTTCCTGGTACACAGCTCAGAAGCAAAGGAGGGGTTATATTGAACTTGGAGGAGTTAACAGCTTATGGGCAAAGGGCCTGTACTGTTCTACGTTGGATATCAGTGAACTAAGTGAAAATAGATGGAATCTATTGCTGAAGATGTAATCCCACTCAAAATCTTCACTGCTATTTCCAACACCATACAAACGATGGTCTATGCAGCATTAATTAGTGATATTATTTTTAAAGGCAAAGTTTTAAGGCAATTCATTTTTTTCCTAAAAGGAACAAATAAATATGAATATAATTCACCTTGTAGAAGAAATACTGGACGAGTTCAGCAATTCGAACATAATAAAAATGGCCGTGGACAAGCAACAGCTTCCTGAGATGTTTGAACTTGGGAATGCAATAATCACTGTTCCGTGCAGCTTGTCGACCTTCCTTTCCCAAAATACCTGGAGAAACCAAATGTCAGCTGAGTAGATATTCAAAGAATAGAAACAATCACAGTATAAGATGGGTATTCAAATGGTGTCCTTGCTTTCTTGTTTCAATCAACATATCCTTTGCAACACACACAAAACACTGGAGGATCTCAGCGGGTCGGGCAGCATCTATGGAAAAGAGTAAACAGTCTTCAAGAGTAAATAGGTAAACAGGTTTCAGTGAGATCCCCCTCATTTTTCTAAATTCCAGCGAGTACAGACTCAGAGCTGTCTTCATGCATTGACCCTTTCATTCCCAGGATAATTCCTATAAACCTCTCCTGGACCCTCTCAAATGGTAGTGCATCCTTCCTTAGGCAAGAGGCACAAAACCACTCACAATTCTCCAAAACACTATGAGCAGCAAAAAAAAGCTGCTGGAGAAACTCAGCCTCTCTGGGGATGGTGTGGGAGGGTGGGTGGCAGTGGGAAGAAATTGGCAATGTTTCAAGCCAAAACTCTGAATCAGGGCTGAGGTTGGGGAGGACAGATAGCCAGTAAAAGGGAGAGTGGAATGTCCACCAATCACCTTGGGCTCCCACAGATGCTGCCTGAACTATCGAGTTTCCTGAGCAGATTGTATGTTGCTCTAGTTTCCAGCATCTGCAGACTCTGGTGCCTCTTTTAGGAAGGCACTCTCAGTTCAGGTTAAGGCCAATGCCTGGTTAAAGCAGTGCTGAGCAATATTGTGCTTGCTGGAATGCATAGGGTTCAACTTGTTTATATACTTAGGCAAAAAATAGACACGTAGCAATGAGAGAACCATTCACTAAGGTAGGAAGTAGGCTAATTTTTGCAAAAGCATTCAAAAGCACCGAAACCTGCAAATAAGCCCTCTGTTATCATGTTGAACACCACTGTAGACTGCAGATGTTTTAAATCCTGGTTTTGCAAAATACTAAGCAGTGTAACATTTATGTTGACAGATTAACTGGCTACTGTAAACTGCACCTAGCCTAAATGGGTGTTATTAAAATTGGATTGGGGAGGTGTTGGAGAAGATGGCAAAATGAGTGGAAATATTGGATTAGCACAGATGGGTGTTTGATAGTTAGCATGGTCAAAGAGCCAGTTTCCATGCTGTATGACTCTGCTCATTAAATACCATTGATATCATGCAACTTTCCCAGATGTATTAGATGCCCCAGCATTAAAAGATGCAAAGCGCTTTGTTCTCTGAATAATTCTAGTGCTACTTGAGAAAAGGTTTGGATGGTTAGGTCACAAAGGGAATGATAATGGAGATGACATCAGTGAAGGAAGCCTTGAGCACTTTGTAGCTGGGGAAAACTATCAATGGCACCACCTAGGAGAACATATAATGAGAAATTAGCAAAACAATAGTGACATTTTTTTGAAATTCTGTATCTCCACAGAAGACAATAAAAAAACTGTCAGAAACATGAGAAAACCCATGGATCTGTCAAGAGTAAGAAACTAAATGAAATTAAGATCTTCAAAAAAAAAGCACCAGAAGTTAGTAAACATACACAAAATGTAGGAGGTCAAAGTTCAAAGTAAGTTTATTATCAAAGTTTGTAGATGTCACCATACAATACATTTTCTTGCAGGCATTTACAGAAAAAATAAAAGCAGAAGAATTTAATGGAGAACTATACATAAACAAAGACTGACAAACAACCAATGGGCAAAAGACAAACTCTGCAAATAAAAATAATAGTGAGAACATGAGTTGTAAAGAGACTTTGAAAAGGAGTCTGTAGGGTGTAGGTGTATGGTGGATGATGTTATCCACTCTGGTTCAGGGGTCTGATGTTTGTAGGTCAATAAATGGTTCTAAACCTGGTGGTGTGGGACCTAAGGCTCCGGTGCCTCCTGCCCAATGATAGAAGCAAGAAGAGGGCGTGTGACCTAGATGGTGGGGTTCCCTGACGCTGCTTTCTTGTGGCAGGGCTCCATGTAAATGTAGTTAATGGTGGAGAGGCTTTGCCTGTGATGCACTGGGCTATATCAATCACTTTCGGTAGTCTTTTTCCACTCCTTTGCATTGGTGTTTCCATGCCAATCCATGATGCAACCATTCAGGATACTCTCCACTGTGCATCTATAAAAGTCAGCAAAGTTCTTGGTGACATTCTGGATCAACATCAACTTCTAAGAAAGTGAAGGCACTGTCATGCTTTCCTTGTGATGATACGTAGGTGCTGCTTCCAGAATAGAATCTCTGAAATGTAAATGCCAAGCAGTTTAAAGCTACTGACCCTGTCCTCTACTGTTGCCCTAACAAGGACCTCCAGCTTCTTCCCACAGTAGTTCCCTCCTGATAGATGCACCTGGAGGAAAATGGCATCCTGGGCTGAGACCCTTAATCAGGACTGGAAAGATAACGGGCAGACGCTGGAATAAAAGTGGGGGTGGCAGGGGGAGAATCATGTTTGACTAATACATCAGCGTTCTTTGAGATGAGCCTGGTTGGAAGCAGGGTGGATGTTTATCCTTGCCAGAGGGGTCAGGGATGAGGAGGCAGAGCCCCCAAACAAGGGCTCAGCATTTGGGAAGGAGACGAAGAGAAACTCGTCACACAGAGGCTGGCAAATCTTTGGGGTTGCCAATTCAGCACAGCACTGTGAAGGTTCAGCCACAGAGTTTAATAGTTTCATAGATATTAGAGAAATTAAAATAAATGGTGAGAGCAGCGGAAAACGATTCTTAGCTAAAAGATTAGGGCAGGGCTGAATGACCAGATGGCCTTCTCCTGTTCTTAATTCTCATGATATCATACTTTAACAATCCCAGATTAGCTGAGTAATTCTAGACAAAATTCAATTGTTTGCAGCTGCAGCCTAATTAAATTAACTACCAGATTGGTTTCCTGTTTCTCAACAATTATACTCATGAATTAAATAAAGAAATTTTTCATTCATAGATTAATATGGCTTCTTAACTCTTGGATTTAAAATCTGTGTTTCAGTATCTCAAAAGGACTCTTTTATCCCCTATGTAGCCACTCACAGCCACTTCTAAGTTTTACTATAATAACTAAATCAGCTTGAAGATGCACATGTTTTAGGAACAGCTTCATCCCCTCCACCATCAAATTTCTGAATGGTTAATGAGCTCATGAACACTACTTCACTACTTTTGCTCTTTTACACTACTCATTTAATATTTCAATATATGTTTCAATAGGTCAATAGGTACATTTAATGCCAGAGAAATGTATACAGTATACATCCTGAAATTCCTCTCCTTCGCA
Source organism: Hypanus sabinus (assembly GCF_030144855.1). Lineage (NCBI taxonomy): Eukaryota > Metazoa > Chordata > Chondrichthyes > Myliobatiformes > Dasyatidae > Hypanus > Hypanus sabinus. The sequence continues at coordinate 148,111,430 of NC_082710.1, read as the reverse complement.
AACATCCACAAAAACAGAGGAGTGCCCCTAAGAATGAAAGACAGCTAAATGTTAGAACCCCAAAGCCCCCCCAACTCCCCCCTCCCCCACGGAGCACTCAAGCGTCCAGCAAAGCATCAATACATTTCTTATTGCAATTTGGAGTATATTTTATGTATAGCACTGTTCTGACTGCTGTAAAACAACAAACATTACGACATTTGTTAAGATTATAAATCTGATCCGGACCCGGTGAAAGTGAAGGACCAGCATTCTGTGTCCAAGTAAAATGGTGAGTGATTTATAGAGGAACCTGCAGGAGGTTTTGTTCTTCAGCTCCTCTGCTTTGTGTTTCATTTTATTGTGGGTTTTTTTATACTGTAGCAGTATAAAAGTGATTTAGAAGAAAAGTAGGAAAATATGCTTGAACAGAATTTCCAAACAAACCAGGGGATGAATGGTTCTTTCACATAACATAATTAATTGTTCCAGGAAATACTTCATACTCCCCAGGAAGGTAATTTGGATCAAGAGAAGATGAGATCCTTTGTTCTTCCAAATTCCACTCATGGGTAAAACCCTTTTTCACTTTTTGCTCATCCAATTTATGCTAAGTACTGCGCGTGATTCATCACTCAGAGTACACAGGTGGCAGGAGATGACAAGAACAGGGCGGTTTTCACTGCTTTGATATAACAAAGACATCAGCACTGTACTTCCCTCAGTGCAAATAACAAAAGGGCAACTCAGTGGTTACGGTGCAATTCAGTGCCCGGTTCCCCATCTCATCAACGAAAGCGTGTGGCAGTTTTCATCATCGGCTATCATAGCCAAGCTATAGAAGGTTGGAAGTTGGTTATGATATCTGAAGAGTGGCTTTCAGAATCCACTGGGATTCTTCCAGATGAAAAACCTCTATATCTGGATGCAACAATTTCTCTGGTTAGCTCTGTTCTGAGATTAGATCCAAAATGTATGTAACAGCTAGAGGTGATGAGCAGGACCCAGCTCACTCCAATCTCCCTGAATAATTGCGCCTATAAACTACAGCATGAGAACATTGTGAATAATGCACACGTGCATCCTAACTCCTGAACGTGTTCTTCCAATTATCACAGCTTCTGGAAATGGCTGCAAGAAGATTACGTGTCACAGAAGCGATTAAAATGAATCTCATCATCTGGAATTTACCTTCGTCCCAATAGATTTATTTGAAGAGAGCCAAGAATCATCTAATTTGTTAGTTCTGACAGCTCTCAGCAAAATTAGTACTTCAATGGAACTTGTGCTAATAATCACTAACAATCTGAAGGGTCAAAACTAGAATCCCATTTCATCTAGGAAATTAACCTAGTTCACAATGGTGAATGACATTGTCTACACTCTCTTCAGATCCTTTTCAATTTAGTCACTTTAAACAGAACGATAAACAAGCTCTCACAATAGGCAGAGAATATCAGACAAATGTGGCTAAATCAGTACAATTTGTAGCCACACATACCTAGCCAGAACATTCTTTGACATCCCATTCTTGCCGCCAAAGGAGCAACATAGTTTCCTTCATTTAAAAAATATTTGACTCTTTCTTCCAAAACAATCTAAATCAGTTATATTCACTCATTCATGGGTCATGGCTGCATATTTAATGTGGGTGCTGGATCAATCCAGTTATGAACCAAATGTAAAGAACATCACATGTCAGAAATCTGAATGAAAGCAGGAAACACGAAGCAGTTTTTAAGAGCCAACAACCTGAAACATTTTTTTAATATCACACACACACACGCATGCACACACACACACACACACGCATGCACACACGCACAGATGCTAACTTAGTTGCTGAGTATTTGCAGGACACCAGGACTATCCAGACAATCCCAGGGCAACTGTTGACTACAGAATGAGTTATGCAGTAGTGAAACATAATTATTAACACAATTTTTTTAAGTTTTAGAGACTGACAAGAAGTTCTTATTGACAAAAAAAAGTGAGTTGAACAACAGTTTGCTGCCATAGATACCAAGAGTAAAAAAGGAAAACTTTTAAATGATTTAGTATTTTCACTTTCATGCAGACTCCGCGGCCAGACTTAGTCACAATAAATCATTCTGGAACATTTTTTTTTTAATTGTTTGGAAAAAAGTTAAATGCACCTTACCTATTCCGACGTGAGCTTCCAGTATCATACTGACGTCGTTTGCACCATCACCAATTGCCAAGGTTATGGGGTGTTCTTTTGAAGCTTTTATCAGTTTAACTATCTGCAAATGAGGATTAGAACAAACCTATGTAAAAGATTCACTGCCAGTTCCTATGTTAGGCAGTAAATATAACAACGTTGAGGAGAGTGGCTCAGAAATGATCCCGACTGCATGAGCCACACTAATCAACACTGATCCACACACTCCATTCACCTGTGCTGGCTTCCAGGCTCCAATGGCTCCTAATGACAAAGACCAGAACCATGTTCTGGTTTAGCTTGATTGTACCAGAACTTCCTGGCACAAACAAGCTTACTCCAAAAACAAAAATCTGCATCTTAATGGAAGCAAAGCCAATGAGAGTTTCAACCTACATTAAAAATATGGATTCAAACATTTGTTTCCAAAGGAAAACTCAGCTGAAGATGTGACACTGGCCTGTGGATCTCCAGCCGTGCTGTCCTCGGGTGAGGAGATAATTGATTACTGACAACCAAAATCTTTTTTTGTTTGAGGTATAACTCCAGGTATTGTAATGGTTTGGCTTTGATTTCCATTTAGTTATTTTACTCAGAGTTACAGGCACTTCAGGATAAACGTGCCCACCCATCCAATTACACTCACGTGACCAATTAAGCTACCGTACGTGGGAGGGAGCTGGGGCACCCGGCGGAAATCCCCGTGGTCATGGGGAGAACAAACAAACAGTTGCAGGCGCTGTAGTAGCGTTATGGTGACCGCTACACTACTGTGTCGCCCTCATAAGGTCACCAGATGCACCATTGTGTCAAGAGCTGCCTTGAGAGGAGGGACAGTCATTTACCTCATCTCTGGATTTCAGACCTTTTGCCGGTTTTTGGACCATGACTGGAGCGAGGCCTGGCCCAGAATGGCCTTGAAGAAACTGAACTTGGCATTGAGCTTTCAAGTGTAAAAGAAAAATGTACTTATCAGGTATAATTTATGGCTAATGACACTTATATTTAGCATGTAACATTTAAGGCTAACCTGTGCTTTCTGTAGAGGCGCCATTCTGCAGCATAAGACGCCACTACAATGCCGGCATATTTCCAGGAAAATATCCTTGTAGTTGCTTGTACTGCCACTCTCTGCAGGTTTCAGGACAAGTGACAGCGTGGCCCCATCGATGATCAGACCATAATCGTGTAAATCATTCTGAGAAAACCTAAAACACAGCAGAAAATCTAAGCAGAAATTAACCATCACTTTACCAAAGGTTAAGATTCGGTTATGGCGGTGTAGCAGCTGAATTACTGAACACCAGTTCACCTCTCACATCGGTAATGCAAGCTAACTGAGTCTCAAATACATGGAGACAAACATTTATCGCTCAAGTTAGTCGCAAAGATTGGTGTGTAAAAAGGCAACTGATGAATGGAAGGAACCCTCACATTGGGCTTAATGTGACCAATCCAATTTGAGTGACTAATTCTTCACTGCTTTCTTCCTAGCCCACTAATAACCTACAATAATCTAGACCATGTTCAGTGGTTAATTGAAATAGCATCGTACCACCTTCTGAGGAACCATGAATGGCTACAAGTGCTGCCTCGTTTAACTAATTTTGGAAGTATTTGAATTCAAAAGATCGTTGCATTTTAAGATGATTAACTTAAACAAGGGGGCATAATTTTATGGTGACTGGAGGCAAGTACGGGAGGGGTGTCAGAGGCAAGATTTTTTTTTTGAAACAGAGAGTGATGAGCGCATGGAATGCATCGCCAGAGGCAACGGTAGAGGCAGACATATTAGAGACATTTAAGAAACTCTTAGATAAGCACATGGTGACAGAAAAAATGGAGGGCTATTTAGCAGGGAAGGGTTAAACTGATCTTAAATTAGGTTAAAAGGTTGGCATAACATTGTGATTTACAGAGCCTGTACAATGCTGTACCATTCTATATTCTAATACAGATACATCGGAAATTCTTGATGGTTTAGCGCCTGGCAGAGTTTAGGTTACGGTCTTGCCTCTACAGAGCATCTTTTCAGCTAAGGTGAGGCTTGCTGTAACAGCATTACATTGTACATAACACCTCTACAGTGTCTTACCAATTAGCAATCACTGGTGATTTCACAGATGTGCCTTGGCCCTCTTAAGTGTGTGTGGGCTGCTTACCACTAGCAAAAGTATCTGCTACACTACCCCGGGCAACAAAAAACTACTGGAAGAACTCAACAGGCCAGGCAGCAACTGTGGAGGCAAAGGGAAAGTCAACATTTCAGATTGAGATCGTGCATTAAAATCGTCTCTGCCTATCTTGAGCAGCCACCATTTTCCAACAACATCTCCCTCTTTGCCCCAGCTGTCTCCATCTCCCCATCATTCCCCCCTCACCCAATTTCACCTATCACCCACCAGCCCGTTCCCCACCCCCACCACCACCCAACTCTCATCTCCTGGTAATGCCCCTCTATGCTCTCAATCCTGATGCAGGAACATTCACCATTCTTTGCCTCCACTGACACAGCTTGTCCCACTGAGTTCCTTCACCAATTTGCTTATCTTTATTACAGATTCTGCAGTCTCTTACATCTCAGTGGAGTAGCAAAATCAATTTTGGGTGACCACCTCAGGCAACGTGTACCACCTCTCTTGCATCTTCAGGATTATCGATCTATCTATTTGCAAAGTACTGCTGCCACATAACAAATTTCACAACATACGCCAGTGGTAATAAACCTGATTCTGACTCCCTTTGGCCTCTTATTCTCTGCAATATAGAGAATGACGGATCGAACACTGACCGGTGCAGTATTTCCACTTCACTTACTACGCATATCTACGTGACTTTAGTACTTGCAACGCTATTCTCCGGTGTCCAAACCAAGCATTGAAAGTCTGCTGTTTAGGGATATATTTTTGTTACTCTTCACAGAACTTATTTCCTATTTCAATTCTACTTTTTAATCCTTTTGTTTACCCTCTCCCTACATACATCTACTGCACTTTCAGTACCTTCTGCTACCTACATTATTTCTGATCATGACTATCTCACCTTTGTCATGGACAGAAATCTCTCTACAAACCCCACCTCCAGCAGGCTTCTTCCATCGAGAGGTCAAACCAATGCACATCTGTAAGTAATTTCTGGCTGGGTGAACATATTTTATTTTACTTTTGACTTTAAACAATTCCTCTAAATCCAGAGAGCTGTTTTGAGAACCCAAATGGTACTCAATTACGTTTAGTTCTTTAAGAGATGTGTGGATCGTTTCCTCAAAACTCTTCCCTTACATGGTCCAGAAATAAATTAACTGTAATATCGATGGAGTTTCCTGATCAAAAAAAATCCCAACATTGAGTCTGGTACCTATACTTCAATTGTCTTCATAATGTCCACCTTCAATTCTTCCTCTCTCTGAATCTTCTATTTCCACTTCAGTTGGGTTAGCATCGATACCTCTGATAAACCCAGGGATCTATAGGTACCATAACTGTACCTTCTCTCATGCTATCATACAAGGACTTTGTTCCGTTCTTCTGATTTTCATTCATACATTTAACTAGTGCCACCTTTCACACTAATGTATCAATATAACCATATAACCATCACAGCACGGAAACAGGCCATCTCGGCCCTCCTAGTCCATGCCGAACTCTTAATCTCACCTAGTCCCACCTACCCGCACTCAGCCCATAACCCTCCACTCCTTTCCTGTCCATATACCTATCCAATTTTACCTTAAATGACACAACTGAACTGGCCTCTACTACTTCTACAGGAAGCTCATTCCACACAGCTATCACTCTCTGAGTAAAGAAATACCCCCTCGTGTTTCCCTTAAACTTCTGCCCCCTAGCTCTCAAATCATGTCCTCTCGTTTGAATCTCCCCTACTCTCAATGGAAACAGCCTATTCACGTCAACTCTAAATATCCCTCTCAAAATTTTAAATACCTCGATCAAATCCCCCCTCAACCTTCTACGCTCCAATGAATAGAGACCTAATATATTTCTTTCCCATATCCAAGTCTCCACTCCACCCCGATGACCATATCCATTCCAATTCAGGAACTATAGCTTATTCCCAAAAACCTGACTGGATTTGCCTTTCAAACACCTTGCATGCACCACCCTCTGCCTTCTCTGACATGTCCATGTAACACCAATGCTTAACACATCTTTCCTCTCATCTTTCTCAAGGAACAACTTACTGCTTTCTGCAAGGTTCCACCAAAAGCTATGAGATTCACAATTTGTGGTTTAACTGATGTTCTGGACAAATTGATTACCTCTTCATCCAGATACTCCACCTTTTAACAGGACCAAAATGAAGCCATATTTTAAACAGGGGAAAACACTAAATTACAAATTTTAAGATAATAAATTATTAGATTTTCTTACAATAGAAAGGTTTAAAATGTGATCACAGTCCAATTATTAACTTAAATGCCCACCCTGAATAACTGTCTCTCCGCAAAGTATCGCTTTGTCTCAGAATTGTTCTACTCAAGTCAAAGAGCACATCATGTAAATTTTGCTCTTCTATTCGTTTAGTTGTCAACTCAAAGAGTTCTGTAGTTCTTCTGAAAAGCTTGCATGCATAGCATGTGGCTGCAGCCGTTTCCATTTTGTCTCCTGTGAGAACCCAGACTTTAATTCCAGCCTTTTGCAAAGCTTCTACAGTCTCAGCAGTCTTGTCTTGTAGTCTGAAAAAAATCATATTAAACTATTTCTGACTGCTTGAAAAATCGGAACAGATTCAACATCATCCTATAGCTCCATTTACTGCAACATAATCTAAAGATGGCTTAAGATTAAAACATGCATACAAATTCTTTTATAATGAACATCTGGGCCAAGATATTTCCCTTGGATAATTTCCATGATATGCAAAAAGTTAATGAGGGATTTAACGGTATACATTTTTCTCTTTGCTTTTGCTCCTTCAGGGAATTGCATGCCTCTGCTGTGTCTTCTGCATGTGCCTGTGCACATGTGCGTCCGGATGTAAAGAGGAAGTGATGATGGGAGAGACAGTAATGGAAGAGTTGAGAGTAAATTAAATAACCATAATGCTTCAGTCAGCATTAAGCTTCTCATGCTCTTCATTGTTGCATTGCAAATTCAAACAATTGCTTTTGAAATGTATTTATTTAATGTCCAGTAAATGGAACTGTAGCTCATGGCAAACCCTTGGCTTGCTGCCTAATAGCCAGACTTGAATATTCTGCAATGCACAGAGCTCAAAGCAACCTGTGCTGGAGGAGTTCTTTACTTATTGAGAAAAGGATAGAGTTCTTTCCTTATTTCTCTCATGGAGAGAGTGGAAATCACAGAGGTTGGAGGGAGGGCTACAATATCAACTGTGGTGAGAAGGGAAGATGGGGGTGCAAGAGAAAAAGGAGCAAAATTGGACAGGATCACAAGGAAGAGTAAGTGTGAGGTTCAAGGGCAAGTCAAAGGTAAGGTCAATATCTGGGTGCCGGTGGGGAAGATTGAAGGTGGCAGATGACCTGGGAATAGTCTAAGTGAATTTACAACAAAGATTGGGATGAGATTGGATGCTGGGGAAAGTTGGGGGGAGAGGCGAAGTTAAGCCATCTACAAGAAGGGAGATGGTCATTCTTACACTATAGCAGTCCTATAGCCAAATTCTTTTTTTGTAACTTATTTTTTATTGAAGTTCATCATCAAATAAACATTTCCATAGGATGTATTTCAGACATTGTACATATATATCATATAGTCATATATGTCACAAATCTCCACATAATATTTAACTGAGGTATACACTTATAGAAAAGGGAGGAAAGAAAGAACAAGCAAAAGGAGAAAACTGTACCAGAATTTAAAAAAATTTCCTGCCAATCTCCAAATGTATTTACGCATTTTGTGTTTGTGATATCAAAGAAATATTGAAAGCCATTTGGTATGTGCACACAGTATATGCATGGTTGTGCCAGCAGATCACAACCTAAGCCAGGCCTGCAAATGATCCCAAGTTTAGACATGTGGATTCCAATTTCTATTTGAATGAAATTAGCTGACTCTACAACAATTTTGGTTCTAGTTGGGTGTGCACATATGCTCATATACATCTCTGACTTACCTGTCTTCTACTGCTGTTGCTCCCAGTAAATTAAGGTCCGTTTCAACCACATCGTAAGCTTCAGCAAGTTTCTTGTCCCTGTCCTGGAGAGACAGCTTTGCATTCTGAAGGAGTGTGTGAACCTCTTTGTACTTTTCACAGCTAAGAACTTTGTACGCCACACATAATGTTCGCAGTCCTTCCTAAAATGATTAAAATTCCATTCAGTACTGCAATAGTTCTGGTGCAAACGAGAGAATAGATTCTACATATGTTACAGCATTAAAGCACCCCACAAATATTTAACATCTGCAATTATTTAAACACCTTTAACATCTAGAAGCAATCTTCAGCTTAACATTTTTGGTCAGCTTTGTTCATTTTAATCGTAACATCAAGTTCCTCATCTTGAAATCTTGCAACATTTTGGATTTTGAAACTAAAATGTAAATAAGACATAAGGATATGGTTGGTTGGAGTAACACAATATATCAGCAATGAGTTTGGATCATTCTCAGACTGCTGAAGATCATACTTCCAGAGAGCAAGATGTTTCTCTGCACTCCCAAAATGCTCATTAAGTGATAAAGTGCAATCTTCATTTAGAGTGAACTTGCAGCTGTTAACATTTGGCTGCGATATTTGTTGGGCATTAAAACTGAGAAAAAAAATCATTTCTGGACTATTAGTCTTCACAAATGACATCCTTGCCATTGGAAATCAGTCAATGTTGACTAATTGGACTTGAAGAAAATTTTAGAGTTTTTTTTTGAAGAGGAAGGTAAAAAGGTAGATGAGGGCAGGGCAGTGGATGTTGTCTATCTGAACTTTAACAGGGCCTTCAACAAGGTCCTACGAGGTTGGCTCGTCTGCAAGATTGGTTTTAGGTTAGGAATCCAGGGAAAGCTAGTTAGATTGATTCAAAGCTGGGTTGGAAGTAGGAAACAGAAAATGGTGGTTGAAGGTTGTTTCTTGGAATGGAGGTCAGTCCCTGAGGCACTAGTCATCAGCGTTGGGGGTCCTTGTTAATCTTTATTTTTATAAATAATTTGCATGCCAATGCACAAAACTTGATTAGTATGTTTGTGGGTGACACAAAATTAGGTGGTGATACTGATAGTGAAGGAAGTTATGATAGACTGCAAGTGATTCTTGATCATTTAGGGAACTGGGCCAAGGAGTGGCAAATGGATTTCAATACAGAGGAGTGTGAAAATAATGCACTTTGGAAAGTCAAACCAACATGGTAGGGAGTGTAATGAAACAGAGCGCCTTACAAATACTAATGCATAGTTAATTGAAAACGGTGGCATAGGTAGACCTGGAAGGTTATGACAGTATGTTGCAGTTATACGTGTTGCTGAGGCTTTACTTAAAGTACCGTATACAGCTTGTGTCATGTTGTTAGAGCAAAGATGTGGTTAAACTGGAAAGAGTACAAAAAGGATTTATGAGGTTTTTATGAAGACTAGAAGGACTTGGTTATAGGGAGAGTATGGGCAGGTTAGGTCTTCACCCCTTGGAATGTTGGAGAGTGAGGGGACAACCTTTTAGAAATGTTTAAAGTTATGAGAGGCATAGATAAGGTGGATGCCAATGTTCTTCTCCCTAGGGTAAGGGAGTACAAAAACTAGGGGCATATATTTAGGGTGAAAGGGAAAGATTTAAAAGGGACTTTTCCATGCAGAGGGTGGTGATTATATGGAACAAGTTGCCAGAAGAAGTGGTTGAGGAAGGTACAAAAGTATCACTTAGGAAGTGCTGGAATAGGTACAGGAGGGGCAGGGCATAAAGGAAGATAGACTAATCACAAGAAATTGGGACTCGCTGGGTGGCCACCATAAACAGGAGAAAATCTGCAGATGCTGGAAATCTGAGCAACACACACAAAGTGCTGGAGGAACTCAGCAGACCAGGGAGCATCTATAGGAAAGAGTGCAGTCAATGTTTCGGCCAAAACCCAAACCCAGTCCTGCTGAAGGGTTTCAGTCCAAAACGGCGACAGTACTTTCCATAGATGCTGCCTGGCCTGCTGAGCTCCCCCAGCATTATGTGTGTGTTGCTTGGGTGGCCACCAGGGTTGGATTGGAATAATTGGGTCAAAGGACCCACACTGCACTGCTCTATGACTCTAATGTCATTTACCAAATGCAAGTATCAGTTGGAACAAGTGAAGATAATGGAAGTGGTGAGAATTACATTTGTAGGACACAGGTTGCAACCAACAGGATAGAGCAAAGAATCTTCATCAGATCAAACCCAAAATCCGGAAGCTTGACATTCCAGCAACACCAATATTGCGGTAGCAGATGCAATGATGGAAAGCAGATGCAGTTGATCCCAGAATTGCACCTATTTATAATGCTTTCTACCAGAGACTATAGACCTAGGAAGAATGACGTTGGAATGACTATTTGCCAGATATATTGACTGGATCCTCACAATGGCAGCAATCATGATCTCCTTCTCCCTGCAACACTCTGCCGACAGATTTGACTGTAGGAGCTCGGCTCAGGATTGCTGTCTTTCCAATACAGCACCAACAATACACAAACCCTACTGAGCCAAAGCCGAACCTTCTCTTCAACGCCCCCATTTTAATCTGGAAGGCTAAGCTAGGCAAAGCAGGTCTATATTAGAAATCCCAATGCACGACACATCGGAATGGTGCAGCGCTGCCCTGACGTACCACTGCATTACGTTGTACTCGCTGCTGGACCAGCTCAAGCTTTCCCTCCTTTACCCGGGGAAAAATGGACGAGTCAGCTCCTTTACAGAACAGTATTATTTCTCCTGGTTAAAGACAATAACATAAAAGTTATCGAAGTACATGAAGACAGGTTGAAATACTCATGGGCACAGATGATCAACAATGGATTTTGAAAAGGTAGGTTGGACAGGAGTACTGAATTCACCGAAACGAGTTTCAAAAATAAATACTAAAAGTTTCCTACAGAATAGCATAGGCCGTGTAACATAGGCTTCCTGATGCATTTGCGTTCCGTCCAATCCACTCACCCGATTCTGATCGAACGATGACGCTCATCCTCCGTCTCACAGAGTCGAAGTTCAATATTTCGAGCAATTCATACCTTGGGAAGATAAAGTGGTAAATCGGTTTATTATTGTCACAAGTACTAAGGTACAGTGGAAAGCCGAGAGTACAACACTGGGCTGAGCAAGCGTCTTGGAGGTGTGCCTGTGTTGATTGTCAGTGACAAAGAGATGTGGTCTCCTAATGAGGAAGTCAAGGATCCAGTTACAGAGGCCCAGGTCTCGAACCTTGTTGATTAGTATTAATGGCTTGGAAAGCTGAACTACTATAATCAATAAACAGCAGCCTTCCTATTATTCAGAGAGACTGAGGATTGTAGTATCCATGCTGTAGTAACAGTATCCAAAGCCGAGTGGAGAGCCAGTGAGATTGCGTCTTGTGGCAGTCAGCAAATTGAAGTGGTCCAGGTCTTCGCTTAGGCAGGAGATAACTTCAGCCACAACCAACCACTTCCAGATGATAATCACTGAGGCAGACGTGCCTATTATGGAACTGACAGTGAGATTTCGACAACGTCCTTGAACGCTCCAGCCAGAAGGTCAGCACCTGCCAGTTACACCACTGAGGCCTGATGTGTTGGAAGGGTTCACCCTCTTGAAGGATGTTCTGACATCCACCTCCAAGGCAGAGATCACAGGGATGCACAGATGAGTATTATTCTCCCTGTCAAAGTGTCCATCATAGGTGTTTAGCTCATCAGAAAATGAAGCATCGTGGCCTTATATAGAAGGTCGCTTCGCCAAGCACCTATGCTCCGTCTGCCAGAAAAAGCGGGATCTTCCAGTGGCCAACCATTTTAATTCCACTTCCCATTCCAACATGCCAGTCCATGGTCTCCTCTACTGTTGTGATAAGGCCACACTCAGATTGGAGCAACAACACATTATATTCCGTCTGGGCAGCCTCCAACCTGATGGCATTAACATCATTTCTCAAATTTCCAGTAATGAACCCCCCCCCACTCCTTTTTCACCATTCTCCATTCCTTTTTTCCTCTCTCACCTTATCTCTTTAGCTGGCCATCAACCTCCCTCTGGTGCTCCTCCCCCTTTTCTTCCTTCCATGGTCTCTCCTATCATATTGTCCCTTCTCCAGCCACATACCTCTTTCACCAATCAATTTCCCCTCTCGGTTTCACCTCTCACCTTGTGTTTCTTCCTCCCCTCCCCCCACCTTCTAACTCTGACTCATCATTTTCTTCACTTCAGTTCTGATGAAGGGTCTTGACCTGATATGTCAACTGTCCTCTTTTCCACAGATGCTGCCTGGCCTGCTGAGTTCCTCCAGCATTTTGTGTGTGCTTCTTGTTTGCCTGGTATGCTGGTAGGTTGTGCCTTATAGGAAAGTAATGGCATGCAAACCATGCCACAGTGGTTCTGCATCCAATTCTGTTTCTAACTTCGTAAGAATTACCTCCTCAATCTCACGATGGCCTTCTGCAGGTTGTACCTGAACTTCTTGTTTCACCGATCTTGAACATCACAATAGACTGCAAATGTGTTCATCCACAGCTTCTGGTTTGGGCACGTTTGGATGTTCTCAAAGGCACACACCCATCCACACAGGTTTTGAAGAAGTTGTTGACGGATAAGGCACATTCATTCATATCCGAAGATGAATCCCCAAATACGGATCAGTCCATCTATTCAAATAGTCCTGTAAGCGCTCCTCCAACATACAGTCAAGGTAAGCCTCCCTTGACCATATCTTTGGCATGCTCACAATGGATACTACAATCTTCAGTCTCTCCTAAATGGTGGCAGAAAGGAACTGCAACGTAATTGGATTTGCCAAAGTGTGAGCGTGGGATGGCATAGTACGCTTTTTTGATTGTGGTGTAACAGGGCCCAAATGTTGGCTCCTCAGGTAGTTTGTTGGTGGTAGTCTGTCTGAGGCTTCAAGCTGGTCTGGTTGAAGTCCCATGTAATAATCGGGAAGGCATTAGGTCGTGCTGTCTCATAACTGGTGATCGTGGTGCTCAGCTTGATGTCTGCCACTGGTGGAATGTACTCTGCAATCATTCATTCTGTGCACCACAATGAATCAGTCATGAAGCAAAGGCTGCTGCCCCTGCCTTTACCTATCCAGTTTATGCAGCGGCAGGTGAAGCCGTCGGGCTGGAGTGTTATGTCCAGAGTGCTGGGTGTGAGCCATGTCTCTGTGAAACAGAGTGCACAATAGTTTCTGATGTACTGCAAGCTTGCGCTGAGATCTTCAATTTTATTTTCCAGAGACTGTACCTTAACCAGGAGGATGGTAGGAAGGCAGTAGGGGAGGGGTGAGGGTCAGATTCAGACACATGCTTTAGTTTTGCCTGCAGCCCTCCCTGGCAGCTCCTGCAGCTGCACTGTTGAAAGAATCCTGACTGGTTGCATCATTGTCTTGTAAGCTGCAGAGAGTAGTGAATTCAGCTTGCCAGCCGTCCACTCAGCCTTGGACCAGCTGGACAACAGCAATACCTACATTAGGCTGCTATTTATCAACTACAGCTCAGCATTCAACACCATCACCCCTTCAGTACTAATCAAAAAACATTAAAACCTGCGCATCTGTACCTCCCTCTGCAACTAGGTTCTTGACTTCCTCATCGAGAGACCACAAATAATCGCAGGGGGAAAGATACGTTATCTATGCCCCTCAATCTAATAAACCTATCAGATCTCTCCTCCGCTTCTCCAGATAAAACAACAGGCAGTCAAACCAGGAGCTCCCTCAGCACCACCCAGCATCAGCCTGACAGTACCCAGGAACACTCCCTGAAGAACCTGGATGCGGTCACCCCTACACCAACTGGCAAAGGCCCAGGTGCTCCCTCAGTGCCATTTTAAATCAGCCTGAGAGCTCCCTGGGTGCTGACCTTAAACCGGCCCAGGAGCACCCTCGGTACTGTGGTGATATTGACCCGAAAACTCACTAGGTTCTGAAATTATCTCTTAAACATTTCTAAACTTGTAAAGTTTATACCTGTAGGCCTAAGCCTTTAAAATGTGCCCCCAATCTTGAGGCAAAGAATTAAAAACTGCAAAGTTGTAGCAGTTGCAGACTGTGACATATCTCCCCCTTCAGTTTCCGTAATTACAGAATTTGTTTTAAAATTGGTTTCCCTGTTTCAAGCTGCACATACTATACCTTTCAAGTATAGCTTCTGCATTCTCAATCTCCATAAAATTGTCTTTTAGCTGCAGAAATGTGTATCCATACCTGAAAATTTAAAACAAAATTAGTTACTTGACCCAAAGAAATATGACCATCACTGAGAAATATATAAAGATGTTCCATTACATGTATAGATAAGGAAATTTCAAATTCAAAATCAGACTTAAAGAATCCACAAGCTGATTATTACCGTGAAACTGGTGGATTGTTGTGAAAATGCACTCGATAATTTGACCCCCTTCAGGAAGCCGAATTTGCTCTCCACAGCTGATCCTGGCCTAAGTGTGACCAGTCCTCAAGATATGGAGTCATCCAGCACAGAGGTGAGCCATTCAGCCCTTCACATCCATGCTGACCCATCCACACTATAATCCCATTATGTCCTTCTCTTGTGTCCTTCTCTGCCCTGTCTATTTAAATGTCTGACTAAATGTATCTGATTCCACCACCTTTTCAGGCAGCATGTTCCACATATCAACCACTGTCTGCTTGAAGAAATATTCCTCAAATCCTCTTTAAATCTTCTTCCTTTTACTTCAAACATATGCTCTCTCTTTTTAGATACCCCTCCTACGGAAAAAGATTTCAGCTATCTAGCCTACCTGTGACTCTCATAATCTACCAGGTCACCACTCAGCCTCCTTCAGTTTAGGGAAAACAGCCCCAGGATATCTAATCTCTCCCAATATTGTAAATCCTCCAATCTAGGAGCAATATCCTGGTGATTCCATCTGCAGTATCCCCAGCACAATCACATCCTCCCTCCAGTGTGACAATCAGACTAGCACAAAGTATGGTGTTGCAGAACATATCTGATGGGCTGAATGGCCTAATTCTGCTCTTATTTCTTCTGGCTTTTGAAAAATTGCAACGCAGCATTCCAACTCTTACGTTCCATGCCGCAATCTACAAAGGCAAGTGTGCCAATTGTTGTCTTCGTCGCCCATGTTGCTACTTTCAGAGAGCTATGTTTTCGACCCTTTAGGTCTGTCTGTTCTTCAACATTCCTTAGTGTACTACATAGATCTTATCTCATGTAACTTCCCAAAACACATCCTGACTTACACTTGTCAGAATTGAATTCCATTGCTGAAGCTCCGCCCAATTTTCCAAATGAGCTGTCTCCCTCTGACAGCAGAGGACAATCCTTGCAATCCACAGCTTCAATTGTTGCCTCATTCACAACTTCCTAATCATACTGCTTTCTACATTGACATCCAAGTCAGTAAAATATACTGTATATCAACAAAAGGGCCCAGTACTGCTCCCCATGTCACTGTTCAAACTTCTGATCACAAGAACATCCTGTCACCAACCTCTGCCTCCTATCACCGTACCAATGTTGGAGTGAATTAGCCATTTCAACATGGATCCCATTAGCTAGTACTATCCCTCATGCAGGCCCTTTCCAAATGACTTACTGAAGCCTATATAGACGAAACCTACTGCCCTGCTTCATCAATCGACTTTGTTACCTTCTCAAAAACCTCACCAAATTACCGATTCAGCATTTCCTCTGCACAACGCCATGTTGATGACTGTCCCCCCCCCTTTCCAAATATTCATAAATCCTGTCCCACAGGACACAAGACATGAAAGAAAAGATTTAAAAGATAAACTTTGTCACACGTACATTGAAACTGAGTGTAACACGTCATCTGTGGCAATGACAAGACAGTCCGAATGTGTGCTGTGGGCAGCCCACAGGTGTTGTCATGCTTCAAGTGCCAACGTAGCATGTCCAGAACTTACTAACCCTAGCCTGTACATCCTTGGAATGCGGGGGGGGGGGGGGGGGGGGGGGATCCCACACAGTCACAGAGAGAACTGAATCAGAGGGAACTGAATCGGAATCAGAATCCCCGATTTTTAATCACCAGTAACCACTGTGCTACCTGTGCTGCGCTCTCCATTACCTGTGCTGTCAATTCAGAGCACTGGCGAAGAATATGTGACACATTTACCTTTGTAGACAGCGGCACAAAATTTAAGAGTTGGGACGTTGCAATTTTTCAGAATGCTGGATAGGCCATAAGACATTGGAGTAGAATTAAGCAATTCAATCCATCCAATCATATTTGATTTATCTTTTCCTCTCTTAACCCCATTCTCCCGCCTTCTCCCCATAACCTTTGACATCCTGCCTAATCCAAAACTCATCGATCTCTGCTCTAGGTGTACCCAGTGATCTGGCCTCCAAAGTCAAAGACTTAGCCTACCCTGTTAATACCACTGAATCTTGGGTCTCATTTCTCATTCTTCCAAATCCCAGTGAATATTGTCCAATCTTACTTTAACTTTGATAGACAACCCCTCAGCCCAGGAACAAGTTTACATTGCATCAACACCTGAACAAACATGTTAGACTTTTCTCTATAAGGTGTTTGGAATACAAAAGTCAGGAAGTTTAGATGAATTGCAAGGAGCATTGGAAAGATTTAATTTTGGTTATTATGTGTAAATTTGGTCTCTGCACTTGAAAAAGATACTTGCCTTGATGTTAGTGAAGTGTGGAATTACTGGATTGATGCCTGGAATGAATGTCTGTATGATAAAGTGAATGCTGGTCTGTAATCACTGGTGTTTAGAAAAGTAATAGATAAACTCAGAGACAAACAAGATTCAGTGAGGGGGACAGGCAAGATGGGAAATTGTTTATTGTATCATCTTGATTAAGATCAATAGATTTTGTGGGAATTAAGGAAATCATACAAATTACAGATCAAATCGGAAACCACTTTCTCAATGAACATCAGGGCAGGTGCAAGGAGCCACATGTCCTCTTCCTGCTTTAATTTACTAAGCTCAGGAAGCAACAAAGCAGTTTAATAAAATGATTAAAATATAAGGGACAGTTAACTCATTTGGCTATAGTAATGAATGTAAGCACAAATGAGGGTATGCAGGACGTTTTACAAGGAAGGGTGAAGGGTTAATTATAAGGAGAGGCAATTGGCAAGACTGGGATGGATTCCTTTTGAAAGGAGACCGATGAAAGGTTATTCTGTATAAAGTCGGGGAACCTAAATGAAGAGAACTGCAAGGGCATTAGGGGTTAATGGGTTCCTGTGGTGTTGTTAATTGCCACGGGCAATATCATTTAAAATGAAATAATCAATCAAGCAAGTTAAAGCTTAAATACCGTAGACAAGAATTCAACAGATCCCCCTCCCAGTTACCTTTCCCTTCACCTGACCAGATTGTACTTCTTCCTCTCCCTTATCACCTTATTCTGCCTTCTTCCCCCTTCCGCTCCAGTTCTAATGCTATACTTAAGTGTGCTGACACTGACCAAATCAAAGGTGGTGACGAATCAGCATACAGGAAGGAGATTGAAAATCTGGCTGGATGGGGTCACAGCAATAATCTCTCACTCAATGTCAGGAAGACCAAGATGATGATTATTGACTTCAGGAGGAAGAAACCAGAGGTCCATGAGCCAGTCCTCAGCCAAGGACCAGAGATGGAGAGTGTCAGCAACTGTAAATTCCTCAGTGTTATCATTTCAGAGCATCAGTCCTGGGTGCTGTTACAAATAAACCACAGCAGTGTCTCTACTTCTTTAGAAGTTTGCAAAGATTTGGCATGTCATCTAAAAGATTGACTAACTTCTTTCCATATGTAATGGAGAGTAATATTGACTGATTGCACCATGGCCTGCAATGGAAACACCAAAGCACTTGAATGGAAAAGCCTTCAAATAGTAGTAGATACTGCCCAGCCAACCCCTGAGCTCATCTACATGGAGCACTGTTGCAGGAAAGCAGTATCCATCATAAAGGACCCCACCACCTGAACCATACAGCTGCCATCAGGAAGGTGGAACAGGAGCCTCAGGACCCACACCACCAGGTTCAGGAACAGCTATTACCCCTCAACTATCAGGCTCCTGAACCAGAGGGGATAACTTCACTCACCTCATCAATGAACTGTTCTCACAACCTATGAACTCACTTTCAAGAACTCTTCATCTCACGTTATAATATTTATTGCTTATGTATTTGTTATTATTTTATTTCATTTTGTATTTGCAGGTTGACGTCTTTTGCACATTAGTTGTTTAATGGTTCATCAATTTTATTGGGTTTTTTTGTATTTACTATGAATGTCCACAAGAATATGAATCACAGGGTTGAATATGGTGACATATATGTACTTTAATACATTTACTTTGAACTTTGAGCTTTGATGAAGGCTCTCAGCCAGTAACATAGACTGTTTATTCCTTTCCATAGTTGCTGCCTGCCTTGTTCAGTTCCTACAGAAACTTGAGTGTGTTACTCCAGACTTCCTGCAATCTCTTGTGTTTAGAAAGGAGACTGGAGCATGCACAGTATACATAAATGATTGGGATGAAAGTGTAGGAGTGCTGATTAGTAAGTTTGTAGATAGCAGAGTTTTAGATAGTGAGGAGGGTTGTCAAAGAGGTTCAGTCAGAACAAGTGTGAGATGATGCACTTAGGCGGTCAAACTCGAAGAGAAAGAATACAGAACCTTTGATGTTGGTGTGCAAGTCTTTATCTCCCTGAACGTAGCAATGCAAGTAGATAGGGTGATAAGGGTGGGTTAGTGCACATCTGTATTTACTAGCTGGGGTGTTGAGTATAAAGCCAGCATGGTTTCCTGAAAGGAAGATCCTGCCTGACAAACCTACCACAGACCTTTGAGGAAATTACAAGCAGGGTAGACAAAGGAGATGCAGTAGATTTGGTGTACTTGGATTTTCAGAAGGCCTTTTGACAAGGTGCCGCATATGAGGCTGCTCACCATGGAATTACAGGGAAGCTACTAGTGTGGGTGGAGCAATAGCTGGTCAGCAGAAAACAGAGAGTGGGAATAAAGGGATCCTATTCTGGCTGGCTTCCGGTTACCAGGAGAGTTCCACGGGGGTCGGTGGTGTGACCGTTACTTTTTATGATGTACGTCAAAGACCTGGACTACGTTATTAAGGGATTTGTGGCTAAATCTGTGGAATTTGTTGCCACAAGCAGCTGAGGAGGCCAAGTCATTGGGTATATTTAAGGCAAAGATAGCTGGGTTCTCGATTAGCCAGGGCATCAAAGGGTATGGGGTGAAAGCAGGGGAGTGGGGATGAGTGGAAGAATTGGATCAGCCCATGATTGAATGGAGGAGCAGACTCGATGGGCTGAATGGCCTACTTCACTCCTATATCTTATGGTTTTACGGTTATGGTCTTATAAACATTGGGAAGTCATGTTTCAGCTGCATAAAACTTTGGTTGGAATACATTTGAAATATTGTGGCCAGTTTTTGTTCCACTTTACAGGACAGATGTGGAGGCTTTGTAAAGGGTGCAGGAGAGGTTCACCAGAACGTTGCCTGGATTGGAGTGTACTTGCTATAAGGGGAGTTTTCTATGAAACAGCAGAGACTGAAGTGTATAGAATTATGAGAGGCATAGACAGGGCAGGCAGTCAGAGACAGTTTTTCAGGACAGATTGGTCATACACTTTAAGGTGAGAGGGGGAAGTTTTAAGAGATCTATGTGACATGGTTTTTTTTCATCTAGACAAAATGTTAGGCGCCAGGGAGGTAGTGGAAACAGACATAATAGCAATTTTTAAGGGATACTTAGATGCATAAATTTAAGGATTTAGCCAATGTACAGTTTATGTTAATATCAATGTTGGTACAGGCATTGTAAGGCAAAGGTCCTATTGTCTATGGTTTAGAACTATAAGGACATGATGGTCAAAAGGTAGAGATAGCATGGAGTGAAGGAAAAGAGTGAGCAGGAGGAAGAAAGGAAAAGGAGAAGGGAAAGACGGGGAGGAGAGAAAGAGAGAAACGTAGAAAAAGAGGAAAACAGCTGAAAAGAGAATGGGGAAAAGGTGTAAATTGAGAATGTGGGTGGGGAGAGGTGAGGGAAGGGAGGAGAAGGGGATAGGAGATGAGGAAAGAGGTGGGAGATAGAAGTAAGGAGGAATGGGCAGAAAAAAACAAAAGGAGAGTTAAAGAGAGGCAGTGAGAGATGCAGATCTGAGTCAGAATAAATGAGCAAGAGAGGAAGTGAAAGATAACAGAGGGGAGGGGATAGGAAGGAAGGTGTGAAAGAGGAATAAAAACAATGCAGACAGTAAATGTGAGAAAACATGAGGGATATTCAAAGCAGGAGAATAGAAAAGCAAGAAAGATTGATGATATAGAGGACAGTGAGGAAAACTGACTAAGGTTACTGCAATACTAGATCAACTGGGAAATTGGGCCAGGAAATCACAAATGGAATTTAACCCAGAGAAGTATGAAGTGATGCAATTTATAAAACAGGTTGGGATGTATGAATGTGAATGACAGGACCTGGAAAATGTTGTGGAACAGATGTGTGGGATACAAGCACACACTTCCCTGTAACTGGCAACACAGAGAGACAAGAGTGAAGATGATGTATGACATTCTTGCAGTCATCAGACAAAGCATTAAGAACAAGATTTGGGACTAACAGAACAGATGTACAAGACATGGGTGAGATACTTGAAGTGTTATGTTCAGTTCTGGCAGACTGATGATAGGAATGACATGAATAAGCTAGTAAAAGTGCAGAAAAGATTCACAAGGATGTTGCCAAGACGGAAAGGTGTGAGTTATAAGGAGAGACTGGAGAGGCAGGGATAAAGGTGGTTTATAAAATCATGAAGAGCACGAATTAGATGGATCGTCACAGCTTTTTCCCTAATGTAGAGGCACCTTGGATGAGTTGGGCCGCAGGGGCCTGGTTCCCTGTTTTATGATTCTATCAATTTATGATCAGGTTTAAATGAAAATATATTTGAGGACCACGATAACAGTCCAGTGGTATGGAATGTGGGCAACTAATAATTAACAACAATTAATATTTCTTGGTCCCTTCAACAAGTAAGACAACATGCTGCTCCAAAGAGCACTATATGAGGTCACTCTTACCCTCAGCCATTAGGCTCGACAATGAGTCAGCCGGGGTTAATGATGACCCCCCCCCGTTATACTGTTTAAAAATTTATTCTTCTTACATCTCTTCTAACATTTGCATACCTGCGAATGCTGCTGTGACACTAATCTCCTTTGGGATCAATAAAGTATCTAAGTACATGTGGCAGATCAATGCTTGGAGATGTACCGTGTTAGCATCTGATTTTGCAGAGATACATTTTGGGAATGCAGGAGACATGGTTAAGGGTGGCCTAGGTGTTGGCTATAAATTTCTAATAAGCAGCAGCAGAAGAGGGGCAACTCACCATCATCAAATACTTTATCCCACCGAAGGAACTTGGGTTGGCAAGGTGCATACAGCTCTCAATGTTTGCACCTATAATGCCCATCAGGTTTTGGCTAAATTTGACTTGAAAAAAATGTGAACCTTTTTTCACAAACATTTGGGTTTCCCCTCATACTAAGCAGTTTCAGAATTGGCACAAACAAGCAAAGCACATGATTAGATCTTGATTCTATTAATTAAATATCTCAGAAGTGGAAGATAAACTGGTAATTTGTGGAGCAGTGGTCTGTGAGATGGGGCAGTTCTCTGGAAAGCACTGAGCTGTGAATAACAAGTTTTGGAAATGGCAGATGTCAGTGCTTCATTTTCAGCAAAGGTTAAAAGTGTCATTTGTTCCAATTATTTGAACTTACTTTGTGGATTCTGAATACAGTATGTGTATAGTAAGTTCAATCATATAATAAATGGAAACTGCAGGACTAATTCACAAAGGTTTCCTTACGAAGAGCTCGGATATTCAAAACTGAATGTTCCGCACAATTTCAGTGTGTGTTCTGCATCAGTGACAAGGAAAAATTGCGCATTCTCATCTTTTACACAATCCCCCACCACCCTCCTTCCCATGCTGTTTATAACTGTGTTCAGTACCTCTTCACACCTTCCACCAGAGCAATCTCATCTGGTGAGGAGGAAATATAAACCGAGGATCTCCGACATTCCTGGCGCTGCTTTGGACAATCAGTTTGGTCTTCCTTCTTCACCTGGACCGTGTGGCAAAGACAAAGTGCACGGAAAAACAGCTCCTCTCTTCCCTGGAAGTAAAACAACCACATTAATGACGGCCAACTAAGTAGTGATTGGACATGACCCCATTTGCCCTGTACCCTACTTTGTCCCAGAGATTGGGCACTTATTTATCCTTATAATGTATCTGTGTAGTATGAAACTATAAAGGCTCTTTCCTTAGCAACAGAGCTTGAACTGGAAGGTGATGGTATCAATAGGCCGATGATATGTAAAAGAATGATTCAGTTCACTATTTCTTCTAATATCTCATCAGGATAAGTAATAGGAAGTGCCTACTTCCCACACAGATAACAGCCCCATTGGATGGCAAACTATTCAGTGAACACACCACGACATTTGGAGAGACTCACCGAGTAGGCTGTTCAGGAGCAAGCTCCCAGCCCGGCTACCCTGTGACAATATTCTTATTCAACCAGTTCCCAGGAAATAGCCGCTGCTGTCAAGCTCAGCATTCGTTAGGCGTCCGCTGCTAGTGATGGGCCACTTTCAACCTTTGCAGTTTTTCTGGTGACGGTGCCCCAGTGCTGCTGGACAGGGAGTGTCTGGATGTGGAGCACGACCACGCGTTAAAGAGCTGGGAATCCTCCAGTAGGCCCAATCTAAGTGCTGGGTATCGAGAGGATGACAGAGTATAGAATGTCCTGATTAAGAGGACTTGTTCTTCAGATCATGATCCTTGACGACATGGGCAGCATCTTGGATCTACCCCGCCTGCCGTTCCACACTACATTACACTTTGCCTGTATACGCTGCTCCTTTACGCTCTCTATAAGCACAAGACATTCTGGAAGAGGCTGGAAATCCAGAGACCACACAAAATGCTGGAGGAA
Source organism: Hypanus sabinus (assembly GCF_030144855.1). Classification (NCBI taxonomy): domain Eukaryota; kingdom Metazoa; phylum Chordata; class Chondrichthyes; order Myliobatiformes; family Dasyatidae; genus Hypanus; species Hypanus sabinus. Next base: position 148,088,130 of record NC_082710.1, on the reverse strand, counting down.
CTCGGCAGGTCAGGCAGCATCTACGGAGGGGAATAAACAATTAACATCCCTGGACAAGTCTCTTCATCGGGGTTGGAAAGGAAGAAAGAAGATGCCAGAATAAGAAGGTGGGAGGAGGGAAAAGAGTACAAGCTGGGAGGTGATAGGTGGTAAAGGTAAAGGACTGAAGAAAGAGGGATCCGATGGGAGAGGAGAGCAGACCATGGCTGAAAGGGGAGGAGGAGGTACACCAGAGGGAGGTGATGGTGATCCATTCTGACATCTGGAGACAAGGCAGTTCCCCAGTGGTGATCTCTCTACATGAAAGTGCTCCCCCTCGTGCATCAGATAACCAGGAGTCATCCTCCCTGTCTATAAACCCTTCAAAATCCCTCTGTCATGTCACTGTTCAGTCCTCTCCACTCCAAGTAAACCAAACCCAGCCTCTCTCGTCGCTCCTCATGGCTGAAATGCAGACAACATCCTGGCGCATTCTCCAGTGAATCACGTCCTTCCTAGTGTGTGGCAATGTCAGATGCTGCAACATTTGAAGGGACTGTAAAGTGACAGACCCTCAAAGGTCACAGATTTCCCAACACGTACGAGTCGAGTCTGACACTGAGCCTGGCTCTGTGGCTCAGGAGGGAAGAGGGGAGAAGAGGTGAACTGTAGTGACAGGCGAACAGCAAGGAGGTTCTGTGGATGAGAACTTTACTCCTGGATGCCAGGGAGACGTTAGGCATATCTCAGATCTCAGAATAAATTTAAAGGTCAGTGAGCCTAACATTAGTAGTGGGAAAGTTATTGGAAGGTATTCTAAGGGACTGGATATAGGAACATTGGGATAGACAAGGACTGATTAGAGATAGTCAACATGGCTTTTATGTATGATAGATCATGTCTAACCAATCTTAAGAGTTTTTTGAGGAAGTTACCAGGAAATTTGATGAAGTCAAGGGAGTGGATATTGTCCATTTGGACTTTAGCAATTTCTTTGGTCAAGAAGGTTCAGTCGCTTGGTATTCATTGAGGTATGACATTGGATTAGACATTGGCTTTGTGGGAGAAGCCAGAGAGTGGTGGTAGAGGGTTACCTCTCTGGCTGCAGGACTGCGACTAGCGTGTGCTGCAGGGATCAGTGCTGGGTCTGTTGTGGTGCTAACTGGATGACAATATGGTAAAATGGATCCGCAAATTTGTTGATGACATCAAGATTAGGGGTGTAGTGGACAGCGTGGTAGGCTATCAAAGCTTGCAGCAGGATCCGGACCTGCTGGGAAAATAGGCTGAAAAATCGTAAATGGAATTGAATGCAGACCAGTGTGAGGCGTTGCACTTTGGGAGGACCAGCCGGTGGGGGGGCCTTACACAGTGAGCCAGTGGTACAGCACCAAGGAGTCCACAGAGGGATCTGGGAATACAGATCCATAATTCCTCGAAAGTGGCATTTTAGGGTCAGTAAAGAAAGCTTTTGGCACACAGCCTTCACCAATCAATGTATTGAGTGCAGGAGTTAGATGATATGTTGTAATTGTATAAGGCGTTAATGAAGCCTAACTTGGAATATTGTCACCTACTGACAGAAAGATGTAAATAAGACTGAAAGAGTGTAGAGAAAATTTACAAGTATTTTGCCCAGACCTGAGGACTTAAGTTATATGGAAAGGTTGAAGATGTTAGGACTTTACTCTCTAGAACATAGAGGAGTGAAGGGATACAAAATTATGGGGGTGGCGGGGAGGAGAGTATATGAAATAAGTGCAAGCAGGCTTTTTCCCCTAAGGTCAGGTGCGACCTCAACCAGAGGTCATAGGTTAAAGGGGGAAAAAATTAAGTGCTTAAGGGGAACTTCACTCCGAGTGTAGTGAGAGTGTGGAGCGAGCTGCCAGCTGAAGTGATGGGTGTGGGTTTGATTTCAACAATTAAGAGAAATATGGATAAGTACATGAATGGGAGTGAAATGGTCCAGGTGCAGGTCAATCAGAAAAGGCAGATTAATGGCTCATAATGGACAAGATGGGCCAAAGGGCCTGATTCTGTGCTGTAGTGTTCTATGACTCCAAGAATCAGGACTTGGGTTGATTTATTTTTTTATTCTTTATTTAGCAATACCACACTGAACAGGCCCTTCCAGACCAAAGAGCCACATCACCCAGCAACTCACCTATTTAACCCTAGCACAATCAAAGGACTACTTACAATGACCAATTAATCTACTAACTGGTATGTCTTCGGACTGTGGGAGGAAACCCACATGGTCACGAGGAGAACATACAGCCGGTGCCAGAATTGAACTCTGAACTCCAATACCCCAAGCTGTAGCAGCGTCACGTTAACCATTTTGCTACCGTGGGGCCCATTGTAAATGTTGACACGTATAGTGGTCATTGAGGTATCAGTAAGAATTTGGAGCTATAAAGGGTATCAAAAGGTACAAAGTATTTTTCCGTGGAGTGGTTAATATCTGCAATGTGCTCCTAGAGTACAAGGTGCAATCAGATACTATTACTTTATTGTCACCAAACAATTGATACAACCTTCACAGTGATATTTGGTTCTGCACTTCGCGCTCCCTGGAGTACAAATTGAGAGTAAATATAATAAAAATTTAACTTACAAATCATAAATAGGAAAGGGTAAGTAAGGTAGTACAAGAAAAACCGAGAGACAGGTCCGGATATTTGGAAGGTACGGCCCAGATCCGGGACAGGATCCGTTCAGCAGTCTTAGCACAGTTGGAAAGAAGCTGTTCCCAAATCTGGCCATACGCGTCTTCAAGCTGATAAGGGACACAGTTTGAAGTGGACAGCCAGATACTTTTTCCCAGGGCAGAAATGGCTAACACAAGGGGGCAACATTTTAAGGTGATTGAAGTATGGGGGGGGGGGGGTTATCAGTGGTAATAAATAAAAACGCAGAGTGATGGACAAATTGATCTTAGAGGAGATTAAAAGGTTGGCGGAACATTGCGAGCTGCAGCACTTGTACTGCGCTGTAATGTTCGAACACCAAAGATGCAGGCCAACAGGATTAGTGTACATGTAGGCTCATTGGATCTTATGAACCAAAGGGATTACTCTTGTGTACACAACTCTGACTTTTGTACAAGTAATTTAATAGTTCAAAGTTGATTTTTTAAAACATTGTTACACAGGCAGCATAATAATTAGTGAATCAATGGTAGATTTCAGGAGCAATCGATCATAAACTGACTGATGGAATAAGCAGACACATTAATGTTGATAAGTGCTATTGTCCCCCTAAGGACATATAGCAGGTTTATTTAAGATGTCCTAATTTGAGCAATATTCGCAGTGCATTCTGTACTCCTGTTTTGGACTGAGTTCCTGACAAACACCAAGTTTCTAGGGCCCATTGCACAGGTCACTGCTTCCTCTGGGCCAACTGGATTGCTGTACTGCCCCCTTGTGGAATACTCTGCACTCAGCAGAAACTCTAATGATTTTGAGGGGACAAAATTTCAGTCAGTCAAAGAGTGACACAGCACAGAAGCAGGACCCTCAGGCCATATCATCTATGCCCACTGAAGTTAGTCCCACTTGCCTGCTTTTGGCCCATATGCCAAAATGCTTCCTCTCCATATGCCTGTTCAAGTGTCTTTTAAATATTGCTATTGTACCCACCTCAACTACTTCCCCTGCCAGCACATTTCATGTAGACACTACTCTCTGCATGAAGATACTGCCCCTCACCTTAAACCAACACCCTCTTGTTTTTGATTCCCATTCCTGGTTATCATCGTTATCTGTGACCTTCATGATCTTACCTTCCTCTACAAGGTTACCCATTAGTGGAATCACAGGCAAGCAGGAAAGGATGCAACAATGGATCTATGAGAAGGTTGCTGAAACTCAAGGTTCAGAGTTGTAGGGACAGATTTGGAAGTCACAGATTAACTGGGCCAAAGAGTCTGTTTCTGAGATGTGACTAGTGTCATCCAGCTACACATAAAACCACAGAACACTACAACATAGAAAACAGGCCATTCAGCCCTTCTGGTCTGTGCTGAAACTTTATTCCACTAATCCCATTGACCTGCATACAGTCCATAACCCTCCAGACCTCTCCACAAATTAATCAGACACTTTTCATAAATGCATGCTGATTTGAGCAAATCCCACTATTAAATGTTTTGTTCTTTGTTTGCTTATCATAGATTGCAGCATTTTCCTTGTGACCAATTACACTAAGTAGAGATTACGGATAGTTTTTCATAAAATACATCTGTATTGCTTTTTCCCTGTAAATGCCCGCAAGAAAATAAATCATATATGATAACCTATGCACACTTGGGTGATAATAAGTTTACTTTGAACTTTTAACTAAAAGCATGGCTGAGGTGAGCAAGGTCCTTTCGAAATCACCAAGGCCACCCATGTCTTGAGTCACTGGAGATGGGTGCAAATTTTAATGAGATTTCTCTTTAATATTTACTGAGGAGAAAATCATGGTCACTCGAGAGATAAGGGAACCAAGTGGAGATGTTTTTGAGGACATTGAGGATGGGCACTCATCCTTCGAGTCTGCTCCTCCATTCCATCATGGTTGATCCCGGGTCCCACTCAACCCCATACACCAGCCTTCTCGCCATATCCTTTGATTCCCTGACCAATCAGGAAAATATCAACTTCCGCCTGAAATACATGCACGGACTTGGCCTCCACCGCAGTCTGTGGCAGAGCATTCCACAGACTCACTACTCTCCGGCTAAAAAGAAATCCTCCTCATCTCTGTTCTAAAAGGTCACCCCTCAATTTTGAGACTGTGCCCTCTAGTTCTAGATACCCCCAACATAAGAAACATCCTCTCCACATCCACCCTATCTAGTCCTTTCAACATTCGGTAGGTTTCAATGAGATCCCCCCACATTCCCCTGAATTCCAGTCAACAATCCAGGCCCAAAGTTGATAAAAGCTCCTCATGTTTTAAACCCTCCTTTCCTGGAATTATTGAGAATCCTCTGGTTTCTCTCCAATGAGACCTCATCCTTTCTCAGATATGGGGCTTGTGTTTTTATAAAGACTCAGCATTATCTCCTTGGTTTTATATTCTATGTTAAGTTGTTTTAGGAACAACTTTTTCCCTGCAGGCATCAGATTTCTGAATGGTCTTTAAATTCCATTTCACTACCTTCCTCTCTTTTTGTACTATTTATTTTTATATTTCTTATCCTAACTTTCAGTAAATGTTTTATACCTTACACTGTTGCTGCTGCAAAACAATAGATTTCTAACAGAGGAGGCATCTGCAGCCTTACAGCACATCAAGATGGATGTGGTCCTGGATGTCCAGGACCTGACCAAGTGCATCACTAGAATTTGTGGAAGGCAAGAGAAATTGCAGAGGCCGTTGCAGAGAGATTTGCTTGGGTGACAAGACATCGAGTCAGCTCCACAATTTGATCTTGGCTAATTTATTTTCCCTCTCAACTCCACTCTCCTGCCTTCTCCCCGTAACGTTTGACAGCCTTATAAATCAAGAACCTATCAATCTCCATTTTAAATATTCCCAATGACTTGGGCTCCACAACCAACTGTGCCGAAGAATTCCAGATTCACTACCCTTTGGCAAGAGGTATCAGAGCCACCACTAGTGAAGAATTCAAAGACTGGGAGGGGGCTAATGTTGCTCTATTATTTGGAGGGGAGGGAAGAGAGAGAGCAAAGACAAGCTGGAACTACATGGGTCAATAGTGTGAAACTAACGGAGAGAATGCTGAGGGACAGGACTGCATTTGCATAGAAAATTAAAATAATAATTTAAATTTTCAGCAAGTCTTTGGGTGCATCACAGGTCGTTGGCCAACAAGGTTAGAGCACATGGAATCAGGAGCATCATACTGACAGAGATTGAGAAATGGTTACCAGAGTAAAAATAATTGGATCCTTTTCAGGTTAGCAGTGTTTAATCAGTGGGATACCACAGGGATTGGTGTTTGGCAGTTAGGAAATTACAATATACAGTCAGCCCTCCTTATCCGTGGGAGATTGGTTCCGGGAACCCCCCCACCGCAGATACCAAAATTCGTGAATGCTCTGTGCGGTGGTCTTTAGGACCCAGCAGAACCCCGGACTTTATTTAACATGTCTCCATGCAGTGGACATTAGGACCCGGCGGCAGAGCTCTGAATCCGCAGTGTTTCTGTTCACGAAAATAATCACGATCGCGATCGAAGATAAGGTGGAAGTAATAAAGCGATCGGAAAGAGGTGAAACACCATCGGTCATTGGAAAAGCGTTAGGCTACAGTCGGTCAACGATCAGAGCAATTTTAATGGAGAATGTGAAAGGCCCTGCCCAGATGAAAGCTACATTACCAAGCAATGCAGTGGTTCAGTTATTGAAATACATATGTTTCTTAAGTGTTTTAAATGCATAGAAAGGTAAAATTGTACTATATACTAAGAAATAATACCGGATGTACCTGTTCCGACTTCAAATCCGACTTAAAGACGGACTCGGAAATGGAACTCATTCATAACCCGAGGACTGCCTGTACTTTTAAGTCATTTCTAGATTACTTATAGTACCTAATACAATGTAAATGCTATGTAAATAGTTGTTATACTGTATTGTTTAGGGAATAATGACAACAGAAAATAGTCTGTACATGCTCAAGCAACGAGTGCTGCAGAGAGAACATCCGGGTTTTCCCGATCTGCGGTTGGTTGAATTCACGCATACGGATAAGCAGGGCTGATTGTATGTTGAGCTATATAGCTGATGGAACTTGCTATCATACCTCCCATTTTCACAACCTGATTGTCATACATAACTCAGTGCAGACCCAAGCCCCAATCTCGCAATCCGCCACCATCATGAGATTCTTTTTACAAAGACAACCCTATAAGTCATCCTCTGCCACAAGATGCTGGAGGAACTCAACAAGCCACACAGCCGATGCGTGGGGCTACTGCACCGTTGATGTTTCAGACAGACACTCTTCATCCAGACTGGAAAGGAAGGGGGCAGAAACCAGAACAAGAATGTGGAGGTGGGGAAGCAACTCAAGCTGGCAGGTGACAGGTGAAACCAGATGGGATTGGTGGGCGGGTGGGAAATGAAGAAAGAGGGATGAGAAGTGGAGAGGATGAGTAGTTTCAAGTTCCTAGGTGTCGAGAGGAACTAACTAACCTGATCCCAACATATCAAAGTAGTTATAACGAAGGCAAGACAGTGACTATATTTCATTTGGAGTTTGAAGGGATTTGATTTGTCAACAAATACACTCAAAACCCTCTGCAGATGTACCGTGGAGAGCATTCTGACAGGCTGCATCACTGTCTGGTATGGAGGGGCTACTGCACAGGACTGAAAGAAGCTGCAGAGGGTTGTAAATCTAGTCAGCTCCATCTTGGGTACTAGCCTACAAAGTGCCCAGGACATCTTCAAGGAGCGGTGTCTCAGAAAGGCACCCAGGACATGCCTTTTTCTCACTGTTACCATCAGCCTGAAGCCCGAAGGCACACACTCAGCGATTCAGGAACAGCTTCTTCCCCTCTGCTATCTGAATCCTGAATAGACAATGAGCCCGTGAACGCTACCTCACTTTTAAATAATACCTCTTTTGCATGATTTTTAATTTATTCAATGTACATATAATGTAATTGATTTACTTATTTATTTCTTCAATATTATTATTCTCTTCTGTATCATGTATTGCATCAAACTGCTGCTGCTAAATTAACAAATTTCACAACACATGCCGGTAATAATGAACCTGATTCTGAAGTTCAGTAGTTTTGGAAACGTGAGGTTGGGGGGGTGGAGGAAGATTAATAGAAAATGTGGGAGGGGTGATATTAATGTTAATGCCATCAGGTTGGAGGCTACCCAGATGGAATACGAGGGAATGCTCTTGCACCCCAAATATGGCTTCATCAAGGCAGTAAAGACGGTCGTGGTCTGGCAGAATGTGAACAAGAAATAAAATTAAAATGATTGTCCACTGAAATGCTCCCTTTTGTGACAGGCAGAACAAAGGTGCTCGACAAGGCAGTACCCAAACTACATCCGGTCTCACTAACGTAGAGGAGCATTTGTTTGGGCTTCTGCCTGCTTTCATTCCAAACTTGATTTAGGGTATTGGCCATTTCCCTCCAGAGATGCTGCCTGAGCTGCTGGGTTCCTCCATTTTGTGTGTGTTGCTTCAGATCTCCAGCATCTGCAGGACCTCACGTCTCCAGATGCTGAGGGGAAGCCTAACACAGGGCGAGTACCCCTTTTCCCCAAATGTTTGCAAGTGTTTCCTTCTTTTAAATATACAACGAGAAAGCTTGGGATCATTAGGATTTCTGACTGACTGCAGTACCTGTAAGCAGACTGTCATCACAGATATGAAATAATTCAGCCATGTAGACTTTTCCCATCAGTGACGATCTTGCCATTTTCAATTAATTACTCTGCTGCTTTGGGATTAGTAGATGCTTTATGAACACAAATTTAATGTCATCCCTTTTCTTAAACTTCTGCAACCCGTCTGTTGAGTATTCACAATTACCCTTAATTTTCAGTTTATCATGATAGATCTTTGCTTTCTTCATCATCAACATACCATTAGGTGGCCCATACTCACTCCAACAGTGACACATCTACTTTCAATACACGATGAAGATCTTCATTTTTCACCTTATGCACTGTTTTGCTATTTTTCATTAATTTCTGGCCATTACGTTTGTGAGGTCACTTGTCTGAATTGCATGGGACGCAGAGACCTGGGACTTTTCCGCCGCCTCGTGGAACGTGCCATCTGTAACACCATGCCAGCGCTCAAAAGCAATTGATTTCAGAAGTTTTTGGATTTTGGAATTTCAGATTGGGGTACTCGAGCTTGAGTAGCTTATAGAATTGTGAGAAGCATAGATAGGGTAGGAAACAGAATGTCAATCAGTCAATCTTTTTCCCTCAGAGTAAAACTATCAAATAGTAAAGCACACACACACACACACACACACACACACACACACACACACACACACACACACACACACACACACACAGTGTTTGACAGGTATTTATAGTCACACCCATGCAGGGGACGAAGAGGTATGGACCTTATACAGACAAATGGGACAAGTTTAATATGGCATCTTTGTAGGCACAGACATCACAAGCAAAAGGACTTCTTTCTGTACTGTTGTGGGTTTGAAATCTGGATCAGTGCTTCAGGGGTATAAGAAAGGCAGACACTCGCCGCATTTAATTAATATTTTAGGTAAGCAATTGAAACCACAGCAGGGGACTGAAAGTAGGAGAGTGGAGATGGGCACCTGATGGTTGGCAATACACAGTGGGCTTTACAGCTTATTTCCATGCTGTTTGACTTCTCCATGAAAGAATAAAAACGGGTAGGTAAATCTCCAGGATTTGATCAGGTACACCCACAAACACTGAGAAACTCGAGAAGAAATGTGTGTCTTTGTTGGTGGCAGGTGAGCTGGCTGCAGAATGCAGAGTGGCTAATGTTGTGCATTTATTCAAAGAGTACCCTGAGAACCGTGAATCAGTCAGCCCAATAGAGAGGATTCTGAGTGATGAGGGAAACAAGTATTTGGAAGGAAGGATAGCCTCTCCAGCAGAGGACATCTTCAAAACAACACGCTGCCATTAAAAAGTGGCATCCATCATTAAGAAGGCACCACCCCCCCCCCCCCCCAACAATCACCCAGGACATGCACTCTTCTCATTGCTACCACCAAGGAGATCATACAGGAGCCTGAAGAGACACACTCAGCGTCTCAGGAACAGCTTTTCCCCTCCGCTATCAAATTTCTGAATGGACAATTAATCCATGAACAGTACCGCACTCAGTTTCTTTCTTCCATGCTTTCTGCACTACTTATTTATTTTGTTATACACATGTGCCTTATAAAAGCATTCAGCTCCCAGTCCTTGTTAACATAAATGAGTATTACAACCAGGGATTTTGATCAACTTAACAAGGAATTCTTGTGAATCACATGCTCCGTTTTTTACAGCAGAGCCCAAAAAGCAAGGAAAATTGTAAAGTATGAAGAAGTAAAAATTCAAAAACTGAGACGTCAGCAGTTCAAAAGCAGTCATTCCCTTTGCTCAGTATTTAGTTGAACCACTTCCCGCAGCTACTGCAGCCAGAAGTCATTTTGGATAAGTCTCTATTAGCTTCACCCATTTCTCCTTGCAAAACAGATCAAGCTGTGCCAGGTTAGTTACTACAAGTGCGACTCACTGCTTTATTGGTGGACAGCAGGGGAGCTGTGTGGCTTTGTATGAAGATCAAGGCCTCAAGCCGCGGCGTTGCCTGTTTGAGCGGAACGGAACAGGCAGCCTAATGGCGGAACACAAACCCAGGATCAGCTCCACTACTTGCGTTGAGCAAGATTGAAATCACGGAAGATGAGAGCAGGAGACGAGTGGGTGTTCAGCACCGTCTGCTGCATTTGAGAGCAGGAGTCTTGCATCTGGGGCAAAGTTTGATCGGTGTGGTTTGTGGATTGGACTTGCTCTTAAGCAGATTCTGTAGTTCCTGTTGTGTGTGTCTGGTTACTCTTTTATTGCTATCTTGCACAATTTTAATGGGGGTACTTTAACGTGGACGGGCTCTGTAGTAAACAAGCCACACAGTGCTAAATTGAACTGAGCATTCATTCTAAGACCATTCCAAGGACTCAGCAGCTTAATGTTTAATATGTTGTGTGCCATTCACCAGTATTTTGCCGTCTGTGTGACTTGTTCTTTTCTCTGTGTTGCGTGTTTAATATTTTTTTCGAATGAGTTCCATGGTGTTTGTTCCGTGGCTGTCTGTACGAGGACGAATCTCAGGGTTGTATACTGCATACGTACTGTGATAATAAATGTCAATCTCTGAATTTTACAGGAGAAGGGGCAGAGTTGGTGCACTCCACCGGAGATGCTGTGGTGCAGCCTCTAAGCTGGCGTTGGTGCTGCTCCCCAGCAGATGGCAAGCCGTACTGTGTTCCACTGCAGACTGCACCCCATTCACAAACTCGGGTCTGTGACTTAGTTTACTGTCATCTTGTATGTGTGCTTGCTGTCTTATACGTGTTTCATGTGCCCAGTGCTGTGTGTGGCTGTTGGTACTGTGCATCTTGGCCCTGAATAACAGTTTCATTTGCCCACTTTCAGGGGTATTCATGTATGGTTGAATAATGAAACTTGAACTTAGTTGGGGAGCAGTGGTGGACAGCGATCTTGAGGTCTTGCTAGAGATGTTCAATCTGGTTAAGGTCAGGGCTGATTGGGCCACTCAAGGACATCAATCTTCTTCAATGGAAGCCACTTCATGGATGCCTGGCAGAGCCCTTTGGCTTGTTGTTCTCTTGAAAGATGAACTTCCTCCCCAGTTTAAGCTTTCTGGCAGAGGTTGGCAGGTTTGTATCCCAGATCTCTCTGTTTAGCAATGTTCATCTTCCCATCAATCCTGACCAGATTTCCAGACCCTGGTGTTCAAAATCTTCCCATCTCACAACACTTTACAGTAGGGACGGTGTTACCTGCCTGACTTGCAATATTTTGATTTATGCTACGTCTACAACTTAGTGTCAAGGTCAAACAGTTGCACTTTATCCAAGCACAAGATTTTTTCCACATCTTTACAGCATCTTCTAAGTGATGCTTTGTAAAGTCTTTACAGGCAAGGATACACTATTTTTTTAATCCAAGGCTTTTTCCTTGCCAGTCTTCCATAAATACCTTTTTGTGCAAGGCCTTAGAGATTGCGGACCCATGGACTTCATCTCCAGTTGCAGCCACTGACTTCTGCAGCTCACTCAGAGTGACTGTTGGTGTCACAGTCACCCCCTCTTACAAATGCATTCTTCTCTGATGACAAAGTTTAGAGGAGCAGCCTGACATGTATAATATGCTTGTCGTTTCATATTTTTTCCACTTGTTCATGATGGACTGCACTGAGCTCCGAGGCATGCTCAGTATCTTTGACATCCTGCACCCTTCCCCAGATTCATGCTTCTCAGATCATTTCCTGGCTTATCCTGAATGCTCCGTTGTCTTGATTTTTATTTAGTCTGTTGAAAATCTACCATACTGATGGATCTTCGAGAGAGGGGGTATTTATTCAGATGATCATGAAGTTTTCTATATCAACAAATTGGGTGAGTTGATAAGGTAATATTGAGTATTCCACATGAAGGAAGTTAGCATTGTAGTTACAAAGGGAATTAATACTTTTTAAGCCTCAATGTTGGCTTTTAATTTTTAGTAAATTGTTGACAGGTTTTGGATTTTTTTTTAATTTGACCTAATGCACAATGTTTTGTGGATTAGCTCAAAACCCCACTTCAATATTTTGAATTCAGAAAATAAGACAGTATAATGTGAAAATAGTTGTGAGGATGAATACTTTTTCAAGGCATTGCATATTTGATTAAAATTCTATGAATTTGAATATGTATTGCAACGTACTGTTGCCACAAAACAACAAATTTCACTCCATATGCCAGTGATATTAACCACATTGTAATTCTGAATACTGCTCTATGTGGTAAGAGCTAGAGGTATTCCCAAAGGAAAATTGCCAAGGTAGAACAGAGATAGAAACATGAACCCATGTATCTCAAAGGAAATGGAATGCCCCAAGTGGAGGAGACCAACGGCTACATATTCATTAGCATCACAAAATTGAAGGATAATAGGCTAGAAACTGAAGATAAAGAACCAAAAGTAACATTTTGCTTTTGTTTTCCTGCAGTTCAAAGATATTCCAGAGAAATTGCAATTCAGTAGCTCAGCGTTTTGCTTGGGTCACTTTCTTACCTGATCCACGAATGCAACGGGTGCATCAATAAAATCAATTGCTGCGTCGCTGTAGAAGCTCTGGCCATTGGACAGAGACTGGTTCACGTGCACGTGGCCATCAATACAGCACTCGATAAACTCCATGTTATTCTCTGTCAAGGTTCCCGTTTTATCTGTGAAAACATATTCAACCTGTAATAGAAACAAAAGAAAATGTCAGGAATAGAAAATGTCATGAAGAGAGACATTATCAAGCCACTAGTTTAACACAGCACTGTACAAGATCTAGTAACATGGACAATTTTTGCTTGATCCATTTCCAAATTCCAATACTCAGGACAGGTTTTATTGTAACTCCAAGTTTAATCTCACTAAGGAAAAGGTGTCTAAGTGTCACACAAAGGCCATGTCAGAGGAGATTCTGAGAGATGGGTATTCTGATTGAAAACCCAGAACTACTCAGTCTCTCGAATGATCTACAGGTCATCCAGCTTGAGCTCCCGAGGAGTGCCATTCCTCAGAAGTATAGTCATCAGGGACACTAAAGGAGTCACCGACTTCTCAAGAGGAACACATCACGGCACTGACTGCCATGTCCGCTGCTCTGTCCAATATGAATAGAAACAATCTTACCAGAACCTCACCCTTAACATCCTCTTACTTCCCCCACTTCATGCAAAAGCATCAGCCCCGATACTGGCCCAATCACAACAGCCATTTTTTTTTAAATTGGCTATAGCCAATTAACAACCATTAGCAAGTGTAGCTCTTTTAGGTTGCTATTCACTGAATCTACACAAAAAGTCCTGGTACGAGGAAATCTACAGATGCTGGAAATTCAAGCAACACACACAAGATGCTGGTGGAACACAGCAGGCCAGGCAGCATCTATAAGGAGAAGGACTGTCGATGTTTCGGGCCGAGACCCTTCGTCAGGACTAACTGAAAGGAAAGATAGTAAGAGATCTGAAAGTAGTGGGGGGAGGGGGAGATGCGAAATGATAGGAGAAGACCAGAGGGGGTGGGATGAAGCTAAGAGCTGGAAAGGTGATTGGCGAAAGTGATACAGAGCTGGAGAAGGGAAAGGATCATGGGACGGGAGGCCTAGGGAGAAAGAAAGGAGGAGGGGGAGCACCAGAGGGAGATGGAGAACAGGCAGAGTGATGGGCAGAGAGAGAACAAAAAGGGGAGGGGGGAAATAAATAAATCAGGAATGGGGTAAGAAGGGGAGGAGGGGCATTAACGGAAGTTGGAGAAGTCAATGTTTATGCCATCAGGTTGGAGGCTACCCAGACAGTATACAAGGTGTTATTCCTCCAACCAGAGTGTGGTTTCATCTGTCCTGAGACTCTTTTCTAAAACCTCATTCCAAATCCCAGCTCCTGCTTGCTGAAATACTTGTCAATCCTTCCAAAACATGAATAACTCAGGAATACTCAGACCCCAGTCTGTCATCTCGCAGCTGTTGGAACTTAATCATGACAGATGCAATGTCTTGCCTTTTTCGATGTGAACTAGAGATCAGACACATTCACAAAATGGAGGGGTACAAAGAATCCCAGAATTCCAGGTTCCCTAAATGTGACAATAATAGGACAATGACAATGATATAGCACAATTACCTTCTGCTCTAGCCTACGAAGGCAAGAGTGAGATGCTATATTGCAACTTTAGACCACATTTGGAGTACTTCAATTTGGAGTGAAGGACTACGAGAGGTGACTTAAGAGCTGTAGACAGTAACAGGCATAGGCAGAGTGGACAGCCAGCAACCTAATCCAAAAGGGAACAATGGCCAACAAGCTAACAGTGCCTAATACTAGAAGGCATAATTTTAATGTGATTAAAGGAAAGTATGGCAGGAGGATTTTCATTGCGTAGTACAGAGAGTGGCAAGTGCATGGAACACACTGCCTGGGGGTGGGGGGAGGGTTGGACAGCATAGGCAGATGCATTAGTGACACTTGAGACTCTTATACAACCATATTGGTGCAAGAGAAGTGGACGGCTATATTGGAGGGAAGCCTTAAATTGATCTTGATGGCTAAAAGGTCAGCACACTGTGGGCCAAGGACCCGTGCTTTGCTCTACCGTTCTATGTTCTGTTGTACATGGTTCCAGCTGCCATATTATAGAAAGGATCTGATTGCCCCAGAGAGTTCAGAACAGCTTCACTAAAGGTGTTGCTTGGATTTTCAGAGGTAGTAGAACAAGATGCAATTACTACTTTTAACCAGCTTTTATACACACTTAAATAGGCAAGGCTTAGATGTGGTGGGCCAGAAGGATCTATTTCAAAAAAAAATGAATGACCATATTTTAACGGATTTTAAATCAGAGCCATTTCTCTCATCAACTCATTTGTGTTATGAATATTTTGTGCATTCAGATGAAGAACCTGCCTGAAACTTCGATATTTAGCCAATTTCCCCCTTAATCCCCATCTGTCACTGCACTGTCAACACAATCCATTCCTCATTCTAATCATCACTAACGATGTCACTACACTTGAAGCTTCTAAATGTTCTTACTTTAGCTTTACACACACACGCACACCTCATGTTCCACTTTACCAACTTCGTTTTGCCCACATGAAAACGGCATTTTATCATAACTGTATTTACAAGGGATGTAACATTGTGTGTGTCAAATGTGGAGTTTGCAACAGTCCAAGATATAGAATTGATAGACCGAAGGACTATAGATGTTGAATTCTGAACCAAAACTCTACTGTAGAAACTCAACAGGTCAAGCCGCGCCATGGCGAGAAAGGTATGCTCAATGTTTGGAATCAGAATTAGGACCGAGTGTGTCAAGAGATGAGAGGGAAGGGTGAGGCGTGGAGTGGTAGGTGGTAGTGGAATCAGGCAAGGTGGGGAATGATGTGCAGGTTTGAGTCAGTCTGGAGCAGGGAGGAAGGGAAGGGGAGGAAAAAAGTCAGAAACAGAAAATGCTGGTGAGAAAGGACAGATGCAATTTCCCCTGTTTTCTGTGCCACAAAGTTTTCTTTTCAATTTGGCCCATATCCAACATCTCAACACTGAACTGATTCCACAGCCCATGGAACTCACTTTCAAGGACCATACAACTTGGAGTAGTGTGCTCAGTTCTGGTCGCCTCACTACAGGAAGGATGTGGAAACCATAGAAAGGGTGCAGAGGAGATTTACAAGGATGTTGCTTGGATTGGGGAGCATGACTTATGAGAATAGGTTGAGTGAATTCGGCCTTTTCTCCTTGGAGCAACGGATGAGGGGTGACCTGATAGAGGTATATAAGATGATGAGAGGCATTGATTGTGTGGATAGTCAGAGGCTTTTTCCCAGGGTTGAAATGGCTAGCACAAGAGGGCATAGTTTTAAGGTTCTTGGAAGTAGGTACAGAGGACAGAGTGGTGAGTGCGTGGAATGGGCTGCCAGTGACAGTGGTGGAGGCAGATATGATAGGGTCTTTTATGAGACTCCTGGACAGGTACATGGAGCTCAGAAAAATAGAGGGCAATGAATAACCCTAGGTAATTTCTAAGGTAGGGACATGTTCGGCACAGCTTTGTGGGCCGAAAGGCGTGTATTGTGCTGTAGGTTCTCTATGGTTCTAACTTATGTTCTCAATATTGGTTATTTATTATTAGTTGTTTTGTATTTGTACAGTTTGTCTTCTTTTGCACATTGGTCGTCAGTCTTTGTAGGTTTCCCACTGATTCTATTGCATTTCTTTATTATACTGTGAATGCCTGCAAGAAAATGAATCTCAGGGTAAATATACATACCTACCCAAAAGTCCTTCGTTACAGTTGTACCACCTGTGCCAGCCAGTTCATTCCAAACACCCACCATCCTGTGTGGAGAACTTTCTCCTTGGGTTTCTTTTCAATCTTTCCCCTCTGACCATAAATCTATGCATTCTAGTTTTATATTCCTCTACAATGTGAAAAAAAATGGACCATTCTCCTTACTGATGCCCTTCATGTTCAATTTAAACCCCTGCAAAGTCACCCTTCAGTTGTCCTTGCTGCAGGGATAATAATCCCCAGCCTATCCAGTCACTCCTTATAACTCAAAGCAACGTCCTTGTGAACGCTTTGGTAAAATTATATTGGTAAATCGAAATTGGTTTATTATTGTCACATACACTGATAGACAAACTTTGCTTTGCATGCCAAGTGCGCACACACACATACACAGAGCTTTGAGGTAGAACAAGGGAAAACAATAACAGAGTGCAGAAGTGTTACAGTCACAAAGTCCAGTAAAGGTAGCCAATAAGGTGCAAGACCATATGTGGGAATTATGAGATCAAGATCTGTTTTACTGTCCTAGGGAATCATTCAATAGACTGATAACAATGGGATAGAGGAGGTCCTGGTAGCATCTGTTTTCATACCTCTGTATCTTTATCTCTGTGGTGGGCCAGGGGAATAGTAGGAATATCTGGATGGGAGGGGTCTTTACTGACCTTATTGATTACGTTGACTGTTCTACTGAGGCAGCAAGAAGTGCAGACAGTGCACTACCTCTAGCTTACTCCTTTCCTTCCTGTAGTACAATGACCAGAATATTCAGGTATGGTCTCACATGACATCCCAACACTCATACTCAAAAGTTATAAAGGGAGAGTACAAGGTCAGAAATGAGAAATGATCACTGGAGAAGTCTGGAGCTGATTAAGACAGAGGCCTATAAAAAACAAATGGACTGAGGGAGGAGATCTCAATATTTTTGTTTGGCTGGGCTATTAAACATTACAGGTAGATGGAGAATGAGATACAAATGGGCCGGGATACAACTGAAGGGTGAAACAGTGGGTTTCAAATTCATTTCTTTTACCATGTGCAAGCCTAAAATGTAGTTCAATCTTCAACACTATATCTTCTATGAAGAGCCAAAAAGACAGTGTTCACACAAAGACAAGGTTAGATAGATGCACTGAGAGTTAATGACAATTAGAATTGACCACTATTGAACAGTGCTTGCTCATTCATTTTGAGGGGGGAAAATTGGCTAATAAATTCTGAAATGCATATTTAAACACTGAAATTCTCAGTTACCCGGTTAGGCATGGTCAAAATAAAACATTACAACTGGGTGACCCTCAAAAAAATTATTCACTTTGTTCCCCTGGCTATTCCTGCAACAATGTATGTGTTTTTTTTAAAAATCAGAACAACTTTGTGGATACTCTTGTTATTATTCCTTTCTTAACATCACTGGATAATCCCAAAGACTATTTTTATTTAAATTTCTTAACACAACGATTTCCCTCAAACTTTTCTAACCTTCTTCCCTAAACTGATCTCCCTCCCACCGAAATCCTCAGTGCCTCCCAATTTGTGATTATTGCCTACCCATTCCTTTCCTTACAAATCAGCCCTCCTAAGATTTCCAAGTAAGCGGAGAATGAATCATTCAAGTGTTTTCAACAGAGAGACCACAGCTGTAGCTTGCTGGCATTGTGCAATTTTGGACAACCACTGGGCTAATTCCAAACTTTCTGTCGCGAGCAAAACTTTTCGCCGTATGATTTTAAAAATGAACCAACCTGCCCTAATTCTTCATTCAGATCTGATGTATTCACTGTTGGTCCCTCATAAACTTCATCATCAAACATTTCCTCGTCCCAAGTAATGAAGTAGGAGCCCAGGAACTTCTGCATCTCCACAGTAACATACATGGAGACTGGAATGATGTAATTAAACAGAACCATGAAGGCCAGAAAATCTGTAAACGATGACAAGAACTAGAAAGAAACAGAAGAAAACTCTAATTTGCATTTATACTAATTTTTCTTAATTTTTATATGTAAATTGTTTCACGCTCTAAGGCAGAGGGGCAGATTTATTTTGTGGGGGATGGAGTGATATGGGGTTAGCAAAAAAAAAGATAAATGCCAGACCTTTAAGCCTAATACTACTTCGAGATTTTGCTTTGGATATTCCTATTTACAAGCATTGAGACAAATCCAATTTGAGTTACTGCTCTCCGAGTCCACTCTCCAACAGAAGGATGCTATTAACTCTGCTGTCAAGCAGTTTTTCAGAAGCTGCTTTCCAATAATCTTATTGCTAACATCTGGCCTGAGGTTTCCCAGAAATATTTGCCTCCATTGTTCAGTGCTTATCCATGCATGGACAGATGACGGCAAGAGAGCCAGGCAACTTTTTATATCATTGGGTAGATGAACTTTGCAGCTTCTTTCTTCTGTTATCTGCCCACACCACTGACTGCGGTCATTCGTGTAGGAGGTTAATCTGATCTATTCAATCTCACTGCTCTGCCCATTATGTTCTTTCGCAAGTTCAGCAAACAAGGAGTCGCATACTGCAGCTTCACCAGATTGGCTCCACGTTTGGGAGTCTCACTCCTCAGCCCTTCCAAGCTGATCCCCTGTTCTGATCACAATAACAATGAGGGATATCCAGGCCACACTACCACGTATTGCAGTGTTGTATGATTTGGCTACTCGTGAAGGTACACTGCACATCGTGAATGGGCAGCACAGTGGTTAGCATAATGCTTTACAGCCCCGACTGTAAGATAGAAGTTCAATTCCCATCGCTGTCTGTAAGGAGTTTGCATGATTCCACCCCGCCCCGTGACCTTGTGGGTTTCCTCTGGGTGCTTTGGTTTCCTCCCATATTCCAAAGGTTAGGTGTAGTGAGTTGTGGGCATGCTACATTGGCACTGGAACATGTCAACACTTGCAAACTGCCCAGTGCAATCCTCAGCGATTTGATTTTATGTAAATAGCACATTTCACTGCATGTACAAAGGTAACATGCATGGAAGAGCAGGTTTCAGCTGCCAGATGTGTTCTGAATCCATCCCATCTAGCATAACTATAGTACCTGTTCACAAATACAATTTTGTTTTCACACAAACTTTGCACTAACCACTTTTACCCAAGCTGTCATGGGCAGATTTATCTGCTGCGGGCAAATGGCCAAAGATTAGGTCAAGCAGAATTACACTTCATGCCCTCAATACCTGCCACAGGACTTGGGTGGTAGTTATACCCAGAACTATTTATCTAGCTGGGTTGTTATCAAGTGACTCTTGATAAAACTGCTACGTTTACTGCAAGTTGTTCATGGAGGTCATAGTTGATAATAATTACAATGAAGTTTCCATGTCTGGCCAGACATCATGATATTTCATTAGTCAGTATGACAGCAACTAGAACTACATCTTCTCATTGCACACCATTCTTCAGGGTGAAGGAGTGATTTGTTTGCATTTCTTTCTATGTGAGTTCACTGATTCAGTACCTACGTTGTGGTTTTCTCTGCACCAGGGGTTCCCAATCTTTTTTATACCATGGATCCCTACCATTAACAGAGGAGTATGTGGACCCCAGGTTGGGAACCCCTGCTCTACACTGAAAAAACCAATCTCAGATAACTACTTTTAAGAATACCTCGATCAAGTACATGGCTGGGGGTGGGGGGGGGGGGGGGAGGGGGAAGAAACAACTTTCAGCCACAACAGCCCCCCCCACCCCATCTTCCATCTCACTCCCTCTATGACTTCCATCTTTGACTGCCTACATTGGTCCAATAATGCCCAACATTAATATGAAAGCTTGCTAGAGTGGCCACGTTTGAAAGGGAGTTTATTTCAAAGAAAAAACAATTTTAAAAATGTTTCAGAACTATGTCCCCAAAACACTTTGTATTCCAAGGTGTGGTTTATGATGCAGCTGATTCACCCATCTGTTTCAGATCGGCATCACGAGTATCAGTAATGTGCCAAATTCTGTACTTCTCATGTTTCTGTCTGGATGACACAAAGTAAATTTCATATTGTCAGTTACCTTATTTTTCTGGCGTTCTATCGACGTTTTCTTGTTAAACCAAGGCTCATCTCTCATGGAATCACTCTGCCATACATACTTCAAGACTGTAGTTATCAAAGCTTTACTGATCAAAATGCACAGGTATACAACCAGGAATGCATTCATTGATCTGTTAAGAAAAGCAGAAATCATGCAGAACATGTGTCAATTAGAATCATAGCCACTAAGTGAGCAGATACACAACTCACGTCACAATTACGGCCTCAGGAGCATAGCTATTTTGTCACCTCATTGGCTTACTTTCAAACTCTGCCTACAAAGTAACGCAAATCCTTTTATTCCCTCCACTCCAATATGACTGACAGTGTAGCAAAGATATTTAGCACAAACAACTGGGAATATGGTAACTCATTGGTGAATTAATTACTGGTCTCTTAAGAATTCTTTCATCACTGTTTGACTGTTACATCAGTCAATCTACTTGCCAATTTTCTCTTTCAAACTCTTTCAATATCAGTCACAGAAGTAGGTAAAATGGCCCACCACGATCTTGCTGATCAGAGGGACCCATCTGCATTAATTCCATCTTCCAGAATTGGACTTGGGTAGTTAAAGTGTTCTCCTTAATCTTAAGTTCTGCAATTGACTATACGACTCGAAAAGGCTCAGCAGCTTTAGCTTCCTTCTGTTCTCACCAAAGCCTAACCAC
The DNA here is from genome assembly GCF_030144855.1 of Hypanus sabinus. Taxonomy (NCBI): domain Eukaryota; kingdom Metazoa; phylum Chordata; class Chondrichthyes; order Myliobatiformes; family Dasyatidae; genus Hypanus; species Hypanus sabinus. The sequence continues at coordinate 148,066,879 of NC_082710.1, read as the reverse complement.
TCTAACACTACCCCACTCCGCTTACAACTCTCCTTTTTATTGGCTGAAATAAGACTCACTCCCAAAGAAACTTGCGGTTTTCAAATGGCTCCAGCCCAGCTAGATATCGGTCTCTCACTCATTACTTCAAACACCAGGATCCCATATCCCTTTTTAACCATGTTACCTACCTGTGCCAGCACTTAAGGAACTTTGAACCTGCACACCAAGATCCATCTGGCCCTCAGTACTCATTAACACTTTACCATTCATGGTGTACCTCCTTGCTTCATTAGTAATCCCAAAATGGTCCTAACAAACGGAGCTGGAGCTGTAGCTGGATGGCCATCAGCTCATGAGAGTGCGGTGACAGACAGGAGCAACAGGGAGGTTGTCACAGGGAGGAGGCAGGGAGCTGGGTGACTGTCAGGAGACAGAACGGAAGAGAATAACAGACAGAGTGCCCCTGTGGCTGGTCCCCACAATAGGAGATATGCCACTACGGATATTGTTCTATGAAGAACAATCTACCACGGGAAAACACAGCAGTCTCAGGTCTCTGGCACTGTGGGCCAGAAGGGAAGGTGGATAGAAGGGGAGAGTGGTGATAGGAGATTCAATAGTTATGGGAACAGACAGGAGGTTTTGTGGGTGTGAAAGAGACTCCTAGATGGCACGTCGTCCCCCAGATGCCAGGATCGTCTCGGATCAGTCCACAGCATTCTTAACAATGAGAGTGAGCAGCCAGAAGTTATGGCGCACATTGTTCCAATGCTGTAGGTAGGAAAAGGGATGCAGCCCTGAAGAGAGTATACAGGGAGTTAGGTAGGAAGCTGAAAAATCAGGACCTCCAGGGTAGTAATCTCTGGATTACTGCCTGTGTCACGCACCATCGAGGGCAAGAATATGAATGATAAGGCAGTTGAATGTGTAGCTGAAGAATTGATGAACAGCCTGGTTCAGAGACACCCTAGGTCAGCGGTTCCTAGCCATTTTTAGTTCCGTTAGCCGACAAGGTCTGTGGACCCCAGGTTAGGAACCAATGCCCCAGACGGAGACAAAGACAGGAGTTAGTGGTTAAGGAACCGAATCAATGCTGAAGACTAAAAGCAACACTCTGGTCTTCCCAATATTTAATCGCCGAGGTCTAATGCACTGTCACTGAAATTACTGATATCAATCAATAGCAAAAACCAAAAAGACCACTTTATACTACCAGGAATACATTTTCAGAGCAAGCTTGCAGATGTATTAGTCACAATATTCTAGCTTCAACTGCTAACGTAAGGGAGCTCACTTTTCTACAGCAGAACGCTTCTGTGATTTGGATTGATAATTCAGTGCCATCTTGGTTTCCATGCCCGTGTATATTGCCACACCTGAAATACAAGCAAAGTATAATGGAGTAAAACAAACTATATGAAATAATACACAAATATCAATGCTTTCTGATGCTTCCAGCAACTATTCTCTAGATTTTCAACAATGGAGCACAATTCAATTACTTATAATTAATTCTCTAAAGTCCCACATCTAAGCAGTTTCAAATCCAGTTTAAGGAATTACCAAAGAAACTACCAAATAGCTGTGCAAGTTAAATAATTAAATGTTGTTGCTAGTTAATCCTCTGGATAGATGGGAAATAGCAAATTTAAATTTCTTAATAAAAATAAGGATTTTATTGTTACTACGATATTTTGGCAGTACAACTGCAAATAAAATGTCCACCTCATGTAACATCACAAAGTGAGGTAGTCAGAAGCATTTAAACAGTTTAACTAGATTGAAACATTTTCAATAAGTCAAATTAAAGAACTCACAAGTCAGGCCTCCTGGCTCTTGCCCACTGCTAGCAGGTTCTTGAAACAACCAAAAACGTCTGAATACCTCAAACTACTTTTTTCCTGCCCCTCCCCTCAATCCTGTAAAGTTTATGTTTAAGTTCAGGTAAACTTGTTTGTCTTCTGATGAGGGGTCTCGGCCCGAAACGTCGACAGTGCTTCTCCCTATAGATGCTGCCTAGCCTGCTGTGTTCCACCAGCATTTTGTGTGTGTTGTTGTTTGAATTTCCAGCATCTGCAGATTTCCTCGTGTTTGTCTTCTTGTCAGTTACTGTGCTGCTGCAAAAAGCTATAGGTGTTATGCCTATGAAAGCAAAGTTGAACTTGATTGAAGGCTAGAGATCCTAACAATACAAATGCTTATAACTACAGCTTATAACCAGACTACAGCGCACAGTGAGGACTGCCGAGCGCATCATTGGAGCCTCCCTGCCCTCTATTGTGGACCTGTACTCTTCCAGGTTGAAGAAGAGGGCGGGGAACATCATAAAGGACTCCTTCCATCCTGCACACAGACTGTTTGAACTGCTTCCATCTGGTAGGCGCTTCAGATCCCTCCAGACTAAGACTAATAGGCACTGGGAGAAGTTTTTTCCCTACTGCGGTCACTTTGCTGAACAGTTAACTGTCGGCTAACTATTACTTGGATTGCACTACCTGTATGTATAATCTATATTTTCATTTATATTTATCATTATTATTGTTATGAGCAGAGAGACGACATCTGCCGGAAGTAAATTCCTTGTATGTGCACAGGCACTTGGCGATTAAAGTCTGATTCTGATTCTGATTATTTCTGCTTCAGTGAACATACTCCCGAATAGGAGGTATTCAGATCATTTACAGGAGTCAGGAGGACTGTTCTAACCAAGGGAGTAGACACACCTGACCTAAACATTATAAAATGACAAGCACTAAGTGAATAGAAAAATAAAACTGCATGCCACCATGAATAGATACTAACATACAAAAAAGTTAGAAGGCGTTTTTACCATAAACTGATTGTGTATTTTTTAATGTTGCTCCTCTCAGCAGCACATTCTCCGATCCCAAAGGCCTGTCGAAAGATTAAAAGTTTTTAGAAAAAGTAAAGATATGAAAGAAAGTTGCAATGTTTAGGTGACTTTACATTGTTTTGTAAATGGAGGCTAGGTATGTTCCTCAGCCAAGGCAAGATTTACAAACAAATACAGATGTCTTCCCTCACATAGTAAGTAAAACTATATGGGTCACATTATTTAAGCAGAGGATGCCTTAAAGCAAATGAAGCAATGTGAAGTTAAGACGTAGTTTGGGGTGGGTGGGCACAGTTTGGGAAATATTAAAGAGGAACAACATGACCAAGCAATGAATCATAATCCAACACCAGGTAAATGCATCACCAAGGTAGAAAAATCTAAAAGGAACTGCTACCAGTACTGCGAAACTATTCCCATTTTTCAAGCTCAATTTTTCCCAAAATACTGGGCAGGATTGTGAGCAGCTGGTAGAGCTGCTGCCTCATTGCTAAAACAGCACATGTTCCATCACAACCTCTGCTCATGTTCATGTGGAGTCTGTGATGGTGTGGGTTTGCCAAAGTGTTCCGGTTTCCTAGCACATTGTTAAAAAAAAAGAGTCCAAGAATCAATAGGACAAGTTTCCACGTTGTGGCACTCAATCTAAAACTTAGGAAATGAAGATTAGGACAAGATATTGACTATGTATTAAAGGAGATTAAAGAAAATTCTACTTACCTTGCAATTGGCCCCTCTGACTCATGGTAAATATTGATTCGACCAACAAAACTACAAGTGGAAAAAAAATTATCGCAAACAATGCTGTTAGTGGGGTTTGTGGAAATCAGAATACAAGTTTAGAGACTACCCAACCACCCCCTCCATGTCAAGAGGGTAGAAATCACAGTTTCATCCTTCTGCATTGATTAATTGAACTGATCCCCACATTTCGAATAGGTATGATTGATTGTCTGAGAGGGAACGGTGGGTGTTAGGAGGTGAGAGCAGAGCTGGAATGGTTGAGGGAAATGTTAAACAGGATAGAGGAATGGCACGATCATGCAATGAATCACATTATCCAATACCAGGTAAATGCATCACTGAGGTAGGAAAACCTAAGAGGAACTGCTACCAATACTGGGAAACTATTCCCATTTCTCAGGCTCAGAATATGCCACTATTAGTAGCAGAGCTGAAAAGTTAGAGATTTAACAATGGATAATTATTTTGATAAACATGTTTTTTAGTTGGGTTATTCACATTAAATGGATTACTCTTTCACAGGTATAAATGTGCACAAAATAAACTTACTGACTACATTTTACAAATACTATTCAGGCTCCTTCCACCAGCATTGAGGGTTTAAACTGATTTAACATGGGATTTGATAGATGCATTTATTGAATTACAATTGGATTTTGTTGTTGAATAACAAATGCCTTTTTTGGTTGTCTGCCAACGACTAGTGGTGTTCCACAGGGGTCGGTGTTGGGTCTGCTATTTCTCACGTTAATGACAGAATTGATGGCTTTGTGGCTACATTTGCAGAAGATGACAAAGACAGTTAGAGGAGTAGGTAGTTTTTAGGAAGTAGAATCAGGAGGGGATGCGGACAGATTAGGAGAATGAGCTAAGAAGTGGCTGATGGACTCTCATGTTTAGAAGCACTTTGGTAGAAGGAATAAAGGCATAGACCATTTCCTAAATGGGCAAAAAGTTCAAAAATCAGAGATGCAAGGGGGCTTTAGAGTCCCAGTACAGGATAACCTGCAATAAGGAAGGCAAATGCATTGAAAGGACTAGAATACAAAATGATGCAATGCTGAAGCTTTATAAGGTGCTAGTCAGACCACATTTGGAGCTTAAGCACACTACTCGTAGTTCTGAGAGCCACATCCAAGGATGAATGTGTTGGTATCGGAGAGGGCCAGAGAGGTTTACAAGAATGATCCTGGGAATTAAATGGTTAATGTATCAGGAACGTTTGATGGCTCTGAACCTGTACTCACTACAGTTTAGAAGAATGAGAGGGTGGTCTCTCATTGAAATCTACAGAATATTGAAAGGGCCGGATACAGTGAACTTGCAGAGTACACTTGCAATAGTTAGAGAGTTTAGGGTCAACTGTTCGGCACCATCTCGGAATAAAAGGATGTCCCTTTAGAACAAAGAAGAGGTCCAATTTTTTTTTTAAAAACAAGACAGTAGTGAATCTGTGGGATTCATTGTTACAAACAGCTGCAGAGACAAAAAGCATTGGGCATATTTAAAGCAAAGGTTGATAGGTTCTTAATTAATACGGATGACAAAGACAAGAGAATTGAGTTAAGAAGGAATATAAATCAGCCATGACCAAATGGTGAAGCAGAGTTGATGGGCTGAATGGTCTCAATTTTGCTCCTATGTCATATGGTATTATAATGAAGATCCAAATCAGACAAGAAAATAATGTAAAATACCTCAAACAGAACATTTCAGAGAAATCAAGGAAGAATAGTTGGTTAGATTGGGTTGAATGCCAAAAGTTAAGAGTGAGGAATTAGATCGGCCAGATATCGACAGAGAGTGGGGAGTTGGTACAATATTAATTGGCATCTGGGGACTGGGTGGGTGTGAAATTCAATGGGATGAATCACTAAGGGGGAGTGAGATTTGGCCAGCATGAGAATGAGGGGAAAGCAGGGCATAAATGGGTAGTGAGCATGTGGCAGGTCAGATATTAGAAGCTGCAGTAGGGAGAAGATTAGGATTAACAGAAAAATGAATAGAAGCAGTAGAGCATTGGGCTTCTCATGGTCTTTTGCATGGCAGAAAACACAGATGACTTTTTTTAATCTCAGTACAGCTGCCGCTTCACAAAAACAGTGATAATAACCCCGATTTGATTTTCTCAATTCTAAACTCTCTTAATACCCAAAAATCTATTGATTAGTGAAATGAATACATTCAGTGACTGGGCCTCTACAGCACACCTGGGAGTGGAACTGTAAAGATACATGACCATCCAGGTGAGAAAATTTCATTTCATCCCACTCCTGAATGACTGGCCCGTTTTGAGACTGTGACACCTAGTTCCAGAGCTGCTGTCCACAGGTCCCGCAGTTCAAGTTGAAAATTGGCCTCCACTGCTCTCCATGCAGATTTTACATTCTCCCTGTCACCACTTGGAAGGCCAGGCTGCTCTAGTTTTCTCACACATCTCAAAGATGTACAGCATAGGAGCTCAACTGTAAATGCCCACTATGACGTAGGTGAGCAGCAGAATTTGGGGTGGGAAGGGAGGGGGTGATGGGAATGTGGGAGAGATAAATGGGATTAAATGTAGGATTAGTGAAAATAGACAATGGGTGCAGGAGTAGGCCATTCGGCCCTTTGAGCCAGCACCGCCATTCAATGTGATCATGGCTGATCATCCACAATCAGTACCCTGTTCCTGCCTTCTCCCCATATCCCTTGACTCCGCTATCTTTAAGAGCTCTATCTAATTCTTTCTTGAAAGCACCCAGAGAATTGGCCTCCACTGTCTTCTGAGGCAGAGCATTCCATGGATCCACAACTCTCTGGGTGAAAAAGTTTTTCCCTGAACTCTGTTCTAAATGGCCTACCCCTTATTCTTAAATAGGTGTTCATTGTCAACATGTTGTAGCACAAGGCTTGTTTCTCTGCTGGTTGACCAACTCAATGAACCCATCCATAAGACATAGGAGCAGAATTAGGCCATTCAGCCCATCAATTCTGCTCCACTATTCCATCATGGCTGATCCTGGATCCCACTCAACCCCATACACTTGCCTTCTTGCCATATCCTTCAACTGATCAGGAAACAATCAACTTCTGCCTTAAATATACTCATGGACTTGGCCTCCGCTGCAGTCTGTGGCAGAACTTTCCAAAGATTTACTACTCTGGCTAAAATTTTACTCCTTACCTTTGCTCTGAAGGGTCACCTGTCAATTTTGAGATTGTGCCCTCTAGTTCTGGGTACCTCCACCATAGCAAACATCCTCTCCACATCTACCCTATTTAGTCCTTCCCACATTTGTTAGGTTTCAAATAGGTCCCCCCACATTCCTCTAAATTCCAGTGAGTACAGGCCCAAAGCTGCCAAATGCTCCTCATGTGTTAACTCCTTCGTTCCCGGAATCATCCTCGTGAACCTCCTCTGGACTCTCTCCAATGACAACACATCCTTTCCGAGATATGGGGTCCAAAACTGTTAATACTCGAAGTGCAGCCTGACTAGTGTCTTATAAAGGCTCAGCATCATCTTCTTGCTTTTATATTCTATTCCCCTTGAATAAATGCCAACATAGCAGTTGCTTTTAGCACAGACTCAATCTGTAAATTAACCTTCCGGGAGTCTTGCACGAGGACTTCCAAGTCCCTCTGCACCTCTGATGTTTGGGTCTTCACCCCATTTAAATGATAGTCTGCACTATTGTTCCTTTTGCCAAACTGCATCATTATACATTTCCCAACATTTTATTCCATCTGCCACTTTTTTGTCCATTCCTCCAATTTGTCTAAGTCCTGCTGCAATCACATTGCTTCCTCAGCACTACCCACCCCTCCACCTAGCTTCGTATCATTCGCAAATGTTGCCACAAAGCCATCAATTCCATTATCCAAATCTTAGACAAACAATGTGAAAAGTAGCGGTCCCAATACTGACCCGAGGAACACTAGTCACCAGCAGCCAACCAAAAAAGGTCCCTTTTATTTCCGCTCATTGCCCACTGCCCATCAGTTATCTCTCCTGTAATGTCATGGGATTTTATCTTGTTAAGCGGCCTCATGTGTGGCAGCTCATCAGATTCCTTCTGAAAATCCAAGTAAATGACATCCACCACTTCTCCTCTGTCCACTGTGCTTGTTACTTCCTCAAACAACTCTAACGGATTGTCAGGCAAGATTTCCCTTTACAGAAACTACATTGACTTTGACTTATTTTATGACAAAGTTATTTCCCATGGCAGGGGATTCTAGGACAAGAGGGCACATCTTCAGGATCGAAATATGTCCTTTTAGAACTGAGATGTTGAGAAAGTACTTCAGTCAGAGGGTGGTAAATCTGTGGAAGTTATTACCACGAATGGTTCTGGAGGCCAAGTCATTGGGTGTATTTAAGGCAGAGATAGATAGGTTCTTGATTAGCCAGGGCATCAAAGGGTATGGGTGAAGGCAGGGGAATGGGGATGACTGGAAGAATTGGATCAGGCCATGATTGAATGGCAAAGCAGACTCATTGGGCCAAATGGCCTACTTCTGCTCCTACATCTTATGATCTTATTAATAGTTTCCAAGTACCTCAAAACCTCATCCTTAATAACAAACTCCAACGCTTTCCCAACCACTGAGGTTAGGTTAACTGGCCTATAATTTCCTTTCTTTTGCCTTCCTCCCTTCATAAAGAGAGTGAAGTGACTACCACCTCACCAGCATCATTTTCCAGTGGTCCAATATCAATTCTCACCTCCCTTTTATATAACTGAAAAAAAATTATTGTATCCTGCTTTATTATAGGTTAGTTTGCCCTCATATTTCATCTTTTTCCTTCTTAGAGCTTTTTAGTTGCCTTTTGTTGGATTTTAAAAGCTTCCCAATCATCCACCTTCCCACTTACTTTTGCTATCTTATATGCCCTTTCCTTGGCCTTTGTGCAGCCCTTAACTTCCTTTGTCAGTTATGGCTGCCTACCAGTCATTTGAGAGCTTCTTCCTCTGCAGGACACATCTATCCTGCACCTTGTGAACTACTCCCAGAAACTTCAGCTCTGCCGTCATCCTCACCAGCATCGTCCACCAATTGACCTGGGCAATCTCCTCTCTCATGCCTCTTGTAATTCCCTTTATTCCATTGTGATACAGATACATGTGAGTTATGCTTCTCCCTCTCACATTGCAGTGCAAATTCAATATTATGATCACTGCCTCCTGAGGATTCCTTTACGTTAAGCTCCGCAAGGTCATGATTAATACACAACACCCAATCTAAGATAGTCTTTCCCCAGGTAGGCTCGAGCACAAGATGCTCGAAAAAGCCATCTCGTCAGCATTCAACACAGTCCCTCTTCTGCGATCCAGCACCAACCTGATTATCCATGTCTTTTAATCTCTCACCAGGAAAATGTTCTGCAATTCTTAAAAACAATGTAGCTGACTTAATTTTTCCATGGCATGTTTCATATCTCAGGTTTTTGCCAACTTTCTTGGGGATTAAGCTGCTGTTACATTACAGGATGATGAAGTGATGAGTAAATAGGATGCTGAAGGATACAAAGAGTGAGGGATGATTGAAAATGGGTGATATTGACAAGTGCAGAGAGTGAGTAAATGGGAAATTGAAGGATCTAGGGATACAAGAATGTTTGTGATTAGTATGCGTGCATTACTGGAAAAGTACACTAACTGTTAGGCACCACCCACCCCTGCCACCACTGCTGCCCCAATTATACCAGCACTCACTTGTACAGATCAGGTTGGGGCTGCTCACACTCAATTGTGGCATTCAAAGTGTCCAATTCTGCCTCAGTCCGCAAAGACTTCGTTTCTTGAACAGCATGATATGTCTGAAAGAAGAAATGTGAATTTTTAAACATCTGTTCTCACTTGAATTCATCTGAGGCACAAATAGTATTCAGCACCTTTCTGAATTAGCTGGTGTAGTGCCATCAGCACTGGAATTCGAGGAGAGGGGTCCCAGGTTCGAATCTGGCTGGCTCCTTGCACGCTTTCCATCCCAGCGGGTTCTAGCAACTGGACCTCGTGAGAAACAGACAAAAGGCAAGGTTGCCACCTGATGCACCACAAGGCGTGGAGGGAAATAACGACTTTTCTTAATTTCTCCACAGCACACAAATCACATGAAACATGGGGAAAGTAATAATGCACCACAAACTGTGGGGAATATTGATCGGGAGGTGGCCAAACAGCGGCAACTTTCACGTCAAGTTGGACGTACCACCTAAAAACAGCATCATTTTCCTGTTCCCCTCCAAGTCTAACACTATCCCCAACTACTTCTGCAACTACTGATGGAGATGTTGGAGCAGAATTGGTGTAGGCATGGCAATACATGAGGTGTACATGGAGTTTCTCCAAGTCCTTCAACAAGGTCCATACAGTCAGCTGGTTCAGAAGATCAAAGCACATGAGATCCAAGCCATGGTGGCAAATTGAATCTGAAATTGGCATGGTATAGGGTAGTGGTAAAGGTTTTTTTGTTAAATGGAAGTCAATAACCAGTGGTGTGTCACAGAAATTATTTCTGGGACCTTCATTACTTGTCATAAGTTTAATTGACTTCGATGAGAATGTAGGTGGTCTGATTATCCACAACAGCCAGTAAGGACGTGAACTTGAACAGGATTCCAGCATTGTGTGTGCGTGCAACTTGAATATGATCTGCTCCAAATACTACAAGTATGATCATTGTAAAGCTGGTCTTAAAAGGGTCAAGCTCAGCTATGAAGTTTCACAAGTCACATGACCTACAAATATATTTTACATAGAAGTTGTTGAAAATAGGTTAAATAGCAGTGTGCCAAGCGTTACTTTGTACACAATGGGACAAGAGAAACAGGCAAGTGAATTATGTTAAAAGCATGGACTCCTCTTATTGAATGGAAATTATTCAAGTAAGGGCATTCGCAGCTAGATGCAGTCATTCAGAATGTACCTTTGTACTTGATTCTCCATCCAAGCTTGCTGTAGTGACAAAACATGTCCCATCGTCGCTACTTGACGATAAGAAGACCATGTCACAGGGGAAAGTTTCATTCTCTTTGGTCATCACAATGTCACCGACCTGCAGGTAGATTGAAACCTTTATGAAAAGAGTGACAGATTCTTCTCACCACCTTTCACATGCCCTTGACTCACACTTCTTCCTGATCCAAATACTCTTCTCCCTCAGTTCAACACCTCAGCTGTAATCCTCATCCCCCTCTCAGCCCCTCTACTGTGCCTTAGCCTTACACTTCAACTCTAACCCACACCAACTCAAACCCCACCCAACTCCGAGGGAGAGCCCTACCAATCCCCTCTCAGTTCCACCTCATCCACACTCTGAACCTGCCTCTTCTCCCATGTTGATCAAGAGATTTCTACCATTTCCATACCTGCAGTTTGCTGCTCTGTGTTTGAACCAGCTTTCCGGCCTGGATGATGTGAACAGGACATTTATTCACTGCATTATCTGCTTTATGCCGAAGCCAATCTTCATAACCCTGTCAAGGGAGAATAAATGCATTTGATTGGAAGCAAATATTACCGTCTCCAATCGCTCCAAGTGAAATCCCAATTATAAAATTGATGACAAAGTCAGAATGCATGTGGCAATGAATTCACAGCTGCCCTGCTTCCAGTTCTTCACACCTTACTTCATAGTTAATATTTACTGAACATTTCAATCTTCATGTCCTCTGCAACTAATTCCAAAGGAAACAAAGACATTGATGCAGACCCTAAATGGTATGATTTCAAATACAGCCAACTATCAAGACCAAATAGTTTTGCACTGAGGCAAATCAAAGCTATTCCAAAACACCATGGCAAGGCAGCAAAGGTCAATGGCAACCCATCACCCCAAATGAACCCCAGGATCTGACTGCTCTTCAGGAAACCCATTGCCATCATCTTCAATGATGCTCAGAGCCTTTGTGCCTGCTGAGCGGAACCACAAACCATAAACAGCACAGTCAAGCTGTCAATGCATTCTCGTGGGAAATTATGTTTCATTACATGAGTTTCCACCTGCAAACCACCAGAAGCAACACCATGGGACACCTTTTATTAAATTAAAGGAATATAATGCTTGACACAATTGTGGAAATACGTCAAGAGATATTGGAAAAATTTGTCTTGTCCTCTCATTTTACAAAAGTAGCATGGACAAGGAAACTCTATAGTACTATTATTCTGTAACCATAGAGGTGGCAATACATCTCCTCAGGCTGCTACAAAGAAACAGGACAAGTTCAGCCCTTGGAGTTTGTTCCATTGGAGGAAAAGTCAGGTCAGCACTGAGCACATCCTGCCATTCAATTAGATCTTGATGATCTGTAACTCAACTCCACTGATGAGCCTCGATTTGATAAACATTCATAAAATTTACCCAACTGACAATAATCACAGTATTAAAAACACACTCGTACCCAGTGTGACCCCACTCTCAGACCACAACCACCCTGCTCCCCATTCCTAGTTCAACTATCATTTCAAAGTAAACATTGCCCTTACTCCATTTCAATGTTAATCCCCCCCTGCTTGTGATTTGCCTCCAAGTCAAATAACAGGGGTGAACTGGGGAATTGTAGGAACAGATTATTGTCCACAGCCCACCTGTTTGATTGCTGTCACAGTGATGACAAAGAACAATGGAAGTCCACTTGTTACCGGACTGGTTGGAGTATCAATGATTAACTGAAAATAAAAGCAAGGTTTTAATCCAATGTAGAAAAAAGTTGAATTCTAAAGATTTATGGTCACTTGTTAATTGTAGAGGAAAATATACAAAACTCCACTGGAACATGAAATAAGAAACATTTTCTCTTAAGTGTTAACATATTACTTAGCCTCCCAATCACCTGCTCTACCTGCACATTGGCCATAGAAACACAGCTAGGTCCTTTGAAACATCAACACCATCTAATTGCTTGTCAATTAAAGAGTTACTCCCCATGCGCATCTTGGTTTTACCCTACTGGAAATAATGTTGGCCCAACACTCTTCTTGCAGCTTAACAAGCTTTTATTGTTTGTTTCCCAGTTTTGACAAAGGGCTTTGACCAAGAGCATCAGCTCCACAGATAAAGCCTGACCTGCCGAGTAACTATAACATTCTGTTTTTGCAGATTTCCAGCATCTGCAGGTTTCCTTTTCAGTTTCAAAGCCTCAGCCCAGGATTTAATGCTATTTACCTGGTCAGCCACAGATAAAAATAACATTCTCTTTGCCTTTGTGTGTATTAAAACATATTTCTTTTCTATCCCATACATTTCTTCAAACGTCAATCATAATAGGCACTGCATCTTCCAAATCAATCCTTTGCCTTCAGTTTCCTTCATTTATATTAAGGGCCGTTTCACAGTGAACACCACCACTTCCAAAATCATTGTAATCTTCTTTAGTAGGGTCACTTTTTCTTAAAAGACTTTTGACAAATGTATCATGAATTTAAAACGAAAATAAACTTCAGATGATGTAATTTTCATATAAAAATAGAAATTACTTTAAAACACATACCAAGTCAGGTAAAATCTGTGCCAGATCATCAATTAACCTTTACTTATTGCACAATATCTGATCCAAAACAACATTTTCCCCTCAATAATTCCACAACATATTGATCTAGAAAAGCAACTTGTATACAAGTCAATCACTTTAAGGCAACTATTCTTTCTTCAGTCAGGGGTAGGTTTAAGTTTCCAATCCCACGTATCTCTAAATTTACCAACTTGTGCCAACTCAATATTACAACCACTATTTGCTAGCCATATATAAAAAAAAAGTTTTCTTCCTTTGACCATTTTAGCTCGACCCAAATTCCTAGTTCTTCATGAGAATCTGTCAAGCCACTATTGGACTGATTTCCTCCATTCCCAAGTACTAAGCCAGCCACTCTTCACTTTCTTCTATAGTTGTTTATAACAACTTCTATTACATTGCAGCCCTAAAGGCAACATTACTCCTATTTACTTCTATTTATGCAATTTGTAAGTGTTCTCACAGAATATGAAAAGTCAAATGCACTTAATTATTTTATCATTTTTCCTGCAGAATATGACCCATCTACAACCACTCTTTGCCTTCAGTGGGATCAGTTCTGGATCCACAAAACAAGGTCCCCTTGGATCCCATGCCTCCTTACTTTCTCAATAAGCCTTGCATGGGGTACCTTATCAAATGCCCTGCTGAAATCCATATACACTACATCTACTGCTCGACCTTTATCAACGTATTCACCCACATCCTCAAAACTCAGTCAGGCTTGTAAGGCATGACCTGCCTTTGACAAAGCCATACTGACTATTCCTGATCATATTATGCCTCCCCAGATGTTCATAAATCCTGCTTCTTGGGATCTTTTCTATCAACTTACAAACCACTGAAGTAGGTTTCAGTGGTCTATAGTTTCCTGGGCTATCTCTACTCCCTTTCTTGAATAAGGGAGCAACATCTACAACCCTCCAATACTCTGGAACCTCTCCCATCCCCATTGATGATGCAAAGATCATTGCCAGAAGCTCTGCAATCTCCTCCCTTGCCTCCCACAGTAGCCTGGGATACATCTCATCCGGTCCCGGAGGCTTATCTAACTTGATGCTCTCCAAAACCTCCAGCACATCCCCTTTCTTAACGTCTATATGCACAAGCTTTTCAATCGGCTGTAAATCATCCATACAATCACCAAGATCTTTTTTCATAGTAAATACTGAAGTATCTGCCATCTCCTCCAATTCCATACACATTTTTCCACTGTCACACTTGATTGGTCCTATTTTCTTTACTGCTATTGTCATCTACACATTTATTACTTTCCCAATGTCCCTTTCCCATTTTTCCTCCTCTCTCTCCCTCACCTTCTTCCCCAGATTTCCCGCAAGGTTTCCATCCCCTGCCAAGCAAATTTAAACCCTCTTCAATTTACAAAATAACTTGCATTGTTCTGAGAAGTAGGAGACATTCGATTTTGAATGAATGATACATACCTGCACAAGAAATATGATTAGAAAATAAAAGTTCGCAATTCTTCTGAACTGTTCAAATAAGTTTTTGGGAATGAAGTTCCAGAAGGTGTACTGTTTAGATAAGGAAAGAAAAAGTGAAAACAGAATAAAAAAGTTACAATAGCATGCATAGAAAAATCAAATATGATTTAAACATTTTTTCCAATTCAAATCCAATTTCTTCCCATTGGACACAAGTGCTAAAGCATTTTCTTGCAGCATGATGAACTTCCAAAGAAAACATTAAGAAAGAGAATTATCTGTAGGATTAAACATCTATAAAGTTAACAAGTTTTATTTTCCCAATACACTCTACCCGATCTACTGGACATTTCCAACATTCCCTTTCGGATTCAAGTTCCAGCAACAGTTTAGATCTGCACATCATAGCTTGAACACACTTTGTTTTTGCACTTCAAACCTTCCTTATTAATCTGCTAACTAGGTTGCTCAGTAAAGACTGGGATAACCATGCTATTGCCTAAACAGATATTCCGTTTGACCTATCCATTCATCAACCACAAATGCAAAATGAGTATTTTTCAACTTATCTTTCCCAGCTCTGATGAAAGGTCTTCCATCTAAAAAGACTTTGCTCTCCACAATGCTGCCTGATTTGCTGAGTATGTCCCAACATTTTCTGCTTTTATTTTGAGTAGAGTTTTGAGCAGAGTTTTGAGCAAATACATATTGATGGATGTAATGCTTTTGTCTATTTGACACCGCAGACCAATATGACGGGCACACCAACACAAGGATGCATCATGTTATGAGCAAGAGCAAAATGTGGTGCAGGTATTTCAATGGGGAGGGGCAAGGGTTATCATAGACTGGATGTGGATACCCATTTCAATTCAACTTCCCACCCCATATATGACTGTCTTTGGCCTCCCCTACTAAAATAATGAGACCAAACTCAGGCTGGAGGAGCAACACCTCAGTCTATCTGGGTAGCCTCTAAGCTGACTGATGAACATCAGATTACTCATCCCTCCCCTTGATTTCCATTCCCATTCAGAGTACCCTCTCACCCCTTCTACTCACCAGCCCATCACCTCCTCAGTTCCCCTTCTTCCTTCCCTTCCTTTGTCCATCATTCTCTCCTATTAGATTCCTTCTTTTTCAGACCTTCACCTCTTCCACTTATCACCCCTCCATTTTCTTACTTCATACCCCCTCTTCCACCTATCACCTGCCAGCTTGTACTCCTTACCCTCTCCTCACTTTCTCACTCTGGCCCTTTCCATCACTGTCCCAGGGGGTGGGTTTCAGCCTAAAACAATAACTATTTATTCTCCTCTATTGATGCTGCCCGACTTGCTGAGTTCCTCCAGTGCTTTGTGTGCTGAAGATATCCAACATCTGCGGAACCACATGTTCAAGACTGCAACTTCTTCCCCATGGAAGGAAATGAGGCTGACAAGGTATGCAAAGATTAGAATGTTTTAATATTGAGCAGTGAGGACAGTGAGGACATTTCTCTCAGCAGAGAACGTTAATGAGGTGACATCAGAGAATGCATGTGCTGGAAACTGGAGCGCCAGACAAGCTGGAGGAGCTCACTGGGTTGAGCAGCACCTGTGGGACGATAGGATGTAGTGGTTTGGGGCGAAGCCCTGCATCCGTACCAATATGGGTTTTGAATGGAAACATCAACAAATTCCTTTACTCACACAGATGCTACCTGACTGTGAAGTGGGTGGACTCGTGGTGCAATTAGAGATTGGTTGGTATGACATAGGGGGCATCACTGAGTCATGGCTGAAAGGAGGCCATAGTTGGGAGCTAAACATCAGAGGATGTACTTTATATCGAAAAGACAGGTAGGAAGGCATAGTGGTGGTGTGTCTCTGTTGGTAAGAGATGGAATTACATCCTAGAAAGAGATTACATCGTGTCAGAGAATGTTGAATATTTGTGGGTGGAGATAAGAAACTGCAAGGGTAGAAGAAAATATGGGAATTATATATAGGCCTCCAAATAGTGGCTAAGATGTGGGGTTGAGGTTACAAAGGGAGCTGGAAAAGGCATGTAATAAGTGTAATGACACAATTGTAATGGGGGACTTCAATATGCAAGGGGATTGGGGAAAATCAGGTCGGTGTCAGATTGCAAGAGAGGAGATTTGTTGAATGCCTAACAAGCTGGCTTTTTAGAGCAGCTTGTGCTTGAGCCTACTTGGGAAAAAGCTACCTTCAATTGGGTGTTGTGTAATAACCCAGATCTTATTTGAGAGCTTAATGTAAAAAAAACTCTAAGAAGGCAGTGGTCATAATATGATTGAATTCATACTACAGTTTCAAAGGGAGAAGCACAACTCACATCTATCAGTATTGTAACTGATGGAAATTACAGAGGCATGAGAGAAGAGCTTGCCCAGGGGGATTAGAGGGAGATAAGAGTAATAGATAGAGTGGATAGCCAGCGCCTCTGCCCTAGGGCACCACTGCTCAGTACAAGAGGACATGGCTTTAAGGTGAGGGGAGGGAAGTTCAAGGGCGATATTAGAGGAAGGTTTTTTACTCAGAGAGTGGTTGGTGCCTGAGTCAATGGTGGAGGCAGATACACTAGTGAAGTTTAAGAGACTACTAGACAGGTATATGGAGGAATTTAAGGTGGGGGGTTATATGGGAGGCAGGGTTTCAGGGTCAGCAGAACACTGTGGGCCGAAGGGCCTGTAATGTGCTGTACTATTCTATGTTCTATACTCGTGGGGATGACAGCAGAGCAGAGATGGCTGAAGTTTATAGGAATAGTGCACAAGGCACAGTATAGACATGTCCCACTCTGCTCTCAAGTGCAGGTGTAGGCAATTATGGCTGACAAAGAAAATTAAGGACTATATAAAAGCCAAGGGACATACAAGGTAGCAAAAGTGACTGGGAAGTTGGATGATTGGGAAGTTCTTAAAATCCAACAAAAGGCAAATAAAGCTATAAGGACAAAGATGAAATATGAGGGCAGACTAACCAACTAAAGCAGGATACCGAAAGTCTTTTCAGTTAAATGAAGAGTAAAAGGGGACTAAGAGTTGATATTAGACCACTAGAAAATGATGCTGGTGAGGTTGTAATGGGGGACAAAGAAATGGCAAATGAATGTAATAGGTACTTTGCATCTGGCGCAATGCTAATGTCTTCCACAGCGAATACAGAGGTCTGTGAGCAGGAGTGACAGCCATTGCTATTTCAAAGGAAAAAGTGTGAGGCAAACTCAAAGTTCTTAAGGTGGTTAGGTCACCTGGGCCAGTTGGACTTCATCCCAGTGTCCTGAGAGAGATTGCTGAAGAGATAACATGATCTTTCAAGAATCATTTGATTCTGGTATGATCTCCGAGGATTGGAAAATTGCAAATGTCACTCCACTGTAAGGGAGGAAAGTGGAAAAAAAAGAAATTATAAACCAGTTAACCTAACCTCAGAGAGGCAGTGGATGTCATTTATTTGGATTTTCAGAAGGCGTTTGATAAGGTGACACGAGGCTGCTTAACAAGATAGAATCCAATGGCATTACAAGAAAGATGCTGGCATTGATAGCGGAATGGCTGACAGGCAGGAGGCAGCAAGTGGGAATAAAAGGGGCTTTTCTGTTGGCTGCTGGTGATGAGTGATGTTCCTCAGCGGTCAGTATTGGGATCACTGCTTTTTACATTGTTTATAAATGATTTCAATAATGGAATTGATGGCTTTGGGGTAAAGTTTGCAGATGACAGGAAGACAGGTAGGACTGACAAATTGGAAGAAGAGGCAAAAAAAAGAGGCAGATGGAATACAGTTTTGGGAAATGTATACTAATAAATTTTGGTAAAAAGAGCAATAGAGCGAACTATTATCTAAATGGGGAGAAGGTTCAAACATCAGAGGTGCAGAGGGACTTGGGAGTCCTCGTGCAAGACTCCCAGAAGGTTAATTTACAGGTTGAGTCTGTGGTAAAGAAGGCAAATGCAATGTTGGCATTTATTTCAAAGGGAATAGAATATAAAAGCAAGAAGATAATGCTGAGCCTTTATCAGACACTAGTCAAGCTGCACTTGGAGTATTGTCAACAGTTTTCGGCCCTGTGGCTGTCCCCATTAACAATAAATACACCTGTTTGAGTACTGTTGGGTGGGATGGCCTACCTGGGGAAAGCGACAGAAGCCTCTGGCACAGAATCTGGCCCTGTGGCTCAGAAGGGTAGGCAAAGGAAGAGGATGGCAGTAGTGATAGGGAACTCTATACTTAGGGGATCAGACAGGAGATTCTGTGGATGCAGGAAAGAAGCACAGATTGTAGATTGCCTCCCAGGTGCCAAAATTCGGAATGTTCCAAATCACGTCCAAAATATCCTGCAGTGGGAAGGAGAACAGCCAGAGGTCATGGTACATATAGGTACCAACGACATAGGTAGGAAAAGGGAAGAGATCCCAAAAAAAAAAGACTGCAGGGAGTTAGGAAGGAAGTTGAGAAGCAGGACCGCAGAGGTAGTAAACAAGTGATTACTGCCTGTGCCATGTGACAGTGAGTGTAGGAATAGAATGAGGTGGAGGATAAATGCGTGGTTGAGAGATTGGAGCAAGGGGCAGGGATACAGACTTCTGAATCATTGGGACCTCTTTTGGGGCAGGTGTGACCTGTACAAAAAGGATGGGTTGCACTTGAATCTCAGGGGGACCAATATCATGGCAAGGAGGTTTGCTAAGGCTACTGGGAAAAGTTTAAACTAGAATCGTTCGGGGGTGGGAACCAAACTAAAGAGGAGGTTGGCTCACAAATAGAGAAAAATTGTAGACAGTGCATGAGGGAGGACAGGCAGGTGATAGAGACAGGGACGCACTCAGACCAAAGGTCTGAGATGCATCTGTTTTAACACAAGGAATATTGTGAACAAAGCAGATGAGCTTAGAGTGTGGATCAGTACTTGGAGATATGATGTGGTGGCCATTACAGAGACTAAGATGGCTCAGAGACAGGAATAGTTACTTCAAGGCCGGGTTTTAGATGTTTCAGAAAGGACAGGGAGGGAAGCAAAACAGGTAGGGGTGCAGCACTGTTGGTCAGAGATAGTGTCACGGCTGCAGAAAAGGTGGATGCCGTGGAGAGATTGTCTACGAAGTCTCTATGGGTGGAGATTAGGAACAGAAAGGTGTCAATAACTTTACTAGGTATTTTTTTTAAACTAGGCTCCCCAATAGTAACAGGGATATCAAGCAGCAGATAGGGAAACAGATCCTGGAAAGGTGTAATAGCAACAGAGTTGTGATGGGAGATTTTAATTTCCCAAATATCAATTGGTAAATCCCTAGAGCAAGGGGTTTAGATTGGGTGGAGTTTGTTAGGTGTGTTCAGGAAGGTTTCTCGATACAATATATAGATAAGCCTACAAGAGCAGAGGCTGTACTTGATCTGGTATTGGGAAATGAACCTGGTCAGGTGTCAGGTCTCTCAGTGGGAGAGCATTTTGGACATAGTGATCATAATTCTATCTCCTTTAAAATAGCATTGGAGAGAGATAGGAACAGAGAAGTTAGAAAAGTGTTTAATTGGAGTAAGGGGAATTATGAGGCTAAATCAGGCAGGAAATTGGAAGCTTAAATTGGAAACAGGTGTTCTCAGGGATAAGTACGGAAGAAACGTGGCAAATGTTCTGGGCATATTTGTGTGGAGTTCTGCTTAGGTATGTTCCAATGAGACAAGGAAGTTATGGTAGGGTACAGGAACCATGCTGTACAGGAACCGTGGTGTACAAAAACTGTAATAAATCTAGTCAAGAAGAAAAGGAAATCTTATAAAAGGTTCAGAGAGCTAGATAATGTTAGAGATCAAGAAGATTATAAGGCTAATAGGGAGGAGCGTAAGAAGGAAATTAGGAGAGGCAGGAGGGGCCATGAGAAAGTCTTGGCAGGCAGGATTAAGGAAAAACCCAAAGCATTCTACAAGTATATGAAGAGCAAGAGGATAAGGCGTGAGAAAATAGGACCAATCAAATGTGACAGTGGAAAAGTGTATATGGAACTGGAGGAAATAGCAAAGGTACTTAATGAATACTTCGCTTCAGTATTCACTATGGAAAAGTATATTGGTGATTGTTGTGATGACTTGCAGCAGACTGAAAAGCTTGAGCGTGTAGATATTAAGGAAGAGGATGTGCTGGAGCTTTTAGAAAGTATCAAAGGTGGGTAAGTCAACAGGACTGGACGAGATGTACCCCAGGCTATATAGGTGGCGAAGGAGGAGATTGCTGAGTCTCTGGCAATGATCTTTGCATCATCAATGGGGACAGGAGAGGTTCCAGAGGATTGAAGGGTTGCAGATGTTGTTCCATTATTCAAGAAAGGAGTAGAGATAGCCCAGGAAATTATAGACCAGTGAGTCTTACTTCAGTGGTCGGTAAGTTGATAAAGATCCAGAGAGGCAGGATTTATGAACATTTGGAAAGGCACAATATGATTAGGAATAGTCAGTATGGCTTTGTCAAAAGAAGGTTATGCCTTACGAGACCCTTCATCGGGACTTGAATGTCATTTGACATCATTGTGATGCTTGGTGGCCTCTAAACACCAGAACATTATGCATAAAATACTTGTTCCCATCTAAAGATGGCCCTCCCTTCTCTAATTAGACCAGCCCTGACCTAAAGGAAGGAGTTCAGTTAATAATTCAATTCTGGTTGTTTGGAATGCCATAAATGAAATGCAAGTTATGATATGACCATTAACTGATCAGGTACTTTGCCCACCAGTACAATTGCACACTTCCTCAGTGTCTCCTGCCAATGCTGGAATTTGATTATGCTGAACACCTCCAGCAGAATACCTTCTCCTCAAAGACCTTCTCCAGCATGTCAACTGGGTTCTAACTCAACCAGTTAAAAAGAAGTTAATTTGCAACTATATGTAAACTTAAGGACCAATAACCCAGAGGACTGGATTCGTCCAGAGAAAATAATTCAAATATAATCATGCAACAACTGGAATTTAAATGAAACTGAAAACAGTCACAACAAAAATACTGGAAGAACACAGCCAGTCAAGAAGCATTTGACTTAAAAGAAAATGGCAGCACCTGGGTTCAGTTTCCATTGCTGCTATAAGGTGCTTGTACATTTGCTTGTGATCACATGGGTTTGTTCTTACAGTCCAAACATAACAATTGGTAGATTAATCAGTCACTGTAAATTCTCTTATGATTAGGCTAGGATTAAATCAGGGGATTGCTGGGTAGGGTAGCTTGAAGGGGCAGTGGAGAATGGGAGGATGGGAGATGAAAGGGTAGAGGGATGGAGTGAGTAAGTGAGTTAATATTTTTTGGCTCCATGACCCGTCTGCCCTCAGAACTGGGAGAAGAGGGAGACACAAGAGATGAAAAGTGAGGGAAATCTGAAGCATGATACAAAACGCTCAGCAGATCAGGCAAGGAAATGTGCAGCTGCTGGTTCAGGTCGAGATCCAAAGCAGAGCTGGGGAGATGGGTGGCACAAGACAAACAATAAAAAGTACTGACCATTAATGAGGCATTTTCAGGAAATTCCAAAAGGGGACACAAGGACAACAAAAGGGGAATGATGAGGGATGCTCAGCAGAAGTTGGGAAATTAGTTGTTTATTTCCAAAGGCAGCAAATTTGTAAAAACAACTAGTTCAAGAACACTCTCCAGGGAAGAAATGTGACATCATTATCCAGCTTGATCTACACAAAAGTCAAACCACATCACTGTGGTTTACTCTTAAAATGCCTTCTGAAACAGTCCAACACACCACAGTTAAACAGAATCAGGTTTAATACTACTGGCATACATCATTAAATTTGTTGTTATGCCTCAGCAGAGTATTGCAACAATAAAAACTAACGTCAAAAGAATGAATCTATATGGGCAAGTCAGCATCAGGACACCAAATTTGGACATGGTAAAAAAAATCATTCCCAGCCGGTCAGCCTAGCAAACATCTGTGCATACGTGTCTAAATTGGAAACACTCGTTCAAACAATTTTGCAATTAACTTCACAGAATCATATTTAAGACAACATGCCAAGCAACTCCATGTACATTCTATCCCATCTGGTATAGGGGGTGGGGTGCAGGAGGCAGGGAATGGGTGTCACAGAGATTATTAAACTACATGCCATTACCACTGGAATTCCAAACTTAAGTCCAATCCCCTCAAATCTCCCAACATCAAAGGCAGCACTGATAAGGATGAGTGCAGTTCTGTTGGGAATGTTTAATGATTCACTTTCAAGACTACTGCAGCTGAAATCCACAGGAACAGCAATGGGTATTTCCATAAGCAACATTGTTCCAAGACATTTCAAAAATCTACCGACACTCAAGAGTCGGTGGATCCCAGATTGCAGACTTGGGTCACAAGTGCAGTTTCCCTTCAAGAAAAACATAGCACAGAAGGTATGCTAGGCTGTAAGCAAGATCGAAATAGAGAGGCTTTACACACCACTCCCAAATAAATATCCAATTGGCAATTGTGCAGTCTCTGGAAAATAAAATTGAAGACTTCAGAGCAAGTTGCTATACTCGAGGGACATCCAAGACTGCTGTGTACTTCGCTTCACAGGAACATGGCAACCCACCCCCCCCACCCCCTCAGATGCAGCACTACAGCCCAATGGCTTCACCATTCACTGTAAAGGCCAGACAGCTCAGTCTTTTAAAGGCAGAGGAGGTGGAGTATGCTTTAGAATTAACTTAGCACAGATGTGGTGGTTTTGTCTCAGTCCTGCTCAGCCAAACTGGAACACCCAGCAGTCAAAAGTAATCCGTTTTACCTGCCGTGGGAGTTTTCCCACCATCATCCTGCTAGCGGTGTACCTTCCACCTCTGGCACACTCTGGACAAGCTGAGCAACCTAATCAGCAGGCACACAGCAACGTCCCCAGCACTGTGGGGGACTTCCACCAGGCCAGCCTGAAGTCTCCGAATGGCAACCACCAACATATCACCCGTGGAACCAGAGGAGCCAACGCACTGGGCCACTGTTATCTGCCCATCAAGAATGCTTACCATGTCATCACGTTACACTTTGGAAAGTCTGATCACCTGGCTGTACTTCGACTCACAGCATATAGGCAGAGACTGAAGACCACAGTACCAGTGGTGAGGACCAAACGATGGTCGAAGGAGGCAGAGGAGCACCTACAGAACTGTATTGAGTCAGTGGATTGGACAATATTCAGGGATTCATCTCCAAGTCTGAATGATTTTGCCACAGTTGTCAGCAACCTAATCAAAACGTCTGTGGATGAGTGTCTGCCTAATGGATGAACCAGGAGATTCGTAGTCTGTTGAGGGCCTGACCTGTGGTATTCAAGACCAGTGATCCGGAACTATACAAATCCAGATAAGAATGAGAGAAAAAAAACAATTCTGATTGAGGCTAGAGACAGAGTCAGATGCATTTCACCTCTGGCAAGGTTTGCAGGCTGTTACTTTCCTACAAAGAAAATGGACTATTGTGAATGGTAGAGATGCTTTACTCACAGATGAGCTCAGTTCTTTCCTTTGAAATAAAATTACATCTATACCAATCCCTGCAGCATCCAGTGATCCTGTGATCTCTGTCCCTGAGGCCGATGTCAGAATTCTTTCAAGAAGGTGAACCCTCACAATGCATCAGGTCCTGACTATCTATGTACCTGGTAGGGATCTGAAGACCTGTGCCAACCAACTATCAGGAGCGTTCCAGGACATCTCCCTCATGCAGTCAGAGTCTCCCTCCTGCTTCAAAAGGGAAACAATCATCCCAGTGTCCAAGAAGAGCTGAGCAACCTGCCTCAATGACTATCGTCCAGTAGCACTCACATCTACTGTGATGAAGTGCTTTGAGAGATTGGTTATAGCTCGAATCAACTCCTGCCCAAGTACACAGCAATTTGCTGATATCAGTGGATGCCATCTCACTGGCTCCACTCAGCCCCAGTTACCTGGACAATAGTAACACTTATGGCAGAATGGCATTTTACAATTCAGTGTTCTACACAATCATACTCTCAGTTCCAATCAAAAAGCTCCCCAACATCGGCCTCTGCATCTCCTTCTGCAACTGGATCCTTGACTTCTTCACCGGGAGATCAGTCTGTGCAGATCAGAACATCTCACTGACATCAACACTGGCATACCACAAGGATGCTTGCTTAGCCCGCTGCCCCACTCCCTCTCCACAGTCATGACCACGTAGCTAGTTGCAGCTTAGACACTATCTATAAATTTGCAAACACAACTGTTGTTGGCAGAACTTCAGGTGGCAACGAGCAGGCGTCCAGGAGCGAGATGGTTCAGCAGTCTGTGTGATGTCACCGCAATAGCCTTGCACTCAACTTCAGCAAGATCAATAAAGAATTGATTGTGGACTTCAGGAAGGACAACTTAAGGGAACACACACCAGTCCTCATTGAGGGATCAGAATTGGAGGGGGTGAGCAATTTCAAGTTTCCAGGTGTCAACTTCTCTTACGATCTATCGTGGGCCCAACATATAAATGCAATACAAACGTGACACAACAGTGGATATATTTCATTAGGAACTTGAGGGGAATTGGTAGGTCAAAGACACTCAAACATCTACAGATGTCTATAGAGCACTTTAACTGGTTGCAACACCATCTTGTATGGAGGTGTCACCGCACAGGCTGCAGGACTGGAAACCCTACAAAGAGTTGCAGACTCTGCCAGCACAATCATAGGGACTAGCTCCCTCAACACTGAGGGCACCCTCAAAAGGTGATGCCTCAAATAAAAAAGAAAGCAACCATCATTAAGCACCCCCGTCACTTCAGACATACCCTCTTCTCAATGCTACCATCAAGGTGATGGTACAGGAGCCTGAAGGCACACACTCAAGGGATTCAGGAACAGCTTCTTTCCCTCTGCCATCAGATCTCTGAATGCACAATGAGCCCATGAACACCTCCAATACACTTCCCCCTCTTCTTGCACTAGTTATTTCATTTTTTTTTTAATCTATTTGTATTTGTTTTCTGATGACTCCGCCATAGTTGGATGCATCAGCAAGGGAGATGAGGCCGAGTACAGGGCTACAGTGGGAAACTTTGTCACATGGTGCGAGCAGAATCATCTGCAGCTTAATGTGAAAAAGACTAAGGAGTTGGTGGTGGACCTGAGGAGGGCTAAGGCACCAGTGACCCCTGTTTCCATCCAAGGGGTCAGTGTGGACATGGTGGAGGATTACAAATACCTGGAGATATGAATGGACAATAAACTGGACTGGTCAAAGAACACTGAGGCTGTCTACAAGAAGGGTCAGAGCTGTCTCTACTTCCTGAGGAGACTGAGGTCCTTTAACATCTGCCGGACGATGCTGAGGATGGTCTACGAGGCTGTGGTGGCCAATGCTATCATGTTTGCTGTTGTGTGCTGTGGCAGCAGGCTGAGGATAGCAGACACCAACAGAATCAACAAACTCATTCATAAGGCCAGTGATGTTGTGGGGGTGGAACTGGACTCTCTGACGGTGGTGTCTGAAAAGAGGATGCTGTCCAAGTTGCATGCCATTTTGGACAATGACTCCCATCCACTCCATAATGTACTGGTTAGGCACAGGAGTACGTTCAGCCAGACTCATTCCACCGAGATGCAACACTGAGCGTCATAGGAAGTCATTCCTGCCTGTGGCCATCAAACTTTACAACTCCTCCCTCGGAGTGTCAGACACCCCGAGCCAATAGGCTGGTCCTGGACTTATTTCCACTTGGCATGATTAACTTATTATTATTTAATTATTTATGGTTTTATATTGCTATATTTCTTCACTATTCTTAGTTGGTGCGGCTGTAATGAAACCTAATTTCCCTTGGGATCAATAAAGTACGTCCGTCTGTCTGTCTGTCGTCATTTATAGTTTTTATTACTCTGTATTCTAACATACTGCTGTTGTAAATCAAATTTCGTGACACCTGCCTGTGATATTAAACCCGAAGAGTTAGCAGACTTGAATAACAGCTACCAGATTGAGTGCATTGTTGACAATATTGGGGTTAGAATTGACCAAATAAAAACCTCAACTACCACATAACTATTGTCCAGTCCACTGATGCTACAAGAAATAAGAAGCTACGGTGAGTGGTCTGGCTCCTGACATCCCAAGAGCTTGCTATAATCTATTAGGTACAAGTCAGCAGTACGGTAGAATACTCGCTGCTTGAGCAGATGAGTGCAGTTCCAGAAACAGTCAAAACTTTTAATGCGACACAGGAAGGAAGAAACCACTTGATTACTGGTCAACGGTAGGTGGTGATCAGGTGCCATGTTCCTTGCTGATGGTTTCATTCTAGGGTTTGGAGTCAATGTTCAGAATTTCAAAGCCAGCTTTCTAAAAACTCAACTCCTCCACCACCAGCACAGTGTTTTAGTGTACACATCTACAGATTCATCTGTAAAACTACAATCACTTCCACCAAGAGCAAGTGCTGGAAATGCAGAGAAACTGCAGTATCTGCAACATACCACTGACTTGGAAATATCACTACACCTTCATTGTCAAAGATTCTAAATCCTGGAAACCCCATCAAACACAATGAGGAAGATATCTGTGCTAATGGCCTGACAGCTGCTTAATCTAACCTGAGGGTTCCTAACCTTTATCATGCCATGGAACAATAGCTATTAAGCAATGGGGTCTGTGGACCCTAGGTTGGGACCCCCTGCGTCCCAGCCCAACCCATTTTGTTCTGCCCTCACATTCCCATCAATCTCACCAACCCCCTCCCCCACCTATACACTGCCACACATCTACACACTTGGGGCAAATTACTGGTAACCCTACTAGCCCACACTTCTTGGGATATGGGAGAAAGCCCATGTGGCCAGAGAGAGAACATGTAAGCTCTAAACGGATAGCGGAAGTCAGGATGAAATCCAGGCCACTGGAGCCACGTCTTCACAAACTGGGCCACTCTTTCTGATGAAGGTACTCCCATAAAGGTGTAGGGATGGAGTTACACGGTCAGGAACTAGCAACGATGAGAAATCCACTTCCAACTCACATTGGTGTGCAATTTGGAAGATAAACCTACAGGTGGAGGCATTTCCTTGTGTCTGCAGCCCTTCTTATTGGTGACAGAGTCATGAATCTGGGAGGTCCGGTCAAAGGAACTGCACTGCATTTTACAGCTGGAACACACTACGGCTGCTGTGTGACAGTAGCAATGTGAATCGAAATTCCGTGTGGCGGATTAAATGTTGATCAAACCAGCTGCTCTACCCTAGACAAACATGCGATTGTGAACGGTGGAAAGGCCTTGTAATGTCAGGGGGGTGAAATACCCATGCCCCTGGCCTGCCCTGATTCAGTTGAGCTTCTGGTCAATAGCAATGATCAGGATATTGTTGAGGCAGTGTCAGCAATCATAATGCTTTTTAAGGTTCTCCCCCATATCCCACCATACAGAACAAAACTAACTGAAGCGAACTAAAGAACAGAATATTGATGGGTAGTTAGGAGCAAACAGTGTATGTCTTATATTTCTGTGAATTTCCTTGGTCCAATGCCTGGAGTCTTGTAAAGAATGAACAAGAGAGGGCAACATTCCGTGTGCTATCCTTTCCTGCTCAGCGTGTAGAGATTTCACAACATGCTGCTGGCGTGATTATATTGACAAATTCCAGATACGAGGGGTGATTGATAAGTTGTGGCCTAAGGTAGAAGGAGTCAGTTTTAGAAAACCTAGCACATTTATTTTTCAACATAGTCCCCTCCTACGTTTACACACTTAGTCCAGCGGTCATGCAGCATACGGATCTTGGACCTCCAGAAAGTGTCCACAGCAGGGGTGATTGATAAGTTTGTGGCCTGAGGTAGAAGGAGATGAGTTAGTAACTTCAAACTTTCTGCATTATCACTCAAAGAGTTGACCTGCATCTGCATGTAACAAGAGCTGTATAACTCAAGTCCTTCTACCTCAGGCCACAAACTTATCAATCACCCCCGCTGTGGACACTTTCTGGAGGTCCAAGATCCGTATGCTCCAAGACTGCTGGACTAAGTGTGTAAATGTAGGAGGGGACTACGTTGAAAAATAAATGTGCTAGGTTTTCTAAAATTGATTCCTTCTACCTTAGGCCACGAACTTATCAATCACCCCTCATATATAAAATTCAACATTGGACTTTATCAGGATTTAAACTCTGACTATATGGTGTTTACATACATTGATTTACAACTAATAGCAATTCCATATAAGAATTAGTACCAAGTAAAGAATTGTGTAATACTTCTCACTCAATTCAGTTTTAAAGTTGGCTGAACAACATGAAAAGAAACTTGAAAGCTATGAAAGCTCAGAGTGTAAAGTTGAGAGCCAATAGACCCATGTGTCAAGTATCTGAATCAAAGGCTAACAGTATCCAATTTCCTACTCTCAGACAGAACATTAAATCCACATCAGCTAGAAATATCACGAGTCTGTTCACATGAGAAAACCTTCTTTTGTCCAACAACAGCCATCCAGAGGAGATCAATAAAAACATTCAAAGTTTAAAATAAAATTTATTAGAGTACATACATGTCACCATATACAACCGAGATTCTTTCTCTGCAGGCCGACTTAGCATATCTATAGAGCAGTAACTAAACAGAATCTGTAAACATCAGGAACTGTAAACTAAACAAACTGCACACTGCACAAATGCAGATAGTAAATGAATAGCAATAATGAGCATGAAATAACAAGATAAAAGGGTCCTTAAATGAGTGTAGTTACCCCTTTTGTTCAAGAGCCTGATGGTTGAGTGATAGTTACTATCCCTGAATCTGGTGGTGTGAGTCCTGAGGCCCTGTACCTTCCACCTGATGGCAACAGCAAGAAAAGAGCATGGCCTGGTGGTGAGGATCTTTGATGATGGATGCTGCTTTTCTACGGCAACATTTCATGTAGATGCACTCAGTGCCTAGGAGCATTTTACCCACAGGGTACTGGGCTGAATCCACTACTTTTTGTACGATTTTCCCCTCAAAGGCATTGTTCCCATACCACACTGCAATGCAGCCAGTCAGCACACCTCATCTCCTGTTTCCTCAAATCACTTCCGACCCCATTCACAGCCCCTCCAACGGTTGGGTCTAGTCAACCTAATTAGAACGTGTATTGCTTCCCCAGTGTCTCCAGTGGCAAAGTACTTTATTCTCAGTGCAAAGAACCAAATTAAAACAAAAGCAAACATTTACCTTTGAAGATACAATTCTGTTATCAGGATATTTTTGTAGAATATAAGCATCCGTGCCATGAGGGGGTTCACGATGTCCGATATAAACTGTCCGATTATCCACCCAGTTTTCTTCTCCGGCGCACTAAACAGAAAGACCAGCAATTATTGTTGAATATATTCTGCAATATTGTTTCTAGCTATTGAAGGGACTGCTGAAATAAGTGTCTTTAAATAATTTGTAAGTCATGTAACTTTCAAAGATAGAATATACAGTGGCCACTACTTGCATTAATCTGCTCATTAATGCAAATATCTAATCAGCAAATCGTGTGGAAGCAACTCAATGGCATAAAAGCCTGCAGACACAGTTGTCAGTTTCAGTTGCCGTTCAGACCAGACATCAGAAATGTGATCTGAGTAACTCTGATCGTGGAAAGATTGTTCGTGTCAGAAGGAGCGGTTTGAGCATATCAGAAACTATTCATCTCCAGAGATTTTTGCAATCTCTGAAGTTAACGGAGAATGGTGCAAACAACCCCAGAAACGCACAGTGAATGGCAGTTCTGCAAGAGAAAATGCTGTATTAAAGAGAAGGGTCAAAGGAGAAAGGCCAGACTGGTCCAAACTGCCAGGAAAGCAACAGCAATCCACACATTTCAACAGAGGTGTACAGAACTGCATCTCTGAACACATGTTGAAGTGGACTGGCTACAAAAGGCCATGAACAAATACCTATTAGGTACACGATTTAACTAATAAATTTGCCACCGAGTTAATGTTTTTAAATTTCTGCAAAAGCTTTTTACAGTTTCTAACCCTACTAACAGTTCTGACAAATGGCATGAGATTCTGTAGCTTGTATCACAAAAACTGCTCGGGCTACAATTTATATTTGCCTCAGTGTGCTCATCTACCTCACCATTGGTTTGAGTCGCATTCCCTCACCAGATGAGTTGAAACCCTCCCAACACTAACCAATATCTCTACCAGGATATTTGTTCCTCCTTCAGTTCATCAGGTGCACCCTGTCCCTCTTGTGTGGGTCACCTCTACCCGAAAAGAGATACGATTTCTTCTCCTGTTTTCAGTATCTTCATTCTGACCCTCCCCATCTCCCTTGTTCTGGTATTCCAGATTCTTTGTGTTCCCCATTTATACCTTGCCACAACTTTGTTATTCAGTCACCTCTTACCCACGTTCAACCAGCACCATTACCAATGATCATTAAATTTCTCCGGATCTCAAGCCCATCACTTTTATTCTGTTCACTCAACCACCTTACTCCACAACTTGAAATTTTACTTCCAATCTTTCCAGATCTATTGCTGGATGAGGCATGTCCCAAACTGATAAATGCAGCAAATAAGTAAATTGCAATGGTTCTGACTCCAATTGTGAGATGGTTTCTATGGCAACACTAGTGACCATTGTTGGAAAAATAACAAAATAGTATAAAGCAATTATAAGCTAGAGAGTTTAACCAGTGATAGGAGTGCTTCTGAGGAACAATATGAATTATCTTCAACCATGCTTCCATAGTAGCTATAATATCCCAGTCCCACATATCAATCCACGCCAAGTTCTAAGGGACAGTATCAATCTTCATTAAACAGCGACAGTCAGCATGGATTTGTTAAGGAAAAGACATACCCACGCAACTTGGAGGTAGTAACAAGAGGCTAAACGTTATCATTCTATTTTAAAAGATACACAAATATGGAATAGGACAATAAGCATCCATAAAAGAAAAAGAATAGTTGTAGTTCAAATACTTTTGAGATAATGAAGTACATGCACTTTTAGCAAGATAGCATATCACTGCCTGGTCCAAAACAGTTGACGCTAATGGGATCCAAAAGGGAAGTGGATCCAGAATTAGCTCAATGGCAGGAAGCAAAGGTTCATAACTGGTGCCCAATTTTTAAGACCGGAAGGCTGGCACTGGCAGATTTCACAGGACTCAGGACTTCAATCGTTGCCTTTTGAATATGTTAAATCATTGAAATAATTTTGACAAGTGTAGAGAGCGCAAGATAGTTTTGTAAACGATACAAAAATTGGCCACTTCACTGCAGAATGATTGTTTAAGCAGAGAGAATTTTTTTTTAAATGGC
Source organism: Hypanus sabinus (assembly GCF_030144855.1). NCBI lineage: Eukaryota > Metazoa > Chordata > Chondrichthyes > Myliobatiformes > Dasyatidae > Hypanus > Hypanus sabinus. The sequence goes on along the minus strand of NC_082710.1, from coordinate 148,035,069 downwards.
AAATGGGATTTAATCTAGAAGTGCTAGGCTGCGTATGAAGAGATCTAGCAAGGCAAGAGTATATACAATAAATGCAACTATATTGTGGTCCGGAAGAACTGAGGATCCTTGGAGAATGTGAAGTAGACCTCAGAAAGGAGAGGTCAATAAAAACAGCATAAAAGTGCTCACAGGATGCTTTTCTTCAGACAAGACATTGAACACAAGAGGAGAGTGATTACACTGAGACTGTATACACACCAGTTGGACTACTACTCAAACGCTGTACACAGTTCTGGTCGTATTTTACGGTAAATAACATTGCATTGCAGAGGATCGAAAGATTTATGGATTTGTCAGAATTTGTTTTCTCCAACGCCAAACTCTTCCCACACACACAAAAAAAAAAGCCTAGGTTTAACTTAAAAGTGTCCTAGCTGAAAAAAAAAACTGGGATGATCTTATCAAAGGGGTCAAACTCCAGAGTCAATATGTAGAGATTGTTTTCCCCCCACCCCACCTTGGAGATTGTAAGACTGCCTAAAGGTCACATTTAAACAGTACCAAGTTGAGGAGGATGACAGAAGGTTTGTTTGGATCAAGTTGTCCTTATTAAATTGACATAAGCTGATGTCTAAATGCCCTTCATGAAAAATCCCTGATCAAAAAAGGTGAACTCTGCTTCTCTTGCCACAAGAGCACCCCACCTGCTTAATATTTCCAACATTAAGCTTTTTTTAATATTTCAAATGCCCAGTGACTACCACATTTCATTTCTCTGGTGTTTTGTCTAGTAATCCAACAAACATTTAAGGATTTAATATGTCTGAATTTATTGTCATTTATCTATAATACAACATATGAAATGTGACATCTTTCCCATGTAGAAAAGAATTGGCTTCAAACATATAGCAATCATAAAATTAAAACTTATTTAAACTGCAACTTGCCTTTTCCCCTTCAAGGTACTTAATGCCCCTATCACATGCTTGAATGCTCTCCTCACTGCTAAATCAGGAAACAGGTACAGGAGCTGTAGGTCCCACACCGCAGGTACAGCAACAGTTACTAACCCCCCCCCCCCCGACTGAACATTCAGACACTGAACCAGCATGGATAACTTCACTCACCACGACAATGACCCAATTCCACAACGTTTCAAGTCACTTTCAGGGGCTCTACAACTCATTTATTACTTAGTTATTTATTACTGTTATCTTTCTTTGTATTTGCACAATCTGTCTTTTGCACATTGGCTATCCTTCTGTTTCCGTGCAGTTTCTCATTGACTATTGTGTTTTTGAATTTGCTGTGAATGCCTACAAGAAAATGAATCACAGGGTCATACAATATGACATACATGTACTTTAATGATGAAATTTACTTTGAACTTTAAAATGGAAATGGCAACTTTAACCCTGCCAAGTATAACCCACCTCTGACACAAAAATAAAAATCAATCCCCGACTACTAGCTAATAAGCAGCAATATCTTTGTGTGAAGAAAAATCAAATCTCTCTCTACATTAAAGACAATTTCAGATCCTGTTATTAATGTCCCAGAACACAACCAGGTCCCATTTGAAACCTTTTTAAACACAACAACAAATGCAAAAATGAAGAAAGTTCAAGATCCTGATGATGATTAACCCTGTTAAAATGCTATTGAATAACACATTGTCACTGAGCTCTCATGCTGGTGTGGTGTGCCAGTCAGGGCAGAAATGTAATGAGCTTCAAGTCAATGCTGGTATAGCAGACAAAAAAATTGCAGTGCGCCAGCCAGTGAAATTACTGTTCGACCTAGAGTTAATTATTCTTAAATCAATAGCCCAAAAAGGTAATTATCAGTTGTAATTTTGACAGTTTTTGTCCTTGAAACCAGCACTATATGTGCCTTTGGGCAAGTTATGGATTTAATAATGAACATCAATTCTATGGAGGAGAATTACAAAAGTGACCTTTGGTCAGATGATTACAGTTGTAAATCTAACAACTTCATCAAATACATAGCATATTGATAAATTTGGGGGCTAAAATTATGACTTTGTGTGGTGGGGTGGAAACACATTTTTACCAAAGGAGAGCAAGACATTCCCTCTCACCACTAGCCTGCACGTCGCAAATCATGATTATGCGACCACTGACAACAGGCAGGCAATCTCTGAAGAGCATCAGTAATGCCTGGGGTCACCCATCTCGTAAAGAAGGCAATAGCAAACCACTTCTATAGAATTTGCCAAGAACAATCATGGTCCTGTCGAAGGGTCTCAGCCCAAAACGTCGACTGTACTTTTCCCACCCCCCATAGATGCTGCCCAGCCTGTGGAGTTCCTCTAGCATTTTCTGTGTGTCGCTTGATCATGGAAAGAGTCTGATCATACAAGACATACAACACAGCATATAATGAACGAACAAAAATTATGGCAAGTACAACTCCATTCCATGTAGGGTACATTGAGGAAAACCGGGACCTTAGTGTACAAATGTAAAAACTCTTAAGATGGCAGCAGGAGACAGGATAGATGTTAGCAAGGCAGAAAATACAAGTAGGGAAGTTGTGGTACAACTTTTAGGCTACAGAGGAATATTCTGTACAGCTCTGGTCACCACATAATAGGAAAGATGAGATTGCACTGAAGAGGATACAAAGGACGCTCACCAAGACATTGCCATTACAAGAAGATATTGAGCTTGCTTTTCTTGAAGCAGAGGAAACTCTGGGAGAGGGGAACCAACAGAGGGACACAAAATTATGACAGGTGAGATGGTAAGAATATCTTGCATGTGCCAAAGGAGTGTAAGAGTAGAGGATGGAAGATTAGAAAGGTAAAAAGCAAAAGGTTTATTGAGAAGGTGGAGGCAGGTACAACAGGTTAAAATCATCTTGATGAATATTTGAACTGCCTGCACATAATGACTACAGACTAAATGCTGGTAAATAGGATTGGTATAAATGAGTACATTATGATTAGCATAAACAGCATTTCAAAATACATCATTGCATACATCAGCTTATTCAATGGCTTCTCCAGAGCAAGGGGCAGATGGTTCCATTGTGTGCTGACAATGTCACAGATAAGTAAGTGCCCTGTGCTCGCCTACACTGAGTAATCACTGCAGCCACACAACCCAAGCAGAGTTTGATGTGCCAGATTAACACTGGAGCCAGGTAATGACTTAACATTTCCAGCAGGGGAAGTCTAACTACTTCTTCTTACTATTAAACAACACTGAGCCACTTACCAACATACGAGGTCAACACTCACCAGAAGGGTAAATGGACGAACCACGCAAATGTTAGTGGTTGGGTATGATCGAGGAGAGAGATTGGCTATCATCTCCTCACTTCCCAGTCCTTCTAATATCATAAAGGTTTAATTCAGCGATGTAATGAAACATTTCCTAATGGCCTGGATTAATGAAGTTCTAGTGCTATTCACGACACATGGCAGCACTGAAGACAAAGTTATCCACTTAACTTCACGCTCTAAAAATTCACTTCCACAACCATGGTTTGGGCACAATGCAGTTTCTCCTTCTGCAGATGCTGCCAGCACGCTCAACTTTTCCAGCATTTTCCATTTTTGCTTCCAATGAGGGAGTGGCCATTTTGGGAGTGGGGAGTTCAGGCTTTGGTGAGGAGAGATGAAAGCTGCAAGGAGGTATTTTCATTTAGTTTTTCTTTCTTGTTTCACAGTTAAAGCAGCATAGGTGCCAGGCAAGATAGTGCAATGCTCCTCTTGGGGGACGTGGGAAGGCAGGGAGATCTCCAATACCCCCGATGATGATACCTGCAAGAAGTGCATCCAATTGCACCTTCATTTAGACCATGTTAAGGAACTGGATGAACTGCAGATCATTCAGGAGGATGAGGGGTTATTGATAGTTACACCCAAGGTGTAGGATGAGGGTAACTGGGTGACTATCTGAGGGGAAAAAGGGGACAGGCAGCCAGGGACAGTAGACCTATGGCTGCTCCCCTTAAGAACCGGTATACCGGGTTGGATATTGTTGGGGGGGGGGGGGGGGGGAGGGCAGGAGGGGAAGAGAATGATCTAGCAGAGAAAAGCCACAGTTGTCAGGTATCTGGCTCAGAAGGGAGTGGGGAGAAGAGGTGAGCTGTGGTGATAGGAGATTTGTTGGTTAGGGGAACAGACAGGAGGTTCCGTGGACATGAACAGTATTCCAGAAAGGTATGCTTCCCAGGTGCTAGGGTCAGAGACATCTCAAATCAAGCCCACAGCATTCTTACAAGGGAGGTTGAGGAACTAGAGATCATGGCTCATGTTTGTACCAATGACATGGGCAGGAAGGGCGATGAGGTCCTTCAAAGTGAGTTCAGGGAGTTTGATGCCAAACTGAAGAACAGGACGTCCAGTGCTACCTGTGCCACATGCTGGTGAGCCCAGAAATAGGAGGATCATACTGTTTAGCACACGGTTAAGAAGATGGTGCAGGAGGGAAGGCTTCAAATTTTTGGACCATTGGGCTTTCTTCCAGGGAAGGTAGAATCTGTACATAAGGAACTGAACTGGGGGCCTAATATCCTTATGGGAAGGTTTGCCAGTGCTGCACAGTGGGAGGGGGATTTAAGCTAACTGCAGGCAATAGGAACCAGAGTATAAGGTGGAGTGCATTGGGAAAGACTATAAAGTGAGGAACAGAAAGATTGAGCATGATGGAACTAATGCATTGACTCGTGTACATTTCAATGCAAAGATGCAAGAACTATTGTAGGAAAGGCAGGGGAGCTTAGGGCGTGGATCAGCACATGGAAATACGACATTGTAGCCATTAGTGAGATTTGGTTGCAGCAGAGACAGGAGAGCCAAAAGAGATGGGCGAGATTTTGAACTATTTCTTTTCTTTGGTATTCACCAAGGAGAAGGATATTGAATTGTGTAAGGTAAGGGAAACAAGTAGGGTAGTTATGGAAACTATGATGATTAAAGAAGAGGAAGTACTGGCACTTTTAAGGAATATAAAAGTGGATAAGTCTTTTGGTCTTGACAGGATATTCCCTAGGACCTTGAGGGAAGTTAGTGTAGAAATAGCAGAAATATGCTATTCTGACAGAAATATTTCAAATGTCATTAGAAATGGGGATGGTGCCGGAGGATTGGCGTATTGCTCATGTGGTTCCATTGTTTAAAAAGGGTTCTAAGACTAAACCTAGCAATTATCTGCCTGCAAGTTTGACATCAGTGGTGGGTAAATTAATGGAAAGTATTCTTAGAGATGGCATATGCAATTATCTGGATAGACAGGGTCTGATTAGGAACAGTCAACATGGATTTGTGCATGGAAGGTCATGTTTGACAAATCTTATTGAATTTTTTGAAGAGGTTATGAGGAAAGTTGATGAGGGTAAAGCAGTGGATGTTGTCTATATGGACTTCAGTAAGGCCTTTGACAAGGTTCCACACGTAAGGTTAGTTAGGAAGGTTCAATCGTTAGGTAATAATATTGAAGTAGTAAAATGGATTCAACAGTGGCTAGAAGGGAGATGCCAGAGAGTAGCGGTGGATAACTGTTCGTCAGGTTGGAGGCCAGTGACTAGCGGGGTGCCTCAGGAATCTGTACTGGGTCCAATGTTGTTTGTCATATACATTAATGATCTGGATGATGGGGTGGTAAATTGGATTAGTAAGTATGCAGATGATACTATGATAGGTGGCGTTGTGGATAATTAAATAGGTTTTCAAAGCTTGCAGAGAGATTTAGGCCAGTTAGAAGAGTGGGCTGAAAGATGGCAGATGGAGTTTAATGCTGATAAGTGAGAGGTGCTACATTTTGGTAGGACTAATCAAAATAGGTCATACATGGTAAATGGTAGGGCATTGAAGAATGCAGGAGAACAGAGTGATCTAGGAATAATGGTGCATAGATCCCCGAAGGTGGAATCTCATGTGGATAGGGTGGTGAATAAAGCTTTTGGTATGCTGGCCCTTATAAATCAGAACATTGAGTATAGGAGTTGGGATTTATGTTAAAATTGTACAAGGCATTGGTGATGCTGAATTTGGAATATTGTGTACAGTTCTGGTCACCAAATTATAGGAAAGATGTCAACAAAAGAGAGAGTACAGAGAAGATTTACTAGAATGTTACCTGGGTTTCAGCACCTAACTTACAGAGAAAGGTTGAACAAGTTAGGTCTTTATTCTTTGGAGCATAGAAGGTTGAGGGGGGACTTAATAGAGGTATTTAAAATTATGAGGGGGATAGATAGAGTTGATGTGCATAGGCTTTTTCCATTGAGAGTAAGGGAGATTCAAACAAGGGAATATGAGTTGAGAGTTAAGGGGCAAAAGTTTAGAGGTAACACGAGGGGGAACTTCTTTACTCAGAGTGGTAGCTGTGTGGAACGAGCTTCCAGTCGAAGTGGTAGAGGCAGGTTCGATATTGTCATTTAAAGTAAAATTGGATAGGTATACGGACAGGAAAAGAATGGAGGGTTATGGGCTGAGTGCAGGTTATGGGGACTAGGTGAGAGTAAGCATCTGGCACAGACTAGAAGGGCTGAGATAGCCTGCTTCTGTGCTGTAATTGTTATATGGTTATATATGAACTCAGCAGGCCAGACAGCATCAATAGGAAAAAAAGTGCAGTCGACATTTCAGACAGGAGTGGCCTGAACCATTAATTGTACTTCCCCACCCCCCCCCCCCGATAATTGCTGCCTGGCCTGCTGAGTTCCTTCAGCATTTTGTGTCTGTTACTTGGATTTCCAGCATCTGCAGATTTTCTCTTGTTTGTGACACCATCCTGATGTTTCTTTTGCGGCAACAGAATCTTTCTGTTCCCCTAACTATCGAGTCCCCTATAACTACCGAACTGCCTGAATTTACCCTTCTCTGTCAAGCTTCAAAGCCGGAAACAGTGCCACCATCCTGGCTGCTGCTGCCGTGATCTGATGGGTCATCCCCCCAGCCATATCTAAAAAGGTTTACCTGTATTCTTTATTCCAAGACCAGTGCCCAAAGCTTGGTATATATAGATCGAGGGAAAGATGGGAGTCGGATTTGGGCATTGTAATTGATCATCAATACTGGTCACATTTATGTTTGGATAGTGTTACCACTCTTATCAACTCTAGATACAGAATGATACATTTTAATTTTTTTGTTTACATCAGTTATCTCACACCTGAAAAAATACATAAAATTAAACCAGAAATTTCTGATAATTGTTTCAGGTGTGACATAGATGTTGGTACCTTTTTGCATTCCACCTGGCTGTGCACAAAATTGAGATCTTTTTGGATAGATCTGGGGGAGGTACTGGGAAAGATTCTGGGGATGGATTTCCCTCCAGACCCAGAATTGTTTCTTCTAGGGGACTTAACAGTTTTGAAAGTTAACCTCCCCAGGAATAAATCCAAATTTAGTAAAATTGCGCTGTCAGTGGCCAGGAAATGCAAGGCGGTAACACAGAAATCCGATTCCCTTGTACATATTTATCGTTGGAATAAAGAAATGCAAAGTTGTATACCCCTTGAGAAGATTACTTATACCCTTAGGAATGGATACACTATGTTCATGGAGATTAGGCAACCATATTTGGATTACTTAAATGCCTGGATTGTTCAACTTATTTTGTTTTTTTAATTATATATTCCTTATTATAAGCTGGTTTCTTGAATTGTATTTTAAACTGACTGAGAGCTAGATGCCTACTCTTTTTTTCCTCTTTTCTTTCTTCTTCTCTCCTTTCTTTCCATCTTTTATGTTTTTTTTTCCTCCTTCCTTCTTTCTAAATGCGGGGAGATGGTGTTGGGATAGGTGTTCTTTTTTTCTCTTGGACTTATTAATGTATTTGAATTATTTTTTTTCAATATTTATTAATTGAGACCTTGCATTTCTTCTTTAAAAAAAATATAAGTATTAAAAAAAACAAAAAGGTATACTTGTTGCTGAGGGGAATGTCGACGGGGAACAGCACTGACTTTCTAATCCCCTCACCTCTCCTAGTGGTCACCCATCTACTGTCTGAAGCCTGTACTCTGGGTGTGAACACCTATTGTAGTTGAGACTTCAAAAGTCTCCACTATAATATCTTCAGCCTGAATGATCCTGAATACATCCAACTCCAGTTACTACTCCTTGATCCCGTCAGTCAGGCGCTGAAGTTGGGCAACTTCCCACAGATACAGCAATCAAGGAAACCGCCAGGTGTCCTGAATTCCCACATCTGACAGGAGGAGCATTCTATCCTGACTGCTCTGTACATCAAAGCTTGTTAAGCCAAAGTCTTCACACTATCACTGGCTCACTCCAATAATGGCCCCTCCACTTGAGACCACCCTCCTTTTATTTGCAGCTGGGTTTTGGCCTGATGCTGACACTTACTGTACCTGCGCAGTCCAAAGAGACCAGCCTTGTCCAAATTGGGCAAGTTGACAAGTACTCATCACCAATAACTTCAGTGTATATATGCTGACTCAACTCAGTCAGAGTATTCTTTGTTATTCGATCACTACATCTTTCATCATAAATACCAACATTTTCACTACCACTGACCGTTCAGCCAAAAGTTTAGTTCCCCATGTTCTCCATCCTCTTTTCAATGGTGAGGGATAGTTGTAATCTTCTAATTCACAGGAATAATTTCAGAATCTAACAGATTTGGAAACACCAGCACCAATGACTCCACCAGCTCCACGCACCAGGATTTGGATCGTTGTCAGTCTTTATTCTCCCTAGCTTCTCGGTGGGATTTTTACTTTTGTTTTCTAATACCCTACTTTATTCCTTCAAATGAATTCTTCATTTCTTGTCATGAGAGAGTCACTGTTTAATTCCCCTGCTACTCCCTTGTTCCCCAGTCAGTCTGCAGGGAATGAAATTGCCTTGGTTTATCCTCTGCTACACCCTTGCTCCCCAGTCAGTCTGCAGGGAATAACACTCCTTTAGCTTAGCTTTATACATTTTATACACTCAGAAGCTCTGCCAGTCAATTTTTGTTTCTCACTACCTGGCCTTTTTTTTAAATATATAAATCAATTTCTTGATCCTCTGCCAGGTTCCAAATTACTCCCAATCCTCAGGCTTGCTGCTATTTCTGGAAACTTTATTAGCTTTCTTGGATTTAAAATTAACTTGAATTTCTCTCATCCATGAATAATTACTTCTCCTTTTGCTTCGTGCCTCAAAAACATTTTATTTTGCAATTTTTACATTTCTTCACAGTCTAGCCATTGGGTGCTACAGACGCAATGCTAACACCAACAGAAATGCTGCCTCGCTCCTCCAGTTAGCAGGCATGTGTGGAGTTTGCACATTCTTGCCATGACCTTATAGGTTTCTTTCAGATGTTGAAGCTTCATTTCACAACTTAAAATGTGCAGGCTGATAAGTTAATTGATCTCTGTCATTTGCAAGTAGGTGAGCTGTAGACTACTGCAAGAGTAGGGATGAAATTGGTGGAAATGTGGGGAGAAGCATTATTGTAGCATTACTGTTAACTGAGCAAAATGGTTGGCACAGACTTGGTAGACTGTGTGCCAACCAAGATACTATATCATTTTCTGACTATAGTTGCCTTTCAACACATTCCTCCACCCCATCGAAATCAGCTAACTCTCCCCTTCGGTTTCAACTACGTGAGGATGAAAAATAGATTCATGAACGGAAATATAGGCAAAATAAATAAACAATGCTGCAGATGCATTCAATTTCATCACAGATGAAGACATTGAAAGATGGCAAGAATCAATCAAATAATTCAATTTAATATTAGAGAATGTATGCAGCATACAACCTGAAATTCTTTCTCTTCAGACATCCATGAAACAAAAACCCACAGAATAAATGACAGCAACATCAGAACCCCAAAGCCCCCTTCCCCCCTCCCATGCACAAGCACCAGCATGTCAACAGGCAGAAACTAGGGCAACAGATGATCTGATTCACATTTGACAAAAGATTTCATGACATATCATGACTCAGTTGGGTACTGTGACAGTAAATGAAGAAATGCCAATACATTTCCAAGCCCCGATGGCACCTGCAACAAGGAGGGGGCTCCCCAATAGTAGGGTAATCCATTGCTTCATATCCTTCTCATTGTAGAGGTCACAGTTGCAAGGCGATATCCAACATACTTTCACTAAGTGCTACAGTTGTACATATAGTCATGATCTGCCCATGGTGAAATGCGTAGACATTCAGGGTGGATTGCTCATCACGCAGGCTGCTTTATCCTCAATAGCAACATACTGTTGGAACGTCCAAACAAAACAATTACACTTTCAACAGCTTTTATTCAGAACTTCCATATTGTAAACAATGGGTGCAGCCCCATTAGCTTAGTTGGTCTTAAGCAGGGCACTGTGGTCAAGTATAACATTCTCCCCCTCCATTCCCCTCCTCGTCTGCAGAAAAACAAGTGCTATTGAATCCATTGCACAGACATGGGGCTAAGATTCCCACAAATCAGAATAAATCCTACATTTTCTCCCCAAATGAATCTTTGAATTGAGGTATATAGGTGTCCAGGGAGGAGTAGTACAACAGGTGAAGGGGCTTGATTTGTCCATTCAGGACAGGCCATTCACTTTTGGCTCCCACAAGACACTCAACTCTCACCTGTGGCTCCAATTGCCTGCTTGCGCGCAACAGTGGCCATCGCTTTGACAGGTGGGTTACACTGGGTGAGAGAGCCAGCAGACCTCAGCCTTGTGAGACAGGAACATGCCTGGCCTTGTACGTGAACTTACCTCCAGCAGACTGGCCAGATGAGATCTAATGGCCAGGAAGGCAGTTCTGCAACACCGAGTGGAGAGCGAGGGGCATGATCAAGCACAGAAGTAGTCATGGCTATCCCCTGCAACTAAGCAACACCCCAGGTGTGATGAGCAATTGTAACACGGGACACAGACTTCTCAGATTATGAGCGGAACTGCCCCAGGCCGACAGCTTTTCCACCTTTAAAAACTCTCTGGCACTGGATTCTTCATCATCATCTTTGAATCACTTACTCTAATCTCAATCCTAACAAAGAAATCACAAGTGTGTTTGCTCCAAAGGCCACATGTGAGATGACATGGCTTGACAGAGTTTACCCTGCACTGAGTTAGTTGTGATCCATTATTTAAAATAAATAACATTGTATTTGCATGCTATATAGCAGTAGAGACAGTACAGAGCCAAATTTAAAAAAGATATTTCCATTTCTCGACTGACATATTCAAAGGCTCAGAGACAAAAATCAGTGCAGTACAATGTGTACTCCTTTGATTTTCTAACGGTACTCTTGCATGAAGATCACTTTGCCCCTCTTTGATTCAAGGTACAACTCATTGTCTACTGGGACGACATAGATGAGAAGGCCAACTCTGATTGACTGCTCCTGACTGTCATTACCACATGAGCTCCTTTGCTCAAAAATTGTCACCATCAGTATGTCCAGCAATCTGTGGGAAATGAGCCTCAAAATGTAACCATCCTCAATGCAGCAAGTTCCCCATGACTGGTCATGACTGTTGGAAAGTTAGCCAACTCCATCATGGGCACTAGCCTCCCCAGCATTGAGGACACCTTCAAAAGGCAATGCCTCAAAAAGCACCCCCATCAGATTGTCCCTCTGCCATCAGATCTCCAAAAAGAGCAATGAAACCTCACTATTTCTGCTCTTTTGCAATACATTTTTTAATTGTAATTCACAAAATTACTATAAATTACAATGTAAAGACATAGTAGCAGAATTAGGCCATTCAGCTCATCAAGTCTGCTCTGCCATTCTACCATGGTTGATCCCGGATCCCACTCAACTGCATACACCTGCCTTCTCGCCATATCGCCAGACTGTCCCACACTCACCACTCTGTTTTCATATTCTCCTTCCACATTTCACCCTTAACCCATTACCTCTAGTTCTATTCTCACCAAACCCCAGTAGAAAAAGGCTGCTTTCATTTACCCTATCTATACCCCTCAATTAACATATCTCTCCTCATTCTTCTACACTCTCGGGAATACAGTCCTAATCCATTCAACCTTTCCATACATTTCATATCCTCAAGCACTGGCAACATCCTTGTAAGAAGCTACCCATCTGTATAATCTCATTTACCAGCATTTGGTCCTTTGCTTACTATCTTGACAATTCAAGTGTTTCTCTTTGTTACGAGCGTATCTGTTTCAGTCACCAACTCAAATCTGGATTCCGACTAATCTCTCAGTGAGAGGTACCATTCATTTCAGTATACCCCAATCAGCAGAATCCTCTCCCCGCCCCCCCCCCAAACCTCCTCAGCTTCATGACATGCAGAGAGATTAATCTCCTCTGCATCCTCATCAATAAAGTTACATCCTTGCTATAGTTTGGTGACAGAAAAGGCACACGGTGTTCCAGATTTTTCCAATTCAAAGTTAAACATAATGTTTATGTTATTATAATCAATGTCTAGCTGATGAAGGCAAGAAACCCACGGGCCTTTCGTATTATCTCTATCTCTCCGCACTATCACCTTTAGGGATGACAGCATTTATTACATGACTACATGTCCCAGTGAGAAGGATGAGGCAACCATGGTTGGCAAGGGAAGTCAAGGACAACATAAAAGAGAATATAGCAAACATTCGTGGGAAACATAGAAAACCTACAGCACAGTACAGGCCCTTCAGCCCACAAAGCTGTGCTGAACATGTCCCTACCTTAGAACTACCCTGGACTTACCCATAGCCCTCTATTTTTCTGAGCTCCATGTAGCCATCCAGGAGTCTCTTAAAAAACCATATCATTTCCACCTCCGCCAGCAGCCCATTCCACGCACTCACCACTCTGTGTAAAAAAAAACTTACTCCTGACATCTCCTCTGTACCTACTTCCAAGCACCTTAAAACTGTGCCCTCTCATGCTAGCCATTTCAGCCCTGGGAAAAAGCCTCTGACCACCCACACGATCAATGCCTTTCATTATCCTGTACACTTCTCATCTTCCGTCCCTCCAATGGGAAAAGGCCAAGCTCACTCAATCTATTCTCATAAGGCATGCCCCCCAATCCGGACAACGTCCTTGTAAATCTCCTCTGCACCCTTTCTATGGCTTCCACATCCTTCCTGTAGTGAGGCGACCAGAACTGAGCACAGTACTCCAAGAAGGGTCTGACCAGGGTCCGATATAGCTGCAACATTACCCCTTGGCTCTTAAACTCAGTCCCACAATTGATGAGGGCCAATATACTGTATGCCTTCTTAACCACAAGTTAGAGGACTGGGAAGCTTTTAAAAACAACAAGGCAACTAAAAAAGCCATAAGGAGAAAAAAAGCTGAAATATCAAGGAGTCTGCTCATTCTCCCAATCTAATTCCTTCTGCAAAGAAATGGCAGATGGAATATAATCTAGGGAAATGCATGGTCTTGTACTTCTTTCCTTCTCTGGCAAAAGGAATAAAGGTATGGATCATTTTCTAAATGAGAATAAAATTCAAAAAAAAAATCAGCTGCAGAAGGACTTGAGTCTCCGTGCAGTATTTTCTGAAGGTTAACTTACAGGTTAAGTCAGGGGTAAGGAAGGCAAAAGGAATGTTAGCATTAATTTCCAGAGGACTAGGATACAAAAACAAGGATGTAATGCTAAGGCTTTATAAGGCACTGGTCAGACCACTGTGAGCAGTTTTAGACCCCTTATCCAAGGAAGGATGTGCTGGCATTAGAGAGTCCAGAAGATTTCATGACAGCGATCCTAGGAATGAAAGGGGTTAACATGAACAGCATTTCATGGCTCTGTGCCTGTACTCGCAGGAGTTGGAAGAATGGGAGGGGGTGGCTGGATCTCAATGAAACCCATCGCAAATTGAAAGGTCTGGATAGAGCAGATATGCAGAGGATGTTTCCTATAGTGGGAGAGTCTTGGACCAGAGCGCACAGCCTCAGAATTAGACCACAAGATAATGAGATGTAGGAGCAGAATTAGGCCTTTTTTGGCCCATCAAGTCTGTTCCAACATTTCATCATGTCTGATCCAATTTTCCTCTCAGCCCCAATCCCCTGACCAATCAACAACCCATCAACCTCTGGCTTAGACGTACATTAAGACTTGGCCTCCACAGTCACCTGTGCAACAAATTCCACAGGTTCTCTGGCTAAACAAATTCCTCATCTCTGTTCTAAAAGTACACCCCTCTGTTCTGAAGCTGAGTCCTCTGGTCATAGAAATGAGGGATAACCATTTGGAACAGAGAAGATTAAAGATTTATTTAGCTAGAGGGTGGTGAATCTGTGGAATTCTTCAGCACAGAAAGCTCTGCGTGCCAAGTCACTGGGTATATTTAAGGCAGAGGTTGATAGGTTCTTAATAAGTCAGGGTATCAAAGGTTATGGTAAGAAGACAGGTGAAGGGGGTTGAGAGGAATAACAAGTCGACCATGATGGAATGGCAGAGCAGATTTGATAGGCCAGATGGTCCAACTCTGCTCATTTGTCTATTTTTTCTTACACCTCATGGTCTAAGGATGAACAATAGGACAAGGCAAGGGAGCCTTGAATTCAGGGTGATGGTAAATTTAGTCAAGGATGAAAAGGAAGCATACTTAAGGCTTAGGAAGCTAAAATGAAGTGGAGCCCTTGAGAATCATAAAGCTAGAGAAGAACTCAAGGGAATTTGGAGAGCCAGGAAGGCCATGAAAAGTCCTTTGACTGTCGGATTAAAGAAAATCCCAAGGAATTGTATACATACATTAAGAGCAAGAGAACAAGGTAGGGAGAAGGTAGCACAAGGATCAAGGAAACATTGTTTGGAGACACGGGCAAGGTTCTAAATGAGTGATGGGAAATCAAATGTAAGCAGACAGATAAAGGAAATATTTCTGATACAGAGTTAAGAATAATGTTGTCAGGTTGACCGTCACTTTAATACCCCACAGAAACATCTGTGAATTGAGTTGGGGGGGGGGGGGGGAGAACACAGTAGGTTACCCAGGTTAGTCAAGTTCATTACCAAATCACCAGGGCTATAATATGCCAAGATGGACGGTGGCATATTATGCTTCAAATCATGTTGGTACAAGAGGTCAGAGTAGGACCAAAAACGAAGGAGAAAGGTAACTGGATGCTCAGGGTTACCTTGTGGAATAGGGAGGCAAATGGCAGTAAAGAGGTCTCTAACTTGAAATATTGACCATTTCCCTTTACACAGATACAGCCTGACCCACTGAATATTTCCAGTATTTTCCAATTGTTTTCAACTGATGCGTTGTACAAACTGGTCACCCAATCAGCAGTTAATTTCCTGTGCAGATGAACCACCTCACGGGCACTGAATGTGATAATAAACTGGAAGTGCAAGTCAATTGCTGTTTCGCCTGAAAGCGATGAATTGGGCAAAGTACCGCATGCTCTGTAAATGTCATAGGAAGGGGAGGCTGGTGGAAGTGGAGAAGTGAGGGTTAGGGAATCACTGAAATGGTCCCTTTCGAATGCTCGGCAGGGTGGGTGAAGCTGCATCTAGTGGTGCAATCCTGTTGAGAGTGTTAGAGTTATCAATGATCTGTTGGAGGGAAGCAAATCATTGGAGTGGCATACTCAACCATGTTTACTCCATTTCCTACATCCGCTCTCCTCCATTCAAAGGCAATGCAGGGCTCTTCCTGTCCTTCCCTGCACTTTAGCCAGTCCCAAATTCAACGGATCGTTACTCCATAATTTGTACCATCTTCAATGAAACCTCCAGACTCTTTCCCACGCTCTCTTAGCATTCTGAACAGACCACTTTCTCCACACTCCCAGGGGTTTGGTTAAATCCCCAACCACTCCACTTCCCACGGCACAATCCTCTGTAACCACAGCAGATCAACTCCTAGCATTTCACTTTTTCACTCCCAGCCGTCTTCTCAACACTACAGGAACTAAACATGAATTATGTGACTGCCTTCAAAACTCCTCTAGTCAGTCCCCAAGGGCAATTGTGACTTTCTAATTGCCGGTGACAAATTTATCCACCGCCTTCTCGTTCTGACCTCCGTCAGTGGTTTCCTGCACTATCCTAATGAAGCACAATGCAGGCAAGAAATCAGATTCAAGTTTATTGCCATCTGATTGTACATACATACAACCAAACAAAACACATTTCACACACAGTACAAAAACAATACCAGAAATAAGTTACTAGATACAATTGAAAATGCATGCAGTACACAGCACAAATAAATAGTAAACACTCAACAGTACAGTAAATGGTAAACAGCTCACAGTCCTAGTAACAAGACCTTGGAAGAGGCCGGGCATTCATTTATCTCACAGCCTGAGGTAAAAAACTGTCACCTAATGTTCCTGTAGCTCCTCCCTGATTAAAAAGATAGTGAAGTAGACACTGGTGACCCCCCCCCCAATGGTTTTTAATTATGTTGTGATCAATTGTCTAAAAAGGTTGTGACCTTCAGGACTCTATACCATTCAATAATTTCTCCTCTGATGCAAGGCCACTGAGCTGTAAGTAATTGCTCTCTCTCCAATGAGGTGACCTGACCTGCATAACCTCTTTAGCATGTTCTGCATTTACTGGAAGAGTCACAACGGCTTACTTCAGTTCTGTTAGTATCACAATGCTACACTTGGACCATTGTACACGAGCACAACCGAAGACTTCGAGTGCACTGACAGCTCACCAGATTAATTCCCAGCCCAGGGTAACACACTCAAAATGTTGGAGGAACTCAGCAGGTCAGGCAGCATCTATGGAAAGGAATACAGAGCCCATATTTCAGACCAAGACCCTTCATGGGGACAGGGTTTTGTCCTATGGAAGGGAGATCACATGTGCAAACACTGTGTTGTCAGCAGAAGAACTAATTATGATAACATTGAAACACAAGCTTATTTTTTTTATATTTAGTGATACAGCACAATAATAGGCTTCTGACCCAATAAGCCCATTCTGCCCAATTAACTTACTAGCCCATACGTCTTAGGAACATGGGAAGAAACAGAAGCCCCCAAGGAAACCCACACGTCCTCAGGGAGAACATACAGACTCCTTACAAACAGCGGTGGAACTAAACCCAGGTCACTGGTTCTCTGATAGCCAAAGTCATGGAGCCACGATTAAAAAAAAAACACATACATGAAGTTTTTCCTGACAGGGGCAGGTTTTCAGAGTAGGGATAAGGAGAAGATTCTTCAGCTTCTCCAAAGATTTCTCTGCCTGAGGGCACTAGAGGCCCAGTAAGCATATACATTTACACAAAAGGAATTTTGGTTATTATTTGAAAACAAAGGAAATGGATATTGTACAGTAAGATGTAGCATGGGAACAAACTCAGCTGTGTTCCTACAGAATTGGTACAGCGGTAACAAATGGCTGAATTTGTGTTCCGTTTATATTTCTGAACATTTATTAGCAGCATGGACAAGAAATCCATGTGGATCTTTGGGAGTTTTTAAAAACTCTGTTACAACCAAGAAATTGAGAACTGCAATGTCTTAGGAGAGTAAGATTTAGGAGCAGAACAAGGCCGTTTGGCCCATTGAGTACATTCTGGCTTTTCATTATGGCTGCTCCATTGCCCCTCTCAGCCCCAACCTCCTCCCTTCTTCCCATATCCTTTCATCTATCAACCTCTGCCTTAAATATACCAAATGACTTGGCACCCACAGCTGCCTGATGGATTCACTACTCTGCGACTAAAGAAACTCCTCCTCATCTCAGTTCTAAAGGGACACCCCTCCACTCTGAGGCTGTGTCCTGTGGTCTTGGGCTCCCTCACCATTGGAAAAAAAACCCCACAGAATTAAGGACAATCACATCCAATGACCTGTTGATTTTCAAACTTTGCACCACAACACAAATGGAGCGAACAGCTTCCTCAATCTTAACCATGCTGCTGCAAGTCTTGGCCTGACAAAATGATTAGAGACGGACGTGCTCCAGCTGCTCTCCTGGTTTCACTCGTTAGAAACTCCGGCAAAGAGACAAGTAAACAAACAGAAATTCAGATAATGAAATCAGTGTCATGAAAGGCTGTTAGCCAGCAAGAACAAACATAAGCAGCTTTACTTCTGACAGCAATAATCTAATTTAAGAGCATTAATGTTGTATTGATGAAAACATCAGGTAAAATTTTCACAAACAACAGCAAACAAAAAAAAACAAGATTGCAAACCATTACACATCAGTATTGCTTACTGAAAGAAAGAAAGAAATCAGAAATGGTGAATATACCAAGAACTGACAATTCTTATTCACTAACTGGAACTAGATCAGGTCAATCGCTCGTTTAATCTCAGGTAATCCAGCAGTAACAATTTACAAATGATTGCATCAATGCCAGATTGACAGCAAGTCCTGTCACCAGTCAGTAGCTGGAGATCCCACTTAAATATTGTGCTTTTAATCTCCAGCTGCACACCACAAGGATGTTCAGTTTCTCTGTCAAAGAAATCGTTTTTAGTCGTCAATGAGCATGAGTTATTGCATATCCTCATGCACTGAAATATTTTTTTTAAATAGTCCAAATTTGGCTCAGTGATTTACACTTCCTTCATTCTGAAAATTGTGGGTTCAAGCATTACTTCAGGACTGAGCACATGATCTGGACAACTAATCAGTAGTCACAGATTGCTATGCCAATTTTTTTCAAATCTGACTTTAAAACCATAGAGCCTGCTTTCTCAACTGTTAAAAAAAAGTCCTACAATACTAAAGATTAGCAAGAAAGCAGCATTTCAACAAGAAATTATTCAAGATTCATTCAGCCAGTTCTACCAACATTCCCCCTTCAGGGAATTGCGGCAATTATTTAGCACATGAAAGAACTAGCACAATAGCATACAAATTAGGAAGAGTGGACTATTTCACCCCTCAAATTTACTCTGGCATTTAATAAGATTATGGTTGATCGGATTGTAACCTCCATGCAGCATTTCTGTCCACTATTATTTCAGTGAAACTTATTTCACACACTGATGCTCAAAGTAACTGAGAAATTGATTACTGAAGTTACAATTTATAATCCAATTCTGTACTAAAATCTTCGGCTAGGTGTTGCACATACTATTTAAACCAGACATTCAGAGCAAAAAAACACTGCTGAAGGAACTCAGTACATCAGGTAATATCTGGAATTCCATCTAGGTTCACCAATCATGTACTGGCTCATGTCTTGGCCCTTTGGAGTGGCTACTCTTCCACCACACAGTTATAATGCGTGCTCTTGACTAAAATATCAACCATCCCTCTGCCTCTGCAGATGCTATCTGCCCTGCTGAGTTCCTACAATACTTTGTATTTTGCTGTAGATTCCAATTTCTTGCATCTCTACTGAACATTTACATGCATTTGAAACAGAGATATACAGAGATGGGAATTCCATGAGTTTAGGGCCTTGTCAATTGAGGCTACAGCTATCAATGTTTCAATGATTTTGTTTACAGAGACCGAGAGGAGCCCTTAAAAGGTTCAAAGGAAGTTACAGATTTTATGATAGTGTCAGAGAGAAATGATCCTTTCCTGGAAATACAGCATTCATTTTGTACTTCACATACTCCAAGAAACATTTAATAAGGTGAATAAAAAGCTTGCTATATATAAAAAAACAAGTTCCTATGCATCCTCAATAAGTTCATAACAGATTCTGTGGATGCCATTTTTCCGTTTCAACCTGCATTTCTATATTTCATTTAATTATCAAAGTCTATTGGTCTCAGGTTGAATAAACTCAACTTACTAAACTAAACTTCAGTATCACTTTTGGATGGAAAATTTCCAAGACTTACAAAATGAGTGAAACACTATCTTTATCATAATTTTTTTTTAGCATGAGCCCTTCTAATCTGCCCTACCATTAAGTAAAAAGACCTTAAGATATAGGAGCAGAATTAGACCATTTGGCCCATTGAATCTGCTCCACTATTTCATCATGGCTGATCCAATATTCTTCTCAGCCCCAGATCCTTTCATGCCCTGACCAATCAAGAATCTATCAACCTCTAATGCAGGTCTTCCCCAGGTTACAACACAATTCCACCCCTGAGAAATGTTCACAACACAAAAGTTTGGATATTGGAGGTGCAGCCGGCAAACAATATACTTAATTAAAACACATAGGCTATGGTAGGGCATTTACCTCAACCATTCAGATTCTTCTTAAAGATACAATGATCGTGTTATAGAAAAACAATTATCGACATTCAATAATCTGTATTCTGCATAGAATGAAAAACTAATTTGTTTTATTCATGGTACGGAGATCATAAGTGTTTTTATCCCAACCAGGTATGAGACACAATGTTTGATTCCTACTGCCCCACATCCATCCTACTCTTCTCCCAAACTCCCTTCATATGTTTAAGCTATCCACAACTTGGGAAAATCTATAATCACACATGACTTGAAAGTAATCTCACTTCCACATGAGCTTAAGAAACAAAAGGCCAATCAACTATTCAGTGTCAATCAAAGTTATGACTAATCCAACCTTGGCCTCAAAACCACTTTCCCTCACCGTACTCACTGTAGCTCACACTTGTTGATTATGTTCAATGGCTCTGTAAAATCCCAGGGGAGAGAATTCAAAAGATTCAGAACCCTCAAAAGAAACTATTCCTCAACTCTGTCTTAAACAAGGTTCAGAATAAGATTCTGTTTGCACCCAGATCTAGACAACCCAATTTCCCTTTGCAGTTTCTATGAACTCCAAGAAGATTCCCCCTGAAACAGGTCCCTTTCAGTGTTTTGAAAGACTTGCTCTCCTCATGACCCAATGGTCTTCTCTTATGTCCTCATTTCCACTCATCTTATGGATAGGTGCTATCCCCCCTACAATAGCCATCCTTTTGGTCTTCCCTTTCCATCATCCAAAGACCCAAATAGTCTTTCGAAATGAAGCAGAGACTCGTTCATGCTTCTTCTGATCGAATGCACTGCATTTGCCGATCACACTGCTTCCTTCAGTGAAAGGAAGACCACAAGCACATTTTGAATGATTTTGTTGCTGAGCCCCTGCAGCCAGTCCCAAGACTGACCCAGGAGTTTCAGCTGTCTGCCATCCCACTCGGAAATTAATCTACAGTCTGCTACAATATACAAGGCCCATTGCAAGTTTAGGGAAGCAGCTTCTCGTAACCCACAAACGAATGCTGCAACCTTCTGAATTCAGGCAACTTCTAGACATCTAGCTTTCCCCATCTTGTCAGAATTGAAAAATCCTCCAGCTATGATACAAGTTCAGATTTTTTCTCTCTATAATACACTGTTTTAGCATTACATTTTACAATTCACACATTTGTTTTTCTCTATCAAAGTTATTTCACTCTACCAGATATTCTTTTTGTGTTCTGTACATCTCTACAGTTTGATATAAAGTTCTTTGCTCCCCTTCCAGTTCTGATGAAGAGTCCTTACTTGAGATGTGAAGTCTTTTTCTCTTTCCACGGATGCAGACTGCTAGGTGTTTTAGCATTACTTTCACTTCAGGTCTTCAGCATCTGCAGGCATGTTTTTTATTTCTGATTGAGATACACAACATGGAACAGGCCCTTCCAGCCCAACGGGCTGCACCACCCAGAAACTCGCCTATTTTTAAACACTAGCCTCAACACAGGATCATTTTCAAAGAAGAATGAACCTGCTGACTAATGCATCTTTGGACTGTGGAAGGAAACCCACGCAGCTGAGGGGGAGAGCAGACAAGCCCCTTATAGACAGCATTGGAATGGAACACCATAATACCCCAAGCTTGAGCAGCGGCGCACTGACCGGAGAGTGCCCAGTGTTAGCTCCTCTAGTTTTATACTTCTTGCAGGAAGTGGCAATATTCCATTGGCCTTCTAATACTTCCACTACCTGCCAGCTAATATTCTGTTTCAAATACCAGGCCGCCCAGATACCTTTGTACCTCAATATTTCCTAGTCTTGTTCTTATTAAAGTATAATTGCCTTCTCATTCTGAGAGATACCTCATTTACCTACATTGAGCTCCACCTTGCATACTTAATAACTTTATATCCAATCACTACTTCCTAACCTTCTGTATCAGCAACAAATTTGACAATGATCAAGCTCTTTACCCATGTCATTCACATAGATTGCAGATGTCGAGATGGCACCTTTTTTTCAATTTTCCCAAAGGAAATAGCCTCATCACTTAGACGTAGACTGGCGAGTGTTAAGTCACTAGGAGGCAGATCTATAGCTGGAATGTCTGCATGTTTATTCAAGATTCTCCACCCTTGGGCAGATCACTCTGCAAATATCCTGCCAACCCTTTGCTAGTAACTTACATAATTCAATCAGATCATCCGAGCTCAACGGTGTGTGGAAAAACCTTCTTTAATCGCTGTCAAACCTAGTAACAGAACCTAGTGGATTTATTATTGCGTCTCCTCTAATGTCACCCCGTCCACCTCGAAACTAACTTTCCTCCTATAACTGCAAAACAACAAACTTGGATACTTTCATTAACACAAGATTGTGAACAGTTGCCGCCCAATTAGAACACCCGCTATCAGTGCTTTGCCCGATTTTAAAACTCAGCCTATTACCCCCCCACACACACACACACACAGACACACATATAATTGTATCAAACAATGCATGAATGAATGAATGAATTGGCGAATGAAGACAACTTGAAAGAACGTAATAGTAATAATCACTTATAGTAATTGGCAATCGGAGCGCAGCATTAAATCAAAACTTCCACCAGACTTGCTTCAGTCTGCGTCTTGCTGGTGGAAATAAACCGGGATCACAGGTATGGGTCTGCCTCACCACAGGTTGTGGATTCCTCAAATAACAATAGCATGAAGTTAAACCGCACATGAAAACCTCTCACTTCCCGGAACTCCCGACGTCGGAGAGGTTCCAAACAACGAGAAAGGTAGAGGCGAACTCCAGCAGGATCGGCCGCCAGGACAGGCGGCAGAACCCGGGCGCGGAAGTCGCTCCTCGCTCCCAGGGTTTACCGGTGGCCTTGGCTCACCAGCGATCACTCACCCAGCGGCGGATCACAGCCCCGAGCGAGCTACAGCCCATTGCGCTCTCTGCTCCGATTCTAACCCTCTGAGGTGCGGCGCATGATTCGTCTCCGCCCCCGACGCTCCAGCCACCACTCCTGAGCAACAAAACGCGCAGCGATTGATGGGCACGTCCCGTACCCTGGAAACCTGATATATCAGTAGGGCGGGGCACGGCCTCTGGTTGCTTTAAATATTTTATTAGCAGCGTTCCCCTTGCGATGTTTACACCAATCAGAGAACCTTTGGCTCCAGAAGTAAAAGACTATAATATGGCATATTGCACAGCACTTCACTGGAGCACCAGATTTACATAAGGCACTCAGTCCTTCAATCAATGCCATTGCTGCTCTCGTTTACCCTTTTATTGGGGCACTGGCTGAAAGTCACTGTCCCATCCGACAGAACCGGCAAAGCCCCTCCCCGTACAGTAAAGTGATATGGAGAGTTCTATTCTAATGTCGGAGTTCGATTATAACAATTTCACTGATAGTGAAACAGCGAGAGGGCATTTAGATCTTCGCCGGGAAGAGGGAAATGGTTTTGCTCTGCTACAATGATGAAAAGGATTATTAATGGCGCGTTGTTTCCCAGTTTCGTGGGACGCGCCGGAATAAATGCACCATCCACGGGAGCCCCGATGTCCTCAGCTAATCTACAGTTCCTTCTCAAAACTTTTAGTTTCTATTTAAATAACGATGAAAATTGCTACCCACGCTGCAAAATTTGGTCCAATGTTCACTTCAACCTGTATGCTCTCGCAATAGGTGTACGCAGTCCACAGTGTACTATTTACTGGTAACACATACTGATAATTAAACTTGTGCGTTCAAATGCGTAGCGGTCAAGAGTAAATGCCGGATTAATAATTATATTCATCTGG
The DNA here is from genome assembly GCF_030144855.1 of Hypanus sabinus. Taxonomy (NCBI): domain Eukaryota; kingdom Metazoa; phylum Chordata; class Chondrichthyes; order Myliobatiformes; family Dasyatidae; genus Hypanus; species Hypanus sabinus. The sequence continues at coordinate 148,011,249 of NC_082710.1, read as the reverse complement.
TCACTTGGAGGAAATTGTGCATCTTACTTGGCCTATTTCGTCCGTTGTTCCTGTGCCTGCTTTCTGACAGGGCTGCCCAGTAAGGCGTAGACATCGGAGCAATCAGATCTCTCCCTGGTGCAACACCACCCTCCAACAATCAGGGTCCATAACAAAACTCCGAACAGCATGGGCGCCATCCATTATCTCAGAAGCTGATATCAATCATGAAATTCACATTTGCCTTCTAGACCTCAGTCTTGAACTGGAGGTTGGAGGCCCTGATACCTGATATCTCCTGTGGCCTATCCTGGGGTCAGAGGACTATCTGTTTGGGTGAGTGGTTGGGACGGTGGGAAAGGGGGCTTGTTGTTGCTGGTTGTGTTATTCTGCTGGTGGGCATGCTATATTGGTGCCAGATTCTGTGGCCTCCAGCAATAATTGGGTGTGTTGGTAGTTAATGCAAACAACACATTTCACTGTATGTTTTGATATACATATGATAAATAGATCAGGACTGCAAGTTAAAGCACAAAACTCATGATCAGCTGGGCAACATTGATACATTGCTCTCATCTCTTCCCCATACTTTTCTGTGATTTGCCCACCTACTGTGGGTATCTTAAAACAATATCAGCAAAGCAGGCTCTGTAAAATCCCCCAAATCCACTGAAAGGATAAGCAAACCTACGTCAGTGTCCTCCACTGGGAAAATATCCCAGCACCAAAGTCCCAATTACATTCAGTTGGCTCTGCTGTGTGATGCACCATCAATAACTGTCTGAGACGTGAGGCGAGATATAGGCTTTTATTGGCTGGAAGAAAGAACAAGCAGCAAGTGACCACCACGCTGCATCCTGGAGACTGAGGCCGGGGCTGTGCCTCCAATTGCCTTTATACCGGGGTCTGTGGGAGGAGCCACGGGAGCAGTCAGCAGGGGGGCGTGTCCAGACAGGTATATGTAGTTCACCACACTGTGCAAGCCACACCAGAATCTAGACAAAAAAAAAAACGCCTGAGTCCCAACAGTGTCCAGAGTGCAGAGGGAGAGATTTGTTTTAAAATCACTTTTGGGGAAGTATAATATCCCCACTGGGAAGCTGCAACCCAAGGCCATTCAGAAATGAAGCGTTCGGTGTGGTCTGACAACCTTGAATCTATGCAACAGAGACAGCATAAAGAACTTACTGCCTCATAAATACGCACCTTACCATGCCATCAGACACCTCCTCATAAATGCCAGGAAGCTTCATCATCATTCAGTGTGCACAAGAGGCAATTTGTATTCATTGTGGGTCTTTCATGTCTTAGAAACAAGTAGGGGATAAATAATCACTGCTGCAGCCTGTGAACCTTCTGTTTTCTGCTGGGAAGATATATTTTAAGCATGTTTCATTATGATAATCGATTGCACATTGAAGACAATGATGTATCTGCTTTCACCGGGAAGTGGCTCCCAAGTCCTCCATGTTTTCCAGGATCTCATGAAGATGTTTTATTGTCAGTGGTGGTGCTACATGGTACAGACAGGTAGCTCTTCCCGTGGGTGTGTATGTGTGATGTCTGTGCACTGCAAGTTGATGACTGAAACTGGAATGAGCTTGATCCTGGAGTGGAGGCAAAGCAGAATGAAACTTCTTAGGGGTGAGGTGCAGCAATGTAGCAAGAATGACAGAAAAGTTTAGAGATTATACAAATGATGAATTAATAGCAAAATTAGGCCACTTAGATCATTTACGTCTCCATCATTTAATGACATCAAAGCTGATCTGACTGTAACTTCAACTCCCGTGGCAACGTTTCACGCCTATACTTCTCAAGTATCTTAACATTCAAAGGCTTTGCTTCCACCACCCTGTAAGTAAGACGTTCCAAAGGCTCTTTGTTGTTTAAAAGGGAAAAAATAAATTACCTCATGTCTTGTCTTTAATGGGTGAGCTGTTATTTTTAAATAATTTCAAAGGTTTCCGAGGTACATTTCATGTCAGAGAAATGTATACAATATACATCCTGAAATGCTTTTTCTTCACAAAACATCCACGGAAACAGAGGAGTGCCCCAAAGAATGAACGACAGTTAAATGTTAGAACCCCAAAGCCCCCCCCCCAGCTCCCCTCTCTCCCGTGCGTAAGCAGCAGCAAGCAACAATCCCCCCTCCCCCCACCGGCAATAAAAAGCATCGGCACCCGCCACCGAGCACTCAGCGTGAGTAAAGCAACAGCAAAGACACAGACTCGAGGTACTCCATAAACTACATTGTTCACCTGGCATTCGACATAGCACAGGCTCTCTCTCTCTCTCTCTCTCTCTCTCTCTCTCTCTCTCTCTCTCCCTCTCTCTCTCTCTCTCTCTCTCTCTCTCTCTCTCCCTCCCTCCCTCATAAGGGAGAGAGAGATATCTCTGTTTCACAGTGAGAGGGGAGACATAACAAACAACTCGCTGGTTTACGATGTTAAGAGTCCATTGCGTCGCTTCTTCTGAGCTCTGTGTCCAAAGATTTCAGGTCTCTGGTCACCTCATTATAGGAAGGATGTGGAAGCTATGGAGAGGGTGCAGAGGAGATTTACCAGGATGTTGCCTGGTTTGGAGAACAAGTCTTATGAAGCAAGGTTAGCAGAGCTGGGGCTTTTCTCTTTGGAGCATAGAAGAATGAGAGGGGACTTGATAGAGGTCTACAAGATTATGAGAGGCATAGATAGGGTGGATAGTCAGTAACTGTTTCCCAGGGCACCAATAGCTAATACCAGAGGGCATAGGTACAAAATTAAGGGAGGGAGGTTTAGGGGAGACATCAGGGGTAAGTTTTTTACACAGAGGGTTGTGAATGCCTGGAATGACTTGCCAGGGATGATGGTGGAGGCTAAAACATTCGGGGTATTTAAGAGCCTCTTGGACAGGCACATGGATGAAAGAAAAATGCAGGGTTATGGGGTAGTGTGAGTTTAGTACTTTTTTTCAAGGATTATATGGGTCGGCACAACATGGAGGGCTGAAGGGCCTGTACTGTGCTGTAGTGTTCTATGGTTCTATGGTCCCTGGGCACACAGCCTTAGATCTTCCATCTCCCATGATACACCGGTCTTCTGGTCGGACACTGACCTCCGATTCCCCCCGTCTCCAGGCCACAAAACCTCAGTCCTCCAAAGGCGAGCGGAGCTCTTAGGCCGAGTCCTCGGCCTGCTGAATAATGGCCAGTTGTGAAACCCTGAGAGCGGTTCCCATTCCCACAAAGAACCGTAATCAGCATGTAACTCCAGTTCAGGGTCTTCAAAGGAAGACTGAAAGGGGAAAACAGAGATATTAACGATGAAAATAGAGCTGTTGGTGAAGATGCAAGCAAAGAGGTTACCATTAGGTGCCATTGACCCTCCTAAGCCCTGCCTTTGTGGGTTAGTGAACCTTAGTTCTAGGTTCTTCCACATGAGGAAAAAAAATCCTCTCCACCTCAGGAGATATGTGTTTAAGTGCACAGGATCACAAGAGACTGCAGAACATTGTAGACTCAAACGTTTCTATCATGGACACAACCGTCCCTATCATTGAGGACGTTCTTAGGAGGCAGTGTATCAAGGGGATGGGATCACCATCCGGGACACCCCTCCTCTCATTACTACCATCAGGGGAGAAAGTACAGGAGCCTCAAGAACACTGAACACTTTAAGAATAGCTTCTTTCCCTTTGCCATCAAATTCCTGAATGGTGCATAAACCCTTGAATGCTACCTCATTATTTGTCTTTACAGCTATTTATTTATTTTTGTAGCCTACAAGTTTACAGACTTACAAACAACAGATTTCATGATGTACTGTACACTTGGAGGCCACGTTACTGGGTACAGAATGGACACAGAGTGTATTTCTGTCTGTTTGTGCTGTAGCCGATCCATCTCAAGGTTCAATGTGTTCTGCCTTCAAAGCTGCTCCTGTGTACACCATTGTTGTAATGTGTGTAATTTGAATTACTCTTGCCTTCCTGTCAGCTTGAACCAATCTGATCTCTCTCATTTACAAGGCATTTTCACCCATTGGAATGCTCACTGGATGGTTTTTTTTTTGAAAACTGTAGAGACCATTGTGCATGAAAATCCTCAAGATCAGCAATTTCCGAGATACTGAAATCACCCCGTCTGGCACCAACAATCATTCCATGGCCAAAGTCATTAGATCACATTTCTTTCCCCTTTCTGATGTCTGGTCTGAACAACTACTGAACCTCAATGATGTCCGCATGCTGTTATGCAGCGAGGTGCTGCCACGTGATCAGCCGATTATATATTTGCATTAACAAGATGTACCTAATAAAGCAGCCACTGACTGTATGTTAAAGACAATAGACCTGATCCTGATTTTTTTCTCAGTCCTTTGAAGCTCCAGCAGACATGAGCATGCCCTATACAACTGCTCCTCAAAATGTATCTCTCCCATTCCAAGTTGTAATCTAGTGAACCTTTTCTGATCTGCTTCCAATGCGTTACCACCTTTCCCTAAATAAGACCAATACTAAACACAGTTCTTTTGTCAAGGGCTCATCATTGCCCAATATAACTGAAACATAACCTAGTTTTAACTTAATTTCAATAAACAATAATATGTTTACCTTCCTATTTACTCACATCATCTGAACACTAACCTTCTGTGAGTTTTCAAACGAGACACTCAGATCCATACTAAAACTCTTTAATCTCTCAATATTGAGATAACATGCCTCATATTTACTTTTCCCTACCAAAATGAATAATTTCACATTTTCACAAAACTGTATCCATTTGCTAGATATTTGCTTACTCGGTTAACCTTTGTATCATATCAGATCAGATTGAGAATGTGGCAGGTGAGCATGCAGCTGTTTGATAGTGCAGTGAATTGTTGGGCCTCCTATGTGCAGAGGTCTCTCCTTTGGGCCCGGGCTATCGAGCGCATGTTTTCATCTTAGCGGGCTGTAAAATGCCCGGCACAGACTGGTACTAACACGACTCAGTAAGATCATTTAATCCTACTACTCTGTTGTTGCTCCAGCTCCACAGATATGTAACATTCTTCACAACTTAGTACGGCCTTGCTTGACATCACTTACTCTGAGATTGGGTCTGTTCCTCTTGGCGGGTCCTCATCTTGAGTTTGTAGATTTGTGACAGAAATTGTCAGTGTACTGTATGACTTTTTAAACTTCATATCAGGGCTGTTAGCAAAGCTGGACCAAGTAGTTTGTTTTACAATGGGTTCTAGAGTGCTCAATCAAGAACAGGGACATGCTTGAGGAATCTTTCTCAGTGTTCCTTCCACCAGGTACTAAATGAACATAGAAAATCTACAGCACATTACAGGCCCTTCAGCCCACAATGTTGTGCTGGCCATGTAAACTACTCTAGAGACTGCCTAGAATTTCCCTACTGCATAGCCCTCTATTTTCCTAAGCTCCATGTATCTATCTAAGAGGCTCTTAAAAGACCCTATTGTATCCACTTCCACCACTGCATTGGCAGTGCGTTCCATGCACCCATCACCCTCTGTGTGAAAAATTCACCCTAACATCCCAGTCTTCAAATTGGACCTACCAAATGAACCACTTCACACATCTGGGCTGAAGTCCATCTACCACTTCTCAGCCCAGTTCTGCATCTATCGATGTCCTGCTGTAACCTCTGACAGCCCTCCAGGCTATCCACAACGCACCCTCCTTTCTGTCATCAGCAGACTTACTAACCAACCTTGTAATTCTTCATCCAAGTCATTTATAAAAATCACAACGAGGAAGGGTCCCAGAAAAGGTCTCTGCAGAATACCACTGGTCACCGAACTCCATGCAGAATACAAACCATCTACAACCACCCTTTGCCTTCGGTGGGCAAGCCAATTCTGGATCCACAAAGTAAGGTCTCCTTGGAACCCATGCCTCCTTACTTTCTGAAGGAGCCTCGCATGGGGAACTTTATCAAATGTCTTACTTAAATCCACATACACTACATCCACTGCCCTTCAGTCCTTGCTAAGTTTTCTTATATCCTTGGCTTTCACGGGTGCTGCTAATATTTGGCCTTTAGATGTCCTTGATTCAACTGAAGAATCCATGTTCTTGCTGATTGTCTGTGAGTTTTTGAATTTTCAGTGCTCTTTCCACTAACTCCAGTCTTCAGGTCAAGGGTCTTCTATCAGACTTCAGCTGTCTGACACCTAGACAACTGCTGAGGAAGGAAGTGGGTATTTTCAATAATCAACATATAAACTAAAATAAAGTAAAAAGGAAATCAACTGATATTGGAATAAATGTAAAAACATGTTGTAACAACTTCCGTATATTAGTAAAAAGGATTAGAGAAATGAAGACAAGTGTATATCTCCAGGAGGTCAACACAGGAGAAATTGTAATAAGCAATATATATATACCTGAAATGTTGAATGACTGATTAAGAAGTGCCATCAGGTTTGGAATAGTAGCAAAAAGTAAATAAACTATCAGAAGGAGGAAACAAAAGAAAAAAAAAAGCATTGGTACAAAATTTGAGAAGTTTCAAGAAACTAGTTTCCAGTTTCCTATGTTAGACTAGGATATTAAAATTAATGGCTCAAGATGTAGTTGACAAGTTGGATGCAATCCTCCATTTTGAAGGATTTCAGTAAATTAGAAAGCCACAAATGTAACACTGCTTTACAAGGAAAATGGGAGAGAGTGAAAACAGAATTGTAAATCAGTTGTCAGAAAAATACTGGTGCCCATTATCAAGCAGATTGTAAAAGAACGCATAAAGGGCATAACATTATTAGTGGATATAATTTTATGGGAGAAAAAAATGCTTGAAATCACCTTAAGAGGTTTTGTGGATGCGACCAGCAGAGACTGATGATTTATTAAGCATTAAACAGGTCATCTTCTGGTTACTGATGTATAAGTAGTTGGGTGCCACTAGTTGTCAGTGCTGGTGACAGAACTTTCTGTAATCTTCGTAGATAGGACTAATACACACTTCCCAATGTAACAAATCCTAGCTTGGAAAGTAAGATATGAGAAGTTGCTGGATAAACAATTGGGCAAGGCGAAGACAGATCGTGCACTGGGTAGGAAAAAGAGAAAAAAAATGACTTTCTAAAAGTGAAAATCTATTAAATATTGATGCGAAGGGAAAGCAACAGACACACAATGCTGGAGGAACTCAGCAGGCCAGGCAGCAACTATGGAAAAGAGTAAACAGTCAACTGATGAAGGATCTTGGCCTGTGTGTGTTGTTTGGATTTCTAGCATCTGCAGATTTTCTCATGTATGTAAAGGAAAATATTAGTTTGAGTAGAAAACAATATTAGCTTAAGTATTTAAACAAAGACAAACTGGAAACTACTTGGCATCATGCTCATTACAGAGACTTGGCTGTTATGAGGGCAGGAATGTCTGCTGGAAGTTCCAGGATTTTGATATTTCCAAAGGGACATGGAGAAGTAAAAGAAAAGGAGGACATCATGGAGGGATCGTCTACTGAGTCTGTGATATGGAAATCAGAAACAGGAAGGGAGCAATCAGTCTGTTGGGAAACACGAGGAAATCTGCAGATGCTGGAAATTCAAGCAACACATACAAGATGCTGCCTGGCCTGCTGTGTTCCACTAGCATTTTGAGTATTGTGTGTATTTAATAGAAACCCCCCCCCCCCCATCCCCGGATAGCAGCAGAGACACTGAGAAGTAGATTGGGAGGCATATTTTGGAAAGGTTCCAAAATAACAGAGTTGTAGTGACTTCTACTTCCCTAGTATTGATTGGCACCTCCTTAATGCAAACTGGAGTAGAATTTTGACACGAGGGTTCTTGACACAATATGAAGACAGATTGACAAAAGGAGAGGCCATACAAGTCTGATTGAATTGTTTGAGGAACTGACAAAACAAATTGATGAAGATTGAGTAATGGATGTGGTGTGTACGGATTTCAATAACACTCCTCATGGTAGGCTCAGTCAGGAGAGAAGGGTTCCAGGGAAACTTGGCTGTGAGGATACAGAATTAGCTTGCCCACAGTAGGTAGCAGGTGGTAGGGTGGTAGCAGGTGGAGCATATTCTGCCTGAAGGTTGATGACAGTGGAGTTCCACTGGGATCTGCTCTGTTAACCCTGCTGTTTGTGATTTTTATAAATGATTTGGATGAGGAACTGATGATTGAGTGGACACCGCAGAAGGCTATGAAATCTGGCAGCGGGATCTGGACCAGCAAGAAAAATGTGCTGAAAAATGGCCCATGAAATTTAATGCAGACAAGTGTGAGATGTACTTTGGGAGGACAAACCAAGGTTAGACTTACTCAGTGAACGGTAGGACACCAAGGAGTGTGGTGGAACAGAGGGATCTGGGAAAACAGATCCATAATTTCTTGAAAGTGGCATCACAGGTAGGTAGAAAGCTTTTAGCACATTGGCCTTCATATATTAAAGTATGAGTACAGGAATTGAGATGTGATGTTGAAGTTGTATGAAATGTTGGCGAGGTCTAATTTGGAATATGGTGTGCAGTTTTTATCACCTGCCTGAAGTAAGATCTCAAAAAGTTTAAGAGTACAGAGAAAATTTACCAGGGTGTTGTCAGAACTTGAGGACCTGAATTATAGAGAAAGATTGAATAGGTTAGGACTTTATTTCCTGTAGTGTAGGAGAAACAGTGGTGGTAGAAAGTTTGTGAACCCTGTAGAATTTTCTCTATTTCTGAAAAATATGACCTAAAATGTGATCAGATCTTCATAAAAGTCCTAAAACTACATAAAGAGAACCCAATTAAATAAATAACACAAAACATTATACTTGTTCAATTATTTATTTTGGAAAATGATCTAATATTACATGTATTTGTTGGAAAAAGTATGTGAACCTCTGGGGTTATGCCTTTTACAGAGACTATTTGGAGTCAGGAGTTCCAATCAATGAGATGAGATTGGAGGTGTGGGTTGGAGAGGTGCTCTGCCCTATAAAAGAGACGCACAAAGTCAGGTTATTGTCAGAGCCTGCTCTTCTCAAGAAAGATCTGTTGATGTGCACCATGCCTCAATCAAAACAACTCTCAGAGGATCTTAAAAGAAGAATTGTAGAGATGCATGAAGCTGGAAAAGGCTACAAAAGTATTTCTAAAGACCTGAGTGTTCATCAGCCTACTGTAAGAGACACTGTCTGCAAATAGAGGAAACCTTGTACTGTTGCTATTCTCTCTAGGAGTGGGTATCCTGCAAAGATCACAACAAGAGCACAATGTGCAATGCTGAAGGAGATGAAAAAGAACCCAAGTTTACAGCAAAAGGCCTATAGAGATCTCTAAAACTTGCTAAGGTCTCTGTTCATGCGTCCACTATAAGAAAAACGCTGTACAAGAATGGTGTTCGTGGAAGGACACCACGAAGGAAACCACTGCTCCCCCCCCAAAAAAAACATTGCTGCATATCTCAAGTTTAAAAAAGACCACCTAGATGTTTTACAAAACTTCTGGGACAATGTTCTGTGGACAGATGAGACAAAAGTTGAACTGAAAAAAAAAATCACTGCACACCACCAAAATCTCATCCCAACTGTGAAGCATGGTGGAAAGAGCATCATGGTTTGGGGTTGCTTTGCTGCCTCAGGGCCTGGACAGCTTGCAATCATTGAGGGAACAATGAATTCAAGATTGTATCAAGACATTTTACAGGAGAATGTCAGGGTTGCAGTCCATCACCTGAAGCTTAATAGATGGATAATTCAACAAGAAAATGATCTGAAAGACAAGAGTAAATCAACAACAGATGACACCAAGATTTCTGGTGTTATGGGTAGTGTAGAATGTTGTAGGTTACAACGGGACATTGATAGGACGCAGAGCTGAGCAGAGAACTGGCAGAAATGGAGTTCAGTCTGGTAAAGTGTGAAATGATACACTTTGGAAGGCTGAATTTGAAGGCAGAGAACAGGGTTAATGGCAGGATTCTTGGCACTGTGGAGGAGCAGAGGGATCAGAGTTCTCATCCATGGATCTCTGAGGGTAAACTGTGGTAGGGTGGTTAAAAAGGCTTATGGTGTGCTGGCTTTCATTAGTTGGGGAAACTGAGATCAAGAGCCACAAGGTAATGTTGCAGCCCTACAAAACTCTGGTGTGACCACACTTGGAGTACTGTGTTCAGCTCTGGTCGCCTCATTACATTAAGGATGTGAAAGCTTTTGAAAGGGTGCAGGGGAGATGTACCAGGCTTCTATCTGGAATAGAGAGCTTGTCTTATGAGGAGAGGTTGAGCAAGCTAGGGCTTTCCCTGGAATGAAAGAGGATGAGAGGTGACTTGATAGAGGTGTATGAGATTATAAGCAGTATAGATAGTTTGGGAATCCAGCAACTTCTTTCCAGGGTGGAAATGGCTGATATGAGAGGGTGCAATTTTAAGGTGATTGGATAAAAATGTAGGGGAGATGACAGAGGTAGCTTTTTTATACACAGCGAGTGGTGGGTACATGGAACATGCTGCCAGAGGTTGTGGTAGAGACAGATACACTAAAGACATTTAATAGACTCTTAGACAGACACATGGATCCAAGAAAAATTGACGGCTATGCAGCAGGGAAGGTTAAATGGTCGTTACATTATGGGCCGAAGGGTCTGTACGATGCTGTATTCTAAATCAGTCAGAGCAGTCGGGTGTATTCCAAAGAAGATAGTGAAGGTTCTGAATAAAGGTTGACCCATTAAAAGAAAAAGAAGAAGCCCGTAATTCTCAACCCTGTTGATGCTGAGGAACTTGAAGCAAAGGGAGGAGACGCATTACAGATACCAAGTCCTTAGCAACACTCTAAGTGTCTCTGCAGGTCTGGAGGTCCTTAGAAGGTGCAAGGCTGATCTTTAAATTGTAAGGATGAGAGAAATAAGAAAACAACACAAATGAATCGTATAGATTTTTATGACAATCTAATAGTTAAGTGGTGAATTTACAATTTTTTTACATTTGTAGATTATTGACAACTTATATTTTATTTCTACATTAATAGGATTAGTACTAAGCTCGTCGATTGTTCATTCAGTAGTTTGTTCTTTGATGATGTGACTGGTGTAGTGTAGGTAAGTGGATGTGGTTTATTGTAAGACTCTGATAATTAATTTGTGTCAAATGAAATCAGCGCGGATTGAGGTGGGCAGCCCACAAGTGTCACCACATTTGTGGCGGTAACATAGCATGCCCGTAACTTAGTAACCTCAAACCGTACAACCTTGTAACGTGGGGCAAACCAGAGCACCCGGAGAAAACCCTCACTTACAGGCAGCCACAAGAAGTCAAATCTGATCACTGGCGCTACAGAGTGATTGCACAAACCGCTGTCCCACACTGTCCCTTTTGTGAGAGACTGAGTGGTATTATTGTTCACATGGATATAGGCGTGCCTGTACACATGTTGTTGAAGGCCAACATGCAGGTGACGTGAGTAAGATGACATACGGTTTGTTAGCTTTTAGTGAAAAGCTTTTAGTGATTCCAATATACAGGTAAGGAAGCTTTATTGCAATTGGCACCTGAAATATTGTGTAGAGATTTAGTCTCCTGAAGATGTACTCCATTGGTTCCATAGTTGCTGTATTTGCCACATTAAAATAGACTGCGAATGTGTTCTTTAGAGTTTAGAGGGAAGAGATCATACTCAAACAAAATTCTTAACAGCTGGATGCAGTGAGAGTCTAACTGAGGACCATTGACGTAGAATAAGGGACAGGCAGTAATGAAGGGAGCTGTAGTGGCTAAGTCAGTATATTTGTTCAAAACAGTGTTCAATAGTACTTTGAACATTATGGCAATCAATCGTCATGGGGAAGAGAAGAGCTGATCTTACCAAGTGCTGTTATTCCTTATGTTCCACTTTAATTGTTGTGCCACTATCGCATCACTGGTCACCTAGTTTCATGATAGTTTGGAGTTCAAAGAACTCGTATGGAAATGAATAAACAGGAAGGAGGCAGTCGTTTATAAATAAATGGACTATATAAATATTATTGAACCTGTCTCAGCCGCTTCCTCTGGCAGCTTGCTCATTGTTTGCAAGTTATACCTCAAATTGCTTTCAAGTCTTTCCCATCTTACCCTAAATCTACATTTCCTAGTTTGTTATTGTTATGTTGGCTCTACTAATGCCCCTGATTCTGTTATAAGAAGACTTCAGTTTGGTTTTCCAGAGACTCATGATTGACATCAAAAGCTTACAGAAAGGCAATTTGCAGCTCCAGGGGTCAGGTGTTGTCTTTGGCATTTTTTTTTGCATCTTTGAGATTGCTAAAGCCACGTTGGTAGCTCAGTGAAACTCTGGGGGTTCTTCTGCGAAATCAGATCAGTTAATTCAGTAAATAATAGCAGTAATGATCTCATGAATGGATGGATGCTATGCCTCATTGGTTGTTATACTGAGCACTTTCCATCGTTTAAAAAAAGAGACGCTTGGGGCACTGCGGAGAACTTTCAATTTATTTATGCTTGGAAGTAACAGAAAAAGTTCAGCAAGCTTAGAAATAAGGGATTGTGGGGAAAATGCTCAGCAAGTTAGCTTATCCTTGTCGGAGTTTTGAAGAATAGGAGCCAATCATGTTTAAAAGCTCCGTTCTTGATTGCACTTAAAACAAATAGCGCTAGGTTTCCGCATATTGGAGGAATCAAGAGTTGTGGAGCTGGAGCTGGAGCTGGAGCGGGAGCAGGACAACAGGTACGGATCGGCCATGATCGATTCAATGTCAGATAGACTGGGCGGCGGACTAACCCTCCTCGGAATCAGGCCGATCGCGCCATCCCTTCACCCGCCGACCCGGAACTGGTGACGCACACTTCCGCCGGAGTTCGCGGGCTCCGGGAAAAATGGCGCTGCCGGCGGTGGGCAGGGACTAAGGGGCGGCGAGCGGTGCGGGCATGGCGAGCTTGGATCACAAGTCGCCAAACCTACTGTTGCAGAGTCTGTGTTGCCGGATTCTTGGCCGCAACGAGGGTGAGTATTGTCGAGGGAGTCCGAAGGTGTCCTGGGCTGTCTCAGAGCCAACGGTTTGTGTTCAGGTGGATCCATTGGCGGACAGGCATGTCACATTGTGGAATAAAAACACAGAAACGGTAACAGGCTCAGTGGATAGGTAGATATCTCAGTTGTAATATTGTGGGTTTAGATCAATTGCAGAGGTTTGTTTAAATCCAAATTTAGCCCTTGAGCGCAGCGAGAACGGGCTGTTATCTCATCTTTCACCTGAGATGTCAAACTGTGGCCTCTCTCCCCGCCGAGGGCTTAAAAGATGCCACAGACCAGACAAGTATTCCGGATGTTTTGAGAAATGTTTGCATTCGTTAATAACAGAGGCCAGTATTAACAATCTAGACAAGTGAGTTAAAGACGCTTATGTCAGTTGTGGAGTTTAATATTGAAGGAAACTTTCAACAAATTCTCAGCGATGATTATGTTGAACTTTATGTTGTTAAATTCCATCTGGTTCATATCACTGGTTTGGCCGCATTTGACCTCGGGCTCATGATAATGTGGATTTTTAACTACCTTTTGAAATAGCTACTCAGTACCATTTAATTTGTATCAAAACAACTGTATCAAAGGTGATGAAGTCCCTTCTGAAGTCTTGTTTCCAGAACCCTTCCAGACAGGCATTTTTTGAAATTGGTGTCAAAGTTAACAAGCAAACCCACAGTCCTTTCAAGCAAAATCCGGGCAGAATCATCCTTGTGTTAAACACTGTCACAATATGTTAGTCTGCTCTTTTGTAGTCCTCAGTAAAGACTGGGTGTAGATGGCATGGGTTGATATGTAAGTAGAAAGATTTGCCCTTTACGTTGCATAGAGCTGATGAAGTTCAGTGGCATTGGGTGAACATGGGGCAAGAAAACTTTCTCCTGATTACCATTACTGTCCACCCTAAGCTGATCAATCTTTTTCCCTCTTGAATAACATTTGGAAGAAAAATTGAGAGCAACAGGAGTACAGTACAGAAGTGAAGTAACACGGCATATACTGAAAAGGCTTAGCACAAGGGGCTACTCCATCTATATGTGGGGAAAGAATAGAGGCAATGTTTCAGGTCCGAGATCACAAACTACAAGGGCAGCGAGCACATGGGAAAGACATGTGAAGGTCCCTGTCTGATTGCACACTATCCTTACATGTAATTATATTCGCCATGAATCATTACTTTTTAAAGTCCTTGAACTCTCTGTGCAGCACCACTATCAGAACACCAGAATGGTAGTGGCACCTGAAATATTGCCTAAAAGCCACCGTCAAGAAATCAGAGATGGATGTTAAATAATGACTTATTTAATAAAATAATGCAAGGCATTGCTTACCCCTGGTGCCCCTCCTTCCCTTTCTCCAATGGTCCATTCTCCTCTCCTCTCAGAATCCTTCTCCAGCCCTTTATCTTTCCCACCCACCTGTCATTACTATCATATTCTAGCTCGTCCTCCGCCCCACCTTTTATTTTTATTTTTCTGACTTTTCCCCTTTTTGGTCTTGAAGAAGGGTCTCAGCCCAAAATGTCGACTGTTCATTTCCATTGATTTGCCTGACCTGCTGAGTTCCTCCATCATTTTGTGCATTGTACTCTGGATTTCCAGTATCTGCAGAACCTCTTGTTCTATCTGTAATTTGTTTGGTTATAAAAATGGAAAATAAACAAATGTTTTGGGGAAGAAAATTCAGTTAACCATAAAGAAATCTCTGACTGAAAACAACAAGAGGTATTAAATATTTTTGATTATTTTTATGATTATCAGGATGTAGATTATTTTGTTTCTAATTAAAAATAAAAGTAATTGCAATATGTCATTTCCTGGAGAGGACAATTTATCAAGTAGTCTTAATTGATTTAGTAACCAAAACCTGAAGTAGGTAGAGAATGTAAAGAAATCAAGTTTAAATTCTTCTTTGCATACCAAGGCTGTTCATCTTCCCTCCTTTGCAGTGTCTCATGTTTTGGAAAGGAAAAACACATTTGTGAGGTGCCAACTTAGCAGTTAGTCAAACCAGGGTTTTGGTAATGTGCCATATACTTACCAGTGTATAGATGGAAGAAACTTTGCACAGATGATCAGAATTGGAGGAAATCTGGTGGGCGACATGGTGGTGTAGTGGCTAACATAACGCTTTACAGCACCAGTGATTGGGGTCAATTCCTGTCATTGTCTGTAAGGAGTTTGTACACTCTCACCATGACCACGTGGATTTCTGGATTCTGAAAACGTACATACTCGGGTTAGTAAGTTGTGAGCGTGCTACGTTGCCACTGGAGGCACGCTGACATTTGCTGCTGCCCCCCTGCACGTTCTCTGACTGGGGTTGGCTGTTGACACAGATGATGCATTTTACTTTACGTTTCAATGTGCATGTGACAAATAAAGCTAATTTTTAATCTTTATCCAGCAGGGACCTGTTAGCATAAAAATCTGGGTAGATGTTTCCACTTGACTACATCAAGCATGAGGAATTAGTGTTCTCCGTTCAAGGCAAAAAAGGAGATTCTTTTTTTCTCTACGTGTCATAGATAGTTAACGTTGTCCGTTCATTTAAGATGAGCATCAGAGTTAAGCCAGGTATGAGAATCAGAATCAGGTTTATTATCACCGGCACGTGACATGAAATTTATTGTCTTCGCAGCAGCAGTTCAATGCAATACATAATCCAGCAGAGAGAGAAAAATAATAGTAATTGTCAACATGTAACTGTTACCTGCTCAGTTGAGGAAAAACACCAGAGACACAAAATTACCTCTGAGACGGTTTTTATTCAGAGAGGAGTTCGCAGCCCCACGCACTTCGGGCGTAAGGTAGCCAACTCCCAATTTGTTGGTTTACAAAGGTCATACTTATACCCAAAAGCAGGGTACTACATTGGTAAATATGGTTACCGGTTCAAATTCATCAATTGATTGGCTATTGCATAGCTAAGCACGCGAACTACTCAGAATTTAGCAAAGGTTAAAGTGTAATACCTAGAACTAATACTGACGTACTTCAGGACACTTGAAATAGGTATCCTTAAAATATTTTGCCAAGCACATTGTCTTGTGGTTGTGGGTTCCCTTTTCTTTGTGGTCTCCACATCTGGCCTGGCACCTTATTTTAGCTACCTCTCCTTACTTCCCCAATGATGTACCTCTCTCTCGTCCTGTCTACATATTTTGCTACACTTACCCCTCGCCCACCCCCTCTACACGTACCCCTTACCCTCTTCACATTCTCATAATAATAAATAAAACACAATAATAAATAACTAAGTAAATCAGTTACGTGTATTGAATAGATTTTTTTTAAATGTGCAAAAACACTATTTTTTTTAAAAAGTGAGGTAGTGTCCAAAGATTCAATGTCCATTTCGGAATTGGATGGCAGAGGGGAAGAAGTTGTTCCTGAATCACTGAGAGTGTGTACCTTCCGGCTTCTGTACTTCCTGCTTGATGGCAACAGTGAGAAAAGGGCATGCCCTGGGTGCTGGAGGTCCTTAGTAATGGACGCTGCTTTTCTGAAACACCGCTCCCTAACAATGCCCTGGGTACTTTATAGGCTAGTACCCAAGATAGGGCTAACTAGATTTACAACCTTCTGCAGCTTCTTTCGGTCCCGTGCAGAAGCCCCTCCATACCAGACTGTGATGCAGCCTGTTAGAATGCTCTCCTCGGTACAACTATAGAAGTTATTGAGCGTATTTGTTGACATGCCAAATCGCTTCAAACTCCTAATAAATTATAGCCGCTGTCTTGCCTTCTTTATAACTACATCCATATGTTGGGACCAGTTCAATCCTCAGAGATCTTGACACCCAGGAACTTGAAACTGCTCACTCTTTCCACTTCTGATCCCTCTATGAGGATTGGTATGTGTTCCTTCATCTTACCCTTCCTGAAGTCCACAATCGGTACTTTCGTATTACTGATGTTGAGTGTATGTAGGGAAATCATTGACTGTGCACTTGGAAAGGCAAGAACTGATTAAGTCGGTAAGTTTTGACTGGAAATGTCGATGGTACTCTTTTCCTCAATGCTGCCTGGCCTGCTGAATTCCTCTGGCAATTTGTGTTTGTTGCTCGGATTTCCAGCTTCTGCAGATTTTCTCTCCTAACTGATTAGGGGTAGTCAGCAGGGTTTTGTGAAAGGGATATTTGGTCTGACAAACTAAATTGAACCAGGGTATAGAGTAGTGGTAACCGACCTTTTGAAGCCCGAGATCCCCTACCTCGGCCTTAAGTGAAAGGCAAGATCGACTCCAAATCAATTAGTTACACGCATGCGCACCGGGGCAGAGAAGACCGGAGGTAAAACCCTGCTACCCGGAAGTAGAAATAATGTATGAACACCAGGTGTCACCACCCTTTTTTGTACTGCGGACCTGTTTAATATTGACTGTACTCTTACGGACCGGGGGGTGGGGGGTGTTAATCACAACTGGATATAGTGATAACTCGAAGCAGGTTCTTTATGTCCAGTCTATTCCGCAATTTAGTTTTCGTGGCTCTCAGTGCTTAGCTGCAGTCCTGCTTGCTCACGTTTTTTCCACTGAAAAAACTCAACGGGTTTGTCTTTAAGCACAGGGTGCTTGGTCTCAAGGTACCAAAACAGTTTTCAGTGCTTCATTGCCTCATTAGACAACTTCCCGCCCGCCGCCAGATGCCTTGGCCAGGTGCGGCTGTTTCCATGCCGGCCGCGGCCGTTGCAGTCTGGAGAGAGCGACTGACGGACTGAGCGAGGAGTGTGACAGAGCGCCCGCCCGCCCCCCCCTTGTAGGATCTATCAGCCGACAAAAGTTTGGCTCGAGGGATGACGTTAGTAGATTGCAGCAAGGTAGCTGCTCTGCTACTTACGAAACCCTGAGCCCGAATTAGGTTGTCTGTGAATATTTTATCACTGGGTTCCCCATGAACTTTCGGTGTGGGAAGCAGGTCCAGAGGCAGCTCCCATCTGCCTGCGCTCCAGGCCAGTAGCAACGGCACTTCTCGCCGGCCGCCCGAGGCCAACCAGTGATCCCTGATGCGCTTGGGTAATGACCTCACATATTCAAGTTCAACAGTGTGCATGTCAGGGAATGAGGAAAGGTGCAGCTAACTCCTATCATTTCCTCGCGGCCAACTGGTTGGGGACCACTGAAGTACACTGTAGTGCGTGGCGGGGGAGCTACATGGATGCGCACGGGGCAGAATGAATGGAACTAAAACCCCGCAACCTGGAAACAATCTCTCAACAGTTTTTCATTTATTTTTGGGTTCTGGGAAAGTCTCAAAGATCAACCCGTCGACCGCGATCGACGGGTTGGCAACCACTCGTATTGAGGGACATGATCCTAATGTGAGCAAATGGAATTAACATATAACAATCACAGCACGGAAACAGGCCATCTCGGCCCTCCTAGTCCGTGCCGAATTCTTAATCTCACCTAGTCCCACCTACCCGCACTCAGCCCATAACCCTCCACTCCTTTCCTGTCCATATACCTATCCAATTTTACCTTAAATGACACAACTGAACTGGCCTCTACTACTTCTACAGGAAGCTCATTCCACACAGCTATCACTCTCTGAGTAAAGAAATACCCCCTCGTGTTTCCCTTAAACTTCTGCCCCCTAACTCTCAAATTATGTCCTCTCGTTTGAATCTCCCCTACTCTCAATGGAAACAGTCTATTCACGTCAACTCTATCTATCCCTCTCAAAATTTTAAATACCTCGATCAAATCCCCCCTCAACCTTCTACGCTCCAATGAATAGAGACCTAACTTGTTCAACCTTTCTCTGTAACTTAAGTGCTGAAACCCAGGTAACATCCTAGTAAATTGTCTCTGCACTCTCTCTAATTTATTGATATCTTTCCTATAATTCGGTGACCAGAACTGTACACAATATTCCAAATTTGGCTTTACCAATGCCTTGTACAATTTTAACATTACATCCCAACTTCTGTACTCAATGCTTTGATTTATAAAGGCCATCGTTCCAAAAGCCTTCTTCACCACCCTATCTACATGAGACTCCACCTTCAGGGAACTATGCACTGTTATTCCTAGATCTCTCTGTTCCTCTGCATTCCTCAATGCCCTACCATTTACCCTGTATGTTCTATTTGGATTATTCCTGCCAAAATGTAGAACCTCACACTTCTCAGCATTAAACTCCATCTGCCAACGTTCAGCCCTTTCTTCTAACCGGCATAAATCTCCCTGCAAGCTTTGAAAACCCACCTCATTATCCACAACACCTCCTACCTTAGTATCATCGGCATACTTAATAATCCAATTTACCACCCCATCATCCAGATCATTTATGTATATTACAAACAACATTGGGCCCAAAACAGATCCCTGAGGCACCCCGCTAGTCACCGGCCTCCATCCCGATTAACAGTTATCCACCACTAATCTCTGGCATCTCCCATCTAGCCACTGTTGAATCCATTTTATTACTCCAGCATTAAATCCTAACGACTGAACCTTCTTAACTAACCTTCCATGTGGAACTTTGTCAAAGGCTTTGCTGAAGTCCATATAGACTACATCCACTGCCTTACCCTCATCAACATTCCTCGTAACTTCTTCAAAAAATTCAGTAAAGTTTGTCAAACATGACCTTCCACGCACAAATCCATGCTGGCTACTCCTAATCAGATCCTGTCTATCCAGATAATTATTAATACTATCTCTAAGAATACTTTCCATTAATTTACCCACCACTGATGTCAAACTGACAGGTCTATAATTACTAGGCTTACTTCTAGAACCCTTTTTAAACAATGGAACCACATGAGCAATACGCCAATCCTCCGGCACAATCCCCGTTTCTAATGACATCTTAAAGATCTCCGTCAGAGCTCCTGCTATTTCTACTTCAAACTTCCCTCAAGGTCCTGGGGAATATCCTGTCAGGACCCGGAGATTTATCCACTTTTAAATTTCTTAAAAGCGCCAGTACTTCCACCTCTTTAATTGTCATAGGTTCCATAACTTCCTTACTTGTTTCCCACACCTTACACAATTCAATATCCTTTTCCTTGGTGAATACCGAAGAGAAGAAATCGTTCAAAGTCTCTCCCATCTCCCTCGGCTCCGCACATAGCTGACCAGTCTGATTCTCTAAGGCGCCAATTTTATCCCTCACTATCCTCTTGCTTTTAATATAACTGTAGAAACCTTTTGGATTTACTTCCACCTTATTTGCCAAACCAACCTCGTATCTTATTTTAGCTTTTCTAATCTCTTTCTTAAGATTTCTTTTACATTCTTTATATTCCCCGAGCAATTCCTTTACTCTATGCTGCCTATATCTATTGTAGAATCCCTCTTTTTCCGAACCAAATTTCTAATATCCCTTGAAAACCATGGTGCTTTCAAACCTTTAACCTTTCCTTTCAACCTAACAGGAACATAAAGATTCTGTATCCTCATAATTTCACCCTTAAATGACCTCCATTTCTCTATTACATCCTTCCCATAAAACAACTTGACCCAATCCACTCTCTCTAAATCCCTTCGCGTCTCCTCAAAGTTAGCCTTTCTCCAATCAAAAATCTCAACTCTAGGTCCTGTCCTGTCCTTCTCCATAATTATATTGAAGCTAATGCTATTGTGATCACTGGACCCGAAGTGCTCCCCAACACATACATCTGTCAGCTGACCTATCGCATTCCCTAACAGGAGATCCAACACTGCCCCATCTCTAGTCGGTACTTCTATGTATTGTTGCAAAAAACTATCCTGCACACATTTCACAAACTCTAAACCATCCAGCCCTTTTACAGAATGAGCTTCCCAGTCTATGTGTGGAAAATTAAAATCTCCCACAATCACCACCTTGTGTTTACTACAAATATCTGCTATCTCCTTACACATTTGCTCTTCCAACTCACGCTCTCCATTAGGTGGCCTATAATACACTCCTATCAGTGTTACTACACCTTTCCCATTCCTCAATTCCACCCAAATAGCCTCCCTAAAGGAGCTCTCTAATCTATCCTTCCAAAGCACTGCCATAAGATTTTCTCGGACAAGCAATGCAACACCTCCTCCTCTGGCCCCTCCTACTCTATCACACCTGAAGCAACTAAATCCAGGAATATTTAGTTGCCAATCACACCCTTCCTGCAACCATGTTTCACTAATAGCTACAACATCATAATTCCAGGTATCAATCCACGCTTTAAGCTCATCCACCTTTCTTACAATGCTCCTAGCATTAAAATAGATACATTTAAGATACTCTCCACCTTCTCTCTCTTTTCATCCCTAACAATGCATTCAAATTTATTATCCTTTTCTTTCTTCTCCCCTACATCTTCGGGCTGAGTGCATCCCTTCTCCATCACCTGCCTTTCCTCCCTCACACACTGTCTACTTACTTGCTACTTACCTCCTCTCCCATAGTTTCCTCAAATTGATTCCCTCCCCCCACCCCCCATCTTACTAGTTTAAAGTCTGCCCTGTAGCCCTAGCAAACCTCCCCGCTAGGATATTGGTCCCCACAGGATTCAAGTGTAACCCGTCCTTCTTGAACAGGTCACGCCTGCCCCAGAAGAGGTCCCAATGATCCAGAAACTTGAATCCCTGCCCCCTGCTCCAATCCCACAGCCACGCATTCATCCTCCACCTAATTCTATTCTAATTAGACAATAGACAATAGGTGCAGAAGTAGACCATTCAGCCCTTCGAGCCTGCATCACCATTCTGAGATCATGGCTGATCATCTACTATCAATACCCGGTTCCTGCCTTGCCCCATATCCCTTGATTCCCCTATCTATAAGATACCTATCTAGCTCCTTCTTGAAAGCATCCAGAGAATTAGCCTCCACTGCCTTCCAAGGCAATGCATTCCAGATCCCCACAACTCTCTGGGAGGAGAAGTTTTTCCTTAACTCTGTCCTAAATGACCTACCCCTTATTCTTAAACTATGCCCTCTGGTACTGGATTCTCCCAGCATCTGGAACATATTCCCTGCCTCTATCTTGTCCAATCCCTTAATAATCTTATATGTTGCAATCAGATCCCCTCGCAATCTCCTTAATTCCAGCGTGTACAAGCCCAGTCTCTCTAACCTCTCTGCATAAGACAGTCTGGACATCCCAGGAATTAACCTTGTGAATCTAGGCTGCACTTCCTCTACAGCCAGGATGTCTTTCCTTAACCCTGGAGACCGAAACTGTACACAATACTCCAGGTGTGGTCTCACCAGGGCCCTGTACAAATGCAAAAGGATTTCCTTGCTCTTGTACTCAATTCCCTTTATAATGAAGGTCAACATTCCATTAGCCTTCTTCACTGCCTGCTGCACTTGCTCATTCACCTTCAGTGACTATGATGAACAAGGACTCCTAGATCTCTTTGTATTTCTCCCTTACCTAACTTTACACCATTCAGATAATAATCTGCCTTCCTGTTCTTACTCCCAAAGTGGATAACCTCACACTTATTCACATTAAACATCATCTGCCAAGTGTCTGCCCACTCACCCAGCCTATCCAAGTCACCCTGAATTCTACTAACATCCTCATCATATGTCACACTGCCACCCAGCTTAGTATCATCAGCAAGCTTGCTGATGTTATTCTCAATGCTTTCATCTAAATCGTTGATGTAAATCGTAAACAGCTGTGATCCCAATCCTGTGGCACCCCACTAGTCACCACCTGCCATTCCGAGAAACACCCATTCACTGCTACCCTTTGCTTTCTATTTGCCAACCAGTTTTCTATCCATGTCAATATCTTCCCCCCCCCCCCCCACAATGCCATGAGCTCTGATTTTACCCACCAATCCCCTATGTGGGACCTTATCAAATGCCTTCTGAAAATCGGGGTACACTACATCCACTGGATCTCCCCCGTCTAACTTCCTGGTTACATCCTCGAAAAACTCCAGTAGATTAGTCAAGCATGATTTGCCCTTGGTAAATCCATGCTGGCTCGGCCCAATCCTATCACTGCTATCTAGATATGCCACTATTTCATCTTTAATAATGGACTCTAGCATCTTCCCCACTACCGATGTTAGGCTGACAGGATGATAGTTCTTTGTTTTCTCCCTCCCTCCTTTCTTAAAAATTGGCTAACATTAGCCATTCTCCAATCCTCAGGAACTGATCCTGAATCTAAGGAACATTGGAAAATGATTACCAATGCATCCGCAATTTCCAGAGCCACCTCCTTTAGTACCCTAGGATGCAGACCATCTGGACCTGGGGATTTGTTAGCCTTCAGTCCCATCAGTCTACTCATCACCGTTTCCTTCCTAATGTCAATCTGTTTCATTTCCTCTGTTACCCTATGTCCTTGGCCAATCCATACATCTGGGAGATTGCTTGTGTGTTCCCTAGTGAAGACAGATCTAAAGTACTTATTAGATTCTTCTGCCATTTCTCTGTTTCCCATAACAGTTTCACCCAATTCATTCTTCAAGGGCCCAACATTGTTTTTAACTATCTTCTTTCTCTTCACATACCTAAAAAAGCTTTTGCTATCCTCCTTTATATTCCTGGCTAGCTTGCATTCGTACCTCATTTTTTCTCCCCGTATTGCCTTTTTAGTTAGGTTCTGTTGTTCCTTAAAAATTTCCCAATCATCTGTCTTCCCACTCACCTTAGCTCTGTCATACTTTTTTTTAATGCTATGCAATCTCTGACTTCCTTTGTCAACCACTGTGGCCCCTTTCCCCCCTTTGAATCCTTCCTTCTCCGGGGGATGAACTGATTTTGCACCTTGTGCATTATTCCCAGGAATACCTGCCATTGCTGTTCCACTGTCTTTTCTGCTAGGATATCTGTCCATTTAACTTTGGCCAGCTCCTCCCTCATGGCTCCATAGTCTCCTTTGATCAACTGCGACACTGACACCTCTGATCTGCCCTTATCCTTCTCAAATTGCAGATAAAAACATCATATTATGGTCACTACCTCCTAATGGCTCCTTTACTTCAAGATCGCTTATCAAATCCTGTTCATTACTCAACACTAAATCCAGAATAGCCTTGTTCCTGGTTGGCTCTCGTACAAGCTGTTCCAAGAATGCATCCCGTAGGCACTCTACAAACTCCCTATCCTGGGGTCCAGCACCAATCTGATTCTCCCAGTTCACCTGCATGTTGAAATCCCCCTGAAGCCCTCCCTCCTGCACCATTCTCTCAGTCACGTATTAATCTGTATAATCCTTCTGTTCCTTGCCTCACTTGCACGTGGCACAGGTAGCAATCCTGGGATTGTTACCCTGGAGGTTCTGCCCTTCAGCTTCGCACCTAACTCCCTGAACTCACTACGCAGGACCCCCTCACTCATCCTACCCTTGTCTTTGGTCCCTACATGGACCACGACATCTGGGTTCTTGCCCTCCCTCTGGAGAATAACCTACATCCGATCTGAGATGTCCTGGACCCCAGCACCAGGGAGGCAACATACCATCCGAGACTCCCAATCTTCCCCACAAAATCTATCTGCCCCCCTATCACTACCGCTCTCTTCTCTTCCCTCCTCCCCTTCCTAGTCGAGGGTCCAACCTCAGTGCCAGAGACAGGACCACTGCAACTTGTTCCTGGTAGGTCATCCCCACCAACAGTATACTTATTGTTGATGGGAACAGCCACAGGAGTGCTCTGCTCTCTCTGTCTGCTCCCCCTGCCTCTCTTGACTGTCACCCATTTGCCTACCTCCTGTCTTTTCGGTGTGACTACCTCCTGATAACTCTTACCTATCTCTGTCTCTGCCTCCTGAATGATCCATAGTTCATCCAGCTCCTGCTCCAATTCTTTAACTCAGTCTGATAGGAGCTGCAGCTGAATGCACCTTTTACAGGTGTGGTCATCAGGGACAACTGCATACGGAGCACACCACTGCTCTAACTGTCTCCCCCATTACCTGATCCCAGATTAGTCAGAATAAATGAAAAAAGTACCTACTGACCTTACCTTTTTATCTCAGCAAGCACGTACTCAGGCTCACTGATTTCCTCTCAATGAAGTCCCCTTGCGCCGAAGCCCGCTGAACCAAAGCCCAGCACTCTGCTGCCCGCTCCTAAAAAAGTGTAGGTGGACAAAAAAAAGGGTTGGCACGGACATAGAGTCATTGAGTTATACAGCACAGAAACAGGCCCTTTGGTCAAATTAGTCCATGCTGACCAAATTGCCCCATCCAGGTTAGTTCCATGTGCAGTATGATCCATAACCTTATAAACATTTCCAAACCATGTACCCAGTCCATCTTGTCTTTTAAAAGCTGATGTTGTACCTGCATCAGCCACTTCCTCTGGCAGCTCATTCTACATATATAACATATTTAAGTAAAAAAGATGCCTGTCAAGTTCATATTAAATCTTCTCCCTCAAACATATCCCCTCTAGTTCTTGATTCACCAATGTTGGGAAAAAGACATAGTGCATTTACCTTACCTACGCGCATCATGATTTGATACATCTTTGTAAGATCACTTCTCCGTCTCCTGTGCTCCAAGGAATAACGTTCCTGCCTGTTCGACTTCTGTATCAATCTGACTCAAATTAGGATCATTTGTAGGTTTTTGCAAATAAAACCACATGAGACGTTTCGGAAAAACGGTAACAACTGATTATTGTACTCCAAGCACTGAACACAAAGCGCAGTAATCACATCAGACCAACGTCTTCAAATGAACCCCAACCCAATGTCAATGGTTGTGAATTATGTACATTTCCACCAAATACATCATCCTACACTTTATTTATTGGATTTCTTTAGCCAGGATTTTAGTTGTTGTTGGACCTGTGCACCTGAATTGTTTCTAATTATGTTTGCAGCTGATGTGGCTCAACAATTCCAGTATGCTGTGCGAGTTATTGGAAGCAATTTTGCTCCCACTGTGGAGCGGGATGAATTTCTTGTGGCTGAAAAAATCAAGAAAGAAAGTAAGTTTTTTTATATAAAACCAGCTCCCTAACTTGTAACATGCTTGTTAGATAAGGAGGGAAGAAAATTAACAATGTAGCCATTCTTTTAGTTGTGAACTTGTACATTATTTAACCAGTTTTAAATGCACAGAGATAAAGAGGGCCTACCACAACTGGTTTTATCATACTTGTAGTCGTACAACAAGGAAGCGGGTCTTTGCGGCCAAATCATCCATGTTGAACATGGTTCCCATTTGCCTGAATTTGGCCTGTACACCTCTATGCCTTTACTGTCAATCTAACTGTCCAAATACCTGTTAAATGTTTTTAATGTGCCTGCCTCAACCATTCCTCTTGTCCTTGATCTATCAGCCCTGGAAAGAAAGCTGAGTGCATTCACCCTATCTATGCCTCTCCTATACCTATGTGAGAATCCTGCCCCCCCCCCCCCCCCATGTCCTAGTTAAAAATGTCTCAACCTGCTCAACCTCCATCAGTGCCCTAGATTCTGGTAACATCCTAGTTAATTTCCTCTGGTTATAGTTTTGTGAGCGCATTGAGAATTCTGTATGCATCAGTTGGATTACACCACAACAGACCTGATCAGTTTGACAGTTCTTCTTTAGTTATTTTCTTCACATCTGTTGTCATCCATGGGAAATCCCTCCGGTCCAATGATATATCTTTCTTTAACTAAGTCAGCTGTTGGATCCTGATGCTTTTGCGATCCAAAGCTTTTTCATAAATGAGACATAAGACTTCTTGCTTACGATTGTCTTAAGTATTGCAAGAGCTCAAAGCAAACAAGAAGGAGAAGCTGAGAGAACAAAAAGAAGACCAGACTAAAAAGTAGTATCAGAGATAACGGCAAATTCCAGTCATAACAATTAACCCATAAAATAGCCAGAATTGAGCAGCGTGGAACCTGCTACACCGTGTAAAATAAGAGTTTCTAGAAAAATATGGAAGCAACTGTACTCTATAATTGCTGGAATATTCACTGAACAATTCCATGTATATGCTTGGTGATTATAGAAAAATATGAGCAAGCACAGGAAAGTCAAACCACGTACAAGAAAAATAACAATTGTACATCCTAGTTTTTCTTTTAAAGCTTTTAGGGTGAAAAGAAATCCAGCCAATAAATGTGGGTCATTACAATGCTTGTTACATTCTATTAAAATTTCTGCACAAAGCACAGTTTATTGAATGCGTAAAGTATGAGGAATTTCTTGAGGTTTCACATTTTTTATACAGAATTGAATTGGGTTAGGTGGCTTTATAGAGATCTGATGTACGGGCTTGATTGTGGAACTCATTGTGCTGATTTTTTCTTGCAGTGGTGAGGCAGAGAAGGGAGGCAGATGCAGCTTTATTTTCAGAACTTCATCGTAAGCTGCAGTCACAGGTAAGTTTAAAAAAAAGTTTGTTGGATAGCAGAAAACAATGAAGAGCTGTTGCTTCTTTTAATATGCTTGAATGTCTAATCCCTGAGTCAGATAGACAGACATACTTTATTGATCCCGAGGGAAATTGGGTTTCATTACAGCTGCACCAACCAAGAATAGTGAAGAAATATAGCAATATAAAACCATAAATAATTATATAATAATAAGTTAATCATGTCAAGTGGAAATAAGTCCAGGACCAGCCTATTGGCTTAGGGTGTCTGACACTCCGAGGGAGGAGTTGTAAAGTTTGATGGCCACAGGCAGGAATGACTTTCTATGATGGACGCTCAGTGTTACATCTCGATGGAATGAGTCTCTGGCTGAATGTATTCCCATGCCTAACCAGTACGCTATGGAGTGAACACGAGGAAATCTGCAGATGCTGGAAATTAAAACAACACACACACAAAATGCTGGTGAAACACAGCAGGTCAGGCAGCATCTATAAGCACTGTCGACGTTTCGGGCCGAGACCCTTCATCAGAACTAACTGAAAGGAAAGATAGAGATAGAAAGTAGTTGGGGGAGGGGGAAATGCGAAATGATAGGAGAAGACTGGAGGGGGTAGGATGAAGCTAAGAGCTGGAAAGGTGATTGGCGAAAGTGATACAGAGCTGGAGAAGGGAAAGGATCATGGGACGGGAGGCCTCGGGTGAAAGAAAGGGGGGGAGAGCACCAGAGGGAGATGGAGAACAGGCAAACAACTAAATATGTCAGGGATGGGGTAAGAAGGGGAGGAGGGCATTAACGGAAGTTAGAGAAGTCAGTGTTCATGCCATCAGGTTGGAGGCTACCCAGCCGGTATATAAGGTGTTGTTCCTCCAACCTGAGTTTGGATACATTTTGACAGTAGAGGAGGCCGTGGATAGACATATCAGAATGGGAATGGGACGTGGAATTAAAATGTGTGGCCACTGGGAGATCCTGCTTTCTCTGGCGGACTGAGCATAGGTCCAGTCTGTGTCAGGTCTCACCAATATTTAAAAGGCCACACCGGGAGCACCGGACGCAGTATACCACACCAGCCGACTCACAGGTGAAGTGTCACCTCACCTGGAAGGACTGTCTGGAGCCCTGAATGGTGCTGAGGGAGGAAGTGTAAGGGCAGGTGTAGCACTTGTTCCACTTACAAGGATAAGTGCCAGGAGGGAGATCGGTGGGAAGGGATGGGGGGACAAGTGGACAAGGGAGTCGCGTAGGGAGCGATCCCTGTGGAAAGCCTAAAGAGGTGGGGAGGGAAAGATGTGCTTGGTAGTGGGATCCCGTAGGAGGTAGGAGAATTATACATTGGGCCTGGAGGCTGGTGGGGTGGTAGGTGAGGACAAGGGGAACCCTATCCCAAGTGGGGTGGCGGGCGGATGGGGTGAGGGCAGATGTGTGGAAAATGGGAGAGATGCACTTGAGAGAGAGTTGATGGTGGAAGAAGGGAAGCCCCTTTGTTTAAAAAAGGAAGACATTATGGAGTGGATGGGAGTCATTGTCCAAGATGGCATGCAATTTGGACAGCATCTGCTTTTCAGACACCACTGTCAGAGAGTCCAATTCCACCCCCCACAGCATCACTGGCCTTACGAATGAGTTTGTTGATTCTGTTGGTGTCTGCTACCATGATTCATTTTGAATTTTGAAGCTAGTGTGTGGGGAACAACATCTTCAAGTATGCAGTTGAAGAGTTCTACTCGTGTTTGGGAATTGAGAATATGTTCCATTAGATTAAATCATATCAAAGGAAAAATTATTGTAGTTGTGTTTGTTGGAGGCCAATTGTCTCAAATCCAGGATATGTCCTGATGAACTTGCAGCAGTATCCTAGCCAAAACATTTTCAGCTGCGTCATTCATCCATGGGAGGATATTTGCTGCTGATTGTAATGTTAAGCTCCCTTTGTAGGACTCATTATGAAGCTTGTCCTTAAGGTAAGAAATAGAACCAGGATTAAGCCCACCAATCCTTTGTGTCTCCACAGTTTATTCCTCGTTCTCTACTGCAGCATCATTTTCCATCAGAGTCCTCTTTTCCATTGGTTACCTAAATGTCTAACAGTCCTTTGATATGTGTTATGAATGAATTCATGACAAATCCCCCACAGTCCTGATAGTCCATGAACTCATGAACACCACCTTTTTTTTTGCATTACTGATTTATTTTGTAATTTGTACTAATTTTATGTAGTGCACTGTAATATTGCTGTAAAGCAACAAATTTAATGTCATATAAGACAGTAATAATAAAACTGATTAAGGTGATGTCCTTACAAAAGACAGGATAGGAAAAGACATAGCTATAGTAGTCAGTGGGTTTATAGTACATGTTGGAAGATAGTTTGACAACTGAAGTAGAGGCAGACGGGTGAAAGATGAAGGAAGTTGAAGTGGTGTTAGAAATAATTCAAGTTCTCAGGCTGCCAAGTCAAGCAACATTTAGGTGACTCTTGCCTGCAGTCCTAGTTGAATAATAACTTTTGTTTAACAGGGTGACTAAAACTGTACAGTAGTGGCCACCAACCTTTATAAGCCCAAGATCCCCTACCTCGGCCTTAGTAAAAGGCAAGATCGACCCCAGATCAATTAGTTAGACGCATGCACGCCAGGGCAGAAAACCCCGCGACCCAGAAGTAGAAACACCAGGGGTGCCCACCCTTTTTTTGCACGACGGACTGGTTTAATATTGACAATATTCTTGCGGACCGGGCGGGGGGGGGGGGGGGGAGGGGGAGGTGGGTGTTAAACACGACGGGAATACAGTGATACTTGAAGCAGGTTCCTTATGTCCCGTCTATTCTGCAATTTAGTTTTCGTGGCTCTCGGCACTTAGCTTCTGTCCCGCTCTGCTCAAGTTTTTTCTGCTGAAAAAACTCAGTGGGTTTGACTTTAAGTGCGGGGTGCTTGGACTCGGGGTACTGAAGCAGTTTTGAGGGCTTCATTGCCTCATCGGACAGCCCCCGGGCCTGAACTCCAGCCTGCCGCCAGACACCTTGGCCAGGTGCAGCTGGTCGTGGGTGGGGTGAGAGGACAAGGTCAGGGCCGGAGGTCCCTGTGCCGGGGCTGCAGCGGTCGCAGTCCGGAGAGAGTGACCGACTGAGAAAGGAGTGTGACAGAACGTCCGCCTACCGCCCTTGTAGGATCTATCGGCCGACAAGAGTTTGTTTCAGTCGATGCAGCGAGGTAGCTGCTCTGCTACTTACGAAACCCTGAGCCTGACTTGGGTCGTCTGCGAATATTTTATCACTGGGTTCCCCATGAACATTCAGTGTGATGAACAGGTTTAGAGGCGGTGCTCCAGGCCAGTAGTGACGGCACTTCCCACCGGCTGCCTGAGGCCAACCAGTGATCCCCTGCCCGAGGGTATCACTGTGGTTAGGTGACTGATGACCTCGTGTACGTTAAAGTTCAACAGTGGGCGTGATGGAATGAGGAAAGCTGCAGCTGACTCGTATCGTTTCCTCGTGGCCCGGTGGTTGGGGACCACTGAAGTACACTGTGTAATGCTGGGGAGCTATATGCATGCGTACTGGGCAGAAAAAATGGAACTAAGACCCCACAACCCAGAAACAATCTCTCAACAGTATTTGTGCATTTATTTTTCATTTTTTTTCGGGATCTGCTGGGAAAGTCTCAAAGATCGACTACTCGATCGCGATCAACGGGTTGGCGACCACCGCTGTACAGAACACTCTTAAGTGTGGCCTCATCAACATCTTATATAACTGCAAGCTAACTTCCCAACTCTTATACTCAATGCTCTAACCAATGAAGCCCTGTGTGACAAACACCTTCACCACCCTATCTGTGATGCACTAGTATTCCCAGGTCTGTCTGTTCCATTGTGTTCTCACGAGTGAAGAGGAGCGTGAAGGTACAGTCAAGCAGATGGAGAAATGTTTATACATTATAAATGTTTGAAACAGTGGACTGGACCTCATTCAAGGATTTATCTTTGGATCTGAATGAGTATGGAACAGCTGTCACTGACTTCATCAGGACCTCTATGGATGAGTGTGCCTTTGAGAACATACCCAGCCTTGCCAAACTAGAAGCCCTGGATGAAGAGATTTGCAGTTTGCTGGGAGCTAGATCTGTTGTGTTCAAGAACAGTGATCCAAGAAGACCAACTATGATCTCTGGAAAGCCATTGTGAAAGTGAAAAGGAAATTCCTGTGAAGTTAGAGACACAATATGAAGCATGATAGCCAAAGCAGGGTCTGCATGCCATTACTTCCTATAAGGTGAAACCTAATAGCATCTACCTGCATGTTGAAATCCCCTAATTACTATCATAACATTGCCTTTATTACATGCCTTTTCTGTCTTGCATCATAATTTATGTCACACATCTTGGCTACCGTGTAGGGGCCTAATTATAACTCCCCATCATGGTCGTCTTACTCTTGCAGTTTCTTAACTCTGCCCACAAGGATTCTACATCATCTAATACAATGTCACCTCTTCCAAAGATGCTAATGTTATTTTTTTTTACCAATGGAGTTCTCCCACTCCCTCTACTTACCTGTCTGTCCTTTCAATACAAGGTGTATCGTTGGATATTAAGCTTTCAGCTATGACTTAGTGTTGCCCACAACATCCTACCTGTCAACTGTCCTATCAGATCAGCTACCTTAATCCATATACTGTGTGCATTCAAATATAACACTTACAGTCCTGTATTCGTCATCCTTTTCGATTTTGCCCCTATGTTCCATTTCAATTCATCCCAAGAGATCAGCCTTTTCGAAGATACTCAAACCACCTTGGCTGGCACCAACAATCATTCCACAGTCAAGGTCACTTAGATCAGATTTCTTTCTTTATGTTTGGTCAGAGCAACAAATGAACCTCCTGAACATGGCTGCATACTTTCATGCATTGAGTTACATACATGTTCTTGTACCTGGTGGTGCGAGACCCGAATCAATTGTACCTTCTACCTGATATCAGCACGGTCTGGGTGGTGAGGACCTCTCACGATGGATGCTGTTTTCCTTCGACAGTGTTTCATGCAGATGTGCTCAATGCCGGGGGAACTTTACTCATGATTTACTGGGCCAAATTCACTACCTTTTGTAGGACTTTCCGTTTGAAGGCATTGGTGTTTCCAGTGCCTTTGCTAGCTGGGTCCTGTTGCTTAAGTTGACTGAATGATGAGCCACTTCGTTGCTACTTTGAGAAATTGAAGGGTGTAGTTCTATTAAGTACCATTAGCTTCTCATGTCTTAGGACTGTTCCCTCAATCTTCTCTGTCTGAACAAAGATAAAATAGGAATAAAAGTACAAAACAAGCCCAGTTTTATTGGGTTCAGCAATAATTCAGCAAAATAGAGTGGAACCTGTAATGTAATGGTAAGTCATTTGTGGAGTAACAAAATTCACTGAAGCAGGAGATTAAAAGCACACAGCATGTTCTCAAAAATAAAAATGGTAAGGCTGCCAAGTCCAGAATAATTGGATGAGAAGGTCCACAGAGTATCGGATAAGATGAAAAGGTGCTTAGAACCCTATTACAGCAAGCCAAAAAGAATATGGAAAAAATGGGTGAAATTAAAAGGGAAAGCAGAGTGGGGCCATGAAAAAAATATTGGTAGGTAAAATTAAAAAAAAGTTAAGTACATAAATGAGCAAGAGGATAACAAAAGTGAGAGCAGGGCTAATAGAAGTGACATAAGAGACTAGAGGCAGATATGGTCTCTGATTGAATACTTTGCAGCTGTTTTAACAAAAGTTGGGTGAAAATGTTCAAGCAGTTATTCGGAAGAAGCGAAGTGAAAATATTGACTGAGTTAAGTATCTTAAAAGATTAAAATGAAGGAAGTTCAGAATTTTTTGAAGGTAAATAAGTCACCAGATTTCTTCCTGTAAAACAGACATAAAAATTGAAAGCTCGACCATCCTTTGCAGTGATTTAAAAGGAAAGCATAGCAAGAGAAACTGAGTGTGGACTTTGTGAGGTTACAAAATAAACATTTAAAATTAAATAAATATTTAAAGATGGACATGGCAGGACAGGTGAAGTGTTTCAGCTGTAACGTGAGGGAGCTAGAATCAGAGAGTCATGGTTATACAGACAGGATCAGAGTGACGCAGACCATGTGGAGGAAAGCGGGATTAAAGTGGTCGACGTGGTCACAGTGGGCCAAACATGGTGTGGTAAACAGGCCCTTTGGCCCACCTTGTCCATGTTGACCTCTGTGCTTAGCTATACTGGTCCCATTTGGTCTGTAGCCCCCTTTGTCTTGGTGATTCAAGTGATTGCATAGATGCTGTAAATGTTGTGAGTGTATGTGCCTCCACCACCTCAGGCAGCATGTTCCAGAAGCCATTAGTGTCTTGTTGCCACATCTATAGTTTTAGCTAAAGGAGCTTAAGAGTCGAGCTGATTCAGACACTGCAATGCGTTCCGGAATGGGAAAGTGACCTGGATGCTTTACATTATCTAAAACACCAAGAAAAGTACTTATCTATTAATTTGCATAGGAACCAATGATCATTTGGTACATAAATTATTGTCTTTTCTTAAAATTTGTGAAAATACCTGCTGAAATACCACTCCCTTTCAAATCCTCAAGGGGAAGAAGATTTGAAAACGTCTGCCATGCAAGAGCATCTTGGAACTGCAAGTGAAATGAATATGTAGTGCCAGATGTCTAGTCTTGTGACAGTGCTAATATTCCCCAATCCCACTCCCTTCTGCTGTATTTCAATTTAACTTTTTTTTCTCTCTTGATCTGATTGGAATAAACTCGTCAAAGCAAACCTATCAGAGATCCATTATCATGTCCTTAACCTTTTTGCATTGGCGCCATGATTAACTTTTATCTCTAGGTAATTTAAATTTGAAGTTTCTTTTACTGTTATATGAATGGGTAAATTATTCAAAGACCAGGAATTAGGGTTTACTATTGTGCTAAAATTAAATGCAATTCTCTCCTACCCTCCTTATGAATGAATAGTGTTTACCTTCATGTTCGTGAACTACAGAAGAGTTGATTACTATTTTCCTCCTCCCTGCTATACTACCTTACTAGCATACTACTCAAACCCAAGCTGCTTGTGTTTGTTTCTTTCTTCCTCCTATCTCCATACTGTTCAATGTGTGAAGAGCTATTGGGTGAGTGAATTGTGATAATGGTGAATGTTCATTAAAAGCATTTGCTTTTTTTGTCTTTTACAGCACTTCTGCTTTGTAATGCATTATTCCAAAGATGAAAGTATGATTTGATGTAATGAATGTTTTTTCCTCCATGTCCAGGGTATAATAAAAAACAGATGGGCTGTACTCTACCTCCTGCTCAGCCTCAGTGAGGATCCACGTAAACCCCTGAGCAAGGTATTAAGAAATAGTTCTCGTTTGTTTAATTTTAACTGATAGGTTCCAATACTAATGTATTTTTCATGTTTCTCCCAAGGTGCTACTTTTGTCTTTCAGTAATGTTAAAACTGTGACAACTCAATGTTCCAGTCTTGATTCATCTATTTTCTTTTGACGCTTAATACAGCTTCTTTGCTTTTCAATTCTGTCCTTATTGCAATGAATCAGAGCTCTGAATTTTATGGTTTTATTTGCTTGCATTAGTACTCTTAATGGTTGTTCTGTTCTTCAATCTCATTGGGTGCCTGCTTTGTTGCTGGTGGGTACATGTTCTAAAATATTCTTACTTGTCAATCTCTTGCTACTTTTGAAGGTTTATAGTGTATGCCTTTGTGTTGTGATACACAAATCTCAAAATTATACGTCTAATTTAGGCGCCCACATTATTTTTCCAAGTGGTGAACAACAGTAATCCTAGCACCAATACATGGAACACTGTTTCTTATAATTTCATACATTTGTTAAGATTAACTTTTATCTGGGGGTAACTAAAATAAGGAGCTTGTGCCCACGTGAAGTAGTTGACGAAAATAACAGAAACTAGACAATGATGTGAGGGAGAAAGGAAAAGAATGACGTGAAGTAAAGTGATAAAAGATTCCTGTGAAAACTTGACTAACAAACAGTCTGCTGGAGAAACTCAGTGGGCCAAGCAGCATGTATGGGGGAGGGGGTGAAGCACTTGTTGACATTTTGGGTCAAAACTCTGCATTATGGTTTTGACCCAAAACTTGACTTGGTTTCCATCCAAAACGTCAACAACCCCTTTCCACCTGCCCTCTAGAGATGCTGCTTGACTTGCTGAGTTTCCCCAGAAGGGTTTGTTTTGACCAGATTCCAGCATCTGGAGTCTTTTATGTCTCTCGCATAAAAACCTATTGAGCTACTCGGAACTCCATTAAAAAGAAAGTGAAGTGCCTTCAGTACATTTTACCATGCTCGTAATTAGTTATAATGTAGAATTAAGTAATATTTGGTAATCATTTGCAATGTACCAATCGGGTACAGGGGGGGGGGGTTAAATAGTAATGAGTTTGCATTTGTATGCATATTCAGGAGAAGTACTGAAAAACTGGAACACCTTCTGCTGGGAACAGAATTTGACACATGACCTTAAGGGAAAAATTCTCTAGTAGCTTCATTCATACATTGAAGATTGAGATCATAACTTGGATCAAATGTTTCCTTTGCAGCTGATCCTTCCAGATTCTTATGTCTTAAGAAAGGCAGAGGAAGAAGCTATCATGATTCTGAATATCAGTGTGGGATTGAACCTGTGGTAGGTCCAGGTTACTTGAGGAATTGGGAGGTTATGCTTGTAAAGTTCAGGACAACAGGTCTGGACTAGGGGCAAGAAGTTATTCCTTTTTTTTTGCTGAGTTTTGCTCTTCAATATTTAAGAGATGTCTGGGATAATTAAATTATTTTCTATGTCATGATTCAGTTTTGTGACGTATCTCCAGTTTGCCAACTTTTTGTTTGTGAAGTGATACTCTGGTGGAAAGGAGATGATAGAGATTGAGTGGCAAGGATGCAAAGGACGTACCACAACAGAGGCACTTGAATGCATGTGTCCAAAAATATAAGTGGCAGGGCATGTTGAGAAAGTGGTTCATAAATCAATCGGAATGACAATATTGTAATCGGAGGTGAAGAAGGCAAAAGGGAAACAGTATAGAACTGGATACCATCCACCAGTTGTGATTGCCGTGCTCATATTTATCATCCTTGGGCTCATGTGAGGCCCCTTGAGAGAGTGTAGAAAAGGCTTACTGAATGGTTCCAGGAATGAAGGACGTCAGTGGTAAGAGGGGAGCACAGGAATCTCAACCTGAAATGTCATCCGACCATTTCCTTCCCCAAATTCTGGCTCACCTCTTCTTCCAGCAATTTGTTTTTGTTTTAGTTTTTATTTCAGTGTTAAGATTATATCGGAGAAGCTGGTGTTCATGAACAAAAAGGGTTGAAAGGAGATTTGATGGAGCACTACAAAATCATGGAGACAAAAGAGACTGCAAATGTGGGAATCTGGATCAACAGACAAAAAGCTGAGAAGCTCGAGTGGATCAGGCAGTCTGTAGAGGAAAATGGATGATTGATATTTTAGGAAGCAGTGCAACTGAAGGTTGCTGCCATTTCTCACCTTGGTTGCTGCCTGACCACAGACTTCCTCCAGTTTGTGTGTTGCTCCATTATACGGTCATGACTGGATTGGTAAAGTTAAATAAAGACATTTCCCAATATTGAGTGGCTCCAGGAGTCAGGGAACAGATTTAAAGATACAAAGGCCACATGAAGCAACATTGTTTAATGCAGAGTACAATTGAATTATTGATCTTGCCGTTAGTCAATCACTTTAGAACGAGAATTGGAAAAGTAGTTGAGACAGAATAGTTTGTTGAGTTTTGGAGAAAGAACAAGAGGAAGAAAATTGGACTGGCCTGTTTTCCCTACTAGGAAACAGTTAAAATTGCTGGGCTTGATGACCACCAGCTATGTCATTCTGATTGATGTAACTTCTGCTTCGAAGCAACGTAAGTTTAGATGTTTGATGTTTTTATAGATTTAGAAATACAGAACGGTAACCAAATCTGCCCCAGTGAGCCCATTTATACCCATGTGACCAATTAATCTAACTAATCAGTACTACTTTGAGTGAAACTGGATCATCTGGAGGAAAGTCATGCTACCATGGGGAGAATGTACAAACTCCTTACAAACTGGTGGGTTTGAACTCTGGTCACTCTCAGTGGCATAGTCTGGCAGCATAGCAGTCAGTGCAAACGTGATACAATTGTAATGTAATAACTTGAAGGACAATGCAGACTGTTCAGTAGCTTTTTTGTCATTCCTGTTCTGCTATTGGGCTTTACAACTTAAGAGCTAAGTATCTGTCCATAAAACATCTTTGTATAGAATTTCAAGGAGTATTTTGTGTGGTAACACTTGTTCATTGAATTGGAGTTTGGCATTTTCTTTTGTAATATTCTAACTTCATTGTCTAAAGTTCTGTTATTGTGCTTTTTCAGGTAGCTAATTATGCGGCATTATTTGCGCAAGCATTACCAAGAGATGCTCATTCTACTCCTTACTACTACTCCAGACCACAGTCTCTTCCCCTGACTTATTCTGACAGGGCTGCTTCCTCTCAAAGTGTTGGCAGCATGGGAAGTAGTGGAGTTGGCAGCCTTAGTATTTATGGCTTAAATGGGCCAACACCAACCCCTCAGTCATTATTACCAGGGTAAGTAGTCTTCTTGTCTCTAGCCTGGAAGTGAACTCAGTGAGTTATTCTAAACTACTATGGAATTGTTTCTGAATGAAGCCATTTTACTTCTGTGTTCAGGCCAGTCAAAAACCTAGCTCTCCAGATTAATCCCACTTCAGTCTTATGTTTTGTAACTACAAACCATAAGAATTAATTAAAAGGAAAAAATGGGGAGTCGAACTTTGTTTTTACTTTAGGTGAGGCACGTTCGTATGATGTGGCAGCGTAGTAACGTAGGCCATTTATGTACTTTTATATATTAACCTGTAATGCATTATACAAACAGCAAAGAATGCTTAACCAATATATTTACAATATTACTTGAATATTACTGAAATATTAAATAGACAACACTCCTCCCTTTCAACTTGTATGCATATATACAGTACTGTGCTGAAGTCTTAGGCACATATATATAGCTAGGGTACTTAAGACTTTTGCATAGGACTGTGTTCGTGAATCTGGAGGGAGCAAAGGATGTTGCAAGGATGGAGTGCTGCAGGACGGATGTGGGACAGGTGGCACAGCGGGAGTGCCAGAGGCAGGAGGTGGTGTAGGTGCGGGCACACCCAGCCCTTTATGTATATACTTGTACATACTGTATAGTACAACTCCTTTATAGACGTCCACAGCATAGTAAAAAAAGATAAGTTGTCCCATTCAGGCCAAAAGATTTAATTGCTGTGGAGGATTTCTTACCCTTGTGTGATAATGCATTCCTAGACAAGGGGATAACTGCTTGGCAGGTGAGACATGTGGCTGTGAAACTTTCTCAGGTTCTGGGGCCTCCTCTGTGTTGTTGTAGGAGTTGACTCTGGGACTGCAGGAAGTGGTTCTGACAGCTGTGGCCACCATTCTTCTCTGACAATTCATTACTGATCCTAACTGATCAATGTATCATCTCCAGATGATGTCAGGCACAATCTTAACTGTGGAGAAGAGTGGTCCACTTCTGTCCTTAATCTATCCAAGTACTCACTTTTGAACACCTCTGTAGTCCCTTGCCAGGACTGCTTGTCCAGGAACGAAACATCGAACCTTTTTGTTTGAGGAGCCTTCAAATTGTCTCAGCTGTTTGTCCTGCATACTCCTTCTGAGACTGGGTTTGAGGAAATCTTAAATGTGAACACGAAGGATAACTCGGACAGTATAGATGATGACTCGTTGGTAGTGGACTGTGCTGCATTGTGATACGCAAGGAAACCGATGAGCTTCTGATTCATTGTCAGTGTAGTGTGTTCTGCCAACATTGCTCGCAGTGTTCTTCAGGCTCCTGACAGGCCTTTCCGCCAAGCCATTTGTCGTTGGGTGGTCGTCGTCTTTGGTTGTCCATAGAATTCCAATAATGACGTCCACTCCTTTAACGGTGAGATCTTCGATGACTATACAGTCCTATCCTGGACTCCCCAAGCTCTATTGCAGGTGGGACATGTATATGTGGTAGTAGTGGTGGCAACCATGGCTGCATTTCTCCTGGCTCTCTTCTGCTGTCTTCTGGTTGTTCTTTCCATCTCCAGAATACGAACCCCGTCCCTCCACAGCTGTTGCCAAGTGTGACGCTCAGCAGCAACATCCTCCAGGTCCTCAGGTCTGATCTTGCACTTCCTTAAAGCATTCTTCATCTGATCCTTATAGCGCTTCTTCGGCCCGCCAGCAGAGTGTCGACCATGATGTAGCTGGCTGTATAACACTCTGCAGGGTAGCCAGCATGGGGGGCATCCTTATCATGTGCCCCAGCCACTGCAGCTGACGCTAGGTGATCATGGCCTCGATACTTATGCAGTTGGTCTTTACAAGCATTTCAGTGCTTACCTGCTCACGCCAGGTAATTCCCAGGATGTGCTGAAGGCAGCTTATGTGGAAGCGCTCCAAGGACTTGACGTGACAGCTATAAGTTACCCAAGTTTCACAGCTATAAAGGAGGGTGGTGACACACACCGCTTGGTATACAGCGACCTTTGTGGAGG
This sequence comes from Hypanus sabinus, assembly GCF_030144855.1. Classification (NCBI taxonomy): domain Eukaryota; kingdom Metazoa; phylum Chordata; class Chondrichthyes; order Myliobatiformes; family Dasyatidae; genus Hypanus; species Hypanus sabinus. The sequence goes on along the minus strand of NC_082710.1, from coordinate 147,971,394 downwards.
GACAAAGGCTCCTGTTCTGAAAGACTTTACGCCGAAGTCTCCCAAAGGCAGCTGATGCCTGTTTAATGTGGCTTGGATGTTGTTACGGTGCTGAGATAATATGTCTTATTCCATTCATTTTTAGGAATACAGGTGTTTCCCCCTCCCCCCACAAAGGTAGAGTGTTTATATGAAACTTCTCTTAAGCCAAAACGGCATAAAGTGAAGAACCGTTAATTTATATGGGAAAAATTTTCATAAAAGCAAAAATCCTCTTTGTAATGTGAAAACAGGTTACTAATGTAGTTCTTTTGTAAAAGCGAAGCGGTGTAAAGTGAACATTCGTAAAGCGGGGGACACCTGTAATTGAAACTGTTCCACACCAGACTGTGGTCTATTGTCACTGACTAAGTGTTCTGGAGCACCAGTCCTTGTGATGAGGTTTCTTAATACACCAGCAGTTTGCAAGGCTGTAGAAGATAATATTGGGAACACTCAGCTGCATCTACTTCTATCAAGTAATTTGTGCCTATGAATGGTCCAGCAAAGTCTACATGAACGCTCTGTCAGGGTAAGACAGGCTGTTGCTGGGGATGGAGAGGTGATGCTCTTGGTATCTTCTAGCATTGGCAACCCAAACACTACATGGCAAGATGCTCAGTCTGCTGATCCATCCACTAGACAAAGCTTAGAGCTAATACCTTCATTGTAACCACGTCTAGTTGATCACCAAGCTCTCAGCTTGGATGGTACATCCATTCTCAATCTCCACATAAAGCAACCTCTGTGAGGAAACTTGAGTTGCTGGTGCACATCCGGCCATTTTGAGTGGCATTGCAGACCTGAGACAGTGTGGATGTTTTTCTGGTTTCCCTTCGGATCATCTTTGCCATCATAAGAAGACTTCTGATTTGCATTAGGGAGAATATGTCAAGAGGAGTGTCCTTTCTCTTTAATAAATTTTTCCGGTAGTTCCTAGGGTAAACCAGGATAATGCATCAGCATTTCCATGATCAGATCATTCTCTTGAAATCTATCTCGTGATTGTGTCCTCCAAGAAATTGAGACCATCTCTGAATTCCCTTTGTGAATTGGAAATGGAGATTAGGGATTCCTGGTTGATGATCAGTACTGAGGTAAATGCTCTCCCATACAAGTACTGGTTGAAATGTTTTACACCTCAGAACTAGTTTCAAGGCCTCTCTATCAATCTGTGTGTAATTTTTCTCTAGCGGTAAGGCTACGTCATGCAAAGGCTGTGGGGCATTCACTTCTATCATTCATAACATGACATGACTGTACCTATATCATCATTACAGGCAAGCTTCACTGGACGACATGGATTGTAATGTATGAGTACAGTGTCTGACGTCACCATTTCCTTTTTGAAAGCCACCACACACTGCCCCTTGCCATTTCTTTCCGATATGTAGTAATGAGTTTAAGGGGTGGCCCACAGTAGCCAGGTTTGCCTGGAACCTGTTACAGTAATTGACAAATTCTAAGAAGGACCACAACTGTGACACATCCTTTGGCCTTGGGCTATCCACCATTGTTTGAATTTTCTCTGCACACTTGAGTAATCCTTGGGCATCAATGATGTGGCCATAATAAGTGATGCTTGTTTCAAGGAATTCACACCTGTTGCATTGTGCTCTGAGCCCATAATCTTCTAATCTTTTTAATAATGTTTTGAGATTTTGTCATCCTTACCAGTAACAATGAGGTCATTGAGGTAGCACTCAGTGCCTGGGCTGCCTTGCAGCACCAGTTCCATGGCTTTCTACTAGAGTACAGGTGCAGTTGCTAATCCAAAAATAAGCCTATTATAGCAATAAAGCCCGTTGTGAGTATTTGTGGTGAGAAACACTTTGGACTCTTCTTTCAATTCCATCTGTAGGTAGGCCTCAACTAAGTCCACTTTGCTGAATTGTTGCCCTCCAGAAAGGTTTGTGAGGATATCTTCTATCCTGGCAGAGGGTATTCATCTACTTTCAGTACTTAGATGGTGAGCCCAGTCTTCACAGATCCTGACAGACCCATTCTTTGCTGCTGGCTTTGCCTGTTGGCTCTACTGAACTTTGGGGGAAAAATCCTTCAGCCTCCATGCAATGTAGCTCACCAGTGTGGATAGTATAAGGAACTGGACAGGTTTTGCAAAACTTTTGCATTTACCCTTGATATGGTTGAGTTTTCCATTGTCATCCTTGAACACTGCTGTGACATAATCCTGTACCTTAATTCACTTTCAGTTGACTATTGCAGAGGATGTGGCATGCAAATAGTGGATGGATGTTCAGTCAAGTTGTAGTTGTCCCAGCCGCTCATGACCCCACAATGCTGGTCCTCTTGTTTTTACCACTTACAAGGCCAATGTGGCTGAGGTTGTTGTATTTCACTGTCATTCCCACAGTATAAGTTCTTAGTTGGATACAGTGCCTATAAAAAGTATTCACCACCCCCCCCCAGAAGTTTTCATGTTTTATTGTTTTACAACATTGAATCACACTGGATTTAATTTTTTTTTTGACACTGATCAACAGAAAAGGACTATTTTGTGTTAAAGTGAAAACAGATCTCTACAAAGTGATCTAAATTAGTTACAGATATAAAATACAAAATAATTGACAGCATAAGTATTTAACCCTCGTTAATATGACACACCAAATCATCACAGGTGCAGCCAGTTGGATTTAGAAGTCACATAATTAGTTAAATGGAGATCATTAATGTGCAGTCAAGCTGTTTCAATTGATTGTAGTAAAAATATATCTGGAAGGTCCAACTGCTGGTGAGTCAGTATCCCTGGCAAAAACTACACCATCAAGTCAAAAGAACACACCAAGCAACTCCATGAAAAGGTTATTGAAATACACAAGTCAGAAGACAAATACAAGAAAATATCCAAGTTGCTGAATATCCCCGGATTTGTTATGTCAGTCATCAAGAAATGGAAAGAATATGGCACAGGTGTAAATCTGGTTAGAGCAGGCCATCCTGAAAAACTGAGTGACCATGCAAGAAGGGTCCAGTAAGGGATGCCACCAGAGACCTGTGATAACTCTGGAGGAGTTACATTGACTGAGATGGGAGAGGCTGCGCATTCAACAACTGTTGCCCAAGTGCTTCACTAGTTGCAGCTTCATGGGAGTGTGGCAAAGAGAAAGCCACTGTTTGAAAAAAAACTCACATGAAATCTCAGCTAGAGTTTGCCAGAAGGCATGTGGGAGATTCTGAAGTCAGCTAGAAGAAGGCTCTATAGTCTTATGAAACCAAAATTGAGCTTTTTAGCCATCAAACTAAATGCTATGTTTGGTGTAAGCCAAACACTACACATCATCAAAAACTCACCATCCCTACCGTGAAGCATGGTGGTAGTTACATCATGCTGTGGGGATGCTTCGCTGCAGCAGGCCCTGGAAGGCTTGTGAAGGTAGAGGGTAAAGTTAATGTAGCAAGATACAGGGAAATCCTGGAGGAAAACCTGATGCAGTCTGCAAGACAGTTGCGATTGGGAAGTTTGTTTTCAAGCAAGACAATGATCCCAAGCATAAAGTCAGAGCTACACAGGGATGGGTTAAAAACAAAAAAAGTTAATGTCCTGGAATGGCCAAGTTAGAGTTCAGTCCTCAATCCAATTGAGAATTTGTAGCTGGATTTGGAAAGGGTTGTTCATTTGCGAAACCCATGTAATCTGACAGCTTGAGCAATTTTGTAAAGAACAGGGAAAAATTGCCATGTCCACACACTCAAGGCTGTAATTGGTGTCAAAGGTGATTCTATTAAATACTGACTTGAAGGGGGTGAGTAATTACGCAATCAATTATTTTGTGAATAATAATTATAATAAGTTTAGACCAATTTGTAGGGATTTGTTTTCACTTTGACAATAGTGATTCTTTTCTGTTGATCGGTGTCAAAAAGGCTAAAATTAGTCCACTGTGATTAAGCAATAAAACATGAAACTTCCAAGGTGGGGGATGAATACATTTTTTTATAGGCACTGTATCTGCAGGTTTCAGTTCAGTAACTTTGAAATCAATATAAAGAAGGAACTACTGGAGGGGGTACATCACTGGACCTCCTGGCTAAAGAAGTGGGCTAAGTGGTGGACGTAGCTGTAAGCACTTTTTCTATTAGTTTTAAAGTGGTTATGAAGTAGGGTTATAAATAAGTACAGGAAAAGAGCGTAGATTTTACTGTAGAGGAAGCCACCAAGGCTAAAGAAATGGGGGAAATGAGTGCTGTTGTCTTGGAGAACATTAATTAACAGGGAGAAGGTACTGGAGGCCTTAAAATGCTTTAAGGTGGATAAGTAACAGATTCTGACCTATTGCATTCTCAGACCTTGTGGGAAGCTAGAGAAGAAATTGCAGAGGCCCATACAGAGATGTTTCTTCATGTCTGGCCACAGATGAGGCTCTGGAGGTCTGGAGATCGGCTCATGTTCAAGTTCAAGTTTAATTGTCAGTCACCTGTACATGGATACCCATGAATACAGCTAATTGAAATAGCTGAGTTCATGAGTGTTGCAACAGTCTGCAGTCAAATACAATATACCTTGTCTTCTGCTGAGCAAACACTGGAGAGCAGCACCAACTCCAGCATGGACACCGCACCACACCACCTCCAGCACTCCAGTGGAGTGCCCTGACTCCAAAGCCTCTCGCCTGGGTGGCTGCAGTTAGGTGACACCACAGTTTGAGGCCTTGTCCTTGTTGTGACTGAGACCACGCAGCTCCCTCACTGTTTGTTTATAGAACAGTGAATCGGACTTGCAGTATTCCACATTACCAGTGTCCAACAGGAACTTGTGATTGCAAGAAAAGTGACTAAGATGATCAGTTGATGTTAGACTCCACAGCGACTTAGCGCACCAACTCCTCTCTGTCGCAGGCAGCAGCACAGTCCACATCCAGTCCAGCTCCTTCAGTTTCTTTTCTAATGAGCAACTTGCAGATGGGATAGATCTGCAGTACTTTTAAGTTCTTAATGTCCAGTGGCGTCTTACATTTGTAAAAAAAAACATGTTTAAAAAAGACAATAACACCTTTGGTTGGCCCTGTAGAACTTGCTGTATCCAAGCATGTCGCCATGTTTAAAAAAAGATAGCAAAAAGAAGCCAGACTGGGGAGTCTGACATCGGTGGTGGGCAAATTGTTGGAGGGGATCCTGAGGGACAGGATCTACCAATGTTTGGAAAGGCAGGTTCTGATTTGAGACAGTCAGCATGACTTGTGCATGGGGACAGCAAGGAAGGCTATCACAGCTTGCAGCAGGATCTGGACCAGCTGGAAAAATGGGCTAAAAAATAGCAGATGGAATTTAATGCAGACAAGTTTGAAATACTGCACTTTGGGAGGCCAAACAAGAGAAGGACTTGCACAATGAAAACTGGGGCACTAAGGAATGTTCTAGAACAGGGGTCTGGGAATACAGATCAATAATTCCTTGAAAGTGGTGTCATGGGTAGAAAGGGTTTTAAAGAGAGTGTTGACATGAAGAAGGCTTTTGGCTCAAAATGTCAACGTTTCCATGGATGCTGCCTGACCTGCTTGGCTCCTCTAGCATTTTTCTTGTGTTTATATTTGATATGTTATGTTGAAGTTGGAAAAGATATTGGTGAGGGCTACTTTGGAGGTTTGTGCTCATTTCTTGTCACTTGTCTACAAGAAAGATACCAATACGATTGAAAGAGTACAGAGAAAAGTTATCAGCATGTTGTTGCATCTTGACCTGAGTAATTGGTAATAGTTGAATAGGTTAGGACTTTATCCCCGGAGCATAGGAGAATGAGAAGATTGTGAGGGATATATATAGGGTAAGTACAAACAGGCTTTTTTCAGAGGGGTCGGGTGAGACTGGAACTAGAGGTCATGGGTTAAGGGTGAAAGGTGAAATGTTTAAGGGGAACATTGTTCAGTCAGGATGGTGAGAGGGTGGAATGAGCTGACAGCTGAGTTAAGCTGATGAGCCTGTTCCATGCTCTGTGACTTGAGTGACTGCAGATGATGGAGCCTGGAGCATCAATCTGCTGAAGGAACCCCGCGGTTAGGCAGCATCACTAAGAGGAAAGGCATACTTAACCTCTCAGGTCAGAATCTTTTATCAAGACTGCCAGTAAACAGCTTGTCAAAGTTGAATAGCTACTTACTGTTAATGTAATTTCTGTGCATTTCCCCCTCTTCCTTGTTGATCTTAACTGTCTTTCTCTAATTAATTTCCTTTTCTTTCTCCTCCCACCCCCACTATTTTGTCCCTCATCCCAGTTCATTATTTTTCTCCCATGCTCCTCTCTGCCCTTCCTTTTCCCACACTCAATTCCCAGTCTCTGAAATGGCATCAACATAAATACATTATTTATTTATTGATAGGTACAGCACAGTAACAGGTCTTTCTGGCTGAACAAGCTCATGCCACCAAATTATACCCATATGACCAATTAACATGTTACAATTATCGGTTGTTCACTGCAAGTGTTCTGCTGCCTTGATTATAGTGTATTTTAAGTTGCATATTAATTACTAGAAAATAACATTTTTAAATGTGGTCATATTGGAAAAAGTAACTTCTAATGCTTTTTTAAAATCTCACTCAGACAAACGTATCAAAGTACAGCAACAGCAGATGCAATGAGACAGCAGTTAGGATCGCGGCTTGCGTGGGCATTGTCTGCTGCTCAACCCTCATCATTATCTACCTCAAAAGGACTTCCAGGCTCAATGTCTCGGAATATGTCAAGGCTGAGACGTGAAGGTGATCTTGGCTGTAAGTACTCCAACTTCTTATGTAGGCAGCAGGTCAACATGGAAAATGTTTTTCCAACAACACGGACAAAATGCTGGCGGTTCTCAGTAGGCTACGCAGCTTCTATTAAAGAGAGTAAACAGTCAACGTTTTGGGCTGAGACCCTTCATTAGGACTGCTGAATTCCTCCAACATTTTTGTGTGTTGCTTTGGATTTCCACCATCTGCAGATTTACTTGTGTTTATGTTTTCAGAATCCTTCTATAGATTATCGCTGCTGTTGCGGAAAGTTTCTATGTGCACATTGGTTGCTATGTTTCCTATATCATATCAACTGGGACCATTTAATTGAATGTACACTTCCACTGGGGTTGGTTTCAGGGTGTTTGGCTTTTGTGGCCAGTGTGAGTTGTAGCTGGCGAGGTGGTGTGGCAAACTTGCTATGGGCATTTCAGCAAGTGGAAGAAATTTTAATTTTTGTGTGATATGTCTCGATTGCTGTTTGATGGTGTAATTCTACTTGTACTGTGGTCATACTACATAATTTGTTCACATTTGATTTAATTAGATCTCCATTTCATGCCTTTTACAAGATATTAGTAACCTCCATCTTGTTCAGCTTTGCTTTTTTAAATGCAGTAGATTCCAGTTAATTGGGATAGATCATGGCCTGTATATTTTGGCTGAGTTAAGCGTCTGTCTCAATTAGGTATAAATTAGTTTAAAAAGGTATAAAAAGACAAATTACTGTTTAACTGAGTAACAGATTATGTATTTAAGTGGAATTCAGAACAAATTAGAACACCACCAATACTACTAGTGCTTGGCCATCGTATTCGACGATGAAAGGAAACCCATGTGGGAGAGTTTAAAGTGGGAAAGCCATTGTTAAAGTGGAAGTCTTGGTCTAATGGTATAAGTAATCATCACAACTGGGGTCTTCCTTGGTTACAGTGGATAACCACATCTTCTTCTGTGCCCCATCCTGCCCTTCACTCTCCATGGTGCAACATAGAACTGCCTTCCTGGCTGTTGGGTCTCGCTGTAGATCTTTTCTGCTTAGTCTGCAGGAGCTGACATAGCATGCTAGGACAGGAATGTCCCCATCACACCCGGGTATCTGACCCACCAGCTCCCCTCAACTGGTTTAGCCTGCCTGCCAAAGCACTGTACTGGGGTTCGGCCACTGTCACATGCAAACAGCTACTTGGAGTCACTGGTGAGAGCTGAGTAGCCAGTGGGAACCAAAGGTAGCATTCAAGACCTTCAAATTATTCATAACTTGTTGAAGTAGTGAAATCATTTCATTTTCACTCCCTGCATTTCCAAGCCTGAATACTTGAAACCACACTGAGCAGAACAATTCTGTATTGTCTCGCTGCTTATTTCTTACCAACCATCAAAGACAAAAATCTCTGCTTTTTAAACATAAACAAGTGCAACTGATGCTAGTTAGAAACTGCTTGGTAATAGTCTCCTGTCCCTATTAAGTGCCATTGTGTCCCAATTCAACAAAAGGAATCCCAACTATTTTCTCTTATTTTGCATTCTTCAATTGTCACAAATAAGTGGCTGCCCCATTAACCAATGATCCAATTAATTGGAATCCATTAAGTTTTTTTCCATGCAGAATTGATGAATTAATCAGCTTTAGCACAAGCCTCCCAATGTTAGAAACATCAAAAAACTACAGCACAGTACAGGCCCTTCGGCCCACAATGCTGGTGAAACATGTACTTACTTCAGAAATTACCTAGGGTTACCCATTGCCTTCTATTTTTCTAAGCTCCATGTACCTATCCAGGAGTCTCTTCAAAGATGTATCCACCTCCACCACCATTGCCGGCCGTCCATTACACCACTCACCACTCTCTGTGTAAAAAAAAACACAACAACAACAACAACTTACCCCCGACATCTCCTCTGTACCTACTTCCAAGCACCTTAAACCTATGCCCTCTTGTGCTAGCCATTTCAGCCCTGGGAAAAAGCCTCTGACTGTCCACACAATCAGAGCCTCTCATCATCTTATACACCTCTATCAGGTCACCTCTCATCCTCCATCACTCCAAAGAGAAAAGGCCAAGTTCATTCAACCTATTCTCGTAAGGCATGCTCCCCAATCCAGGCAACATCCTTGTAAATCTCCTCTGCACCCTTTCTATGGCTTCTACATCCTTCCTGTAGTGAGTTGACCAGAAATGAGCACAGTACTCCATGGGGTCCGACCAGGGTCCCAGCTGCAACATTACCTCTTGGGTCTTAAACTCGGTCCTATGGTTGATGAAGGCCAATGCACTGTATGCCTTCTTAAGCACAGAGTCAACCTGTATACGGACTCACACCCCAAGATCCCTCTGATCCTCCACACTGCTAAGAGCGTTACTATTAATACTATGTTCTGCTATCATATTTGACCTACCAAAATGAACCACCTCACACTTATCTAGGTTGAACTCCATCTGCCACTTCTTAACCCAGTTTTGCATCCTATCGATGTCCCACTGTAAACTCTGACAGCCCTCCACTATCCAAAACACCACTAACCCTTGTGTCATCAGCAAATTTACTAACCCATCCCTCCACTTCCTTATCCAGGTCATTTATAAAAATCACCAAGAGTAGGGGTCCCAGAACAGATAGCTGTGGCACACCACTGGTCACCGACCTCCATGCAGAATACGACCTGTCTACAACCACTTTTTGCCTTCTGTGGGCAAGCCAGTTCTGGATCCACAAAGCAAGGCCCCCTTGGATCCCATGCCTCCTTGCTTTCTCAATAAGTCTTGCATGGGGTACCTTATCATCTCACACTTGTTCTGATTGAACACCTTTGACAACCCTTCTCACTATCTAAAGCAAAGCCATCTGCAAACTTAATCTGCCCTCCTACACTTTCATTCTAGTTATTTATGTATACTGTACCCGTTCCATTCTCCATCCTAAATACAAGATTCTGGGGTATCTTATCAAATGCCTTTTTGAAATTCATATACATTACACCTGCTGCTCTATCTTCATCTATGTGTTTAGTCACAATCTCAAAAAATTCCATTTAGCTCATAAGCCATGACCTGCCTTTGACGATTCCCAATCATATTATGCCTCTCCAAATGTTCATAAAGACTCACTGGTCTATAATTTCCTGGGCTATCTCTACTCCCTTTCTTGAATAAGGGAACAGCATCTGCAACCCTACAATCCTCCAGAACCTTCCCCATCCCCATTGATGATGCAAAGATCATTGCTAGAGGGTCAGCAATCTCCTCCCTCGCTTCCCACAGTAGCCTGGGGTACATATCGGCCAGTCCCGGTGACTCATCCAACTTGATGCTTTCCAAAAGTTCCAGCACATCTTCTTTCTTAATGTCTATATGCCCATGCTTTTCAATTTGCTGTAAGTCATCCCTACAATCGCCAGGATCCTTTTCTGTAGTGAATACTGAAGCAAAGTATTATTAAGTACCTCAGCTACCTCCTCTGGTTCCATACAAACTTTTCCACTGTCACATTTGATTGGTCCTATTCTCTCACATCTTGTCTTGTCCTCTTGCTCTTCACATACTTGTAGAATGCCTTGGGGTTTTCTTTACTCCTGCTCGCCAAGGCCTTCTCATGGTGCTTCTGGCTCTCCTTGTTTCATTCTTAAGCTCCTGCTTGCTAGCCTTATAATCTTCTAGGTCTCTATCATTAAATAGCTTTTTGAACCTTTCATAAGCTTTTCTTGACTAGATTTTCAACAGACTTTGTACTCTACAGTTCCTATACCCTACCATCCTTTCCCTGTCTCATTGGAACGTACCTATGTGGAACGCAACACAAATATCACCTGAACATTTGCCACATTTATTCTGTACATTTCCCTGACAACATCTGTTCCCAGTTTATGCTTCCAAGTTCCTGCCTGATAGCTTCATATATCCCCTTTCTCCAATTAGACACTTTCCTCACTTGCTGTTCCTATCCCTCTCTAATGCTCTGGTTAAGGAGATAGAATTATGATCACTATCTCCAAAATGCTCTTCCAATCAGAGACCTGACACCGGACCAGATTCATTTCCCATTACCAGATCAAGTACAGCCTCTCCTTTTGTAGGCTTAATTACATATTGTCAGGAAACTTTCCTCAACACACCTAACAAAGTCCACCCCTTGCTCTAGGGAGATGCTAATCAATATTTGGGAAATTAAAATCTCCCACCATGACAACCCTGTTATTATTACACCTTTCCAGAATCTGCCTCCCTATCTGCTCTTCGATGTCCCTGCTGGTCAAGGAATTCTTTCCTTACTCCATCCCCTGAAGGCATGAGGCATGAGGCATGAGTTCCCAGCCCAGTGTCTGAGCACTTTCAGAGTTCTAAGACATGACATTACCAGTACCTGGGCAAGTGTTTCCCCGTGCCTTATGGGCTTCAGGATTTTATTGGCCAAGCAGTGAAAGTGCTTAATGGCCATCAGCAGAAAGGAATAAGGAAATGCTTGAAATGGACAACAGGTTGAGCAGTAGAGAGAAAGAGTTGATATTAAACAAGAGTTTTATGGTCTAATGGTCTATGGCAGGGTTTTCCAATTAGTTTTCCACAAGGGCCAAATTATGTCATGCATGCCAAGGGCCAAAATGTCCAGGGTTTTTTCCATTGCGCTAGTAAGCTGTTTATGGGCAGATGTTGTTGTTGCTGTTGTTGTTATTATTATTATTATTAATATTATTTATTATTATTATTATTATTATTATTATTAGTGGTAGTAGTAGTAATTTAGGCCTGGGATTCTCAAAACCTGTGTTGTGGGTCACAGAAGAAAAAAAAATGCATTCTTGTAACAAAATAAGTCCAAATCCGACCATTTAATTATGACAATTGTCAGCTGTCGCATTGAGAACTCATCTGGGACTTAAAACAAACACACACACACACACACACAAGTCTTCACCACTTCTCTTCTACACAGAGTTTTAGTGGTACTGCCTTTTCCACTGTTTCTGTTCTCTCATTTAATCTATTTGTTCCTTTTAATTAAGCTGTGTGGCATTTGAAGTATGAAGTGTAGCTATAAATGAAATTATCAGTATTACTGGTGTTGTAATATTATTATACCACAATAAGATTGACAAATAGACAAAAATAAATTGATTCACTCACCAATCAGTGAGAGAAGTGACAGCGATGGGATGAGGCCATCCTTCTGATGTCGGGCCTGTATTCTGTGGTGGTGATCCTGAGGTACTGGCCAAGATGTGCATTGGAGAGTCTGTTTCTGTCCTGGTTCTTGATAGAGTTCATTGAAGAAAACGATGACTCACGTATGTACATGGAGGGGAACAATGTGAGTAGGTCATTGCAATAGCTCTCGTGTTTTTGAATTGAGCTTGGGGAACCACGTTGATCCAAAAGTCGCTCACCCCAACGTCCTTGTGCTGTGCTTTGAGCAAATCAGATGTTCCCATTTCCAAGACCTCCATCTGAAGAGTTGCCTCATCTATGGAAAGCACCAGCGTCTTGGCCTCTGCAGTCCACTGGCCATCAGCCGAAACGCAGAACGGCTGTCTCAGGAAGAGGGGGATGTCACCTGAGAGTTTAGGGGAGCTTTCAAATCGTTCCCTGAAGTTTTCTGCCAAGTTTGTCACGAAATCCTTCATCACTGGAATCCTCCCACAATTTGTCCTTCTCGCAATGCTCCTGCAGACATGGAAAGTGCAACTTTCTCCCATGAATGTCTCTCTCCAAAAGGTTCAGTTTTGACCAGGAAGCAGTAGGTTGCACGCTAGCGCTCTAGGTCAAGTGTACGGTGTGGGATGAGGTTAAGATAAATTGGAGCAGCACGTGCTTTATTTACATGTTATGGCAGGTGAGTTCACATAAGTGCCAATGGGTTGGCACGGTCCAGACATTTGGTTCTGGTGGCCTGCGGTCCACCTATTGGGGTTGTCTAGTCTATGGCCTAGACAGAGTGGACATGGAGAGGATGTTACCTATAGTGGGGGAGAGCATGGACTAGGACCAGAGGGCACAGCATCAGAATAGAAGGGTGTCTCTTCAGAACAGGGATGAGGAGTATCTTTAGCTAGAGGTTGGTGAATCTGTGAAATTCATTGCAGATGGCTGTGGAGGCCAAGTCAATGGATACATTTTAAGTGGAGGAGGGTGATAGGTTCCTAATTAATAAGGGAATCAAAGGCTATGGGGAGAAGATGGGAGAGTGGTGTTGAGAGGGATTGTATCCATGATGGAATGGTGGAGCAGACTTGATGGGCTGAATGATCTAATTCTTCACCTGTGCAAATCCCTGTAGCATCTGGTGACTCTGTGATGTTTCAGAGACCGACAACAGAGCATCTTTCAAGAGGGTGAACCCTTGCAAGGTGTCAGGCCCTGATGGTGTACCTGGGGTAGGCTCTGAAAATCTGTGCCAATCAACTGGCAGGAGAGTTCAAGGACAATTTCATTCTCTCACTGCTGCAGTCAAGGAGTCAAATGGTTCTGTTTAATATCAGAGAATGTGTACAGTATGCAGCCTGAAATACTTGTCCTTGCAGACATCCACAAAAAAACAGGAGTCCAAAAGAATGAATGACAGAAAAATGTTGGAACTCCAAAGAAAGCCCCCTCTCCCCCCCCCCCTTCTGTCCACAACCAGCAGCAGGCATCAACGCATCAACCTCAGCCCTCCCACCTTGCTTTCAAAGGGCAACAATCATACCTTTGCCCAGGAAGAACAGGGTGAACTGTCGCCCAGTGGCATCTTTTGTGATGAAGTCCTTTGGCAGGTTGGTTATGGCTAGAATCAGCTTCTATCTAAGGAAGGACCTGGACCTATTGCAATTTGCCTGTCACTGCAATAGGTCTGCAGTGGATGCAGTCTCACTGGCTCTCTGCTTGGCCTTGGATTGCCTGAACAAAAGTAATACATATATCAGGCTACTGTTTACAGCTTGGCATTCAACACAATCATACCCTCAGTCCTAATCCAAAACCTGGGCCTCCGTACCTCCCTCTGCAACTGGCTCCTCAACTTTTTCATTGGGATACCATAGTCTGTGTGGATGGGAAATAACATCTCCACCTTGTTGACAATTAACACTGGTGTACCTCAAGGATACGTGCTTAGCCTACTGCTCTACTGTCTCTACATTCACAACTGATTAGGCACAGCTCAAACGGCATCAACGCTATTGTTGGCAGAATTTCGGATGTTGCCAAGAAGGCGTATGGAGTGAGGTAAATCAGTGGTTAAGTGGTGTCGCAGCAATTACCTTGCACACAACGTCAGTGAGACCAAGAAGGAATTGATTGCTGGCTTTAGGAAGTGGAAGTCAAGGGAACACACAACAGCCCTCATCGAGGGATCAGAAGTGGAAGGGTACCAGTTTCAAGTTCCTGGGTGTCAACATCTGTGATTCTGACCCCAGCATGTTGATGTAATTACAAAGAGGCTGTATTTCATTAGGAGCTCGAGGAGAATTTGTGTGTTACCAAGGACATTTTCAAATTCCTACGGATGTACCATGGAGAGTATTTCAACTGGTTGCATTGCCGTCTGGCATGGAGGGACCACTGCACAGGATCGGAAAATGCTGCAGAAAGTTGGTAACTCAACCAGCTTCATGGGCACTAGCCTCCCCAGCATCGAGGACCCCTTGAAAAGGCGATGCCTCAAAAAGTTGACATTCATCGTTAAGGACCCACATTACTCAGGAAATGCCCTCTTCTCATAACTACCATCAGGGAGGAGGTACAGGAACCTGAAAACACAGACTCAGTGTTGCAGGACCAGCTTCCTCCCCTCCACCATTAGATTTCTGAATGGACAATGAACCCAGGAACATTACCAATTTTTAAAAATCTCTTTTTGCACTACTTATTTAATTTAAATATATGTGTGTGTACATCTTACTGTAACTTATTGTTTTTATTATTGTACATTGCAGTGTGTAGTGCTACCTGAAAACAACATATTCCGGTAATATGAAACCTGATTCTGACTCTGAAGTCTTGTGGTTTTATTTCAGGTTGATGATCTTATTCATTATGAAGGTTATCAACCTAAAATATTAATACTGTTTCTATCTCCACAGAGGCTGCCTTTATTGGTGTTCCTTTCCAACACATTCTGCTCTTCCTAGCGTTTTTGTTTTTATAACATAGGAAAGAAACAGGTTGCACATGTTCTAAGGCGAGCTCTAAAGTATTTTGGCTGGGTATTTGTAATTTCAGTCTGTACTGCGTAGTGCAAAATGCTGACAGCTCTCTGCCATGTATGCTGAGGTGATAATGTTTTTTATAGATAGAATACGTGCTGTTCTGAATACGGCACTGCAGGGTAATGGATTTCAGAAATATCAAACAGTTGCCCATGGCCATGTGCTGCTTCTGTGCTCTATATAGCATCTTTTAGTTTCACTGTTGACATAGCCTGTTAAAGGAGAGCAAGTTAAAGGCAAGATACTGATGTGAAGTTTTATTTTTCAGCATCTTCAGAAGTAACAGAGGTCGCACTGGTCAGAGATATTCTTTATGTCTTCCAGGGAATTGATGGCAAATGTATCAAAATGTGTAATTCTGAAAACTGCTATAAAATTGATTCCAAGGTAATTCTCTTTCAATGACTGGAATTAAAAATAAATTCTTGCATGTGATCTCCTCTGATCCCTTTATTTCACATAATCCTCTGTGTTAAAGAGCAGAATTCAGTATCAAATGTAGTGAAAGCCTTCATTCCAAAACACTGAGGCATTGTGTAAGTGAATGTCAATGTCCTGAAAATTCAGTGAGCAATTAGATTGTTTCCTCATGCTACCACAAAGCAGAAAAAACGGCTTTCACCATCCCCTGGGCAGTTTTTTCCAAATTTCAGTCACCCTCTTAGTGAAAAATTCTTCCTCCCTGCCTGTTGTGATTATGTAACGATAAAGTCTATAATTCAAACGTTCTTTGAAATATCCTGAAAATATGAAGTTTCTGATATATTTTCTGCTGATGACCTGTCTCCAAGAGAAGTGTGATAACTCAGCTTGATGTAGCTTGGTTTTGGTTGTGGCTGGTATCCTTCTGGTGGTGTAGTGATTGTGAAAGGCTGGAAATTCAGGATTAATTTAATATTTTGAATAGCGTTTAGTTTGATAAGGGCAATCATCTGGCTTTAGCATGTGCATGGTATTAATTTTAGAAACAAGGTATTGACCAGACACTAAATAAATAAATGTTATTGAAGCTTCCATTTGCTGTCAGTACAGTGATATAAACACTTTTTCTGAGGAGGACTTGTTTGAGAGTTGAGCAGTCAGCAATACTTCTGCTGTCAGTACAAAGGAGAATAATTGGTGAGATATTATTTCATAGTATTTCCACGATGTCTGTTGGTCAAGGTGTACTTTTACGGTAAATTTACTTAAACCTTTGATAAAGTGTTTAAAGTTCACAAATTGGAACAGTAGAAGCTGCTTGGCTAAAAAGAGTGGGAGAGAAATGAATATCCCCTAGTTAATCATATTGCAGTGGTCTCCAATTCTGTGATGTTACCATGTTTTATATTATTGATTGTACCGTGGTTATTGCAGGTATTTCAGGAGCATGGATACCTGTTTGTTAACGAGTGGTAGAGTATTGGCATTGGTCCAATTATTCTCCAAATCAGTGAGCGATCTATAGGTTGTAATGGGTGGAGAAGTGGTGGTCAGATTGCACTAGAGGAACGTGGTGGTGAGATATTAAAAAGTAAGTTCTATTTGTGTTTCTGCCAATTGGTGAGGTAGCTGGTTTCCAGTTTTTCAGTTTACACTGATGGATTTAAAGGTCTACACTGATGCACTTAGGCACTAAGGGTTCAGACGACGAGACGATGAGTGATGCAGATCTGGACAATGAGTGCATTAACTACTGTATTCTGTGCCAGTGGTAACCCCTTTGCTCTTTGTGTCAGTTTGGCACCAATATTTACTGTGTTCCTGTTGGTAATAGTTTGCCAGTCAGTGAGATTCTGTCTGAGTATTTGGACTTGAGTCATTATATTATTTGGTGGTGTTGGAGGCATGCTTAGTCGTGTTTTGTGAGTTGTCTCATAAATTGTATGTTGGCCTTTGTACAAAATCTTTTGGCTAGGCAATAATGGACAAGATGGTGGCTGAGGAGTGGATGCTTAGATGCAGTCTTAGCATCCTTTGCTCCCAGGTATGATTTATCAGGATCCTTTCAGCTGCCCCTCACTGAATCCGAAACCCAAAAGTCACACCAGTTCTCCCTGACTATTGCAGTTAGTTATAATAATGATTGTCTGCATGGAACAGTTGGTAAGGATCTCACAGTTGAAGCAGAAGTGAACTCTTGAAATCTCATCTATCAATGTGCACAAAGCCAGGTTACTCTTGATCACTGACCCATTTACTTGCTGTGGATTTGCTATCCAGTTCTACTCCCATGTTAAGACTAAGCTGTATGGGATATGGGTCTTTGCACTTTTGTCTGTTAAGAAGCATTGAAGTACAGGTCCGAAAGTGTGGAAGGTGTCTGATGCTTCCTGGCTGGGAAGTTGGTGCTTCAAAATATGGATACCTCGACACTCCAAACTAAGTTATTGGAATATCAGGGCGGATCCCAGGAAAATGGGCGGAAGGATCTGTTTTTGTGCTGTAGTGCTCTATTACTCTGAGAATAATTCATCTGTTGTCTTTCCCAGAAATTGCATTGTTTTGTATTAGCATCAGGATTAGTGAGGCACTATTATAACTCAGGGAGTCGGAGTTCAGAGTTCAATCCCAGTGTCAGTAAGGAATTTGTATGTCCTCCCTACGGATTGCGTGGATTTTCTCCGGGTGCTCTGGCATGTCCCCACATTCCAGTGACATACCAGTTAGTAGGTCAATTGGTCATTGTAAATTGTTCTACGATTCAGCTAGGCTTAAATCGGGGGTTGCTGGGCAGCATGGCTCAAATGGCCAGAAGGGACTCTTCCATTCTGTATCTGTAAATAACTTAAAAATTCAATCTTTTCCTCCTTTCAGCTGGGAATATCAAAATCTCTGAGAGATACAGTGAGTAGATTAGCAGAACTTGGATGGCTTCATAACAAAATAAGGAAATACACGGACCAGAGATGTTTAGATCGTGCCTTTGGCCTTGTGGGGCAGGTATGTTGTATTCATTTTACTGTATCTACAGTATATCTGAACAGAAATTTGATCCCAGAAAGAGGTCACAAATTAAGGAAACATTCCTTGGGTATCCAACTCTCCCAGCATATTTTCTAGGTCCTTGTCACCTTGTCAGAACACTGTCCTATTCTATTCTCCTTAACCCTGAAATGGCTTGAGCTATTAGAAGCTCAATGACTGTGTCTGGTAAATTATTCATCTTTGGAAGTAAATTCTTTATGAGATCAGTATTAAGTGTTCATTTCTTTAATTTATGTGCCCTTCTGGATGTTAGTGTGTTTTTTTAAAATTATCTGTGTAGTTACAACAAGAATTTTTGGTGGCTCATTCTAAAAATACTAGATTTTCTTTCTGAAACACATGTGGGTTTAAACACATTGAAATTTTTTCTTGTGCACCTAAATACTCTCTCTCATTAATTACATCAATAATGTAAAGCATATTGTTTATTTGAAGAAAAGTGAGATCATGGGTAATCTATTTTACCCTCTTTTTAATTTCCTTCCTTCAGAGTTTTTGTGCTTCCTTGCATCAGGAGCTGAAGGAATATTACAGGTTACTTTCTGTTTTACATTCCCAGGTAAGTCACTTTACAGTTCTCACATTTACCCAGTTACTGGTTTCTCAAAACCACTTCCTCCCATCTCTAATAGTCCTTACTTGTGGGTGGATGCTGTATGCAGTTGCTCTTGTGGGTGCGTCACAATATTCCTGTCCACTATTGGAACTTCAGGCTCTGTTTTATTGTTTTCTGTTTGTCCTTTTATTTTCTAGCTTGTTTGGTTTTATAAGATCAGTGAATTGATTATTTTATTTTGTTGGTAGAAGTAGAACATGCATTTAGTTCTTTACCTTGATGTTCACTCTGCGGACAGAATTATTAACCTTACTGGTAAAGATCTATAAGGGTTACACAGCCAGTTTTTAAAGATCTTCAGTAAGTTGAAGGCAGGTATTGGATTGGGTTGAACTTGGTTGTTTGTGGATGATTGTCTGTGTAACTGGTTTATGTACATAGTTTAAATAAGCCATACTTTGAGCCAGATGGCACTTTGAACTTGCCTTTATTGTTACATGGCCCTAGTACACCGTTCTAATGCAGGGTCAACCATTCCTTCACCCACAGATGTTGCCTGACCTTCTGAGTTCTTCCACTAGTTTGTTCTCACTTATAAATTGTTAGCACTCTCTGTTGACATGAAGGATTTGTTCATTTCCATCCTAATCAGTTTTATTGCTTTCTTAACTACATGGATTCTTGTACACTGTGGTTCTCTTTCAACTGCTGTTCCTCAGATACCTGGACGAAAGTCTAGCTTTCACAGCATCAAGCTGGACAGTGAGGCTCAATGAAAAGGTTTTCATTGTTTAGTAGGAGACCTGGCCATATCTTACAATGCTCATGAACAGTTTACCCAGCAGGAGTGTTTGGGGGTGGGGGGGGGGGGGGATGGAAGCCATGCCTGTTTCTCCTCCTCGTTACCCAACAGGAAATATTCATTGGCTACCTCCGTGACTCTCTAGGATTGAGAATTCTAGAGTTAGGACCCTCCGAGAAAAGAAATTCTTTCTTATCTCCAACTTAAATTGGTGATCCAAGGTTTATAGATATCTCCAATAGGGAAAATAACCTTCACCATCCACCCTGTGTATCACAGAAACGTAGAAAACCTACAGCACAATACAGGCCCTTCGGCCCACAAAGCTGTGCCAGACCTTAGAACCACCTAGGCTTTATCCATAGCCTTCTATTTTTCTAAGCTCCATGTAGTTATCCAGGAGTCTCTGTCGTTTCCACCTCCGCCACCAACATCAGCAGCCCATTCCATGCACTCGATCACTTTCTGCGTAAAAAAAAACTTACCCTGACATCTCCTCTTTGAAATCTTAAATGCTCTGATAAGGTAACCTCTTATTCAACTGATTTGTAACAGGAATATTCATTATTGACTTCATTGTTAATGTAAGAGGTATGAAATAAATATTTTCAAGAATTAGCAATGTCATAGTCTTTTTGGAATAAGGTGACAAAGGTACAGAGTGTTACCAGGAGAAGTAGGCGACCTGAGGAAAATCTTTGGGCGGATGGGGCTCATCATCCATTGTTGGCAGCTATCTAGGAGAAGGAAAACTGACCTGAAACCTACAGACAGCCATACTTTATTGATCTCGAGAGAAATTGGGATTCATTATAGTCGCACCAACCAAGAATAGTGTAGAAATATAGCAATATAAAGCCATAAATAATTAAATAATAATAACTAAATTATTCCAAGTGGAAATAAGTCCAGGACCTCTGCTGCTTTGCAGCTATACCCACTGATGGGGAAGGCCTTGGAAGTAAACCCTTTAGAAAAATTTGAAATTGGACTCCCAAAAACAGTCCTATGTTGAGTTTAATACTAACTGGCAATTCTTGTGATGCTGGTGGTACCAAACTGTATCAATCTGCTGTTCATTTGGATTTGTCAGCTGCGTGCAGAGGAGGAGCCTGCTGTATGGGAAATAACTTGCTCTCCGTAACCTACTCCCCTGGCTTGTGTATTATGTAGACAGCTAGGCATATTAACCATGGTTGACCCCGACCATCAGGGGGGCCTCCGAGGGAAACCCTTTTCTCACAAGATGATTAGAGTGTGGAATACAGTTTCTGAAGAAGTGGTGGAGGCAAATGAAGTGCTGAAGGGCTTGTTGTAGAGTTATCCGACTCTGTAATTCAGCCTGCTCAATTTCTCTCCTTCATCCAAGGAATCAACTGAGTGCTCCCTCCAGTGCAAGTACATCCTTAAGTGTCAAGATCAAAACCAGGTGTGGTCTCACTACTGTACTGTAAACTTGTTAGACGTTGTAATAATACCCCATGCACTGAAGGTCTACATTCTAGTAGCCTTCCTTACTCGATCCTTGTTCTGCCTTCCTTACTATTTCCATGTATACTATTTTCATCTGCTGGAATCTCAGATATCCTTGAAGACAAAAATACAAGCAAGAGCAGGCCACCAGGCTCTGCTGTTAAATATGATGGATGATCCAGCTGGCGCCAACTCCTGTGCCATTCTACATCACCCCCATTTCATTGATCTTTAAATGTTATATCAATCTTTAAAAAGTTAATAATAATCTGGTCTCCACCACTGTGTGGGATTGAGAATTGCAGTGATTCACCAGTCTGAGAGAAGCACAGTTTTAACTTAGCCGAACCTTCAACAACTTCCCTGTCAAGTCTTCTTCAGATCCTGTACGTGTATTTGAATAGGGTTGCCCCTCATTCTTCTAACTGATATAAGCTGCCTCAGTTCTCTTGACAGGACAATCACTTCATCCCAGGAATTAGCCAGGGAATTTCTTTTGGACAGCCTCCAATGCCACTATAACCTATTTTCAGGAAGGGGACCAAAACTTGACGTTGTATTCAGGAGTGGCTTCACCCTGTACTGCAACAAACCTCCCTATTAAGTGACAATCCCTTCACAATGCTGTTTGCTTTCTTAATTAATTGTTAGATATGCCTGATATTTTTATGTTTCATGTATTACAATACAGAGATTGCTCAGAACCTTTCATTTGCAGTCTCTCTCTGCACTTAGATAGAATTGTGCTTTTTAATTCCTTTTACCTTGTACTTCCTACATTAAGCTCTATTTTACAGGTTTTTGCCCAGTCACTCAATGTTCTACATTCTGTTGAAGAATTGCAAAGCCCTCATCACAAGATGACCATTAATCTATTTTTGCATCATTGGCAAACTCTGAAATATTGTGTTTCATTCTCTCCGTCAGGTTATTAATGTTAATAGTAGACAATTGAGAGTCAAGAACTGATCCTAGGAATACTTCATGAGTCCTATCCTAATAGTTTGTACTGCAACATTTTAGAGTATCACTGCAATTAAATAATTGTCTTTTCAATTTTTCCTTCAAACTGATCACTTCAAAATTTTCCAGATTAAATTCCATTTGTCAACTTGTTTACCTCACTGTATTCATTTCCTCATTCCTTGCAACTTGTTCACCTATCTACCTTTGTACCCTTAGCAAATTTGGTAACAATGCACTCAATCTCTTCATCCAAGTGATTAATATAAATTAAAAATAATTGAGATCTCAGCCCTGATCTCTGCAACATACCACTAATTACTAATGTCATTCATTAATCCTCTTTTCTCTTACTTCACTGATCTCTTGTCCAGTTGCCTTGTGTGCTCTCCGCAGGAACTTGCAACCACCACATTACTAAATGCCTTCTAGAAATCCAATTACATAGCATCTGCCGATTTTCCCTTATCCTTCCAGTTGCATCCTCAAAGAACTACATCAAGTTAGTTAATATGTTTTTCCTTGTCAACTCTGTTTTATTGTCCTACTTTTCCTGCTATTACCTTCTAAATAATGGATTTAAGGATATTGACAATGATGCGCGTTAGACTAACTGGTATTTAGTTTCTGAGACCCCATTATGCAACTTCGTAGGCTCAAACTATGTTAGTTTGTTCAGTCACTTTTTCTTTATAGCTAGATTTAAATTTCCCTTTCTTTGGTTCTTTTATTATTTATTATTATATTCTTATTTGATGTTCTATAAGCATTTGCATTCTACAATCCAAAATAATTATTTGTAATTTTTGATATTTCTGTTTTCCATTATTATATTTCCTGTCTCATTCTCAAAGTAACCAGTATTTACTTTATTTATTTTCTCCTGTTTCTGTTCCTGAAGTTCTTGCTGTTATCTTTTCATATCAGATAGTTTACTATTATTTTTTCCCACTTTATAGTTTTTTGTTAGTGCTCGCTTGCCAGTTCCTTCAAAAAAATAACCAAACCCTTAGCCTGCCAATAATCTTTTATTGATATCTACTTTTAATTTGATGTCACCATTAACTTTGTTAGTGCAGTGGTCCTATACTGATTCCATTTTATTTCTGTCAGTTTACCAAAATTTACCATTCACTTACACACTAGGACAATTTACTTTAACCTATCAACTCAACTATTTCTACATCTTTGTGATTTGGGAGGAAATGAACACCCAGGGGAAACCTATGTAGTTACAGGAAAAATATGGTAACTCCACAGCCATTGAGCCTGGTTATTCCAGCTGTGAGGTGGCAGCAGTTGCACTAGCTGAGCCATTAGCTTTCCCTGCTAAAAACGATACACTGTTCCAGGGAAATGGCTTAAGGCATTGCACTGTTGGTGCCAGTGAGTTTAACCCTTCCTCTGGAGAACTGGGAGGTGATGAGTTTTGGGAGATCAATTGCAAGAGTATACAGCACCCTGAAGTGTATGGATTTACAGAGGGATCTTGGAATGCAAGTCCATAGCTCTCTGAAAGTGGCAATTCAAGTTAATAGGTTGGTAAAGAAGCCCTAAGTTACATTTGTTGTAATTGGTTGGACCATTGTGGATAAAAGTTGGCAAGTTATGTTACAATTGTATACAGTTTTCGTTAGCCATATTTGGAGTATTGTGTACAGTTCTGTTTGTACAGGAAGGATGTCGCGGTTTTGGAGAGATGCTCACCAGAATGTTACCTGGATTGAAGTGTATTAGCTGCAAGGAAAGATTTGTCAAACCTGGATTGTTTTCACTGAAGCATTGGAGGCTGCAGGGGGAACTGATAGAAGTATGTAAAATTATAACAGGTACAGACAAGGTAAAAAGTCATGTTTTTCCCCAGTGAGGAAATGTTAAATACTAACAAGCATGGGTTTAATGTGAGATGGGTTAAGTTTAAAGGAGATTTCTGAAGCATTTTACACAGGGTGATGTATGCCTAGAATGTGCTGCTAGGGAGGTGATGGAAGCAGATATGATCACGATACTGAGGAACATCCGGTTAAGATGGCGCTACCAAATGTGTGCGGCAGTTTTTGTTAGTCAAACAACTAAGAAATCGGACTTTAAAACATCACTAATCATCATGCTTTTTCTGAGGTAAATTGTGTTAAATTATTGACGCAGACAGTGAGAGGGCGAGTTAAGGGGATGAACTGAGAAGATGTGTAACAGAATCGTTGCTGATGGAGATCTGATGCCTGTGCGACTGGCCTAGGAATGAGGTTGGATCTCTGGGTGCTTAAAGGAGAAGTTGAAGCCCGGACAGAGAACATACGGTGCTCAATCAACTAGCCCAGGAGCATGGTTGGATTGGGCTGGGAAACGGAATCTGGGCCCAGAGTGAGTCTCTGCATGTTGTGGTCTGGTCAGCAGCAGCGGTACCTGGGTCCTAGTGCAAGGTACAAAGTGCCATTTAAACAATTTAAATGCTAGTCCAGATCAGAGGCGAGAACTGAGTTTGCTCGCTCTCTGTGACCTTCACTCTGCAGGGTGCCAGAACCTCTCACTTTTCTGCTGTTGGATCAATTTAAACGCCAGCCCAGGTAGACTGAAAAGACAGGCTGTCAGTTGGGACGAGAGCCGATTTTGCTCGTTCCTCATGATGGGCATCTCCATGGTGCTGAGGCTATGAAGGGAGCCCGGCTGCTGTGCTCCCTGCCCGCTAACGTGGTGAACTGACAAGCGAGGCTGAGGACCTACTCCAGGCTGCTCCAGAATTGGATCAGAGGACTCACTGTTGGTTCGGAATGCTGTTGTTTGATTCAGTTTAAAAAAAAAGAAAATTCTCCTTCTCTTGTGTGTTGAGTGTTGGTCTTTTCATTTTTCATTCTTTTTTTTCTGTAATTGGGTTCTTTCTGGTTTCTTTGTGGCTACCTGTGAGCAAGTAAATCTCAAGGTTCTATAACTTATATATTCTTTGATAAATTAATCTTGGCATTTAGACACATAAACATATAAAGGCAGATTGAATTAGTTAGATTGGCATCATGGTTGGTACGGATATGTTGGGCCAAAGGGTCTGTCTCTGTTCTGTACCATTCTGTGTTACTGAGCCATCCCTGAAACAAATTACTCAAACTATCACCATGTTATCCTTTTTCTCTATCATATTAAGTGCCATTTACAACCAGGCACCTTCCTGGACTTCTAATTTAGACTAAATATTATCGTTGTTCAATTGTTCCTGGCAAAAAATCTATTGTTATTTTCTGTTCAGAAGGTCAGCATTTAGATAAGGAATTCAATTTGTGTAGTAGAGAAGGGAGTAATCTCCCTGCATAACATAATAGCTCTTATAAATACTTAATGCATTACTTGAAGAATGAGAATGGATTTAAGTTACAGTCAGTAGCAAATATTCTTTCAAGGTTTTGGCCTTGCACCTTGTTTACAAGAAGGCAATGGTTAGTGGACAGTAGTAGGGTATTTAAAGGTCTAAATTATTATATCATTAACATTGTTTCTGTGACATCCAAATAAAAATTTGAATGAGCAATTATGGTTGATCTATATTTAACTCTACCGTATGAACGATCAAGATATTTAAAACCATCTGTGACTCAAGCTGGACTTCAAAGGCTGAAATCTGTGGATTAGTCCCAGGGCTATTTTCTGGTGAGATTAAGAACAGGAGGATAGGGTAGTTAAATGCACAGTCAAGAAGCTGGTGCAGGAGGGAGGAATTTGTGATTCTTGGACCGTTAAGATCTCTCTTCAAAGGTAGAGGTGACTCTTCAAGAGGGACATGTTGCATTTTAACTGAAGTGAGGCCAATAGCCTGGCAGGAATATTTGCCAGAACTATTAATTTTGTCTGGCAAGTGTGTGGGACCCAGCTCGTTAATGAGAAGATGAGGTGCTGAAGGTCCTAATGTACTTAAAGATGGATCAATAATCCTCTCTTGACCTGCTGGCTGAAATCAATAAGGATACCTTTGCCATGATTCTCCTCGCCTCTGGTACTCCTCAAGACTCAAGTGTCCTCAGCCCACTACTCTACTCCGTATGCACTCAAGACTGTGTAGCCAGATTCTGCTTTAACTCCTACAAGTTTGCAGAAGATACCACTGTAATGGGACAAATCTCAAATAACGGAGTACATTAAGGAGATACAGAGCTTGGTGGCATGTTGTCATAATGACAATCTTTCCCTCAATGTCAGTAAAACAAAACAGCTAGTCTTTGACTTCAGAAAAAAGGGGGTTGCGGAACACACAGTCCAGTTTACATAAACATTGCTAAGGTTCAGAGGGTCGCAAGCTTAAAGTTCTAAGAAATGAATATCACCAACTGCCTATGCCAGTCAAACCACGTAGGTTGCACTCATATGTTGTTGAATTTTCAACTTTTGTAGGTCAATCTTGTCCTAAATGACAGTGTTTAAGTAGCCTGCACTCCAAGGTCCTTCATTGTGGTAGGAGCTTATACAACATTAGAACATAACGCAGCCCTTTTGAGAAACTCAAGATGTTAACTTGGAGGAATGAAAGCTTCCATTTTATTTTTGCTTAATTTGGAGCCAAAGTTTAATGGTTAATGTCTGTATATGCTCAATACAGATAGTAGGTGTCAAAGCATATGAATATACACTCAATGGTCACTTTATTAGAAGCAGCTCTACACCTCGTTAATGCAAATATCTGATCAGCTAATCATATGGCAGCAATCCAATGCATGAAAGCATGCAGCCACAGAGAAGTTGTTGTTCAGACCAAACATCAGAATGGGGGAAGAAATGTGATCTAAGTGACTTTGACCATAGAACGATTGTTGGTACCAGATGGTATGGTAAACTGCTGATCATCTGGGATTTTCACACACAACGGCCTGGAGTTTACCGAGAATGGTGCGAGAAATAAAAGAACATCCAGTGAGCAGTAGTTCTGTGACTACTTTGACCACTGATAACTTTTTCTTAACAGTGGTCAAAGAATGGCCAGACTGGTTCATGCTGACAGGAAGGTGACGGTAACTCATATGACCACACATTATAACAGTGATTTGCAGAAGAGCATCTCTGAACGCACATGTTGAACCTTGAAATGGATGGGCACTTTATTTATAGGTACAGGAGGTACAATGGTCAATTAGCGTACTGTATAAGGTAGATGAAATAATAACACAAGTAAATATATGAGTAGCCTTTACAGCAATGTGTTTGTGAAGTGTTCAATGTTGGGAATTAAATATTACAGGATAATTAACTTATGGAAAATGAACAAGGAGTAGTTTTAGAGTTAATATTAAATAACGTGGAAAAGGCAAAGGATCATTGCTAAGAAAACCAAAAAGCAGAGCCAAGAAACAATTAGAAGTGGGCAATACTGGATGGAATTTTGTATAGATCCTGAAGTTATTGATATGTAAAGCATAACATAAATCAAAAAAATAGATGTGCAGGAAGAAGCATGATACAAGAGTCGTGGAGGACTTCAAATCAGACTTGGCTAGAATAATGCAGAAGGCAGATGCCACGACGGTATAAAAATGTCTTTATCAAATCAGTGTGCTGAGAAGGCAATAAGGTAATGAAAGATTTTGGATCTAGAGTTGTGCAATGAGAAAGGGTAACTAATGTTTTGATAATTAAAGAACTGTTACAATGTTATATCAGATCTTGAAAGATAAACTCTATTCCAAACCCGTTGTCATAAGGCTCAACAAAGTGAAGTCCAAGGTCATGAGCTGGCAATAGTAGATTGGGAAGCTGCTTTAAAATAACAACAAACAAGCATTGAGTAATATTATAGTATTATGCATTTCCAACATTTGCAGAATCTCTTGTGTCTATATTATGAGACCATAAGATATAGGAGCAGAAGTAGGCCATTCGGCCCATCAGGTCTGCTCTGCCATTCAATCATGGCTGATCTAATTCTTTCAATTATCCCAGTTCTCCTGCCTTCTCCCCATACCCTTTGATGTCCTGGCTAATCAAGAACCTATCTATCTCTGCCTTAAGTACACCCAATGACTTGGCTCCACAGCCGGTTGTGGCAACAAATTTCACAGATTTACCACCCTCTGACTAAAATAATTTCTCTGCATCTCAATTCTAAATGGACATCCTTCAATCGTAAGTTGTGCCCTCTTGTTGTGCCTTCCATGGGAAATAACTTTGCCATATCTAATCTGTTCAGGCCTCTTAACATTCAGGATGTTTGTATGAGATTCTCCCCCCTCATTCTCCTGAACTCCAGGGAATACAGCCCAATAGCTGCCAGACGTTCCTCATATGGTAACCCTTTCATTCCTGGAATCATTCTTGTGAATCTTTTCGTTCGATAATCTGGCACTGATTTCCAATTTTTTGCACAACTGTAATTTCAAATTTCCCAGGCCTCCATACCGATCTGCTGCACATTGTTTTGGTTGTGCTCGATCTGTTCACATGTTGGCCTGCTTTTGTAAGTATAGACAGGTGATTCCTGCTTGTTTTCCTGCATTTATTAATATCATTTGCTCTTTTTTGGCCCCAATTATGGCCCCAGTGAGTAAAGGAAATGCACCTTGTGCTGTGAAGCGAAAACACCGCACATTATCCATTAAAGGTAAGGTTGAACTCTTGAAAAAACTGGACAGTGGTGTATTGGTGAAAAGCTAGTGCGAGTGTTACAACATTGGCTCTTCCACAGTGTACGATATAAAAAAACAGAAAGAAAAATGCTACTTTTTTTGCTGATAGTGGCTCAAAGAAACAGATGTGTGTAATAAAAACAATGAAAGACGGAAGAAATTCGGAACTTGATTAAGTGCTGATAACGTGGTTTAATCTTTGTGTAAGTGAAGGTGTTGAACTATCTGGAGGTATGGTGAAGGAACAAGCAAAAGTGTGTCATGAAGAACTAGAACTAGATTATGAGTGTGACTATAGTGAAGGCTGGCTTCATTGGTTCAAGCAGCGTTATTGGCTTACAGTTTCGTGCAGTGTGACAACCCCACACTTGCTGACATGTAACTTTGCCTGATGGTATTTTAAGTGTCTCACTTTAAGTGCTTAACTTTTCTGTATGTTAATTCCTGTACATTTACCTGTATCCTTTATTTTATCTGTGCCTGTACAGTATATTGCTTTATTAAAATTTCACTTGCTACTCATTTAATATTTCTGTTTCATTATTTTCTAACTTGTACTGATTTACATGATATTTTAAAGGTATGATGAAACGATTAGCTATTGCTTAATGTGATCCTTCTGCAATCTGGCATTTTCACTAATCCGGCACTCCTCAGGTTCCAGTGGTGCCGGATTAGTGAAGGTCAAACTTCACACAATACTCCAGGTGTGGTCTCACAAGTGCCTTATAGAGCCTCAACGTCACATCCCTGCTCTTATATTCTATACCTCCAGAAATGAATGCCAACATTGCATTCACCTTCTTCACAACCAACTCAACCTGGAGGTTAACCTTTAGGGTATCTTGCTCAAGGGCTCCAAAGTCCCTTTGCATCTCTGCATTTTGAATTCTCTCTATGTAAATAATAGCCTGCTTGTTTATTTCTTCCACCAAAGTGCATGACCATACACTTTCCAACCTTATATTTCATTTGCCACTTCTTTGCCCATTCCCCTAAGCTATCCAAGTCTCTCTGCAGGCTCTCTGTTTCCTCACCACTACCCACTCCTCTGCCTATCTTTGTATCATCGGCAAATTTAGCCACAAATCCATTAATCCCATAGTCTAAATCATTGACATACATTGTAAAAAGTAGCGGTCCCTTGTTCCTTGTGGAACTCCATAGGTAACAGGCAGGCAGCCAGAATAGGATCCCTTTATTCCCATTCTCTGCTTTCTGCTGATCAACAATGCACCACCCATGCTAGTAACTTCCCTGTAATTCCATGGGCTCTTATCTTGCCAAGCAGCCTCCTGTGCGACACCTTTTCAAAGGTCTTCTGAAAATCCAAGTTCACCACATCCACTGCATTTCCATTGTCTACCCTGCTTGTAATCTCCTCAAAAATTGCAGTAGGTTGGTCAGGCAGGATCTTCCTTTCAAGAAATCATGCTGGCTTTGGCCTATCTTGTCATGTGCCTCCAGATACACCATAATCTCATCCCTAACTATCGATTGCAACAACTTTCTAATCACTGATGTCAGGCTAACAACTCTATAGTTTCCTTTCTGTGCCTTCCACCCTTCTTAAATAGCCAATAACATATGCAATTTTCCAGTCAACCAGTACAATGCCAGAATCTTATCGATTCTTGAAAGATCATTGTTACTGCCTCTGCAGTCTCTCCATCCACTTCCTTCAGAACCCAAGGGTACATTCCATCAGGTTCAGGAGATTTATCCACCCTCAGACAATTAAACTTCCTGAGCACCTTCTCAGTTGTAATTTTCACTGCACATACTTCACTTGAATACATACTTCCCTGACACTCCTGAATGTCTGGTATACAGTCGGACCTCCTTATCTGCGGATTCCACATGCACAGATTCAAGCAGTCGCAGATCTCTCCAGCACTCGTTGTTTGAGCATTGTTCACCTCACATCTCATTCGGTTGCTACTTTGTTTCTGTGAAAAAATAGTTCCTAAAAAGCAATTAAGTGGTCAAAGCAATTCCTCAAAGGCTAAGAGGGAGCCTTTCTCTTGGTAAGGTGCTATCTCTTGCCGACAAAGTAGAAGTTCTAGATCTTTTGAAAAGTGGCATGTCGTTTGTCAAAGTGGTCCTTAGCCCTTAACCTCCACAGATCCTGACTTTAGTATTATTGAGTCTCTTCCAAAGGGTCCTTGTTCCCTAAACAATACAGTGTAACAACTATTTACATAGCATTTCCATTGTATTAGGTATTATAAGTACTGTAATCTAGAGATGATTAAAAGTATTACTCGTTTGAGCATTGTTCACCTCGTGTCTCGTTCGTTTGCTACTTGTGAGTGAGAGGAAGGAGTTTAAAGCTAGTAAGGGATGGCTGGCTAGCTATGTAAAGCTCTACAGCCTGAAGAACTTAAAGATCATGGGAGAACTGGGATCAGCCAAGGCGGCATCAGCACTCCCAGAAGAGCTACCATGGTTGCGTCTGTACTGAACATGTGCAGATTTTTATTTTTCCTTATCATTATTCCCTAAACAATACAGTATATCAATTATTTACATAGCATTTACAGTGTATTAGGTATTATAAGTAATCTAGAGATGATTTAAAGTATTGGGAGGATGTACTTAGGTTATATGCAAATACTACCCCATTTTATATAAGGAACTTGAGCATCTGTATTTATTAGTATCTACGGGGGGGTCCCGGAACCAATCCCGTGCGGATAAGGAGGGCCGACTGTACTGCAGATGTCTTCCACCTTGAAGACTGATGCAAAGTACACATTAGGTTCCTCTGCCATCTCTGCGTCATTTTCTACTGGTCCTATATCCTCAACTCCGTTTTACCCTTTATATGCTTAAGTATCTTCTTTGATATTAGTCGCCAGCTTCCTTTCATAAACCATTTTTTCCTTCATCATGAACTTCTTAGTTTCCTTCTGCAGGTTTTTAAAAGCTTCTCAATCCTCTGTCTTCCCTTGTATGCTCTCCCTTTTGATTTTACTTTGGCTCTGACTTCACTTGTTAGCCATGGTAGTGTCCTTCTTCCATTTGAAAATTCCTTTTTATTTGGAATACATCTCTCTTGCACTTCCCTCATTTTTCGCAAGAACTCCAGCTATCTCTGCTGTGCTGTCCTTCCTGCTTGTGTCCCTTTCCAGTCCACCTTGACCAGTTCCCCTCTTTCCATTGAACTACCAATACATTGGAATTTAATTTCTCCTCAAATTTCATTGAGATCATTTCTCTGAGGGTTCCTGCTATTTCCTGCTGTAATTTGTTATCCACATCCCGGCTGCTGTTTGGAAGCCTGTATACAACTGTCACTCGGATCCTTTTACCCTTGCCATTTCTTAACTCAACCCACAGAGATCACATATTCTGATCCTAAGTCATCCCTCTCTAATGATTTAATATTGTTTCTCATACACAGGGCCACACCATCCCCTCAACCTACTAACCTATCTTTTATGCAAGAGTTATTTCTTTAATTACAAAAAAATCAACAGGTAATGTTTCAGCCAATAAGAGAAGTTCAAGATTATATAAAATCAAAAGGAAAAGGTCTATAACATCATAAAAGAGCTGTAACCCAAGGCATCGAGTTTAAGAGTACGAACATTATGTTGCATTTGTGTAAGTTGTTGGCGAGATGCACTTGGAAGTATTGTGTGCAGTTTTTGTCACAATGTTACGGGAGAGACTTTGCAAAGCTGGAGAGAGTGCAGAAGAGATTTATGAAGATTCCATCTGAACTAGAGGGCCTGAGTTATAGAGAGAGGTTGGCTATACTGAATCTTTATTCCTTGGGCATAGGAGAATAAGAGGTAACCTCATAGAAGTAAGTAAAATCATTGAGCGGTATAGGTAAGGTGGATGGTCATAATTTTTCACCCCACGTTTGGGGAGTTGAAAGCTAGAGTACACAGATAGAAGAGTGGAGAGATTTAAGAGACCTGAGAGGCAACTTCTTTACAGAGGGTAGTGAGCACCTAGAGTGAGCTGCCAGAGGAAGTGGTCGAGGCGGGTTCAATTGCAACATTTCGGAGGCATTTGGATGGGTGCATGGAGGGAAGGAACTTGGAAGGTTAATTGCTGAAAGCAAGCAACCTGGATTAGCAGTGAAGATGCTGTGGTCAGCATGCACCAGTTGGGTCGAAGGGCCTGTTACAATGCTGTGTTACTCTGTGACTGGGAAAATTAACCTGGCAATTAGTCGGATAGGGTGTGCAGGCAGCAAGTGGTGCTACAGTGAACAGCTCCAGCAGCCTGCATTGAATCCTGAACTCCAGTGTTGTCAGTGCAGAGCTTGCATGTTGAACTCTCCCAGGTAATCAACGTTCCTCTCCAGTCCCATTGGTGTGCTGGTTTTGATCCACTGGGTGCTCTAAATTACCCCTCGTGTAGGTGGGTGATAGGTGAATCAGTGCAGTGTTGATGGGCATGTGAGAGACAATAGATACTGGGAATTAACTGGTGGAATGTGACTGATGTGAATTTACTGGAGTGCTGGCATGAACAGAATAGATTGAAAAGCTTCCTTTGTAAAATGAAATGTAAGAAACAAAAGTGAGATTGATGGAGTGAGAAACACAAAAAAGACTAAGCTTCTAATAAGTATGCAAAAGCAAGGACAGGAGAAACTGATTTGTGGAGTAAGTGACTGGCATTGTTTTTTGTGGTGGACAGCATGGAAACCCTCCTCAAAATAGTTGAGAATTGGTTAAGGGGCAGAAATAAGAGTAGGAGTTGGTAAGTTGTTTTGAAGTTGGATGATTGTGATTTGTGGAATGTGTAATTGCCTGATTATCAGTATTTTGTGCTTAGGGTGAGTAGCGGAGAACATAGTTTATTCTAGTTATGTTTGCTAAATAGATGAACATTGTCCCCCTACCCCAGTCTCTTTGACTCCCTACCTTTGGGCAGGAGATACCATGGGATTAGGACAAGATCTATTAAAATGGGAAACAGCTTCTTTCTCCAGGCCATGAGACCTCTGAACTCCACACCACCACCCAGGTCTCAGCATGTATGAAGGGGCAATAGCTTATACTGTTTACTGTTCAATTTGTGTTGTAAATGCCCCAGTTATTTAAGTTATTTGTGGTATTATTACTTTGTGTTGTGTGTGAGTTTTATGTACCGTGTTGTGCAACTTGGTCTGGAGGGACACTGTTTCATTTGGTGGTATACGTGTATATGGTTGAATGACAATAAACTGAACATGAGCTTGAACTTGTGTGCTTGTATTGAGAATTCCACTAGTCAATGCACCTAAGTACTGCTTTCAATGCATTTTAACTTCCCTGTTCTTCAATTAGTATGTTTATTAATCAAATTTGTCTGTTTTTACTTTCAAACCTGAAATCCCAGATACAAGTAGAAGATGACCAAGGTGTGAATGTTGGACTGGAAAGCACTCTAACGTTGCGGCGCCTACTCATCTGGACGTATGATCCCAAGATCAGACTCAAGACACTTGCAGCCCTTGTTGATCATTGCCAAGGTAATCAGCATGGTTTTAGAGTACTACATTATTTGAAATTAAAGTTAGATGGTCAAGTAAAAAAAAAAGAAAATGTATTAACAGAAATCAAACAGTGACAAAAGGGAGTCTACAAGGTTTTCTACCCTATTTTGACACTCACTGCCATTTTGTACAAGAATTGGATGTTTAAATATAGGGGAGATGCTGTTATTGATCTTGTGAATTTTTGAGTTAAGCGTGAATTCAGATTAATGGACCTTAACAAGACCTTTTAACATGGACATGACATTGCACACAAAACATTCAGAATCAGGTTCATTTTTACTGACATACGTATGTCATGCAATTTGTTGTTTTGTGGCAACAATACAGTGCAATACATAAAGGTACTATAAATTACAACAAGAAATGTATATAAAAAAATAAATAATTAACGGTAGTAAAAGGAAAAATGTATGTCCCGGCTGATGGACTTCCTTAATAATGGATGCTGCCTTTTGACGATGTCTTCAATGCTGGAAGGATGGAGCTCGCTGAGTTTGTAGCCCTCTGCATTGCTAAGCTAGCTCCTGAGTTCTTTAGCAAGGTTTATACTTAATGATACAGAGTGTTGTGGTGTAGTCATAGAAGATGGACATAGAACAGTACTGCACAGTACTGATGTTGTGCCTATCTACATGACCTATTCCATGCTCAATCTAAACCTTCCCTTCTACAAAGCCCATAACTCTCTATTTCTTACGTCATGTGCTCATCTCAGAGTCTCTTAAATGTCCCTATTGCGACAGCCTCCACCACCACTCCCAGGAGTGTGTTTCAGGCATGTAACACTCTGTAAAAAAAAACAATTCTTACATCTGTTCTGAACTTTCCTCCACTCACCTTAAACAAATGTCCTCTACTACTGACCATTGCCACCTTGGGGGGAAAAGGTACTGGCTATCCACTTTTATTTATGCCTCTCACAATCTTAAACACCTCTATCAAGTCGTCTTGCATCCTCCTTTGCTGCAAATGAGAAAAGCACTAGCTCACTCAATCTTCTCTCATAGGATATGTTCTTGCAGTAACGTGGCTGTGTCCCATGCACCATCAATCTACAGGTCATGACTCTTAGGGATTTGGGCTCTGTCTTTACTTTATGTGACTATGTCTTATTGCTGTTGGTGGCTTCTGGTGTATGAGACTGTTTGTACTGTGTTTTACACCTTGGTCCCATGCAATGCTGTTTTATTTGGCTGTATTGTTATGTGTGGTTGAACAACTGAAGCACTTAAAGTCCAACCTCCTGTGGGCATTCTGATTCTGAATCCATGTAGCTAAGAGTCTCTGGGAACAAGATTTACAGACATCAATATCTGAGGAAACTTGAAATGAAATTTTTAAACTGGTTAATACTTCATTGCTATGTGCTCGTCACTCTCTCATACAATTTAAGGTGATACATAGAGCTCATATGACTAAGGATAAGCTATCTCGTTTTTATTTGAGTATATCTCCCTACTGTGACAGATGTAATAATGGAGGAGCTTCATTAATTCATATGTTTTGGATTTGTTCGAGTCTTAAAAAATATTGGAAGTAAGTTTTTCAAACTTTTTCCTTACTTTTCAAAGTCAATTTTAAGCCTAACCCTCTGGCAGCCTATTTGGTATTGTTGCAGGACAAGATATTCAGCTGAAGGCATCTGATTTTGGCCTTTAGCTCTGTTATAGCTAGGAGGGCACTGTTGTTTAAATGGAAAGATGTTTTCCCTCCTACTCATGCTCAATGGTTATGCAACATTATGTCATGCTTAGATTTAGAGAAGATTCGATGTTCAATTTCTGAATTTTGTCAAGATTTTCAAACATTGTGGGGACCTTTTCTGAATTATTTTCAAAGCCTTCAATTCGTTGTTTATATTAAGATGTTGGCTATTATTAATTTTTATTATATAAGAAGGTATTCTACCTTTTTTCTCCTTAATGACCAGCTTCAGCCTTGGTAGGGGTTAGGTTTTTTTTGTAATAAATTAGTATATTTCAATATAACTATTGATTAACTTACATGTATACGGGGTAATGAGATTGTTGTTATGAACAGATATCATGTAACTGGTAGGTTTTTTAAATCTTCTTAACCTTTTATATATACTTTCTTGTACTCAGTTTTCTTCTATGTAGAAACTAATAAAAATATTGGAAAGAAAATACTACTTTAATATCAACATGCTCTAACACACCTTCCCTCTCTCAGGATTTCCTAACATTTTATGCCATTGACCCCTACCATTAACCAAGGGGTCCGTGAACCCCAGGTTGGGAACCCCTGCACTGGTGAACACCGAAGTAAAGTATTCATTAACTATCTCTCCATATCCTCCTGTTCCTTACGTATGTGTAAAAATGCCTTGCGGTTTTCCTTACTCCTGCTTGCCAAGGCCTTCATTTGTCCCATTCTAGCTCTCCTAAGTCCCTTCTTAAGCTCCTTCCTCGCTACCTTACAATTTTGCATCCTAAACCGTAAGTATACTTATGTCTTCTGCTTGACTAAATATTGAAACTCTCTTGTCAACCAAGGTTCTTTCACCATACCATTCTTTCCCTGTCTCAGTGGGATAATCCAATCCAGAACCCCATGCAAATATTCCTAAATAACCTCCACATTTCCATTATACATTTCCCTGAGAACATCTGTTCCTAATTTATGTTCCCAAGTTCCTATCTAATACCATTGTAGTTAGCACTCCCCATTTAAGTACTTTTGAACATCTTTTCTTCCTCATTCAAGGCTGTGCTCAAGATTAGTGATCACTATTTCTGAAATACTCTTCCACAGAGGATCTGTCATCTGAACAGATTCATTATTAGTATTAAATCCAGTATGGCCTGTCTTTGAATTGTCCTGTGCTCGTATTGTGTTTCCTGGATAAACCTCATAATTTCTGCCCCATCTGAACCTTTTGCATGATCTGAAGGTCACGCTGAGGCAGCGTGTTGTGTCCTTGAGCAAGGCACTTAACCACATACTGCTGCAGTCTACCCAGCTAAAAATGGGTACTGGCAAAAATGCTGGGGGTTAACCTCATGATACATGATAGACTGGCGTCTTCTCTGGGGTGGGGGGGGGGGTAGTCTCATACTCTTAGTTGCTTCACACCACGGAAACAGGCATAAACACCGGCCTGATGAGCCTATAAGGCTCGGGACAGACTTTAACTTTAAATCTTTTGCACTAGGAAATTTCCCATCAATTTTAATGAAGTTGAAGGCTCCCACGAAAACGACCCTGTTAGCACCTTTTCAAAATCTGCCTATTGATCTGCTGCTCAGTGACCCTGTTGCTATTTTGGGGCTCTCAAAAGAATGGTTGCTCCCTTCCTGTTGCTGACTTTTACCCACACTGACTCGTTAGGCAATTCCTCCACAATATCCTCCTTTTCTACAGTTGTGATACTGTCCCTGATGAGCAATGCCACTTCCTTCACCTCTTGTCCCTTTTGAAACATCTGAACCCTGAAGCATCAAGCAGCCAATACTGTCTTTGTGACAGCCAAGTCTGTAGTGGCCACATCATCATAATTCTGCGTGCATTACCCTTGTTTCTGATACTTCTCTCATTAAACACATTTCAATCCATCCAACTGACTGCATTTGTGCCGTAATCATTGCCCATCCTTCCTCACACTTCATATACCTTTACACCAATTGCTGTATCGTCTACCCTATCATTTTGGTTCCCATCCCTCTGCCAACCTAATTTAAACCCTCCTAAACAGCTCCAGCAAACCTGCTTGCAAGGACATTTGTCCCTCTCCCGAGTTCAGGTGTAACCTGTCCCTTTTAGTGTAGATCATCATAACTTCCCCAATGATCCACAAACCAAAATCACATTCCCTGCACCAACTCTTCAGCCACACATTCATCTGTCAATCTTCCTTTTCTTACAGGCAAAATACAGAGATTACTACCCTGAAGGTCCTGCTTTTTAGCTTCTTTCCTAACTCCCTTATTCACTACTCTGCACCTCATCCCTTTCTCTAGCTACATCATTGATACCAATATGTATCATGACCTCTGCTCACCCTCCCCCTGAATAATGCTATGGACTCCATCCGAGATGTCTCTGGCCCTGGCATTTGGGAGACAACGAACCATCCAGGAGACTTGTTCTGGTTCTGGCTCTTTCCTTACACGTTGAACACCCCATCACCACTGCTTTCCTCTTCTCCACCCTTCACTTCAGAGCCTGCTGATTGTTGTGGCTTTCCTCTGCAAGCCTGATATACTTGTTATTTGAGGTGAATGGCCACAGGGCTTCCCTATACGACACACAGAAATGCAGAACTGCATTAATAAGTGGTTACTTGGCTGATTGCATCTATGTGTAAGAGCATTCATGTTACTTTCACTTGCTTGCCCTTTGCCCAGAGCCTTCCAAATTCATTCCTTTCAGACATTTGCCCACCTTGCTTTAGTACAGAACAAATCAATCTACCTTTGTAATTGAATATTTTGCCAGTCCCAACAACACATTGCAACTCTTGGAATGAAGTAGTTCCTTGGGTTATTTTTAGTTGTTTTGCCAATCACTTTCATTCTGTTTCCTGGTTTTTAAACCTTCTATTTCTGGGGACAGTTTCTCCCTGTCCACTCTGTATAACCATTTAATGTTCAAGACTCCCTTGCAATCTCTTTTGTTTGAAGGGCATTAATCTCAGTATTTCTCCAGTATACCTGCAAAACATAGGTACCTCATCTCTGAAACCATGTTGGTAAATCTCTTGTGAAACCTCTGGCTACGTCATTCCTAAAGTGTGTCATCCAGAAACGAACACAGTGTTTCAAACAGAGCCACTCTTTGAAAAAATCAAATTAAGTTAATTTGGCCTGACATCCCCAAGCCATTCTGACTGTCCCTAATTAGGAATGCACCCTTCGACACATATTGATGTTCCAAACTAATTAAGCTAATGACATCTAATTAAACAAATCCCTCCTGTGTACACATGATCTCCATACACTGAAGAGCGTTTGGAATGAATTAGTAGGAGCAAATTAAAGGAAAGCAAGGGCGAGAGTAGCGGACATCATTTGTGTGGACTTAGTCAGAATGGTGATCTTAAGGCTTTAGCTCTTCAAGGCTTCAGTGAAGTGAGGCTTCACTCAGAGAAAGCAAAGGAAAGAGAAGCTCAAGTTTTTTTCATTTATCTTCATATTTGCTCAGTTATGACAGTAGTGATGACAGGCAGGGTAGTGAGATGCAGTATGTGGGAAGTCACGGAGATCTCCAGTGTCCCTGATGGCTACAACTGCAAGAAGTGCATTCAGCTGCAGCTTCTAACAAACCGAGTTAAGGAGTTGGACCTGGAACTGGATGAACTTATCATTTGGGAGGCTGAAGGGGTGATAGATAAGACATATAGAAAGGTAGTTACAGCCACGGTGCAGGACACAGTGAGTGGAAGGGGAAGGGGGTTAAGGAGCCAGTGCAGAATACCCCTATAGCCACCCCCTTAATAACAGGTATATCAATTTGGATACTGTCAGGTGAGGTGGGGGGGGGGGGGGGCTGCTGGGGAAATTTCCTAACACAAGAAAGTCACCGTGATTAGGTATGTGGTGCTGAGTCTGCCTCTGTGACTCAGAAGGGAAGGAGGGGGAAGAAGAGGCGTGCTCTGGTGATGGGAATGAATAGGAGGTTCTGTGGGTGAGAATGTGATTCCTGGGTGCCAAGATCTGGGATTTCTCAAATCAAGTGGGAGGGTGAACAGCCAGAAGTCACGGCCCATGTTGGTACTAATGACATGGGTAAAACGAGTGACAAAGTTCTGCATGGGGAGTTCAGGGAGTTGGGCTCTGTATTAAAGGGCAGGACCTCCAGGTTTGTGATCTCAGGATTGCTACCTGTATCACATGCTAGTGAGGCCAGAGCTAGGAAAATTATACAATTTAATATGTGGCTAAGGAGCTGGTGAAGGAGGGAGTGGCATAATATTTTTGGATCATTGGGCTCACTTCCAGGGAAGATGGGACCTGTACAGAACAGACGATTTATACCTGAACAGGATGGGGACTAATACACTAGTGGGAAAGTTTGTTAATGCTGCAAGGTGGGGTTTAAACTAGAGTTGCAGAGGAATGGGAACTAGAGTGCCAGAACAGTTAGTGGGGAGGTTGTGTAGGCAGATGTTGGTAAGAC
This sequence comes from Hypanus sabinus, assembly GCF_030144855.1. Taxonomy (NCBI): domain Eukaryota; kingdom Metazoa; phylum Chordata; class Chondrichthyes; order Myliobatiformes; family Dasyatidae; genus Hypanus; species Hypanus sabinus. Next base: position 147,931,461 of record NC_082710.1, on the reverse strand, counting down.
CTCAGGCAAAGTTAGGAATCAAAAGGTTGAGCATGGTGCGATTAGTGTCCTGAGCTGCATATACTTAAATGCAAGAAGTATCGTAGGAAAGGCGGATAATAGTGCTGAGGGTGAGGTAGCTGGTTTGCAAATGGATGCAATGTGTAGTGTCGGGGGCATGAAGTGTGTGAAGTTGCCATAACTGGAGAGAGAGGGTTCTTTGGAAACCGAAAGGTCAAGTCAACCAGACCAGATGGTCTACACCACAGAGTTCTGAAAAAGTGGCCGAAGAGATCACAGAAGCATTAGCAATGATTTTTCAAGAACCACTAAATTCTGGAATGGTTCCAGAAGACTGGAAAATTGCAAATGTCACTCCACTCTTCAAGAAAGGAAAGAGGCAGAAGAAAGGAAACTACAGGCCACTTAGGCTACATCCGCACTAGACCGGATAATTTTGAAAATGCCGGTTTCACATAAAAATGATAGGCGTCCACACCAGATATTTTTGAAAATACCTCCGTGCACATTAAAATGGGTATTTGGGCGAATCACCTCCTACTGGATATGCGCAGGACACATCTACAGAAAACAAGTGACCATGTTTGGTGTCGAATCTCGCTATGAAAGTGCACATTTGTGCAGTTACAGACTAGAAAAACTTAAAAGGAAATTGCCAAACGACAGACAGCTGTTGGCTCTCACGCAGGATGACTTAAAACTAAAAAAAAACAAATACTGGAGCTTATGGAGGCAACCGACAAGGGGTTCACAGACAGTATGATCCGGCTGACGATGAACATTGAAAAACTGACCAGCTCTGCTGCATTAATAAAGCACCTAGTTAAATGTATAAAACATGTCTGCATCAGTGTTAACTTTTATTTCCATACGATGTTACATTAGGCTGTTACACATCTGTTGTCATAGAAGTACTTGCATAAATAGGTAAACCACCTTCATACAAGCAAGGACAGAAAACAGGGCAAAGTGAGTATGCTTATTTATTCAGTAAGTTATGAGCCAAAGTATTTGGTGAGTACATTTCTAACTCGTCTGGCTTCAGTTTTGTTGCCATCTGTTCTGAAATTGTTAGGTTGTGGGTTGGGGGGGGGGGGGTTGCATTCAAGAAAACAATGAAATGCCACACTGCCGCCACCATCTGTTCTGGCACGTCATGACGGCATTTTAAAAACTTTCTATTACCCCGTCCACACTACTCTGCCTAATCGACGTTTTCAAATTTATGCACTCTGGAGGGTGTTTTAGAAAAGCTCCATTTTCAGGGGAGGAAAACGCCGTTTCAGTGTGGACGAAGGGTCAAAATGAGGAGAAAAAGCTTCGGTTACGGATTTATCCGGTCTGGTGTGAACGTGGCCTTAGTCTGACCTCAGTGGTTGGGAAGATGTTGGAGACGAATATTAAGGATGAGGTCTCAAGGTACTTGGGGGTACATGATAAAATAGGCTGCAGTCAGCATGGTTTCTTCAAGGGAAAATTTTGCCTGACAAGTTTGGAGTTCTTTGAAGAAGTAACAAGCAGGGTAGACAGAATTGGTTGATGTTATGTACAGGCAGTTCCTGAGTTACAATCGTCCGACTTACGAACAATTCATACTTACAAACGGCCTGCCATAAAGCCTATTAGAAACATAGAAAATATAGAAAAACCTACAGCACAGTACAGGCCGTTTGGCCCACAAAGTTGTCAAACATGTCCCTACCATAGAACTTACTAGGCTTACCTGTAGCCCTCTATTTTACTAAGCTCCATGTACCTATCTAAGAGCCCCTTAAAAGACCCTATTGTATCTGCCTCCACCATCGTTGCCAACAGCCCATTCCATGCACTCACCATTCTCTGAGTAAAAAAAACTTACCCCTGACATCTCCTCTGTACCTACTCCCCAGCACCTTAAACCTGTGTCCTCTTGTGGCAACCATTTCAGCCTTAGAATTTATATTAAAAATTCATCGGCTTGAGGAAGGAGAATGCGGTCTGCCATTTTAAGTCAGATCATGTTGCCTTTAACAGTGTGTTGAGTGTGTCCCATTTAACCTGTCTCAGTGTGGTGGACTTGAGGACCTGGTGGAGCTCTGGACCTTATTTAACCAGTGGACTTTAGGACCCGGGGGAGCTCAGGACCCACTGCCCACGGCTGCTGCTGAATCCGCAGTGTTTCTGTTCCATTGACGGATGCAGTAAACAAAATTATGGATCGATAATTCCCATCTCGTGTTTATTTCTCTCTGTGGTGAAGAAGTTGTTGAGAGTAGGGGTTAGTTCAGTCATTTCAAATTGAGCGCAAATTTACATAATATTAAAGTGCAAGGTGAAACAGCGAGTGCTAATGTAAGTGCCGCAAGTGATTTTCCTGAAATGTTGGAAAAAAATTATCGAGGCGGGAGGTTATTTGCCAGACCAAATACTTAATGCAGATGAGACTGGCTTATGCCTGAAAGGACCTACATTTCAAAAGTGCACCAGGGCATAAGGCATCAAACGATAGGCTAACCTGTTCCGACTTACATGCAAATCCGACTTAAAGGCAGACTTAGGAACAGATCTCGTTGGTAACCCAGGGACTGCCTGTATTTGGATTTTCAGAAGGCCTTTGACAAGGTGCCACACGAGGCTGTTTAACAAGCTACAGGCCCATGGTATTACAGGAAAGACTCTAGCATGGACGAACTAGATTGGTAGGAGGCAAAGAGTGGGAATAAAGAGAGCCTTTTCTGACTGGCTGCGAGTGACTAGTGTTGTTCCACAAGGGTCTGTGTAGGGACTGATTCTTTTTATGTTATATGTCATTGATTTGGATAATGAAATTGGTGACTTCATTGAAAAGTTTTCAGATGATATGAAGATAGGTGGAGGGGCAGGTAGTTTTGCGAAAGTAGAGAGGTTACAGAAGGATTTAGACAGATTAGGAGATTGGGCAAAGAAGTGGCAGATGGAACACAGTCGAGAAGAGTATGCTCATGCACTTTGGTGGAAGAAATGAAAGAGTTAACTATTTTCTAAATAGAGAGAAAATACCAAAAAACTGAGGTAAAGACACTTGGGAGTGCTTGTGTAGGATTCCCTAAAGGTTAATTTGCAGGTTGAGTCTGTGATGCAAAAGGAAGAATTCATTTCAGAGGACTAGAATATAAAAGCAAGGATGTAATGTTGAAACTTTATAAAGCACTGGTGAGTCCTCGCTTGGAGTATTGTGAGCAGGTTTGCGCCCCCTTATCTTAGAAAGGATGCGCTGACGCTGGAGAGGGTTCAAAGTAGGTTTACCAAATGATTCCAGGATTGATCGGCTTGCCATATGAAGAACATTTGATGGCTCTGACCTGTATTCACTGGAATTCAGAAGACCTCATTGAAACCTATCGAATGGTGAAAGGCGGTGATAAATTGGATTTGGAGAGGATGTTCCCTGTGGTGGGAGAATCTAAGACCAGAGGCGACAGTGTCAGAATATAGGGACGTCCTTTTAGAACCAAGATGAGGAGGTATTTCTTTAACCAGAATCTGTGGGATTCTTTAACCAGAAAATTGCATCAGCCATGAATTGAATTGAATTGACTTTATTTCTTGCATCTTTCACATACATGAGCAGTAAAAATCTTTACATTACATCTGTCTAAATGTGCAATCATAGTAATTTATAATAATTTATAATAAATAGAACATTAAGGGAGGTACAGTTCCCATACCAGGCAGTGATACAGCCAACATGAGGAAATCTGCAGATGCTGGAAATTCAAACAACAACACACACAAAATGCTGGTAGAACACAGCAGGCCAGGCAGCATCTATAGGGAGAAGCGCTGTCGATGTTTCGGGCCGAGACCCTTCGTCCTGACGAAGGGTCTCAGCCCAAAACGTCGACATTGCTTCTCCCTATAGATGCTGCCTAGCTTGCTGTGTTCTACCAGCATTTTGTGAGTGATACAGCCAGTCAGGATGCTCTCAATTATGCCCCTGTAGAAAGTTTTTAGGATTTGGGGGCCCATACCAAATTTCCTCAACTGTCTGAGGTGAAAGAGATGCTGTTGTGCCTTCTTCACCACACAGCTGGTGTGTACAGACCATGTGAGATCCTCAGTGATGTGGGTGCTGAGGATCTTAAAGCTGTTTACCCTCTCAACCCTAGATCCATTGATGTCAATAGGGGTTAGCCCCTCTCTATTCTCCTGTAATCCATAACCAGCTGCATTGTTTTTGCAGTACTGAGGGAGAAGTTGTCTTCTTGATACCGGACTTCTTCCCTGTAGGCCACCTCGTTATTGTAGTGTCTTTGGCAAATTTAATTTGCAGATTATAGCCGTGGGTGGCGACACAGTCATGGGTATACAGGAAGTAATGGAGGGGACTCTGTACACAGCCCTGAGGGGCTCCTGTGTTGAGAGTCAGAGGGTTGGAGGTGAGGGAGCCCACTCTTACAACCTGCTGGTGATCTGACAGGAAGTTCCGGATCCAACTGCACAAGGCCGAGGTCTCTGAGCTTCTTGTCGAGTCTGGATGGAATTATGGTGTTGAATGTTGAACTGTAGTCCAAGAACAGCATTCTCACATAAGCATCCTTCTCCAGGTGTGGTAGAGCAGGGGCTATTGCATCGTCTGTGGATTGGTTGTGTCGGTAGGCGAATTGTAGGGGGTCCAGTTTGGGTGGTAGCATGCTGCATACGTAGTCCTTGATGTGCCTCTCAAAGCATTTGCTTATTATTGAGGTGAGTCTGACAGGACGCCAGTCATTCAGACATGTTACCATGGTCTTCTTTGGTGCAGGGACAATGGTAGACGTTTTGAAACAGGAGGGCACTCTACACAGGCAGAGGGAGAGATTAAAACTGACTGTAAATACAAGTACCATTTGTGCTGTGCACATCCTGAGTACTGATGAAATGGCAGAGCAGACTTGATGGGCCAAATAGCCTAATTCCACTCCTTGTATCTTATGGTTTTATATTTACGTACATAAGAGCCCTGTTCAATGCCTCTTCTGTAATACAGCCTCCTTCAACACCCCCGCAGCACATTATAGATACACGCCCTTCGCATTTCCATTGAACTTTGATCCTCTTAATTTAGATGCATGCCCTCCAGTATTAGTCATTTCAATACTGGGGGAAGGATACCAGCTGTCTATCTGCCTCTTAATCTCATAATATTCACCTGGTCTCCCCTCAACCATTGTAGCTCAGGGGAAAACTCTGTCTGCTCTCTAGTGGACTATACCCCACGGTTCTGAAAGAGGTAACTGAAGAGTTGTGGGGGCATTAGTAATGACTTCAAGAATGAATAGACTCTGACATGATTCCAGAGGACTAGAAAATTGCAAATGTCACTTCACCCTTGCAGAAGGAAGGGAGGCAGAAGAAGGAAAATTTAATAAGCCAGTTAGCCTGACCTCAGTGGTTGTGAAGATGGTGGAGTCAATAGTTAAGAATGAGGTTTCAGGGTACTTGGCAAAAATAGGCCAACGTCAGCATGGTTTCCTTAAGGGAAAATTGTGCCTGACAAATCTATTGGAATTCTTTTGGGGACTAGACAAAGGAGAATTGGTGGATGTTGTTGTGTACTTGGACTTCCAGAAGGCCTTTGATAAGGTGAGACTGCTTAACAAGATATCAGACCTTGGTATTACAAGAAAGATACTAGCATAGGTGGAGCATTGGCTGATTCGCAGGAGGCAAAGAGTGGGAATAAAGGAAGCTTTTTCTGGTTGGCTGCCAGTGACTAGCGGTGTTCCACAGGGGTTGATGTTGGGACTACTTTTTTACGCTGTTTGTCAGTGATTTAGATGATGGAATTGACTTGTGGCCATGTTTGCAGATAGGTGGAGGGGCAGGTAGTGTTGAGGAAGCAGGGAGGCTGCAGAAAAACTTAAACAGATTAGGAGAATGGACAAAGAAGAGGCAGATGGAATACAGTGTTGAGAAGTGTGTGGTCATGCACTTTGATGCAGACAATGAAACCATAGACTGTTTTCTAAACGGAAAAAATACAAAAATCTCAGGTGCAACAGGACTCAGGAATCCTCATGCAGGATTCCCTGAAGCAGGGGTGTCAAACTCATTTTAGGTCACGGGCCGGATTGGGCAAAATGCAGCTTCATGCGGGCCAGATCAGTCGGGCGCGTGCGAACGCAGCTTTCATTGCCTCCGTTTTTTCAGCCTGTTCTCATGTGTCTCAGTCTCTGCTATAACTACAAAGTGTTTCACTTCACAAATTCCGTTTCTTATGAAGAAGACTGCTGCGCAAGCATTATTTTTATGATTGGTATTAACTTACAATCATAGGCTTCATATCGCCGGGCCATTAATAATTAAAATAATAGATCTATCTAAAATGATCTCGTGGGCCGGATATGGCCCGCGGGCCTTGAGTTTGACACCTATGCCCTAAAGGTTAACTTGCAAATCAAGTTGGTGGTGAGGAGCATTAGCATTCATTTTGAGAGGACTAGAATATAAAAGCAAGGATAGAATGATGAGGCTTTATAAGGCACTAATGAGGCCTCATTTGAAGAATTGTGGGCAGTTCTGGGCTTAGAAAAGATGTGCTGGCATTGGAGAGGGTCCAGAGAAGGTTCTCAAAAAAGGTTCCGGAAATGAAAAAGTTAATGCCTGAGGAGTAGTTGTTGGCTCTGGGCCTGTACTCACAAGAGTTTAGAAGAGTGAGCAGGGATCTCATTGAAATCTATTGAAGACTGAAAAGCCTAGATAATGGACATGGAGAGGATATTTCCTGTAGTGGGGAGTCTAGGACCAGAGGGCACAACCTCAGAACCGAGATGAGGAATTTCTTTCATCCGAGGTTGGTGAATTTGAGATTTGCCACAGGCAGCTGCGGAGGCTTGGTCATTGAGTATATTTAAGGTGGAGGTTGATAGATTAGCAGGATATGAAAGGTTAGGTGGAGAAGGCAAAAAACGGGGTTGAGAGGGAAATGGATCAGCCACGATCAAATGGCGGAGCAGACTCGATGGGCCGAATGACCTAATTCTGCTCCTATGTCTTATGGTGCAATGCAGGCAGCATCCTGGTAAACTCCTCTCCAAAGCTTCCTCATCCTTCTTCTAATGGGTGGCCTGAATTGAATGGAACAAATGCAGCCTCACCAGAGTTTTATTAAGCTACAATATAATTTCCTGACTGTTGGACTCAATGCCTCCACTAATAAAGGCAAGCATGCTATACCTAAATTCTGATGTGAAATAATCTAATGATCAGTATTAATGAAAATACTCCTTAATCAGTATGTAAAGGTCCAAACCAGGGAATGAGACAGAACAGGCGACATGTGTAGGGGAACATTTTGGATCTTGTGATCATAATTCCATTAGTTTCAAGATAATTTGGGGAACGATGGGACTCGTCCTAGGGTTAGTATTCTAAATTGGAGAAAGACAAGTTTTGATGGTATTAGAAGGGTTATGGCAGGTGTCGATTGGGATGGACTGTATTCTAGCAGAGAGATGTTTAGGAATAGATAGGGCTTTAAAAGTGAAATATTGAGAGGACAAATTCTGTATCATGTTAGAATAGAAAGCAAGGCCAATATGTTTAGGAAACCCTGGTTATTTAGGGATCTTGAGGCCCTGGGTAAAAAAAAAAGAAGGCAGGATCAAATCAGCTGCTTGAAGAGCATAAGAATATAGGAGGACACTTGAGAGATAAATCAGGCTTGCTAAACTTCAAGAGTTATGTATTGGAGAGTATGTTGACTGGCTGCATCATGGAAATACCAATGCTCTGGAATGGAAATTGCTACAAAAGGTTGTAGATACTGGACCAGCCCATCACAAGTAAAGTCCTTCCCACAACTGAGCACATCTACAAGGAAGCTCTGTTGCAGGAAAGTAGCACCCATCAAGGACCCACCATCCCACCATCATCCAAGCCATGCTCTCTTCTCGATGATGCCATCAGGAAGAAAGTACAGGATCCTCAGGACCCATACCACCAGGTTCAGGAACAGTTATTATCTCTACAACCATCAGGCTCTTGAACGAGAAGGGGATAATTTCATTCAACTACACTTATTCCATCAGTGAACTGTTTCCACAAACAAAAGACACACTTTCAATGAATTTTCATCTCAGGTTTTTGATATTTACTGCTTGCTTATTTATCTTCTCTTTTTAAATGTGTAGTTCATTGTCTTATTGCACATTGGTTATTTGTTTATCCTGTTAAGTGTTGGTCTTGTTTTTATTGTGTTTCTTGGATTCACTGTGTATGCCCACAAGATAATGAATTTCAAGGTAGTATATAGTGACATATGTATTTGAATAATATATTTATGTTGAACTTTGAAAAGAACAGATATGATTGCTCTGGTAGTCAAGGTTAAGGAAAATTCCAAGGGCTTCTATAGCTATATTAAGATCAAATGAATAGCAAGGAAAAAAATTGGTCCTCTTAGAAAATCAGTGTAGTTATCTAGCATGGAGTGGAAAGAGATGAGAGAGATGTTAAGTGAATTTTTTACATCCATTTTACTCAGAGACATAGAGTCTATAGAACTGAGGCAATACAGTGGTGAGGTCATGGACAGTATCCAGATTACAAAGAAAGAGGTGCTTGCTCTCTTGAGGCAAATTAGGATAAATAAATTCCCAGGGCCAAATAAGCTGACCCCGTGGACCTTGTGGGAGGCTAGTGCAGAAATTACAGGGACCCTGGTAGAGCTATTTCAAATAACCTTAGCTGCAGGTGAAGTGCCAGAAGATTGGTGGATAGCTAATGTTCTGTTGTTTAAGGAAAACTGTATGAATAAGATGGGAAATTACAGGCCAGTGACCGTGGCACCAGTTGTGGGTAATTTATTGAAAGGTATTCTAAGGGGCCAGGTATACATTTGCAAGAAAAAGCTTGTGAACCCTTTGCAATTACCTGGTTTTCTGCATCAATTACTCAGAAAATGTGGTCTGATCTTCATCTAAATCTCAATAGTAGACAAACACAATCTGCCTAAACTAATGAAACCCCTTTTAACTAGGCATCTCTAGAGATGCCGCTCGTTAGCCCCTCTCTTATAGCTGCCGGACTCAGCGGAGAGAAAATCACCTTTTCAGACTCTGTACATCCTGGATCAATATGACTTGGGTCCCACCAAACCTGGGATGTTGGGATATTTTGCCCATCCGAACCCCGATCTGTGTGATTATTGTGTAATTACTGCCCCATGCAATTGCCCATAGGCAAGAAATAACAGACCGCCCACTGCATACAATTATAAAAAAAGTGCATTGACAAATTTCTGCTTTATCGAACAGTTAGTAGGAAAAAGAAATGGACAAGAAATAAAAAGGGCCCATTATAGTTAACCCAGTCCAATGTGCACATATGTTGGAGCTCTTCTTGAAGTTGTCTTTAACCATGCATTGGGGCACCCACATTCTGTGTGAAAGCCCACACCACCTTTCAAATGTCACTCAGACTCCATCTGGAACAAATGGGCTCCCGCATAAGAGTATTGGTCTTTCTTCCTTGAAGCCATTCATCTGCACAAAGTACCTTGTGCAACAGGGACGGCATCCTCAGCCATCTTCCTCCTGTCTTCTCCCAGCTCCTGCTAAAAGGACCTCAACCCGCACCAATGTCCGCCACAAAAACCTCTCCATCCAGCTTTCTCTAGAACCTTCTCCCAATTCCACCTTCCTGATTGGATGAAACTAAACTCCTAAGAATGAACATTGCAACCTCTTAACTTTAGCTCAAATCCAAACATGTTGAAAGTAGAACAGATTGCGCTTGCAGGACTGCTAAGGTGAAATATGAGGGGTGATTGATAAGTTTGTGACCTGAGGTAGAAGGAGTCAATTTTAGAAAACCTAGCACATTTATTTTTCAACGTAGTCCCCTCCTACATTTACAGACTTAGTCCAATGGTGCTGGAGCATACGGATCTTGGACCTGCAGAAAGTGTCCACAGCAGGGTGATTGATAAGTTCGTGGCCTGAAGGAGATGAGTTATTAACTTAAATCTTTCTGCATAATCACTCAAAGAGTTGAATTGCATGTGCATGTAACGAGAGCTGTATAAGTCGTCATCTTCTACTTCAGGCCACAAACTTATCAATCACCCCTGCTGTGGACACTTTCTGGAGGTCCAAGATCCGTATGCTCCACGACCGCTGGACTAAGTGTGTAAATGTAAGAGGGGACTACGTTGAAAAATAAATGTGCTAAGTTTTCTAAAATTGACTCCTTCTACTGTAGGCCACAAACTTATCAATCTCCCCTCGTATTTACAGCATAGCAGTAAAAATCCTAACCAGAATGTTCCACTGCTAACACTTAAACGATTGTTCTTTTCACATTAATTTTCATTTCAATTTTTTAGGGAGGAAAGGTGGAGAATTGGCATCTGCTGTCCACGCTTACACCAAAACTGGAGACCCATACATGAGATCATTGGTGCAGCATATCCTGAGCCTGGTATCACACCCTATACTCAATTTCCTCTATCGCTGGATTTATGATGGAGAGTTGGAAGACACGTACCACGAGGTAACATTTTTCATCTCTTCCTTTTGCCCTGGTGCTCTAAATGAAAGGATTTGGTGTTGGTATTGTTTTAGTATTGTCACAGGTATCAAGATACTATAAAAAGTTTATACAGATCAAATCATTGCACAGTACATTGAGCTAGAATAAGGTAAAACAACAATGCAGAATAAAATGTAAAAGCTACCCCAAACGTGCAGTGCAGGTAAATGATAAAATGTAAGATTATAGCAAGGTAGATTGTGAGACCAAAAATCCATGTTGATTGTAGAGGAGGCCACTTCAAGAGTTTGATAATAACAGAATAGAAGCTGTCCTTGAGCTTGGAGGCATGTACTATCAGGCTTTTGTAGCTAGGGGAGAAGAGAGAACTCCAGGGTATGACCGGTCTTTGATTACACTAGTGCTTTACTGAGGCAGTGAGAAGTATAGACAGAAAATGCTGGTGGAGTTCAGCAGGTCAGCAGCATTTATGGAGGGGAATTACATCAACATTTGGGGCCGAGAACCTTCATGAGGACTGGAAAGGAGGGGTGGAGGGGAGAGAGGAAGGAGCGCAAGCTGGAAGGTGCTAGGTGAAATCAGTGAAGGGGGGAAAGTAGGTAGGTGGGGGTGGGGAGGGTTAATGTAAGAAGCTGGGAGATGTTTGGTTGAAAAGATAAAAGGATGAAGAAGGAGGAATCTGATAGGAGAGTAGACCATGGGAGGAAAGGAAGAAAGGAGGGATAGCAGGGCAGGAGTTAGGCAGGTAAGGATAACAGAAAGTGGTGAGAGGGGAGCCCGAATGACGAATGGAAAAGAAGAGAGTGGGAGGAGGGAGAAATTACCAGAAGCTGGAGAAATCTGTGTTCATGCCATCAGGTTGGAGGCTAGGCAGACAGAATTTGAGGTTTTGCTCCTCGAATTTGAGAGAGGCCTCATCGTATCAGTAGAGGAGGCCATGAACTGACGTGTTGGTATGGGAATGGGAAGTGGAATTAAGATGGTTGGTCACTGGGACATCCTCCCTGTTGCAGACTGAGCGAAAGTGCTCAATAAAGCAATCCCCCAATCTATGTCAGGTTACACCGATGTAGAGGAGGCCGCGTGGGGAGCTCTGGATACACTAGATCACCAATCAGACCTGAGGGTGAAGTGTTGCCTTACCTGGAAGAACTGTTTTGGGCCCTGAAAGATGGTGAGAGAACAGGTGAATGGACATGTGTAGTGCTTCGGCTGCTTGCAGGAAAAGAGCCAGGAAGGAGATGAGTGGGGAGGGAATGAGGGTGATCTTATAGAGGTTTATAATATCATCAGGGGCATAAATAAGGTGAATGTACAGTTCCCCCAACCCCCCCCCCCCCAGTTGTCAAGAACTGGTGGAATTAGGTTTAAGGTGAGAGGGGAGATATTTAATAGGAACCTGCGGGCCATCTTTTTGATCCAGGAAGTAATCAGTATATGGAGTGAGCTGCCAAAGGAAATGTTTGAGGCAGGTACATGGACAAGTAAGGTTTAGGGGATTTTGGCCAAGTTGCACTAACTTAAGATGGGAGTTTTGGTCAGCTTGGGCCAGTTGAGCTGCTGGCCTAATTGTTGTGCTGTTGTGACTCTACTGTACAGAAATCAATCATTGAGTGCGTCAACTGCCCTTTAGAAAGCAGAAGTTAATGTAGAAATTTCTCCTGTACAAGTGTTACGTGACTGATGTCTTTTGCTGAGATGTCTTTTGTTGCATGCCCTCTTTTTGTAAAAGTTTTGCCTTAATTGTAGAGGATGATCGGGCAAAACAATATTCTACCAATCATGCTCTACAATTACGGTAAAATGATGTTCTATCGTCCTTGCAACGTAGGCCACCAAACTGATTACTTTCTAATTGTTTGCTGTACCTGATTGTTCATTTCACTGAGATCCCCTGAACTCCATTGTTTGCTGGTTCTTCACCATTTCCTATCAACATCTTAAACTCCCAATTTATCAATTTGGTTAACTGGTCCATCTCCATTTGCAAATTCTGTGTCCCCTTTATCTCTCCCATTTGGTGTTGTGTAATTGCATGTCTTGCATTCTATCATTACAGCTGAATCAGTCACTAAATAGTCTGGGGCCCAGCATTGATCATTGTGGCATTTTACTTGTGATGTCCATTCAGGCAAAAATTGCTCTATGTATTCTATCCTTAATCAGTCCTGTGTCTACTTAAGTGTATTTCTCTCCTATCCTGGGAGCTTTTATTTATCTAATGACCTTTCAAATGGAACCTTGTCATGTACTTTTTGAAATACCATTTATTTTACTTCCTCTGGTATTCACCCTGATAATTACAAGCAGTGGAAAAAAATTGGTATTAGATTTGTCAAGAGTATAATACTTTTAGTAAACAGTAGTGGTGCCTAATTATATTATGATTTTGTGAGTGCCTGTTACCATATCCTTAATGGATCCAGCACTTTTTCCTTACAAGTGATACCAGGCCAATTGATTAAAAGTTTCTTTTTCGCTCATTCCGTTCTTAAGTTTCTACACTCTAGTTTGCCGAGGCAATTAAAGAATCCAGAGAATTTTGGAGATTGTCATTATTAGAATCATAGTGGCACAGCATAAAAACAGCCCCTTTGGCTTACTGTGTCTGTGGTGACCGTCATGTCAACCTGTGTTGATCCCATTTGCCTGAATTAATTCTACATCTTGCCATGCCTTGTTTATTCAAGTACCTGCCCAGATCACCTTGGATCAATGTGTTTACACTTCTGGGCCCTTCTACCATGTCAGAAGCCTTGCATGTTTATTGCCCTGCTCTCATCAGTCATCTCCTCAAAGAACTCGATCGTATTTGTAAAATGTGCTGTGATCCAGGCACAAACCCATGCTGACTTATCCCTAATCAGTTCTTGATCAACCATATTACAATCATCTCTTTTAGAATGCTTGAATTCAAAGTGAATTTATTATCAAAGTACATATATGTTACCATATGCTGCCTCAAGATTCATTTTCTTGGAGCCATATACAAGGAAAAAGAGATATAATAGGAATTTTCAAGGGAAGTGCTGTATATAAACAGGCAAAGACTGAGAAATATCAGTATGCAAAAGAAGACAAATTGTGCAAATAAAGATAATACGGTACTGAGAATATGAATTGTAACAAGCCCTTGAAATTGAGTCTGTAGAATCAGTTCAGAGTAGTCGTGAGAGAAATCATCCATACCACCTTAGGAGTCTGCTGATTGTCGGTTAGTAACTGTTCCTGAACCTGATGGTGTAATCTAAAGCTTCTGTACCTCTTGCCTACTGGTAGTAGCGAGAGGAGGGCATGGCTGGATGGTGGGGGACTTTAATGATGGATTCTGCTTTCAGAATCAGGTTTATTATCGCCTACATGTGACGTGAAATTTGTTAATTTAGTAGCAGCAGTTCAATGCAAGACATAGATTCTAGCAGAGAGAGAAAAAAAATAAATAAAATTAAACATAATAAATAAACAAGTAAATCAATTATGTATATTGAATAGATTTTAAAAATGTGCAAAAACAGGAATACTGTATATTTTAAAAAGTGCAGTAGTGTCCAAAGCTTCAATGTCCATTTAGGAATCAAATGACAGAGGGGATGAAGCTGTCTTGTAGCAAATGCACCATGTAAATATGCTCAATGGTGGGGAGGGCTTTGCCTGGGATGGATTGGGCAGTATCTACAAATTTCTGTAGCTTTTTGCATTCCTGAGCATCAGTGTTTCCATAGTTGGTTGAGATGCAACCAGTTAGGGTACTCTCCACAAATACAAGAGATTCTGCAGATGCTAGAGATCTTGAGCAACACACACAAAGTGCAGGAGAAACTCACCAAACCAGGCAGTATAATTTGAGGGAATAAAGTGTTGATATTATGCACTGTGATCCTTCATCAGGACTGGAAAGGAAGGGTCAGAGGCAGGGTAAGAAGTTGAGGGGAGAAGTAATAGTACAAGCTGGCAGTGGGAAGCTTACAGGGCGGTGTGGCACGAAGGGCCGGAAGGGCCTATCCACACTGTATCTCAAATTAAATAAATAAAGATCCTGGATAAAAACATGCTAACCTCTGCCACAAAGCTTAAACTGGGGAGGAAGTTCATGTTTCAGCAGGTTAACAAACCAAAGTACATTGCCAGAGCAACCATGAAGAAAATTGATGTCTTTGAGTGGGCCAGTCAGAGTTCTGACCTTAATCTGATCAAACATCTCTGGCAAGACCTTACCACCACTCCCCAACTACCCTGGCACAGCTTGAGCCATTTTGCAAGGACAAATGGGCAATCATACTCCATTATGTTGTGCAAAGCTAATACAGACATGTCCAAAAAGACTACTGCTGCAGGAGGTGGTTCAATTAAGTACTGGCCAAAAGGGAATGAATTCTTTAGAACTCCTGACATTTCTGTTTTTGAAGTTTTAGTTTTCATGCTTTACAATTTTCTGTTTTTGGGCTCTACTGTAAAGGGGGGGGGGGTGGAAGGAGCATGTAATTCACAAACAAAAATTTTCTGCAAGTCTGAGAAATCTATGCTCATAGCATCAGGTGGGAGGCTACCCTGATGGAATATGAGGTATTGCTCTTCCAGTCTGAGTTTAGTCTCATCATAGTAGAAGAGCCCATAGATCTACATGTCAGAATGGAAATCAGTGACCACCAGGAGATCATGCCTTTTGCAGCAGACAGAGGAAAGGTACTCGACAAAGTAGTCCCTAAATCTGCATCAGGTTTCAATGATGTAGAGGAGGCTGCACCAGGAGCACCAGATAACCCCTACAGACTCATAGGTAAAGTGGTGCTTCACCTGGAAGAGGACTTCAACCATTGCTTAAGATCCTGACTGTTCCATTCTCGAACATTTGAGATGTCTTTTTTTTCTCTGAAGAACCCATCACCATCAATGCTGCTCTTATACTCTTCTCCTTCATTTCTCACATGTCTGCGCTCACCTCATCTTCCGCCGTCATAACAGGGATAGGGGGTTTTCCTTATCCTTATCTAGCACCCTATGAGACTCCATGTCCAACACGTTATTCTCCGTAACTTCAACCACAAGTCATGTTGCAGTGGTATAGAATTTCAGTTCGGCCATATTTGACTATTGTAATCAGTTCTGGTCAGCATACAATAGGGAAGTTTGTGGAGTCCTTGGATAGGATGCAGAAGTTGTTTAGCAGAAAGTTGCTTAGACTGGAGTGAATTAGCTATAAGGAGAGACTGGGCAAACTCAAAATCTATCTTGAACAAATGGGCTCTCCCACAAGAGTATTGGTCATTCCTCCTTGAAACCATTCATCTGCACAAAGCACCTTGTGTAACAGGGATGGCATCCTCAGCCATCTTCCCTCCTGTCTTTTCTTTGTAGAGTTGGAAGCTGAGGTGTGACCTTTTCCCCCAGAGAAGAAATACCAAATATTGGAGGGCATAGCTTTAAAGGGTACATTCTAGTATGTATTGCCAGAGATGGTGGTAGAAGCACATACAATAACAATATTTCGGACATTTAAATGTGACTTTCTCCAATCAGGCAGGAGACTCCGATGCATAAAGACAAGAACGGCCAGGATGGGAAACAGCTTCTTCCCTCAGGCCTTCAGGCTTCTGAACTCCCTGCCACATCACTTTCAAAGTGTCATTGGATAAATTGTACTGTGGCCTTCAGTATTTAATCTATGCACTTTATATGTAATTCATTTGTAGGTTTGTTTCTTCCTTTTCTAAGTTATTGTGTGGTATATGTACTACTGTGCTTTATACCCTAGTCAGGAGAACTTGTCTTGTTTGGTGGCATAGTTAAATGACAATAAACTTGACTTGATGTGCAGAAAGAGGAATAGATATTAAGAGTATTTTAAGAGATTAAGAGGAATAGATAGAGTGAACAGCCAGCACCTTTTCCCCAGGGCACCACTGCTCAATACAGGAGGACATGGCTTTAAGGTAAGGGGAGGGAAGTTCAAGAGGGATATTAGAGGAAAGTTTTTCATTCAGAGAATGGTTGGTGCGTGGAATGCACTGCCTGAGTCAGTGGTGGAGGCAGATACACTAGAGAAGTTTAAGAGACTACTAGACAGGTATATGGAGGAATTTAAGGTGGGGGGGTTATATGGGAGGCAGAGTTTGAGGGTTGGCACAACATTGTGGGCCGAAGGGCCTGTAATGTGCTGTACTATTCTATGTTCTAAAGCTGGGAATAGTGCAGATTGGCATTATGATTGGCACATATATGCTAGTCAGAGTGGCCTGTTTTGTATTGTACCATTCCCTGTTATGTTTACTTTTTCCTTACTACTCACCTCCTCATTTTGGGTCGCTTGTAGTGGAAAATTAACCTATCAACTTGCACATCTTAGGAATGTGTTTACGGGAAGAACTTGTAAATTGCTTGTAGTTTGCATCGGAAATCAGGATTGAAATTGGATTACTGGAACTGCGAGGCAGCTGTTTTAGGAGTTATAGTAATGTGCCATGTAGTACTATACATGGTATGCTATGAATCACTTGGAGATAACATCTACTCCTCGCTCAAGAGTGTGTGCTCAGCCTGCTGCTCTGCTCTCTCTCTTTCTCTACCATGACTGTGTGGCTAGGCACCAATCTAATGCCATCTGTAAATTTGCTGACAACTCAGCTGTTGTTGGCGTACGGGAGTGAGATAGATCAGCTGGTTGAGTGGTGTCATTGCAACAACCTTGCATTCAGCATCAGTAAGATCATAGAATTGATTGTGGACTTCAGAAAGTGTAAGATGAGGGAACACACACCAGTCCTCATCAAAGAATCAGAAGTGGAACGAGTATTAACATCTCTGAGGATCTATCCTGGACCCAAAATATCAATGCAATTGCAAAGAAGGCACAACATTGGTTATTCTTCATTAGGAACTTGCAGAGATTTGGTATGTCACCAAAGACACTTGCATGTTTCCTCAGATGTACTGTGGAATGCGTTCTAACTGGCTGCATTACTGTCTGGTATGGGAGGGCCACTGCACAGGATCAAAAAAAAGCTGCAGAAAGTTGTTAACTCTGTCAACTCCATCATGGACAGTGGCATCCCCAGCATCAAGAACATCTTCAAGGAGCGATGCCTCAAAAAGTAGCATCCATCATTAAGGACCCCCCACCACTCAGGATATGCCCACGTCTCAGTGCTACCTTCAGGGAGGAGGTACAGGAGCCTGAAGGCACACACTCAATACTTTCTTTCCCTCTGCCTTCAGATTTCAGATTTCTGAATGGATATTGAACCCATGAATGCTATGTCACAACTTCCTCTTTTTGCACTAATTTAATATAACTTTTTAAAAATAAGCGTGTGTGTATATATGTATGTATGTATACAGTGACATGCAAAAGTTTGGGCACCCTCGTAAAAATTTCTGTTACTGTGAATAGCTAAGCGAGTAAAAGATGACCTGATTTCCAAAAGGCATAAAGTTAAAGATGACACATTTCTTTAATATTTTAAGCAAGATTGCTTTTTTATTTCCATCTTTTACAGTTTCAAAATAACAAAAAAGGAAAAGGGCCCAATAATGTTTGGGCACCCTGCATAGTCAGTACTTAGTAACACCCCCTTTGGCAAGTATCACAGCTTGTAAGTGCTTTCTGTAGCCAGCTAAGGGTCTTTCAATTCTTATTTGGGGGATTTTCGCCCATTCTTCTTTGCAAAAGGCTTATAGTTCTGTGAGATTCTTGGGCCGTCTTGCATCCACTGCTCTTTTGGGGTCTATCCACAGATTCTTGATGATGTTTAGGTTGGCAGGATCATTATCCTGTTGTAGAAACCATCCTCTTTTCATCTTCGGCTTTTTTACAGGTGGTGTGATGTTTGTTTCCAGAATTTGCTGGTATTTAATTGAATTTATTCTTCCCTCTACCAGTGAAATGTTTCCCGTGCCACTGGCTGCAAAATAAGCTCAAAGAATGATCAATCCACCCCCGTGTTTAACAGTTGGAGAGGTGTTCTTTTCATGAAATTCTGTACCCCTTTTTTCTTCAAACATACCTTTGCTCATTGTAGCCAAAAAGTTCTATTTTAACTTCATAAGTCCACAGGACTTGTTTCCAAAATGCATCAAACTTGTTTAGATTTTAACTGATGAAACAGAATTTTTGACCATGCGTGCCCAAACTTTTGCATGCCACTGTATATATTATAATTTAGTTATTATTTATTGCACTGTACTGCTGCCACAAAACAACAAATTTCACTGCGTATGCTAGTGATAATAAACTTGATTCTGATTCTGCAACATTGTCAGCCAATTTTGTATGAATTTATTCCCTATGGTAATGGGTTGTGAGATGATGAGGAAAAGAGGATTCCAGGAATAGAGCAAGTAATTGAATCATAGACAACTTAAATATTACACAACAAATGGAAGTGTAATCAATGCGCTCAGTTATTAGTAGCAAGTAAGTTTTAGCAGTTCATGCACTGCCAGTCGGGATGCTGTCATCAGACTGGGGGATAGGACTACTGTTAGGGTCAGCACGAGCTGTGAACTTCTGTGCCATGAGGAAGGCAAAGCGAGAGGACTGGGAAAATTCACAGGGATATGTGGTACATGGCAAGATGTACAAGCCTTAACAGACCACGAGTCACCCTGTGTGTTAATGACAGTGACAGCTCCCTTCCTAATAGGCTGAACGCCTTCTATAACATGATCATTGATGTGGCATCGGTAAAGTCTCCTCTATGCATGATTTGACAGGATCGTTGATGTGGCATCCTCTCCCTCTGAGAAGCAGGCACCCTGTATGGCTGTAGCCAAGCTGGGGAGGATCCTAGCCAGGGAACACCTGTGCAAAGCGGTGGGGCCAGGCATTGTGAACATTTCTTTTCAACAATCCACTGTCCCTGCTAGCTTCAAGCCAGCCACCATCATTCTGGTGCCTAAGACAGTGGCAGTAACTACACAGTGACACTGACCTCAACAATCACGAAGTGCTTTGAGGGACTGTAGTGGATCGTATTGAATCCCACCTTCCAAGTACATATCGCTCCATCCAGTCCGCTGATAATGCCATAGCCTCGGCTCTCTACATTGTCCTGTCCCACTTAGAAAACAATGCCGCATTCACCAGAATGTTGTTCATGACTTCAGCTTGGCATTTAATACAATCATCCTTCAGAGGCTGGTAGATAAGCTGTCCTTGTTTGGACTCTACACCCCTCAGTAGGGGTCTTAGATTTCTTGACAGAAATCTAAGTCAGTCAGTCCAAATTGGCAACAACAACTCAATCTCCATCACGCAGAGCACTGAGGCCCCCCGACCCCACCCACCAACCCCCAGGCTGTGTGCTCAGTTCTCTGCAATACAAGCTGCTGAGTCTCGACTGCACTGACAGATCCAGCTCAAACCACATCGTCAAGTTCAGAATTCAAAGTGCATTTATTATCAAAGTATGTATACATTATACACCCTTGGGATTTATCTCCTCATAGTCAACTACAAAACAAAGAAACCCAAAAGAAGCCATTTAAAAAAAAACTGACCCAATATACAGAGAGGGAAAAAGAAACAGATCATGCAAACAATAAAAGTAAGCAAATAGCATTCGGAATGAAAGTGAACCCACTGACATGAAGCTCGGAGCATGCCACGGCCTCAGTTCAGCGCAGAGCCGAGCAAACCAGCCTGAACCATTCTTCTGGTCCTGGCACCCTGCCTTGTCAATCCGGCTTGGCGTTTAAATAGTCCAAACATTGGGTCATTCCTTGCTGTGGGACATGGGCACATTCACTTGGATATGCTCTGGACCTGGACCCCACCTCCATGGTTCAGCCCCATCTGTTGCTTTGCTGATGATACAACAGCGGTTGGCCTCATCGGCAATGAAGATGAGTCAGCATGCAGAGAGGAGTTAGGGAGGTTTGTCAAATGGAGCGAGAACAGCAACCTGAGTCTCAACATGGAGAAGTCAAAAGAGATGATTGTGGACTTCAGGAAGACTGGAGTCAACTCTTCATTGCATATCAATGGCTCTGTGTTTGTGAGAATGAAGAGCACAATGTCCCTTGGTGTTCACATAATGGACAATCTAACCTGAGCCCACAAAACCTCCTCAGTCATGAAGGCACAGCAGTGTCTACACTTCCTGAGGAGAGTGAGGTGTACAAAGTTTCTTGTCTCCATTCAAACAACTTTTTTCAGGAGTACTATTGACAGTGACCAGTTTGCCTGCATCATTGTGTGGTACAAAAGCTGTAAGGCATCAGACTGCAAGCCCCGACAGAGGACAGTAAAAACAGCCAAAAGAATTGCTGTGGATCCCCTCCGTCCCATTCCCCCCCCCCCCTGTGACATTTACTGGGAGTGTTACATATGAAAAACTCAAACGTTGTTGAGGATCCCTATCAATCCACAATCCCACAATCTCTTTGACCCACTATGCTACCATCAGGAAGGAGGTATAGGAGCATTAGGACTAGGATTGCCAGACTGGGTTACTGTTTCTTCCCCCAGGCACTGTGATTAATGATTACCCTGTCCCACTGAGGTCATGTCACTAGGACAGTGAGCTGTTTACTATTTACCTGTGTTATGCGCTTTACATGTATTTTGAGTTATATGTATTAAGCTTATTTGTGGTAATATTTTGTTTTATGTGCTGTATGTGATATATGTATTGCAGGTACACAGCGATTATAGGAGAAGGAATGTTTTAGAAGGTTAATTGATATTGAATATTCCTATATTTAGGAACCGATAGAACTTAATCTCCTATTTGGTTTAGTTTGACACCGTGAAATTAGAACAAATTCATTGTATATATCTTCACAAATTCTTATCTCAGGATCATTGAAACTTACAGAATGGAAGGAGGCCATTCTTTTAGAAGAGAAACCCTACTGCTTTTCATTGGTATTACTAAAAATTCCAATTTCTTTCACCAGCTCTATTTTAATTAAATTTACATAAATTTCTATATTTAATATCTGTGCTGATTGTTATTTTTTGTGTGTGGGTACATATGCATATAAATACCCTCCAACACTTTGTGTTACTCTAGATTCTTAGCATCTGCTGAATTTCTAGTGTTTAAGATAATTTAACTATCTCATTATTAAATGAATGCCATACCGTTGCTGAAGCAGGATTCTGACGCTGCTGATGATAATATATTATTGCATATTTGATTTCAGCAATCATAAGTTTCCATCTGTAACAAGATGGAGCTGGCTAACCTATCTTACTTTGCCAGAGCACCATGTCAGTGCTAAGCCATCATGTAGGCAGCTGCAGCAACACCTATTGAAGAGCAAAGAAACTGCAGGTTTGAGAAACCTGCATTCAGAAAGAAATTGCTGAATATACCCATCACAACATTCATCTTCTATGGAGAAACATCAATCACAGGTTGATCTTTCTTAAAGCTGCAAAAGGGAGAAACTAGCTGTTTAATGTAGTGTGTGGTGGGGGGAATGGGTGGAAGGTGAAGAGAACAAAGGGGATATTTACTAAAAATCAGGTTTATACAGGTGAAACAAATGTAGTTGATGCTATATTAAGAGAATTAATGAATTGAGTGGATTCCAGTTCATTGGGGCAGTCGCTTATTTGAGACAACTCTTAACAAAACCTAATTGAGAAAATAAGCAGGATTCCCTTTTATTTATTTACCTGCTTAATTTGGATAAGAGACTATCGCTGGACAGTTTCTAACTAGTGTTAGTCGCATACACTCTGTAAGAGTGAACAGTTTTTAAATAGCATCAGTTGCATGTTTCTCTATTCAAAAAGCAGTGATTCTTGTCACTGATAAATAAATAGTAAGACAATTCAGACAGGTTTGCTCACTGCAGTTTCAAGCATTGAGGCTTGGGGATGCCAGAAATGTCTGTGAGTAAAAATAAAAGTTTCACTACTTAAACAAGTTAGGAATTTCAAAGAATCTGAAGATATTAACAAACATCTTGAATATTATAATGAAAATGAAGATTAGGAGCTTCCAGTCATCAAAAGCATTGTATAAAGGCAGTCAATTATCTGCGCTAGCCTTTGCTCATTTTGTTCATCTACAGTCAGTCAAAAGAACACGGCAGTGTATACTGGATAAATTCCTCCGTCAATAACTATTAGGAACTAAGGCGTGAGAGAATAGGACCAATCAAGTGTGACAGTGGAAAAGTGTGTATGGAACGGGAGGAGATAGTGGAGGTACTTAATGAATACTTTGATTCAGTACTCACTACGGAAAAGGATCTTGGCAATTGTAGCGATGACTTCCAGTGGACTGAAAAGCTTGAGCATGTAGATATGAAGAAAGAGGATGTGCTGGAGGGTTTGGAAAGCATCAAGTCACTGGGATCGGACAGGATGTACCCCAGGCTACTGTGGGAGGTGAGGGAGGAGATTACTGAGCCTTTGGCGATGGTCTTCGCATCATCAATGCGGATGGGAGAGGTTCCGGAGGTTTGGAGGGTTGCTGATGTTGTTCCCTTATTCAAGAATGGGTGTAGGGGTAGCCCAGGAAATTATAGGCCAGTGAGTCTTACTTCAGTAGTTGGTAGGTTGATGGAGAAGATCCTGAAAGGCAGGATTTATGAACATTTGGAGAGGTATAATGTGATTAGGAATAGTCAGCATGGCTTTGTCAAGGGCAGGTTGTACCTTATTTGGCTGATTGAATTTTTTGAGGATGTGACTAAACACATTGATGAATGAAGAGCAGTAGATGTGGTGTTTATGGATTTCAGCAAGGCATTTGATAAGGTACCCCGTGCAAGGCTTATTGAGAAAGTAAGGAGGCATGGGATCCAAAGGGGCATTGTTTTGTGGATCCAGAACTGGCTTGCCCACAGAAGGCAAAGAGTGGTTGTAGATGGGTCATATGCTGCATGGAGGTTGGTGACCAGTGGTGTGCCTCAGGGATCTGTTCTGGGACCCCTTCTCTTCGTGATTTTTATAAATGACCTGGATGAGGAAGTGGAGGGGTGGGTTAGTAAATTTGCTGATGACACAAAGGTTGGGGGTGTTGTGGATAGTGTGGAGGGCTGTCAGAGGTTACAATGGGACATCGATAGGATGTAAAACTGGGCTGAGAAGTGGCAGATGGAGTTCAATCCAGATAAGTGTGAGTTGGTTCATTTTGACAGGTCAAATATGATGGCAGTATATAGTATTGATGGTAAGACTCTTGGCATTGTGGGGGATCAGAGGGATCTTGGGGTCTGAGTCCATAGGACACTCAAAGCTGCTATGCAGGTGGACTCTGTGGTTAAGAAGGCATATGGTGTATTGGCCTTCATCAGTCGTGGGATTGAGTTTAAGAGCCAAGATGTTGTAGCTACGTAAGACCTTGGTCAGACCCCACTTGGAGTACTGTGCTCAGTTCTGGTCGCCTCACTACAGGAAAGATGTGGAAACCATAGAAAAGGTGCAGAGGATATTTACAAGCATGTTGCCTGGATTGGGGAGCATGCCTTATGAGAATAGGTTGAGTGAACTCGGCCTTTTCTCCTTGGAGCAATGGAGGATGAGAGGTGACCTGATAGAGGTGTACAAGATAAAGAGAGGCATTGATGGTGTGAATAGTCAGAGGCTTTTCCCCAGGGATGAAATGGCTATCACGAGAGGGCATAGTTCTAAGGTGTTTGGAAGTAGGTGCAGAGGAGATGTCAGGGGCAAGTATTTTACACAGAGAGTGGTGAGTGTGTGGAATGGGCTACCGGCAGTGGTGGTGGAGGCGTAAACGATAGGATCCTTTAAGAGACTCCTGGATGGCTACGTGGAGCTTAGAAAAATAGAGGGCTATGGGTAAGGTCTACGTAGTTCTCTGGTAGGGATATGTTCGGCGCAGCTTTGTGGGCCAAACGGACTATTGTGCTGTAGGTTTTCTATGTTTCTAATACATGTTTAATTATACTGTAGTAGTATTGCCAGTGTTCTAATTTGTTCTGAATTTCATTTAAAAACTTAATTTATTACTCAGTTAAATGGTAGTTTGATTTTTTTATATATCTTATTCATTATTTCCATGAAACTTTGGCTAATTGGGGAAGCCGTTTAATTGGACCAAGATGCATTGTTCACGATGTGCCCCATTGTCCTAGAATCCGCTATATAACTATGAGCTAGTTACAGCTCATCTATCTGGAGGAGTGCAGATAGGAGGAGGTGAATGAGGGTGGTGGTGAGGGGGAACAAAAAGAATGCTAGAATTATGGTGGTTGCTGGAAATCTAAAACGAAACCTACAGCAGATGAGGTAGCATCTGTAGAGGGAGAAAACTACAGTTAATATTACAGGTGGAGACTTTCTTCAGAACTGGCAATTTCTGCCTCAGGCAGGGAAGACTAGTTATGTGAAATTGTTACATTTGGTATGGAACAATGTGGACCAAATGCTAGGAAATCAGATTAGCTTGACTATAGATTAACACATAAGGGCTGAAGGGCACTATTTCTGGGATGTACAACTTTGACTACTAGCTCAGATACCATCAACATTACTTGTGTCATCTCGAAACCTTTGTTTCCATCCTATAAGTATTAAGTGTGTAATACTTGTAGAGTGGAAATGAATTCCACGCATTTCCACTCTTTCCCCATATCAATTTAAGACATGTTTATTCTTTTTCTATTATTGATGAAAGGTCATCAACCTGAAACTTTTACTTTTTTTCCCTCTGTCTGACCTTTTTTTACTTAGAAATTTATAGCACATTACAGGCCCTTCGGCCCACAGTGTTGAGCTCACCATGTGACCTACTCTAGTGACTGCCTAGAATTTCCCTAGCGCATAGCCCTCTATTTTTCTAAGCTCTTAAAAGACCCAATTGTATCCACTTCCACCACCGCCATTGGCAGTGCATTCCACACACCCACCGCTCTCTGTGTGGAAAACCTACCCCTGACATCCCCTCAGCACTTATTTCCAAGCACCTTAAAATATGCTGCCTTGTGTTAGCCATTACAGCCCTGGGAAAAAGCCTCTGACTATCCAATGATCAATGCCCCTCATCATCTGAAACACCACTATCAGGTCTCCATTGCTCCAAGGAGAAAAGGCCAAGTACACTCAATCTCTTCTCATAAGGTACGCCCTCCAATCCAGGCAACATCCTTGTAAATCTCTTCTGCACTCTCTCCATATTATCCACATCCTTCCTTTAGTGAGGTGACCAGAACTGAGCAGTTCTCCAAGTGGAGTCTGACCAGGGTCTTATATAGCTGCAACAATACTTCACAGCTCTTGAAGTCAATCCCACAGTTGATGAATGCCAGCACACCATACGCCTTCTTAACAACACTGTCAACCTGCACGGCAGCTTTGAGTGTCCTATGGACATGGACCTCAAGATCTCTCAGATCCTCCACACTGTCAAGAGTCTTAGCTTTTATATTATATCCTGTCTTCATATTGGACCTACTAGAATGAACCACTTCACACTTATCTGATTTGAAGTTCAGCTGCCACCTTTCAGCCTAGTTCTGTATCCTATCAATGTCCTGCTGTACCTCTGACAACCCTCGAGTCTATCAACAACACCCGCAACCTTTGTGTCATCAGCAAACTTACTAACCCACCCTTCTACTTCTTCATCCAGGTCATATATAAAAAATCACCAAGAGGAGGGGTCCAGAATCGATCCCTTTGGAAGACCACTGGTCACCGACCTCCATGCAGAATATGAACCATCTACAACCACTCTTTGCCTTCTGTGGGCAAGCTAATTCTGGATCCACAACGCAAAGTCTCCTTGGATCCCATGCCTCCTTACTTTCTAAAGGAGCCTTGCATGGGGTACCTTATCAAATGCCTTACTGAAATCCATATACACTACATCCACTGCTCTACCTTCATCAGTGTGTTTTGTTACATCCTCAAAGAATTCAGTCCGGCTCATAAGGCATGATCTGCCCTTGACAAAGCCATGCTGACTAACCTAATCAGATTATGTGTCTCCAAATGCTCATAAATCCTGCCTCTCAGGATCTTCTGCATCAACTTGCCCACCACTGAAGTCAGACTCACTGGTCTATAATTTCTTGGGTTATCTCCACTCCCTTTTTTGAACAAGGGAACAACAATTGCAACCTTCCAATCATCCAATTTCTCCCATCCCTATTGATAATGCAAAGATCATTGCAAGAGGCTCAGCAATCTCCTCCCTTGCTTCTCACAGTAGCCTCAGTATATCTCATCTGGTCAAAAGCTCCAGCACATCCTCTTTCTTAATGTCTATATGTTCAAGCGTTGCAGTCTGCTGTAAGTCATCCCCATAATTGCCAAAGTATTTTTCCCTAGTGAATACTGAAGCAAAGTATTCACTATGTTCCTCCGCTACCTCATCCGTCTCCATGCACACGTTTCCACTGTTGCACCTGATTGGTCCTGTTCTTACAATGCTCTCTTTCTTGCTCTTCACATACTTGTAGAGTGCCCTGGGGTTTTCCTTAATCCTGCTCACCCAGGCCTTCTCATGGCCCCTTTTGGCTCTCTTAATTCCATTCTTGCACTCCTTCTTTTCAGAGATTCAGTAGTCTAAGAAAAGAAATTCTAAGTCTAAAGTAGTCAACCCCTTGTCCTGAAACTGTCCCTAGCTCTGGACATGGGCATCGGGTCAGCTTTCAACCTTTCAGGCTTCACTTGAATGCAGTGCTATTCTCCACGTTCCATACTCCAGAGATTTTTCTCCCATCCCACTCACACCATGCTCATCAGCCAACTGATTCATCCCTGGATATGGTGAACCTTCACTGTACTTTCCTAAGGCAAGAAAGTCCTTCTCAAATAAGAAGACTAAAACTATATGTGGTCTTCGGGATGTGATCTTGGCAAAGTCCCATTTCTCTCTGTCCCTCTGTAATTAGGCAAGCATTCCCATCAGCCTTTTATTAATTCCTGAACCTGCATGCAGACTTTCTGTTATTCCTCTATCGATCTTAACTCCGATAGTTTCAGACATTTATATATTACTGTTTCTATGTGGGTAAATTATGCTTCCTTTCCTCTGCCTTCTGCATGTGTATCCCTTCAATCACTTTTCGGATTCCTCACAGATGGTTCATCCACTTCTTGTACTACAGCCATAAGTAAACAGCCTTGAGAATTACCGGAATACTGTGTCAAAGCAGAACCGAGATGCTGTCCAATGGACTGTGGATTCCTCTTCTAATTACTATTATATTTCTGAAGAGAGCTGTACGTTAGCTCTTACTGACCTTGGAAATTGTTTCAAGGTTGTCTCTCATCTTTGGCTTCCTGTTCCAGCACCATTACGTTATCTTTGATTTGATTGACTTTTGTTCTTGTGTTTTCTGAAAGTCACTAATGTAAAATTGAATGATCCAAAATGATTTGTTTCATTCAAATGTCATTTGACTTGGAGCATTAACATTGAAAGTTAATGCATAATGTATGGGTATTTTCCAGCTCATGGTTATAATGATGATGAGCAAGAAAATAGAGCAACTTCTATTTTGTATAACGCTTCTGTTTGTATAAAGCTTTTAAAGTAGCAGACCATCCCAAAATGCTTTGTGCTTATTATTTGCATTTCTCGTTACCCCATTACAGGAAGGAGGTGAAGGCTTTTATCAGAGGTAAAGGTTTACCAGGATGCTACCTGGATTAGACAGCTAAAATGAAAGGTTGAATAAATTTGGATTGTTTTTTTTCTGGAGCATTGGAAACTGTTGGGAAAGTTTATAAAATTATGAGAGAGATCAATAGGGTAGACAGAAACTCAATCCAACGGTAGGCATGTTAAAAATCTAGAGGGCACATTTAAGGTACGAAGGAGAAAGTTTAAAGGAGATATGTGGTCCAAGTTCTTTTGCACATTGGGGGTGTGGGTTCCTGGAATACTCTATCAGGGGTGATGGCAGAAGCAGGTAGTGGCTTTTAAGAAGCTGTTAGATTGATATCTATTGTAGACCTGTTACCTGCTTGCTTATGCTTCTCATCTGGCTTCTGCCCTGTTTCTTGGCAGTCCTGATGAAGGGTCTCAGCCCAAAATGTTGAATGTTCATTCCTCTCACAAATGCTGCCTGACCTGCTAAGTACACCCAATGTTTTGTGGGTGTTGCTCAAGGTTTCCAACATCTGCAGAATCTCATGTGTCTTCCTTGACAGCTGATTGAGTTTTTCTTAATTGTAATCAATTAAGTGGCTTTAAAAGCTCCTTTTGTTGATGGAAGATAATAATGGCACTTGTTGATGTTCTATATGTATATATGGAATAAGAAGAGGTTATATTCTCAGGGTAAGGTTAACAGAGCAGCTTTTTTCCATAACCAGGTTTTAATTCTGCATCTTGATAAATGACTGACTTCTGGAAGTTAATACAGATTGATAGGATGTAAAGGAAAGGCATGTTGAGCTTAAGAAACAAAAATTAAAATTGCACACCTGTACTTTTATGTGGAAATAATTTCATTGCTGATTTGGGATTTCATTTCTTACTTCTGTTTGAAGTTTTTTGTAGCTTCTGATCCGACTGTGAAGGCTGACAGATTATGGCATGACAAATACACTCTGAGAAAATCAATGATTCCATCCTTCATCACGATGGATAAAGCCAGAAAGGTGATTATTCAGCAATTGTTCTAAAGTTTGATTTTAATCTCTACCTTATATATACAGGTATTTTCTGTTTCTTGGAAAGATTGTCCTGATCAGTGCAGACACCTTTAAATGCTTTTATTTTTCCACAATGGACAATATTGATCACCATCCTAAACTGCCTGCCAGGTGTACAGTATTTAAAGGATTCAACTATACAATTTTAAAGATGAACAAAATATTGAAATGTGACATTTATTTCATTTATTCATCAACCAAATAACAAAATAATGTCCTTTCATCCTGGTTGACATTTAACAGAGTTTGCTTTGCGTATACTGCTTACCAAAATCAGGTCAGCTTAAGTATTGTCCTTTGGAGTAAAGTAGTTCCATGACAGTTTTATAAATCGCATGACTTTTTCACCTTCTGTGCAATGACGTGGCCAATACGTGCTCTCTCCGAGTTGCTTAATATTCAGGGTCAACTTGGGACACTTAGTGCTCCTGTGCACCCTTAGATCATGGAACTATACAGCACAGGAACAGGCCTCTCAGCCTCCCATCTCCAATCGCTAACTAATCCAATCTGCTTGCATGAGGGGGATGTCCATATTCCTTCCTGCTCTGCTTATTCACATGTTTGTCTAAATGCTTCTTAAACTTTGCTACTGCACCTGCTTGGACCCTCTCCACTGGGCAGCAAATGACACCTATTACTGTGTATTTAAAAAATACCTAACTCACATATCTCCTTTAAACTTCTCCCTCATCCCTATCTTAAACCTATGTCCTCTAATATTTAGCATTTCCTCCTGGGGAAAAAAAGACAATGTATACCCCATCTATACTGCTGGTTATTTTATATACTTCTAAGATGTTGGCCCTCAGCCTCCAGAGGAAAAAAAACAATCCAAATTTGTCTAACCTCTCCTGATACCAATCTCCTCCATGCCTCTCAAGCTATCCCGGGATAGATTACATCAAGCCCTGAGGATTTCACCATGCTGTTTTTCAAAGCACCTGACACCGCCCCCTTCTCCTTCATATCAGCATGCTGTAGAATTTCCGCTTATCCCTCCCTGATCTCACCTTAGTCCATATGCTCTTCGCTGAACTGTTGTACAGTGTTCATTTGGGGCCTTGCCATCTTCCTCTGGCTCCACGCACAAGTTCCCTCCCTTGTCTCTGAGAGAACCTATCATTTCCCTAGTTATACGTATCTTACTCTTAATGTACATATAAAATGCTTTCTTTTTCTCCTTGGCCCTCTTAATTTCTTGTTTAGTTTTTCTGGACTGGGAAATCATAAATTTGCAAGCTGTTTAAACAGGGAGGGAGGCAAAGCATAGTAAATTATCGACTGTTTAATCTGACTTCAGTGGCTGGTAAGATTTTAGAGTCAATTGTTAGGAAATTTTGGGGTAGTTGGAAGAATGTGATTAAAATAGAATGAATCAGCACAATTCATTTAGGGGTGATCTTGTCTGGCAAATTTGTTAGAATTCTTTGAGGAGGTAACATACAAGCCAAAGAAAAGTTAGTGGATGTTATTTATTTGGATTTTCAGAGGGTCTTGGATAAGCTGTCATACCTATGAGAGCCCATGGTATTGGAGGCAAGGTACTGGTATGGATAGCAGAAGAGCTGGTTGAAGTCAGTGAGTTGGGTAAAAGAATCATTTTCAGAATGCCATTCAGTGACTTAATACAGTTATGTAAGAGTTTTTGGACAGCATCTTTTCACTTTATACTGGATGACAGAATTGATGGCATTGTTGCTACATTTACAGACAATAACAAGAATGGTGGAGGGACAGTATTGTGGGGGCTGGAGTCTGCAGAAGGACTTGGGAGAGTTGGCAGAGAAATAACTGATGGAATACAGTGTAGGGATATATGGGTTAATAATAATAAGTACTTTATTGATCCCGAGTGGGGAAATTCTTTTGTTACAGTAGCAACATTTAAAAACATACTTAACTAATAATAAAGTACAGAATAATAATCCACACAATAATAATTTACTAGTGTGCATTAATGTGCAATTATTGAGTGGGTTGTGCACCTTGGTAGGAGGAATAAAGGTGTTGACCATTTTAAAAATGGGGAGAGAATTCAGAAATCAGTGGTGCAGTGGGACTTTGGAGTCTTCGGTCAGGGTTCCCTAATGGGTTAACTTGCAGGTTGGGTTGTTAATAAAGAAAGTAAGTACAATGTTGGCATTCATTTCAAACTCATGAGGATATAAAAACAAGCATATGTTGCTGAGGCTTTATTAGGCATTGGTCAGAACCCATTCAGAATATTGTGAGAAACTTTGGGCTCCATATGTAAGGAAAGATGATCTGGCCCTGGAGAAGGTCCAGAGGAAGTTCACAAGAATGGTCACAGGAATGAAAGACTTTAATGTCTGGAGAGCCTTTGACGTCTCCGTACTTGTACTAATACTTGATGGAAATCAAAAGAATATAGAAAGTTTGACTTTTTTTTTCTTTCTGTCTCAGGTGCTTTTGATTGGGAAATCCATAAATTTTTTGCATCAAGTTTGTCATGATCAAACTCCAACAGCAAAGATGATGGCAGTGACAAAATCAGCTGTTTCACCAAAAGATGGTAAGATGCAATTGTTACCTTTTCTAAATTTGGAGATTTAGTATTTTGAGTATTTTAAGATTAAGTATTTTGCCATTTCTTAAGCTGTGTTACCTTCTTTTACCTTGTACTACCTTAATACACTGTTGTAATGAAATGATCTGTACAGATGTACGCAAGATGAGTTTTTCCACTGTACCTCAATCCATCTAAGTTAGTAAATTGGTTTATTATTGTCACATTACTGAGATTCTGTGGGAAAATATATCTTAGAAACATAGAAAACCTACAGCACATACAGGCCTTTCGGCCCTCAAAGTTGTGCCGAACATGTCCCTACCTTAAAAATTACCAGGCTTACCATTAGCCCTCTATTTTTCTAAGCTCCAAGTACCTATCTAAAAGTCTGTTTTAAGACCCTATTGTATCTGCCGTCACCACCATTGCCAGCAGCCCATTCCACGCACTCACCACTCTTGAGTAAAACACTTACCCCTAACATCTCCTCTGTACCTACTCCCCAGCACCTTAAACTGTGTCCTCTTGTGGCAACCATTTCAGCCCTGGGAAAAAGCCTCTGACTATCCACATGGTCAATGCCTCTCATCATCTTATACACCTTTATCAGGTCAACTCTCATCCTCCATCGCTCCAAGGAGAAAAGGCCGAGTTCACTCAACCTGTTTTCAAAAGGCATGCTCCCCAATCCAGGCAACATCCTTGTAAATCTCCTCTGCA
Organism: Hypanus sabinus; assembly: GCF_030144855.1. Lineage (NCBI taxonomy): Eukaryota > Metazoa > Chordata > Chondrichthyes > Myliobatiformes > Dasyatidae > Hypanus > Hypanus sabinus. Next base: position 147,899,125 of record NC_082710.1, on the reverse strand, counting down.
CCCTTTCTATGTCTTCCACATCCTTCCTGTAGTGAGGTGACCAGAACTAAGCACAGTACTCCAAGTGGGGTTTGATCAAGGGCCTATACAGCTGCAACATTACCTCTCGGCTCCTAAATTCAATTCCACGATTAATGAAGGCCAATACACCATATGCCTTCTTAACCAGAGTCAACCTGCGCAGCTGCTTTAAGCGTCCTATGGACTCGGATCCCAAGATTCCTCTGATACTCCACACTGCCAAGAATCTTACCATTAATACTATATTCTGCCATGCTATTTGACCTACCAAAATCAACCACTTCACACTTAACTGGGTTGAACTCCATCTGCCACTTCTCAGCCCAGTTTTGCATCCTATTAATGTCCCGCTGTTACCTCTGTCAGCCCTCCACATTATCCACAACTCCTCCAACCTTTGTGTCATCAGCAGATTTACTAACGTATCTGTCCACTTACTCATCCAGGTCATTTATAAAAATCACGAAGAGTAAGGGTCCCAGAATAGATCCCTGAGGCACACCACTCATCACCGACCTCCATGCAGAGTATCACCTGTCTACAACCACTCTTTGCCTTCTGTGGACAAACCAGTTCTGGATCCACAAAGCAATGTCCCCTTGGATCCCATGCCTCCTTACTTTCTCAATAATCCTCTAATGGTGTACCTTATCAAGTGCCTTGCTGAAATCCATATACACTACATCTACTGCTCTTCCTTCATCAGCGTGTTAAGTCACATCCTCAAAAAATTCAATCAGGCTCGTAAGGTACGACCTGCCCTTGACAAAGCCATGCTGACTATTCCTAATCATATTTTAACATTCCAAATGTTCATAAATCCTGCCTCTCAGGATCTTCTCCATCAACTTCCCAACCACTGAAGTAAGACTCACTGGTCTATAATTTCCTGGGCTGTCTCTACTCCCTTTCTTGAATAAGGTAACAATATCTGCAACCCGCCAATCCTCTGGAACCTGTCCCATCCCCATCGATGATTCAATGATCAACGCCAGAGGCTCAGCGGTCTCCTCCCTCAGTTACGATAGCCTGGGGTACATCTCATCTGGTCCTGGCGACTATCCAACTTGATGCTTTCCAAAGCTGCAGCACATCCTCTTTCTTAATATCTACATTCTCAAGCTATTCAGTCTGCTACAAGTCATCACTACAATCCCCAAGATCCTTTTCCATTGTGAATACTGAAGAAAAGTATTTATTTAGTACCTCTGCTATTTCCTTTGGTTCCATACACACTTTCCCACTGTCACACTTGATAGGTCTTTCACGTCTTATCCTCTTGCTCTTCACATACTTGTAGAATGCCTTGGGGTTTTCCTTGATCCTGCCCGCCAAGGCCTTTTCATGGCCCTTTGTGGCTGTCCTAATTTATTTTTTAAGCTGCTTCCTGTTAGCCTTATAATCTTGATCTCTAACATTACCTAACTCTCTGAACCTTTTGTAAGCTTTTCTTTTCTTCTTGAGTAGATTTATTACAGCCTTTGTACACCATGGTTACTGTACCCTACCATAACTTTCCTGTCTCATTGGAACGTACCTATGTAGAACTCCACACAAATATCCCCTGAACATTTGCCACGTTTCTTCCATACTTATCCCTGAGAACACCTGTTTCAAATTTAAGCTTCCAGTTTCTGATATAGCCTGATAGCCTCATAATTCCCCTTACTCCAATTAAACTCTTTTCTAACTTCTCTGATCCTATCTCTCTCCAATGCTATTGTAAAGGAGATAGAATTATAATCACTATCTCCAAAATGCTCTCCCACTGAGAGATCTGACGCCTGTCCAGGTTCATTTCCCAATACTAAATCAAGTACAGTCTCTCCTCTTGTAGGCTTATCTACATATTGTGTATTGAAACCTTCCTGAACACACCTAACAAACTCCACCCCATCTAAACCCCTCACTGTAGAGGTTTAGATGGGGTGCCAATCGATATTTGGGAAATTAAGATCTCCCATCACGACAACCCTGTTATTATTACACCTTTCCAGGATCTATTTCCCTATCTGCTCCTCGATATCCCTGTTACTATTGGGAGGCCTATAAAAAAACACCCAGTAAAGTTATTGACCCCTTCCTGTTCCTAATCTCCACCCACAGAGACTCCGTAGATAATCCCTCCTTGACGTCCACCTTTTCTGCAGCCATGACACTATCTCTGATCGACAGTGCCACGCCCCACCTCTTTTGCCTCCCTCCCTGTCCTTTCTGAAACATCTAAAACCCAGCACTTAAAGTAACCATTCCTGTCCCTGAACCATCCAAGTCTCTGTAATGGCCACCACATCATATCTCCAAGTACTGATCCACGCTCTAAGCTCATCCACTTTGTTCACAATACTCCTTGCGTTAAAATATACACATCTCAAACTGTCAGTTTGAGTGCGTTCCTTCTCTATCACCTGCCATTCCTCCCTCACGCATCTTGTGAACTGTTCATACAAATCAATTCATTATAACAATGATCGAGGTAGTACTATGTAAATCGATAAGTGTATAATAAGGTGGTGCAATTGCAGAGAAAGTGCAGTGCAAGTGGACAATAAGGTGCACGGTTGTGAGGTGAAGAGTCTATTTTATTGTACTAAGGAGCCATTCAATATTAAATAGCATGTTGGTCCTGCCACAACTGACAGCTGGTCTGGGAATCAGTTTGGGGCTGGTATTGCACTTGGCATCTCTGATAGCTTTGAGTTTGTATTTAGATTTTCAGTAAAGGTTAGGGTCACCTGATTGGTACACTGCACTCTCTAGGGCTTCAGGTGGGTGGGTGGATCTCTCTGTTCATCCATGATTTCTGGTTTGGGAACAATTGGAATATCCTCTTTGTTTCACCATCCTGAACACACTTGCTGCTAAAGTCCATGACGGTGATGCTCTCACCTAAGCTGGCTACTGAGTCTTTGAACACGGACCAGTCTACCAACTCAAAGCAGTTACGTAAATGCTCCTCCATTTCCCCGAACCAGCACTGTATGACTTTCTGGACTGGTTCCTTGCATTCTGGCTTCTGTTTGTGTACAGACAGTAAACTGTTATGCCAGTTTATTACAGTGAATTTAAAAGTGAAGCCACTTTTTTAAATCTTTTCTTATTTGTCACCCCTCAAAGTGTAAGGAGTTTGTGCATTCTCCCCGCGACCGAGTGGGCTTCCTCTGGCTGCTCCAGTTTCCCCCCACAGTCCAAAGGCTGGTTGGTAGGTTAGTAGGTCTTTGTGAATTGTCCTGTGATTAGGCTAAGATTAAATGGGGATTGCTGGATGGCGCAATTTGAAGGTCTGGAAGGCCTATTCTGTGCTGTATCTCAATTAAAAAAAAAACAATCATATAGATCAGGGATAGAATGAGAGATTGTAATCGCCAGAGTGCTTACATGGAGAGAAATACTTGTGCAGGGTCACTGCTTTTGTGATGGGAAATTTTCTATGTTAAAACATTCTAACATGTTTGCTGATGTGCAAGCTGTCGTACATACAGTGCTGCCAATGAGAAATTAATAAATGACATTAAGATTAAATAGATACTCTATTGTTCCCAACGGAAATTGCAGTGTCACCGTAGCATTACAAGTGCACAGATACACAAATGTACGAATATTAGAAGAAAAGTAAGAAAGAATTTAAAAAAATAAGTTACCTCAAACAGTCTAACAGGAGGAAGTCATCACTTCCCCAGCAATAGGTTGACTCATTATAGAGCCTAATGGCCGAGGCTAAGAATAACCTCATATAGCACTCTTTGGAGCAGTGTAGTTGTCTTAATGTATTACTAAAACTGCTCCTCTGTTCAGCCAAGGTGGCATGCAGAGGGTGAGAAACACTGTCCAGAATTGCCAGGATTTTCCATAAGGTCCTTCGTTCTACCACAGCCTCCAATGTGCCCAGTTTGACTCCTATAACAGATCCTGCCTTTCTAATCAGTTTATTGAACCTGTTGCCATCACCAATGTTGATGCCATTGCCCAAGTACTCAACTGTTTAGAAGATTGTACTGGTGACAACAGACTGGTGGACCATGTGAAGAAGAATACTGCATATTCCAAAGGACATCAGTCTCCTCAGGAAGTAGAGGCAACACTAGTCCTTTTTGTACAACGCCTCTGTGTTGGTGCTTCACTCAAAACTGTCATTCAGGTGCACCCCCAGGTATTTGTAGTCCTCACCACATCCACGTCCTCGCCATCAATAGTAACAGGAAGTAGTGCAGGCTTAGTCTTCCTAAAGTCCATCACCATCTTCTTTGTCTTGCTGATGTTGAGCTGCAGATGATTCAACTGCACCATTTGACGAGTCCACCGCCATGTCTTCATCCTGCTGTTTTCCCTTTATACACCCAAACTACTGCTGAGTCATCAGAGATTACATCAGTTTTGGCTCATTAGTATATAAGTCTAAAATATTCAGTTAGTGTGAGTTAATTTATCTGAGAACCTTCAACTCAGTTATGGATATCTGTTATTAATAGAGTATAATATTGCAGTGTATTAAAACAGATATCAGAAAAAACATTCATATTTTTAAAATTTCATTCTAGCTGCTGAACTGTTCACTGATTTGGAAGGTGGTTTTCAAGAAAAAATTGATGCAGCGTATCATGAAACTAGCAAATACTTGCTCGATGTACTCAACCGGAATTATCATTTGCTGGAGCACATTAAGGCAGCACGACGTTACTTACTCCTGGGTCAGGGAGATTTCGTACGTCACCTCATGGATTTGCTTAAGTGAGTACCACACGAGCGTCTTGAAGATTGTGATTAAGATTAAAAGAGGACATCATGTGCCAACACATCAAGGTTATCTTGTGAGTGACTAGTTGTAGTCATTCTGTCAGCACTTGGACAGTAAGACAGAGAAACAGATTAGGCCATTTGGTTTATTCAATCTTCCTTGCCATTCCATGATGGCTGATTTATTATACCTCTCAACCCCATCCTCCTGCTTTTTCTCTGTAATCTTTGATACCCTGACTAACCAAGAACCTGTCAACCTCCACTTTAAATATACTCAATGACTTGGCCTCCACAACTGCCTTTGGCAGTGAATTCCACAAGTTCACACCCTGAAAAAGAAATTCCTCCTCATCTCTGTTCTAAATGGACATTACTATTCTGAGGCGGTGCCCTTGGGCCCAAGGCTTACCTGCTATAGGAAACATCATCTCCACTTCTACTCTAGGCCTTTTGAATATTTCATAGGTTTCAATGGGATCCCCTCTCATTTTTCTGAACTCCATCAAGGACAGGCCCAGAGACATCAAACGCTCCTCGTATATTAAACCAATCATTCCCATGAGCCTCGTCTGGAACCTTTCCAATGCCCGTACATCTTTTCTGAGGTAAGGCACCTAAAACAGCTCACAATGTTCTCAAATGCGGTCTGACCAGTGCCTTATAAAGCCTAAGCATTACACTCTCTTGTATTCTAGTTCTCTCAGAATGAATGCTAACATTGCATTTGCCTTCCTAACCAACTCCCAAATCATTTTACACTTATGCTTTTTGAAATTTCTCTGTTTGCTCCTTCTACTGAAGTGCATGGCCATAACTTCCCTACACTATATTCCATCTGCCACTTCTGCAGACTCCCTGCTTCCTCAATACTACTTGCCCTTCCACCTATCTTCTTATTGTCCGCAAACTTGGCCACAAGTACGTAATCCATCATTGACGTATAAAGTCAAAAGAAGTGGTCTGAACACCGATCCATATGGAACACCATTAGTCACTGGCAGCCAACCAGAAAAGGCTCTCTTTTCCCCACTCTTTGCCTCCTGTCAGTCAGCAATCTTCTGTCCATGCTAGTATCTTTGCTGTAATACCATGGGCTCTTGTTAAGCAGCCTCATGTGCAGCATCTTATCAAAGGCCTCCTGAAAATCTAAGTAAATAACATCCGCTGACTCCCCTTTGTCAATCCTGCCTGCCATTTCCTCAAAGAATTCCAACAGATACATCAGGTAAGAATTTCTCTCAGCAGATATACTAAAGCAGGTGACAGACAAGCTCTTGATAAATCCATGGTGTGGATGACTTGGAGGCAAAGAAGCAGCTGTTGGATCAACTAGGGATGAAAGCAGCTTACACTTTGTGTACCATTCAGGAAGCTGAGAGAGCTATTGAGTGGTTCTCATGGATTTTTGCGTGGTTTATGGGATATTGGAGAGAGGAGATAATGGTTCCTGTGCTGTGATGATGGGTGGAGTACATTTCTGGTTAGGTGGGACACTTTTGGTAGGATGCACTGCTTGAACACCCCAGAGTTGTGGGAGGGAGCCACTACTGACCCTTGAGTAGAATTCTTGTCTTTACCCACATACTGAGCCATCATGCTTTGTTGGACCCATAACTCCACCACTCTCCAACAAACCAAATTGTGTTCAACAAGATGCCACACACACAGTAATTATACACAAAGCAGCTTGTGGTTTATGGAAATATGATATAAGCATAGTTAAAAGATTATCTCAGAGTTGTGAGTCATACAGAAGCAGGCCCTTTGGCCCACATTGTTTTTACTGTGACAAGTCTGGTCTGATACCTTTCTTGATTTCTATCACAGTGAAACAAAAGGTGTTTGATGTAGAACAATTAATATAGCTGCTTTTTTCTTATTTTTAGTTGATGCATATCTGAGCATGTCATGCTGCCTTCAATTTTTAAATTGTATCCCTCAAGTGGCCTCCTGCTGCCGACAATAATGTGTTCACAAAGCGGTCCTTTCAATTTCAAAACTGATAGTCCACCACTTTTAGGTAACACTTGAACAGTTCTTTTTAAAGACTGGTTCCCATGTGTATTAACGCCTACTGTTCACGTAATTCCTGAAAAATGTCAAATACTTTATAATCCCTAATACCCAACTGGCTATCACGTGCCTGTTTATACTAATCCCATTTATAGTACTTGGCCTGTAGCCTTCTAGCATGAAACAGTAAGCAGAGAATCTATATCCAGGATACTGTGTACAGCTTTGGTCCTTTTATTTAGAGATACTGTACATTAACATTGGAGGCCGTTCATGAGAATTCCTTTGGATACAGAGGATATATTCAATGAAGAAGGGTTTAATAGGTTACGTCTGCACTCTTATAAATTAAGAAAGAGAGGTGACCTTATTGAAACATTTGGGACTTTACAGGATGCATACTGGGCGGATGCTTCCCCTCATAGAAGAGCCTAGGACAGGGGTGGGCAAACTTTTTGACTTGAGGGCCACAAAGGGTTCTAAAATTTGACAGGGGGGCCGGACCAGGAGCAGATGGACGGAGTGTTTTGGTAATACACCTCATAAGAGAAAATAGAAAACATGTGCTTTAATTTCAATTGAAAATGAACAAATGCATTACAACAAAATATCTGTCTTTGAAGTCCCATGGTATTTAGCTATTTATTGAAATGACTTTTAAAACACTGAAAATTAAATGAATAAAATACGGCTTTTTTTAATAGTAACAGTTATTATTTTAAAGCACTGAAAATTCTGTTATCCTTCAAGATATTATCATCATCACTCTCCTCCTGACTGTCTTTATTTCAAAAACGGTAGGAGATGCAAGTCTACTTGTCCTGCTCCTTCTTATTCAATTGTCCCCTGTGCCAAAACTCAACAATGACCCGCACAATGACAGAACAGTGAGAGCGCGCCAGTATGCCGAGCGCGTTATTTGATCTGGAGCGCATTTTTTATTTTGAGAACGTACGTGCACCTGCACACTACTCATGTCCATCACTTAACAGAAATGACATGTAACATGTAAGGCTTATTGAAAAAAATATTTTCAAATGCATTTTTTACATAACACAACGAAGAAACTTATTTTTAATTTCAGTGGGAACAGTGTTGTTGGTCTCCCTTTTTAGCCAGCGCATCAAAATCTGGATTTAGTTTTGTTGTGGCGATTCTCAGGATGGATCTGAGGTGTTGGTCAGTTAACTTGGATCTGTGGCTGGCTTTGTTGATGTTCATGACGCTGAACGCCTGTTCACACAAATAGGTCGAGCCGAACAAAGAGTAAAGCGCAAACGTGGAGTAATACGCTGCACCTCAACAAAGGTCAATGCGTAGCGGTGTGCTACATGCAGCGCTAAAATTACGACATGGAGTCGGTAACTGCAGTTGAAGAAAAAAACTTTATTCGAAATCCCCAGCCTCACTTTTAAGCCTCCCTCAACCTGCCCCCCTGCGCAGAGGCTCCAAAGCTCTGAGCTTGCAAATCCCCGCAGGCTATCTCCCTTAGCTGGAACGCTGGCTAATTGTGAGCCGGTTCGAATGTGCCAGGAAATGGGTCGCCACAAATGTATATAGAGTGTATATTGGGAAAACGCCAGAATTGCGGGGAAAAAACGTTAACAAGGTTTATTAATATAATTTCATCAAGTTCTGCGGGCCAGATTAAAAAGCTTAACGGGCCGCATATGGCCCGCAGGCCGTAGTTTGCCCATGCCTGGCCTAGGACCTGATCCCTTATTCTAAGAGACACAGGAGACTGCAGATGCTGGAATCTGGAGCAAAAATCCAAGCTACTGGAGTAACTCAGCAGGTCAGCCGGAGTCTCCTGAAGAAAATGAAAAGAGGATATTTCAGATTAAGACTCTTCATACGGACTGAAAGATAGAGAGCTGGTAATCAGATTCCCTTCCCCATTACCACACCAACCAGTCTGCCCTGGGCCTTCTCCATGCCAGGAAGAGGATAAAAGCAAACTAGTGGAAAAGCAACTCGTGTGTCGGTTTTTTTTGCACAGAGTTGTAGGTGCCTGGAATGCACTGCCAGAAGGGATTAGTTTAGTTGTGCATTTAATTAGTTTGGCACAACATAACTGGTGGAAGAACCAGTTCCTGTGCTGTGTGCTTTGTTCTTTGTTCTATGGACAGATGGGATTACAGTCTCTTATTTTGCTTCTATATCCCCTGGTTTGTGACTCCCACTAGTGAAACATCCCAACACTTACTCTGGCAGGATCTTTTATGTTTTAAAGAAGGTCACCTCTCATTTTTCCAAAGGAAATGCAGACTAAAACAGTCTGGCTTCTAGTGGCAGGGTAACCACTTCATCCCAGGAATTAGCCTGGTGAATCTCCTTTGGACTGCCTCTAATGGTACTATATCCTTTTACTTAGATAATGGGACCAAAACTATATGCAGTTTCCAGGTGAGGCCCCATCAATACGTTATTGTACTATAACAAACCCTTCCTATTCTTAAACTCCAATCTATTTGCAGTAAAGGCTCACGTGCCATTTGCCTGTCTAACTACTTGTTGGATTCGGTAACTTGTTGTGATCATGCACTAGAACACTTGGGTTATTCTGAACTTTACCTAGATGATAATCTGTCTTTAGATTCCTTTTACTGAAGTACATAACTTCACACTTCCTCACATTAAACTTCAATTGCTAGGTTGTCATCCAATCACTCAATCTATTTGTATCTCTTTCTAGAATCACAATGTCCTCAAAACATACCCTTCCATCTACTTCCTTACCATTGGCAAACATAGAACACTTGTATTTCATTCCTTCCTCCAGTCATTCATGTAAATCATAAAGAGTCAAGGGCCATGGACTGATCTTGAGATCAGTTATATCCCTCTGGACTGAAGAGGACCAAGTTATAAAATGTGATTTAAGTGATCTGGAGTTCAAAACTTAGCTTGAGCTGCAGAGTCATCAGAATTGCAAACAAATTGATTTAGTGTGAGACCAGGAAAATGTTGGAAAGAATATTTGGCAATGGAGCAGAATCTGTTACAGGTACTTCTATGCTACATATATATAACTGGTCTTATCCCAGATTTCATTATCTGATCTGAGTTGTGTGTACAGCAGTCTGATTTGGGTTGTGAGTAAGGCAATATCTGTTATATCTTGAGTTGAACATAAATATATTGCAAGCTGTCATGAGTCATGAATGATTGCACGTGATCTAATCTCATTTGCACCTATGTAATGTGTATGTAGTTACTGAGTAGATGCTTTCCCTAACTTAACAAATGACAAGGCTGAGTGCAAGTTTTTGAATAAAAATTTTCATGTCATGTCATGAACAAAAATTTAACTCCTATACCTGTTATGTGATAGGCCTGAGTTGGCGAGATCAGCCTCAACACTGTATCAACACAATCTGACCGGAATCCTTGAAACTGCTGTTCGAGCCACAAATGCACAGTTTGATAATCCTGAGATCCTCAAACGCCTGGATGTTAGACTCTTGGAGGTAATTAATATTGCAAATTTACAGAAAGGTTTGCTGCACATCCCTGCCAGTTTTAATGACTATCCCAATTCATCATCAACATCTCATACTGCTACCCTTCTTTAATATTCCTACATATGATCACTTTATGACTTCTCATGTCATTTGAAGCATTGATAGAGTCACCTTTGATCACTTCCTTGAGTTCTGATCCAGCTACATTTCCCTTTCATTCTCCCTACCTCTTTGCACCCATCCATGGAGAAAGAGCTAATCTTTGATCCTCTGGTACAATTTTTCTGTAGGTGTTTGTCCCCTTGGTCTAAACCTCACCTCTATCTGATGCTCTTCTACCCATTATGATACAATCTTCTCTCCAGATTCGCCCCCCTCTGAAATGACCACACTTCACTCACATTTATTTGGAAAGTTGATAGAAGGGCGGCAGGGAGCCTCGTATGCCTCAGTCTCGTCAGGAAATGTAGATGCTGCTGCGTCTTCTTAGTAGTGAGGAGGTGTTGTGGGTCCAGGTTAGGTTGTCCGTTATGTGCACACCAAGAAACTTCGTTCTCTTTTCTCTCTCCATGGTGGACCCATTGATGTGCAATGGAGAGTGGTTGACATGTACCTTCCTGAAGTCCACAATCATCTCTTCCCTCTTATCCACACTGAGACTCAGGCTGGTGTTCTCGTACCATCTGACAAGCCTCTGTACAATCTCTCAGCATACTGACTCGTCGTTGTTGCTGATGAGTCCAACCACTGTGGTACCATCAGTGGACATGATGATGCAGTTTGAACTAAACCTGGCAGTGCAGTCGTGAGTCAGCAGCATGAACAGCAGTGGACTGAGTACACAACCCCAGGGGTGTGGTGTGTCACTTCTCAGTGGGATGGAGCTCGAGATGTTGCTGCCAACTCGGACTGACTGGGGTCCTTCTGTCAAGAAGTTCAAGATCCAGTTACGGAGAGGGGCGTTGAGTCCCGAGGAGGATAGTTTACCCACCAGACTTAGAGGGACGATTGTGTTAAACAGCAAGCTGAAATCGATAAACAATATCCTGGTGTACGAAGCGTTATTTTCTACTTGGGGCAGGCGGAGTGGAGTGATGTATGTTTATCATCATTTTAAATACTTTTTAAGGTCAGCTGTCATTCTCTTACATTCCAAGGAATAAAAACTAGCCTGGCCAAGCTCCCAACACAACACAGGCCTCTTGTCCAAACTACATTCTTTGTGGTCTTTTCTGCTCTTTCATATTGAAAGAGTTAATGAAATGCTTTCTTTTATGTTCCTCATAAATTGAACATGCAGCGTCAATTTCTGAGTGTGCACTAGGAGCATAAAACTCAATCACACCTTCCTCTTTTTACCTGTCCATGGCCTAAACTGCTTATCCAGTTTTTAGTCATGGATAAACAGAAACTTCTTGTTCAGTGATTCCTTCCAGTGTAACTACAACCATTTCTTTCTGTACTACAATTGTTGCCCCATTTTCTTGATCTCTGCTTGTCACTATTTATTGTTTTTGTAATTACCATGTATAAGGTTTACTCTGAGTTTCGTGAGTGCAGGGAATTTCTTTGCACCCTGGTGTATTTGACAATAAAAACCTGAATTTATTACCCCCATCTCAAATTTAATTGTATGGCCATAGACGCCATCTACAGTATCTCCTTGGCAAGTGTCTGTGGTGAACTAGTTTGAATATTGTCACATTTCAAAATAAACGTGACCACGTATCCCGTTATCAGGAAAATACCTTTGTTTTGATTTGATCTCTGTAAAAACAGTAACTGTTTATCCCTGTCTCTAGCCATCTGTAGTGTTGACGGATATAGACTTTACTATTGCAGCACAATGTCTTGTTCTTCTTTCCATAATTTTGAGAGCATTCAAAACTCTCATTCCTGTTCAACACACTCTCCTGTATTTACAACCTATGTTCGTTCCCAGCACCTTGGAATGAAAATGCCTTTGCCATTATAGAAACAAAGAAAAACTACAGCACAATATAGGCCCTTTGGCCCACAAAGTTGTGCCGAACATGTCCCTACCTCAGAACTTACTAAACTTACCCATAGCCCTCTATTTTTCTAAGCTCCATGTACCTATCCAAAAGTCTCTTAAAACACCCTATTGTATCCAACTCCACCACTGTTACCGGCAGCCCATTCCAGGCACTCAGCACCCTCTGAGTAAAAAAAACTTACCCTGACATCTCCTCTGTACCTACTCCCCAGCACCTTAAACCTGTGTCCTCTTGTGGCAACACATTTCAACCCTGGAAAAAAACTTCTATCGTAGTTTTAACTTTTTGTTGAACTGGAAAAGTCTAGTGATAACATTGATAAGCAATAATAGAAAATACCCAGGGAAATCCAAGAGCTCCTTTTGGCTTGAATCAGGGCTCATGTTAGCTGAGCAACTTTGTCCAAACCTACTGCCTGTTGGGCTGCTGGAATTGAGGGCAGCAATGAAGATCCTCTATCTCTGGAGTGTTCAGGGCTTCCTTCATCACTTCAATAGCTTCCTCTCTGTTTACACTACTGTCAGGCACGCAAGTCCTAGCTAGAGACTCAGGAATGCCATCTCACTTAGATGTAGAAGGATTCTTCATTGCTGTTTCTGTAACAGTTTTGTTTTACCGGTCAGGTTTGTTCAGCCTGAGCTGAACCCCCGAACTTGGAGGTGACCCTACCAAGAGCCAAAGCATAAACCCCTAACTCCAGATCAACATAGCTCTCCGGATCGCTGAGGCATGTAAGCCTTCAAACCCTATGATCATGTTGTGATCCTCTTACTTTCTCCAAAGTTAATTTCTTATTTGCATTCTTTCTAGATATCGGCTGGAGATACAGGATGGGATGTGTTCAGTTTGGATTATCACGTTGATGGCCCAATTGCAACAGTAAGTACAGTTCTATGAAAATGACAGAAGTCCTTGAAATGTATCTAGTGCTTGAACAATCTATTTTAAAGTCTGTTTTGTAATGTTTTTTTGAGAGGCACTTGACTTGTTGGCATTTAGCCTGAAGTTGAATTCGGTTAATAATTTATACTAGTTAAAATGCATATGTTTTTAAAACATTAATAATAGTTCATCATTACTTTTTTACAATGATTTTAAAATAGCTGTTTTAAATCCAAACTGAAAGCTATTGTGATTTTTTTGGAAATGTATCAGGAAGGTCACCTAGTAACTAAATGTCTTGTCAAGAAATCATATTCTTTTAAAGACCATAGGACATAGTAGCAGAATAAAATCATTTCGCCTATTGAGTCTATCCTTACATTCGTTTGTGGCTGGCTAATTTTCACTTTCAACCCCATTCTCTTACTTACTCCCTGTAACTTTTGATGCCCTTTCTAATCAAGAAATGATCAACCTCCGCTTTAAATATACCGAATAGCTTGGCTTCCACAACCGTCCATGGCAATGAATTCCACAGATTCATCATCCTCTAGCTAAACAAATACTTCCTTGTCTCTGTATTCTGAGGCTGTACCTTCTGGTGCTAGATTCTCCCACTTTTGGAAACATCCTCTGCACTTTCACTCTATGGAAGTCTTCAATATTTCAATACGTTTCAATGAGATCGTCCCTCATTTTTTCAAACTCCAGTGATTACAGACCCAGAACCGTCAAACCGTCCTCATCCATTATCCTTTTCATTTTCAGGATCATCCTCACGAACTCATTCTCTGCAATGCCGGCAAATCCGTTCCTTAATATGGAGCCAAAAGCTGCACATAATATTCTAAATGTGGTCTGAACAAAGCCGTATTGAGCTTCAACATTGCATCCTTACTTTCATATTCTAATCCTCTTGAAATGAATGCTAATATTGCATTTTCCTTCCTTACTACTGATTCAACTTGCAAGTTAACTTTTAGGGAATCCTGCACTATGTTTCCAAAGTCCCTTTGCCCCACAGGTTTCTGAATTTTGAAAGAAACATCTCAATTCTGTTTATTATCTGGATCTTACTGAATGATTACTAATGCCTTGCATTTTACTAATACACTAAGAGCTGGAAAATATTCATAGATTATGAAATTAAATCCATGGCACCTCATTCCCCACTCCATTATGTCCCCATGAGAAAAGAAAATGGATCAGTATATGTGGAGCTGCCTAGCTTTAGCTCCTGATTAATGTTTTAATTGATGGCTGTTGTGTTTCAGGTGTTCACGCGAGAATGTATGAATCATTATTTAAGGGTATTCAACTTCCTGTGGCGAGCTAAACGAATGGAGTATGTTCTCACTGATATCTGGAAAGGACAGATGTGTAATGCTAAGTTGCTTAAAAACATACCAGGTAGGCGATTCACTACTGCCATCCCCGGTGGCTCCCTTGGAGCTGGCTCCACATCTCCCCCTACTATCAGCCTTCTCTCTCTGACGTCGTCCCAGCATTCTCCATGCCCAACTACTACTCAAAGTCTGTTCTTAAGGCATCCAGTTTCCTCTTGTAGTACTTCGTCTGGGCTCTCATTTTAGCTTAGACTGTCCAAGAAGATGAACTGACTTTATGTAATAATTTCAAGAAATTCCCTGAATGATTCATTTCGAGGAACAAAGTTTACAATTGGCTTTGTCACATGTACATCAAAACTTACAGTGGAGTGCATCATTTTGCGTCGACGACCAGCATAGTCTGAGGAATGTGGTGGGGACAGCCCACAAGTGTCATCACATCTCACTAATGCCTTTTTGGAACGTACAAGGAAACTCAGGTGGTGACAGGAAGAGTGTATGAACTCCTCACAGACAGCAGTGGGAATTGAACCCCAATCAGTGATCACTGGTGCTGAGAAACGATTGCTACGCTGCAGTACCAACCTACCAATCAGCGATTAGGAATTTTTTCTTTTCTCTTCCTGCCTTAAATTTGGCACAACAGCTGTAGTTGTGAATTGTAATGCATCAAACGTCATCTATTGTTCAGTTCATAGTTTCCAGATGCCTCAATTCATAGCCCATTTCCAGTGACTTTCAAATCAAAAGTATTCTTCACAGTACATCAGCTGGACTTCTTTCTCAGCCAGCAATCAATATTCATTAGTTAGGTTGGATGTTACTGAGATTTTAAACACTGATATGAGACTCCATTACAACCAGCGCTGAAATGAGTGAAGGCTTGGTGTTCTTTTGCAGTTCCTTCTCCATGTTCTTGCTCAGTGTTCAGATGAGTACAGTCAGGTCTTCTGTGCCTCTCTCTCCTTTCTCAGCAACGGACGAGCTCAAATGTGTGTCAGGCTTGTTTATCATGAGTGGTATTTCTGAGATAATTGATGGTTGGTTAGATGTTAAACAAGGTTATTGAGTTGAAGCATTCAATCCATTATTTTCACTTGCTTTTGCTCAAAGATGTAATTTGGAATCTTAACTGAGTTCATCTTTGTTGAATCTTCAGAAATATTACCAGAAACCACCTGGTAGGAAGGGAGATATGGCTTCCAAGTTTTGACGTTATGATCTATGTTTCAGAACTGAAAGAAAACTGCAATCTTACACTTTTGTAAATTAATTTCTTTGACCTTTCACTGTTCTGAAGTTTACCACCTTTTCTATCTCCTTCAGAGCTATCAGGAGTGCTTCACCAGTGTCACATTCTAGCATCAGAAATGGTGCACTTTGTACATCAGATGCAGTATTACATCACTTTTGAGGTATGCCCAATAAGCAGCAATCACTCGTAAAATTGTTGCCTTGCCAAGTTAGTTTCAAATGTATTATTTTTGTATTGATTATGCTTGAGCAACATTACACCTTTTAACACACGCAAAATGCTGGAGGAACTCAGCAGGCCAGGTAGCATTTATGGAAAAGAGTGCATTCGATGTTTTGCACCAAGATCCTTCAGTGGGACCGGAGAAAAAAAGACGAAGAGTCAGAGATAGGGGGTGGGGGGAGGTGAAGTAAAGAGTTGGGGTTGATTGGTGAAAGAGATACAGGTCTGGAGAAGGGGGAATCTAATAGGAGAGGACAGAAGGCTATGGAAGAAAGAGAAAGGGGGAGGAGCACCAGAGGGAGGCATTGGGCAGGCAAGGAGATAAGGTGAGAGAGGGAAAGGGATGGGGAATAGAGAAGGGGGATGGAAGTTCGAGAAATTAATGTTCATGCCATCAGTTTGGAGGCTACCCAGATGGAATATAAGTTGTTGCTCCTCCAGCCTGAGTGTGACTTCATCACAGCAGTAGAGGAGGCTGTGGATGGACCTGTCAGAATGGGAAGTAGAATTAAAATGGGTTGTCACTGGGAGATCCTGCTTTTTTGGCGGACGGATCGTAGGTGCTCGGTAAAGCAGTCTCCTGTGGTGGATTGCACCGATATGCAAGAGGCCGCTACGGGATCACTGGATACAATAGATGACCCCAACAGACTCATTGGTAAAGTGTTGCCTCATCTGGAACGACTTTTTGGAGCCCTGAATGGTAGTGATGGAGGAGGTGTAGCAAGGGTAAGTGCCAGGAGTGAGATAAGTGGTGAGGGATAAAGGAAGGAGGGAGTTACGTAGGGAGTGATCCCTGTGGAAAGCAGAGTGTGAGGGGAGGGGAAGACGTGCTTGGTGGGGGGAATCCTGTTGGAGATGTCGGAATTATGTGTTGGAAACGGAGGCTGATGGGGTGGTAGTGAGGACAAGAGGAACCGTATCCCTCGTGTGGTGGTGGGAGGATGAGGTGAGGGCAGACTTGCATGAAATGCAGTTAAGGGCAGTGTTGATGGCGGAGGAAGGGAAGCCCCTTTCTTTGAAGAAGGAAGACATCTTTCTCTGGAATGAAAAGCCTCATCCTGAGAGCAGATGCAGCAAAGATGGAGAAATTGAGAAAAGGGGGTGTCATTTTTACGAGTAACATGGTGGGAAGAGGTATAGTCTTGGTAGCTGAGAGACTCAGTGGGTTTGTAATAGACATTGGATAAGCTGTCTCCAGAGATGGAAACAGAGATCAAGAAAGGGGAGGGAGGTGTTGGAAAGGGACCAGGTAAATTTGAGGGCAGAGTGGAAATTGGAGGCAAAGTTGATGTAGTCGACACCTTTTAACTGTTGTTATGGGATGCTTCAATCTGTAATATGGACTAGCACCTCTTTTGATGGGGTAGAATTTGTTAGATGTTCAGGAAGGATTCTTGGCACAGTATGTGGACAGACTGACTAGAGGAGATGCCATTCTGAATCAGGCATGAGGCAATGAACCAGGTCAGGTAACTTGCCTTTTGGTGGGTGAGCATTTTGAGATAGCTATCACAACTCCCTGACCTTTTAACATATCCATGGACAATATGGGTAAGTTTTTAATTAGGCAGGAACTGGAGAGTGTAAATTGGGAATAGGTGTTCTCAGCAAATGCACAGTAGGAATGTGAAGCTTGTTTAGGGAATTCTTGCACAGGGTTCTGGACAGGTTTGTCCCACTGGGTCTGGGAAAGGATGATAGGTTGAAGGAACCGTGGCTGACAAGTGATGTGGAGCATCTAGTCAAGAGGAAGAGGGAAACATACCTAAAGCTGAGGAAACAAAAATCAGACAGGATTCTTGAGAGTTATAAGTTAGTCAGGAAAAGATTTGGCAGAGCTCGAAGGGGGGATATTAGAAGGCCTTAGCAAGTCGAATTAAGGAAAATCCCAAAGGATCACGTTTATGGTGAACAGGAAGATGACTAAATTGAGGATATCACTGAGAATTGGGAAAGATGTGCTTGGAGGTAGGGGAGGTCCTTAATTAATAGTTAAGCGTTCTCTGGGGAGAGGAGCCCTGACAAGTGAGGTCAGCATCAAACAGCCTAATGTGCTGAAGCATGTCAAGATTAAGATAGAGGCAGCATTGGACCTTCTGAAAAATATTAGGATAGTTAAGTCCCCAGGGCCAGAAGGATATAACCCAAGGTACTGCAGAATCGAAGGAAGAGGTTGCTGGGGCATTGACAATGATCTTTGCATCCTTCTTGGCCACAGGAGTAGTTCCAGAGGTCTGGAGGGTGGCAGGTATTCTGGTGTTCATGGAAGTTATTAGGAATCATGCTGGAAATTATAGACCAGTGAGTCTTATGTCAGTGGCGAGCAAATTAATGGGGAGAATTCTTAGAGACGTGATTTACGAGCGTAGTCTGATTGGGTCCAGACAACATGCCTTTGTGAGGGGTAGGTTGTGCCTCGAGAGCCTGATTAAGTTTTTGAAGAGGTGACAAAACAAATTGGTGAAGTTTGAGCAGTGGATTTTAGTATTGCATTTGACAAAAGCCAGAAGGGACTCATGGAAATTTGACTACACGGATTCAGAGTTGAGGTTGTCCACTGAAAGCAGAGGGTGGTAGTAGATGGTGACCAGTGGTGTTGTGCAGGGATCTGATCTGGGACCCCTACTCTTCATGACTTTTATAAATAACTTGGATCAGAAAGTGGAAGGGTGAGTTCGTAATTGTGCTGATGACATAAAGATTGGTAATGTTACAGATAGTGTAAAAGGTTGTTATGGGTTACAGCAGGATATAGACAGGATGCAGAGGTTGGCGGAGAAGTGCAGGTGAAGTTCAGTCCAGAAAAGTGTGAAGATTGAACTTGAAGATGGAGTAGGTTAGTGGTGGGATTCTTAGCTGTGTGGAAGAACAGATAGATCTTGGGTCTAAGTCCATAGATCAGTTGCCACACGAGTTAATTGGATAAAAAGGCGGATGGTGTGCTTGCCTTCGTTAGTTGGGGGGTAAGGCAAGGTTACAGCTCTGTAATATTCTGGTTAGACCACACAGAGTATGGCGTTTGGTTCTAGTTGTCTCATAGGAAGGATATGGAAGCTTTAGAGATGGCATTGGCCAGAATGCTGCCTGGATTAGAGACCATGTCTGATGTGGAAAAGTTCAGCTAGCTCGGGCTTTTCTCATTGGAGTGAAGGAGTATGAGAGGCGACTTGAATGAAGTGTATAAGATTATGGTAGACAGAGTGAACATCAAGAGAAATTTTTCCCAGGTGTGGCAAAGGGCAGTAGCAGAGGACATGTTTTTAAGATAAGTGGAGGGAAATTCAAGGTTAAGTTAAAGTTCAAGATGTCAGATAGGGTTTTTTTTTTGCACAGAGTGGCAAGTGTCTGGAACATTTGAGGGTGGTGATAGAGGGACATTTAAGAGACTTTTAGATAGGTACATGGATACAAGAAAAGTGGAAGGTTATAGGCTGTTTAGGAGGAAAAGGTAGATTGATCATGCAGTAGGTTTGTATTGGTCGGCACAGCATAATGGGCTGAAGGGCCTGTATTGTGCTGTACTGTTCTGTCTTCTGTGAGCCGGGTTTGTTAAATGTTGTGGAATGCAGCTTTGATAATAAAATTTCTAATTTAAATCCACTGTTTGTTGCCAAGCTGAAAGCTCACAGCTGTGAAGATTTTAACTGATTGATGAGGCACCAGTGCAGCAACGAAATTAAACCATCGGTTTCATGGTTCTTATGCAGTATCAAATGAGATCAGCTTATTACAACAGTCACAATACAAGCAGAGGTTGTTCACTGAAAATAGGCGAAGTAGACTGCTTTAGTCCCTAGTTTTTGTCATTGCTGCTGAGGCAGAGGGTGTTAACAGAATTAGTTGGATTGTGGCTTCAAGAGGCTTCTGTTTTTCATTTTACCAAAGAGGAAACAAAGGGGTAAACTTTTAAATCAGCAGATCTTAATTGTATATTAATTTATACTCTAATGAGTCAATTGGATTATAATTGTTGGGTGACCTATGCCTTCTACACCCTGCACTTGAAGGTCAGAAACTTCCTACCTACAGTAAATTAATATTTATCAATCTTCTCTTTTTAAGATTGTCTTAAAATGTAGCTCTAGTTAAATTTTGGGTTATCTGTCTTTGTATCTTCTTTCAAGGCTCAGTGGTAGATTTTGTTATGTAATTCACTTGTGAAGCACACACAAGGAGCTTAATAACAATGAAATATTTTGTTATAACTGATGTTATCGATGTCCTGCAGGTATTGGAATGTTCCTGGGATGAGCTGTGGAATAAGTTGCAACAGGCACAGGATCTTGATCACATCACTGCTGCTCATGAAACTTTCCTTGACACAATAGTCTCACAATGTCTGCTGGACAGCAACTCTGAAGTAAGTGACATCAGCTTGCCCTGCATTGATGAAACTGTATATTAAGGATGTAGAAACATGCACAACACGCTGGAGGAACTCAGCAGGTCGGGCAGCATCCGTGGAAATGAACAGTCAACGTTTCGGGCTGAGACCCTTCATCAGAACTGAAGAGGGAGGGGGTGGGGGGAGGGTGGGAAGGAGAAGGCTGGTAAGTACCAGGTGAAAAATCAGTCAGGAGAAAGATCAAGGGGTGGGAGAGGGGAAGCAGGGAGGGGATAGGCAGGAAAGGTGAAGAAGGAATGTAAAGGGAAAGCACTGTGGGTAGTAGAAGAAGGCTGAACCATGAGGGAGATGATAGACATCTGGAGAAGGAGGCAGAGTGAAACTGGGATGGGGGAAGGGAGGGGGAGGGAATTACCAGAAGTTGGAGAATTGAATGTTCATGCCAAGGGGCTGGAGACTACCCAGACTGTATATGAGATGTTGCTCCTCCAACCTGAGTTTGGCCTCATCATGGCAGTAGAGGAGGCCATGTATGGACATATCCGAATTAGAATGTGAAGCAGAGTTGAAGAGGGTGGCAACCGGAAATGCTGTCTATTGTGGCAGATGGAGCAAAGGTGCTCAACGAAGTGGTGTCCCCAATCTGCGTCGGGTCTCGCCGATGTAGAGGAGGCCACACCGGGAGCACCAGATGCAATAGGTGACCCCCGTTGCCTCATCAAACATCAAATCCTCGTCCATCTGTCAACCCCTTAAGAATTCTGTACATTTTATTGAGATCATCTCTGTCTTTCTGAACTCTTCGTACCAGATGTGACCCCAGATGGCAATGAATTTTCCACTTATTTTAAATTTTGCTCGGGTTCTTGTAGTGTAAATAGCAGTTGTTCACAAGTTGCCAGTGACATCCAGCTTTTCAGCATGCTCAGATCTGATAATCATTGATAAACTGATTTTGTCTGTTTTTTTTTTGGTGGACAGGATATAAATGAGTAATTTTCAAGTTGTTAGGTTGATGTCAGTGTTGTGGCTGTATACATTAGCACTTTGACAAGTGACATGAGAAATTAGATCATAAGACATAGGAGCAGAATTAGGCATTCAGCCCATTGAATCTGCTCCAGATCAAAACTTGATAGAAATTCTGGAGAATGTCTCTAGCACTGATGTTGGATCCCAGAGCTTTGACATCTCTGGAGTGAATAAGTGGCTTTAGACTTCCATGATGATAATCTGAGGTAGATTATCCACTTGTTTTACTTCACTTTCTGGGTTCAGTTACTGTTTGGAAAAGGAAGTTTGTTTCTTTTCCAGCATTCACCCCCCTCCTCCCATAACTTCAGTTTGCTGTAGAATTGTTGATCTGAATTAAACATGACTAAATTCAGTCATATCAATGTACACCTTTGATCTGATATGCTCACTTGCATTCTTTAGCCATTTGCAGTCTTTTTATGTGGCTTCACTAGATTGATGTAATATTGTCTGAGGTTCCTCCTGGCAAGCCTGTCTACACTCATGAATTGATGCACGTTGTGTCCCTGGCTTGATTGTATTGGAAGAGTGGGAATTTACAAATCTTGAGATAATAGACTGTCTGTAACGCAGCTCTACTGCTAATGGCCTTCAGCACATTGTTGATTGCCAGATCTGTTGCTGGGTTGATGCCATTTCGGATACTCTACATCATACTCAGCATGATGTGCTCAGTGTGAAGATCAGATAGTCTTAAGACCATTTTGTTCTTACTCCTACCAATCTTGTCATGGAGAGATGAATCTGCAGTTTGTAAGTTGATGAGAATAAGGTCCAGTTGGTTCATCCCTCTGTTGGTACTCCAGGTTTTGGCTGAATGAATCTTTGGTGGTCCACTTAAGCCAATCTTGTGAAGCACTTTGAAATGCCCAGCCAGGAGCCAAAGGAGCTTGTTGGAAAACTTCATTCAGTGCAGAAAATTATGGAGGGCCTTGGGGATGCAGAAAGAAATGTTTCATTTTGCACTTTCTACAGTACTAAAGCACGAACAGGTGACAAGGTGGGCACTTAAAGAAAGAACCACAGTTTAAAAACTATAGAGTCCATTTTGGCCATCATAGATAAAACGAGTATAATGACATCCTGAACCATACATTTCCATTGCTTCTCTGTATCAGCAAGGATGCTGTGATCCAGGAACTAGCAAGTACAAGCTGAAGGTAGTCTGAAGATCAGTGCTGTGATGTTGCTGATGGAGAACAAGTGACACAAAAAAAGCACAAAGAAGGCCCCATTCAATCAGTTTGGTTAGTTTCAATCTAATGGTGAAACAATGCTCATAGTCTCTTTCTGACTGTGAGTGTCTACATGTGAAGTCACAAGACGGGGGAGCAGGTGAATAAGTGTGTAATTTTTCCTTTATTTTCTCCAGTATGTTGTGGTTGAACAAATGCAGCAAGTTCTGCACATTCACAGTGCTGAAGTCTAATAAACACTAATTAAACTAATAAATAAGACATTAGTTAATCAGAGCAGATGGCAGGGCAGGTGATGTGCTGCAGTTGCATAATGCGGTAACTGGGAGACCCTGCAATAGCCATACATGCAGCAAGTGTTGGCTTGAGGAACTTCGACTCCGGGTCAAAAAGTTGAACGGAATCCACAAACCAACTTATTACAGGCCCAAAGCAGTCATTCCCGGGTTTAATCTCTCAAGTGCATTGTGGCTGACAACAGCATTACTTATCTGTCAATGGAAATATATTGAACCTTTTCCTGATGGTTGCTTGTTTTTTTGTTCTAGGAACTGTTAACACAGCTTCGAGCACTATTTGATCGAATCTTGGAGTTTCAGAGTGCGCAAGAGTCCATGTATCGTTCGGCCCTTGAGGAATTACATCATCGGCTGCGGTATGCAGAATTGAAGAAGGAAAGACAGGCAGAGGTATGAAAGATGTGTTGCTGAAGTATTGTATTATGGGTCAGGATCTATAAACAGCAGGAGGTATGGGTAAAGCTGCATCTATTAACAGTGATAGAAGCAGTTGGAGCAGGTTCTATAAACTGCAGTTATCTAACACTTTTTTTTCACATCAGGATACCCAACAAATTAATTGTAAATTAATTTCCTGATGCTAACATCTTTGGCAAGAATGGCATTTACCTCCATCTGTACGATTCCTCAAGGCTGCAGGATGAGCTTCAACTGCTGAAGTTACTGTGATGAGAGTACTATCACTAGGACTGGGTCCCAGAGGGAATGAGAGTTGTAAAGAAATGTGGCAAGCATTACCTGGTGAGCTGATAACAACCCTTTGGTGTTTTTGAGTGGTTGGGTGGCAGATATTAGTTTTACTGTATTTGACAATTAAAATCGCCCAGTACTACTCTTCTAGGCTTTGGCAAATTGCTTGCTGCAGAATACCAAGCATCTAATCTTGTGGCCATGGTATTAGATGACTTGCAGTTAGAATTCTGGTTTTCTAGTTGATGTTGGGAGATGTAGTAACAGCTTTTAGATGATTGGACTTTCTTTTTGAGATGATTAAAGTCTGACCACATTTTAGACCAGACCTGAATGTTGCCAAGATAGATGTCTCATGCAGCAAAAAATACTTAATTATTTGAAAAGTTGTGCTAGGACAATACATTTTACAACCACCAGCAAGAACTCCAAATTCCAAATTTAGGAAGAAGGTGATTACTGTACCAGCTAGTTATATTGAGTTTTAGTGTCAAAGACAGTGATTCTTGCCTCACCTCTGCAATTCAGTTTTATGCTCGTGCTGTAACTAAGATCGTAATGAGATTTGGAATCAGCCGTCCTACTAGAGACCACATTGAGTACCAGTGAACAGTTTATTATTGAGTAAATATTGTTTGAAACTTTATGATTGATAGTATTCAATGTGCTGATGATAGAGACCAATAGGGCAGTAATTCAGCAAGATCTGGATTTTTTTTTTGTGAACTGTACATACCTGAATAATTTTCCATTCTTTAAAGCAGATCTGTCTAATGATTGGAATAGTTTGATCAAAGCAGTGGTTCCCAAAGTTTCTTTTGGCTCCCAGACCACATCTCCCTAACACCTCTCTCTTTCTGGCCATCACATAAAAACTATAAAGAATTTTGATTTTATGATGCACAGTGAAATAAAATAGGAACTGCAAATTTAGAACAGTGACAATTAATTGCAAAAAAAATTCAAATCCATTTAAAGTTACAAATAAAATTATTTAATTACAGTGATACAAATTTTATTAACAATTTTAGAGCATGTTATTAGTTATTCAACTATTCACTGCTTCTTGGGCTTGGTGCAGTGATATCAGCTTCTCAACATCAGGCTGAAGGAGTCTCAGATCAAAAGGAGACTCAGATCCCCACGTTCAGTAATTTGCAGTCTGTTTCATTGCTTTGAAAGAATTTGGGCGACTGCACTAAAACAATACTCCACTAAATATGATGTTGGAAAGGCAATAAAGTACATCTTGGCCTTTTTCCAGTGGAGTGAGAAAAATGCTAGGCCTGGATTGTCGAGAAATGCAGTGATACTGCTTTTATTAAAAGTTCAGGGTATCTCCTAGTGAACAGCTTAGAGCTGTGAGATCTTTTCTGAAACTATCTCAGTTGACAGAATGGTGACACCACACAATGCCTTTTGTATAAAGATGGAACACTCTCCAAGAATAAAGTGTGGTTAATCACTTAGATATTGCTCCAATATTTGCAACAGGTATTTGCAAGGGGTAGATTAGTGAGGATAATGTCAGTAAGTATCTCCCTTGTGCTGCAGCTGATACCACCTACTATTAACCCAGTCTGGCAACTAGGTCTTTCTAGTCATTCTAACTCGGTCAGTGGGTGATAAAAACAGCAACTCGTATGTTAGACATTCATGGTTCGCAAGATGAACTCTTTGTTGCATATCACTGTGCTGTTATTTCCAGTGGATCTAGTATGCCAAATCTAGCTTGCCAGTACAATAGGTTATGCTTTGAGATGGTGATGCCAGAGCTGCAACTTCAGCTGCAAAGCCTCTGCTTTACTATACTCTCTTAACTTTACAGCCAGAGAATTCACTGTTGTAACCTGCACAAAGATGAGAACTACATTGTACAAGGCAAAAATCTTTGTGCAGAATAATTGCTAAATTATCTTTTTTTAACAATGCTGAATAAAAATTTAATAATACTGTCAGAGCACAAGGGCAATTCTCTTCCTGTTTGAATTATGACTGGAATCTTTTACACCTAACTGAAACTGCAGAATGAGAGGTGCCACTTCGACAGTACAGTACCCATTCCTCCCTCCCTCCAGCACTGTCCTTTTGACAGTGCAGCATTTCTCACTCCCTAATGTCTTTCTGGGAGCACAGTGTATCTTTAGATATGTTCTTCTGCTGATGCGGTGTTCTATCTTAGATTTTATGCGGTACTCTCTGGCGCGTAATGAACCCTGGTACAGAGTGCCATCGTTGGAATTAGAATTACAGATGAGGCCCCCATTTAAATTCTGTATTTATCCCCACATATGTTACAAAGTTCAAGCTGGTTAAATCCACCACTGAGCCTCAAGCAGCAATAGTCTACTTCGGGATATATATATATTTTGTCTTTCCTAAGTAAGAACATAAGAGTAAGGTATCAGTTGAAGAAGCTGAGGCAGAGGATTTGTCACAGATCAGGGAATGTTATTGCTTTGATCTGCTTCCAGGGTTAGAACAACACAGCTCTTTTTGCCAGCTCTTCCAAAATTACTTATTGATTCTCTCATTCCATTACAACCTGTGGTATATTGATGCATACAAAAGTGATGCTGTAATGGTACAAGTGAAATGAGTTTTTCATTGTATGCAAAACATTTTGGCAATGTACATTATAAACTCTGTTATTTCAATAAATTAATTCTTGCAAAATCACTTTTGAGCATTAAGCAAGCTCCTATACAACAGCTTGCTAATGCTTGGAAGAAGTTCCTGCTAGTTATGTCACTACAGATGTGATAAATGTGTGTTGGTCTTGGAGATTAGATAAACATTTGATCTTTAAAAATAAGAGCTTCAGCTTTCAAGATGTCTCCCTGCATGGAATTAAAATAGCTTTGTAAATTGGGGAGCAACAGAAATGCCTTTCCTGGCAGTCCATTTTGGGGATGGCAACATGATGCCAAATCTTCAAAGGGAACACAAAAATGGAAAAATACTGACAGTTTTCAACAGGTTGTTATAAATTATTATTAACCAGAAATAAGAGGATCGTCCCGCAAGAATATACAAATAAAAAAATTGTGATCGCTTTGGTATTATCCTGTAGATCCCAACAGTCCTGCAGAGAAGAGGAGCAGGTATGTAGGGAGATTGCAAATAGTTGTAAGAGTAATAGGGGTGCAACAGAAGGTAACTTTAACTTTCCATCTGAGACTACCCTAATGCTCAGAAGTTGAATGGGACAGATTTGTTCAATGTGTCCAGGAAATTTTTCCTAAACTATGTATAGATAGCTCCACGAGACAGGCAATGCTTGAACCTCCTGCTGAATAATGAGACAGGGTAAGTGACTTATGTGTCATTTGGGGAACATTTTGAGACCAGTGATCATAATTTTGTTAGTTTTTAGATAGTTATGAAAAAATGATATGATTGGTCCACAAGATAAAATCGTACATTAGCATGAGGATGACTTTGAAGCTAAAGCTTGCTTGGGGGAGAGAGGCGGGGAAAAACAGACTGCTAGAGGAACTCAGCATCTGTGGAGGGATATGGGCAAGGGCTGAGACCCTTCATCTGGTCTGAAAGATAGAGGGTACATAGCCAGTATAAAGAGGTTGGGGAAGGGGTGGAGCAAGAAGCTACAGGAGCCTTAGGGCTCACACCACCAGGTTCAAAGGATCATTTCATTGTCAAATTATGGACGTATAATGAACTGATGTTTGTCTTCTCCATGTAGGCATGATATACAGAAAGACCACAGAGTTGAAAGTAAAGACATCAACTCCACACCCTTGTGAAATTAAAAACAGCGACAATAACATCAAATCCCCCCCTCGCAGAAAATACACCAACAATAACAATCCCCATCCGCAGAAAAAACAGCAATAATAATGATCCCCAACCCACTCATTTGCAAAAAAGAATAACAACAGTAGCATCAACCACCACCACCCCCCCCCCCCCCCCCAGCCCCAAGAGTGAAAATGCCATAAACTGTTTAGGAACAGTTATTACCCCATAGCCATCGGGCTCTTGAACCAAAGGGCATAACTTCACCCTGACTTAACTTGCCCATCATTGAAATGCTCCCACAACCTATGGACTTGTGTTCTCAATATTTATTGCTTATGTATTTAATGTTAATATTATTTCTTTCTTTTTGTATTTTCAGTCTGTTTTATTTGGCACACTGGTTGAATACACAAGTTGGTGCATTCTTCCATTGATTTCTGTTATGGATTTATTGAATATGCCCACAAGAAAATGAATCTCAGGGTTGTATTTGATGACATATATGTACTTTGATCATAAGTATACTTAGTACTTGATCTTTGACAGAATTGGGGAATCTTGTTACATAAGGGATTGAAGTGCAGAACACAGAAGGAAAACAGAAGGAGGCATGTCAAGTTTAAGCAGGAAAGTAGGAGGTCAAAAGAAGGTTGTGAGTTAGCTTTGAGAGATAAGACAAGGGATAATCTGAAAAAATTATCTAACTATATTGAAATCAAAAGGTTAACTAGGAGATTACAGGTCCCCTTAAGGATCACTGTAATCATCTTGTATGTGAAGGCATGTGAGATGGATGTGGCCTTGATTGAATATGTCTCATCTGTATTTGCTCTAGAGAAAGGCAGGTAAGCTGGAAGAGAACAGTGATATCTTGAAGCATCCACATTGCAAAAGGGAGGTGCTAGTGATTTTTAAAGTGCATAATGGTGGATAAGTCCATATAGCACATCAAGAGAATCCAAGGACGTTGTGGGAGGTTAGGGAATAAATTGCTTGAGCCTGGCAGAGATGTACCCAAATACTGGAGGGTGGCCAAATTGGTGCCTTTATATAAGAAGGGCTACAAGGACAAACCAGAGAACTCCAGTAGGTAATGGAGGGGACTCTGAGAGAAATTTGGAAAGGCAAGGACTGATTAGGAATTAGGCAGGATGGCTTTGTGCATTGGAAATCATGTCTCATGAATTTGATTGTGTTTTCCAAGTGATGACCAAAGGGATTGCTGTGGACAAGGTGGTAGATGTTGGCTGCATGGACTTTAGCAAGGTCTTTGAGAAAGTCTGCCAGGTAAGCTGGGCTGGAAAGTTAGATCACATGGAATCCAGGTGAGCCAATCAATTGGATACAAACTTATCTTGGTAGCAGGAGTCAGAGGATAGTAGTGGAAGGTGGTTTTCCAGAGGCCTGATTGGTACAATTAGTAAGATTTCAGATAATGCCATAATTGGTGGTATAGTGTGCAGTAAAGAAGGTATCTAAGATTACAGGAAGACTGGGAAAATGGGTCAAGGAATGGCAGATTGAATTTAGCCATGACAAGTGCAAAGATTTACATTTTGTTAAGTTAAATCATAGAAGGACATACACAGTAACTGACAGGTCCCTGGGAAGTGTAGACTAAGAGGCCTAGGGATGCAAGAACATAATTCCCTGAAAGTGGTGACATGGATAAACAGAACGATGAAGACAATGCTTGAGATGCTTGCCCTTGTTGATCAGGACATTGAGCACAAGAGTTAAGATGTTGTGTTCCATTTGTATAAAGTTCAAAGTAAATTTATTATCATAGTACCTGTGCGTATATGTCACCATATACAACCCTGAGATTGATTTTCTTGCAGGCATACTCAGTAAATCCAACAACCATAATAGAATCACAGAAAGACCACACCCAACAGGGTGGACAACTGGTCAGCAAAAGACAATAAACTGTGCAAATACAAAAGAAAAACAATATCAAGGTCATGAAATGAAGAGTCCTTGGGAATGGTTCAGTGTTGGGACAAGTGAAGTTATCCCATCTGGTTCAAGAGCCTGATGGTTGAAAGGTGATAGTTGTTCCTGGAACTGCTGGTGTGGGTCCTGAAGCTCCTATACCTTCCTGATAGCAGCAATGAGAAGAGAGATTGACATGGGTGTTGGAGATCCTTGATGATAGATGCTGCTTTCTTGAGACATTGTTCCGTATAAATGTACACAATGCGGGGAGGACTTTACCTGTAATGGTTTGGGGTGCATCCACTGCTTTATATAGGATTTTTCATTTAAGGAAAAAGAAAACGATTTGTACAAGACATTGATGAGATTGCACTTAAGAGTACTATGTGCAATTCTGGTTGCCTATCTATAGGAAGGGTGTCATTAAGCTGGAAAGTGTACAATAAATATCCACATAGATGTTATTGGGACTGGAGATCCTGAGTTCAAACAGAAAATGGATAGGCTGACACTGTTTCCTCCGGAGTGTGAATAAACTCATGAGGGACATTGATAAGGGTAAGCACAATACCTTACCCGGGGTAGGAGAATCCAAAACTAAGGGGCACAGGTTAATCGTGGCAGAACAAAAATTTAAAGGGAAACTGAGGGCAAATGTTGCACACAGGGAGTGGTATGTGGAATGAGCTGCCAGAGGAAGTATGGTGGTGAGTTCCACTGTAAAGTTAAAACACTAGTTGATTAGGTACATGGGTGAGAAGGTTTAAAGGGATATGGGCCAAATGCAGGCAAATTTGACTAGTTCATGTGGACATTTTGGTTGGCATGGACGAGCTGGGCTGAAGGCCGTGGAGAAGATGATTCACGGTGAAGGGACTGGGATTGGAAGTCATGCTGATGGCTGGATGTGGTGAGTGATAGAAAAGTTACACCAAGCAATTATAGGAAAAAAATATTCAGTTAGTTCTCTGAACCACCAAGTGCCCCCTAGGGGGAAAGTTGTGCATTGAAAGTTGTCTTTTCAATGCACAACATTTGTACTTTTAGTGGATGGAATATAACTATCAGTTTTGTTCCCCACATGATTCCATAACCTAGTCATATCCTGAAAAACATTGAATTACTTGTATCCCCACAAAATAATACTTTTACTCCTCCATTTAGGGGAAGTGGGGAACGACAGCAGCTGAAGAGGAGGCAGAAAATAAGAGAATTAATGAATTCCAGCAGTTAATTCCGAAGATGTGTTCTCAGATACGTGTATGCTCACATTTTTACCAGGTGAGTAATTCCAGTCTGCAATTATGGTATGTATTGGGAGTACATGAATAGAGCAGTGTATCTCAGTGCTCAAGTCTTAATAACACATTGAGATCACGAATTTTCAACAATGAATATTTGAAATAACGTGATGATCTCCTTCCATCCTGAATGGAAATTTAATGAAAAAGAATTATCAGTTTACTCTCTTAATTCTTTAACGTTTTATTGGAAATCTGCATCTGTTGTGCTCCATTCATGATCAACTATTTATGCAAGGCGTTTCCTCATGTTTTCCTTGCATTTAGTTTTGACTGGATTATATCCCAACTTATTAATTTAGTAAGGGGGAGGGAAATGTTTCAGATCAGTGAGCTTTCATCGAAGTAGAATTGTTCTGCCAAGTAATAAGTTGTAACTGTGTTGCAGATTGTAGGCTTACAAAGGTTTACACTGACATGTGGCCTCCGTAGTGATTCATGGCTCCAGGGCTCTTGTACAGGTCATGGCTCATCAGGAATTCTTGGTGCATGTGACAGTAATAAGTCAATTACCAATTAAATGGGTTAGTGTAGATAGGCTTCACTGTCAGCATAGATGAGTTTGGCCAAAGGAGCTTGTTTTTGTGCTGCAATTCTACGATTTTCTATTTCCAGTCGCATTCTACATCTCCTGGTTCTACTCTTTCTTCTCTCGCTGCATTGCCTGACTTGTTGCCTGTCCCCAGTATTTTCAGAGTTCGAGCATCTATGTTTTTCAGATTCAGATTAATTACTTGTCATACACAACAGGGACCAATTAATCTTCTCAAAGCTCACAGTGCAAACAGTATATTTGTAATAATAGATACACTAGTAAATATGACAGGTGCAAAACAGCAGAATAGTTCAAAGGTGTAGTGCAAACTGAAGTAGTGTATAAAGAAAAGATAAAGTGACAGTGCGGAAGAGGAAGAATTGAGGATTTGAGAATGTGGTAGCAACACTGGGAAGGGGACATGAAAGAGCTGAAGCTGTCCTTGAGTCTGGCCATCAGGGACCGAGGAACCTGTTAGGATACATTGTATAGTGCATCTGTAGAAGTTTAAGAGGATCATAGAAACAAAGAAACCCTACAGCACAATACCGGCCCACAATGCTGTGCTGAGCATGTACTTACTTTAGAAATTACCTAGGGTTACCCATAGCCCTCTATTTTTCTAAGCTCCATGTACCTATCCAGGAGCCCCTTGTAAACAAAGCTGAATGTTCTCCGATGTCTAAGGCAGTACATATCCCAATGCGCTTTCTCGATTACCACATCAGTATGGAGGGACCAGGGGAGATTGCAGTTGACGTGGAACTTGAAGATGTCAGCTTGGGTCTACCAATTCTTTTGCCTTGCTAATGTTGAGGATTATGTTGTTGTTTTGACAGCAGGACACAGCGTTCGCAATCTCTTTCCTCTACTTCCATCATCTAATTAGTGGATTGAGTATTTAGTTACACAGTCATGGGTATACAGGGAGCAGAGCCGGTGACTGAGCACACAACCCAAAAAGCACTATCGTTAGGTATCAGGGTAAATGAAACGTTATGACAAATTCTAACTGATTCAGTTGGCCGATCAGAAAATCTAAAAGCAGGTGGGAGCCCTAAGGCACCAATAATTCAAAAGTGAGCTTGTTTGGTGTTACTGTGTTGATGGCTGTACTGTAATCAATGAATAACATCCTGATGTATGTATTCTAATTGTCAAGGTGATCCAGAGCTGATGCAGTGTAAGGGAGATGGTGTTTCACCTGTATGCAAATTGAAATTACCATCATTACTGCCTGATAATGTTGCTGGTGTTCAGGGCAGCAATGAAAGTCTTCCATCTCTGGCAGTCTTCAGGCCTCCTTCCTTGTGTCAGTAGCTTCCTCGTGGTTTTTAATACTGTCAGTCATGCAAGTCTTGGGTGGAGACTTAGGAATACCATTGCGCTCAGATTCTTCATTGCTGTTTCTGTAACAATTTTGTTTTACCGGTCAAGGTTGCTAGCCCTGAGCTGAAACCCCTGAACTTGGAGGACCAGTGGACTGCACTTAGTCTGCCCTTTGACCTGTTTGGCATGGGTGACTCTACCAAGAGCCAAAGTGTAATGCCCTGACTCCAGCCAACATAGCTCTCCAGGTCATTGAGGCAAGCAAGCCATGACAAAGTTGTGGTCCTCCTTGGAGGGTTGCAAATGGCAGGAGCTTTATATTGACCGATGTGGACCATTACCAAGCTCTCAAAGTACTTCGTTGGGGTCGATGATGCAGTTGTTTGTCGGTAGTTGTAGATACAGGACACATTACTTATCTTGGAAATGGGAATGATGGAGGTTTCCTTGAAAAATGACATTCCAAAATGAGAACAAGGGGTGGAGCATTAGACGTGTAGCAATGGTGTTTTTATCTTACACTTTTTCAACCTAATTACATAGGATGTATGATCTTTTGATGAGTGCAGAGCTGTCCATGTACACATTCATCCTTCTTAGCATCTTCCAGGTTTTTGTCATCCAATTTAATTAAGAATATGTTTAAAGCTAATTTGCTTAAATATATTTAGTTCCTACTAATTAAGAATGTCTTGTGCTGCAAGATTTAATGTAGTTAACCTTCATTTCCTCTCTTTAGGATATTGTCCAACAATTCCTGGTATTATTGACAAAAAGTCCTGATGAAAGTCTCCGTTTCCTTAACTTCAGACTGGACTTCAACGAACATTATAAAGCAAGGGATCCTCGGCTGCGTGCTTCACTGGGCAGTACCAGGGGCAAACGCAGCTCAGCAATGTAAGCTGTTATCCAGAGACATTTCTACTCATTATAATGAGGGCTACAGTTACATCTACCATGGGTTTCTGCTCTTGCTGCCCTGTTGATCAGAATATGTGTGTTGGTTACCAGTGATGTATCACTGAGGAGCGAGACAATTAATCACCTGTCACTGACAAATATTAAATCTCGAGAGCAAGAATTGTATTCCACGTCACAATGTAATTTATTTATAATCGATGAATGTTTTGTTCGTGAATTAAACTGAAGTTTGTTGCAATTTGCATTTTTTAGCTTCAATTGCAGCTTTGTTTGAACTTTGCAGTCAAAACAGAAAGTATCATTTATAGATCAAATACCACATTTTATTTTACAGATAACAAAATGTTTTAAACTGCTTTAAAAAAAATTGTTCAGGAACAAACTGTTTTTTAATGGCGATTCACTTAACTTGTTTTCATGTTGCAACATAGACTGACACAGTTGAATTAATTTTAAAAATGACATCACATGATTAAATTCATTTTTTTAGAATTACATAGTAAATAGTTTCAATTATTTCATTATGTAAAATAAACCTAATGGGCTATAAATGAAAGAAATATCTGCAAAGGGTTCTTATGGTTTAATTTGTGAAAGAGTTCAATTTGTTTCAGTATTATTAATTCCCTGTGTGGATTTGCTTGTGCTCCAAAGCCAATCTGACAATGAATAAGTACAAGGATAGGGCGGTAATGCTGGGCTCCGGAAAGAGGTATCTCTTCTAGGCTACATGCAATATTTAGTGGGTTCTTCGACAGTGATGTTTGGAACATCAATTCGGGGGACTGCACACAAGTTATGATGGTTTCTATTCCTAAAGTTTTCTAATAGACAGGGTGTGGAGAGTGGTGGGGATGTAACATTTGCTTAAACACCCCCCCCCCCCCCCCCACACACATCAACTTAAAAACACAGGTTGGGAAAACTGCTGAAGACTACCTTGTAAATCTTGTCCCATGTTTGTAGGCTGCAGCAAACACTTAACATTCAAGTGCACTAATTTATTTGTTAATACTGTTTCACGTAATTATCTATTTTGTCATAACGTGGCTGAGCTGTTGCCCCTTTTCAAGCACTGTGTGTTCTAAAGTTGAAAGGCAGGCCTGCCCATTAATCTAACATAGAAATAGACGTGCACACTAGAAAATAAGTTATAACATTGTGGGTATAATAACAACATTTATTTATTTAAAATTTTAAGCTTATTTTCTAAATGCAGCTCTGACTTCCTCACTTGTTTTCTCTCAGGATCCATGACTGCAGAATGAGTCAGTGAGTCATAACTTAAGAGGATGCGCGAACTTTCCCAAACATCCTTTATAGTTAAACTATGAATTATAGGTAATGTAGGATCTTTGGATCTAGCGAGTTGTGTAAGGAGGAAGTCTATCTTAAATGTTAATTCTAGATGAGTTTGTAGGCTATTTTAAGGGATTACATATTGAATTTGAATTATTTACGGAAGACTATTTAAGCAGTGTAAAATGAGGGCCCATATAGTCTGAGCTAAAGTCATGAATTTACTGCATCCCTGTACCCTGTAATGGTTTGGTCTGTAGAATGAAATGGCTTGTGGTGTTGGCTTTATGGGCAGTTACGCCCAGAGACCCTGGGTTCTAATGCAGATGCAGAGCACAATGCCTGACGTCTGTGTAGCATGGTTTTCTCCCTCCTCAGAAATGACATGGGAATAGTTCCTTTGCTATTGAGTTATTAAATATCCATTTAAAGCACCACCTGATGTCTGCTTGGTCACACCCTCAGTGATGGATGTGCCAACCAGAAGGCTCTACATCCTATTCTATTCATTTTGGGCTTATGTGTATCTTGTCTCACATCCATAACCCTCTTCAATGAAGATTGGAGTCTGTAGATGCTGCAATATAGAAAATTAAACTGCTGAAAGAAATTTGTGGGTTGAGCAGTGACTTTGGGGGAGGGGTGAGGTGGGGGAGGAGCTCCTGGCATTTCAGGTTGTATTAAGGCCTTTTTATTTTCAATTAATTCTGAGTTTTTGTTGGTTTTGTTGGGAGAAGTTCTGGAGTTCTACAATCGGTTGTGTGTACAGGAGCTTTCTGGCATCATCTCTTTGAAGAGACCCGCCTCCAATTTTATGATTACATACTTCTGTCTGGGATTTTTACCAATGTTTCTCCACTTGTACCTGATCAAATTTTTTCATTGTTTAAGCACTCAATCATGTTTCATCTTTTATCTTATATATTTGTAATTCCTGTTATTAAACCTTTTATTTTTTTTTATGATTGCAAGATTCTGCTAGACATTAAGAACTGCAGTTAAGAAACAGAAGGAGCTGGACCTGATGTGGATCATACTGCCTCTTGGTCAGAGAGGCTTCGGAGGAGTTAGTGCACGAAGGAGGCTGCAGACTGATAGCGAGTGACCATCTTTGTTACTTTTCTTATAATCCCAAGACCCTTTTGGACATTGCTAATACTGCAAGTCTGATTCACTGGTTTATTGGCGGACAGTGGGGAGCTGTGTGGTCGTGCTCGTAGTGAGGAGCTAGGCCTCAAGCTGCAATGTGGTGTTACAAGAATCACCCCTGTTTACAGCTGCCGGGGGAGAGGTGTCAAAGCTGGTGAGTTCCACTGGGTGCGATGTGGCACAGCGTCGGGGCTGGAGTCAGTGCTGTGCCCCGAGTGTTCTCTCAGAGAAGACGAGCTGTATTATGGCCAACGGATTTCTGTGGCATTCAAGGACTCGGGGTGTCAAGCTACGGTGTTACCTGTTCACAGCCACCAGGAGAGAGGCTGCAAGATTTAATGTGATTAAAAGGATCGCGAGGCCCTTTTAGACATTGTAGGTGTGGAATGTTGCAAGTGTGATTCACTGGTTTGTTGGCAGGGGAGCTGCTTGGCCTTGGTCACAGCGAAGACTAGGCCTTAATCTGCGGTGTGGCCTGGAGAGAAGTGTCAAAGCCAGTTTGCTTCACGTGATGGGGGCAGGATGGCATGGGGTTCAGGCTGGAGTCGATACCGCCCCTCAGTGTTCCTTCGGCAGAAGTCGAGCTGTATTGTGGTAGACTGCAGATTTCTGCGGCATCCACGGACTTAGGGTCTGGACCATTCTTTTGCGTGACTTTTTTACCGATATCCTACACATGCCTGCATGTATCTTGTATGTGCTTTGTGTGACTCTTGGTACTGTATTCGTATATAGTTAAATGACAATTAAATTGAATTGAATTTATGCCCCAGTGTTGCTCAGGTAATTTTGTGCTACAATTTTTCCAGATCTTTCAGAAGCTTACAGATGCTTTCCAATACAAATGTGATTCCCTTGTAGCTTCATTCTTTTTTGGAAGCAACTTTTGTTAGACTAACAGCTTACCTGAATGTTAGGCTTCTTTCCTCCAACTGCTCATCCATACCTCAGAATTGAACAATGAAAATATTTCAGGACTAGATCATGTTGCTTTTAACTTTTTAATTTCAAAAGAATTTTGTTAAAATGTACTGGCAATTTGGATGACACATGAAAATCTTGTGTGTTATCAATAATCTCATTGAATAGTAAGTATAATGAAAAGTAAGAATACGCTACCTGTCCCCTCAAGTATGTTCTATTATTCACTCCGTTAGTACGGATCCTACAGTACATCTCAGGTCACTTTCCTGCTTTACTATTTATTGGCATAGAGAACGAATGCATGGAGGCTGATTGTACCTCAACAAATCACTGGTTTAGTTGCAGAGAGTATGCTTAACAAGTTCCAATGTTCTTTGCACAGCAAGGAAATTATAGATTTTACTTATATTCACATTCAAGTTTATTGTTGTCTGACAAAATACATAAATGCAACCAAACAAAACAATGTTCCTCTGGAGCACAGTGCACCTGAATAACATATATCGCACAGATAAACAGTACAGTAATCAGTTAACAACTTGCTGTTCTAGTGACGAGACCCCAGCAGTGACAGTATATTCATTAGTCTCACAGCCTGAGGGAAGAAGTCCTAGTCCTGATGCTCCTGTAACTCCTTCCTGACAGTAGTGGGTCAAAGAGATTGTGGGATGGGTGGGAAGGATCCTCAACAATGTTTTGGGCCTTTTGTATGCAGTGCTGCTGGTAAATATCACAAATAGGGAGAAAACCCACAGCGATCCTCTTGGTGGTTTTTTCTGTACTCTGTAGGGTCTTGCAGTCTGATGTTTTGTAGCTTCTATACCACACAATGAGTGGACGACCTGCGTCTTGCTGATGTCCACGATCATCTCTTTTGTCTTGTCCATTTTGAGACTCAGTTTGTTTTCACATCATTTGATAAACCTCTTCACCTCCTCACTCATTACTTTTGCTAATGAGGCCAAC
The DNA here is from genome assembly GCF_030144855.1 of Hypanus sabinus. NCBI lineage: Eukaryota > Metazoa > Chordata > Chondrichthyes > Myliobatiformes > Dasyatidae > Hypanus > Hypanus sabinus. Next base: position 147,861,472 of record NC_082710.1, on the reverse strand, counting down.
CACTGTTGTACCTTTAGCAAACTTGATGATGCACTTTGAGCTGGATCTGGCGTTGCAGTCATGAACTAACAGTGGGCTGAGCACACAGCTCGGGGGAGGACACCAGCGCTCAGCATGATGGAGCTTGAGATGTTGCTGCCAACTCTGACTGAGGTCTTTCTGTCAAGAAGTGTAAGATGCAGTTACAGAGAGGGGCCTTGAGTCCAAATGAGGACAGTTTACCACCAGCCTCTGAGGGACAATCACATCAAATGCTGAACTGAAGTTGTCGTACAAGCCATTGTTCTCTAGGTGGGAAAGGATGGAGTGGAGGCCGTGGCTATGGCATCATCAGATTCAAGATTCAAAATTGTTTAATGTCATTTCCAGTACACAAGTCTAAAGCAGAGCGAAATAATTGTTACTCTGGATCATTTGCAGCACAAAACAAAACACAGTAAGATAAAGAACTCAATCAAAAACCTAATAAATATAAATACATGGGATAGCTTGTCTACAAAAGTCTTACACATATAAAGAAAAATTCTGTAAAGTGAACAAGAGAGAATTGGCAGATGCCGAAAATCCAAGCAACACACACAAAATGCTGGAACAACTCAGTAGGCCAGGCAGCATCTGTGCGGGAAAAGATATGGTCAACGTTTCAGGTCAAGACATTGACTAGTTTTTATCTGTAGATGCTGCCTGGCCTCCTGAGTTTCTCCAGCATTTTGTGTGTATTGCTTGGATTTCCAGCATCGGCAGATCTTGTTTGTGTTTCAATTACTACACTGCAAAGTCTCTTTCAGGGATGCCTACCCTTTGATGGGAGCTCAGTGAAACCCTCTCTCACTGTTCCCCCTCTGTGAGCCCTGCTACGGGTCTCGGCCTGAAACATCGACTGTACTTTTTTTCCATAGATGCTGCCTGGCCTGCTGAGTTCCTCCAGTATTTTGTGTGTGTTGCTCTGTAAAGCGAAGATGCTTTCAAAAATATTGAGAAGTTTCTAAATTCCAAAAAGTTCTCTATAAAGAGCAGTAAACAGTTTTCTTAAAAAAAAAATCAAAATTTGGTATGAAAACAGCATCAGTTTGCTTAGGTGCACCGTCGTGCAAATGCAGAAGAAAATCAGCTTGTAGGTTGTGCCATGTATCTCTGAGTACTTCCCACTGCTCTTCTGCAACCTTTGTCTTTGTCACTTGCCTTTCTTTCTCTCTCTAGATGAGTCTCTTGGCTTTATTTCCACTTGGGAGAAATGGATTTTTGGCAGCAACTCTTCCATGAAGACCACTTCTGGACAAGCCTTTTAGCAGACTGTAAAAGGGTGTACTTGAGTTCCAATGGTTTCCGTGAGCTCAGAGCTGATAGCAGTGCTGGACTTCTTCCAATTTATAAGGGACTTCACTTTGATGCATCTCTCATCTACTGCACGCCATTTTCGTGGCCAACCACTGCGTTCCTGGTCCTCAACCTTGCCCGTTTCTTCAGAAGAGCTTGAAATTCCTGTCTGCTGTGAAATTTCTGCTTTGGAGAGACCTTGCTGACACAGGATAACCACATTGGGTCTTGTTGCAATGCTCACTCTTGCTATGGTGTAAGACATGATTTGAAGGTTAAACTGTCGCATCTACCACACCCTCACCTTTTAGTTTGGTTGTCCTTCACCAAGTTTGATTCCTTCTACACCCATTTTTGTCTCAGTTAATCGGCTTAGTTCATTCAACTCTTTATGTCATTGACAGTTCTGCTCACAAGACCTGGAACACCTTGTGATTAAGTGTGCTTTACCTGCCATGGGAGATTTCAGCATTCATCTTGGATCAATGTACATCCCTCTTCAGGCCAACGTAACAGGCTCTAGATGATCTGAACAATATAAACAACAGGCATGAAACAGCACATCCTGATGTCTTTACCATCATTTTGAGGAATTTTAACCAACCCAGCTTGAAAAAGTCTCTAAATAATTATTATCAACAAACCAATACATTGGGCCACTGTTACAACGCCATCGAGCACTTACCGTGCTATCCCACGCCAACACTTTGGAAGGTTTGATCATCTGGCTGACTTCTACTCCCTGAGCATAGGCAGAGACTGAAGACAACAGTACCAGTAGTGAGGACCAGGATGGTACGGACAAGGGAGGCACAGGGGCACTTGGGACTGCTTTGAATTGGTGGACTGAACTGTATTCAAGGGTTCATCTTTGAGCCTGAACGACTCTCACTGACTTCATTAAAACCTGGGTTGATGAGTGTGTGCCTCCAAGAACATACTGTACACAACCAAATCAAAAGCCTGGATAAACCAGGAGATTCATAGTCTGCTGAGGGCTCGATCTGTGGCACTTAAGTCTGGTGACCCAGGTCTACAAGAGAAACGTATGACTTGCGGTGGGCTAAGAAACAATTCCAAGCTAGATTGGAAGTGACGTCAGATGCACTTTGGCTCTGGCAGGGTTTGCAGGCCATTACCTCCTACCGAGCAAAATTCAGCGTCGTGAATGGCAATGATGCTTCTCTCCCAGACAAGCTCAGAGACTTTTATGTTCACTTTGAAAGGGAGAATAAAGCTACACCTACGAGGATCCCTGTAGCACCCAGTGACCGCTGTCTCAGAAGCCAGTGTCAGGAGGGTTCACCCTCCAAGGCAGCAAGCCCGATGGAGTACCTGGTAAGTATCTGAAAACTTGTGCCAACCGACTGGTGGGAGCATTCAAACACATTTTCAATCTCTGCTACAGTCAAAAATTCCCATTTGCTTCAAAAGGGCGACGACTATACCAGTGTCCAAGAAGAGCAGTGTGAGCTGCCTTAATGACAATCATCCAGTATCACTCACATCTGCGGTAATGAAGTGCTTTGAGACAAAACACAAAATGCTGAAGGAATTCTTCAGGCCAGCCAGCATCTATGGAAAAGAGTACAGTCGGCATTTCAGACTGAGACCCTTCAGCAGGACAGGTTGATTATGGCTGGTATCAACTCCGGCCTCAGCAATGACTGTCCATGGCTCCACCTCTCCTGGGTCTTCCAACCTATCAGGCTGCACAGTTTCAGTCATGTCACTGCTAGTCTGGACTAACATGACCTTAACAGCTGATTCGTCAAAATGCTGTTCAATCAGCGTAACTTTCCCCAAAACTTTTACAGAACTCAGCACTCTGTATAACATCATGGGGAATTTGGACACATAGTCTATGAGGTATCCATAATAAAGTACCTTAGTCCCTTTTCCCCAACACTAGTTTCAACACAGGCTTGAACACACAAGTTGACAAGCTGCTTAATGAATTTTAAAGCAGCAGTCACACAGCATTCAAGAAATCTCCAGACGAAGCTACTACAAATGCAGCCCCTCAAGGGGCTTGTAAGCAACGTTGGCTCATTAGCAGGCTCAGGCTCTGCTGACAGCCACGTGACTCAGCGGAGAGGCCACCTTTCATAAACAATATATGTCTGGGGTTCAACCAAACAGGAACATGGTGATGTTCTGATTAAAGAAACCTCGATTTGAGACAAACTTCATCCCATGCACAATTGTCGGTTGGCAAGAACTAGCAGATCATACACAGCATAAAATTATAAAGGAAGTATGTTTATAAATTTCAGCTTTATCGAATAGTTAGCAGGAAAGAGAAAAAACATAAAACGGGCCTATTGCAGTTAAACCAGTCCAATGTGCCCATAAAGTCCAAGCTCAATCTGGAGTTGTTGTTTACTCGTGTGCTGTATCCACAGTCTGTGTGAAAGCACACACCACTTTCCAAACATTGGTCACAGTCCATCTCGATCAAATGGGCTTTCTCTCGGGAGTATTGGCCCTTCCTCCTTGGAGCCATTCTTCTGTGCCAAGTACTTTGTGCAACCAGTACTCTCCTTCTGACGGCATTCTAATGCATCTTCCCTCCTGTCCTCTCTACAGCTCCCGAAACAGAGTACTGTCCATCACAAATCTCTCGAGCTTTCTCCCGATTCCGCCATCCTGGTTGGCTGACACAACATCCTGAGTTGAACGCAGGGCTCCTTATCCCTAGCCGAAACAGAACATTCTACCAGCAGGGCAAACTGCTTTTGCAGAAACCTCACTACTTTTTATTTCTGTTTTTCCACTACTTATTTAATTTAACTATTTGATATACATACATTTATACTTGCTGTAATTCTATTTCCTGAGGAGACTTAGGTCCTTTAAAATCTGCCGGACAATGCTGAGGATGTTCTACGAGTCTGTGGTGGCCAGTGCTATCATGTTTGCTGTTGTGTGCTGGGGCAGCAGGCTGAGGGTAGCAGACACCAACAGAATCAACAATCTCATTTGTAAGGCCAGTGATGTTGTGGGTGTGGAACTGGACTCTCTGACGGTGCTGTCTGAAAAGAGGATGTTGTCCAAGTTGCATGCCATCTTGGACAATGACTCCCATCCACTCCATAATGTACTGGTTTGGCACAGGAGTACATTCAGCCAGAGACTCATTCCACCAAGATGTAACACTGAGCGTCATAGGAAGTCATTCCTGCCTGTGGCCATCAAACTTTACAACTCCTCCTCGGAGTGTCAAACACCCTGAGCCAATAGGCTGGTCCTGGACTTATTTCCATTTGGCATGATTAACTTATTATTATTTAATTATTTATGGTTTTACATTGCTATATTTCTACACTATTCTTGGTTGGTGCGGCTGTAACGAAACCCAATTTCCCTCGGGATCAATAAAGTATGTCTATCTGTCTGAGGATATACACAACTGGCCTCCTCTGCAGGTCTTGCTGGACTTCACAGTATTTCTGTCCACCCAGGGAGATTAGGCCTTGTAGATGGCGGAGTCTGGAATGGTATAAATGACCTACATGTCTGTTTATAAAATAAGCTGTTGACGTGTTTTTCCTTTAATACCCATTGACTTTTATTGGAGCATCTTGATGCAGAATGTCCCTGTGATATCAAGGGCAGTCTCTCTCAATAATGCTCCACAGTTTTCTTCATTATTATTTTTGGCCCAAGGTGGTGATGAGATTTGGAGCCAAGTGGTCTTGATGAAATCCAAATGAGGCGTCAGTGAATAGATAACAAAATGCCAGAGGAGCTTGGCAAGTCAGGGAGCATCTATGGAGGGAGTAGATGACGTTGTGGGCTGAAACTCTGCATTAGGAGTGGAGATGACAGGTGAAAAAGCCAGGACAAGACGTGAAGAGAGGGGAAGGGAGCTGGCAGCTGCCAGGTGAGTGGGAAAGGGAGAAGCTGGGAGGTGGTGAGTGGAAAAGGTGAGGGGCTGGAAAGGAAGTAATCTGATTGTAAAGGAGGAGATTGGACCAAGAGAGAAAGGAAAAGAGGAGGGGCACCAGAAGGAGGTGATAGGCAAATGAGAAGGGGTAAGAGGGGAGCCAGAATGGGTAATGGAAAATAGAGAGAAGAGGTGGGGGGATGCAGAAATTAGCAGAATTTGGAGAAGTCAATGTTCATGCCGTCAGTTTGGTGGCTACCCAAATGAAATAAGAGCTTGCTCCTCCAGCCTGAGAGTAGCCTCATCACAGCAGTAGAGGAGGCCATGGACCAACATCTTGAAATAAGAATGGGGAGTGGAATTAACCTCCTTATTATGGCTTCTTCCACCTTCCTTTCCAATCCTGATGAAGGGTCTCTGCTCAGTGTCAAATCTTTATTCCTCTTCACAAATGCTGCCTGATTTGTGGGCACAGGCTCAGAACAGAAAGATGTCCATTTAGAACAGAGATGAGGAGGAATTTGTTTAGCAAGAGGGTGGTGAATCTGTGGAATTCATTACCACAAACAGCTGTGGAGGTTGATAGTTCTTAGTTAATGAGGGTGAGTCAAATGTTATGGGGAGAAGGCAGGAGAATACAGACAGACAGACAGATGTACTTTATTGATCCCAAGGGAAACTGGGTTTCATTACAGTCGCACCAACCAAGAATAGTGTAGAAATATAGCAATATTAAAACCATAAATATTTAAATAATAATAAGTAAATTATGCCAAGTGGAAATAAGTCCAGGACCAGCCTATTGGCTCAGAGTGTCTGACACTCCGAGGGAGGAGTTGTAAAGTTTGATGGCCACAGGCATCATGGGGTTGAGACTGATAATAAAGCAGCCATGATGGAATAGTGGAGCAGACCTGATGGCCCAAATGGCCTAATTCTGCTCCAAAGTCTTATGGTCTTGTGGTTTTATGGATCTACTGAGTTTTTTTCCAGCATTTTGTGTGTGTTACTCTGGATTTCCAGCATCTGCAAAATCTCTTGTGTTGGTGTACAAGTTCAGTGTGGGGAAGTAATGCTGGGGAAAACAAAAATGGACTTAAACCAAGGGGAGTATTTGGTTCAGCAGCTCATCAAATCAAGTCTTTCATTGACATACTGTGGGACAAACAGGCAGATGCAAAGTCAGTCAGCTATTCTGATAGCAGTTTTTTAGCACAGGGTTCATCATTCCTCATTCAGCTTTTGTACACCTCAAGGAGAGTGGAATGCACCAAGAAATAATGTGGAATCCATAGTTTTTTTATGAAACAAATAGAAATTTAATCACACATAAGACCTAAAGTAAGATGAAGATTACACTGAAACTTAAGTTTTCAGAGCAATGATTTCCCAATGGAGACACAAGAGTTGGGTTGGGAGTTCGGTTTTCAGCCCAAAACATTGACGGTTTCTTTCCTCCTGCAGTTTAATCCACTGAGATTGTTTGTTGCTAATAATTTCCTGATGCTCTATATGTTTACTTGTTCTCAAGATTTACTTGCAACAAACACCTCCTTGCCAAACCAGTCATCTGTGCTCTCATAAGGAACAAGTTGGAGCATTTTACTATCTTTTCACTAACAGTAAAATAAATAACTGGCATCCTTAAATTATGAAGTTAAATTTATTTAAAAAAAAATATAAAACACAATACACAAAACTGTTGAACACATCCTGAATGGTGTATCTGAAAAATTGCAAACATTTTAAATTTCTGATTACAGAAACCAGTAGATGATACTGCTGTGGTGAATTAGTAGAGGCCATCGTTAAGAATCAATAGAGATTTGGGCAAATGTTCTGTTAGGTATTGCAGATCAAATGGCTCAGCTACGTAGCAGTTAAAATGTCGTTGTCATCGTCATCATCATATAATGTGCTGTAAGTGAAATCTGATATACAAGATGCAGCATCATCACTCCTGACAGATAATAACTGAAGCATGGAGCTGGATGCACTTGACAGGTACTCACAGCTCACAGTAAAAATTGAAGTATCGGACAAACTCCAGTCTCCTGATGAATCATCGGGACTAGTGGATGATGGAAATGAAGAAGAACTAGATGCAGGCAATGAAAAATTGGAAGCCAAATTAGTGGAACACTTGCACCGTGAAGAACATGGAGCTTGAGACTTAATTTTTGTCGTGTGTTTGGACTGAGGCTGGTTGCAAGATCGATATTTATTTTGCTTATTAGAGCAATGCGGTTTGGTGTAAGAATGATGCTTACCTTGAGCTTTACCTCGATGAAATAACTTGGAGGAATGTGCAGCACTTTGTTTACTGTTATCGATATACTTCTGCATTGAGGAGCCTGCTACATTTTTTACCCTATGAGTAGATACACCAGGTACAGTTTGTTGATCTTCAAGATAACTGGATGATTGGAGGAAATCCTGGTTTGCATCATGATCGCTGTTGAACGATTGGGCAGAAAATTGTAAAGCAGGTTTGACTCTATAAAAAGCATGAGGGGAACGTGAATGTTGAGAAGGTCTAAAATCACATAATTTGTCTGATCTGTTATCGGTGTCAACCGATGAACAGGAAGTAACTTGTAGATTATTACTAATAGGTCTAGTGTGAGTGTAGGAACAAGAAACCACTTCTGATCTGTTCCTTCCTGGAATACCGCAGGACTCTGTGAGTGACCTAGAACCCCCTTGTTGGTTATTACTAACCTGGTTAAACCAAGTTTGGGTGGATGTCTCACAACTACCTTGTAGATTACTACCGGTCAAATTGGACCTGCGTTGAGTGAAAGATACAGTAACTGGACCTTGTAGGTTATTATCAGTCAGATTGGATTGTTTGGAACTGCCATGCAAGTTTGTACTTTCGAGATTGGACTGGATGTGCGTGTCAGGATCACATTGTAAATTGTTACAGGCAGCATTGAATGAACAAGTGGCAGTTTGTTGTTTACTACTGACAGAACTTATTTGGGACCTGCTGCATGAATCCTCACTTCTTGTGTTCTCAGTAGACAATATTTGGAGAGAAGGACAGAGGCTTTGCAAGTTATCGTTCACATGTAAAGATAGTGGCTGGGGGCAAAATGATGCATCTTGTGCAAAAGTGTTGTCTGGAGTTGAGCTCGGCTGACCAGATAAACAGAATGCCGTTTCATCTTCATTAGCGTCGGGCGGCAATAGTTTGGTGTCATGTTTGGCAGTATCCGGTGTATTCTCATTGATAAATTGTGGTGACTGGATGTGCGTTCTGAAAACCGGCCTACTATTAGTTGTGAATGAACTAAAGGTGCCTCGCATGTTTTTAATGGGGTTGGAAGAAGCAGCAGCCTGTTCGTTACCTGCTGTACAAGTAAATTGTGAGTGATTGGAAAAGTCAGATACAAGCTGCTTGCCCTCCTCAGTTTCAGACAGTGAAGGGATGGAACTGCATTTGGGGCTGTCACTGTAAGAAACAGGAACTGACTGTGGGTGGACAGATGAGCTAGGACTGCTTTTGGCTTTAGACCGTTCTGAATGGGCAGAAGAACTAGATGCTGACCTGTGAGAACCACAGGAGGTTGGCGTAAGAATGGAAACTCTAGATTTACGTGACAAATCTTGTCTGTCGTTATCAGTGGTAGGAATAAAATTGTGTTGTGACTTGGAGGCAGGTTGATCAGCTTGCCTACTACCTTCGTGGGTGAACTGACTGGAAGATGCAACCACACAATGAATGTCATCAGCAACATTACTGCCTACTGTCTTGTTGCAAGTGCGAGGTGGCCTCTGCAAATCATTGTCATTAACAGAGGACAAGGATGGAGCTGAAGCATTTGTTCTGCTTTCTTTATTGGGGTCAATACAGGTGCATGGTGAGTGCATGGAAGCTTTGGATATGGCTGATGATTTATCATGGACAGATGGAACTGATTGAGAAGATGAATAAGCAAAGTCTCGTTTAATGTCAGTTTTGTTTGTTTGCTTTAACTGTGTGGGACAATTTGAAGTGATTTGTTGACCATTATTAAATGAGATTAATGATTCTGGGGGAGGGGGAGATGGAGATAGATTATTTCTGGGAGAGTTAAATTGTGTATGGATAGAGTGAGTGGATGCACTGTTCACCTCGTGAGAGGAATTAACTGATCTATTTTCGTGCATTACACGTTGTCTATTGCCAGGGTTATCGGGGGTTATTTCGGCTGAAAAGTGAGGAACTCCTTTTATATTGTTATTTTGGGTGTTCAGTGATATGGGGTCACAAAGGTCTCTCACAGCCTCGCCATTTGTGCAAACTGGAATGGAAGGAGGGGTTGGGTCTTGTATATTTTCAGACGCATGACAGGCTGGCATTTGACACATTGAATGAGGTGTATTTTGTATACAGATGGTAGCACATGTGGGCTGTGAGTGGTTAGAAGGTATCAGTATACCTTCTGCATTATCCTGAGTAAGAAGCAGTGGTGATCTGGAAGAAGAACATATATAATGTGCATTGTCAGGTACCTGTGTACATGGCATTAGTGCATTGGATGTTGAAATTTCATCAATGCAAGTGTTTGCTGACTTGGGGGATGACCTGAATTCATCTGATGCGTTATCGTTGACTTGAACAGACAGTGAATGGATGGAAGAACCGGAAATACTTCTTTCTTCGTTGGATGGCAAATGGGAATGAGTTGATGGACTGGATGATCTAAGAGCTTCTAATATTTCTTGTGTACTTTCACCAAATTCAGTTGACATTAATTGGGAGAACACATAAGAAACACCTTCAACAGTATTGTCAACACTGGTGGATAGTATCTGTGAGCAAGGTGCATTTGGTAGAAGACTATCATCCTCACCAGCTGGTGAATTGCTGGGGTGTTTGTCTGCAGCTCCCACAATGACATTCACATAAGAAAATAATGAATAGTTGTGAAGATTGGATCTACTATGTTGATCGTCAGTACCGTTGAAATCCAACATATGGAGGACAGTATCAGATGTGTTATGTTTATCACTGTCACCCTGGGAAGCTGATGAATTACAACACTGGATTGAATGTCCATGTCTTCCTTCTTTGTTAGCAAGTGTATAGGAAGATGACGATTGGTTGGAAGGGCACAGTGCATTTTCTTTCTCACCAACAGCACTCAAGGGCTGTGATTGAGTGGAAGAGTGAGAGTTGTTCGACAACCTATCACCGTGAGTTTGCGTAAGTAAATAGGGTTCAGCTGGTAAACCACCATTAAGGTTCAATGGTGTATTGGAAAACTCAGATGGATGTTCATTGGCAGCATTGAGTGGCAAATTGCTGGAGGAGTTGGGTATAGTTTGTACATAGTTTTCCACATGATCAGATGAATGCGTGTATGCATCACTGTTAAAATGGAAAGAGATTGGAGATCTAGCGTGTTCTGTATTAATGATGTTGGATGTCAGTGACCTGGTGGGAGATTTAAATGAATGCTGTATGTCGTCATTTGGGTCCAGGTTCGGGTTATCAGATTTAGCTTCCTCATCCCCAAATCTGGTGGCCAGTGATTGAAAGGAAACATAGAGTAGATCCTGTCTATCATTTTCAACATTGCTGGGCTGAGATTGGTTGGAAATACAAAGTAAGTGTTGTGCTTTATTGTCAACAGTGGGAAAGCCTGACGTGGTGTTAGAATTTTGCGTAGGCAGTGACTGTGTGGTGTAATAAGGTTCAGGAGCTTTGGCACAAGTATGAGGGGATACTGGCTGTCCAGGAAAATTAGATACTCTCTCAGGCATGGCAGTGCATGTAGGCAATGGTTTAATTGATGTATTATTTACACCAGTGCAAAGTAAGTCAATTGGTGCCTGATTCATTATACTAGCTTCTATATGGGGCCATGGTGAATAGATAGGGAATTCTGATTCATGTCTTGAGTTGCCAATGTTGTAGGAGGATTCAGAATGCCAGGATGTTTGTTGTATTTGGTGACTAATGTGCGTAGGTGGTGGGAGACCAGCAGAGCTAGACTGGTATTCTGATGTACCCTGTCTCCCACTCCCATTCTCAGCATCACAGCTCACTGGTCCAGTGAGAGAATTAAGTGCCTCTTCTGCATTATATGTGTCAGTGATAGAAGAATTAGATATACTTTGTACTTTGTCAAAGTCAATAATTACTGCAGAAGATGTGGATGGATGATGTACATCATCAGCAACATAGCCAGGTGATAAATGGGTGCTATTGTATGTTAATGCTTCATTATAACAATAAGGATGTATTGAGTGTGTACTTTGTCTTGCTCCAAGGGAATAGTGCGATTTCTGTGGACTAATAGATCTTGATCTTCTAGGGCTGGACTGATTGTCTGCTTCATGTTGAACTGACAGTGGTTCAGAATAAGAGTGGGACCTCTTCTGATTGGCTTGGATTATCCGTGTTATGGGTATTTTTGTTAGCTTTGGTTGTTGAGTGTCATTTTGTACAGTATTATCTTTTTCTTCAGAATTGAGATTTGTTGTATGGAGATGAGGATAAAGCACATCCAGTTCATGATCAGTTAAGGGAGAGGGTGATATGCTGGCCTGGTTTGATGTATCATGTAGATTATTCGGAATGTATGAAGGTAGTGGTTGTATGAATGATGCCAATGTCACTGGTATGATGCCGTCTTGTTTAAACAATTCACTGTAAGAATTAGGGCATATGATAGACTCTTCAAGGCTGAATCTAGGTGAATGCAGACCCAACTTTTGCTGGTTATTAATAAATTTGTTTTTTCTCACTCTGTAGGGTTGATCTGCTCTGTGATTCACTGACATTGATATTGCAGAGGAAGAGGGTCTTCTGTCAGTAACGTGGAAGGTCTCAGATGTGGATGCTTCCTTTGGCTTTTGCCAATCGCTCCATTTGTGTAATTGTATGTCATTATTCTTTGTTGTGTATTTCTCACAGGAGATCTGTGGGCAAATGGAAGGCTTAGCAATGCCTTGTGTTTTGTCAGCAGCATGAGGGGGTAATGATTGAGAGTGCTGCCCATATATGTGTGTTGGACCGCCATCGATATGGGACAGTAGTGTTTGGTTAGGAGATCTAAACATACCTGGTACATACCCAGCAGAAGAGACCCCGGTCTGTCTGCAGTAATTATATACCACTGGTTCATTGCTGACAACTTGTATGGATGGGAACTGAGTGGGAAAAGTAGTTACACCTGATATACTGTTATCAGCACTTGGATACATTGTTTGAGCTGGCGATGTAGGAACCGCATTCGCTTCGATACCAGAATACCAGTGTGGTGATGCGATGGATCCACGTGTACATACATCACTCTGATCAAGTGTCAATCCATTGGACAAATTGCCTATGTTACCTACGTCAGCTTGGCTACATGGTAAGTAGCTGTGATGAGGAGAGTTGATGTGAATCACTATGGGAGAAGATGCTTCTGCAGAAGTTCCTGCTTTTGACCGTTGATTGCTGTAACTATTTGAATACAAGCTGCCAAACTGTTCAGTGTATTCGTCCATTGTGCCTGTTTCTGAAGCCATTAATCCGGAGTTATCAAAGCTTGGTAAGAAGTTGCATTTCAGAAAAGATTGCTCCAGTCCGTCTGAATAGTTCCAAAGTGATTCTTGTGGCAGTGGAGGTGCAATAGGTAGTTCACGGTAAGAAATTCTTCTGTCCTCCCAGCTTTCAGCAAAGGTGGGCTCATTGATCCCTCGATTTTTGACTCTCTTGTGTGCTTTGTGTTCTGGGCATTTCATAAGAGTCACTTTTTGATTCTTTATTTTCTTTTGATGTCCCTCAGTTGCAGAATTCCTTTGTTTGCCAAGGATAACTTGAAATCCCTCAATATGTGGACTGCAAGGTGAGAAATAAATAACCAGCTTGGCATTAGTGCACTGTTAAAGGATACTGTACACACTACACTTGGCAATATTTTATTAGAACTTATCCTTTAAATGTAAATATTGTGAGTAGTTTTTCTGCTTCACTGTGTATTAGCTGAAAATTCCAGATCTGTTTATGGACCAAGACTTAACCTTAGAAACATAGAAAACCTACAGCACAATGCAGGCCCTTCAGCCCACAAAGCTGTGCTGAACATGTCCCTACCTTAGAACTACTTAGGCTTTACCCATAGCCCTCCATTTTTCTAAGCTCCATGTAGCCATCCAGGAGTCTCTTCAAAGACCTTATCGTTTCCACCTCCATCAATGCCATCGGCAGCCCGTTCCACACTCTGCGTAAAAAAACTTACCCCTAGTATCTCCTACTTCCAAGCACCTTAAAACTATGCCCTCTCATGCTGGATATGTTAAATAATGATAAATAATTAAACAGATTTAGCTATTTTTAACCCTTGCTAGGGGAAAGATTCTGACGATCTACTGCATCTTTGATTCTTATAATTTTATTTACTTTTATTAGGTCACCCTTTTGCCAACTTTGCTCCAGGGGAAATAATTCCACCCAATCCAATCTCTCCCCATAACACAAACACATTATTTCTATAATACAGTAACCAGAACTACACAATGTGTGGCCTAATGCAACTTTTATGTTCTCTGACCCAGTCTATGAAGACAAGCATGCCGTTTGCCTTCTTCACCACTCTGTTGATGTTGGTTTATTATTGTCACATGTACTAAGATACGGTAAAAGCCTTGTTTTGAAAATCATTATTCAGTGGATTGAGATAGAATGAGGTAAAATAACAACATACAATGAAGTGTAAATACTACAAAAAAGTGCACTGCAGATAAACGATTGAGTGCAAAATCACAGTGAGGTAGATTGTAAAGAGTCCATTTTATCACACAAGGGGTTGGTTGAAGGGTAGGATAACAGTGGGATAGAAGCTGTCCTTGTGGCTGATGGTACATGCTTTCTGGCTTTTATATTGTCTGCCCCTTGTGAGAGGGGAGAAGAGAGAATGTCTGGGGTGGGTTGGGTCTTTGATTATGATATTCCCTTTGTATCTATTACCACTTTAAGGGAATTGTGTATGATGCACCATCAATAACTTTCCGAGACGTGAGGCGAGATATAGGCTTTTATTGGCTGGAAGAAAGAAGCAGCAGCAATTGACCACCATACTACATTCTGGAGACTGAGCCCTGTCCTCAGTCTCCAGAGGGAGTTCTAACAGGGGGCGCATACAGTTGGGATCAGGGCCAATGACCCCTTTCGCCATGACATACCCAAGGATAGCGAGACGGGTGGTTCCGAACACACACTTGTCCCTGTTATAAGTAAGGTTCAGGGCTTTGGCCACTTGGAAAAATCGTTGGAGGTTGGCGTTGTGATCCAACCAGTCATGACCACAGATGGCGATATTATCCAGATAGGGAAATGTGGCCTTCAGTTGGCACTGGTCCACCATCCGGTCCATTTCCCTCTGGAAGACAGAGACACTATTTGTGACACCGAAGGGGACGCGCAGGAAGTGATAGAGCCTGCCGCCCGCCTCGAAGGCAGTGTAGGGGTGGTCCTCTGGGCGGATGGGGAGCTGGTGATAAGTGGATTTCAGATCTATTGTCAAGTACACCTTGTACTGAGCTATCTGGTTGACCATATCCACGATGCGATGCGTCACGCTGCGTGAACCTATTGATGGTCTGGCTATAGTCCACGACCATCCTATTTTTCTGCCCAGTCCGAACAACAACCACCTGGGCCCTCCAAGGACTTATGCTTGGCTCAATGATCCCCTCCCTGAGCAGCCGCTGCACCTCTGACTGAATGAAGGCCCTGTCCCCCGCGCTGTACCTCCTGCTTTTAGTTGCTACAGGTTTACAGTTGGGGGTCAGGTTGGCGAACAGCGGTGGGGGAGGGATCTTGAGGGTGGAGAGGCTGCAAGTGGTGTCAGTAACGCAGCTATCGGCATGGTGCTGGGTGGGATGTGTGGGTCAGTGTGTGTGTGTGTGTGTGTGTGTGTGTGTGTGTGGTCAGTAGCGGGGTATATGACGAAGTCCCACAAAACTGAGGATTCCTGACAGTGAGTGGTGGGAGGGGCCCGACATATGCCATAGTCACACTATCGAGGTGGCTCTGGAAGTCCAACCCCAATAGCACAGGCACACACAGTTGAGGCATGACCAGTAGCGCAAAGTTCCGATATTCTGTGCCCTGCACCAGCAATGTCGCTACACAACCCTCTCGGATGTCTGTGGAATCCGACCCAGAAGCCATGGTGACCCTCTGGCTTACCGGCCGTGTCACGAGTCCGCAGCATTGCACCATGTCCGGGTCAATAAAACTCTCAGTGCTGCCCGTATCAAACAGGCAGCTAGTCCTGTGCCCCTCCACCAGGATGTCCATCATTGACCTTGCAAGCTGGTGTGGGGCACTTTGGTCGAGGGTTACAGAGGCCAGAGTTGAACTGCCATCTTGGTACCCGGTAAGCACCAGTGGGTCGGGGGCAGGGCGAGGTGGCGCCGACAAAGATGGCGGCCCCCATGCCTCACACGAGGCGGGCAGGCAAGATGGTGGCTCCCATGCCTCACACGCAGCACTGCCCAACCCCGCTCGTGGTTCAGACTTACAGACCTTGGCGAAATGGCTCTTCTTCCTGCAGCTGGAGCAGGTCGCTTCTTGGGCCAGGCAGCATTTTCGGGTGTGCTTTTCGAGTCCGCAGAAGTAACACTGCGCGGACTTGCGACTGGCAGCAGCTGTGGTCAGTTTCGGGGAGTTCGTGGACTCGCGACTGGCAGCGACAGTGGTGAATTCCGGCGGGGGATCGCGCAGCTGGACAGCGTCAGCATTGTGCAGAGCAGCCTCCAGTGTGTCAGCCGTCTCGATCACCGAGCGTAAGGTAAGATTGGCATTTTCCAGCAGCCGCGGGCGCTCGTACACTGACCTAACGAAGGTGTCTCGTACTAGCAGCTCTGCATGTTGTTCCGCCATCAGTCCTCTGCAGTTGCAAGTTCACACGAGTGTCTGTAGGGCTTGGAGAAACTCGGCGCTAGACTCATCGGGTCGCTGTCGCCGCGTCGCTAAGCGATGTCTTGTGTAGACGGTGTTCACCAGCCATAGGTACTGTCTTTTGCATCCAGTGCCCCTTGGTAGGTCGGCAGGTCTCTGATAAGGGAGAATACTTTCGGACTTACTCTGGATAGTAGTATTTTGTACATTGTGGCAGGCTCAGTCACTGGAATCGCTTCCAAGTATGATTGGAAGCATGCAAGCCAGAGTTCAAAGGCAAGAGCTGCTTCTGGGGCTTGGGGGTCCAAGTCTAATTTTTCCGGATGTAAAATACTTTCCATGTTTTAAAACTTCCAGCCAATAAAATTGATACACCATCAATAACTCTCCAAGACGTGAGGCGAGATATAGG
Source organism: Hypanus sabinus (assembly GCF_030144855.1). NCBI lineage: Eukaryota > Metazoa > Chordata > Chondrichthyes > Myliobatiformes > Dasyatidae > Hypanus > Hypanus sabinus. Next base: position 147,844,966 of record NC_082710.1, on the reverse strand, counting down.
CTTTTATTGGCTGGAAGAAAGAACAAACAGCAATTGACCACCACACCACATCCTGGAGACCGAGGCCGGGGCTCAGGCCCCAACTGCCTTTATACCGGGGTCAGTGGGAGGAGCCACAGGAGCAGTCAGCAGAGGGGGCGTGTCCAGACAGGTATATGTAGTTCACCACAGTGTACTTGAATCCTAAGGTTTCACTTGGATCTTACAGAAATTTAGTAATCATACTTCCTACATTCATAACCAAATTGTTCTTCTATATTCGTCAGGAGACTGTCTTACTGCCTGTTGCCTCTTTCTGCCACCTATCAACCCTCCAAAATCTGTTTTTTCAGAAAAGATTCCCTAAAGTACTTAAAACAATCCTTTTTTTTTGCATGAATACCAAACAAATGGAACTAAAGTTTGCAAGTTCACTGAATTCAATGGCCTGGACCTTCATGCTTTGAAATCGATGGTTGAAGTTATCTTGAATGCATTGGTTATGAGCTAACTGAAATTCCCTAGATTTTGAAATGCTCTTGGAAAACAACAAGTCAAACAATCCTACTTAGGGTATCTGGGAGGGGGGTGGGGGAAACCATAGAACTAAAATTTAGCTAAAACTTTATCAGGAAATTTTTCAGGGAAATGGAATACCTAGAAAATACTCAATATGGTTAGGCAGAGTCAGCATACGTGCAGTTTTATAAAGGGGAAACAATGTGAGATACTTAGAGTTTTTTGGGAATTTAAACATTGAGATGGATAGTGGAGGTAGCCGAATTTCCTAATTTGGTTTTCAGTAAGATATTACAAAAGATTATTCCAGCAGATAAGAACTTTTATGATATTAAGGATAAAATATTAGTATAGGTAGGAAATCCATTATATGACAGAAAATGGAAAATATGGATAATTTTCATGTTGGGTGGCCGTAGCTAATGTACTGCAACAGCGATTAAGGCTGGAGCCTCAGCAACTTACAATTTAAATAAAGGAACTAGGTCTATTATGTCCAAGTTATGCTCAATATGAGAGAAGTTGTGTAGAGGACACAATGTTTACATTTTAAGAGACTTGTTAAGCAGAGGCAAAAAGCTCTCAGATGAAGTATATGATGACATATCGGGTTATCCACTGAGAAGGACAAACTGAAAACTTGATTTTTAAACTGCTGTGTGATTTGTGAATGCTTATTATCTGAGAAATCTTTGACAAGATAAACTCAGCATGGAATCAGGAAAGTTAATTAAAAGTTGACTTTTACTGCATGAAGGATGAAAGAGAGGCTTTGGTACTGGGCCCAGAATACTGCATTTGGTTTTGATCTCCTTATTTAAGGAATTTTATTCTTGCTTTAGGTGTGTTGTAGAGGAGGTTCGCTGAAGGGTTTCCTAGAGCAAAGTTTGTGTAGATTGAACGTGAGCACACGTGATTGCAGATGTGTTCTATAATTCAGTGAGATCATGTGACCTCTGTGCCACTATATTGAACCAACTCTATATTCCTCAATTTCCTAAATATCAAAAAACCTATTGATGTCCATCTTGAAATGAATCCTCACAGCTCTGTCATGGGAAGTACTCCAAAGATTCAATGCATTCATTCATTTCAGTCCCAAATGGTGGAGAGCTTCTCCTGAGATTGAGCTCCGGTCCTAGGTACCTGAGCTGACGGCAACATTAACTTACCCAGGTCCTTTCTGAATATCCGTTATCTCTCACTGTTTGAAAAATACTCACAATTTCTTTTTTTTTGTAGTTTGTACTTCTAGACCTACATGTTCTTAAGTTTAGAAGAATGAGAAGTGATATTATTGAAGAGTCGGGCAGATGCTATGTGGACATTTACTCCAGTGGGCAATCTACAAATAGTGGTTGTAGTGTCAGGATAATGAATTGTCCACTTAAGACCAGGATAACAGGATCAGGCCGAGTTAACGTGGATTTATGAAAGGGAAATCTGTTAAGAGTTCTTTAAGGTTGTAACTGCAAATGTAGCCCATTTAAACTTCCAGAAAGCCATTGATAAAGTGAAACATGAGATTATTGACAAAAATAAGAGCACCTGGATTGTTGAGAATATACTAGCTTGGATTGCGGCTTGGTTAAAGGCGGTAATGCTAAACCGGTTCTTTTCTGGTTGAGAGGATGTAATTAGTGAGGTGCTGCAGGGATCAATGTTGTCAGCCCAGATGTTCACAATCTGTATCGCTGATTTAGATGAGGGGATCGAGTGGATATATTCCAGTTCGCTAAGGCTATGAAGCTTAGTGTCCATGTGTGTTTTGAAGTGGATACGGCGAGGCTTCAGGGCGATGAAGACATGGTAGGTTAATAGACATGAAACAGAAGGTCCATGAGCCAGTCCATATCAGGGGATCAGAGGGTCATCAACTTTAAACTCTTCGACATTATCATTTCAGAGGATTTGTCCTGGGTCCATCACATAATTGCTACTATGAAGAATGCACAGCAGCAGCTTTCATATCGTAGAAGTTTGTGAAGATTTGGCATGTCATCTAAAACTTTGACAAGCTTCCACAGATACACAGCAGAAAGAATACTGATTGCTTGATCGTGGCCTGGTACGGAAACACTAATGTCTCTGAATGGAAAAGCTTACAAACAGTCATGGATATAGCCCAGTCCATCAGGACCTCCCCACCTTTGAGCACTTCTACAAGAGGAGCTGTAGCGGGAAAGCAGCATCCATTATCAGGCCTGCTACCACCCAGGCTTCTCACTGTTGCCATCTGGAAGAGTGTCCAGGAGCCACAGGACCCACACAACCAGGTTCGGCAACTGTTGTTACCCCTTGAACCAAAGGAGATAACTTCATTCACCCCAGCACTGGTCCTATTGACTCACTGTTTCTTTGTTTCAAGGAAATGAATCTCAGGGTTATATATGGTGACTTATGTGTAATTTAATAATTAACTTTGAATTATACGGTAAGTATGACACCATATGGAAAAATGTGAGAGCAACTTGTATCCTTTTCTCATTTCCTTTGTCTCTGCCACATCTGTCCCAGGATGTGTCTTTCCTTTTCAGGAACATCAGAGATGTCCTCATTCTTCAAATAATGGTACTTCCTTTCCTCCTTCACTGATGCTGCCCTCACCCACATCTCCTCCATTTCCTGAACATCTGCGCTCACCCCATCTTCCCACCACCTAATGGATAGTGTTCCTCTTGTCCTTACCTACCACCCAATGAGCCTCCACATCCAATACATCATTCTCCACAACTTTCGCCACCTCCAAAGGTGTCCTACCACTAAACAAATCTTTACCTCCCCTCCCCCCACCTCCGCTTGCTGTAGGGATCATACTTTCCATGTTTCCCTTATCCATTCATTCCTCCCGACTGATCTTATCCCTGCAAGCAGCCTAGGTGCTACCCCTCCAGTCAGGGCCCTAAACAGTCCTTCCAGGTGAGGCCACGCCTCATCTGTGAATCTACTGGGGTCATCTATTATGTCCGGCGCTCCCGATGTGACTCTCTCTGCATTCTTGAGTCCCATCATAAATTAGGGGACTGCTTCGTTGAGCATCTCTGCTCCATCTGCCATAGCTGGAACTTCCCAGTAGCCAAACATTTTAATTCCCATTCCTACATGTCAGTCCATATCCTCTTCTTGTGCCATGATGAGGCCACCTTCTAGGTAATCTCCAACCTGATGGTATGAACATGGATTTCTCCAGGTTAAAAAAACCCACCCCTCCCTTCTTCACCTGTTCCCCACTCTGGCCACTTACATCTTCTCACCTGCCTATCACCCCTCCCTGGGTCCTCTTCTCCTTTTTCTCCTATGGTCCACGCTCATCTCCTATCAGATTCCTTCCTCTTCAGTCCATTACCTTGCCTACCCACTTGGTTTCACCCATCCCTTCCAGCTATCCTTCTTCCCCTCTCCCACCTTTTTATTCTGGCATCTTTCCCCTTTCTGTCCTGTCCTGAGGAAGGGTCTTGGCCCAAAACGTTGACTGTTTCTGTATTTCCATGGATGCTGCCTGGCCTGCTGGGTTCCTCCAACACTTAGTGTTGCTTTGGATTTCCAGCATCTGCAGAATTTGTCATGTTTAAAATGTTAACTCGTCCACTTCAAGGGGGAAAAGACTACAAAGTATTTTTAAACTGTGAGGAATTAGAGTGTGTTCAGAGGGATCTGCACATCTTTGCATATGCACCACTGAAAGTTCACATGCAGGTATCACCTAAAAAAGGCTGAAAGACAAAGAGCACATGGGCTTTTGTTTCAGAAGGTTTGACCACTGGGGTAAGGATGTTCAAATTGAAGTGCAGGCATTTGGTGAGGGGAGTGGGTGGGGGAAGTGATCTATTTCTGCTTCTATTTCATACAGACAAAGATAGTGAGATAATAAAGTCAGGCAAGATGTCAGATGGCATGATGACGATCCAGTCAGCCTTGTAACCTACTGCTCGTGTTGAGTTGGAGGAACAGAGTTTGTGAATTACTCACTTGGAGGTGGTGTTCTTGAGTACGTACTGCAGTGTTTCCATTCCAGTTTTGGGCCCAGATTCTCCATTATCATCTTGTAATACTGAATGTTCTAACATATTCTTTGCTGTGAATTTTCTGAAACCATACACAAATAAAGATGCTTTATCTCCAGTAGATAAGAATTTACAATTTCTTACCACTTAAAATATGCATTTCTATGCCCCAAAACTGGATCTAATTATGTGATATTTCTCACAATTACAGTTCCTTAGTAATTCCTTATTGAACTCTGGCATATGGGTCATGGGGCAAAACCAGGCCCTTTGGCCCACTGTACAGTACTGTGCAAAAGTCTTAGGCACTCTAGATTTTGCACATGGCTTCAGATAGCACAGCCTCCACTGAGCCCTGATCACCGAGGCTGTCTGGGATTACCTGGAAAGATGGAAGCAAGTTAGACAGCCAAAGTCTGCAGAAGAACTATGGCAAGTTCTCCAAGATGCTTGGACCAACCTACCAGCTGATTTTCTCACAAAGCCTAATGACAGTGTACTTAAGAGAACTGATGCAATTTTAAAGGCAAAGGGTGGTCACACCAAATATTGACATGATTTAGTTCATTTTTTTTTACTGTTTACTGCTTGTTATAGTAAATTTTCTGATATTTAGAAACTTTTCATTATATTTGAAAGCATTTTCACTTTCCAGAATTTCTTTTACATGTACCTAAGACTTTTGTATCATAGAATCATTGCATTGTACAGAACAAATGGGCCTTCAGCTCTATATTCATGCTAAACTATGTAAACCCATTTGCCCACAATACCTTGGTTATTTAAACACCTATCTAAATGTCTCTGAAACGTAATGATTTTATGATTGGCTGAAGTTGTTCTCTGATCTTGGCAATTTACATTGGAGACCAACTCACCCCACCCATCAACCACCCGAGCTACACGTTTCCTGAATTCCATTATGATTTTATCTGGTGTCACCATGTCCTCTGGCAGCTAGTCTGACATATAAAAGGGTACAAGAACTGATGATCATATCACTCCATTGATTGAGGTGAGTGACTCCTTGGCTGCACGAGTACTATCATTATATTAATGCATAGCTCATGAAATCAGGAGATGTCTAACACTATGCCAGTTTAATACAAACATATTCATAGCCATCTTATGGACATTTTGTGTCCAAGGACATGCAAAAGCATGACGCCAATTTTCAGGGGTATATGTACATGATAGGGTTTCCAGGTGTTAATGCCGTGGTCATCCAGCTATACGGCATGGAAACAGGCCTTTCAGCGCAACTTGTTCTTGCCCCCCCCCCCCCAAGATGCCACATGAGCAAGTCATATTTGCCTGCTATATTCTTATATTGGTCTGTATTCCTTTAAACCCTTCCTATCCACATTACTTATCTAAGTGGCTTTTAAATGTTGTAATTTTACCCATCTCTACTACTTCCTCTGGCCGCTCGTTCTGTAAACCTATCACTTGTGTGTAAATCTCCCCTTTCCCCCTTTCAAATCTTTGCCCTCTAGTTTTGGACCTTTCTGCCCTGAAAAAAAAAGACTTTAGCTATTTACTTCATCTACAACCTTCATGATTTATACTCCTACAATCAGTGGCCACTCTATGAGGAACACCTGTACACCCATTCGTTAATGCAAATAACTAACCACCAAACACGTTGCAGCAACTCAGTGCACAAAACCATGCAGACATGGTCAAGCAGTTTAGTTGTTCAGATTAAATATCAGAATGATGAAGAAATGTGATCTAAGTGACTGTCTGGAATGATTGTTGATGCCAATGGGATAGTTTGAATATCTCAGGAACTGCTGATCTCCTGGGATTTTCATGCACAATGGTCTCTAGAGTTTAATGAGAATGGTGCATAAAACAGCCAGTGAGCGGCAGTTCTGTGGGTGAAACAGCCTTGTTGATGAGAGAGGATAGAAGACTGGTCCAGACTGGTTCAAGCTGACAAGAAGGCAGCAGTAACTCAAATAACCATGTGTTTACAAGAGTGGTGTGCAGAACACGTTGAACCTTGAAGTGGATGGGCTACAGCAGCAAAAATTTCGCAAACACACACTGTGACCACTTTGTTAGGTACAGGAGGTACCTAAAAGCACCTATTGAGTGTATATGTCACATATCAACCTCCTTCACGCCAAGGAAAAACATTTTAGCTTATTCAGTCTCTTCTCATAACTCAAACCCTCCAGTCCTGGTAACATCCTTGTAAGTCATTTTTGCACCATCTCCAGTTTAATGACATCTTTCCTAAAGCAGGGCAACCAATATTCTGAACACCTTGTACAGCTGGAACAGGATGTACCCATATTACCTGTTACAAATATTAAAGCCTTCCTGTGCATTATTGTGCGGCCGGTTTGTGATCAGGCAACTCTCACCACCTTACCGAGTGTGGAGGAGATTATAGGGTGAAAGGGGAAGTGTTTTTTTAAATAATGAAATATATATGACAGAATATTCCTGAACTCACTGTCGATCATGGATGATAGCCCAACATGTCGGAAAGGTCACGACTAAAATTACTGAAAACACGAAAAATACGACAGCAAAGTCAAGGAGCAGAAGCTGCTTCAGGGTATATTTCTTTCTTGGTTGTTTTCCATCATCAGCTCCTGTGTTAAATATAAAAATATCAAGTTAAAATTCAAAATTAGTTTCCTCAAAATCGGTACTTTTAAATTTGTTAAACTATGTATAAAATAATCATTAAAAGAATTGATATTTAAGTGTACCTTGCCCCTTTATCAGCCTGTCTTGTGCATCCCACTTTTGTCCTGATTTACTCAGAGTGGTACTGATTTGCTCAGTATTTCCTTGAAACAAGTCACAAAGAGAATATAACAGTGACACAACATCCACATTCATTGCATAAAATGTTTTGTTGCTTCTAGTTCATTTTCCTGTGCACTTTACATACTCCTCTACTTATTTAATATATAGGAATTAGAATCAGGAGTAGGTCATGCATCTTCAACAGACGATGGTAGTTATTTTATTTCTGTGTCACTTTGCTGTATTAACTCCACATCCCATGATCCACAAATCAATCTTCTGCTTGAGTGTACTCTGTGACAGCCTCAATAGCTCCCTTGGGTAGAGATTTCAGAGACTGAATACCCTCTGTACAACAATGTTTCTTCTCATCTGAACTGAGACAGATGAGGAAAGACCAGCCCGGTGAAACGTCATGCTGCCAACTGCACCAAGTTCAACTCCATTCTCCACTCCTTGGTAAATTCTCTAGAGGCTATAGGTTAAGGGTGAAAGGTGAAATATTTAAGGGGTACATGAGGGGGAACATCTTCACTCAATAAGATTGTGGAACGAGCAGCCAGCGGAAGTGGTGGAAGCAGGGTCAATTTCAACATTTAAGAGAAGTTTGGCTAAGTACATGAATGGGAGGGGTATGGTCCAAGTGCAGGTTGATGGGACTAGGCAGAATATAGTTTGGCATGGATTAGATGGGCTGAAAGACCTGTTTCTGTGCTGTAGTGCTCTATGGCTCCAAATTAAACACCCTTTGCTGATAGGCAGCACAACCCAGATAAAACATGTTAATTTGCAAGTAACATTCAAGCCAGAAACGTCACAGAAAATGACCACCTATCTCCAAAAAGAGAAAGAGAGAGGACATACTATTCTTAATTGTTACTTGCATTACCATTGGCAGGTCCTAGGGGTATACCTCCTATGATTACTGGTGTGTGGCAATCAGGATGGAGAGAATTACGTGAGTTGAAAGAAATGCTTTGTCAGCAGAAGTCTATCCTGGTCTTTTTTGAATGGAAGATTAAGTTGTTTCATAATGTTCAACAGCAGAGAAATTAAGATTTACAATACCTGTTTATTAGTAACCTTTTGATTAGGAGTTTGTGCTTCAGAAGCAGCTTTAAGAGAAAGTGTATGTAGAATTCAATTTACTGTGATGTCTTGAGGTTCCATTAAAGTGATATCATGAATGGAAATTGTCACTACCTTCTTGATGTCATAGGTGGGCCAGTGGGGGGGTTGGGAATGGAAGTATCTGCAGAACATCAGCTTTTGCCCACCTTTAAGTTGCAGGGCTTCGAGTGCAGAGAGGGTGTAGTGTGAAACAGTGGTAGTGGAGTGATGGAGGGGGAGGTGGGGTGGGGAAACAGATGGGATCTGAGGATGAAGCAATGGAGGCACAGAGATTGAGGGATGGAGGTTTGCGAACTGTGGCAACTAAAGGCAAATCCTGGCAGCTAGGAGCATCTGTTATTGTTCATAAGAATAATTCTGTGTGCAGCCAGTGTCACCTGTTACCTATTAACTTCTTGCTGATGTGGCGAGGATGACTGCAGGGATGGCTGGATGAGTTGAAGAAGTGTGGAAAAGGGTTGCACTTGGATCTTGCGTCTGATACACAAGAGGCTTCTGTTCAGGCAGTGAACAGAAATTCCTCCTTTTCACAGTGATATGAAACTTTGTACTCATTGATGAGGGAGGTGTGAAGAGATCTGCAGGGGCAGCACTGCCAAGAGACTACCACACCAATCTGTCTACACTGGGGAAAATGAAATCAATGTCATAATTAAAGGAATTAAAGGAGCTCACACATATTTAATAAATAAATTGTCCAGCTCCTGCTTCTTGTGTTCATTTTTATTTTTCCTGCTATCAAAACCTGATTCAAGAGATTTGCAACTATTGGTGAAAACAAATATTTACCAGTGTTACGATGGAAGCAACTCACATTTTCAGGTTCCTCCTTCTCCAGCCCTTTGCCATTTCCACCTAATTACCTCCCAGCTTCTTACTTCACCCCTCCTGCCCCAACCACTGGCTTGACGTATTACCTTCCAGCTTTTCCTCCTTCCCCTTACCCCACCAGCTTACTCTGGCATCCTTTCCTGTTCCTTTCCGGTCCTGCTGGAGGATCTCAGTCTGAAACGTTAACCGTTTCATCATTTCCATCGGTGCTGAGTTCCTCCAGCAATTTGTGGGTGGTGCTTTGGATTTCCAGCATCTGCAGAATCTCCTGTGTTCACATTTTCAAACTTTCGTCAATGTGTTTCCTCAAATATGATAAAGTGCTAAATGCTGCTGCCTTAATGATATTATTTTCAGATGACAAGCACCTTTGTTAACCCAGAAAGGTTACACAAACTCCATCCTATTTCCCAGTTCCTTCACCTCCGCCATATTTGCTCCAAAGACAAGTTTCCATGAAGATTTCTTCCTAAACTATGGCCTGCTCTGTACCATGCTAAGCAGAGCCCTTGACCATTTCCCAGACCTCTGCTCTCACCCACTCTTCTGGATAGAGTTACAGCGTCCTCAACTCACTAGCCTCTCTATTCAACAGATCATTCACAATTTTTGCCAGACTCAGAAAGTTACACAACTTAACACATCTTCCCCTTTCCCTGGGGCTTTAGAAAAGCTCTTCCATCCACATCAACCACTTCTTGTAGCGCATCTCAAAAGCCACTTCTGCCCTTTTTTATGTTCCCTTACCACCGTGTAAGGATCCAGATAGCCATTCCAAGAGAAGCAATGATTCCCTTTGGTTTTTCCAATCTAGTACAATGCACTCTGCTTCCATAGGGTGGTCTCACCTGCATTGAGGAGACCTGACACAGATGTTAATGACTGCTTTGTGGAAAACCTGCATTCAGTCCACAGGGTAATTGGAGCTCCCAATTATCTGCTATATTAACTCCATAACTCACTCCCACTCTAACCCAACTGCCTGCGACTAATATAAGCCTGAAGAGCACCTGAACTTCCACCTGGGCAATCACACACATTTTTCCCCGCTCAATATTGAATTCCACAACTTGACGTAATTTGTGTTCTCCGTCTGGATCACAACTGCCCACCTGTGACTTTTGCTCAGTGTCTCCCCTCCATCAGCACAGTCTGACCTGCTGGACATGCCCTAACCCCTCCCATGTTCCTTTGTAGTATCACTTACTAACTGACCATCTCACGGCTTTTGTTATAGTTTTCTGTCTCGCCATTGACCAGATGGCCTGACTCAGGCATCCATGGCAAACCTAGCCAGTTGCTATCAGAGATATCCCCTTTATTCTAGATGTTCTTCCCACACCTACTATGCAACATAACATTAACATTTCCTCTCTTCTCTCTGATCTAATAGAGAGTCTACGATTTGAAATGTTACATCTGTTTCTGTTCCACAGATGCTACCTGGTTCACTGAGTTTTCTCAGCATTTTCAGTTCTTACTGCTCTCTTCTGATCAGAGAGTGTATTGTGGTTTCCTGGCAGGTCTCTCAACCGAACAGACAATGCTGTTTCCTAGTTATATCTCAGATAATGTGCCACTTCAACTGAATTTCTCAATTTATCATCTTGGCTGCTTGAAATGTTTCTCCATGTCCCCACTTCCCTGACTAGGTGACACCGATCCCAAAACTGATGGCATGTTTCTTTTTCTTGGAAAACTGGTATCTGTCTGCCTAATTTTTAAATGACATCCTTCAATCTGTGACCTCTGGTTACTGACCATTTTGCCAGTAAGAATACCATTTCCTCTCTACTCTGAACATTTTTCCCATTCAATCTTGTAACCTTCTCCGGAAAGAGGGGATGATCCCAATTCATTCAGTTGATTTGGATTAATTAGAATAGTTTATTGTCATATACACTCGGATACAATGAGATTCCTTCTCTGTGTGAAGCTGAAAGAGTAAAAGTACATGAAAATAACAAAAGCATCAATAAATATAGTGACAAATACAAGAAGTGTAAAAAGATAGTAGTACAGTCCGCAGGAATGCAAAGAGAAATGATAAACAATATAGGAGAGGCAGAATTAAGACAAAAGGTTTGGTTGTTGACCTAAGGAAACAAGGGTAGTGAACATTCCTGTCATCATCAACAGAGCTGCTACTTGAAGTTCCTTGGCATCCATATCACCAGCAACCTCACCTGGCCCTCCCACACTGATATGGTTTTCAAGAAAGCAGACGGGGACTGTTCAAGTGACAGGTTGAAGATGTCGGTGAAGAGAGTGGCCAGTGGATTGGTGCATGATTCCGGAACCCAACCAGGGACTACGTCTGGGGCAGCCGCTTTCTGGGAGGTTAGTCTCGTGAAGCAGAGCTGCCACAGATGTGAAGGACAGAGCCAGCGGGAATAGGGGTGCACCTTGGTGGAGCTTAGTATCTCTGCCCAAAACTGGCAAAGAAGGCATTGAGCTCATCAGTAGAAGCCACCTATTTCCCGGGCCATTGAAGTAAATCTCTTACTCATTCCTAAAGCTCAGAATCAGTCATAATAATCCAGCTGAGGATGAATCCGAATCAGGTTTAATATCACCAGCATACGTCATGAAATTTGTTAACTTTGCGGCAGCAGTACGATGCAATACAAGATAATATAGAAAATAAATGAAACGAGAAAATCTGCAGATGCTGAAAATCCAAGCAACACACACGAAATGCTGGAGGAACTCAGCAGGCCAGGCGGCATCTATAGAGAAGAGTGCAGTCGATGATTTGGGCCGAAACCCTTCGGCAGGACTGGAGGAAGAAAAAGCAGAGGTGTAGATTTGAAAGGTGGTGGGAGGGGAGAGAGAAACGCCAGGTGATAGGTGAAAATTGGAGGGAGAAGGAAGAAACAAAGAGCTAGGAAGTTGATTGGTGAAAGAGACAGAGGGGGGAGGAGCACCAGAGGGAGGCGATGGGCAGGCAAAGGGGTAACATGAGAGAGGGACAAGGGGATGGGAAATGGTGAAGGTGGGGGGTAGACATGACTGGAAGTTAGAGAAATCGATGTTCATGCCATCAGGTTGGAGGCGACCCAAACGGAATATAACATGTTATTCCTCCAACCTAAGTGTGGCCTCATTGCAACAGTGGAGGAGACCATGGATGGATATATCAGAATGGGAAATGGTGTTAAAATGGTTGGCCACTGGGAGATCCCACTTCTGGCGGACGGAGTGTAGATGCTCGGCAAAGCGGTCTTCCAATCACACCGATACACAGGAGGCCACACCGGGAGCACCGGACACAGTATATGACCTCAACAGACTCACAGGAGAATTGTTGCATCAGCCTGGAAGGACTGTTTGGGGCTCTGAATGGTAGTGAGGGAGGAGGTGTAGGGGCAGGTATAGCACTTGTTCTGCTTGCAAGGATAAGCACACCAGGAGGGAGATCTGTGGGGAGGGATGACAGACAAGGGAGTCCTGCAGGGAGCGATCCCTGTGGACAGCTGAAAGTGGGGGGGGGGGGTGGCAAGGGAAGGATGTTCTTGGTGGTGTCCAGTTGGAGATGGTGGAAGTTTCGGAGAATTATGTGCCAGACATGGAGACTGGTGGGGTGGTAGGTGAGGACAAGAGGAACCCTACCCCTGCAGCGTGGTGGGAGTGTGGGTAAGAGCAGACATGCGTGCAATGGAAGAGATGCGGTTGAGGGCAATGTTGATGGTGGAAAAAGGGAAGCCCCTTTCTTTGAAAAAGGAGAAAATCTCCTTCATTCTGGAAATGAAAGCCTCATCCTGAAAGCAGATGTGGCAGAGACGGAGGAATTGAGAGAAGGGGATGGCATTTTTACAAGTAGCAGGTATAGTCCGTTTATAACAGACATCGGTGAATAAGCTGTCCCCAGAGATAGACAGTGGGATCGAGAAAGGGAAGGGAATGTTAGGAATGGACCAGGTGAATTTGAGGGCAGGTTGGAAGTTGGAGGCAAAGTGAATGAAATTAACGAGTTCAGCACAGGTGCAGGAAGCAGCACCAATGCATTCGTCGATGTAGCATAGGAAAAGTGTGGGACGGTCACCACTTTAGTCTTGGAACAGTCTGTTCCACGTAACTGACAAACAAGCAGACATAGTTGGAACCCATGTGAGAAAAGAAAACTGAATTACAGTAAGTATATATGGTACATTAAATCGTTAAATTAGTGCTAAAACAGAAATTTTAAAAAGTAGTGAGGTAGCGTTTAAGGGTTCCATTTCCATTTAGAAATCGGATAGCAGAGGGAAAGAAGCTGTTCCTGAATCGCTGAGTGTGTCTTCAGGCTTCTGTACTTCCTTCCTGATGGCAACAGTGAGAAAAGGGCATGCCCTGGATGCTGGAAGTCCTTAATAATGGACGTTGCCTTTCTGAATCATCGCTCCTTGAAGATGTTTTGGATACTGTGGAGACTATTACCCTTGATGGAGCTGACTAAATTTACAACTCTTTATAATTTATAGAACCAGTGCTCTATAAATGTTTATCACCTTTTTTAAATACTCCCTTCCTCTACTACTAAGGCTAGGGGTTCTGAACTTGCAATGGGTATTTAGAGAGTTACCTGTTCCGGGGCCTCCTTTAAAATGATGCCACTTGCTTAGTTTTTCTCACCAAAATGTATCACCTCACACGTCAATATTCGATTTCATGGATTGTGCAGCAGAACAGAAGGTCATTTCACACCAGCTTGGCATCCAGAATGCCTACGTACATTAATGCTTCTTCCCTCTACGTCTTGCCTGCTTAGTAACTCTAGCCATCTATTCTTGGAAACATCCTAGTGAACGTCTCTCAATTGCTGCCATTTGCTTTCTGTAGTTCAACAACCGTAACTGTAAACAGTTCAGTCACTAACTGAACAGCCTAAGTTCAGTTATAGTCCCAAAAACTGCAATATTTTGCCCTGACTCAAAAAAATTAGTCCTTGAGAATGGAAGAAATAAAGCAAGAGTTGGCTCTGCATTTCCTCAGATGATTCACCATTCAGTGAAATCTTGGTTAGTCTTTTGCTTCAGCACCAACTTTATTGACTGACCAGGATAGACAGGAATGTGGATACAGTCAGATCAGCCATGTTAAATGCTGGATTGGTCTTGAAGGACAGATTGGACTAAGTTATTTATACTTATGACAGATAACCTGATGATTTTAAATATCAGTGGCTATACTTCATTAGGCATTTAAGATATGGTATGTCATCAAACTCTAGCAAATTTCTGCAGATGTACCATGAAGACCATTCTGACTGCTCGCATCACTGCCTGGTATGGAGGGCCCACTGCACAGGGATGAAATAAAGCTGCAAAGCATTGTTTACACAGACAGCTCCATCATGGGCACTGGCCTCCCCAGCATTAAGGGCACCTTCAAAAGGTGATGCCTCAAAAAGGCAGCATCCATCCTTAAGGACACCCACCACCCTGGGCTTGTTTGTTCTTATTACTACCATCAGGGAGGAGGTACAGGCAGCTGAAGACGCACACTTAGCATTTTAGAAACAGCTTCTTCCACTCAGCCATCAGATTTCTGAATGAACAATGAACGAACCCATCAACACTATCTATTTTTGTAATTTATAGTGTTTTTAAGGATTGTATTGCTGCCGTAAGACAACAAATTTCAATGTTAATTTTGATAAATGTGATTCTGATAGCATTTAGCATTAATGATGCAGTTTCCCTGACTGTACAGTGACATGCCACTTCAGTAATACACTGGAGAGTTGTAGATCCTGCTTATTTCTGTAAGACTGTATGTTTGTGTTCACAACATTTACAATTCCCCCTCATCAACTGGCTCATTCTGGGTGAATTTTCAGCTCTGAGTGGCACCAAACTTTTTTTTGAACATTGGTAACTGTTCTGTGGGCCATAACGCATATAAAATGTACGTTTTCCATAAAAGTCATTCTTATCAAGATCTCAGAAACATCGCTAGTTCATAAAAACCATTACTGAAATGGATTCTGCCTGTTCTTACCATACAGTGCATGGACGTGAAGTTTCTTGGTCTGGGACTCCGCTTCTGGTGTATGCTTTCCTGAGAACAGAGGAAGCAGGGAATTCAACGTCAAGCTACTCAAGCAGTGGAGCTAAACTTTAGATTTGCCCAATGCCTGTTACATTTTCACTTCTATGTCAACTTAAATATTTATTTTTCAGTCCAATTCCACTCTCCTTTTATGTATACAATCTGGTGCTCTTTTTCACTTTCACTCTATGTATAAATTACTACACCGGTCTGATCACAGTCTCTCCACCCCATTTACCAGTTCGCACCCTCCTATCTGTGCACCATTTAACAGCTCAGTCTAACTAGTCCCATTCCCTACTTGCTCTATACAGGTTTAATATTTCAGTCATAACACTCTCCCTGCAGCCTTTAATACCCCAATTCCAGTCTCCTTTCACTCTATAGGCTATAATATCCAAGACTTCCCCCCACCCGACTCAATATTGTATGTTTTCTGTGCCTGCTATGGTATAAATGCCCACCTGAATCAGTCCACTTCTCTCTCACACCAAGTACACTTTAATGCACCACCCAGTCCCGTCAACATCTCTCTCACCCTTTAAACCATCTTTGGTTTTACCAGCTGTCCTCTCACTTTCAGTCCTTTACTAGGACGTCATCATCTTCATGATTATGTGCCGTGCCAAATGATATCAGCAATCGTGGTCTTTCCATGACTATGAATGCTCTTGGTAATTGAAGTGGTTTGCTATTGTCTTTCTGCACAGTGTCTTAACAAGACGGGTGATCTCAGACACTATCAAAACTCTTCAGAGATTGTCTGCCTGGCTACAGTGGTCACATAACCAGGACTCTAGCTGCTCCCATGGCATCACACAACCCTGATATCGGGGGGTGGGGGCCTAAGCAGGTGTCACACCCTCACCCAAGGGTGACTGAAGGAAGGAGTGCCTTATACCTCCTTTGGTAGAGACATATCTCTAACCTGCCAACCATTTAATAGTCTGTTAAGTCTAAAAGCATCCTTCATCACAGACTGCACCCTTTAATATCCCACCCCATCTAATCCCAATCCCTGCCTCTCCCTTAACGTTTACTTCAGATGGTGAATATTATCCATTCCTTCACTTCCTACAAGAAAGGTTTTATTCATATGAGTGGGTTTTTTAAAATCTTGCTTTAGTGATAAAGCAACCCCTCAGCTCATCTAGCTGAGATTTCTGTTTTCTGATCCCTGCCGAAAGCTGTTGTCAGCCACTAAGTGGAGCCTTCGGTAAGTTTTGTTTTCCCATAATGGTCTGCTTACCATAAAACATGGATAACAGTACCCCTTCAACATTTTTCTCAATGGTATCATTGGTATAAACCAGTACCACGTCACCATCCTTTGAAGTATCTGGAATAAGGAATTTTGGATTGCATAATTAGAAATATTGCAAGAATGATAGTATCTTTTTATTGAAGTACTACCAAAAATGAGTAATTATATCTTCACTGTCACTCTAGCTATGATGTGATAAGGTTGGTTCAGGGCAATTGAAGAATGGGATTGGAAGAATTTGAATGAGATACAGCTGGGTCAGATCACAGATTGAGAGTTCAGAGAGGGAGGTACACAGTGGAGAGAAAACTTGATCCACAGGAGGAAAATTGATGGAACCAGCGTGCACGGGAGTTGGTAGAGGGAGTACGAGTGTGCTGGAAGGAAGATGCATGCAAAATCTTGTGGCAGGGGCCTGGAAGATGGAACACCAGAAAATGATGGAGGAAGCACGGGCAGAGCAGGAACGATGGTGGAGGGAGCAGAGGTATATTGGAGGATTAATGCAAGGTGAGCAAAGGGGGACAAGTATGAAAAAGGGAGAAAGGGGGTGGCATATGGGATGGTGAGGAATGACAGACAGCAGGCTGAAGGGCAAGGGAAGTAAAGATACAGGCAGCAAAGTGTGTCAATGTAAAGGAGCAGCCCCTGAATGGTGTGAAGATCTCCATTCTCCGCACTGATCATACTCTGCCGAAGTGTAGGCACTAGGCCTGCACGAACTGCATTTCAACCAACACTTAAATTGAACAGATGATATTGAATTGTAAAGGCACCCATTCAACAGTTCAGGAACCTCTTCTTCCCCTCCGCCATCCAATTTCTGAATGGACATTTACCCCATGAACAGTACCTCACTACTTTTTTTATTTCTATTTTGCTCCACTTACTTAACTATTTTATATAAGTGTGTGTATATAGTAATTCAGTTTTTTCTCTATTATTACATATTGCATTGTACTGCTGCTGCTAAGTCAACAAATCTCATGACACATGCTGGTGATATTAAAGCTGATTCTGATTTATCAAATGTAAAATTAATTGAGCGGGTGGCCAAGTCCTCACAACAATTTTACTGGATTTTCATGGCACAGAAGGAGGGCATTTAATCCATTGAGTCTGTGCTATTTCTCACTCTTTCCTGATAGCTCTGCAAATTCCTTTCCCTCAAGTTCCTGTCCAGTTTGCAAACCCTGAATAATTTGTTTTCACTCTCCTTACAAACAGTGAGTTCCCAATCACACCTGCCTTCCAAATATAAAACATTTTCCTCACATTCCCCTAGTATCTTTTCCAGAAATGTTAACTCCTGTTCCTTAACCATCCAATAACAGAATTAGCTTCATATTAATGATAAATTATGTGTACTTACACCCAGCAGAATAGTAAAGGGCAAAAGTAACCTGGACATGGCAGATAACATTTTATCCTTTTATAAAGCAAAAGTCAGGGAAAAGATGGAACAAAGTTCCTTGGATTCTAGAGTTGTTTCCATGGATGGAAGTGTAGGGACTGACAGATGCCTTATCTGCCTTCTTTCCCAGCCAATCCACTTGTGTTGCCACTTTCAGGGATCTGTGCACTTGCATGTCAAGGTTCTTCCGTACGTCAATGTACTTGAGGGTCCTGCCGTTTACTATGCACTTTCTTCTAATATTTGTCCTTCCTAAATGCATCATCTCACACTCATCCAAATTAAACTCCATCTGTAATTTCTCCACCCAAATTTCCAACTGATTGTACCTTTCTGTACCCTTTTGACATCTTTCCTCATGATCCACAACTCCATCAATTCTCATGGTTGCCGGGAAACATCTATTTGGAGTATTGATGTCAATTTTCATGGCTGCTTGTTAGGAGATGAATCTCAAGGTTGTATAATATACACACTTTGATAATAAATGTAGTTTGATCCTTGAAATGGGCTCACCTTTTTGAACTTCTCCCAATTCTTTGTCATGTTTTGCCATTTCTCCGGAACGTAGATCGCTGGCACACATTATCTCACCTGTATTAATTATAAATGATGGCTTTAGATTTGCTTAACATTACTTTCCCCCCTGATGCACCATCAATAACTCACACTGAGACGTAAGGCGAGATATCGGCTTTTATTGACTGGAAGAAGGAACCAGGAGTGAGTGTCTATCATACTATGTCCTGGAGACTGAGGCCGAGCGTCAGGCCTCAGATCGCCTTTATACAGGGGCCTGTGGGAGGAGCCAGAGGAGCAGTCAGCAGGGGGCTTGTCCAGACAGGCACATAGTTCACCACACCCCCATTATTGTCATTCCTTACATCTGGACTGACAATGTGAACCAGCCTTTCCTAGATACATTTTTTTTGCTTCCAGTGCAGGTTGGCATCCATTGAAAAGCATTTTTATTCATTAGAAATGTAGGTATATCCTCAGCCCAAAAACTGCACATTATTCAGAGCTGGTGAGACCATGAGAGGCAGAGCATCCCCTAGACATAAACCAACCCCTCTCACATGCCAGAGCATGGGGCTGTAAATGAATCGGATGAGGGCAATGTCTGGAACGTTATCCACAACGTTGTCATCAAGGTCTTTAATAGAGTGCTGCTTCAGCAGAGTACAAGGGGTTAGAATAAAGAAGAGGGAAAGCTAGGGGCTCGATCGTCTGGCTCACAGCGATCTCACACTTCTAGCCAATTTAGTTTTCCCCTTGTGTATATGATTCAAGTCTTTCATGATTATGTATTATAGTTGCTGAAGATCCTCTCCACTTGTATTGTTACATTCAGGAGGTCTACTAGATTTACTAGATAAGATACTACATTTTATTTTGTTTACTTGAATCATTCCTTGTTACTGCTCAGCTCTTTCTTTATTATAATGAACAGAACCATAGCAAAGTTTAGAACAGAATTTGGGCATACATTCCATGTGCTGATGGGGGAATAAAGAAAGCCTAGTCAAACCTTCCAGAACTCATGATGCTTCAAATTTTCTATAATCTTTTTAAGCAGAGAGTTCCAGAGCTTGGGATGAAGCAGTTCATAAGTCTCTTCACTCTAGATTTAGACTCTCATTCCCTGGAAAATAAAATTTCTCCCATTCACCCTGTCTGTGCCCTTTATTACTTTTACCTATCTTTATAATGTCACTCTTCAGCCTCCTGTACTCCATGAAAGAGTCCCAGTCCCAGTTATCTTCCATCTGGGCAATGCGTAACCTGTGGGATTCAACATATAGTCGAATGCTTTATATTTTTCCCCTTGTTTGTATCTGAAATGACCGTTTCTGCCTACCATCATACTGATTCAGCTTTTTTGCTTCCTTTCTCATATAGCCTGTTTTACTGGCCATGTCCCAAAGCCTTACCAAAAGAAATTCTTTTTACAGACGACAAAATTTAATCTGATCTTAAATGTCACATAAAGTTATCCTTTTTAAAGAATATCTTTATTTGTCACATGTACATTAGCATGTATATTGGCAAACATCCTGTCAGAGGACATTTCCCCACCCCAACCCTTTTTCTTCTACCTAAATTAACTAATTTTCTCTCTTTCTCGGACTGAATGAAGGGTCCTGCACCTGAAACAACAACTGTTTCTTTCCAAAGATGTTCCCACTATGTTCTATTTTAATTCGGAAAGGTTAGAACGTTGACCTCAACTGCAAAGGGAATTGGAATACAAAAACTGGGAAGTTCTCATGGATCTTTTCCAAGACCAAACATGGAGTACTTAATGCAGTTTCAGTTTCTATATTCAAACAAGAACGTACCCGCATTGTTAATACTGTTTGATTGCTGTGAGGAAGGGGTTAATGTTGAGCAGCTTGGGCCTATGTTCCAATGAGTGAAGAGGAATGAAAAATAAACTTATTGAAGGATAATATTCTGAGAGGATGATTCCACCAGAAGGGATATCGGGGCAGTATATCCTCAATAAGCGGCCACACAGTCAAGATGGAATTGAGCAGCAATTTCTCTGAGGGTCATAACGCTCTGGAATTCTCTGTTATCTGAACTCTTCCACATGGCAAGGTCCATGAGCTGTGTACCATATTGTACATTTCTTCCTCCTACCCCCTTGTTTTCAGCCAGTCTCTGCTCTGTCATGGCAAGTGTGTTCATTGGGCAAAGTTCTGAGCTGAAAAGTGTTGGCAAGCTCAGTTGATTATTCAGCCTCACCTACCCAACCTTGGCTTACACTGGACGACAGACCACTGTTCTCAAACCCCAGTCTCTTAAGATGACTTGGATCTATTTACCAGCGTCATCTTTTTGGAAGTAGGTCGTGAGCTAGTTGACTACAATTTTGATTTTATAATAACGTTGGTCAGGCTAACCTGACCCCACTAGTTTGGGCGACAGAAATCCAGGGTTAAGAGTCAATATTCAGTCACCTTTTCCCTTCTCGTCTCCTTCAAGCTGCCAGAGAATCTGGTTCAACATGTTCAGGGGTGCATCCTTTGTCACAGGAGAAATCGTGAAACGCAGTGCTGGAAATTGAAAACAGTTGTAAAGCAGACGAGAAAGGGCAATGTAGACGGTAAGAATTCATAGGTCTGGGGATTACCTTTAGAACAAACTTGCTGATTATTACAATCTGATGTCAACAGAGGAGTCACATCTTGGAATGACCTTACCTTGACATAAAATTTCCATTATTCTTATATCTTATCTACTTTTTCCCTTGTACCGCTCCCCTGCTTGTGCCGTGTATACGTAGAGGGAGGGAAGGCGTTTACAGTGGCAAGCTTCAGTGTCTGTGTGCAATGAAACTGTGGAGCTTGAGTGAACAATGTGGATGCAGGCCTTCGTGTGGTATGTTCTAACTGGAATGTTGTTAGGCTGGTAACCAGGTGTGAGTTCATTAAAGTTTACTTTGGGCTGCAGTTCATGTTTTGGGTCAATTTGAACTGGTTCCAGACTTCCTCTCCCTGGTACTAACTCTGCAGAGACTCCCTGCATCTCTCTGATACACAAGTTCACTACTACTAACTATTACTTCTACCATCACTATGACCACCACCATTTCAGTGCTACAGGTCTACCTCTCTCTTCCCTGCTGCAGGAAAAGTGAGGGCGAGGGTGGAAAAGAGACACGCTGATTGACATACCGCAGTGCTTGCTGATATCCTGCAATACAAGCTTGAGCATTACTTCAGTGTAACCTCTCCTGTCTATGGGCTTCTGGGGCTCCTGCAGCCTGTCACCTGCAAAAATATCACCAGATTCACCTGATTATTGCCAAACCAAGCAGGAGACACATTTGAGCAGAGCGTACTCATAGAGTTATCTGACCAATCCGCTATCAGTCGATATTACCAACAGTAAATGCAAATCGAAAGAACTTCAGTACTCTGAAAAATTCTGAAAATGCTTCGCAGGTCAGGTAGTATCTGTTCAAAGAGAAACTGAGTAAACATTTCAGATCAAAGACTTCGTCAGAACTGAAAACGATAAAGCAGGTTAGTTTTAGGTTGCAGAGAGGGGTGCAATGGATCTAAATGGCAAAAGTAAAACCTCTGATAGGGTGAATTCAGGGTAGCTCTTTCTCTGACCACAGCTTCTGCCCAACCTGTATTTTCTATTTTAATTTAAGAAAAAAATGGTGTTGACTGATTACTACAGAAATTATCATAGAAATTTACAATTTCATAGCACAAGATCAGTGAATAGAGTCACCAGAAGAACCATCCATAAGGTTATTTGATTATAGCAGAACTGACCAATAGAATCAGCCGAAGATTGGCATCAATAAACAGAAACAATGACTGTTTCAGAATTGGTGAATAAAATCAACGGATTATATAGAAGCCAATGATTAGAATTAGTGATAACTTCCCCAAGATGTTGTCAGTGGGTGACTTGGCAATGGTAAAGCTGTTGAATGTTAAATTCCCTCATGTTGGAATTGCCCTGTAATTTAGACCATAAGACACAGGAGCAGAATTAGGCCATCTGGCCCATCCGATCTGCCATTCAATCATGGTTCATCCTTTTCATTTCTATCTCCTCCTCAACCCCAGTTCTGGACCTTCTCCCCGTAATGTTTGCACCATGAAATTAAACAAAGGTAATTTTCCACTTACTTGCCCAAACCCAAATATTTTGTAGGTTTTGCTGCAAGTATGAGTCATTTCCCTTGAAGAATGGGATGTAAATGGAACTGAATAGTCTGCCATTAGTCGCTATTTCTGACATGCTAAAACACATTATTGATGAAATAGCCAAATCTAATTGGACCCAGCATCCTATCCTGAGCAACTCCTACGGGAAGTTCTGGGACTGTGATGATTGACCTTCCATTCAGCTTTCTTTGTGACAGGTATTTATTTATATATTAGTCGGCCCTCCTTATCTGTGAGGGATTGGTTCTGGGACCCCTCGCAGATACCAAAAAACACGGATGCTGAAGTGCCTTATTCAACTTGTCTCAATACGGTGGACCTTAGGACCCAGCAGAACCCCAGACCTTATTTAACCTGTCTCAGTGCAGGTTACCGGATGTACCTGTTCTGACTTACTTTGTAAGAGAACTTCTGATTTTTTTCGATCCCGATCCATGATAACTAACGCACATCCTCCCGTATACTTTAAATCATCTCTAGATTGCTTATAATACCTAATACAATGTAAATGCTAGGTATAATAGTTGTTATACTGCATTGTTTAGGGAATAATGACAAGAAAAAAAAGTCCGCACATGCTCAAACAACAAATGCTGGAAGAGCACTTGTTTTCTCGGTTCGCGGTTGGTTGAATTCACGGATGCGGAACTCGCAGATAAGGGGGGCCAACTGTTTATTTACTTATTTAGTGATACAGTCTTCTGGTCCAACGAGATAAACTGACCAGCAACCCACCTGTTTAACAATTCCATAATTTATATGCTGAATTAACCTACTAACCAGTATGTCTTTTGACTATGGGAGGAAATTTTTCCACACTACAGAATGAAGCAGCTGGAGGTCCTTGTTAGGGGAATGGAAATGTAGAAGGTCAGTAGCTTTAAATTCCTTGATGTCAACATAAGTTGCATCACAAAGAAGGCACAACAGGACCTCTACTTTCTCTACAAAGCTTGCATAGATTTGGCATGTCACCAAAAACTCCAACTATCTTCTGAAGATGCACAGTAGGGAGTATTCTAACTGGTTACGTTATGGAAACACCAATGTCCAGGAACAGAAAATGCTACAGAAAGTGATGGGTACTGCTTAGTGCATCACAGGCAAAGCTTTCCCCAGCATTGAGTACATTTACCATAAGAAAGTAGCCACCATCAAAGACCCCCACCATCCAGGCCATGGCCTCTTCTTGCTATTGTCATCAGGTACGTTCAGGAACAGTTACCCTCTGTAGCTACCAGACTCCTGAACCAACGTGGATAACTTGATTCACCACTACTCTGAACTAATTCTACAAGCTACAGATTCACTTGCAAGGGCTCTTTACAACTCATGGTCTCAGTTTTGTTATTATTTACACATTGTCTTTTGCACATTGGTTGTTTGTTAGCCTGAAGTTATGTATAAGTTTTCTCAAAATTCTAATCTGCTATTTTCTCCTGTAAATGTCAGATCCATCTATTTGCACCTTCTCTGCTTTTTTTCCCCCCACTTTCTCAACTCTGATAAAGGGTCTTTGACCTGAAATGTTAACCATTTCTCTTTCCAAGGATGCTGAATAGTTCCAGCATTCTTTTTCAGATTTTAAATCATAGGAATTGTAGACAGTTCTGTCATAATAAGGTGGGCATTGGGAGCAGACCCAAAAGCAAGACCAACACTAGGAAGCAGCAAAACAGCTGGCCCTTCCTAGCAGAGGCTTGGACACAAAGAGACAGGCTACAGGGCAGGGCAGGGCTCCAGGCATAGGCTAGCGGGCAGGGCAGGGCTCCAGGCATAGGCTAGCAGGCAGGGCAGGGCAGGGCTCCAGGTATAGGCTAGCGGGCAGGGCAGGGCAGGGCTCCAGGCATAGGCTAGAGGGCAGGGAAGGGCAGGGTTCCAGGCACAGGGAAGGAAGGGAACAGTCCAGCCTCTGGGTAACAGCACTGACAGCCTGACTTACCCAACAGAGGCAAGGACCAGGAGGGACAGATCCCACCATATGATAACAGCAAGGGCAGCCTGACTTACCCCACAGAGGCAAGGACAGGATATTGACAAGACAAAGCAACAACCAGCCTTGAACCCCAGGCCACTTATATTCCCGGCCCCCAAGACAAGAATCAGGTGCCAATGATTAAGCCCCAAATGAGTCAAGGGAATGCCAGAAGACCCGGGGTCTGGAGTCCACGGACCAGACCGTGAGCCGGAACACGGACTTTACGGACCGGACCATGACAAGTTCTTGAGTGAAATTGTTCAGAGTGAAAGTGCCAGGGCCTTTTCTTGCTCCTTAACCTTTGCTGTAATGAGCATTCTCAGCCCTTGCTCGATCTCACATGGAGTGAATAGAATTCCATGATCAGGAAGAACCAGATTTTCAGCACTTCTGGTCAAACGTAGACACACAAGCTTCAGTCTTGACTTACACAGTCAAGATTCAATTACTATATGATCATGTGATTACAGAAGATTTAACCACCATGAATGTTAATATACAACCCAATGAGCCAATAGAATCACCATCACCAGCAGAAAATGCTGGAAATATTCAACAGGTCAGGCTACATCTGTGGGAGGAGAAACATAATTAATGTTTCAGGTCATTTCAGTGGATATTTCCAGCATTTTCTGTTTTATTTTAGGTTTCTAGCATGCATCTTTAAAAACTTTCAACACTATCATTTTGCAGAAATATAGAACATAGAAGAGTACAGCACAGTACAGGCCCTTCGGCCCACAATGTTGTGCCGACCCTTAAACCCTGCCTCCCATATAATCCTTCACTTTAAATTCCTCCATATACCTGTCTAGTAGTCTCTTAAATTTCACTAGTGTATCTGCCTCCACCACTGACTCAGGCAGTGCATTCCATGCACCAACCACTCTCTGAGTAAAACACCTTCCTCTAATATCCCCCTTGAACTTCCCACCACTTACCTTAAAGCCATGTCCTCTTGTACTGAGTAGTGGTGCCCTGGGGAAGAGGTGTTGGCTGTCCACTCTGTCTATTCTTCTTAATATCTTGTATACCTCTATCATGTCTCCTCTCATCCTCCTTCTCTCCAAAGAATAAAGCCCTAGCTCCCTTAACCTCTGATCATAATCCATACTCTCTAAACCAGGTAGAATCCTGGTAAATCTCCTCTGTACCCTTTCTGATACTTCCACATCCTTCCTACAGTGAGGTGACCAGAAATGGACACAGTACTCCAAGTGTGGCCTAACCAGAGTTTTATAGAGTTGCACCATTACCCTGCGACTCTTAAACTATGTCCCTTGACTTATGAAAGCTAACACTCCATTAGCTTTTTTAACTACCCTATCTACCTGTGAGGCAACTTTCAGGGATCTGTGGACATGTAGCCCCAGATCCCTCTGCTCCTCCACACTCCCAAGTATCCTGCCATTTACTTTGTACTCTGCCTTGGAGTTTGTCCTTCCAAAGTGTACCACCTCACACTTCTCTGGGTTGAACTGCATCTGCCACTTCTCAGCCCACTTCTGCATCCTATCAATGTCTCTCTGCAATCTTCGACAATCCTCAACGCTATCCACAACACCACCAACCTTTGTGTCGTCCGCAAACTTGCCAACCCACCCTTCTACCCCCACATCCAGATCGTTAATAAAACTCACGAAAAGTAGAGGTCCCAGAACAGATCCTTGTGGGCCACCACTAGTCACAACCTTCCAATCCGAATGTACTCCCTCCACCACGACCCTCTGCCTTCTGCAGGCAAGCCAATTCTGAATCCACCAGGCCAAACTTCCCTGGATCCCATGCCTTCTGACTTTCTGAACCAATAGATTAATTTAGTTTTGGCAGAAGTGGCAATTTGCATTGGTATTGCCAAATTTGTATTGACAAAACAAACCAATAGAATCTTTGAATTAGAGTAGGACTGACCAATAAAATTCCTTGATTGTAATAAGACTTACCAATAGAATCATCTTATTGCCACAGAACCAATCAAAGTGCAAGATCGACTAGTGAAGTGTTTACTGGTTAGCTCTCCATGTTACCTACTCTGGTCAACATTTCTTGTTTTATCTCATGTTTCCCACATCAGCTTTAACTTGTTTTGCTTTCAAGAGAATAATTTTATTGCAGGACATACAAGAAAATTATTGTCTTTCTCAGAACTGCTTGGTTGATTCACGTACTTATTTGAGAATTAATCAGATGTATTAAGTTGAAGTCTCCAACTTAAGCAAATAGAAACTGCAAACCTATTTCATTAATCATCATCTCAAATGCCTACCTGTCAACATTTCCAGATTGTGCAGGATCTCTTCCATTTTTCTCCCAGGTGACTGTGGCATTCCATTTAAATCTTTTGGGAAAATAATTGCAAGAAAGTAATTACAGAAGTATAAAAATAATCAGTAATAGCAATTGCACCAAAATAAACAGATGTTGCATGCTTGGTGGAATCAGTCTACGCCAATGGGAATTTCTACTAATGGGAAAGTTCCAGAACTGTGCGATTCAAATCGCAGGGATGGCTGGGAAATCTTCAGTTACATGAGAATGAATGTCATTGGGTCATAGACTTCAACATGTAAATTTGCTCCAATCAGTAACAATCAGACCAATCCAACTCAATTACAGAATGAAATCATGATTATTGCAAGGATACCAGGCATTGACTTGTTAGACAATGACCGAATGGGAGTTGAATATTTCTCATTTTAGTACATCGAAGGTTGAGAGGTTCCAAGAAAAATTACGTCCTCATAGTCATGCACAATGGAGGAGCCTGCAATCCTCACAAATCAAGAGCTGTCTTAATCTGTTGGTATCAGAAAAAATGAAAGAAATGTAATTGTCTCTTTTATTTTCGGAGAGAGCTCAATAATCTCCATTATGGAATATTGAAAAGTGCAAGAAGTTACAAACTTGGGAATTGACAGAGGGATAAATACTTCAATCCCCCTCACAATACAACCCTCGGCTGGCAGATTTCAGTGAAGATGTCAGGCGGTTCGAACACTGACATTCAAACGAGAGAATTTCTCCTTCCTGCTTCACAGCCTTCCTGCTGTGAGCCCTTCCTCCCTACCCCTGCTGTCTCACACCCCTTCCCTTCCTCCAAATAGCCTGGCTTTTACTTTGTTTACTCAACTAATCTTTCTTGTATTCCTGCTGTATCACCAGGTTTCTCGTAAATGTTTGCTGGAACAACTGGTCTGTTAGGAGTCTTCAGTCTACATACCAAAATAGTACCTATCATACCACACCCCGCAGAGTTAGGCATTTTCAACTATTTACAGAAGGCACCAAATACTTGCAGAATTTCAACAAAACTAGAAAACAACTCTTCAGTAAGCAGTGAACTGTTATTTTAGACTGTGCCGATGGGCGATCATTCCTGCTACTTAGCAAGGTTTCATGCACAAGATTTTGGAAAAGATTTAGTTTGAGTTTTAAACTCCAAAATGGCAGTGCTGGCATTCAAGCAGTTCTACCCTGAGAGATAAGATCATCTGCTTGTGCTCTTAAACCTATGTATTCTTGTTTCCAGCACCATCTGTTTGGGAAAACGATCATGTATTTTCAGCCTGCTTCTGCCCCCTGTATCTTATACCTCTATCAGTGTACCTCAATCTCCTACATTCCAGAAAATAAATTCCCAGTCAATGCCACCTCAGACCCCCAATTCCAGGCAACATTCTGGTAAATCTTTTCTGTACTCTTCCTAGTTTAATGGATAGCTCATAGAACCATAGAACACTACAGCACAGTACAGGCCCTTCAGCCCTCCATGTTGTGCCAACTCATATAATCCTTAAAAAAAAGTACTAAACCCACACTACCTCATAACCCTCCATTTTTCTTTCATCCATGTGGCCATCCAAGAGGCTCTTAAATACCCCTAATGTTTTAGCCTCCACCACCATCCCTGGCAAGTCATTCCAGGCACTCACAACCCTCTGTATATAAAAAAAAACTTATCTCTGATGTCTCCCCTAAACTTCCCTCCCTTAATTTTGTACCTATGCCCTCTGATGTTTGCTATTGGTGCCCTGGGAAACAGGTACTGACTATCCACCCTATCTATGCCTCTCATAATCTTGTACACCTCCATCAAGTCCCCTCTCATCCTTCTATGCTCCAAAGAGAAAAGTCCCAGCTCTGCTAACCTTGCTTCTTATGACTTGTTCTCCAAACCAGGCAACATCCTGGTAAATCTCCTCTGCACCCTCTCCATAGTTTCCACATCCTTCCTATAATGAGGTGTCCAAAATTGAACACACTACTCTAAGTGCAGTCTCACCAGAGATTTGTAGAGTTGCAACATGACATCTCTACTCTTGAGCTCAATCCCCCTGTTAATGAAGCCTAGCATCCCATAGGCCTTCTTAACTACTCGATCAACCTGCGCAGCGACCTTGAGGGATGTATGGATTTGAATACCAAGGTCCCTTTGTTCATCCACATTCTTAAGTAACTGACCATTAATCCTGTACTGATTTTCTTCTTCTGATTCTTCTTCTGTCTTCTGATTTGTCCTTCCAAAATGCATCACCTCACACACGTTCGGATTGAACTCCATCTGCCATTTTTCTGCCCAACTCTGCAGCCTGTCTATATCCTCTTGTAACCTTTGACAACCTGCAGCTCCATTCACAACTTCTCTAATCTTCATGTCATCCGCAAACTTACTCCCCATCCTTCCACCTCTACATCCAGATCATTTATAAAAATCACAAATAGCAGGGGTCCCAGGACAGATCCCTGCGGCACTCCACTAGTCACCGACCTCCAGGTAGAATAATTTCCTTCCCCAACTACCCTCTGCTTTCTTCCTTTAAGCCTATTTTTTTATCCAAACAGCCAAAATTCCACTTATCCCATGCTTCATGACTTTCTGGATGAGTCTCTCATGAGGGACCTTGTTAAATGCTTTGCTAAAGTCAATGTAGAACACATTCACTCCCCTACCCTCATCAGTTTCTTTAGTTACCTCTTCAAAAAACTCAATCAGGCTCGTAAGGCACAATCTTCCCTTCACAAAGCCATGTTGACTATCCATGAGTAGACTGTACTTCTCCAAATGCTCGTAGAACCTATCTTTAAGAATCCTTTCCAATAGTTTGCAGACCACCAAAGTAAGACTCACCGGTCTATAGTTCCCAGGTTTCTCCCTATTACCTTTTTTAAACAAGGGAACTACATTTGCCATTCTCCAGTCCTCCGGCACTTCCCCTGCAGCCAAAGAGGATTCAAAGATCATAACTAATGCTCCTGCGATCTCTTCTCTCAATTCCCACAACAACCTGGGGTGTATCATATCCGGCCCTGGGAATTTAGCAATCTTAACGTTTTTAAGAAGATCCAGCACTTGTTCTTCCTTAACCTCCACATTGTCCAGCACACAGGCCCGCTCTACTTTGACCTCATCCTGATCAAGATTCTTTTCACTTGTGAATACTGAAGCAAAGTATTCATTTAGGACCTTCCCAACCTCCTCCGCTTCCAGGCACATGTTGCCCTCTTTATCCTTTAGAGGTCCCACCTTTGTTCTCGTCATCCTCCTATTCTTCACATACGCATAGAACGCCTTGGGGTTCTCCTTAATCCTACATACTAAGGCCTTCTCGTGCCCCCTTCGAGCTCTCCTAAATCCTTTCTTTAGCTCCTTCCTGGCTACCCTATATTTCTCATAAGCCTCTCCTACTTCCTGCTTCTTATGTCTAACATATGCTTCCTTTTTCCTCTTGACGAGTTGTCTCACATGTTTCGTCAGCCACGGTTCCATTTTCCTACCATTTTTTCCTTGCCTCAGTGGAACAAACCTATCCTGAACCCAGCTCAAGTGGTTCCTAAACTTCTCCCACATTACTTCTGTGCTTTCCCCTTTGAACATTTGTTTCCAATTTACTCTTGCTAGTTCCTGCCTCATCCCTTCAAAGTTAGCCCTTCCCCAGTCAAGCACTTTACCATTTTGTCTGACTTTATCCCTTTCCATAGCTATGCTGAATCCAAGGGAGTTGTGGTCACTCTCACCAAAATGCTCCCCCACCTGACCAGGTTCATTACCCAGAACTAGATCCAGTATAGCCTCTCCTCTCATCAGCCGGTCCACATACTGTGTCAGGAATCCTTCTTGAACACACCTGACAAATTCAGCCCCATCCATCCCCCTTGCACTCAGGAGGTGCCAGTCAATATGAGGGAAGTTGAAATCACCCATAACTACTACCCTGTATTTCCTGCACCATTCTAAAATCTGCCTGCTTATCTGCTCCTCGGTGTCCCAAGGGCTATTTGGGGGCCTATAGACTACTCCCAGCACAGTGATTGATCCCTTCCTATTTCTCATGTAGTCCGTTGTTTAAAAAAGGCTCAAAAAGTAAGCCGGGATATTATAGGCCGGTAAGCTTGACATTGGTAGTACGTAAATTATTGGAAGGAATACTAAGAGATAGGATCTACAAGTATTTGGATAGACAGGGACTTATTAGAAAAAGTCAGCATGGCTCTGTGCATGGTAGGTCATGTTTAACCAATCTATTAGAGTTTTTCGAGGAAGTTACCAGGATAGTGGATGAAGGGAAGGCAGTGGATATTGTATACATGGACTTTAGTAAGGTCCTGTATGGGAGGTTAGTTAGGAAGATTCAGTTGCTAGGTATACATGGAGAGATAGTAAATTGGATTAGACATTGGCTCAATTGGAGAAGCCAGTGGTAGTGGAGGATTGCTTCTCTGAGTGGAGGCCTGTGACTAGTGGTGTGCCATAGGGATCAGTGCTGGTCCATTGTTATTTGTCATCTATATCAATGATCTGGATGATAATGTGGTGAATTGGATCAGCAGATTTGCTGATGATACAAAGATTGGAGGTATAGTGGACAGTGAGGAAGGTTTTCAAAGCTTGCAGAAGAATTTGGACCAGTTGGAGGAATGGGCTGAAAAATGGCTGATGGAGTTTAATACAGACAAGTGTGAGGTATTGCACTTTGGAAGATCAAACCAAGGTAGAACATACAAGGTAAATGGTAGGACACTGAGGAGTGCGGTAGAACAGAGAGATCTGGGAGTACAGATACAAAATTCCCTATAAGTGGCATCACAAGTAGATAAGGTCGTAAAGAGAGCTTTTGGTACATTGGCCTTGATAAATCAAAGTATTGAGTATAAGAGTTGGAATGTTATGGTGGGGTTGTATAAGGCATTGGTGAGGCCGAATTTGGAGTATTGTGAGCAGTTTTGGTCACCGAATTACAGGAAGGATGTTAATAAGGTTGAAAGAGTGCAGAGAAGGTTTACAAGGATGTTGCCGGGACTTGAGAAACTGAGTTACAGAGAAAGGTTGAATAGATTAGGACTTTATTCCCTGGAGCATAGGAGAATGAGGGGAGATTTGATAGAGGTGTATAAAATTATGATGTGTTTCAATTGAGTGAATGCAAGCAGGCTTTTTCCACTGAGGCTAGGGGAGAAAAAACCAGAGGTCATGGGTTAAGGGTGAAGGGGGAAAAGTTTAAAGGGAACATGGGGGGGGGGGCTTCTTCACACACAGAGTGGTGGGAGTGTGGAATGAGCTGCCAGATGAAGTGGTGAATGCAGGCTCACTTTTGACATTTAAGGAAAACTTGGATGAGAGGGGTTTGGAGGGATATGGCCCAGGTGCAGGTCAGTGGGACTAGGCAGAAAAATGGTTCGGCACAGCCAAGAAGGGCCAAAAGGCATGTTTCTGTGATGTAATGTTCTATGATTCTATGGATCTAATAACATTTTTCCTATAATAAGGTGACCAGAACTGTCCACAATACTCAGTTTCTGGCCTCCCAACATCTTATCGTCATATGAAGAGTGTTGACGGTTCTGGGCCTGTATTCACTAGAATTCAGAAGAATGAGGGGTGACATCATCGAAACATATCAAATGGTGAGAGGCCTTGATAGAGAGAGGATGTTTCCTGTGGAGGGAGAGTCTAGGACCAGAGGACACAACCTCAAAATAGTTGTCCTTTTAGAACAGAGATGAGGAGCAATTTCTTTAACCAGAGGGTGGTGAATCTGTGGAATTTGTTGCCACGGGTGGCTATAGAAGTCAAGTCTCTACACATATTTAAGGCAGAAGTTGAAAGGTTCTTGATTGGTCAGCATAAGAAGGGATATGGGGAGAAGGCAGGAGATTGGGGCTGAGAGGGAAAATGGATTAGCCACGATGAAATGGTGGAGCAGACACGATGGGCCAAATGGCCTAATTCTTCTCCTATATCTTATGGTCTTCTGTAATTGCAACATAACATCCCACATTGCAGATATGGGGTACCAGTTGTGGAGAGAAATGAATTTTGGGGAGTGGGTGGGGAGCCAATCAAGTGTTCTGGGTGACATTAGGCTTCTGAGGATTGAGAAATGATTCAGTCTCTGCAGGATAGCCAGACGTGGACCTCTTCTTGTAGACATGGTATGTGTGTGTGTTACAGAAGTTGGGATCATGGTCAGAGAGAAGTCAGCTGGGTGTTCTGTAATGGTGATGCCTTTGAATGTAGCTGGCTGGATTTCTTGTTGCTTTGCACATATGTGGCATGTATGCCAGTTCCCACTTGTCAGCTCAGGTCTATATGTGACTCATAATGTTCTCAGCACCGACAGCAAAAGCCCAAGGATTCTTGTGGCACCGGATCTAACAAAGACTTGATAAATTGCACCTACACTGCTTGATTAGTCACACTCGATACTGCATAACATTTGAAAAACAAACACTGAGAGTGGAATGAAAGAGTGCAGAATGTACACCATCTGGAGGATTTCATTGTCTATCGCATAGAGGACTCCAGTGTCATTGCAGTTCTTAATTGCAATATACCAACACATGAAGGTTATCACACCACACACCTTCTTACCCGTCTATCAACTTGCACAGCAAATGTTGAGGGACCTATGGGCATGGACCACAAGATCCCCCTGTTTATCTGTACCCTAAGAATCCTACCAGTGTCCTCTACCTTCAAGTTCGACCAACCAAAAGGTATCAGTTTACAGATCCCCAGATTCAACTCCATCTACCACTACTCAGCCAAGCTCTATCAATGTCCCATTGTAACCTGTGCCAACCTTCTACAGTACCGGGGTGGGGGGGGGGGGGGTGGCAAAATATATTTTGTTGGCACCCAGCCGCTTGTTTCTTTAAACCCTCCCCATGGTACAAAAGATACATAAAGATTATGTTTACTGCTAAGGGAAGCAGTGAGTAAGTTTTTACAATGCGAGAGCAGTGAGATGCTTTCACAAGAAGTGTCTCACTGCAGCCTGGCTAGCTGGACGGTTGCAAGAACACATGATATTAGGTGATATATTTTGAATTCCTTGCAGATCTGGTGCACACCAGTTCGATTCTAAGCAGTTGGGCCAGTTAGCATTAGCTTCACTCTGATTATATTTTTCCTTCTGTTGTTACAGATACTCAGTGATAACAACAATAAATACTGTATGTAGTTTAGCAACTCCATGAATATGTACTTTTCAATTTTAATTTTAAAAGACTAATATTAATAATTTTTAAATAGGTTTTCATTTATTTCAATTTGCTTCTGCTTTGCTTTTATTAATAGTAAACCAATGAATTCACATAAATAAGCAACAAGACATCCCTTTTCCTGAAAAAAGGTCCATAATTATTGTTACTTATTCATTAATCAATAATAATCTTTACTCATAGTTACCATGGTACGTAAGAGATTTCTTTTTTAGATGATTATTGCCAATTTGGGCACATGCTTTCAAAAAGGTTCTGCAGACTTACTAACCCACCCTTCCACTTCCTCATCTAAATCATTTAAAAAATCACAAAGAGCAGAGGTCCCAGAACGAATCTCTGTGAAACACTACTGGTCATCGACCTCCAGGCAGAATGTGCTCTGTCTTCAACTGCCCTCTGCCTTCTGTGGGTAGGCCAATTCTGAATCATGCACCCTCCTCAGAAAAGTCAATCAGACTCACGAGGCATGACCTGCTCCTCACAAAGATATGCTGACTATCCCTAATAAGATTGGGTTTCTCCAAATGCTCCAAAGTCCTATCTCTAGGAATCCTCTCCAGTAGTTTTCCCATCACTGATGTAAGACTCACTGGTCTATAATTCCCAGAATGGTCCCTATTACCTTTCTCGAACAAAGGAATAGCAGTCGCCATCTTCCAATCTTCCTGCAATATTCCCATGACCAGTGATGACACAAAGATCATTGCCAGAGATTCAGCATACTCTTCCCTCACTTCCCTAGTAACCTGGGGTATATCTCAACCGGCCTCGGGGACTTACCTATTGAAATATTTTTTCAAGAGTTCCAGCACACCCTCTTTCTTAACCTTGACATGTTCTAGTATATCAGCCTGCTTTGCACTGTCCTCACAAACCAATCACTGGTGAATACTGAAGCAAAATATTCTTTAAGGGCTTTCACCAAATCTGAGGTACATGTTTCCCCTTTCAACACTGATTGGTCCTCCCTCATTCTATTCACCCTCCTTTTTCACATGTATGTGTAGAATGCCTTGGAGTTTTCCTTAATCTTACTCGCCAAGGCCTTCTCATGTCCCCTTCTAGCTCTAAATCCTTCCTTTAGCTCTTACCTGGCTATCTTATAACTCTCTATAGCCCTATCTGATAGGAGTTCTTAAAACTTAAGTATGCTTCTTTCTTCCTCTTGTCTAAATATTCCACCTCTCTGGTCAGCCGTGGTTTCTTCACCCTACCATCCTTTCCCTGCCTCAGATGGAAAATCCATGCGAGTGCCCTCCAAACAACCTCCACATTTCCCTCTGAACATCTGTTCCTGCCTAATAGCATCGTAATTAGCCCTCTCCCAATTAAATACTTCCCCACACCATCAGCTCCTATAGAGGTTAGAGCCCATGATGGAACAGACTAAGTTTACAACTCTCTGCAGTAGCTCCTACCCCCCGATACCATACAGTGATGCAGCCAGTTAGAAGGCTCTCCACGGTACATCTATAGGAATTTGCGAGTGCCTTTGGTGACATACCAAATCTCCTCAAACAACTAATGAAATCTAGCTGCCCTGATGCCTTCTTACTCAGACACAGTCCCAGGAGTCAGGGGGCTCCCACTACCAGGTTCCAGTTCGTGCCTCGTACGAAATTAAGGTGACAAAGTACCAGGAACTATTAGCATTGAAACAAAGAAAGGAAATAGCTGAGAGACGTTCAAAGTTCAAAGTTAATTTACTGTCAAAATATGTGTATGTCCCCACATTCTACTGAAATTCATTTTCTTGCAGGCATTTACAGGAAAATAAAGAAATACAATAAAATAAAAGCTATACATAACAAAGACTGACAAACAACAAATCGTGCAAATAATAAAATAGTAAATAAATAATATTGAGACCATGAGTCATAGAGTCCTGTAAGTGTGTCTATAGGCTGCGGACTCAGTTCAGCATTGAGGTGAGTTATGACCCTGACGGTTGGACGGTAATAACTCTTCCTGGTGGTGTGGGACCTAAGGCTCCTGTACCTCTTGCCCAATGAGAAGAGAGCCTGGTCTGGATGATGGAGGTCCTTGATGATGGATGCTGCTTTCTTGTGGCAGCACTCACTGGTGGGGAGGGCTTAGCCTGTGATGGACTGGGCTGTGCCCCCACTTTTTGTGGACTCTGCCATTCTTGGGCATTGGTGTTTCCATACCAGGCCATGATGCAGCCAGTCAGGATGCTCTCCACTGTGCAAGTCTGTCTAAGCTTTAGATGAGATGCCTTGAATCAGTGTGGATAAATTTATTCACCTCAATGCAGAACTGACAGCATAACCTATAAACTCACTTCCATGACTCCACAGCTCATGTGCTCAGTATTACTTACTTCTTAAAAAATACTACTCGCATGATTTATCTTCTTTTGCCTGTTAGATATTTGCCAGGCTTTATGTATATATTTCATAAATTCTATTGTACTTGTTTTCTTGTAATTGGTTCAATCGTAAATGTACTTTGAACTTTGAAAATGATTAAAGGGTGTGGAATTAAAGTAGTTACAATGAAGGAACATAAATGACTGGGAGACGTATGATACCAGTATTCCCAGTGATGATGTGAGGGAACAAATCAGGCATGTGATTCACAACTCTCACTTGATTCTGGATTAGGACGTTGTTGCTGAAAACTTGCTCCCAGTCTGAGATAAATTGGTTACAGATGTAACATCAGAGTTTGGTTGGACGCCACATAACATCCGTGGCGTTGACTTTCACCGGTAGAAGCAGAAACTATCCATCAGTTGGACCTTCTCTTCCTTTCCTAGTCAAGATGAATTCTGAGTCAGCGATTCAGTTGTGAACTGAATTTGAGGTCTGGAAGGTACAGGGTTAATATGAGGGGTGATTGCTTCATCCCACTTCCAGCCTTCCAATGTGTTTCAAAGGTACAATTTAATGTCAGAGAAAGGTATACAATATACATCCTGAAATGCTTTTCCTTCACAACCATCCATGAAAACAGAGAAGTGCCCCTGTCCCTGGCTCCTTCTGCTCTGTGTCAGTGAACCGAATCCAACTTGGGAGCTGGGGAATTGGTGCAGGAAGGAAATGAGCAATATTTAATGTTTTGAATCAGCCGACCTGAGTGTATCCACAAGAACCAACTAGGATCGTTCCATTGCTTTGAGAAATAATGAAGGAGTTCTGTCAGTGGTCAGAAGGAGGCTGATTATTTAGTGAGTTTCTCAATGTCTTTTGGAGGCATACAGTCATTGTCAGTCTGAGAGAGTGCATTCCCAGTGCTACGCAGAAAATCCAGGACTTTCCTTCCATCCTGGACAACGAGTAGAACGATCATTAACACATCTGTGTTCAGTTCTGGTCACCTCAGTACAGGAAGGATGTGGATACTATAGAGAGAGTGCAGAGGACATTTACAAGGATGTTGCCTGGATTGGGGAGCATGCCTTATGAGAATAGGTTGAGTGAACTTGGCCTTTTCTGCTTGGAGTGAAGGAGGATGAGGGGTGACCTGACAGAGGTGTACAAGATGATGAGAGGCACTGATTGTGTGAATAGACTTTTTCCCAGGGCTGAAATGGCTAACGTGAAGGGGTATAGTGTTAGGGTGCTTGGAAATAGGTACCGAGGGGATGTCACGGATAAGTTTTACACACAGAGAGTGGTGGGTGCATGGAATGCACTGCCAGCAATGCTGATGGAGGTGGATACAATCGGGTCTTTTAAGAGGCTTTTAGATAGTTACATGGATCTTAGAAAAATAGGGGGCTACATGTTAGGGAAATTCTAGGCAGTTTCCAGAGTAGGTTACATGAATGGCACAACATTGTGGGCCGAAGGGCCTGTAATGTGCCAAGTTCTATGTTTAACACAAAGAGCTGAAGATGCAGGTTTCAGCCGAGTCTCCACTGGTGTCACTACATCGGTGAGGTTGAGGGCTGTGCAGACAGCGTGTTCCAAAAGCTGTCTACCTCACAGTTTTAGCAGCAAGGAATGCAAGAGTACGGGACAGAAAGGGACAATGAGGATGATAGGGCAGGTATCCACTGGGTGCATCATAATCTCAACTGCTTGTAATTACAGCGGTTCCCCAAATGACACAGCCAAGACTTTGGCATAGGGTGTGTCTAAGCTGAACTGGACGGCATAACAGTGATTTCAGTATTTAAGGGGAAGGTGTTGGGGATTGGAAGGTGGACAGTAGGTGGTGTGTGCGGGGGGGGAAAGGGAAGGGTGTGGGCAGCAGAGGCAGAGGTTGAGAGTCCAGGGCCTGTAAGTGGCTTATGCTGAGGTTGGAGGCCTGACTGCGTGGGGAGTTGGGGGGGATGGGGTGGATATTTCTAGCAAAGGGCCTAGTCTTTGCAGTTGCAGAGGTAGTTTTAATTTTTGCAGATGTTGTCTTGTTCTGAATCAGAATCAGGTTTATTATCACCGGCATGTGTTGTGAAATTTAACTTCTGTTAAGCTGCTGTGCTGTTGCCATTGTTTTGAACATAGTGGCCTTGCTATTTTGGCGCCAGAGTGCGTGGGCTGGTTCTAGCACATCAGGTTGCGTTAGTCGTTAATGGAAATGAATGTTTCACCGAATGTTTCGATGTACATGTGATAAGTTAGCCTGAATCCGAACCTAGGCGTTTTTGAGGCTCCAGTTGACTCCAGGCTGGTGTCTTCACTGAGGATATCATCGATGACATGGAGTAGCTGTGGGACCTTCTCAGGAGGGAAGAGCAGAGATTCCAGAGGCATGGGCAAAAAGGAAGGAGTCATGTAACTGTACCACAGAGAGCTGGGGACGAGCTGAGAAGCAAGATCTCACTATGATTAATATCCAGATCACCATCCCTGTCATATCCCAAAGAGTGCAGGTTAGAACAAGTGAGTTAGTGGTCCATGATGGAAAGTGTCCTCCACGAGAACCACAACCTTGTCGTAGGGTTTGGGGGCTTGCGTGCCTCAATGACCCGGAGAGCTACGCTGGCTGGAGTCAGGGCCTTATGCTTAGGCTCTCGGAAGGGTCACCCATGCCGAACAGGTCAAAGGGTAGAGGGCAGGCCGAGTGGTCCACCAGTCTGCCAGGTGTGGGGGCTCAGCTCAGAGCTAACAAACCTGACTGGCCAAAAATAAAATTGCTATGGAAACAGCAATGAAGAAGCCTTCCATATCTGTGTCTGACAGACAGAGATGGCAGACCTTCATTACCACTGCAAACACCAGCGGTGTGACAGGCATCTGTTGATGGAAAGTGTGGTGAACCGTGGAGGAGAACGAGGACACAAAGACTGACACAATCAATCACAATGTAAAGTACTGGGGGGGTCTTTGAAGTGAATACCCACGTACCCCTGAAGGCAGCAGGCCGAGTGATTGTGGATCCCTGCCTCAAGAGGCCGGGTCGGAGAATACCAGCAGGGAGATGGTGTTCAAGCCTTGTTAGTATACTTGTCAGGTTATAACTAGAGTAATACATATAGCTCAGGATTCCCCGCAGCCTCTCGACCTAGCCAGTTTGTGAACTGTTTAGTGCTTTCAAGACCCAAAATGTCAATTTGCCCACCTGTCAGGTGAGGATTCCCGTAGAATATTGA
The DNA here is from genome assembly GCF_030144855.1 of Hypanus sabinus. Lineage (NCBI taxonomy): Eukaryota > Metazoa > Chordata > Chondrichthyes > Myliobatiformes > Dasyatidae > Hypanus > Hypanus sabinus. Next base: position 147,805,283 of record NC_082710.1, on the reverse strand, counting down.
AATATGCATTAATCAAGTTATAGGTACAGTGGATTTTTGACAGCAATTTTGCCTTTCTGTTCCCGGGGTATTCATCAATTCACCTACATAAACTAGCCATCCAATACAACCATTCACCTATCACTGATCACTGACCCACCACTGACTCCTGGCCATTCAGTGACCCATCACTGACCTCTGACCCACCATTGACTTCTGATCCACCACTGACCCATCACTGACCACTGACCCACCACTGACCTTTGACCCACCACTGACTTCTGACCCAGCACTACCTCTGACTCATCACTGACCTTAACCCACCACTGACCCACCACCAACCTTTGACCCATTACTGCCACCTCTTCAAGAAAGAACCGGGATGCGCTCGGAGTTGGTCCCGGGTGACCGTCAATGCTTCCGCAGATATTGGTGGGGGTATGACTCGAAAGATGGGCTGGCTGAGCGAAATTGAACAGGCAGAAGGAAAGGCTCTGTGATTTCGATTCGAGTATTACCGGATGGCGGGGAGCAGGAGCCCAGAATCTCTAAAGAAGCGACGGGGGCAGACCTGGAAATCGGCGAATGTCGGCAGCCGCCGCCTCCACAAGACGTGTCAGACAGACCAGAAGTAGAAAGCTCGGAAAGAACTCCATTCCGAAAAGAGCCGACGCCTGCGGGACAGAGCTTCCCGCTCTTGCCCGCTGGTTCTCTCGGAACGCGTCGCCCTTGTGACACACATTCCCCTCGAACCGACGACACAGAAGCAGAACATTCAGTTCGTCGTCTTTCTGAGAGGTCTACGGCAAAGTCCGAGCTTCAGCGGTCAGTGGCCACCCTTGTGACCAGATGCCCTGGGTATTCAGGGAAAAAAGCGACCATTTCGTTTCCAAGTGAAGATTTCACAGGACAATGTGATTATCACAAAAACCTACTGTCTGCAACATTTTCTAAGTACAATCCAGTCACTTTTATTCCCCACTGTTTCCCTGATATCCTACACTTCACCTCAAAAATATATTAAATTACTTCCAAAATCCTCACACCAGGAGATCTGCAGATGCTGGAAACTCAAGCAACCGACACAAAATGCTGGTGGGACACAGCAGGCCAGGCAGCATCTATGAGGAGAAGCACTCTTGACGTTTTGGGCTGAGACCCTTCGTCAGGACCAACTGACTAACTTACAAAATCCTCAATTGGGTCTTCTTCCACCACATGCCTGATGCCAAATTGTAGATCATGGCAAATTATGTCATGGGAAGCTGCTTTCCTACATCTCCTTCAGTCCCAAAGAATTGATCAAAGTTCTTCTTAAAGGAATTGTGGGGTAGATTAAACCTTTTTTTACACTGGTGGGTGGGGGGGGGGGTGTTAGAACATAGCACGTGGAATATAGAACATAGAACATTGGACCAAAAGGAAAGGACAGGTCCTCAGCCGATGATGATGTGCTATTCCCATTCCATGATCAACCCAGTGCCTCCCTCCTACCTATCACATGTAGTTCTGGTTGCCCCATCACAGCAACTATACGGAGCCTCTGGGGAGGGTCTATTTCCCTTTCACCTACGTCCCTATTGAAGAATCTCGAAGTGTCCTTAACGTACCAGCCTCCGCAGCCACCCCCTGGCAGTGCATCCCATGTACTTACCAGTCTCAGACTCACAACTGAGAGAGAGCCGAGGACACTGGGATGCAGCCTTTAAATGTGTGAACGGGGACGTGAGACGGTGAGACCAAAGGTGCAGTGAATAGTTAGCAGGTAGAGCGGAAGTCAAGGTTCAGGAAGGAGGAAGACATATCAGGAGCAGCCGACATTTCATCATCAGAGGAGATATAAGACCATAGGACATAGGAGCAGAACAGGCCATTCGGCCCATCGAGTCTGCTCTGCCATTCCACCGTGGCTGATCTATTTTCCCTCTCTACCCCATTCTCTTGCCTTCTCCCAGAAACTTTAACACTCTTACTAATTAAGTACCTGTCAACCCCTGCTTTAAATATACCCAATGACATGTCCTCCACAGACATCAACGGCAATGAACTCCACACATTCACCATCCTATGGCTAACGAAGTTCCTTCTCATCTCTGTTTTAAAAGGACATCCTTGTATTCTGGGGCTGTGCCTTTCGGTTCTAGACTCACCCAATATTGGAAACATTCTCTGCAAGTCCACTCTGTCAATATTTGATGGGCTTCAATGTTGTCGTCCCCCCCCCCCCACACCCCCATTTCTTCTAAACTACAGTGAGTACAGGCCCAGGGCCACCAAACACTCCTCAAACATTAACCCTTTCAGTCCCAGGATCAGTCTTGGAAACCTCCTCTGAACTCTCTCCAATGTCAGCACATTCTTTCCTTGATAAGAGGCCTAAAACTGCTCACAATATTTCAAATGTGCTCTGGCCAACGCTTTAAAAGCCCAGCTTTATAAATGATAGAGATGGAGAGAATGGAAGAATGGGGTTTTTGGTATCTCGGTGGAGGTAAGTCTAATATAATATGGATGGTTGCTGAGAGCTTTTCATTCTGGTGGAGATGAAAGAGATTTAAAAAGGGGAAGGGAAGTGTTCCCCTTGGGCCACGTCAACATCAGAGCGGAGTGAAAGGAAGCAAAGGTAAACGGGGTTTGATTTGTGTATGAGTGTAGAAAGCCGAAGCAATTAAATCATCAATATGTTAGAGCAAGGGCTGAGAAGAGATGCTGAAACTGAGACTGACATAAGAACGTCCCTCAGAGAGACAAACACCGTCTGAGCCCGTGCGAGCCGTGTTGATTGCAGGTAACCAGCTGGGTGGACTGAAGGTGATCGAGTGTCGAGGCATCAAACGTTCACGGGAAAGATGAGTGAGCTTAGACCAGGGCAGGCAGAGAACAGGGGCATTACTGGTGTAAGCAGGAAGGGTTTGGATAAAGCGCTGTGACAGAGAGGAGACCAAGTTTCTTGTACCAATTTAATCACCTTATGATGCCAAAAAGGGGTTTTCATTGCCAACAAGGCAGAATCAGAAGTATGCTAGAATCCTCACCGTGTACCCAGGTGAGTGGAGTTTCAACGACACAAGAATATCAGTGCCACCCAGTTCAGCACCACCGATGCATCACGATTGCAGTGTGCATCACTGATCTGTATTTACACATCGTCGCTATTCCAAGAGTGACACGTGTGTACGAACCCCTCCTTCAGATAGATACCGGATGGGTTATTGCACTTTTCTGGTGCTTACCTTCCATGTCCTAACGGAGACTTGTCCTCCATGGCAAGGAGGCTTTTAGGCCCATGTAGGTGTTAAGGGCAAGGATTTCCATGGGTAATTGAAGATGCTACGGTTTTCAAAGTTGCCTTTGTGGGCTTCCTCTTGGAAACGGCTTACAATGATGGAGCTCGGACAAGGTGAACTTACTGCAGGTGTCTGATGGCAGGCACGGAAGCTGGCAAAGCAGGAAGACACCCTGCCGATACCGGGAGTGTGGCATTCCAGGGGATTCAGATGTCACCTGTCCTGCAATGAATTTGGAGTGTTTTTCAGAGATATGGTTGGGATTACTTCTCCAGTATTTTAGATTGTTTGCTGTGGGCTGGCCACGTTGCTGAATCATATGCTACTTTGAGGTTCATTTTCTTGCAGGCATTTACAGGAAAATAAAGAAGTTTTGAAAATCTATGCACGAAGACTGAGAGGCGACCAATGTGCCAAGGGCAAATTGTGCTAATTGTATGTTCATAAAACTTGCGTTGTCGATGATGATGATGGCTGGTTCTTTGCTTGTGAAGATCGGGAGGGGAGAAGAGACCTCAGGGGTAAAGGCATGATCATTGGAGACTGCAGAGGCCAATTCTGGATCTGCAGACCCCGGAGCAGTAGGAATACTGGAACAGCTGGGATGTGGGCACCTGTATCTTCAACAGTTCTTCTGGATTCGTCAAAACTCTCGGCTGCTGCATGGATCAGGCTCCTCCGGTGATCTCTGTCCCCGTCACAAGCCAGCTGCTGCCTGGGAGAGCTGCTGCTAAGTTGCTCCTGCGCCGGAAGGTGAGTCTGTAGGTTGTGGAATCGGTTCAGTCGGCTCAGGAGCCTGATGGTTGTAGGATGGTAACTGTTCCTGAACCTCGTGGTGTGATTCCTTGCATTTTTATGCAACGTTGTGTGCATTCTGTGCCGGAACGCTGGAGGCCGTGGTACATTGTGACATTGATAACTGCCTCCCCTGAGACGGCACTAAGCCGTGGAAGGTGATCGATGGGACAGAGGGTGCAGTGCCGAGTGGCACAGGCGACTGGTTTGAAGGACTGTTGCTTTTGGGAGCAAAAATAACAGCAAACAGCAGGAGGAACTCAGAGGGCCGAGCACATCTGTGGAGGCAAAGCCAAGGCTGAGTGCATTGGGCTGATAACTTCTCTCCCTTCACAAACTCTGAGTGACCCGTTCAGTTCCTCCAACTATCTGTTTTATATTTGTTGCTCCAGACAGTAACACCTGTAATCTTTTGTACCTCTATTATGTTTTGAATGTTAGCGTCTGATACTCATCGCGCACTACCTCAAGGTCAGGTTTTTGTTTTAACTATATGTTATGAAACTCCGCTGCAGGCTGTGCTTTTGTTTTCGCTGAAGTTGTCCTTCGGGTTTGTTTTTACTGAAGTTGTACCTACCCGCCATAAAGGACATGTATACATAACACTGCCGGAAAAAAACTGCCAACAAAATCATAAAGGATTCCACCCGCCCTGCTCATAGACTGCTTGATCCAGTCCCATCAGAGAAGAGGCTACGCAAAATCCACGCCAGGACCACCATACTCAAAACAATGACTTCCCCTTCCGTCTGGCTGATCACCACATCCGTCAAATTCTGTTCAAACTTCAGAGCTTTTAAACTTTTTAAACTTCAAAGACCTTTTAAAAATACAGGGGGACACAGTATAATATCACAAATGGGGAACAGGGCTACAAGATACACTGATTCCAGGGAAAAATAAAACACGGAGTTCCAAATGTATTTAAGTAAAAGAGAGAATATGCGTAGAAATACTGTACCGAAGGAAAAACGCACAAAGGCAGAGATACTGATTTTTTTTTTAACATTATTGTATGGTCAGAGGCACATCGGGTTTCCAATGATTCTATAACATCATTTTCATCCATATTTACGGAGAATCTCAAAGCAGATTGGTCAGTGCTGTATTTTAAGAACAGTCTCTTAACCACATACAGTATCTCGATTTGTATTCAGTGATTTTGCTGAGTGCGAGCGGTTCCGGTGCCTGACAGCAGAGGGAGCTCCAACCTCACAGTTCTGAACATGGGCGCCAGCTCCCGATTGGACTCTGACAGTTGTCGCTTGTGATTTCTGACGTCAGCCCTTTCATGCATTATCTGTGGGGCTGGACTGGAGATTAATGGACCATTCTAGGACCATGCTGTTTGGTGGATGAGATTAGATGTGGTGATGGATTCTGTACGTAGTACACCCCAGTTAGGACTCGCCACAAGATGTGAGTGTCACTCATCATAGACCGTCGTTACTTCTCAGGCGAAACTTCCCTTCCAGCCACCCTGGCCGGGAAAGTAGCTCCGTCTACTAGAATGAAAGCAGAAAACGTTGGTAAGACTAAACAGAATAGCAGTGCGCATGGAGAGAAAACGTAACAGATTTAACATACCCCGATAATCTTTGCGAGAAACACAAATCAAACAAATTTTCGGTTGGTAGAACAAAGGGGAAGATCTGAGGAGTGGTACAGCTTCGATAGCACAATTGAAGGCGGTGCTGAAAATGAGAAACTAGGAACAGGAGTAGATTACCAGGCCCTCAAACCTCACCATCCATCTCCTGAACCCTCAACCAGCACCATTCATGGCTGATCTACGCTGGCTGCAACTCCTGTGCCCGTTCACAGCCTTCCACTCCATCTACTGTACCTCCACCTTCAGAGTATCTAATAATGCGGCCTCCACCGCTCGGGGCCAGAATATTCCAGAACTCTGTGCTCCTGGCAGAAGAATAAATGACTGGGAGGGAACGACATGAAATGGGAAATGCGAAACTAGGAGCCTGGAGAATAAAGCTGAAATCTGAAATCCCCATTTGGAGTGGATGAACACCTGCCATCTGTTGGATCTCAGGCCAAGTCTCTCCATGCACCAACCTGCACCTTGTCTATGCCTCTCATTATTCTCAACACTTCCTTACCCTCACTCCTTGCTCTCCTAGGTTCCAAGGAATATAGACCTAGCCTGGCCAAACCCTTCCTTTCACTCTGGCCCTCTAGCCCTGGCAACGTCCTCAGAAACGTTTTTACCATCCTGTCTATCTGTGCCGCCATTTTCAATACCCTTCAGACCCTCTCTCCCTTTACGCTCACCAGTGCTCTGCCATTCATTTTGCAAATGCTGCACTGGTTTGACTTTCCAAAATGCCTGTCCATTTGGCACTCCTCCGACTACCTCCTTAACTAATCAAGATCCCCCCTGTAATCCACTACCTTCTTCACTTAAAGCCTCTCCTAATTTCAAGTCATCTGCGAACTTATTGATGGATCCTTGATCACCTACCTCCAAATGTGTTCAGCAGTCCCAGCGGCAACCCCTCTGTGGCTCCCCACTGGGCACCATTCTGAGAAACAACCTACAACCGCCATCCTACCACAGAGCCAACCTGGAGTCCACCTGACTCGTTCTCCCGGGATTCAATGGGACCCATCCTCGCAGACCAGTCTACCACGTGGTACCTTGTCAAAGACCTTGCTGAAGTCCAAATTAACAACATTCACGTTTTTGGTTACATATTGAAAAAACAAAACTCAGCTAGCTTGATCATGCATGAAAAGGTAAAATACGAGGGCAGGCTAGCCAAGAATATAAAGTTTTTTTCAGTTATATGAAGAGTAAATGGGAGGTGAAAGCAGATCTTGGACCACTGGAAAACGATGCTGGTGAGGTTGTAATGAAAGACAATGAAATGGCAGATGACGTAAATGGGTACTTGGCATCTGTCCTCACTGTGGAAGACACTAGCAGTGTGCCAGAGGTTTGTGAGCGTCAAGGAGCAGGAGAGAGTGCCATTGCTCTTATGAAGAAAAAAGTGCCAGGCAAACTCAAAGGTCTTAAGGTGGATAAGTCACCTGGACCAGATGGACTACATCCCAGAGTCCTGAGAGAGGTGGCTGAAGAGGTGACAGATGCATTGGTTGTGATCTTTCAAGAATCACTTGACTCTGGCATGGTTCTGGAGGACTGGAAGATTGCAAATGTCACTCCACTCTTTAAAAAGGGAGGAAGGCAAAAGAAAGGAAATTATAGCTCAGTTGACCTAACCTCAGTGGTTGGGAAAGTGTTGGAGTCTATTATTAAGAATGAGGTTTTGGGGTACTTGGAAACTATTGATAAAATAAGTCAAAGTCAGCATGGTTTCTGTGAAGGGAAATCTTATCTGACAAATCTTTTAGAATTCTTTGAGGAAGTGACAAGCAGGGTGGACAAAGGAGAGGCAGTGGATGTCATTTACTTGGATTTTCAGAAGGTGTTAGATAAGCTGCCACACATGAGTCTGCTTAACAAGATAGAATCCTATGGCATTACAGGAAAGATACTGGCATGGATAGCAGAATGGCTGACAGTCAGGAGGCAGCGAGTGGGAATAAAAGGGGCCTTTTCTGGTTGGCTACCAGTGACTAGTGGTGTTCCTCTGGGGTCAATTTTAGGAGTGCTATTTTTCACATTGTTTGTCAGTGATTTAGATAATGGAATTGATTGCTTTGTGGCAAGGTTTGCGAATGATACGAAGATAGGTGGAGGGGTAGGTAGTGCTGAGGAAGCAATATGATGGCAGCAGGACTTAGACAAATTGGAAGAATGGGCAAAAAAGTGGCAGATGGAATACAATGTTGAGAAATGCAGGATAATGCATTTTGGTAAAAGGAACAATAGTGTAGACAGTTATCTAAATAGGGAGAAGATTCAAATATCAGAGGCGCAGAGGTACTTAGCAGTCCACATGCAAGACTCCCAGAAGGTTAATTTACAGGTTGGTTTTGTGGCCAAGAAGGGAAATGTAATGTTAGCATTTATTACAAGGTGAATAGAATATAAAAGCAAGGAGATAGTGCTGAGCCTTTATAAGACACCAGTCGGGCTGCACTTAGAGTATTGTCAAACGTTTTGGGCCCCCATATCTCAGAAAGGATGTGTTGTCATTGGAGGGTCCAGAGGAGGTTCACGAGGATGATTCCAGGAATGAAGGGGTTAACATATGAGGAGTGTTTTGTGCCTGGACTCACTGGAATTTAGAAGAATGTGTGGGGATCTCACTGAAACCCGCCGAATGGTGAAAGGACGAGATAGGGTGGATGTGGAGAGGATGTTTCCTCTGGTGGGGGGGGGGGGTCTTGAACTAGAGGGCAGAGCTTCAAAATTGAGGAGTGACCCTTTACAACAGAAGGAAGAAGGGATTTTTTTTAGCCAGAGAGTAGTAAATCTGTGGAATGCCCTGGCACGGGCTGTGGCGGAGGTCAAGTCCCTGGGTATATTTAAGGCAGAAGTTAATGGTGTCCTGATCGTCAGGGTATCAAGGGATATGGTGAGAAGACAGGTGTATGGGGTTGAGTGGGATCCAGGATCAGCCATGATGGAATGGGCTGAATGGACTAATTCTGCTCCTATCTCTTATGGTCTTACACTCTTAAGCATGACTTCCTGTGCTTAAAGCCACGCTGACTCCTCCTCATCAGACTCCATCCATGCAGATTCTGGCAGGTCTGCTCACTCAGGATCCCCTCCCACTGCTACAGGCAGACCGTCCTGTAGCTCCCTGGCGGGACCTCACTATACTGCTTAAGGAGCAGACACCATCCAGTCTTTGGGAACTTTATCACTGGCTAACGAGACAAATATCTCCTCAAAGGGCTTCACAGTTTCCTCTCTAGCGCCCCCCCCCCCCCCCCACAAAGTCTGAGGTTGTCCTTGGTCAAGCCCTGGAGGACTGTCCGCCCTAATATTCCGTATGGCTGCAAGTACCTCCTCCTTGGAAAAATGAGTATCCTCCAAAACATCTCCACTCATTTCCCTTTTCTCTTCAGCAAGGTATCCGAGGTCATTCATTTTGCGGGAGAAAGTAGGAGCAGGGAGTATCTTTCCAACGATGACAGACTGAAAGGTTGGGGATCACAGGGAGCTAGAGAAACACTACAAAATTAACTGCAACCAGTTCACAAGGTGAAGAGTATATTGCACTTTACCGCATTAGTATGGAACCATTCAAGTAAAGAAATCTGTTTTTCAGTAACACAGAAATCTGGCATGACTGTATCTGGAACATCATACAGCCCTGATCTCTCTGTTCAGAAGGATATACTCGAGCTGAGGGAGTGCAAAAGCTGGCTGACGCCGTGGATGAAGGGCTAGGCATTGGAGAAGAGATTGTGCAGGCTGCACTCTCCACAGTTTAGAAGCTTGAGAGAGTCACAGTTTCTAAACTCCCGAGGGCCTGGACTGCAGATTGGTTATTTCCCATAGCTGGAGTGTCTGGAACCAGCGCTTACAATCTCCAAGTAAGTACCCGGCAATCCAGAAGAGAAATGAGCAAAAATCTCTTCACTTGGTAACTGGAGAATCATGGGGACTTTCGATGCACGAGGCTTTGTGGCTATTACTGTGTGGCTCGCTGTGGCGGGTGGGTCAACCTCATTGCCTTGTGTCACGTCCCCCTCGATGAATGGTAGTGATATCGGAGGACGGTATCCTGCTTTTGCGTTTATGGATTGTCGACTTTTTCAGAATTATGACTTATATTCTGTGTTTTTTCATCAGCCATTTCTTTTTTATTTTGCTGTGCGAGGGGAGGGTGATTGGGGGCTGATGTTTCTGTGTTAGGTTAGTTCTCTTTGTACAGGAGAGAGGGTGTTCGGGGGTTGACATTCCATTTTCTGTAGAGGAGGGGAATCGGGGTTGATGATCTGTTTTGTGTAGGGGAGGGGGATCGGGGTTGATGATCTGTTTTGTGTAGGGGAGGGGGATCGGGGTTGATGGTCTGTTTTGTGTAGGGGAGGGGGATCGGGGTTGATGATCTGTTTTGTGTAGGGGAGGGGGATCGGGGTTGATGGTCTGTTTTGTGTAGGGGAGGGGGATCGGGGTTGATGATCTGTTTTGTGTACGGGAGGGGGATCGAGGTTGATGATCTGTTTTGTTTAGGGGAGGGGATCGGGGTTAATGATCTGTTTTGTGTAGGGGAGGGGGATCGGGATTGATGATCTGTTTTGTGTAGGGGAGGGGGATCGGGATTGATGATCTGTTTTGTGTAGGGGAGGGGGATTGGGGTTGATGATCTGTTTTGTGTAGGGGAGGGGGATCGGGGTTGATGATCTGTTTTGTGTAGGGGAGGGGGATTGGGGTTGATGATCTGTTTTGTGTAGGGGAGGGGGATCGGGGTTGATGATCTGTTTTGTGTAGGGGAGGGGGATCGGGATTGATGATCTGTTTGGTGGGGGAGGGGGATCGGGGTTGATGATCTGGTTTGTGTAAGGGTGGGGGATCGGGGTTAATGATCTGTTTTGTGTAGGGGAGGGGTATCGGGGTTGATGTTTTGTGAAGGGGAGGGGGATCGGGGTTGATGATCTGTTTTGTGTAGGGCAGGGGTATCGGGGTTGATGATGTTTTGTGTAGGGGAGGGGGATCGGGGTTGATGATCTGTTTTGTGTAGGGGAGGGGGATTGGGTTTGATTATCTGTTTTGTGTAGGGGAGGGAGATCGGGGTTAACGATCTGTTTCATGTAGGGGAGGGGTATAGGGGTTGATGATCTGTTTTGTGTAGGGGAGGGGGATCGGGGTTAGTGATCTGTTTTGTGTAGAGGAGGGGGATCGGGGTTGATGATCTGTTTTGTGTAGGGGATGGCGATCGGGGTTGATGATCTGTATTGTGTAGAGGAGGGGGATCGGGGTTGATGATGTTTTATTTAGCGAAGGGGGATTGGGGTTAATGATCTGTTTTGTGTAGAGGAGGGGGATCGGGGTTGATGATCTGTTTTATGTAGGGGAGGGGGATCGGGGTTGATGATCTGTTTTGTGTAAGGGTGGGGGATCGGGGTTGATGATCTGTTTTGTTTAGGGTAGGGGGATCGGGGTTGATGATCTGTTTTGGTTAAGGGAGGGGGATCGGTGTTAATGATCTGTTTTGTTTAAGGGAGGGGGATCGGGGTTGGTGATCTGTTTTGTGTAGGGGAGGGGGATCGGGGTTAGTGATCTGTTTTGTGTAGAGGAGGGGGATCGGGGTTGATGATCTGTTTTGTGTAGGGGATGGCGATCGGGGTTGATGACCTGTATTGTGTAGAGGAGGGGGATCGGGATTGATGATGTTTTGTTTAGCGAAGGGGGATTGGGGTTAATGATCTGTTTTGTGTAGAGGAGGGGGATCGGGGTTGATGATCTGTTTTGTGTAGGGGAGGGGGATCGGGGTTGATGATCTGTTTTGTGTAGGGGAGGGGGATCGGGGTTAGTGATCTGTTTTGTGTAGAGGAGGGGGATCGGGGTTGATGATCTGTTTTGTGTAGGGGATGGCGATCGGGGTTGATGATCTGTATTGTGTAGAGGAGGGGGATCGGGGTTGATGATGTTTTGTTTAGCGAAGGGGGATTGGGGTTAATGATCTGTTTTGTGTAGAGGAGGGGGATCGGGGTTGATGATCTGTTTTGTGTAGGGGAGGGGGATCGGGGTTGATGATCTGTTTTATGTAGGGGAGGGGGATCGGGGTTGATGATCTGTTTTGTTTAAGGGAGGGGGATCGGGGTTGATGATCTGTTTTGTTTAGGGAAGGGGGATCGGGGTTAATGATCTGTTTCATGTAGGGGAGGGGGATCGGGATTGGTGATCTGTTTTGTTTAAGGGAGGGAGATCGGGGTTAATGATCTGTTTTGTGCAGGGGAGGGGGATCGGGGTTAATGACCTGTTTTGTGTAGGGGAGGGGGATCGGGGTTGATGATGTTTTGTGTAGGGGAGGGGGATCGGGATTGGTGATCTGTTTTGTTTAAGGGAGGGGGATCGGGGTTAATGATCTGTTTTGTGTAGGGGAGGGGGATCGGGGTTAATGATCTGTTTTGTGTAGGGGAGGGGGATCGGGATTAATGATCTGTTTTGTGTAGGGGAGGGGGATCGGGGTTGATGATCTGTTTTGTGTAGGGGAGGGGGATCGGGGTTAATGATCTGTTTTGTGTAGGGGAGGGGGTTCGGGGTTGATGATGTTTTGTGTAGGGGAGGGGGATTGGGTTAATGATCTGTTTTGTGTAGGGGAGGGGGATCGGGGTTGATGATCTGCTTTGTGTAGGGGAGGGGGATCGGTGTTGTTGATGTTCTGTGTAGGGGAAGGGGATCGGGGTTGATGATCTGTTATGTGTAGGGGAGGGGATCGGGGTTAATGATCTGTTTTGTGTAGAGCAGGGGGATTGCGGTTGATGATCTGTTTTGTGTAGAGGAGGGGGATTGAGGTTGATGATCTGTTTTGTGTAGGGGAGGGGTATCGGGGTTAATGATCTGTTTTGTGTAGGGGAGGAGGATCGGGGTTGATGATCTGTTATGTGTAGGGGAGGGGGATCGGGGTTAATGATCTGTTCTGTGTAGAGGAGGGGGATTGAGTTTGATGATCTGTTTCATGTAGGGGAGGGGGATCGGGGTTGATGATCTGTTTTGTGTTGGGGAGGGGGATCGGGGTTGATGATCTGTTTTGTGTAGGGGAGGGGGATCGGGGTTGATGATCTGTTTTGTGTAGAGGAGGCGGATCAGGGTTAATGATCTGTTTTGTGTTGGGGAGGGTGATCAGGGTTAATGACCTGTTTTGTGTAGGGGAGGGGGATCGGGGTTGATGATGTTTTGTTTAGGGAAGGGGGATCGGGGTTGATGATTTGTTTTGTGTAGAGGAGGCGGATCAGGGTTAATGATCTGTTTTGTGTTGGGGAGGGTGATCAGGGTTAATGACCTGTTTTGTGTTGGGGAGGGTGATCAGGGTTAATGACCTGTTTTGTGTAGGGGAGGGGGATCGGGGTTGATGATGTTTTGTTTAGGGAAGGGGGATCGGGGTTGATGATCTGTTTTGTGTAGGGGAGGGGGATCGGGGTTAGTGATCTGTTTTGTGTAGCGGAGGGGGATCGGGGTTAATGATCTGTTTTGTGTAGAGGAGGGGGATCGGGGTTGATGATCTGTTTTGTGTAGGGGATGGCGATCGGGGTTGATGACCTGTATTGTGTAGAGGAGGGGGATCGGGATTGATGATGTTTTGTTTAGCGAAGGGGGATTGGGGTTAATGATCTGTTTTGTGTAGAGGAGGGGGATCAGGGTTGATGATCTGTTTTGTGTAGGGGAGGGGGATCGGGGTTGATGATCTGTTTTGTGTAGGGGAGGGGGATCGGGGTTAGTGATCTGTTTTGTGTAGAGGAGGGGGATCGGGGTTGATGATCTGTTTTGTGTAGGGGATGGCGATCGGGGTTGATGATCTGTATTGTGTAGAGGAGGGGGATCGGGGTTGATGATGTTTTGTTTAGCGAAGGGGGATTGGGGTTAATGATCTGTTTTGTGTAGAGGAGGGGGATCGGGGTTGATGATCTGTTTTGTGTAGGGGAGGGGGATCGGGGTTGATGATCTGTTTTATGTAGGGGAGGGGGATCGGGGTTGATGATCTGTTTTGTTTAAGGGAGGGGGATCGGGGTTGATGATCTGTTTTGTTTAGGGAAGGGGGATCGGGGTTAATGATCTGTTTCATGTAGGGGAGGGGGATCGGGATTGGTGATCTGTTTTGTTTAAGGGAGGGAGATCGGGGTTAATGATCTGTTTTGTGCAGGGGAGGGGGATCGGGGTTAATGACCTGTTTTGTGTAGGGGAGGGGGATCGGGGTTGATGATGTTTTGTGTAGGGGAGGGGGATCGGGATTGGTGATCTGTTTTGTTTAAGGGAGGGGGATCGGGGTTAATGATCTGTTTTGTGTAGGGGAGGGGGATCGGGGTTAATGATCTGTTTTGTGTAGGGGAGGGGGATCGGGATTAATGATCTGTTTTGTGTAGGGGAGGGGGATCGGGGTTGATGATCTGTTTTGTGTAGGGGAGGGGGATCGGGGTTAATGATCTGTTTTGTGTAGGGGAGGGGGTTCGGGGTTGATGATGTTTTGTGTAGGGGAGGGGGATTGGGTTAATGATCTGTTTTGTGTAGGGGAGGGGGATCGGGGTTGATGATCTGCTTTGTGTAGGGGAGGGGGATCGGTGTTGTTGATGTTCTGTGTAGGGGAAGGGGATCGGGGTTGATGATCTGTTATGTGTAGGGGAGGGGATCGGGGTTAATGATCTGTTTTGTGTAGAGCAGGGGGATTGCGGTTGATGATCTGTTTTGTGTAGAGGAGGGGGATTGAGGTTGATGATCTGTTTTGTGTAGGGGAGGGGTATCGGGGTTAATGATCTGTTTTGTGTAGGGGAGGAGGATCGGGGTTGATGATCTGTTATGTGTAGGGGAGGGGGATCGGGGTTAATGATCTGTTCTGTGTAGAGGAGGGGGATTGAGTTTGATGATCTGTTTCATGTAGGGGAGGGGGATCGGGGTTGATGATCTGTTTTTTGTTGGGGAGGGGGATCGGGGTTGATGATCTGTTTTGTGTAGGGGAGGGGGATCGGGGTTGATGATCTGTTTTGTGTAGAGGAGGCGGATCAGGGTTAATGATCTGTTTTGTGTTGGGGAGGGTGATCAGGGTTAATGACCTGTTTTGTGTAGGGGAGGGGGATCGGGGTTGATGATGTTTTGTTTAGGGAAGGGGGATCGGGGTTGATGATTTGTTTTGTGTAGAGGAGGCGGATCAGGGTTAATGATCTGTTTTGTGTTGGGGAGGGTGATCAGGGTTAATGACCTGTTTTGTGTAGGGGAGGGGGATCGGGGTTGATGATGTTTTGTTTAGGGAAGGGGGATCGGGGTTGATGATCTGTTTTGTGTAGGGGAGGGGGATCGGGGTTAGTGATCTGTTTTGTGTAGGGGAGGGGGATCGGGGTTAATGATCTGTTTTGTGTAGAGGAGGGGGATCGGGGTTGATGATCTGTTTTGTGTAGAATAGGGGGATCGAGGTTAATGATCTGTTTTGTGTAGGGGAGGCGGATCGGGTTTAATGATCTGTTTTGTGTAGGGGAGGGGGATCGGGGTTGATGATCTGTTTTGTGTAGGGGAGGGGGATCGGGTTTAATGATCTGTTTTGTGTAGGGGAGGGGGATCGGGGTTGATGATCTGTTTTGTGTAGGGGAGGGGGATCAGGGTTAATGATCTGTTTTGTGTAGGGGAGGGGGATCGGGTTTAATGATCTGTTTTGTGTAGGGGAGGGGGATCGGGGTTGATGATCTGTTTTGGTTAGGGGAGGGGGATCGGTGTTGATGATGTTTTGTGTGGGGGAGGGGTATCGAGGTTGATGATCTGTTTTGTGTGGGGGAGGGGTATCGAGGTTGATAATCTGTTTTGTGTAGGGGAGGGGGATCGGGGTTGATGATCTGTTTTGTTTAGGGGAGGTGGATCGGGGTTGATGATCTGTTTTGTGTTGGGGAGGGGGATCGGGGTTGATGATCTGTTTCTTGTAGGGGAGGGGGATCGGGGTTGATGATGTTTAGTGTAGGGGAGGGGGATCGGGTTGATGATCTGTTTTGTGTAGGGGAGGGGGATCGGGGTTAATGATCTGTTTTGTGTAGGGGAGGGGGATCGGGGTTAATGATCTGTTTTGTGTAGGGGAGGGGGATCGGGATTGATGATCTGTTTTGTGTAGGGGAGGGGGATCGGAATTGATGATCTGTTTTGTGTAGCAGAGGGGGATTGGGGTTGATGATCTGTTTTGTGTTGGGGAGGGGGATCGGGGTTGATGATCTGTTTTGTGTAGGGGAGGGGGATCGGGGTTGATGATCTGTTTTGTGTAGGGGAGGGGGATCGGGGTTGATGATCTGTTTTGTGTAGGAGAGGGGGATCGGGGTTGATGATCTGTTTTGTGTAGGGGAGGGGGATTGGGGTTGATGATCTGTTTTGTGTAGGGGAGGGGGATCGGGGTTGATGATCTGTTTTGTGTAGGGGAGGGGGATTGGGGTTCATGATCTGTTTTGTGTAGGGGAGGGGGATTGGGGTTGATGATCTGTTTTGTGTAGGGGAGGGGGATCGGGGTTGATGATGTTTTGTGAAGGGGAGGGGGATCGGGGTTGATGATCTGTTTTGTGTAGGGGAGGGGGATTTGGTTTGATGATCTGTTTTGTGTAGGGGAGGGGGATCGGGGTTAACGATCTGTTTTGTTTAAGGGAGGGGGATCGGGGTTGATGATCTGTTTTGTGTAGGGGAGGGGGATCGGGATTAATGATCTGTTTTGTGTAGGGGAGGGGGATCGGGGTTGATGATCTGTTTTGTGTAGGGGAGGGGGATCGGGGTTAATGATCTGTTTTGTGTAGGGGAGGGGGATCGGGGTTGATGATGTTTTGTGTAGGGGAGGGGGATTGGGTTAATGATCTGTTTTGAGTAGGGGAGGGGGATCGGGGTTGATGATCTGTTTTGTGTAGGGGAGGGGGATCGGGGTTGATGATGTTTTGTGTAGGGGAGGGGGATTGGGTTAATGATCTGTTTTGTGTAGGGGAGGGTGATCGGGGTTGATGATCTGCTTTGTGTACGGGAGGGAGATCGGGGTTGATGATCTGTTTTGTGTAGGGGAGGGGGATCGGGGTTAATGATCTGTTTTGTGTAGGGGAGGGGGTTCGGGGTTGATGATGTTTTGTGTAGGGGAGGGGGATTTGGTTAATGATCTGTTTTGTGTAGGGGAGGGGGATCGGGGTTGATGATCTGCTTTGTGTAGGGGAGGGGGGTCGGTGTTGTTGATGTTCTGTGTAGGGGAAGGGGATCGGGGTTGATGATCTGTTATGTGTAGGGGAGGGGGATCGGGGTTAATGATCTGTTTTGTGTAGAGGAGGGGGATTGAGGTTGATGATCTGTTTTGTGTAGAGGAGGGGGATTGAGGTTGATGATCTGTTTTGTGTAGGGGAGGGGGATCGGGATTAATGATCTGTTTTGTGTAGGGGAGGGGGATCGGGGTTGATGATCTGTTTTGTGTAGGGGAGGGGGATCGGGGTTAATGATCTGTTTTGTGTAGGGGAGGGGGATCGGGGTTGATGATGTTTTGTGTAGGGGAGGGGGATTGGGTTAATGATCTGTTTTGAGTAGGGGAGGGGGATCGGGGTTGATGATCTGTTTTGTGTAGGGGAGGGGGATCGGGGTTGATGATGTTTTGTGTAGGGGAGGGGGATTGGGTTAATGATCTGTTTTGTGTAGGGGAGGGGGATCGGGGTTGATGATCTGCTTTGTGTAGGGGAGGGAGATCGGGGTTGATGATCTGTTTTGTGTAGGGGAGGGGGATCGGGGTTGATGATGTTTTGTGTAGGGGAGGGGGATTGGGTTAATGATCTGTTTTGTGTAGGGGAGGGGGATCGGGGTTGATGATCTGCTTTGTGTAGGGGAGGGAGATCGGGGTTGATGATCTGTTTTGTGTAGGGGAGGGGGATCGGGGTTAATGATCTGTTTTGTGTAGGGGAGGAGGATCGGGGTTGATGATCTGTTATGTGTAGGGGAGGGGGATCGGGGTTAATGATCTGTTCTGTGTAGAGGAGGGGGATTGAGGTTGATGATCTGTTTCATGTAGGGGAGGGGGATCGGGGTTGATGATCTGTTTTGTGTTGGGGAGGGGGATCAGGGTTGATGATCTGTTTTGTGTAGGGGAGGGGGATCGGGGTTGATGATCTGTTTTGTGTAGAGGAGGCGGATCAGGGTTAATGATCTGTTTTGTGTTGGGGAGGGTGATCAGGGTTAATGACCTGTTTTGTGTAGGGGAGGGGGATCGGGGTTGATGATGTTTTGTTTAGGGAAGGGGGATCGGGGTTGATGATCTGTTTTGTGTAGAGGAGGCGGATCAGGGTTAATGATCTGTTTTGTGTTGGGGAGGGTGATCAGGGTTAATGACCTGTTTTGTGTAGGGGAGGGGGATCGGGGTTGATGATGTTTTGTTTAGGGAAGGGGGATCGGGGTTAATGATCTGTTTTGTGTAGGGGAGGGGGATCGAGGTTAATGATCTGTTTTGTGTAGGGGAGGCGGATCGGGTTTAATGATCTGTTTTGTGTAGAGGAGGGGGATCGGGGTTGATGATCTGTTTTGTGTAGGGGAGGGGGATCGGGTTTAATGATCTGTTTTGTGTAGGGGAGGGGGATCGGGGTTGATGATCTGTTTTGTGTAGGGGAGGGGAATCGGGGTTGATGATCTGTTTTGTGTAGGGGAGGGGGATCGGGGTTGATGATCTGTTTTGTTTAAGGGAGGGGGATCGGGGTTGATGATCTGTTTTGTTTAGGGAAGGGGGATCGGGGTTGATGATCTGTTTTGGCTAAGGGAGGGGGATCGGTGTTAATGATCTGTTTTGTTTAAGGGAGGGGGATCGGGGTTGATGATCTGTTTTGTTTAAGGGAGGGGGATCGGGGTTAATGATCTGTTTCATGTAGGGGAGGGGGATCGGGATTGGTGATCTGTTTTGTTTAAGGGAGGGAGATCGGGGTTAATGATCTGTTTTGTGCAGGGGAGGGGGATCGGGGTTAATGACCTGTTTTGTGTAGGGGAGGGGGATCGGGGTTGATGATGTTTTGTGTAGGGGAGGGGGATCGGGGTTGATGATCTGTTTTGTGTAGGGGAGGGGGATCGGGATTGGTGATCTGTTTTGTTTAAGGGAGGGGGATCGGGGTTAATGATCTGTTTTGTGTAGGGGAGGGGGATCGGGGTTAATGATCTGTTTTGTGTAGGGGAGGGGGATCGGGATTAATGATCTGTTTTGTGTAGGGGAGGGGGATCGGGGTTGATGATCTGTTTTGTGTAGGGGAGGGGGATCGGGGTTAATGATCTGTTTTGTGTAGGGGAGGGGGATCGGGGTTGATGATGTTTTGTGTAGGGGAGGGGGATTGGGTTAATGATCTGTTTTGAGTAGGGGAGGGGGATCGGGGTTGATGATCTGTTTTGTGTAGGGGAGGGGGATCGGGGTTGATGATGTTTTGTGTAGGGGAGGGGGATTGGGTTAATGATCTGTTTTGTGTAGGGGAGGGGGATCGGGGTTGATGATCTGCTTTGTGTACGGGAGGGAGATCGGGGTTGATGATCTGTTTTGTGTAGGGGAGGGGGATCGGGGTTAATGATCTGTTTTGTGTAGGGGAGGGGGTTCGGGGTTGATGATGTTTTGTGTAGGGGAGGGGGATTTGGTTAATGATCTGTTTTGTGTAGGGGAGGGGGATCGGGGTTGATGATCTGCTTTGTGTAGGGGAGGGGGGTCGGTGTTGTTGATGTTCTGTGTAGGGGAAGGGGATCGGGGTTGATGATCTGTTATGTGTAGGGGAGGGGGATCGGGGTTAATGATCTGTTTTGTGTAGAGGAGGGGGATTGAGGTTGATGATCTGTTTTGTGTAGAGGAGGGGGATTGAGGTTGATGATCTGTTTTGTGTAGGGGAGGGGGATCGGGATTAATGATCTGTTTTGTGTAGGGGAGGGGGATCGGGGTTGATGATCTGTTTTGTGTAGGGGAGGGGGATCGGGGTTAATGATCTGTTTTGTGTAGGGGAGGGGGATCGGGGTTGATGATGTTTTGTGTAGGGGAGGGGGATTGGGTTAATGATCTGTTTTGAGTAGGGGAGGGGGATCGGGGTTGATGATCTGTTTTGTGTAGGGGAGGGGGATCGGGGTTGATGATGTTTTGTGTAGGGGAGGGGGATTGGGTTAATGATCTGTTTTGTGTAGGGGAGGGGGATCGGGGTTGATGATCTGCTTTGTGTAGGGGAGGGAGATCGGGGTTGATGATCTGTTTTGTGTAGGGGAGGGGGATCGGGGTTGATGATGTTTTGTGTAGGGGAGGGGGATTGGGTTAATGATCTGTTTTGTGTAGGGGAGGGGGATCGGGGTTGATGATCTGCTTTGTGTAGGGGAGGGAGATCGGGGTTGATGATCTGTTTTGTGTAGGGGAGGGGGATCGGGGTTAATGATCTGTTTTGTGTAGGGGAGGAGGATCGGGGTTGATGATCTGTTATGTGTAGGGGAGGGGGATCGGGGTTAATGATCTGTTCTGTGTAGAGGAGGGGGATTGAGGTTGATGATCTGTTTCATGTAGGGGAGGGGGATCGGGGTTGATGATCTGTTTTGTGTTGGGGAGGGGGATCAGGGTTGATGATCTGTTTTGTGTAGGGGAGGGGGATCGGGGTTGATGATCTGTTTTGTGTAGAGGAGGCGGATCAGGGTTAATGATCTGTTTTGTGTTGGGGAGGGTGATCAGGGTTAATGACCTGTTTTGTGTAGGGGAGGGGGATCGGGGTTGATGATGTTTTGTTTAGGGAAGGGGGATCGGGGTTGATGATCTGTTTTGTGTAGAGGAGGCGGATCAGGGTTAATGATCTGTTTTGTGTTGGGGAGGGTGATCAGGGTTAATGACCTGTTTTGTGTAGGGGAGGGGGATCGGGGTTGATGATCTGTTTTGTGTGGGGGAGGGGTATCGAGGTTGATGATCTGTTTTGTGTAGGGGAGGGGGATCGGGGTTGATGATGTTTTGTTTAGGGAAGGGGGATCGGGGTTAATGATCTGTTTTGTGTAGGGGAGGGGGATCGAGGTTAATGATCTGTTTTGTGTAGGGGAGGCGGATCGGGTTTAATGATCTGTTTTGTGTAGAGGAGGGGGATCGGGGTTGATGATCTGTTTTGTGTAGGGGAGGGGGATCGGGTTTAATGATCTGTTTTGTGTAGGGGAGGGGGATCGGGGTTGATGATCTGTTTTGTGTAGGGGAGGGGGATCGGGGTTAATGATCTGTTTTGTGTAGGGGAGGGGGATCGGGTTTAATGATCTGTTTTGTGTAGGGGAGGGGGATCGGGGTTGATGATCTGTTTTGGTTAGGGGAGGGGGATCGGTGTTGATGATGTTTTGTGTGGGGGAGGGGTATCGAGGTTGATGATCTGTTTTGTGTAGGGGAGGGGGATCGGGGTTGATGATCTGTTTTGTTTAAGGGAGGGGGATCGGTGTTAATGATCTGTTTTGTGTAGGGGAGGGGGATCGGGGTTAATGATCTGTTTTGTTTAAGGGAGGGGAATCGGGGTTGATAATCTGTTTTGTGTAGGGGAGGGGGATCGGGGTTGATGATCTGTTTTGTGTAGGGGAGGGGGATCTGGGTTGATGATCTGGTTTGTGTAGGGGATGGGGATCGGGGTTGATGATCTGTTTTGTTTAGGGGAGGTGGATCGGGGTTGATGATCTGTTTTGTGTTGGGGAGGGGGATCGGGGTTGATGATCTGTTTCTTGTAGGGGAGGGGGATCGGGGTTGATGATGTTTAGTGTAGGGGAGGGGGATCGGGTTGATGATCTGTTTTGTGTAGGGGAGGGGGATCGGGGTTAATGATCTGTTTTGTGTAGGGGATAGGGATCGGGGTTGTTGATGTTCTGTGTAGGGGAGGGGGATCGGGGTTGAGGATCTGTTTTGTGTAGGGGAGGGGGATCGGGGTTGTTGATGTTCTGTGTAGGGGAGGGGGATCGGGGTTGATGATCTGTTTTGTGTAGGGGAGGGGGATCGGGGTTGATGATCTGCTTTGTGTAGGGGAGGGTGATCAGAGTTGTTGATGTTCTGTGTAGGGGAGGGGGATCGGGGTTGATGATCTGTTTTGTGTAGGGGAGGGGGATCGGGGTTAATGACCTGTTTTGTGTAGGGGAGGGCGATCGGGGTTAATGATCTGTTTTGTGTAGGGGAGGGGGATCGGGGTTGATGATCTGTTTTGTGAAGGGGAGGGGGATCGGTGTTGATGATCTGTTTTGTGTAGGGGAGGGGTTTCGGTGTTAATGACCTGTTTTGTGTAGGGGAGGGCGATCGGGGTTAATGATCTGTTTTGTGTAGGGGAGGGGGATCGGGGTTGATGATCTGTTTTGTGTAGGGGAGGGGTATCGGGGGTAATGATCTCTTTTGTGTAGGGGAGGGGGATCGGGATTGATGATCTGTTTTGTGTAGGGGAGGGGGATCGGAATTGATGATCTGTTTTGTGTAGCGGAGGGGGATTGGGGTTGATGATCTGTTTTGTGTTGGGGAGGGGGATCGGGGTTGATGATCTGTTTTGTGTAGGGGAGGGGGATTGGGGTTGATGATCTGTTTTGTGTAGGGGAGAGGGATCGGGGTTGATGATCTGTTTTGTGTAGGAGAGGGGGATCGGGGTTGATGATCTGTTTTGTGTAGGGGAGGGGGATTGGGGTTGATGATCTGTTTTGTGTAGGGGAGGGGGATCGGGGTTGATGATCTGTTTTGTGTAGGGGAGGGGGATCGGGGTTGATGATCTGTTTTGTGTAGGGGAGGGGGATTGGGGTTGATGATCTGTTTTGTGTAGGGGAGGGGGATCGGGGTTGATGATGTTTTGTGAAGGGGAGGGGGATCGGGGTTGATGATCTGTTTTGTGTAGGGGAGGGGGATTGGGTTTGATTATCTGTTTTGTGTAGGGGAGGGGGATCGGGGTTAACAATCTGTTTTGTTTAAGGGAGGGGGATCGGGGTTGATGATCTGTTTTGTGTAGGGGAGAGGGATCGGGGTTGATGATCTGTTTTGTTTAAGGGAGGGGAATCGGGGTTGATGATCTGTTTTGTGTAGGGGAGGGGGATCGGGGTTAATGATCTGTTTCATGTAGGGGAGGGGATTGGGATTGGTGATCTGTTTTGTTTAAGGGAGGGAGATCGGGGTTAATGATCTGTTTTGTGCAGAGGAGGGGGATCGGGGTTAATGACCTGTTTTGTGTAGGGGAGGGGGATCGGGGCTGATGATGTTTTGTGTAGGGGAGGGGGATCGGGGTTGATGATCTGTTTTGTGTAGGGGAGGGGGATCGGGATTGGTGATCTGTTTTGTTTAAGGGAGGGGGATCGGGGTTAATGATCTGTTTTGTGTAGTGGAGCGGGATTGGGGTTAATGATCTGTTTTGTGTAGGGGAGGGGTATCGGGATTAATGATCTGTTTTGTGTAGGGGAGGGGGATCGGGGTTGATGATCTGTTTTGTGTAGGGGAGGGTGATCGGGGTTAATGATCTGTTTTGTGTAGGGGAGGGGGATCGGGGTTCATGATGTTTTGTGTAGGGGAGGGGGATTGGGTTAATGATCAGTTTTGTGTAGGGGAGGGGGATCGGGGTTGATGATCTGCTTTGTGTAGGGGAGGGGGATCGGGGTTGTTGATGTTCTGTGTAGGGGAAGGGGATCGGGGTTGATGATGCTTTGTGTAGGGGAGGGGGATCGGGGTTGATGATGTTTTGTGTAGGGGAGGGGTATCGGGGTTGATGATCTGTTTTGTGTAGGGGAGGAGGATCGGGGTTGATGATCTGTTTTGGGTAGAGGAGGGGGATCGGGGTTAATGATCTGTTTTCTGTAGGGGAGGGGGATTGGGGTTGATGATCTGTTTTGTGTAGGGGAGGGGGATCGGGGTTGATGATCTGTTTTGTGTAGGGGAGGGGGATTGGGATTAATGATCAGTTTTGTGTAGGGGAGGGGTATCGGGGTTAATGATCTGTTTTGTGTAGGGGAGGAGGATCGGGGTTGATGATCTGTTATGTGTAGGGGAGGGGGATCGGGGTTAATGTCCTGTTTTGTGTAGAGGAGGGGGATTGAGGTTGATGATCTGTTTTGTGTAGAGGAGGGGGATTGAGGTTGATGATCTGTTTTGTGTAGGGGAGGGGTATCGGGGTTAATGATCTGTTTTGTGTAGGGGAGGAGGATCGGGGTTGATGATCTGTTATGTGTAGAGGAGGCGGATCAGGGTTAATGATCTGTTTTGTGTTGGGGAGGGTGATCAGGGTTAATGACCTGTTTTGTGTAGGGGAGGTGGATCGGGGTTGATGATCTGTTTTGTGTAGAGGAGGCGGATCAGGGTTAATGATCTGTTTTGTGTTGGGGAGGGTGATCAGGGTTAATGACCTGTTTTGTGTAGGGGAGGGGGATCGGGGTTGATGATGTTTTGTTTAGGGAAGGGGGATCGGGGTTAATGATCTGTTTTGTGTAGGGGAGGGGGATCGGGGTTAATGATCTGTTTTGTGTAGAGGAGGGGGATCGGGGTTGATGATCTGTTTTGTGTAGAAGAGGGGGATCGAGGTTAATGATCTGTTTTGTGTAGGGGAGGGGGATCGGGTTTAATGATCTGTTTTGTGTAGGGGAGGGGGATCGGGGTTGATGATCTGTTTTGTGTAGGGGAGGGGGATCGGGTTTAATGATCTGCTTTGTGTAGGGGAGGGGGATCGGGGTTGATGATCTGTTTTGTGTAGGGGAGGGGGATCGGGGTTAATGATCTGTTTTGTGTAGGGGAGGGGGATCGGGTTTAATGATCTGTTTTGTGTAGGGGAGGGGGATCGGGGTTGATGATCTGTTTTGGTTAGGGAGGGGGATCGGTGTTGATGATGTTTTGTGTGGGGGAGGGGTATCGAGGTTGATGATCTGTTTTGTGTAGGGGAGGGGGATCAGGGTTGATGATCTGTTTTGTTTAAGGGAGTGGGATCGGTGTTAATGATCTGTTTTGTGTAGGGGAGGGGGATCGGGGTTAATGATCTGTTTTGTTTAAGGGAGGGGAATCGGGGTTGATAATCTGTTTTGTGTAGGGGAGGGGGATCGGGGTTGATGATCTGTTTTGTGTAGGGGAGGGGGATCTGGGTTGATGATCTGGTTTGTGTAGGGGAGGGGGATCGGGGTTGATGATCTGTTTTGTTTAGGGGAGGGGGATCGGTGTTGATGATGTTTTGTGTAGGGGTGGGGGATCGGGTTTAATGATCTGTTTTGTGTAGGGGAGGGGGATCGGGGTTGATGATCTGTTTTGTTTAAGGGAGGGGGATCGGTGTTAAAGATCTGTTTTGTTTAAGGGAGGCGGATCGGGGTTAATGATCTGTTTTGTTTAAGGGAGGGGAATCGGGGTTGATAATCTGTTTTGTGTAGGGGAGGTGGATCGGGGTTGAAGATCTGTTTTGTATTGGGGAGGGGGATCGGGGTTGATGATCTGTTTCTTGTAGGGGAGGGGGATCGGGGTTGATGATGTTTAGTGTAGGGGTGGGGGATCGGGTTGATGATCTGTTTTGTGTAGGGGAGTGGGATCGAGGTTAATGATCTGTTTTGTGTAGGGGAGGGGGATCGGGGTTGTTGATGTTCTGTGTAGGGGAGGGGGATCGGGGTTGAGGATCTGTTTTGTGTAGGGGAGGGGGATCGGGGTTGTTGATGTTCTGTGTAGGGGAGGGGGATCGGGGTTGATGATCTGTTTTGTGTAGGGGAGGGGGATAGGGGTTGATGATCTGCTTTGTGTAGGGGAGGGAGATCAGGGTTGTTGATGTTCTGTGTAGGGGAGGGGGATCGGGGTTGATGATCTGTTTTGTGTAGGGGAGGGGGATCGGGGTTAATGACCTGTTTTGTGTAGGGGAGGGCGATCGGGGTTAATGATCTGTTTTGTGTAGGGGAGGGGGATCGGGATTGATGATCTGTTTTGTGTAGGGGAGGGGGATCGGGATTGATGATCTGTTTTGTGTAGCGGAGGGGGATTGGGGTTGATGATCTGTTTTGTGTTGGGGAGGGGGATCGGGGTTGATGATCTGTTTTGTGTAGCGGAGGGGGATCGGGGTTGATGTTCTGTTTTGTGTAGGGGAGGGGGATTGGGTTAATGATCTGTTTTGTGTAGGGGAGGGGGATCGGGGTTGATGATCTGCTTTGTGTAGGGGAGGGGGATCGGGGTTGTTGATGTTCTGTGTAGGGGAAGGGGATTGGGGTTGATGATGCTTTGTGTAGGGGAGGGGGATCGGGGTTGATGATGTTTTGTGTAGGGGAGGGGTATCGGGGTTGATGATCTGTTTTGGGTAGAGGAGGGGGATCGGGGTTAACGATCTGTTTTCTGTAGGGGAGGGGGATTGGGGTTGATGATCTGTTTTGTGTAGGGTAGGGGGATCGGGGTTGATGATCTGTTTTGTGTAGGGGAGGGGGATTGGGGTTAATGATCAGTTTTGTGTAGGGGAGGGCTATCGGGGTTAATGATCTGTTTTGTGTAGGGGAGGAGGATCGGGGTTGATGATCTGTTATGTGTAGGGGAGGGGGATCAGGGTTAATGACCTGTTTTGTGTAGAGGAGGGGGATTGAGGTTGATGATCTGTTTTGTGTAGAGGAGGGGGATTGAGGTTGATGATCTGTTTTGTGTAGGGGAGGGGTATCGGGGTTAATGATCTGTTTTGTGTAGGGGAGGAGGATCGGGGTTGATGATCTGTTATGTGTAGGGGAGGGGGATCGGGGTTAATGATCTGTTTTGTGTAGAGGAGGGGGATTGAGGTTGATGATCTGTTTCATGTAGGGGAGGGGGATCGGGGTTGATGATCTGTTTTGTGTTGGGGAGGGGGATCGGGGTTGATGATCTGTTTTGTGTAGGGGAGGGGGATCGGGGTTAATGATCTGTTTTGTGTAGGGGAGGGGGATCGGGGTTGATGATCTGTTTTGTGTAGGGGATGGCGATCGGGGTTGATGATCTGTATTGTGTAGAGGAGGGGGATCGGGGTTGATGATGTTTTATTTAGCAAAGGGGGATTGGGGTTAATGATCTGTTTTGTGTAGAGGAGGGGGATCGGGGTTGATGATCTGTTTTATGTAGGGGAGGGTGATCGGGGTTGATGATCTGTTTTGTGTAGGGGAGGGGGATCGGGGTTGATGATCTGTTTTGTTTAAGGGAGGGGGATCGGGGTTGATGATCTGTTTTGTTTAGGGAAGGGGGATCGGGGTTGATGATCTGTTTTGGTTAAGGGAGGGGGATCGGTGTTAATGATCTGTTTTGTTTAAGGGAGGGGGATCGGGTTTGGTGATCTGTTTTGTGTAGGGGAGGGGGATCGGGGTTAGTGATCTGTTTTGTGTAGAGAAGGGGGATCGGGGTTGATGATCTGTTTTGTGTAGGGGATGGCGATCGGGGTTGATGACCTGTATTGTGTAGAGGAGGGGGATCGGGGTTGATGATGTTTTGTTTAGCGAAGGGGGATTGGGGTTAATGATCTGTTTTGTGTAGAGGAGGGGGATCGGGGTTGATGATCTGTTTTGTGTAGGGGAGGGGGATCGGGGTTGATGATCTGTTTTGTGTAGGGGAGGGGGATCGGGGTTAGTGATCTGTTTTGTGTAGAGGAGGGGGATCAGGGTTGATGATCTGTTTTGTGTAGGGGATGGCGATCGGGGTTGATGATCTGTATTGTGTAGAGGAGGGGGATCGAGGTTGACGATGTTTTGTTTAGCGAAGGGGGATTGGGGTTAATGATCTGTTTTGTGTAGAGGAGGGGGATCGGGGTTGATGATCTGTTTTGTGTAGGGGAGGGGGATCGGGGTTGATGATCTGTTTTATGTAGGGGAGGGGGATCGGGGTTGATGATCTGTTTTGTTTAAGGGAGGGGGATCGGGGTTGATGATCTGTTTTGTTTAGGGAAGGGGGATCGGGGTTGATGATCTGTTTTGGTTAAGGGAGGGGGATCGGTGTTAATGATCTGTTTTGTTTAAGGGAGGGGGATCGGGGTTGATGATCTGTTTTTTTTAAGGGAGGGGGATCGGGGTTAATGATCTGTTTCATGTAGGGGAGGGGGATCGGGATTGGTGATCTGTTTTGTTTAAGGGAGGGAGATCGGGGTTAATGACCTGTTTTGTGTAGGGGAGGGAGATCGGGGTTGATGATGTTTTGTGTAGGGGAGGGGGATCGTGGTTGATGATCTGTTTTGTGTAGGGGAGGGGGATCGGGATTGGTGATCTGTTTTGTTTAAGGGATGGGATCGGGGTTAATGATCTGTTTTGTGTAGGGGAGGGGGATCGGGGTTAATGATCTGTTTTGTGTAGGGGAGGGGGATCGGGATTAATGATCTGTTTTGTGTAGGGGAGGGGGATCGGGGTTGATGATCTGTTTTGTGTAGGGGAGGGGGATCGGGGTTAATGATCTGTTTTGTGTAGGGGAGGGGGATCGGGGTTGATGATGTTTTGTGTAGGGGAGGGGGATTGGGTTAATGATCTGTTTTGTGTAGGGGAGGGGGATCGGGGTTGATGATCTGTTTTGTGTAGGGGAGGGGGATCGGGGTTGATGATGTTTAGTGTAGGGGTGGGGGATCGGGTTGATGATGTTTAGTGTAGGGGTGGGGGATCGGGTTGATGATCTGTTTTGTGTAGGGGAGGGGGATCGAGGTTAATGATCTGTTTTGTGTAGGGGAGGGGGATCGGGGTTGTTGATGTTCTGTGTAGGGGA
Organism: Hypanus sabinus; assembly: GCF_030144855.1. Classification (NCBI taxonomy): domain Eukaryota; kingdom Metazoa; phylum Chordata; class Chondrichthyes; order Myliobatiformes; family Dasyatidae; genus Hypanus; species Hypanus sabinus. Next base: position 147,777,034 of record NC_082710.1, on the reverse strand, counting down.
GGGGGATCGGGGTTGAGGATCTGTTTTGTGTAGGGGAGGGGGATCGGGGTTGTTGATGTTCTGTGTAGGGGAGGGGGATCGGGGTTGATGATCTGTTTTGTGTAGGGGAGGGGGATAGGGGTTGATGATCTGCTTTGTGTAGGGGAGGGAGATCAGGGTTGTTGATGTTCTGTGTAGGGGAGGGGGATCGGGGTTGATGATCTGTTTTGTGTAGGGGAGGGGGATCGGGGTTAATGACCTGTTTTGTGTAGGGGAGGGCGATCGGGGTTAATGATCTGTTTTGTGTAGGGGAGGGGGATCGGGATTGATGATCTGTTTTGTGTAGGGGAGGGGGATCGGGATTGATGATCTGTTTTGTGTAGCGGAGGGGGATTGGGGTTGATGATCTGTTTTGTGTTGGGGAGGGGGATCGGGGTTGATGATCTGTTTTGTGTAGCGGAGGGGGATCGGGGTTGATGTTCTGTTTTGTGTAGGGGAGGGGGATTGGGTTAATGATCTGTTTTGTGTAGGGGAGGGGGATCGGGGTTGATGATCTGCTTTGTGTAGGGGAGGGGGATCGGGGTTGTTGATGTTCTGTGTAGGGGAAGGGGATTGGGGTTGATGATGCTTTGTGTAGGGGAGGGGGATCGGGGTTGATGATGTTTTGTGTAGGGGAGGGGTATCGGGGTTGATGATCTGTTTTGGGTAGAGGAGGGGGATCGGGGTTAACGATCTGTTTTCTGTAGGGGAGGGGGATTGGGGTTGATGATCTGTTTTGTGTAGGGTAGGGGGATCGGGGTTGATGATCTGTTTTGTGTAGGGGAGGGGGATTGGGGTTAATGATCAGTTTTGTGTAGGGGAGGGCTATCGGGGTTAATGATCTGTTTTGTGTAGGGGAGGAGGATTGGGGTTGATGATCTGTTATGTGTAGGGGAGGGGGATCAGGGTTAATGACCTGTTTTGTGTAGAGGAGGGGGATTGAGGTTGATGATCTGTTTTGTGTAGAGGAGGGGGATTGAGGTTGATGATCTGTTTTGTGTAGGGGAGGGGGATCGGGGTTAATGATCTGTTTTGTGTAGGGGAGGGGGATCGGGGTTGATGATCTGTATTGTGTAGAGGAGGGGGATCGGGGTTGATGATGTTTTATTTAGCGAAGGGGGATTGGGGTTAATGATCTGTTTTGTGTAGAGGAGGGGGATCGGGGTTGATGATCTGTTTTATGTAGGGGAGGGGGATCGGGGTTGATGATCTGTTTTGTGTAGGGGAGGGGGATCGGGGTTGATGATCTGTTTTGTTTAAGGGAGGGGGATCGGGGTTGATGATCTGTTTTGTTTAGGGAAGGGGGATCGGGGTTGATGATCTGTTTTGTGTAGGGGAGGGGGATCGGGGTTAATGATCTGTTTTGTGTAGGGGAGGGGGATCGGGGTTGATGATCTGTATTGTGTAGAGGAGGGGGATCGGGGTTGATGATGTTTTATTTAGCGAAGGGGGATTGGGGTTAATGATCTGTTTTGTGTAGAGGAGGGGGATCGGGGTTGATGATCTGTTTTATGTAGGGGAGGGGGATCGGGGTTGATGATCTGTTTTGTGTAGGGGAGGGGGATCGGGGTTGATGATCTGTTTTGTTTAAGGGAGGGGGATCGGGGTTGATGATCTGTTTTGTTTAGGGAAGGGGGATCGGGGTTGATGATCTGTTTTGGTTAAGGGAGGGGGATCGGTGTTAATGATCTGTTTTGTTTAAGGGAGGGGGATCGGGGTTGGTGATCTGTTTTGTGTAGGGGAGGGGGATCGGGGTTAGTGATCTGTTTTGTGTAGAGAAGGGGGATCGGGGTTGATGATCTGTTTTGTGTAGGGGATGGCGATCGGGGTTGATGACCTGTATTGTGTAGAGGAGGGGGATCGGGGTTGATGATGTTTTGTTTAGAGAAGGGGGATTGGGGTTAATGATCTGTTTTGTGTAGAGGAGGGGGATCGGGGTTGATGATCTGTTTTGTGTAGGGGATGGCGATCGGGGTTGATGATCTGTATTGTGTAGAGGAGGGGGATCGAGGTTGATGATGTTTTGTTTAGCGAAGGGGGATTGGGGTTAATGATCTGTTTTGTGTAGAGGAGGGGGATCGGGGTTGATGATCTGTTTTGTGTAGGGGAGGGGGATCGGGGTTGATGATCTGTTTTATGTAGGGGAGGGGGATCGGGTTTGATGATCTGTTTTGTTTAAGGGAGGGGGATCGGGGTTGATGATCTGTTTTGTTTAGGGAAGGGGGATCGGGGTTGATGATCTGTTTTGGTTAAGGGAGGGGGATCGGTGTTAATGATCTGTTTTGTTTAAGGGAGGGGGATCGGGGTTGATGATCTGTTTTGTTTAAGGGAGGGGGATCGGGGTTAATGATCTGTTTCATGTAGGGGAGGGGGATCGGGATTGGTGATCTGTTTTGTTTAAGGGAGGGAGATCGGGGTTAATGACCTGTTTTGTGTAGGGGAGGGAGATCGGGGTTGATGATGTTTTGTGTAGGGGAGGGGGATCGTGGTTGATGATCTGTTTTGTGTAGGGGAGGGGGATCGGGATTGGTGATCTGTTTTGTTTAAGGGAGGGAGATCGGGGTTAATGATCTGTTTTGTGTAGGGGAGGGGGATCGGGGTTAATGATCTGTTTTGTGTAGGGGAGGGGGATCGGGATTAATGATCTGTTTTGTGTAGGGGAGGGGGATCGGGGTTGATGATCTGTTTTGTGTAGGGGAGGGGGATCGGGGTTAATGATCTGTTTTGTGTAGGGGAGGGGGATCGGGGTTGATGATGTTTTGTGTAGGGGAGGGGGATTGGGTTAATGATCTGTTTTGTGTAGGGGAGGGGGATCGGGGTTGATGATCTGTTTTGTGTAGGGGAGGGGCATCGTGGTTGATGATGTTTTGTGTAGGGGAGGGGGATTGGGTTAATGATCTGTTTTGTGTAGGGGAGGGGGATCGGGGTTGATGATCTGCTTTGTGTAGGGGAGGGGGATCGGGGTTGATGATCTGTTTTGTGTAGGGGAGGGGGATCGGGGTTAATGATCTGTTTTGTGTAGGGGAGGGGGTTCGGGGTTGATGATGTTTTGTGTAGGGGAGGGGGATTGGGTTAATGATCTGTTTTGTGTAGGGGAGGGGGATCGGGGTTGATGATCTGCTTTGTGTAGGGGAGGGGGATCGGTGTTGTTGATGTTCTGTGTAGGGGAAGGGGATCGGGGTTGATGATCTGTTATGTGTAGGGGAGGGGGATCGGGGTTAATGATCTGTTTTGTGTAGAGGAGGGGGATTGCGGTTGATGTTCTGTTTTGTGTAGAGGAGGGGGATTGAGGTTGATGATCTGTTTTGTGTAGGGGAGGGTTATCGGGGTTAATGATCTGTTTTGTGTAGGGGAGGAGGATCGGGGTTGATGATCTGTTATGTGTAGGGGAGGGCGATCGGGGTTAATGATCTGTTCTGTGTAGAGGAGGGGGATTGAGGTTGATGATCTGTTTCATGTAGGGGAGGGGGATCGGGGTTGATGATCTGTTTTGTGTTGGGGAGGGGGATCGGGGTTGATGATCTGTTTTGTGTAGGGGAGGGGGATCGGGGTTGATGATCTGTTTTGTGTAGAGGAGGCGGATCAGGGTTAATGATCTGTTTTGTGTTGGGGAGGGTGATCAGGGTTAATGACCTGTTTTGTGTAGGGGAGGGGGATCGGGGTTGATGATGTTTTGTTTAGGGAAGGGGGATCGGGGTTGATGATTTGTTTTGTGTAGAGGAGGCGGATCAGGGTTAATGATCTGTTTTGTGTTGGGGAGGGTGATCAGGGTTAATGACCTGTTTTGTGTAGGGGAGGGGGATCGGGGTTGATGATGTTTTGTTTAGGGAAGGGGGATCGGGGTTAATGATCTGTTTTGTGTAGGGGAGGGGGATCGGGGTTAATGATCTGTTTTGTGTAGAGGAGGGGGATCGGGGTTGATGATCTGTTTTGTGTAGAATAGGGGGATCGAGGTTAATGATCTGTTTTGTGTAGGGGAGTCGGATCGGGTTTAATGATCTGTTTTGTGCAGGGGAGGGGGATCGGGGTTGATGATCTGTTTTGTGTAGGGGAGGGGGATCGGGTTTAATGATCTGTTTTGTGTAGGGGAGGGGGATCGGGGTTGATGATCTGTTTTGTGTAGGGGAGGGGGATCAGGGTTAATGATCTGTTTTGTGTAGGGGAGGGGGATCGGGTTTAATGATCTGTTTTGTGTAGGGGAGGGGGATCGGGGTTGATGGTCTGTTTTGGTTAGGGGAGGGGGATCGGTGTTGATGATGTTTTGTGTGGGGGAGGGGTATCGAGGTTGATGATCTGTTTTGTGTAGGGGAGGGGGATCGGGGTTGATGATCTGTTTTGTTTAAGGGAGGGGGATCGGTGTTAATGATCTGTTTTGTGTAGGGGACGGGGATCGGGGTTAATGATCTGTTTTGTTTAAGGGAGGGGAATCGGGGTTGATAATCTGTTTTGTGTAGGGGAGGGGGATCGGGGTTGATGATCTGTTTTGTGTAGGGGAGGGGGATCTGGGTTGATGATCTGGTTTGTGTAGGGGAGGGGGATCGGGGTTGATGATCTGTTTTGTTTATGGGAGGTGGATCGGGGTTGATGATCTGTTTTGTGTTGGGGAGGGGGATCGGGGTTGATGATCTGTTTCTTGTAGGGGAGGGGGATCGGGGTTGATGATGTTTAGTGTAGGGGAGGGGGATCGGGTTGATGATCTGTTTTGTGTAGGGGAGGGGGATCGGGGTTGATGATGTTTAGTGTAGGGGAGGGGGATCGGGGTTAATGATCTGTTTTGTGTAGGGGAGGGGGATCGGGGTTGTTGATGTTCTGTGTAGGGGAGGGGGATCGGGGTTGAGGATCTGTTTTGTGTAGGGGAGGGGGATCGGGGTTGTTGATGTTCTGTGTAGGGGAGGGGGATCGGGGTTGATGATCTGCTTTGTGTAGGGGAGGGGTATCAGGGCTGTTTATGTTCTGTGTAGGGGAGGGGGATCGGGGTTGATGATCTGTTTTGTGTAGGGGAGGGGGATCGGGGTTAATGACCTGTTTTGTGTAGGGGAGGGCGATCGGGGTTAATGATCTGTTTTGTGTAGGGGAGGGGGATCGGGGTTGATGATCTGTTTTGTGAAGGGGAGGGGGATCGGTGTTGATGATCTGTTGTGTGTAGGGGAGGGGTTTCGGTGTTAATGATCTGTTTTGTGTAGGGGAGGGGTATCGGGGTTAATGATCTGTTTTGTGTAGGGGAGGGGGATCGGGTTTGATGATCTGTTTTGTGTAGGGGAGGGGGATCGGAATTGATGATCTGTTTTGTGTAGCAGAGGGGGATTGGGGTTGATGATCTGTTTTGTGTTGGGGAGGGGGATCGGGGTTGATGATCTGTTTTGTGTAGGGGAGGGGGATCGGGGTTGATGATCTGTTTTGTGTAGGGGAGGGGGATCGGGGTTGATGATCTGTTTTGTGTAGGAGAGGGGGATAGGGGTTGATGATCTGTTTTGTGTAGGGGAGGTGGATCAGGGTTGATGATCTGGTTTGTGTAGGGGAGGGGGATCGGGGTTGATGATCTGTTTTGTTTAGGGGAGGTGGATCGGGGTTGATGATCTGTTTTGTGTTGGGGAGGGGGATCGGGGTTGATGATCTGTTTCTTGTAGGGGAGGGGGATCGGGGTTGATGATGTTTAGTGTAGGGGAGGGGGATCGGGTTGATGATCTGTTTTGTGTAGGGGAGGGGGATCGGGGTTAATGATCTGTTTTGTGTAGGGGAGGGGGATCGGGGTTGTTGATGTTCTGTGTAGGGGAGGGGGATCGGGGTTGAGGATCTGTTTTGTGTAGGGGAGGGGGATCGGGGTTGTTGATGTTCTGTGTAGGGGAGGGGGATCGGGGTTGATGATCTGCTTTGTGTAGGGGAGGGGTATCAGGGTTGTTTATGTTCTGTGTAGGGGAGGGGGATCGGGGTTGATGATCTGTTTTGTGTAGGGGAGGGGGATCGGGGTTAATGACCTGTTTTGTGTAGGGGAGGGCGATCGGGGTTAATGATCTGTTTTGTGTAGGGGAGGGGGATCGGGGTTGATGATCTGTTTTGTGAAGGGGAGGGGGATCGGTGTTGATGATCTGTTGTGTGTAGGGGAGGAGTTTCGGTGTTAATGATCTGTTTTGTGTAGGGGAGGGGTATCGGGGTTAATGATCTGTTTTGTGTAGGGGAGGGGGATCGGGTTTGATGATCTGTTTTGTGTAGGGGAGGGGGATCGGAATTGATGATCTGTTTTGTGTAGCAGAGGGGGATTGGGGTTGATGATCTGTTTTGTGTTGGGGAGGGGGATCGGGGTTGATGATCTGTTTTGTGTAGGGGAGGGGGATCGGGGTTGATGATCTGTTTTGTGTAGGGGAGGGGGATCGGGGTTGATGATCTGTTTTGTGTAGGAGAGGGGGATCGGGGTTGATGATCTGTTTTGTGTAGGGGAGGTGGATCGGGGTTGATGATCTGGTTTGTGTAGGGGAGGGGGATCGGGGTTGATGATCTGTTTTGTTTAGGGGAGGTGGATCGGGGTTGATGATCTGTTTTGTGTTGGGGAGGGGGATCGGGGTTGATGATCTGTTTCTTGTAGGGGAGGGGGATCGGGGTTGATGATGTTTAGTGTAGGGGAGGGGGATCGGGTTGATGATCTGTTTTGTGTAGGGGAGGGGGATCGGGGTTAATGATCTGTTTTGTGTAGGGGAGGGGGATCGGGGTTGTTGATGTTCTGTGTAGGGGAGGGGGATCGGGGTTGAGGATCTGTTTTGTGTAGGGGAGGGGGATCGGGGTTGTTGATGTTCTGTGTAGTGGAGGGGGATCGGGGTTGATGATCTGCTTTGTGTAGGGGAGGGGTATCAGGGTTGTTTATGTTCTGTGTAGGGGAGGGGGATCGGGGTTGATGATCTGTTTTGTGTAGGGGAGGGGGATCGGGGTTAATGACCTGTTTTGTGTAGGGGAGGGCGATCGGGGTTAATGATCTGTTTTGTGTAGGGGAGGGGGATCGGGGTTGATGATCTGTTTTGTGAAGGGGAGGGGGATCGGTGTTGATGATCTGTTGTGTGTAGGGGAGGGGTTTCGGTGTTAATGATCTGTTTTGTGTAGGGGTGGGGTATCGGGGTTAATGATCTGTTTTGTGTAGGGGAGGGGGATCGGGTTTGATGATCTGTTTTGTGTAGGGGAGGGGGATCGGAATTGATGATCTGTTTTGTGTAGCAGAGGGGGATTGGGGTTGATGATCTGTTTTGTGTTGGGCAGGGGGATCGGGGCTGATGATCTGTTTTGTGTAGGGGAGGGGGATCGGGGTTGATGATCTGTTTTGTGTAGGGGAGGGGGATCGGGGTTGATGATCTGTTTTGTGTAGGAGAGGGGGATCGGGGTTGATGATCTGTTTTGTGTAGGGGAGGGGGATTGGGGTTGATGATCTGTTTTGTGTAGGGGAGGGGGATCGGGGTTGATGATCTGTTTTGTGTAGGGGAGGGGGATTGGGGTTGATGATCTGTTTTGTGTAGGGGAGGGGGATTGGGGTTGATGATCTGTTTTGTGTAGGGGAGGGGGATCGGGGTTGATGATGTTTTGTGAAGGGGAGGGGGATCGGGGTTGATGATCTGTTTTGTGTAGGGGAGGGGGATTGGGTTTGATGATCTGTTTTGTGTAGGGGAGGGGGATCGGGGTTAACGATCTGTTTTGTTTAAGGGAGGGGGATCGGGGTTGATGATCTGTTTTGTGTAGGGGAGGGGAATCGGGGTTGATGATCTGTTTTGTGTAGGGGAGGGGGATCGGGGTTGATGATCTGTTTTGTTTAAGGGAGGGGGATCGGGGTTGATGATCTGTTTTGTTTAGGGAAGGGGGATCGGGGTTGATGATCTGTTTTGGTTAAGGGAGGGGGATCGGTGTTAATGATCTGTTTTGTTTAAGGGAGGGGGATCGGGGTTGATGATCTGTTTTGTTTAAGGGAGGGGGATCGGGGTTAATGATCTGTTTCATGTAGGGGAGGGGGATCGGGGTTGATGATCTGTTTTGTTTAAGGGAGGGGGATCGGGGTTGATGATCTGTTTTGTGTAGGGGAGGAGGATCGGGGTTAATGATCTGTTTTGTGCAGGGGAGGGGGATCGGGGTTAATGACCTGTTTTGTGTAGGGGAGGGGGATCGGGGTTGATGATGTTTTGTGTAGGGGAGGGGGATCGGGGTTGATGATCTGTTTTGTGTAGGGGAGGGGGATCGGGATTGGTGATCTGTTTTGTTTAAGGGAGGGGGATCGGGGTTAATGATCTGTTTTGTGTAGGGGAGGGGGATCGGGGTTAATGATCTGTTTTGTGTAGGGGAGGGGGATCGGGATTAATGATCTGTTTTGTGTAGGGGAGGGGGATCGGGGTTGATGATCTGTTTTGTGTAGGGGAGGGGGATCGGGGTTAATGATCTGTTTTGTGTAGGGGAGAGGGATCGGGGTTGATGATGTTTTGTGTAGGGGAGGGGGATTGGGTTAATGATCTGTTTTGAGTAGGGGAGGGGGATCGGGGTTGATGATCAGTTTTGTGTAGGGGAGGGGGATCGGGGTTGATGATGTTTTGTGTAGGGGAGGGGGATTGGGTTAATGATCTGTTTTGTGTAGGGGAGGGGGATCGGGGTTGATGATCTGCTTTGTGTAGGGGAGGGGGATCGGGGTTGATGATCTGTTTTGTGTAGGGGAGGGGGATCGGGGTTAATGATCTGTTTTGTGTAGGGGAGGGGGTTCGGGGTTGTTGATGTTTTGTGTAGGGGAGGGGGATTTGGTTAATGATCTGTTTTGTGTAGGGGAGGGGGATCGGGGTTGATGATCTGCTTTGTGTAGGGGAGGGGGATCGGTGTTGTTGATGTTCTGTGTAGGGGAAGGGGATCGGGGTTGATGATCTGTTATGTGTAGGGGAGGGGGATCGGGGTTAATGATCTGTTTTGTGTAGAGGAGGGGGATTGAGGTTGATGATCTGTTTTGTGTAGAGGAGGGGGATTGAGGTTGATGATCTGTTTTGTGTAGGGGAGGGGTATCAGGGTTAATGATCTGTTTTGTGTAGGGGAGGAGGATCGGGGTTGATGATCTGTTATGTGTAGGGGAGGGGGATCGGGGTTAATGATCTGTTCTGTGTAGAGGAGGGGGATTGAGGTTGATGATCTGTTTCATGTAGGGGAGGGGGATCGGGGTTGATGATCTGTTTTGTGTTGGGGAGGGGGATCGGGGTTGATGATCTGTTTTGTGTAGGGGAGGGGGATCGGGGTTGATGATCTGTTTTGTGTAGAGGAGGCGGATCAGGGTTAATGATCTGTTTTGTGTTGGGGAGGGTGATCAGGGTTAATGACCTGTTTTGTGTAGGGGAGGGGGATCGTGGTTGATGATGTTTTGTTTAGGGAAGGGGGATCGGGGTTGATGATCTGTTTTGTGTAGAGGAGGCGGATCAGGGTTAATGATCTGTTTTGTGTTGGGGAGGGTGATCAGGGTTAATGACCTGTTTGTGTAGGGGAGGGGGATCGGGGTTGATGATGTTTTGTTTAGGGAAGGGGGATCGGGGTTAATGATCTGTTTTGTGTAGGGGAGGGGGATCGGGGTTAATGATCTGTTTTGTGTAGAGGAGGGGGATCGGGGTTGATGATCTGTTTTGTGTAGGATAGGGGGATCGAGGTTAATGATCTGTTTTGTGTAGGGGAGGCGGATCGGGTTTAATGATCTGTTTTGTGTAGGGGAGGGGGATCGGGGTTGATGATCTGTTTTGTGTAGGGGAGGGGGATCGGGTTTAATGATCTGTTTTGTGTAGGGGAGGGGGATCGGGGTTGATGATCTGTTTTGTGTAGGGGAGGGTGTTCGGGGTTAATGATCTGTTTTGTGTAGGGGAGGGGGATCGGGTTTAATGATCTGTTTTGTGTAGGGGAGGGGGATCGGGGTTGATGATCTGTTTTGGTTAGGGGAGGGGGATCGGTGTTGATGATGTTTTGTGTGGGGGAGGGGTATCGAGGTTGATGATCTGTTTTGTGTAGGGGAGGGGGATCGGGGTTGATGATCTGTTTTGTTTAAGGGAGGGGGATCGGTGTTAATGATCTGTTTTGTGTAGGGGAGGGGGATCGGGGTTAATGATCTGTTTTGTTTAAGGGAGGGGAATCAGGGTTGATAATCTGTTCTGTGTAGGGGAGGGGGATCGGGGTTGATGATCTGTTTTGTGTAGTGGAGGGGGATCTGGGTTGATGATCTGGTTTGTGTAGGGGAGGGGGATCGGGGTTGATGATCTGTTTTGTTTAGGGGATGTGGATCGGGGTTGATGATCTGTTTTGTGTTGGGGAGGGGGATCGGGGTTGATGATCTGTTTCTTGTAGGGGAGGGGGATCGGGGTTGATGATGTTTAGTGTAGGGGAGGGGGATCGGGTTGATGATCTGTTTTGTGTAGGGGAGGGGGATCGGGGTTAATGATCTGTTTTGTGTAGGGGAGGGGGATCGGGGTTGTTGATGTTCTGTGTAGGGGTGGGGGATCGGGGTTGAGGATCTGTTTTGTGTAGGGGAGGGGGATCGGGGTTGTTGATGTTCTGTGTAGGGGAGGGGGATCGGGGTTGATGATCTGTTTTGTGTAGGGGAGGGGGATCGGGGTTGATGATCTGCTTTGTGTAGGGGAGGGTGATCAGAGTTGTTGATGTTCTGTGTAGGGGAGGGGGATCGTGGTTGATGATCTGTTTTGTGTAGGGGAGGGGGATCGGGGTTAATGACCTGTTTTGTGTAGGGGAGGGCGATCGGGGTTAATGATCTGTTTTGTGTAGGGGAGGGGGATCGGGGTTGATGATCTGTTTTGTGAAGGGGAGGGGGATCGGTGTTGATGATCTGTTTTGTGTAGGGGAGGGGTTTCGGTGTTAATGACCTGTTTTGTGTAGGGGAGGGCGATCGGGGTTAATGATCTGTTTTGTGTAGGGGAGGGGGATCGGGGTTGATGATCTGTTTTGTGTAGGGGAGGGGTATCGGGATTAATGATCTGTTTTGTGTAGGGGAGGGGGATCGGGATTGATGATCTGTTTTGTGTAGGGGAGGGGGATCGGAATTGATGATCTGTTTTGTGTAGCGGAGGGGGATTGGGGTTGATGATCTGTTTTGTGTTGGGGAGGGGGATCGGGGTTGATGATCTGTTTTGTGTAGGGGAGGGGGATTGGGGTTGATGATCTGTTTTGTGTAGGGGAGGGGGATCGGGGTTGATGATCTGTTTTGTGTAGGAGAGGGGGATCGGGGTTGATGATCTGTTTTGTGTAGGGGAGGGGGATCGGGGTTGATGATCTGTTTTGTGTAGGGGAGGGGGATCGGGGTTGATGATGTGTTTTGTGTAGGGGAGGGGGATCGGGGTTGATGATCTGTTTTGTGTAGGGGAGGGGGATTGGGGTTGATGATCTGTTTTGTGTAGGGGAGGGGGATCGGGGTTGATGATGTTTTGTGAAGGGGAGGGGGATCGGGGTTGATGATCTGTTTTGTGTAGGGGAGGGGGATTGGGTTTGATTATCTGTTTTGTGTAGGGGAGGGGGATCGGGGTTGATGATCTGTTTTGTTTAAGGGAGGGGGATTGGGATTGGTGATCTGTTTTGTTTAAGGGAGGGAGATCGGGGTTAATGATCTGTTTTGTGTAGGGGAGGAGGATCGGGGTTGATGATCTGTTATGTGTAGGGGAGGGGGATCGGGGTTAATGATCTGTTTTGTGTAGAGGAGGGGGATTGAGGTTGATGATCTGTTTCATGTAGGGGAGGGGGATCGGGGTTGATGATCTGTTTTGTGTTGGGGAGGGGGATCGGGGTTGATGATCTGTTTTGTGTAGGGGAGGGGGATCGGGGTTGATGATGTTTTGTTTAGGGAAGGGGGATCGGGGTTGATGATCTGTTTTGTGTAGAGGAGGCGGATCAGGGTTAATGATCTGTTTTGTGTTGGGGAGGGTGATCAGGGTTAATGACCTGTTTTGTGTACGGGAGGGGTATCGGGATTGATGATGTTTTGTTTAGGGAAGGGGGATCGGGGTTAATGATCTGTTTTGTGTAGGGGAGGAGGATCGGGGTTAATGATCTGTTTTGTGTAGAGGAGGGGGATCAGGGTTGATGATCTGTTTTGTGTAGAAGAGGGGGATCGAGGTTAATGATCTGTTTTGTGTAGGGGAGGGGGATTGGGTTTAATGATCTGTTTTGTGTAGGGGAGGGGGATCGGGGTTAATGATCTGTTCTGTGTAGAGGAGGGGGATTGAGGTTGATGATCTGTTTCATGTAGGGGAGGGGGATCGGGGTTGATGATCTGTTTTGTGTTGGGGAGGGGGATCGGGGTTGATGATGTTTTGTTTAGGGAAGGGGGATCGGGGTTGATGATCTGTTTTGTGTAGAGGAGGCGGATCAGGGTTAATGATCTGTTTTGTGTTGGGGATGGTGATCAGGGTTAATGACCTGTTTGTGTAGGGGAGGGGGATCGGGGTTGATGATGTTTTGTTTAGGGAAGGGGGATCGGGGTTAATGATCTGTTTTGTGTAGGGGAGGAGGATCGGGGTTAATGATCTGTTTTGTGTAGAGGAGGGGGATCAGGGTTGATGATCTGTTTTGTGTAGAAGAGGGGGATCGAGGTTAATGATCTGTTTTGTGTAGGGGAGGGGGATTGGGTTTAATGATCTGTTTTGTGTAGGGGAGGGGGATCGGGGTTAATGATCTGTTCTGTGTAGAGGAGGGGGATTGAGGTTGATGATCTGTTTCATGTAGGGGAGGGGGATCGGGGTTGATGACCTGTTTTGTGTTGGGGAGGGGGATCGGGGTTGATGATCTGTTTTGTGTAGGGGAGGGGGATCGGGGTTGATGATCTATTTTGTGTAGGGGAGGGGGATTGGGTTTAATGATCTGTTTTGTGTAGGGGAGGGGGATCGGGGTTAATGATCTGTTCTGTGTAGAGGAGGGGGATTGAGGTTGATGATCTGTTTCATGTAGGGGAGGGGGATCGGGGTTGATGATCTGTTTTGTGTTGGGGAGGGGGATCGGGGTTGATGATCTGTTTTGTGTAGGGGAGGGGGATCGGGGTTGATGATCTGTTTTGTGTAGAGGAGGCGGATCAGGGTTGATGATCTGTTTTGTGTAGGGGAGGGTGATCAGGGTTAATGATCTGTTTTGTGTTGGGGAGGGTGATCAGGGTTAATGACCTGTTTTGTGTAGGGGAGGGGGATCGGGGTTGATGATGTTTTGTTTAGGGAAGGGGGATCGGGGTTGATGATCTGTTTTGTGTAGAGGAGGCGGATCAGGGTTAATGATCTGTTTTGTGTTGGGGATGGTGATCAGGGTTAATGACCTGTTTGTGTAGGGGAGGGGGATCGGGGTTGATGATGTTTTGTTTAGGGAAGGGGGATCGGGGTTAATGATCTGTTTTGTGTAGGGGAGGGGGATCGGGGTTAATGATCTGTTTTGTGTAGAGGAGGGGGATCGGGGTTGATGATCTGTTTTGTGTAGGATAGGGGGATCGAGGTTAATGATCTGTTTTGTGTAGGGGAGGCGGATCGGGTTTAATGATCTGTTTTGTGTAGGGGAGGGGGATCGGGGTTGATGATCTGTTTTGTGTAGGGGAGGGGGATCGGGTTTAATGATCTGTTTTGTGTAGGGGAGGGGGATCGGGGTTGATGATCTGTTTTGTGTAGGGGAGGGTGTTCGGGGTTAATGATCTGTTTTGTGTAGGGGAGGGGGATCGGGTTTAATGATCTGTTTTGTGTAGGGGAGGGGGATCGGGGTTGATGATCTGTTTTGGTTAGGGGAGGGGGATCGGTGTTGATGATGTTTTGTGTGGGGGAGGGGTATCGAGGTTGATGATCTGTTTTGTGTAGGGGAGGGGGATCGGGGTTGATGATCTGTTTTGTTTAAGGGAGGGGGATCGGTGTTAGTGATCTGTTTTGTGTAGGGGAGGGGGATCGGGGTTAATGATCTGTTTTGTTTAAGGGAGGGGAATCAGGGTTGATAATCTGTTCTGTGTAGGGGAGGGGGATCGGGGTTGATGATCTGTTTTGTGTAGGGGAGGGGGATCTGGGTTGATGATCTGGTTTGTGTAGGGGAGGGGGATCGGGGTTGATGATCTGTTTTGTTTAGGGGATGTGGATCGGGGTTGATGATCTGTTTTGTGTTGGGGAGGGGGATCGGGGTTGATGATCTGTTTCTTGTAGGGGAGGGGGATCGGGGTTGATGATGTTTAGTGTAGGGGAGGGGGATCGGGTTGATGATCTGTTTTGTGTAGGGGAGGGGGATCGGGGTTAATGATCTGTTTTGTGTAGGGGAGGGGGATCGGGGTTGTTGATGTTCTGTGTAGGGGTGGGGGATCGGGGTTGAGGATCTGTTTTGTGTAGGGGAGGGGGATCGGGGTTGTTGATGTTCTGTGTAGGGGAGGGGGATCGGGGTTGATGATCTGTTTTGTGTAGGGGAGGGGGATCGGGGTTGATGATCTGCTTTGTGTAGGGGAGGGTGATCAGAGTTGTTGATGTTCTGTGTAGGGGAGGGGGATCGTGGTTGATGATCTGTTTTGTGTAGGGGAGGGGGATCGGGGTTAATGACCTGTTTTGTGTAGGGGAGGGCGATCGGGGTTAATGATCTGTTTTGTGTAGGGGAGGGGGATCGGGGTTGATGATCTGTTTTGTGAAGGGGAGGGGGATCGGTGTTGATGATCTGTTTTGTGTAGGGGAGGGGTTTCGGTGTTAATGACCTGTTTTGTGTAGGGGAGGGCGATCGGGGTTAATGATCTGTTTTGTGTAGGGGAGGGGGATCGGGGTTGATGATCTGTTTTGTGTAGGGGAGGGGTATCGGGATTAATGATCTGTTTTGTGTAGGGGAGGGGGATCGGGATTGATGATCTGTTTTGTGTAGGGGAGGGGGATCGGAATTGATGATCTGTTTTGTGTAGCGGAGGGGGATTGGGGTTGATGATCTGTTTTGTGTTGGGGAGGGGGATCGGGGTTGATGATCTGTTTTGTGTAGGGGAGGGGGATTGGGGTTGATGATCTGTTTTGTGTAGGGGAGGGGGATCGGGGTTGATGATCTGTTTTGTGTAGGAGAGGGGGATCGGGGTTGATGATCTGTTTTGTGTAGGGGAGGGGGATCGGGGTTGATGATCTGTTTTGTGTAGGGGAGGGGGATCGGGGTTGATGATCTGTTTTGTGTAGGGGAGGGGGATCGGGGTTGATGATCTGTTTTGTGTAGGGGAGGGGGATTGGGGTTGATGATCTGTTTTGTGTAGGGGAGGGGGATCGGGGTTGATGATGTTTTGTGAAGGGGAGGGGGATCGGGGTTGATGATCTGTTTTGTGTAGGGGAGGGGGATTGGGTTTGATTATCTGTTTTGTGTAGGGGAGGGGGATCGGGGTTGATGATCTGTTTTGTTTAAGGGAGGGGGATTGGGATTGGTGATCTGTTTTGTTTAAGGGAGGGAGATCGGGGTTAATGATCTGTTTTGTGTAGGGGAGTAGGATCGGGGTTGATGATCTGTTATGTGTAGGGGAGGGGGATCGGGGTTAATGATCTGTTTTGTGTAGAGGAGGGGGATTGAGGTTGATGATCTGTTTCATGTAGGGGAGGGGGATCGGGGTTGATGATCTGTTTTGTGTTGGGGAGGGGGATCGGGGTTGATGATCTGTTTTGTGTAGGGGAGGGGGATCGGGGTTGATGATGTTTTGTTTAGGGAAGGGGGATCGGGGTTGATGATCTGTTTTGTGTAGAGGAGGCGGATCAGGGTTAATGATCTGTTTTGTGTTGGGGAGGGTGATCAGGGTTAATGACCTGTTTTGTGTACGGGAGGGGGATCGGGATTGATGATGTTTTGTTTAGGGAAGGGGGATCGGGGTTAATGATCTGTTTTGTGTAGGGGAGGTGGATCGGGGTTAATGATCTGTTTTGTGTAGAGGAGGGGGATCAGGGTTGATGATCTGTTTTGTGTAGAAGAGGGGGATCGAGGTTAATGATCTGTTTTGTGTAGGGGAGGGGGATTGGGTTTAATGATCTGTTTTGTGTAGGGGAGGGGGATCGGGGTTGATGATCTGTTTTGTGTAGGGGAGGGGGATCGGGTTTAATGATCTGTTTTGTGTAGGGGAGGGGGATCGGGGTTGATGATCTGTTTTGTGTAGGGGAGGGGGATCGGGGTTAATGATCTGTTTTGTGTAGGGGAGGGGGATCGGGTTTAATGATCTGTTTTGTGTAGGGGAGGGGGATCGGGGTTGATGATCTGTTTTGGTTAGGGGAGGGGGATCGGTGTTGATGATGTTTTGTGTGGGGGAGGGGGATCGGGGTTGATGATCTGTTTTGTGTAGGGGAGGGGGATCTGGGTTGATGATGTTTTGTTTAAGGGAGGGGGATCGGTGTTAATGATCTGTTTTGTGTAGGGGAGGGGGATCGGGGTTAATGATCTGTTTTGTTTAAGGGAGGGGAATCGGGGTTGATAATCTGTTTTGTGTAGGGGAGGGGGATCGGGGTTGATGATCTGTTTTGTGTAGGGGAGGGGGATCTGGGTTGATGATCTGGTTTGTGTAGGGGAGGGGGATCGGGGTTGATGATCTGTTTTGTTTAGGGGAGGGGGATCGGTGTTGATGATGTTTTGTGTAGCGGTGGGGGATCGGGATTAATGATCTGTTTTGTGTAGGGGAGGGGGATCGGGGTTGATGATCTGCTTTGTTTAAGGGAGGGGGATCGGTGTTAAAGATCTGTTTTGTTTAAGGGAGGCGGATCGGGGTTAATGATCTGTTTTGTTTAAGGGAGGGGAATCGGGGTTGATAATCTGTTTTGTGTAGGGGAGGTGGATCGGGGTTGATGATCTGTTTTGTGTTGGGGAGGGGGATCGGGGTTGATGATCTGTTTCTTGTAGGGGAGGGGGATCGGGGTTGATGATGTTCAGTGTAGGGGAGGGGGATAGGGGTTGATGATCTGTTTTGTGTAGGGGAGGGGGATCGGGTTGATGATCTGTTTTGTGTAGGGGAGGGGGATCTGGGTTGATGATCTGTTTTGTGTAGGGGAGGGGGATCGGGGTTGATGATCTGTTTTGTTTAAGGGAGGGGGTTCGGGGTTGATGATCTGTTTTGTTTAGGGAAGGGGGATCGGGGTTAATGATCTGTTTATTGTAGGGGAGGGGGATCGGGTTTGATGATCTGCTTTGTGTAGGGGAGGGGTATCGGGGTTAATGATCTGTTTTGTGTAGGGGAGGGGGATCGGCGTTGATGATCTGTTTTGTGTAGGGGAGGGGGATCGGGGTTGATGATCCGTTTTGTGTAGGGGAGGGGGATCGGGGTTGATGATCTGTTTTGTGTAGGGGAGGGGGATCGGGGTTGATGATCTGTTTTGTGTAGGGGAGGGGGATCGGGGTTGATGATCTGGTTTGTGTAAGGGTGGGGGATCGGGGTTAATGATCTGTTTTGTGTAGGGGAGGGGGATCGGGGTTGATGATCTGTTTTGTGTAGGGGAGGAGGATCGGGGTTGATGATCTGTTATGTGTAGGGGAGGGGGATCGGGGTTAATGATCTGTTTTGTGTAGGGGAGAGGGATCGGGGTTGATGATCTGTTTTGTGTAGGGGAGTGGGATCGGGGTTGATGATCTGGTTTGTGTAAGGGTGGGGTATCGGGGTTAATGATCTGTTTTGTGTAGGGGAGGGGGATCGGGTTTGATGATCTGTTTTGTGTTGGGGAGGGGGTTCGGAGTTGATGATCTGTTTTGTTTAGGGAATGGGGATCGGGGTTGATGATCTGTTTTGTTTAAGGGAGGGGGATCGGTGTTAATGATCTGTTTTGTTTAAGGGAGGGGGATCGGGGTTAATGATCTGTTTTGTTTAAGGGAGGGGGATCGGGGTTAATGATCTGTTTTGTGTAGAGGAGGGGGATTGAGGTTGATGATCTGTTTCATGTAGGGGTGGGGGATCGGGGTTGATGATCTGTTTTGTGTTGGGGAGGGGGATCGGGGTTGATGATCTGTTTTGTGTAGGGGAGGTGGATCGGGGTTGATGATCTGTTTTGTGTAGAGGAGGCGGATCAGGGTTAATGATCTGTTTTGTGTTGGGGAGGGTGATCAGGGTTAATGACCTGTTTTGTGTAGGGGAGGGGGATCGGGATTGATAATGTTTTGTTTAGGGAAGGGGGATCGGGGTTAATGATCTGTTTTGTGTAGGGGAGGAGGATCGGGGTTAATGATCTGTTTTGTGTAGAGGAGGGGGATCGGGGTTGATGATCTGTTTTGTGTAGAAGAGAGGGATCGAGGTTAATGATCTGTTTTGTGTAGGGGAGGGGGATTGGGTTTAATGATCTGTTTTGTGTAGGGGAGGGGGATCGGGGTTGATTATCTGTTTTGTGTAGGGGAGGGGGATCGGGTTTAATGATCTGTTTTGTGTAGGGGAGGGGGATCGGGGTTGATGATCTGTTTTGTGTAGGGGAGGGGGATCGGGGTTAATGATCTGTTTTCTGTAGGGGAGGGGGATCGGGTTTAATGATCTGTTTTGTTTAATGGAGGGGGATCGGTGTTAATGATCTGTTTTGTGTAGGGGAGGGGGATCGGGGTTAATGATCTGTTTTCTTTAAGGGAGGGGAATCGGGGTTGATAATCTGTTTTGTGTAGGGGAGGGGGATCGGGGTTGATGATCTGTTTTGTGTAGGGGAGGGGGATCTGGGTTGATGATCTGGTTTGTGTAGGGGAGGGGGATCGGGGTTGATGATCTGTTTTGTTTAGGGGAGGGGGATCGGTGTTGATGATGTTTTGTGTAGCGGTGGGGGATCGGGTTTAATGATCTGTTTTGTGTAGGGGAGGCGGATCGGGGTTAATGATCTGTTTTGTGTTGGGGAGGGGAATCGGGGTTGATAATCTGTTTTGTGTAGGGGAGGTGGATCGGGGTTGATGATCTGTTTTGTGTTGGGGAGGGGGATCGGGGTTGATGATCTGTTTCTTGTAGGGGAGGGGGATCGGGGTTGATGATGTTCAGTGTAGGGGAGGGGGATCGGGTTGATGATCTGTTTTGTGTAGGGGAGGGGGATCTGGGTTGATGATCTGTTTTGTGTAGGGGAGGGGGATCGGGGTTGATGATCTGTTTTGTTTAAGGGAGGGGGTTCAGGGTTGATGATCTGTTTTGTTTAGGGAAGGGGGATCGGGGTTAATGATCTGTTTATTGTAGGGGAGGGGGATCGGGTTTGATGATCTGCTTTGTGTAGGGGAGGGGTATCGGGGTTAATGATCTGTTTTGTGTAGGGGAGGGGGATCGGCGTTGATGATCTGTTTTGTGTAGGGGAGGGGGATCGGGGTTGATGATCTGTTTTGTGTAGGGGAGGGGGATCGGGGTTGATGATCTGTTTTGTGTAAGGGTGGGCGATCGGGGTTAATGATCTGTTATGTGTAGGGGAGGGGGATCGGGGTTTATGATCTGTTTTGTGTAGGGGAGGGGGATCGGGGTTGATGATCTGTTTTGTGTAGGGGAGGGGGATCGGGTTTGATGATCTGTTTTGTGTAGGGGAGGGGGATCGGGGTTGATGATCTGGTTTGTGTAAGGGTGGGGGATCGGGGTTAATGATCTGTTTTGTGTAGGGGAGGGGGATCGGGGTTGATGATCTGTTTTGTGTAGGGGACGAGGATCGGGGTTGATGATCTGTTATGTGTAGGGGAGGGGGATCGGGGTTAATGATCTGTTTTGTGTAGGGGAGAGGGATCGGGGTTGATGATCTGTTTTGTGTATGGGAGTGGGATCGGGGTTGATGATCTGGTTTGTGTAAGGGTGGGGTATCGGGGTTAATGATCTGTTTTGTGTAGGGGAGGGGGTTCGGAGTTGATGATCTGTTTTGTTTAGGGAAGGGGGATCGGGGTTGATGATCTGTTTTGTTTAAGGGAGGGGGATCGGTGTTAATGATCTGTTTTGTTTAAGGGAGGGGGATCGGGGTTAATGATCTGTTTTGTTTAAGGGAGGGGAATCGGGGTTGATGATCTGTTTTATGTAGGGGAGGGGGATCGGGGTTGATGATCTGTTTTGTGTATTGGAGGGGGATCGGGGTTAATGATCTGTTTTGTGTAGGGGAGGGGGATCGGGGTTAATGATCTGTTTTGTGTAGGGGAGGGGGATCGGGGTTGATGATCTGTTTTGTGTGGGGGAGGGGGATCGGGGTTGATGATCTGTTTTGTGTAGGGAGGGGGATCGGGGTTGATGATCTGTTTTGTGTGGGGGAGGGGGATCGGGGTTGTTGATCTGTTTTGTATAAAGGCGGGGGATCGGGGTTAATGATCTTTTTTGTGTAGGGGAGGGGGTTCGGGGTTAATGATCTGTTTTGTGTAGGGGAGGGGGATCGGGGTTAATGATCTGTTTTGTGTAGGGGAGGGGGATCGGGGTTGATGATCTGTTTTGTGTAGTGGAGGAGGATCGGGGTTGATTATCTGTTTTGTGTAGGGGAGAGGGATCGGGGTTGATGATCTGTTTTGTGTAGGGGAGGCGGATCGGGGTTGATGATCTGTTTTGTGTAGGGGAGGGGGATCGGGGTTGATGATCTGTTTTGTGTAGAGGAGAGTGATCGGGGTTGATGATCTGTTTTGTGTAGGGGAGGGGGTTCGGGGTTGATGATCTGTTTTGTGTAGGGGAGGGGGATCGGGGTTGATGATCTGTTTTGTGTAGGGGAGAGTGATCGGGGTTGATGATCTGTTTTGTGTAGGGGAGGAGGATCGGGGTTGATGATCTGTTTTGTGTATGGGAATGGGATCGGGGTTGATGATCTGTTTTGTGTAGGGGAGAGTGATCAGGTTTGATGATCTGTTTTGTGTAGGGGAGGAGGATCGGGGTTGATGATCTGTTTTGTTTAGGGGAGGGGGATCGGGGTTGATGATCTGTTTTGTGTAGGGGAGGGGGATCGGGGTTGATGATCTGCTTTGTGTAGGGGAGGGGGATCGGGGTTGATGATCTGCTTTGTGTAGGGGAGGGGGATCGGGGTTGATGATCTGTTTTGTGTAGGGGAGGGAGATCGGGGTTGATGATCTGTTTTGTGTAGGGGAGATCGGGGTTGATGATCTGTTTTGCGTAGTGGAGGGGGATCGGGGTTGATAATCTGTTTTGTGTAGGGGAGGGGGATCGGGGTTAATGGTCTGTTTTGTGTAGGGGAGGGGGATCGGGGTTGATGATCTGTTTTGCGTAGGGGAGCTGGATCGGGGTTGATAATCTGTTTTGTGTAGGGGAGGGGGATCGGGGTTAATGATCTGTTTTGTGTAAGGGAGGGGGATCGGGGTTGATGATCTGTTTTGTGTAGGGGAGGGGGATCGGGGTTGATGATCTGTTTTGTGTAGGGGTGGGGGATCGGGGTTAATGATCTGTTTTGTGTAGGGGAGGGGGATCGGGGTTGATGATCTGTTTGTTTAAGGGAGGGGGTTCGGGGTTGATGATCTGTTTTGTTTAGGGAAGGGGGATCGGGGTTAATGATCTGTTTTGTGTAGGGGAGGGGGTTCGGGGTTGATGATCTGCTTTGTGTAGGGGAGTGGGATCGGGGTTGATGATCTGTTTTGTGTAGGGGAGAGGGATCGGGGTTGATGATCTGTTTTGTGTAGGGGAGGGGGATCGGGGTTGATGATCTGTTTTGTGTAGGGGAGGGGGATCGGTGTTGATGATCTGTTTTGTGTAGGGGAGGGGGATCGGGTTTGATGATCTGTTTTGTGTAGGGGAGGGGGATCGGGGTTGATGATCTGTTTTGTGTAGGGGAGGGGGATCGGGGTTAATGATCTGTTTTGTGTAGGGGAGTGGGATCGGGGTTAATGATCTTTTTTGTGTAGGGGAGGGGGATCGGGGTTGATGATGTTTTGTGTAGGGGTGGGGGATCGGGGTTGATGATCTGTTTTGTGTAGTGGAGGGGGATCGGGATTGGTGATCTGTTTTGTTTAAGGGAGGGGGATCAGGGTTAATGATCTGTTTTGTGTAGGGGAGGGGGATCGGGGTTGATGATCTGTTTTGTGTAGGGGAGGGGGATCGGGGTTAATGATCTGTTTTGTGTAGGGGAGGGGGATCGGGGTTGATGATCTGTTTTGTGTAGGGGAGGGGGATCGGGGTTGATGATCTGGTTTGTGTATGGGGAGGGGGATCGGGGTTGATGATCTGTTTTGTTTAAGGGAGGGGGTTCGGGGTTGATGATCTGTTTTGTTTAGGGAAGGAGGATCGGGGTTGATGATCTGTTTTGTTTAGGGAAGGAGGATCGGGGTTAATGATCTGTTTTGTTTAAGTGAGGGGGTTCGTGGTTGATGATCTGTTTTGTTTAGGGAAGGAGGATCGGGGTTAATGATCTGGTTTGTGTAGGGGAGGGGGATCGGGGTTGATGATCTCTTTTGTTTAAGGGAGGGGGTTCGGGGTTGATGATCTGTTTTGTGTAAGGGAGGGGGATCGGGGTTGATGATCTGTTTTGTGTAGGGGAGGGGGATCGGGGTTGATGATCTGTTTTGTCTAGGTGAGGGGGATCGGGGTTGATGATCTGTTTTGTGTAGGGGAGGGGGATCGGGGTTGATGATCTGTTTTTTGTGGGGGAGGGGGATCGGGGTTGATAATCTGTTTTGTTTAAGGGAGGGGGATCGGGGTTGATGATCTGTTTTATGTAGGGGAGGGGGATCGGTGTTGGTGATCTGTTTTGTGTAGGGGAGGGGGATCGGGGTTGGTGATCTGTTTTGTGTAGGGGAGGGGTATCGGGGTTGATGATCTGTTTTATGTAGGGGAGGGGGATCCGGATTGATGATCTGTTTTGTATTGGGGAGGGGGATCGGGGTTGATGATCTGTTTTGTGTAGGGGAGGGGGATCGGGGTTGATGATCTGTTTTCTGTAGGGGAGGGGGATCGGGGTTGATGATCTGTTTTGTGTAGGGGAGGGGGATCGAGGTTGATGATCTGTTTTGTGTAGGGGAGGGGGATCGGGGTTGATGATCTGTTTTGTGTAGGGGAGGGGGTTCGAGGTTGATTATCTGTTTTGTGTAGCGGAGGGGGATCAGGGTTGATGGTCTGTTTTGTCTAGGGGATGTGGATCGGCATGCTGTTCTGTGTTCTGTGTGAGGGGTTGTGTTTGAAGTTTCTTTTTGAATGACTTTCATGTTTCGTGGCTGTCTGGAGAAGACATTTTGAACACTTTGGAAGCTGGGTGTATTGCAGACTAGTTAGTGATGGGAATGACGAATTATGAAGTTAAGGCGGTAACATAATGCTGAGGTAAAAATCAGCTATGAAATTATTGACTGGAGAACGCGAACACAAAAGGCTTCATGGACTACTTCTGCTCTGAGATTTTGTGTCATGTCTTTTGGGTCCGGGAGTGTTGGAAATGGGGTGTGGTGGAGATATGAGTTCAAAGGCAAGATATTCCAGTTGCTGAAAATCTGCAACAAACAGGAAATTCTCTGTATATTAGGCAGGAATTGTAGATTCCAAACACTGAACCTTCTAGAAACCAATAATGCAGTGTACTCCTGTCAGCCTTCTGTCCTTTTCTATCTGTATTTCAGGAGACCAGTATCCATTACAAACCCCACTGAATCCCACCGTTTCCCTGCTACACTTTTACCCACATTCCTTCCTGTAGGCTCCTGAGATTTAGGAGCAGAAGTAGGCCATTTAGCCCATCGAGTCTGCTCTGTCATTCAATCATGGGCTGAACCACTTCATCCAGTCATCCCCACTCCCCTGCTTTCACCCCATACCCTTTGATGCCCTGGCTAATCAAGAACCTATCTATCTCTGCCTTAAATGCACCCAATAACTTGGCCTCCACAGCCATTCGTGGCAACAAATTCCAGAGATTTACCACCCTCTGACTAAGGTAATTTCTCTGCATCTCTCTTCTAAACGGACGTCCTTCCCTGACATCATGCCCTCTTGTCCTAACCTCCACTACCATGGAAAATAACTTTGCCATATCTAATCTGTTCAAGCCTTTTAACATTTGGATTGTTTCTATGAGATCCCCCCTCATTCTCCTGAACTCCAGGGAATACAGCCCAAGAGCTGCCAGACATTCCTCATACGGTAACCCTTTCATTCCTGAAATCATCCTCGTGAATCTTCTCTGAACCCTCTCCAATGTCAGTATATCCTTTCTAAAGTAAGGAGCCCAAACTGCACACAATACTCGAAGTGTTGTCTCATGAGTGCCTTATCGAGTCTGCTCTTATATTCTGTACCTCTAGAAATGAATACTAACATTGCATTCGCCTTCTTCACCACCCAATCAACACGGAGGTTAACCTTTAGGGTATCCTGCACAAGGACTCCCAAATCCCTTTGCATCTCTGCATTTTGAATTCTCTCCCCATCTAAATAATAGTCTGCCCATTTATTTCTTCCACCAAAGTGCATGACCATACACTTTCCAACATTGTATTTCATTTGCCACTTCTTTGCCCATTCCCCTAAACACTCTAAGTCCCTCTGCAGACTCTCTGTTTTCTCAACGCTACCCGCTCCTCCATCTACCTTTGGAACATCGACAAACTTAGCCACAAATCCATTAATCCCATAGTCCAAATCATTGACGTACATCATAAAAAGCAGTGGTCCCAACACCGAACTTTGTGGAACTCCACTGGTAATCGGCAGCCAGCCAGAATATGACCCCTTTATTCCCACTCTCTGTTTTCTGCTGACCAGCCAATGCTCCACTCGTGCTAGTAACTTCCCTGTAATTCCATGGGTTCTTATCTTTGTTATGAATGTACCACAGCTCTAAGGGGCCGAAGGGGCAGGAGCAGCCCCCTCCTTCCGGAGAATCGCAAGATCACTATTAATTTGGGTCTCGGACCCAGGAAATGAGAGACAATGCAACGATTTTAACCATTGTTCTTGGAGACACCTGTGTGAATTGCAACTCCCTGCTACGTGCCAGCTACCAGGGATATGGACACCCTTGGGCCATGTAGGGGTGGGGATTGCACCACCCTACTTTGATGGACATCTACAACTCTGCAAGTCAAGATAAAAGGGGACTGCAGGAGGCGGTACCCCAGTGACGCACCAGAAGGACACACCATCGCTCAGCGCTCCCGTGCTAGCGGGAAGCCATTCAAAGCCACGTGCGTTCCGTTTCTCCTTTGCCTGGGGAGCGGGTGGCTGATAATACCGAAAAGGACTTCGAACTAACAACGGTGAACCAACGCTCCCCTGATTCAACGGAGTTGCTTCATAAAGACCCGGGCAAGTTTTCCTTGTCTCACCAAACTCTCTAAAACATGTGAAACCCAGCGTTTCCCCAAAAGGCTGAAGCCTGCAGACTTCTGAGTGACTTTTATATTTCCAACGGACAATATATTATCCCCTAGACAACAGTAGAGATTATTTCTTAATGATGATTATTGCTATACCCGTGCTTTAGATTGAGTTTTGCCGACGTATATGATCTGAATGTTTGTATTAACCTTACTTTTGTGCCCCCTTTATAAATAAAAACGTTTGAAAATAGTGCCATCAGACTTCAACGGACCTCTCTATCTTTGCTGGTAAGTGACCCAGTTACGGGATACGTAACATCTTGCTAAGCAGCCTCATGTGTGGCACCTTGTCAAAAGTCTTCTGAAAATCCAAGTACACCATGTCTACTGCATGTCTACCCTGCTTGTAATTTCCTTTAAAATTTGTAGTAGGTTAGTCAGGCAGGATTTTCCTTTCAGGAAACCATGCTGGCTTTGGCCTATCTTGTCATGTGCATCCAGGTACTCTGAATCTCATCCCTAACAATCGATTTCAACAACTTCCCAACCACTGATGTCAGGCTAACATGTCTATTGTTTCCTTTCTGCTGCCTCCTACCCTTCTTAAATAGAGGAGTAACATTTGCAATTTTCCAGTCATCTGGTACAATGCCAGAATCTTATCGATTCTTGAAAGATCATTGTTAATGCCTCTGCAATCTCTCCAGCTACTTCCTTCAGAACCTGAGGGTGCATTCCAGCAGGTCCAGGAGATTTATGTACCCTCAGACCATTAAGCTTCCCGAGCACCTTCTCAGTCATAATTGTCACCACATACTTCACTTCCCTGACACTCTTGAATGTCAGAGATGTTTTTCACTGTGAAGATTTATGCAGAATACGGATTCAGTTCCTTTGCCATCTCTGTGTCTCTCATTACAATATCACCAGTCATTTTCTATTTGTCCTATATCTATCGTCAACTCTTTTTACCCTTTATATACTTAAAAAAGCTTTTAGTATCTTCTTCGATATTAGTCGCAAGCTTCCTTTCATAATTCATCTTTTCCTTCCTCATGACCTTCTTAGTTTCCTTCTACAAGTTTTTAAAAGCTTCCCAATCCTTTATCTTCCCACTAGCTTTGGCTTCCTTGTATGCCCTCTCCTTTGCTTTTACTTCTGCTCTGACTTCACTTGTCAGCCATGGTAGTGTCCTTCTTCCATTGGAAAATATCTTCTTATTTGGAATATATCTGTCTTGCACTTCCCTCATTTTTCACAGAAACTCCATCCATTGCTGCTCTGCCGTCCTTCCTGCTGGTGTCCTTTTCCAGTCATCTTGGCTAGTTCCCCTCTCATGCCATTGTAATTTCCTTTCTTCCACTGGAATACCAACACATTGGAATTTAGTTTCTCCTTCTCAAGTTTCAAAGTGAATTTGATCATATTGTGATCACTATTCCCTAAGGGTTCCTTAACCTTATACTCTCTTATCACCTCCGGATAATTGCATAACACCCAATCCAGTACAGCTGATCCCCTAGTGGGCTCAACAACAAGCTGTTCTAAAAAGCCCTCCCTTCGACATTCTTCAAATTCTCTCTCTTTCTTGGTGTTCACCTGGTGGAGAATCTCACCTGGTCCCTCAACACCAGCTCCATAGCAAAGAAAGCCCAGCAGCGTAAGTCCATCTCCCACCCCAGATCCTCATCACATTCTACAGGGGTTGTATTGAGAGCATCCTGAGCAGCTGCATCACTGCCTGGTTCGGAAATTGCACCATCTTGGATCGCAAGACCCTGCAGCGGATAGTGAGGTCAGCTGAGAAGATCATCAGGGTCTCTCTTCCCACCATCACGGACATTTACACTATGCGCTGCATCCGCAAAGCAAACAGCATTATGAAGGACCCCATGCACCCCTCATACAATCTCTTCACCCTCCTGCCGTCTGGGAAAAGGCTCCAAAGCATTCGGGCTCTCACGACCAGACTATGTAACAGTTTCGTCCGCCAAGCTGTCAGACTCCTCAATACCCAGAGCCTGGACTGACACCTTGCCCTATTGTCCTGTTTATTATTTATTGTAATGCCTGCACTGTTTTTGTGTACTTTACGCAGTCCTGTGTAGGTCTGTAGTCTAGTGTAGCTTTCTCTGTGTTGTTTTTTTAATGGAATTCAGTCTAGTTTTTGTACTGCGTCATGTAACACCATGGCCCTGAAAAACGTTGTCTCATTTTTACTATGTACTGTACCAGCAGTTATGGTCGAAATGACAATAAAAGTGACTTGACTTGGCAGTACTGGCCCGGTTTTCCCAATGCACTTTGATGTTAAAATCCCCAACGATTGTCAGGTCATTGTCCTTCTGACATGCTTTTTCTATATCCTGCTGTAATTTGTAATCCACATCCCGGCTGCTGTTTGGAGGCCTGTATACAACTGCAATTAGGATCCTTTTACCCTTGTCATTTCTTAACTCAACCCATTGAGGCCCTACACCTTCTGATCCTATGTCATCCCTTTCTAATGATTTAATATTATTTCTTATACACAGGGCCACACCACCCCCTCTGCCCACTAACCTATCTTTCCGATACACCATGTATCCTTGGACATTTAGATTCCTTTTATTTTCCTAAATGCAAGAGATTTGGCAGATGCTGGAAATCCAGATAATGCTCACAAAATGCTGGAGGAACTCAACAGGTCCGGAGAGGAATATACCATCTCCAGCCTATCATTTTCTCATCCTCTCTACGTCTGTTACGTCTCATAATGGAAGAAAGGAGACAAATAGTGAATAGGAGTGGCAGCTTATCAGCTTGGTCAGACGTGCAGCAATGACGTCTACGCCTGATCACCCCTGCTCACTGTGCACATCAGTAATCTCAGTACATCAACGAGAGTGATGTTGAAATTATAACATCAAACAAATCACAGCACGGAACTTAAGGAAAATGGAAACCAATGAAGGATTGGGCAGGGAGAATGCCCTCGGAGGAGGTTCCACCCTTTTTGAGTTTGCCAGTTAGCATCTCCTGTAACGATGAACCTTAAATGGGTTTGGTCAATGGTTTAAATGGTTTCTTTCGACAGTCGGTGACCATGTTCTAATGGAGTCACGTTCTCATAAGGTAATTTTAATCAGACGTTCAGTTCACTTTTTGAAGCTATCCCCAATGTTTGTGGTCAGTGCAGGAAAACAATGAATTCTCCATGGAACAGGAGTCTGGGACAGGTGTACTTGCTTCACAAGTTGACACATCCAGTAGAATTGTGCTTCTTATCAAATTAGATGTCATGGCTAATCTCTTGTACAATTATTCAAATATATCAGAGATAGCTTGCAGTGAATATCACATTGGCCAAATTTAAATATGTTTAAATTGTTTCTAAAATTAAAAAGAACAACCATCTTCAAATTTTTTGTATTATTGAATTCATCTCTGTTCTTGAGGATGAGCTCTTTGTTTTGCTGTGCATGCCTGCACAAGTAAAATGAACTCAGGCAGTGTACTGTATCCATACACGCTTTGATAATAAAATTACTTTGAACTTCGAAGATTGGGATCAGGATGTTGTTAAAAATTAACACGAGTCTGATCTGAAAATTGTTTCTGAAGGACCAGGAATGAGAGGTAATACGTTATGGGAAATCAAATAGGGGCTGGACATGCACAGCAAATAGTCAGGCACTGAGGCTTGTTGAGAGAGCCCTATCAATTGAGACCCTTAGTTCCATGCAAGTGGCAATGTAGGTGCAGAAGGAGTAATGGGGTATATGGTTTGCTTGCCTTCCTAGGCCATGGCATAGGAGATAGTAGTTAGGGTATTACATTTCAACTTTACAACACACTGGTGTATATCATCTGCAGTTTTGGAATATCATCTGCAGTTCTGGTCACCTCATTGGTAGGAGAGAATGCATAGGAGATTCACCAGGATGTTTCCTGGGTTGGAGGATTTCCATGATATGAAGACATTAGACTGGCTGGGATTATTTCCCCTGAGCAAAGCAATCTTAGGTCTGACCTGATCAGAGCAGGGTAGATCATCAATATCTGATCAAAATTATCAAAACCTCTCTTCTCAGATTCCTTCTTCTCCAGCCCTTTACCTTCCCCCACCCCACCCCTAACCTGGCTTCACCTGACACCTTCCAGCTAACCTCATTCCCCTCCCCCCCCCCCCCCCCCCCCGCTTTTTAAATTCTGGAGTCCATGCCCTTCCTTTCCAGTCCTGATGCAGGGTCTCGGCTCCAGACATCGGCTGTTTACTCATTTGCATAGATGCTGCCTGACCCGCTGAGGTCCTCCAGCATTTTGTGTGTGGTGCTCTGGATTTCCAGCATCCGCAGATTTTCTAATGTTTATGATCAAAATTTATTGCCCATGGTTGGTTATCAAAAAACAGGAGGGCGGGCGTTTAAGCTGAGAGAGAGGGGATTTAAAGGGAGCTGTGAGGCTACATTTTTATAGCGTGAGAGGTTGCTATCTGGAAAGCACTGCCAGTGGTGAAATCAGATACAGTTACTATGTTTAGGAAACATGGACACACTTCCATAGGCATTGGATAGAAGGATATGGTAACCATGCGATCAGATCCCCAACTGACTTCTTGTTTGCTTTAATTCCACCATGAAAGAAAACACTTCTTAGCAGAGGGCACGCGTTAAATGTTGCCTTCCGATCAGCTGGAACACACAAATGGAAAAGTGTAATCCTACAGTAGATGGGAAACTTTAGTTCAAATAAAATTTTATAGAAATTTGGTTTATAAAAAATGTAGCTCATTCAGAGTGGTAAACTAACACACCTGTGGTGATATGACGTTAAGAACGTTATTGCAGATAGTTCTGATCATGCACTGGGATGATAGAAAGATCAAGAAACGTGGTATTGTAAAAATGTTGTGTTTGTTGTTAAATAAAAGTTTTATTTCTTCCAGAAGATGGTTCTTTATGATCAACCCATGGGTCGTACGAATATAAACAACACAACATGGTGTTAGAAGTTGTTCTGGAAGAATAATACATTTCCTAACACAGGAGAATCAAAGATAATTTTCTGAAAAAAGTGTTCGAACTGTTTTGGTGTTGCTAACAGTTTTACAAATGGAAGGTTTGCCGCCTCCGCTGACACTTCAATTGTCTGGGAATGTGGCTGAGAACTGGAAAAGAATTTAAGCAACATTTTGAATTGTATTTGTTGGCGATCGATGCAGATTGAAAACCGGAAAAATCAAAAGCTGCGCTTCTACCCCCTGTAATAGGTGGCGATGCAATTGAGGTATATAATCATTTTATTTTTGAAAATGGAAATAATTTAAAGTTTAAATCAATAATGGACAAATTGGAAGCATTTGGTATACTGAAGTGTAATGTGACGCACGAGCAGCAGAGATTTTTTACATGTACGCAGAGAGCTGGTGAAACTATTGATCAATATGTTACTGAGTTGAGACACCATGCGAGTTTGGAGAACTGACAGACTCTCTCATTAAAGACAGAATTGTTTGTGGCATTCTGGATAATGGTCTGAGAGAAAGACTGTTCAGAGAACAAGACTTAGACTTGGAAAAAGCTTTGATGCTCGGCAAAGCTTGGGAAATCGTGGCTAAAGAACTTTTCATTTAGAGCTGCAACGTAGACGCTGTGAGGAAGCGTGACATATTAGAAAAAAATAATAAAACGACAACAAAACCGACAGAGTACAAGACGTCATCTGTGAGAAAAAAAGCTATGTGATTGCTGTGGGCGGCAGCATCAGCCGAAACAGTGTCCGGCGTATGGGAAAACGTGCAATGTCTGCGCTAAGACTAATCATTTTTCACGCTGTTGCAGAAGTAGAAAGAAATTTTTTTAAAAAGTAAGTGCAGTACTTAAAAATGAACTTGAGAAACAGAGTCTTTCAAATATTTGGGCATCATTATGCGAAAAGATTTGGCAAAATTGTCAGCATGCAATTATCAACCTATATATATATAAAATTAAGGAAGATATAACAAGATGGAACCTAATTCCTTTTTTTAGTCTTAGTTCAAGGATTGAATCTATTAAAATGAATATACTGCCCAGACTGTTATATCTCTTTCAGACCCTACCAATAGAGATTAATCAAAATCAATTCAATGAATGGAACAAGATGCTATCAAGGTATATTTGGCAGGGTAAAAGGCGTAGAGTTCATCTCAAAACTTTGCAATTAGCAAAGGAAAAGGGGGGATGGGGCCTACCTTCTCTTAGAGATTATTATTTTACAGCACAGTTGAAAGCTGTGATATGCTGGTGCAACCCATCATATGACACTCAATGGAAAAACATTGAGGAGCGGGTACTTCCCATCCCCATACAAGCAGCTTTCGCTGATAACAACCTGCAAAGGTACATAAATACTATTGATAACCCATGGGTGAAATGGACTCTTAAAATATGGAAAACTGTTATAAAAGAATATAAACTAGAAGGAGATACTGCAATTCTTAAACGGTGTGCATATGACTTGGTTTTTACGCCAGATAAACTGGATGCTAGATTTAAGGGACTGAACAGTTAAAGGAATAACAGTTCTTTACAATATAATGAAAGAAGGAACACTGTTCAGTTTTGAAATGCTTAAAGAGAAACACTTATTAGAAAAACAAGACTTTTATCAGTATTTACAGATGTGACAATATATTAATAGGATGGTTAAAAATGTAACCAAGGCAAGAACATGTTTGATAGAGCTGCTTAGAAAAGCATATAGAACCATAGAACATTACATCACAGAAACAGGCCTTTTGGCCCTTCTTGGCTGTGCCAAAACATTTTTCTGCCTAGTCCCACTGACCTGCACCTGGGCCATATCCCTCCATACCCCTTTCATCCATATACCTGTCCAAGTCTTTCTTAAATGTCAAAAGTGAGCCCGCATTCACCACTTCATCTGGCAGCTCATTCCACACTCCCACCACTCTCTGCGTGAAGAAGCCCCCTCAATATTCCCTTTAAACATTTCCCCCTTCACCCTTAACACATGTTTTTTCCCTCCCTGAGCCTCAGTGGAAAAAGCCTGCTTACATTCACTCTATCTATACCCATCATAATTTTATACACCTCTATCAAATCACCCCTCATTCTCCTACGCTCCAGGGAATAAAGTCCTAACCTATACAACCTTTATAATTCAGGTAACGGTATAACGAATATAATTCAGATAATGGTAGTAGAATCATTTCAAGCGTGTATAAGGGTTTGTCAAATCTTAAAACACATTCAACTTCATACATTAAAACAAAATGGGAGAAGGAAGGAGGGATAATTATATCTGAGGAAGAATGGACAATAATATGGAGGTATCAATGGAAGTGTACCAGTTCACAGAAATGGAGGGAGTTTGGATGGAAAAACTTGATATTTTATCACACCCTCTCAGAAATCCCATTATGATAGTAACTTCCATTTGCTGGAGAAATTGTGGAAATCAAAATGCAAACCATTATCATATTTTCTGGGAATGCCCCATTATTAAAGACTATTGGAGTGGGATACACAATGTTCTACAAGACATCTTTAAATGTGAAATATCCTCAGAAAGTAAGACCATATATTTTGGGTATATACCTCAAGAATGGTTGAAAAGAGATAAATATTTAATGAATATACTGCTGGTGGCTGGTAAAACTCTTACTAGGAAATGTTTATCACAGGCGAGTCAACCTTAAATACATGGATGGAAATTACAATGGACATTTACAAAATGGAGAAGATAACAGTATCTGTTAATTATAAGATGGAACAATTTGATTCATACTGGGAAAAAATAGTTTAACTACATAGCACATCATAGGCCTGATTTTGTCCTCACAAATCAATGAATATGTTGTAAAAAAAAAGATCACTCCCTACTTGTACATAGTTTTCTCCTTTTGCTTGTTCGTTCTTTCCTCTCTTTTCTGTAAGTGTATACCTCAGATAAATATTATGTGGAGATTTGTGGCATATATGATTATGTGATATGTATGTACAATATCTGAAATACATCTTATGGAAATGTTTGATGATGAATTTCAATAAAAAATAAATTGCAAAGAAAAGAAAATGAACTTGAGGGGTTTTATATAGATGTGCTTTGTGAAAACAAAGTAAGACTGACTGGACTATTCCATTGCAAGTGAGCCAATACAATATTCTGTTTAAACTTGATACTGAAGCACAAGTAAATGTTCTTGCAGATACTGAGTTTAATGCATTAAATCCAAGACCAAGGTTACATAAGACAAATATAAAAGTGACTGGGTATTCAGTTGCAGACATTCCAGTTAAAGGAACATATGTGGCAAAAGCATCACACAAAAATATTGTGCACACACTTTCATTTGTGCTGGTGCCAAGGAATGTACCATCAATACTGGGTTTAGCTGCCTGTGAGAGACTGAATTTGGTGAAAAGAGTCTTAGTCCTGGACAGTGACACAGAATCAGAATACAGTGACTTGATGAAAGAGTATGAGGACTTGTTCAAAGGGCTTGGTTGTGAGAACACGATTAAAATTGACAACACAGTGCCACCCGGAGTACATCTGTGTAGAAAAGTACCTTTTACATTATGTCATCAACTGAGAACAGAGCTTGACAAAATGGAATGGCTAGGAGTCATACAAAAAATTGATGATCCGACTGAATGGGTCAATTCGTTTGTTATTGTTGCTAAGAAAAATGGAAAACTGAGGATTTATTTAGATCCAAGAGGCTTGAATCGAGCCATTAAAAAAGAGCATTTCAAATTGCCCCTTCATGAAGAAATTATGTCACAGCTTGCTAATGCAAAGTACTTTAGTAAATTAGACACATCCTCTGGATTCTGGCAACTTAAACTAGATGAACCAAGTTCAAAGTTGTGTACCTTTAACACTCCTTTTGCCAGATACTGTTTTCTTCGGCTTCCGTTTGGAATTGCATCAGCTCCTGAAGTGTACCATAAAACCATTCACATGCTATATGAGCACATTGAAGCACAGATACTTCCACGGACAATATTATTGTTTCGGGATCATCTAAACAAGAACATGACGCCAGACTCAGACAAGTCTTTGAGGGAACTCGCAAGGCTAACCTGAAGTTGAATAAAGAAAAATGTCAGCTAGGAGTGACTGAACTTACCTTTGTGGGCGATATCATCAGCAATGAGGGTGTGCGTCCTGATCCATTGAAGGTTTCTGCTATAGAGAACATGCCAAGACCGCAATGTAAAAAGGATGTTCAAAGGTTTATGGGAGTTGTCAACAACATGGGAAAATTCATACCCAATCTTTTGGAATAGCTTGCTCCATTGAGGCAGCTAACAGAAAAGAGAAATGCATAAAGCTGAAATCATGAAGAGGAGAAGGCATGGCAAAATCTCAAGCAAGTCCTCACTAAAGAACCTGTGTTGAAATTCTATGATGCTGAGAGACCCATCAAGATTTCATGTGATGCACCTAGAGCAGGCTTAGGGGCAGTATTACTCCGGAAACATGATAAGGAATGGCCACCAGTGGCATATGCATTTTGTTCATTATCTGATCCAGAAACAAGGTATGCCCAAATTGAAAAAGAATTGTTCAGCATTATGTTGGCTTGTGAGAGATTTCATCAGTTTGTGTCAGGGCAATCTATTGATGTTGAAACTGATCGTAAGCCTCTGATTGCATTGTTTCACATAATCTCCACAAAGGACAGTGGCTGTCCTTTGCGAATTCAGCGAATGATGATCAAATTGCAAAGATATGTATTGAATGTGTCATACATATAACCATAGAACATAGAACATTAGAGCACAGAAACAGGCCTTTTGGCCCTTTTTGGCTGTGCCGAACCATTTTTCTGCCTAGTCCCACTGACCTGCACGTGGACCATATCCCTCCATACACCTCTCATCCATATACCTGTCCAAGTTTTTCTTAAATGTTAAAAGTGAGCCCGTATTTACCACTTCATCTGGCAGCTTATTCCACACTCCCACCACTCTCTACATGAAGAAGCCCCCCCTCCCCAATGTTCCCTTTAAGCTTGACCCGCTTCACCCTTAACCCGTGTCCTCTGGTTTTTTTTTCCCCTAGCATCAGTGGAAAAAGCCTGCTTGCATTCACTCTATCTATACCCATCATAATTTTATATAACTCTATCAAATCTCCCCTCATTCTTCTACAATCCAGAGAATAAAGTCCTAACCTATTCAACCTTTCTCTGTAACTCAGTTTCTCAAGTCCCGGCAACATCCTTGTAAACCTTCTCTGCACTCTTTCAATCTTATTAATATCCTTCCAGTAATTCAGTGACCAAAACTGCACACAATGCTCCAAATTTGACCTCACCAATGCCTTTTACAACCCCACCATAACATTCCAACTCTTATACACAATACTTTGATTTCTAAAGACCAATGTACTAAAAGCTCTCTTTACTACCATATCTACCTGTGACACTACTTTTAGGGAATTTTGTATCTGTATTCCCAGATCCCTCTGTTCTACTGCACTCCATAGTGCCCTACCATTTACCTTGTGTGTTCTACCTTGGTTTTTCCAATCCCTCTGCAAGCTTTGAAAACCTTCCTCATTGTCCACTACACCTCCAATCTTTGCATCATCAGCAAATTTGCTGATCCAATTTAGCACATTATCATCCAGATCATTGATATAGATGACAAATGACAATGGACCCAGCACTGATCCCTGTGGCACACCACTAGTCACAGGCCTCCACTCAGAGAAGCAATCCTCCACTACCACTCTCTGACTTCTCTCATTGAGCCAATGTCTAATCCAATTTACTATCTCTCCATGTATACCTAGCGACTGGATCTTCCTAATTAACCTCCCTTGCGGGACCTTGTCAAGGGCCTTACTGAAGTCCATGTAGACAACATCCACTGCCTTCCCTTCATCCACTTTCCTTGTAACCTCCTATTAGACTAATAACTCTATTAGACTGGTTAAACATGACCTACAATGCACAAAGCTGTGTTAACTCTCCCTACTAAGTCTCTGTCTATCTAAACACTTGTAGATCCTATCTCTTAGTACTCCTTCCAATAATTTACCTACAACTGACATCAAACTTACCGGACTATAATTTCCCGGATTACTTTCAGAGCCTTTTTTAAACAATGGAACAACATGAGCTATCCTCCAATCCTCCGGCACCTCACTCGAAGATACCGACATTTTAAATATATTTGCCAGGGCCCCTGCAATTTCAACACTAGTCTCCTTCAAGGTCCGAAGGAATACTCTGTCAGGTCCTGGGGATTTATCTACTCTGATTTCCCTCAAGACAGCAAGCACCTCCTTCTTTTCAATCTGTATAGGTTCCATGACCTCACTATTTGTTTGACTCCATGCCAGTTTCCTAAGTAAATACAGATGCAAAAAAACCATTTAAGATCTCCCACATTTCTTTTGGTTCCATACATAGCCGACCACTCTGATCTTCAAGAGGACCAAATTTATCCCTTACTATCCTTTTGCTCTTAATATACCTGTAGAAGCTCTTTGGATTATCCTTCACCTTGACTGCCAAAGCTATCTCATGTCTTCTTTTAATCCTTCTGATTTCTTTCTTTCTTTCTTACACACCTGGAAAATTCATGTACACGGCTGACACACTTTCCAGAGTTGTGGATCCAACAACAAAAGATAGTCACAGGGACACTGTTATGTTCAGGCATTCATTGATATGATTATAACAATAAATATGTTGCTCCTGAAAAATTGGAACAGCTGCGTCTTCAGACAGACAAGGACAAAATTCTCAGTCAGGTAATACAAGTGATGATAGATGGATGGCTAGATAATAGGCATTACTGTACCTCAGAAGTACAAGAATGTTGGAGCCACAGATCAGAATTTTCTGTTGTGGATGGGATATTGTTCAAAGGTAGCAGAATTGTGATTCCTAAAAGTCTCCGAAAAGAAATGCTTGGGAAAATTCATGAAGGCCACTTAGGTATTGAAAAGTGTAAGAGAAGGACATGGGAAGTGATGTTTTAGCCAAGATGAATCAAGAAATTGTAGAATTGGTGTCTTCTTGTCAAATATGCCTTAAATACCAACCTAGCAACCCTAAGGAGCCATTGCATCCACATCCTAGTCCTCACAGACCTTATCAGAAGGTAGGCATTGATCTGTTTGTAACTGACAACAAGGATTATCTATTAGTAACAGATTATATCCTGAAGTGTGTGGTCTGAGCAGAACAACGGCACAGAATGTAATTACATGCATGAAGTCAGTTTTTTGCAGACATGGTGTACCTGATGAAATTTTCACAGTGGTCCACAATTCAATGGTGAATGCATGAGACATTTTGCTCATGAATGGGACTTTGTTCATACAACATCAAGTCCATTTTCCCCTCAGTCCAATGGATTAGTTGAGAAGTCGGTAGGAATTATCAAGAAACCGATGCACAAAGCAAAAGATAGTGGAGGTGATTTTTATAAAGCTTTGTTAGCCTGTCGCAGTACTTCACTCGAATGTGGGTTTTCACCTGCTCAGCTCTTGATGGGATGCCGTTTGAGATCCAATCTGCCAATAGGTGAGAGCTTTCTGAGAACAGAG
The DNA here is from genome assembly GCF_030144855.1 of Hypanus sabinus. Taxonomy (NCBI): domain Eukaryota; kingdom Metazoa; phylum Chordata; class Chondrichthyes; order Myliobatiformes; family Dasyatidae; genus Hypanus; species Hypanus sabinus. Next base: position 147,739,324 of record NC_082710.1, on the reverse strand, counting down.
GGAGGTTAAAAACTGAAAAGATTGAAAGATGAACACAAAGCAAAGCAGAAAACATACTTTGACAGGTGTTCTCTTCCATATTCTGAACTGGACCAAGGAGATGAAGTAAGGATAGAAGTCAGAATGAACACATGGGCACAGAAAGCTAGAGTACTTGAAGAAGTACAACCCAAATCATAAATGGTCCAACCAGAAGAAGGAGCAGTATTAAGAAGGGATCACAAAGACCTCAAGGAAGAGCCAACTTCAGAGTTTCAGTTAACTGATGCAGACCAAACATGGAAATAACATTGAAACACAAGAACTGTGTGAACCAGTTAGAAGGTCTACTCATGTTCATAAACCTCCAGAGAGACTGATAGAGACATGTTAAATTATCCATTTGCTCTGGTCAATGTTGCTAATTGTTTTTCTTTATAAGGAAAGGAGGATATGGTGATATGATGTGTAAGAACATGATTGGAGAGAGTTCTGAGCATGTGCTGGGATGATAGAAAGATCAAGAAACATGGTATGGTAAAAATGTTGTGGTTGTTGTTAAAGTTCTATTTCTTCCAGAAGATGGCTCTTTATTAGTAACCCATGGCACATATGAATATAAAGAACACAACAACACCTGAGTCACTTGCTTCACAAACTGACATAACCAACGTAATTGTACTTCTTATCAATTGAAATGTTCAGGCTAAACTCCTGTGCAGGTATTCAAGTTTATCAGAAATAGTTTGCAGCAAATATTGCTTTGGCTTTACTTTAAAGTACTTAAAATTGTTCCTAAGATTTAAAGAAACATTTTTTAACCAAACAAGAGAAGATCTGCAGATGCTGAAAATTCAAGTAACACCCACAAAATGCTGGAGGAACTCAGCAAGTCAGGCAGCATAAGCATCCTTCGCATTATTGAATTCATCTCTGCTCTTGAAGATTTGTCAAAGATGGAAGGAGGTTGTCTGTACTTTCTCTTAACAATGAACACAGATCATCACCTCTCATTTATGATCAGAAGGGAGAGGTAATGCATTATGGGAAATCAAACAGGGCTAGAACATGTACAGTGAATAGAACAACACAGCACAGGCCAGGCCCTTCAGCCCACATTGTTGTGCTCTTATACAGAATAGCACAGCCCAGGAACAGGCCATTCAGCCCACAATGTTGTGCTGAACCAATTAAATTAGTACTCAAATGACTAACTAATCTAATTCCTTAAGCCTGCAAAATGTCTATATCCCTCCATTTTCCTCACATTCATGTGCCCATCTAAATATCTCTTAAATTCCCTAATGTGTATTTCTCTACTACCACCCCAGGCAGTGCATACCCACCACTCTCTGTGTAAAAAAAAAACTTGCCCCTCACATTTCCTTTGAAATTTTCCCCTCTCACCTGAAATGCAACCCTGGGAGAAATATACTCTATCTGTCTATCTATGCCTCTCATAATTTTATAAACCCCTCTCAGATTTCCTCTCAGCCTCCACCACTCCAGTGAAAATGACCCAAGTTTGTCTAATCTCTCCTTATAGTCATACCCTCTAATCCAGGCAGCATCCTGATAAATGTCTTTTGTACGATCTCCTGAACTTCTGCATCCATCCAATAATGGGGTGATCAGAAATGAACTGAATATTCCAGATGTGGCCTAACTAGAGTTTTGTAAAGCTGCAGTATAACTTCACAACTCTTGAACTCAGTTCCTTGACTAATAAAAGCAATCATACCGTATGCCTTTTTAACCTGCCTATCAACCCGTGTAGCCACTTCCAAGGAGATATCGACTCAGACTCCAGGATCCCTTAGCTTTGTTGAGGGTCTTGTTCTTAATAGTGTACTGTCTCTTTACTTTTGAACTATTAAGGTGCAACACCTCACATTTGTCCGGGTTAAACTCCATCTGCCATTTCTCCACTCATATCTGCAACTGATCTATATCCCATTGTGCTCTTTGCCAGTCTTCTAAACTATCCACAACACCACCAACCTTTGCATCACATGCAAACTTAGTAACCCACCCATCTACATCTTCATCCAGGTCATTTAAATATATTACGGGAACAGGCCTTTCAGCCCACGATATTTGTGCCAACTCTAATGCCAATATAAACCACACATCTGTGTGCACATGGTCTGTATCCCTCCAGTCTCTGTCTGGTTATGTGTCCATCTAAATGCTTCTTAAATGTTGCTGTTGTATCTGCTTCCCCTGGCAGCACATTCCAGGAACCTACCACTATCTGTGTAAAACAAAAACTTTCCTTGTAAATCTCCTTTAAACTCCCCCCCCCCAATTAATTAAAGTTTATTCATTTAGAGATACAGCAGGGAATAGGCCCTACCTGCCCTTTGAGCCACACCACCCCAGTAACCCCCAATAACCCCACTTTAACCCTAACCTAATCATGGGGCAATTTATAAACCCATGCCGTCTGGTTTATTTCTACCCTGGGAAACAGTCTGACTGCCTGTGGCATCATGTCTGTGCCTCCGAAACTCCCGAGAAAATAATCCAAGTTATTCCAAGCAACACACACAAATTGCTGCAGGGACTCTGCAGGCAAGGCAGCATCTATGGAAAAGAGTACAGTCGATGTTTTGGGCCAAAACCCTTCACCAGGACACTTCATCTCGGCCTAAGACATCGACTGTACTCTTTTCCATAGACGCTGCCTAGCCTGCTGAGTTCCTCCACCATTCTGTGTGTGTGTGCTTGGATTTCCAGCATCTGCAGATTCCCTCTTGTTTCCAAGTTACTCCAAGCTCTCTCATAGCTTATACTCTTTAATCCAAGTGACACGCTGGTGAATCTCTTTTACTCCCTCTCCAAAGCTGCCACACACTCCTGATGTGGCCCAGTGAAAGCTATATCTGCCTGTACATGGCTTCCTCTCTTCGTGGCAACACCATGACCAATGGAGGCAAGCATGTCGTATTCACAAGAAAATCTGCAGACGCTGGAAATCCAAAGCAACACACACAAAGTGTTGGAGGAACTCAGCAGGCCAGGCAGCATCTATGGAAATGAATAAACAGACAGCATTTCGGGCTGAGACCCTTCTTCAGGCCTGAGCAGGAAGGGGGAAGATGCCAGAATAAGAAGCTGGATGGAGGAGAAAGGGGTTAGCTGGATGTAATAGGTGAAGCCAGGTGGGTGGGAAAGGTCAAGGGCTGGAGAGGGAGGAATCTGATAGGAGAAGAGATTGCCCCACAGGAGAAAGGGAGGGAGGAGGGGACCCAGGGGGAAATAATAGGTGAAGCTCATCTCCTCACCTGCCTATTGCTTCTCCCTGGGTCCCCTCCTCCTTCCCTTTCTCCTATAGTCCACTTTCCTCTCCTATCAGATTCTTCCTTCTCCAGCCTTTCTTGACCTTTCCCACCCACCTGGCTTCACCTATCACCTTCCAACTGATCCATTTCTCCTCCCCCCACTCTCTCATTCTGTCGTCTTCCCCCTTCCTTCCTGAAGAAGGGTCTCGGCCACAAAACGTCGACTGTTTACTCTTTAACAAGCATGTTTACCACTCCACCTACCAGTGTTCCAACTTTCAGAGAGCTGGAGACTTGTACCCCGAGCACCCCCCATTACATCAATGCTGTTGCAGGTCCTGCTATTTACACTATACCTTTTTTACTTCCCAAATTTGATCTTGCGTTGCATTCCCCAAACTGCTACATCTCACACTTGTCTAGATTGAACTCCAAATGTTCATATTCCTAAATGGATCACAGACAAAGCAAGTCCCACTGCTGATCCCTTGGCACGAGGTGAAAGGCGGGCGGGGGGGGGGGGGGGACCTTGAATTTACAATATTTCCTTGGTGGAAGCTGCTGTTGCTGAGCTGTATCTGAGCTGTGCATTATATTCTGCTAATAAGCAAAATGAATAGACAGATCAATGAAATAAGATCTCACAAAATGTGATAACAATTCTGCATTAAAACAAAGTAAATCTTGCACCTTATCTTTAATAGGAGATTCCTTGACAGTTTGACATTAAACTTAAAGAATGGCATTAGATCTTTCTATTCAAAGAAGTATGAAATTAAGGCTTCAGTACATGTTAATACAGCTATTAAAAATGCAAACGGTTGCACTTCAGGCTAGACAGCTGAACTGACTATACCTTTATAAAAGCCAATTACATTCACATTTAAATACAACGTGCACGAGGAAGAAAATGGGGACAAGCTTCGTTTAAATGTATTCTTCTGAATATTTATTAAACATAATATTGACAAGTAAATCATTTAACAAGTTTCAGTGAGTGCACAAAAGATTAGATTGATTTTGCAATTACCCTTCACGTCCATATCACAGGATTCTTATTAGCTCTGAATATCCTAATTAAATACCTTACACCTCGTATACACTACAGAAGAAACCCTATTTAGACTGCATTTATCCAAATTGAATTCAACAACTCTGACACGTCTGGAGTGCAGAGGAATCTGCTAAGTGGTAGACTGCAGCTTGAGTGCACATTTTACAAGAAAGAGGCCTTTCCTGGACCGTGCCACCAAAATCAGCCAAAATTGATTACTGCACTAAAAAAATCAGCTACCTCTGATAGAATTCCCAAGGCTAGCCGTCCATAGTTTCACTCCCTAAGTCAGCTGTTGATAAGTCAATCATCAGAATCAGTGCCGAGTATCCATTCCTAAATCAGTTTGTGATTGCCACTCTCCAATCTGCAGCTTATGACAACAAACCCAAAAATCAAAAGTCCTTCAAATTCCAAATTATCCCCGTGTTGTTGAAACTCCCAGATCTGCTGTCAGTGATTGGATCCCCAAAATCAGATGCCTATAGCTGGGAACTCCCAGAATCATCTCTGTACAACTGACCTCCCAGATCTGCCCTTCCAGGATCATGCTTTGATGATTGGGTTCCCAAAGCTGAGCATGAGGATGTCAACAAAGAGAGCAGTTCAATGCAGGATGCACAAAACCCACTGTCCTGAACGTAAACTGCAAGTCATTGCAACCACAAAAATCTGTTATAAGACCGTAGGGGCAGAGCTATGATGGCACTTAACAGCAACTTCTTCGAGCTCATCTACAGAAACAGCTTAATTTCTAACTTAAATGTCTCTCCTTTCCCTTTTACAGGGTGGATGGGGTTCTTTCGGAGACCCTGGCCTTGAGTTACACTCAGATGACGGTTCTTCGCGGTGGTGGAACCTGCACCCAGAGGCTCACCACCAGCCGCCTTTCGATACCCCTAGGCCATGCCCTCGAAGACGAGTGTGCCTTCAGGGTTCCGAGGCTTCGCAGTTCTGTGGATGAGCCGGTTCTATGCCGGTGCTGCCAACTGAAGGAATTGCGAGAGAACACGGAACATCAGGAACACCAGATCGGCTTCTGGGGTCTCTGTACTTGGTGATTCACGTGCTGTCTTTCGTTGGTGGGACAGAGGCTGTTGCCTAGAGAATTCAGTGGAAAAAAAAATGTGACATGGCAGGCTTTATCATCGCAAATCAGCAAGTTGCTGTGTTATGTCCCCCCTCTCACTGTGAAAGGATGACACCTATCTGTCCCTTTACTGGGGGGGGGGGGGGGAGAGAGAGAGAGAGAGAGAGAGAGAGAGAGAGAGAGAGAGAAAGAGAGAGAGAGAGAGGAAGAGAGAGAGAGTCTGTGGTACATTGAATTGTCAGGGTGAATGATTAGTTTTTGTTGTACTGCTGATCATGGTCTATCTTGCGGGGTTTGTTATTGTTTGCTTGATGGGTGGAGGGTGCGAATGGTTTTTTGTGAAACGTGGAGAGGAGGGGGGTAGTAGGGGGCCTTTAGATTTCTAGCATTTTTACTGTCAGTGGGGAGGAGGAGAGTCTTGTGTGTGGGACAGGGGAGTAGGGGGTCTTTAGGATTTTTACTGTAGCACATTTTTGGGGCACTCTTATTTTTGTGGGTGTCTGCGAAGGACAAGAATTTCAGGTTGTATATTGTATACATTTCTCTGATATTAAATGGAACCATTGAACATAGGGGCCGAATTTTGCCATTTGGCCCATCAAGTCTGCTCCACCATTCCATTAAGACTGACTTTTTGCCGCTTTCAAACCCATCCTCCTGTATTCTCCCTGTAATGTTTGACACCCCTACTAATCAACCTATCAACCTCGGCTTTAAATATACACTATGACTTGGTCTCCACAGCTGTCTATAACCACCAACTTTACACTCTCTGGCTAAAAAAATTCTTCCTCATCTCTGTTCTAAAGGGAAGTCCCTTTATTCTGAGGCTCTGCCCTCTAGTGCCAACTCTCCCATCATTGGAAATATCCTCTCCATGTCCACTCCATCTAGGCCTTTCAATATTCAGTAGGTTTCAATGAGATTCCCCCCCCCCCCCCCATTCTTGTAAACTCTTGGGATTACAGGCTCAGAATCATCAAATGCTCCTCATGCATTAACCATTTCATTCTCAGGATCATTCTTGTTAACCTCCACAGGACCGTCTCCAATGTCAGCACATCCTTTCTTAGATAAGGGGCCCAAATCTGCTCAAAATATTCCAAGTGGGATCTGACCAAGCCTCACCTTTACATCCTTGCTTTTATAATCTAGCCTCTTGAAATGAATGCCTTCCTTGCTCTACCTGCTAGTTAACCTTTCGGGAATCCTGTACAAGGACTCCCAAGCTCCCCCACCCCAATCTTTCTTACAATTATTCAATAAGATTGAACTGCGATCTTATTCCCAAACACAGCTGAATACATCCTGAATACATCCCCAAAACTGACAATCCAGGATTCCGGCTCTAAAATCATTGTCATGATTACATCCAAATTATGATATCCCCAAAATTGGTTGCTCATCATTAAATTTGCAAACTTAAGTATCCATGTTTGCAATCCCAAAATCAACTGACTGTGAGAGGATTCCCAGGATTACCATGGATTAATTTGCATCCCAGCATCATTTGTCTGTGACTGCTGAACCTAATTCAGCCATCACAATTAGGTCCCTAAAATTAATTATCTGGAACTAGAATTTCAAACTTAGCTCTCTGTAGTCGGACACCCTAAACATATTACTGGTGGGTACACCCCCAAAACTAAATATCAATGATTGCACTCCCAAAGTCAGGATCCTGTACTTATTTTTAAAGCCATTGTGCATAACTGCACAGACAAAATACGATGCACTTCATCACATCTCAAGACTGCACTCAGAATGAGCCGTCTGTTATTGCATTCCACTATTCGGTGTTCCTCAGCAGATCCACAAAGTCAACATTTCAGAACTGGAACACACACACAAAATGCTGGTGGAACACAGCAGGCCAGGCAGCATCTATCAGAACTGGGATAACTTCACTCAGCTCAACTCTGAGCTGATTCTGTAAACTACAGATTCACTTTCAAGAACTTTCAAGAACTCTGCTACTCACGTTCACAACATTATTTATATATTTGTTTGTTTATTTATTAAATTTGCACTATTTTTCCTAACTTGCGCATTGGTAGTTTGTCAGTCTTTGTTTATGTATGCTCTTCATAAATTAGATTATTAATTTTTTTCCTGTAAATGCCTGCAAGAAAAATGAATCTCACTTTAATTTGCCTTTGACTTTGAATTGCTGAAATCCACTTTCTGTACTTGGGTCTCCAAAACAAGTTAACTAGGTTTACATCTCCCCTGTCATGGGTCCAAACTGCACTCTACATCAGCTTTTCTTGTTGTGTCTCCAAAACCAGCTCTGGATCATTGAAGCCCCAAAGAAAGCTGAGGTGATGGATGCACAAAGGCACCTGTTGTTTCCCCGAAAATGTAATGCCTCTGATTGCATCCTCACAATCAGAGGCACGTGGTTGCACCTCCAAAATGAATGGCCTGCGATTGGATCCCCACTTCAGTTGTTTCCAGCGAAGTTCCAAAACTTGCCTAGCTCCAATCTCAGCTCTGTGATTGAACTGTCCAAATCAACTGTCTCTTATTGCACCTCTAAACCCCAGATTCAAAGCGGATATTTACTGAAGTCAATATTTTATATAACAGCTATTTTACTGGAGATGGTATTGCTTTGTCTTCAGAGTGTAGATGCTATATTTTCACAATGATGCATGAGTATTTAAAACAAAGTATCTTTGGTTAGATTTGGCTGAGGGGACCAAGTGTAACATTTCCAAGTTTGCTAATAACACAAATACCAGTGGGAATGTATGCTAATGGTGATGCCACCTTTCTCTCCAGCAGTGTGTTCCAGGTACTCACCAATCGCTGGGTGAACAATGTTCCCATCAGATCTTCTTACTCTTACATTCCTCTCCACACCTTGTAGTGCACCGGGCAGCAATCTTGCTGATTCTAATAAACTGTTTTTTTACAAGGCTGAGTTGCTAGTTTCAATCCAGCATGGATGGGAAGAGTGCAAGGAGCCGGCTGGATCTGAACCTGGGAATACTCGCCTAGGAGTCCGGTGCAGATGCCACAATGCTATCAGCTGGCTAATTAATTTTATGTCCTCTAGTTTTATTCACCTCTCACTTGGGGAAAAGGTTCCTTTGGTCTACCCCTAAATTTTCATATACCTTAGTTCTGTCTCTTAGCCTCCTCTGCTCTAGGGAACACTGATCTGACCTCCTCAATCTCTCCTCCAAATGAAAAACATCTCTAGGGAACACTGCTCTGACCTTTTCACTCTCTACTCAAAGCTAAAAACATCCTATTCCAGACAACTCACTGACAACTCTCCCTTGCGCCCGGCTCAACACACTGTTGCATCTTTCCTACAATGCAGTGACCAGAACTGCATGCAGTACTCCATCTGAGGTATGGCCAAGGCTTTAAAGGTTTTATACTGATCACCTTACTTAAGAAAAAGTATTTCCCTGCTATGTAGGGAGGGGAGCAAAGATTTACTAGAGTGACTTCCTCAATGGCAAGTTTGCCATTTGAGCTGAGATTGAATTGGCCAGGGCTCTGACCTTTAGTCTTTTGAACAATGCATGCTGACCTCAGTGGAAGTTCTTAGAGGGCTGGGCAAGGTTGATGGGAAATGGAGTAAGTTTTGCCTGGCAGATGAGCGTAGAGGCATGGACGGCTGACAGAGCATCTAGGAATGAAATAAAGAGTAATTTCTTCACTCAGAATGTGGAGAATCTTTGGAATCCTGTAACCTGGAAAGGTATAGAGGCATAGTCACTGACTGCACTCAGAAATGGGATCTTCACTGGAGAGTTATTCCCTTGCTAACCATTGATTTCAGTATTACCAGGGCTCCTTGATAGTACCTTCACCCAATGCTGCCTTGATGGTGAACGTAATCACTCCTGCCTCATCTCTAGAGTTCTGGAATGCAACTCTTAGTTAATGTTTTGACCAAGGCTGTGATGAGATTTAGAACTGTGAAATCTATAAAGGACACTGGTGTGTTTCATCCATGATGGAGACTAGACTGGCTGGGCAGTAATTAGATGGATAACTTTTGTCCCTTTTTGTGGACTCCCTGAGCAATTTTACACGGAATTCTTAAATTTGGAACATACTACTCTTAACCCCCATGTTTTGCTTTCCTTCAGTCCCCCTCAGTCTCACGTCTTCCCAAGTTTTCACTATCCATCCCTATTTATCCCCTCTGATTCTGAATGATCAGCCAATAGAGGCCTCAGCTTTATCTGCCCCCCCACCCCACAAAACTCCAAGCCTGACATGATGTTGAGCTCTTTCTCAACACCATGCTCATTCCTCTAGTTGGACATCCTCTCACCAGAGTGCAGACCCTTCCTCCTTCCTGTACAATTCCTATCCAACAGGAGTCTCCTTCCAGGCTCCCTATGTCTATTCCTTGTGTACTGCAGTGATAGTCTCATTTTCCCACTGCCTTCACTTGCTTTAATTTACCCCTCTCCCTGCACACTGGGAATTTTCTGTGCCTCACTCACCAAGGAATAACTCTAACATTCCCATCTGAAGAACCAGGTGCCCATGCAGTTTGAAAACTCTCCTCTATCACATAGACACTTATTGCTGGGTTTTGCAGAACCCATGGACCATGGTTCCACCTTTGAACATCAGACACACTCTCGGACCATCATGACATCTTTCTTCTCCACTCAGGTCTGCATCTAAGTCTTCCCCAAGATCCACAACTAGCATTGTCCTGTAGATCCACTCCTTCATCCCACTCTTGTATCACAGAGCTAATTTCTTCCCGCTTTTAATCAGGTTTGTTCTCCTTTTTATCCTCTCCCAGTTACATTCTGATGCTATCTGTCCATCAAGTTGACAGTCTCCTGCTTCCTGATGTGAGCTGGTATCTTCTCATGGACGTCCAACCCCTCTGTACATTCATCCTATTCTGCGTGAGAGGATCTGGAAACCCTCCCTCCACCACTCTCCTTTACCTGGCTTTACTTTCCCCAAGTCAAATGTGTCCTTAAGCAAATCCATATGAGCCCAAATAATGCTTCATTTTGGAATATGTAGAAGAATCATCATATTCAAGCCCTCTCCATCAATCTTACTCTGTTTCATTGATGACCACATTGATGTTGTTTCCTGCAATTGTAGAACTTGAAAAATTCATTGCCATTACTGCCAATTTCTATCCAGTCCGCATCGTAACGTTCAATTCTAACTTTTCTCTTCCCTTTACATCTCTATCTTTGTACCACGGGATGGATTTTTCTATCAAATAACCATTATAAGACTCCTGGTTCTGGATCAGATCTCCCCATACCCAGCCGGCCATCTTGCTGCTCCAATAATGACATTTTCCACGGAGTCCTTTATGTTTTCTCCATTCCTTATCACGGACCTCAATATTACTGGAAACAGTGTGACTGAATAAAACGGAGGGTGCACAAAATGCCGCCGTAGTTATGAATCCAGGAAACTGAACTTATTGGGATTTAAAACTGCGCAAAGTTTTAAAAAATATATGTATACTGTGTGGGAAGTCGAACTCCGTCCAATTTTGAAAGCGAAACGGAGCCCATGTGGGTTTAAATCGCGCATTGATACAGACTCCCTGTGGGTTGAAGTAAAAGAGCGGGATAAACATTCGGGAGTTTCAAAAAATGGGCACATCACAAAAACTGACCCTTCGGCCCACCTTGTCTGTGACCACCATGATGCCAAATTAAACTAATCCCTTCTGCCTGCACATGATCCCTGTCTGTTCCTTCCATCCCGTCTGAAAGCCCCTCAAATGCCATGGTCGTATCTACCCCCCACCACCAACCCAGGCACCCACCAGTCTGTGTAAAAAATAAATTCAGCCGGACACATCCTTTAAACTTTCTCCTTAAAGTTGACAGTTTGGCCTGGGGTAAATGAGTTCCAGTGAGCATAACGGAGAATGGACACGGGGCTCCAAAGGGGTGCGGTACCCAGGCGCTGTTACATAAAACGGGGCGCTCAGATGGACAGAGATCCGAAGAGCTTTACAGCTAAACAGTGCTCGTCAGGATAAATAACTACGATGGAGAGAGTCTATTGAGTTTATATAGGCCTCGGGTACAGAGTTCCGGGGGTTAAAGGGGACAAGGCAAAGTGCCGGGCGTTTAAACGGAGAAGGGTAAACCCGAGATTAAATTTCGTGCGGGGTCTCGACCAACAGTCTGGAAGAACCGTGGCGAAAAAGCTCCGGGGGTTTCGAAGTGCGGGGTCGCCGTTTCGGTGAGTTTAAAGTCGCGGTTGACGGAGAAGCGAGGGACCCGGGGGTGCCGGTGTCCCACTACCCTGGAAGATGCGGCAAAGAGGATCCATGCAAGCTGAGGGGGAAGAACCACGGGCTACCGAGAGCAGGAGGACTAACTCAGAACGCAAGGATGCACGATTCCGGTGTGTATGATAGTGCGGAAAACGTGGTTAAAAAGTAACCGTGTGGGACAGAGTTCCCGGAGTGTCTATTTACACCTCAGGTGACAGAACCGCGGCGAAGTTCGGAGCCTCGGGTGGCTGAAAATAACTTTAGGGAGACAGGAAGTGTTGCAGCTTCGCAAAAGAAACGCGAGGCTTCGCCCCATTAAACCCCCCCCCCCCCCCCACTCCCGCTTAATTTAAGCGTGGCGCATCGAACAGCTCCGGCAAGTTAAACAATATCGCGGGAAACAGGGCTCTAGCTGCTGCCGTGAATAGGCAGAACGGGAAGAGAGAGTGGCTGTATTTATGAACGCGTCTTGAAGTAAATGTGGAGAGTTTAGAGTAATAGCGGGAGAAGTATTGCGAGAGAGTTACTTCTGAAGGCGGGCAAGTGGGTAAAACAGGGAGAGTGCTGTGGGCGGCATGACCCAGTTCGATCTGTTTCCGTGCTGTGTTTATGGCTGTATGAGAGAAGGGGTACATCGACCCGGCCAAGCGAACGAATTACTACACTGAGAGGAATGGGCTCGGCAGAGGCCGCTGTGTGCTGAGGGCGGAGTAGGAAAATCCCGGGAAGTGAAGCACAGGAGGAACCCGATCCGGTGTGAAGAACCGGCGCAGGCACTCAGTGAAACAGTAAACACAAAGTACACTGCGGATGCAGTGGCCAAGTCAACACGTACAAATCAGTGAAACAGAGCCGACGAGTTTACAAACTGAGGATGGGAAACTCCCCGAGAGTTTATAGAGTGCAGGGAAGCGAATCGGTTGAGTTTGAAGGGACCGCGGTACGATACGACTAAAGTCAGCGTGTGAAACAGCCTTGCTGCGTTCAACAGCGACGGGACGCCAGCATTGTAAACGCAGCGCGGGAACGAGCGCGTTAAGTTCAAATGCTACGCGGGAAAAGGCGCCGGTGGAGTTCGGGAAACAGACTCCCGTTGAGGTTAGAGGCAGGTTTGCGTAAAGAATGAGCTGAGTTTAAACAGAACGCGGATCTTCGGTACCAAAGCGCCGGAGACAGTCTGTCTGAGTCTCCGCGTGTGTTTCCTCTGACTGTGATTTTGCCGTTCCATGTTCAAAGTTATTATCAAAGTACATTTATGTGACCACATACAAATCCGAGATTCATTTGCTTCAGAATAAATACAAAGAAACAAAATATAATCAATGAAAAACCGCACACAAGACGGGCAAACAACTAATGGGAAAAGACAACAAAATGTGCAAATGCAATAATAAAAAAAACAGAATAATGATAATAAATAAGAAATAAATATCGCGAAATGAAACGAAGAGCACTCGCAAGTGAGTCATAGGTGTTGTGGGAATAGTTCACTGTTTGGGTGAGTGAAGATGAGTGAAGTTATCCCCTCTGGTTCAAGAATCTGGTGGTTGAGGGTTAATAACAGTTCCTGAAGTTGGTGGTTTTGGTCTTCGGGCTCCTCTGGCTGCTGAATCTCCTTCCTGATGACCGCATCGCGAAGAGAGCATGGCCTGGGTGGTGGCGGCCTTGATAGTGGATGCCGCTTTCCTGCGACGTCGCTCCTTGTGCTGTGCAGGTAGTGGACTGGGCCCGGTACATCGCGGGTAACACCGTCCGAACCACTGAGCACATCTACACGAAACGTTGCCGTAGGAAAACAACATCCATCATCAAATGGATAGTTACCACCCCTCAACCATCAGGCTCTTGAACCAAAGGGGATAACTACTCTCATTCTATTTCTGGTGTTCCCACTACAGATGGTCTCACTTTAAGGACTCTTACCTTGTTAGTTCATGCTAATTATTTATTTATATCTGCATTTGCACAGTTTGTTGTCCACTGATCCTGTTTACAGTTACTGTTCTGTAGGTTTGCTAAGTGTGCCGGCAGAAAAAGAATATCAGAATATAACCTGATAAAAATTCTACTTCGGGCTTTACTGAACGGTGGGGAGGGCCCTACCCGCGGTGGACTGGGCCGTGAGGCACCAGCCAGTACTCTCCATCCATGGAAGTTTGTCAGACTTTTAGATGCCGAACCTTCGCAAACTTCTAAGGAAGGAGAGGGGCTGCCGTGCTCTCTTTGTAATGGTGTTTACGTGCTGGGCCCAGGACAGATGCTCTGAAATGATAACACCCACGTTGGTGACCCTCTCCACCTCTGACACCCCGGTGAGGACTGGCTCACGGACGAGTTTCCTCTTCCTGAAGTCAATAATCAGCTTCCTGATGACGTCGAGTTGCTGCGGCACCTCTCAGCCAGTTTTTCAATCTCGCTCCCACACGCGGGTTCGTCACCGCCTTTGATTCGGGCAACGACAGTGCTGCGTCAGCAAACGTCATTGCGGCTATGCTTGGCCTCACAGTCGTACGTGTAAAGCAAGTGGAGCAGGGGACTGAGCGCTCAGCCCCGTGGTGCTCCAGTGCGGATGGAGATCGTGGCAGAGATGTTGTTACCAAGCCGACCTGACTGGGGTCTACAAGTAAGGATCCCATTCCACAAGGAGGTATTGAGGCCTGGGTCTCGGAGCTTGGTGGTTAGTTTTGAGGTGATGATAGTATTGAATGCTGAGCTGTAGTCGCTGAAGAACGCCCTGATGTGTGCATCTTCACGGTGCAGAAGTCCACGTTGGAAGTGCTGTGGGAAAAGAAGTTTCAAAAGGAATGTGTGAATGAAATGGTGCCACTGCAAGTTTAATAAGCCGGGCAAGAGTCCCGCTGCGTTCAAAAAGGATTTCGGGTCCTAATTAAAGGAGTGCGAGTTTTTCAGTCAGAGGGCGGCGTGTACTTGGAACCAGCTGCCAGAGGGAGCAGTAGTAGGGGAGGATAAAAGAAGAGAAAGGTTCAGAGTGATAATGGGTCAGATGAAGGCAGGTGGGTCTAGCTCGTGGTTGGCGTGAACATGATGTTTCTGTGCTGCGGAACCCTGACTCTGAAGTTCCGCATCTTCACCAAATTTAGAAGCGTTCACTCCAAAACAAAATCAGTAATGGTGATTTATTTTTAATGTCCTTAGCCTGTTCACTCGTCTGTTTAAATGCTTTTTAAAATTGTCATCGTATCTGCGTCCGTCACCACCCCTAGCGGCACCTTCCAGGCACTTTGCACTCAAAATTAGTCTTACGGGCCTCCCTTAAACTTTCACCCTCTCACCTCGTAGCTCGGCCCCCTAGTATTTCACATTTCCAACCAGGGATAAAGATTCTCTCTCTACCCTCTCTATGTTTTTCATAAATTTATATCCGCCTATCAGGTCACTTATCAGTCGCTGATGCCAAGTTTGTCCAAACTCACTTTAAAAGCTAATACTCCCTAATCCAGGTCTCATCTCGATGAATCTCTTCTGCACCCTCTACATTCTTGATGTATTGGGTCAATCAGAAATGACGAGGTACTCTAAATGTGACCTAACCAATGGTTTATATAGCTGCTACATACCTTCCCAATGTTTATAATCGATGCCTGACCCATGAAAGCAAGCAAGCTACACCTCCTTTATCATCCTGTTGTCCCTTTTAGCAACAGAAATTTGAATTGGTTCAGGCAGATTATAATGAAGGGAAGAAATTTTATTATCAAAGTACATCTCCACGTACTACCTTAAGATTCATTTTCTTGCAGGCATTTACAGGAAGATAATGAAATACAATTGAATTTATTAAAAACTACATAAGCAAAGACTGACAAACAACCAATGTGCAAGAGAAGACAAATCATATAAAAAAAAGTAAAGAAATAATATTGATAGCATGAGTTGTGGACTCCTTCAAAGTTAGTCCGTGCTTTGTGAAGTCAGTTCAATGTTGAGGTGAGGGAAGTTATCCCTGCTGGTTCAGGGATCTGATGGTTGTAGAGATTTTGATCAGTTAGGGAGATGGGCTGGGGAATGATAAATGGATTTCAACTTAGTTAAGAGTAAGGTAAAGTGCAAAGACACACTGATTATTGTAGTTGTTCATAGTAAGTTGTCCCACGAGTAGACTAGGGTTAAATCCGTGGTTGCTGGGGGCACAAGTTGAAGGGTTGGAAGGGCCTGCTGCACAGTGTATCGCTGAATAAATAAATAAATAATGTTGTAATACTTCTTCCATCTGCAATTTCTTATCCCACCATTCCAGTTAGCATAGATCTTATTGTAATCTTAGATATTCTTCTTCACTCTTGTACCAATATTGGAGTTTTCTGCAAACATAATATTGATGCCAATGAAATTCTCATCCAGTTTGTTGACATAGATGACAACCGACAGGGAACCCAGCACCGATCCCCATCCATACTGAGGGGCTCAGGCCTTAGATCTGAAAACCAGCCTCCATTACCACCCTCTGGCTCCATCCACCAAGCCAAGTTTGTAACCGGCATAGAGACAGAGGAGATTGCAGATGCTGAGATCTGGAGCTGTTGGACAAACTCATCTGAGTGATCACCTCTTATTTCTAAGTTCACCCGGATAAACTCACTAGGTGATGCCCCAGGAATATCCTCCCTGAGTACTGCTGTGATTGTGGGTTGATTGTATGTGAATTGATTGCAGATTTCAGGAAGGGGACGTTGGGAGAACACGCGCCAGTCCTCATTGAGGGATTAGCAGAGGAAAGGGTGAGCAGCTTCAAGTCCTTGGTCGTCAACATCTCAGAGAATCTATTATTGCTGTTCCATCTGTACCCCAGAGTACTGGGTTGTCAATCCTGCTATCACTAGCTTTAACATTCCAGTGACATTTACTAATCCAGGGCCTGAATTCTTCTAGCATACCTGGTAGACTCCTTGGATTAAATTAAATACAGGATATCGTCTGTCAGAACTTTCTCACTCCCTTCCCTGTCCTGCCTACTGGATGTGCTTTCTCTAACTGTCTCGATTTTCTCATCTGCCCCACTACTGCATTGGGCCCCACCTATCATCAAACCAGTTTAAACTACTGGATTAGGGTCCAGATTTTTGTTTTTATTGTGGTTTTCCTTGTAGTTTTAGCTTGTCTTTATGCTTGCTAATTTATTTATAATTACCCATTTGTCTATAAGCTTTTAGTAACTTGTAGTACATTTGAGTCTGTAGGTTATTTGTCTGTACCTGTTCAGTTTTTTTAAATCTGAACTGGTCCATACCAGTTTGCAGAATAATGGGAGAGCATGTGCTCAGGTTCCTCTGTTATTTCTTTACTGGCCTTGTTTGCTGGCACAGGCTGACCCTGCCTGACATGTATGATGATTGACAAAATGGCTGTAACCCTAAAATTTCCATCTCATTATTGAATCTATAGAACCTTCTGTTGTCCTTTTTGTTCCTTTCGGAGCGTTGGGTGGCACTTTTTGCTATTTCCTTAGCATTTGTCTGTTTTTTAATAAGGCTGAGTTGCTAGCTCGACACTCAACCCAGCGAGGATGGGAAGTGAGCAATAGACAATAGGTGCAGGAGTGGGCCATTTGGCCCTTCGAGCCAGCACTGCCATTCACTGTGATCATGGCTGATCATCCACAATCAGTACCCTGTTCCTGCCTTCTCTCCATATTCCTTGACTCTGCTATCTTTAAGAGCTCTATCTAACTCTTTCTTGAAAGCATCCGGAGAATTGGCCCCCACTGCCTTCTGAGGCAGAGCATTCCACAGATAAGAGCAAGGAGCTGGTTGGATTCGAACTTGGGGCTGTTGGCCTCGAAGTCCGGTGCAGATGCCACTACACCACCGACCAGCTAAAGAACCAGCTAAAGAAAACATTAATCCCCAATCTAACAACTTGCTGTCATGAACTGGATAGTTGAGATGATTAACGGGGGCAGAGTTTCAGATTTCTGGATCATTGGGATCTCTTCCGAGGAAGGTACAAGAAGGATGAGTTACACCTGAATCCGGGGGGACCAATATCCTTGCTGACAGGTTTGCTATAGCATTTGGTGGGGTGGGGGGGGGGGGTAGCTTAAACTGTTGGCAGGGAGATGGGAATGGAGTTATGGTGCTGAGGATGGGACAGTCGAGGCAGTCTGCAGTGAGAGTGTGGTGTGTGGTTGATTGGGGAAAAAAGTGAAGCAACAGAGTTTAACACCTTAATCAGCGAGCTGTTTGTCTTCTTTGGTTTCCCCTCTCACTGTGAACGGGGGACACCTCTCTGTCCCTTTATTAGGGAGAGAGAGAGAGCCTGTGGTAAGTCAAATTGCCAGGTGAATGATTAGTTTTAGTTGTACTGCGGAACATGGTTTCTCTCGGGGAGCTTTGCTATTGCTTGTTTGGTGGGTGGAGGGTGCTGATCTTTATTTTGCTGAATTAAGTGGGGGAAAGGGAGGTTCATTACTGCTGTTTGTGGTGGGAGGGAGGAGTAGGTGGGATATGGGGTCCTAACATCTTTACTATGACTCATTCTTTGGGACACTCTTCTGTTTTTGTGGATGTCTGTGAAGAGCAAGAATTTCAGGTTGTATATTATATACATTCTCTGATATTAAATGGAACTCTTGGAAGTCGCAGTCAGTGGGATGAAGAGAAGTAACATGGCAAAATTGAAAAGGGTGATCGATACAGAATTAAAGATGTTATATTTGAATGCTTGCAGTACAAGAAATAAGGTAGATAATCTTGTAGCACAGTTAGAGATTGGTAGGCATGAAGTTTTGGGCATCACTGAGACATGGCTGAAAAAGATCATAGCTGGAAGCTTAACATCCAGAGATATATCATGTATTGAAAGAACAGGCAGGTTGGCAGAGGGGGTGGGGTGGCTCTGTTGGTAAATAAAATGAAATAAAATCCTTATAAAGAGGTGACATAGGAGTAAAAGGTGTAGAATCCTTGTGGGTAGGGTTAAGAAACTGCAATGGTAAAAAGACCCTAATGGGAGTCATAGACTGGACCCAAACAGTAGCCAGGATGTGGGATATAAATCCCAGTGGGAAATAGAAAAGGCATGTAAAAAAGCCAATGTTACGATAGTCATGGGGGATTGCAATATGCAGGTTGGTGCTGGCTCCCAAGAGAGAGAATTTGTAGAGTGTCCATGAGATGGCTTTTTAGAGCAGCTTGTGGTTAAGCCCACTCCAGGAAAGGCAGTTCTGGATTGGGTATTCAGTAATGGGCCCGATTTGATTAGAGAGCTTAAGGTAAAGGAACCCTTGGGAGACACTGCTCATAATATGATAAAATTCACCCTGCAGTTTGAGAGGGAGAAGATAAAATCATATGTATCAGTACTACAATGGATTAAAGGGAATTGCATAAGAGAGGAGCAGAAGCTGCTGACACAGCGAGGGAAACCCTGATCCAGAGATGGAGGATCTTCATTGCTGTCCTAAACACCAGCAACATAACAGGCAGTAAGTAAGAGAGAGGAGATGGCTAAAGCTATTTGGAAGTGGACACTACAGGGATAATGGCAGAACTACAATTGCTGGAGGCTCTGGGGGGTATTTGTAAGGTGCAGGAGAGATACATCCCAAAGATGAAGGAGTATTCTAAAGGGAGGATGATGCAACTGTGGGTTGCATAAAAGCAAAAGAGAGAGCATATAATATGGCAAAAATGAGTGTGCAGTTAGATGATGAGGAAGTTTTTTTAAAGCCAACAGAAGACAACTCAAAATATCATAAGGAGAGAACAGATGAAATATGAATGTAAGCTAGCTAAAATATCAAAGAGGATGCCAAAAGTTTTTTTCAGATATATAAAAGAGAGACTGCAGGAGAGATAGTAATGGGGGACAAAGAAATGGCAGGTGAACAATATGTATTTTGCACCAGTCTTCTCTGTGGAAGACACTAACAGTATGCCTTAAGTTCGAGATGTCCAGAGGCAGAAGTGAGTGTAGTTGCCATTACTATGAGAAATGTGCTTGGAAACTAAAATGTCTGAAGGTAGATGAGTCACCTGGACCAGATGGACTATATAACACAGTACTGAAAGTGGTAGCTGAAAAGATTGTGGGGACATTGGTAATGATCTTTCAAAAATAACTGGATTTTGGAATGGTTCTGAAAGATTGGAAAGTTGCAAATGTCACTCCACTCTTTAAGAAGGGAGAGAGGCAGAAGAAAGGAAATTATAGGCCAGTTAGTCTGAACTCAGTGGTTGGGAAGATGTTGGAGTCCATTATTAAAGAGCAGGTTTTTAGATACTTAGTGGCACATGATAAAGTAGACCAAAGTCAGCATGGTTTCCTTAAGGGGAAATCCTGCCTGACCAATCTATTGGACTTCTTTGAGGAAATAACAGGCAGGATACACCTAGGAGAATCAGTGAACATTCAGAAGGCCTTTGACAAGGTGCTACACATGAGGCTACTGGGCAAGATAAGAGCGTATAATATTGCAGGGAAGATACTAGCATAGATAGTAGATTGGCTGTTTGGCAGAAGGCATAGGGTCAGGATAAAGGAGCTGATTTTGGTTGACTGTTGGTGACAAATGGTGTTTGCAGGCATCAGTATTGGGACTGTTTCTTTCCACGTTATGTGTTAACAATTTGGATGATGAAATTGATGGCATTGTGGCCAAGTTGGCAGATGATACCAAGTTAGATGGAGGGGCAGGTGGAGTTGAGAAAGCAGAGACTCTGCAGAAGGACTTCAATAGATTGGGAGAATGGGAAAAGAAAAAGCAGATGGAATAGGATGTAGGGAAGTGCATGGTCATGAACTTGTAGAAGAAATAAAGGCATAGACTATTTTCTAGATGGGAAAAGGATTTTGAAATCTGAGGCGCAAGGGGACTTGGGAGTCCTTGTATAGGATTCCTTAAAAGTTAACTTGCTGGTTGAGTTAGTAGTAAGGAAGGCAAAGGCAGTGTTAGCATTCATTTTGAGAGGACTAAAATATAAAAGCAAAGGTGTGATGCTGAGGCTTTATAAGGCATTGGTCAGACTGCAGTTGGAGTATGTGAGCTGTTTTGGGCCCCCTATCTAAGAAAAGTTGTGCTGGCATTGGAGAAGGTCTAGAGGACATTCATGAAAATAATTCTGGGAATAGAAGGGTTAACATATGAGGAGAGTTTGATTGCTCTGGGCCTGCACTCACCAGAGATTAGAAGATTGAGGGGTATCTCACTGAAAACTTCCAAATATGGAAAGGCCTAGACAGAGTGGAAATGGAGAGGATGTTTCCAATAGTGGGTGAGTCTAGGACCAAAGTGCACAGCCTCAGAATAGAGGGATATCCATTTAGAACAGAGATGAGAAGGAATTTCTTTAGCCAGAGAGTAGAGAATTGTGGGATTCATTGTCACAGATGCCTGTGCAGGCCAGGTCACTGGGTACAGTTAAAGCAGAGGCTGATAAGTTTTTTGGTTTGTCAGGGCATCAAAGGTTACAAGGGGAAGGCAGAAGAATACTGTTGAGAGGGATAATAATCTGTCATACTCGATGGGCTGAGTTCTGCTTCCATGTCTAATGGTATTATGGAAGAATCTCAAACAAGACAGAAAGTTTCAGTATGCACATTTAAGAGGAGGAAAGTCCTTCCTCCTCACTTCCCTAATCATCAGAGAAACATCGCATTTTTGCCTCAAAACACAATTTAAGGAAGTCTAAGACTGAAGCTAAAAGTTGAATCCTCTCCTCTGCTCTGCTCTGTTTGAGGTGAATTTAAGCAGTCTGTTTGTCTGTGCATGGTCTATTAATTTGATGATTTAGTGTAATCTATTCAGCTATGTGCACTGAAGTTTGATTGTACAGTCTGGATTTGTATGAGGTGATCAAGTATAAAATATCCAGCTTTGCAGAGGATACCAAACTAAGTGGAGACGGTGAACAGCTGCTGTAAGGAGTTTGTACGTTCTCCCCATGGCCGCACGGGTTTCCTCCCGCAGCCCAAAGATGGGTTGATAGGTTAATTGGTCATTGTAAATTTTCCCGTGATTAGGCTGGGGCTAAATTGAGGGTTGCTGGGCAGCAAGGCTTGAAGTGCCGGCAGTGCCTATTCTCAACAAATACATTTTTAAATTTTAATAATAAATTTAAAAAAGAACCAGGTTATTCCAAGTGGATAGGCAAGTCATGTCAGGTGGAATCAAGGCCATAGAGCCATAGGGCAATGCAGATACTTTGGGACAAAGAGTTCATGCTGACGATGGTGCTCACCCAGTTAGTCGCGGTTTCCTAAATTCATAGAACGGTGGAGCACAGTCCAGCCTTCAGCCCATGATGTTGTGCCAACTTATATATACCTACCCCATGATCAATCTAACCCTTCCCTCCCACACAGCCCATAACCTCCATTTTTCTTACATCCTTCTGTCTATCTAAGTGTCTCTTAAATGTCTCTACTGTACCTGCCTTTACCAGCAGTACATTCCAGGCACCCACCATGGCCTGTGTAAAAAGCCCTGCCTCTTCCTGCATTCCCATTAAATGGACGTCCTCTGATTCTGGCCATTGCTGCCCTGGGAAAATAGTGCTGGCTGCCCATTGTACACCTTTCATAATCTATCAAGTCACCTTCATCCTCCTTCACTCCAAAGAGAAAAGCCCGAGCTCACTCAAGTCCCTCTCGACCATTAACCCTTTGAGCTCGGCCCCAGCATGGAGAAGAAATGCCAGAGTAGACACACCAAGTACTAGAGAACATGCATTTAAGATGAGAGGGGGAAGGTTTAAAGAGATGTGCATGGTAAGTTTGGTTTTACACTGAGTGTGGTGGGTGCTTGGAATGTGCTGACAGGGATAGTGGTGGGAACAGATACGACAGAGTCATTTAAGAGACAGTTTGATAGACCCATGAAATCACAGTGAATGGAGGAGAAGGTATCATTATACAGGCAGAGCAGAATTACTTCCATTCAGCACTGACACTGCGTGCCAAAAAACCTGTCCTTGTGCTGTACTGTTCTATGTCCTAAATGACAGGGCAGCAACATCCCCCTGCGGTGGACAAAGATCAAGGTAAGTTTGGTATCAAAGTACGTATATGTTACCAGATAATACCTTTAGATTCATTACCTTGTAGGCATGTACAGGAAAAAAAAAGAAATACAATAAGATTCTATGAAAACTACAGTAACAGAGAGAGACTGACAAACAACCAATGTGCAAGAGAAGTCAGACTCTGTAAATAATACGCAATACTGAGTAAATGGGTCTTTGAAAGTGAGTTAATGTTGTGGTGATTGAAGTTACGGTTGCAGGGTAGTTATTTTCCTGAAGCTGATGGTGTGGGACTTAAGGCTTTCTGCCCACTGGAAGTTTGTGAGAAGAGGGGACAGGCTGGATGGTGGGGGTCTATCATGATGGATGCTGCTTTCTTGTGTCAGCGCTCCGTGTAAATGTAGCTCAGCGTTGGGGAGGGTATTTCCTGTGATGGACTGGACTATGTCCACCACTTTCAGCAGCCTTTACTGTTCCTGGATTCTGAGGTGTGAGCATAATCTATGTGTAGCCTAACCAAATGCTCCTTAAATGAAACTACTGAACCTGCCTCAATCACTTCCTCTGGCAGCTCATTCCGTACACTCACCACCATCTGCCTGAAAATGTTGCCGCTGGGTCCCTTTTAAATCTTTCCCCTCTCACCTAAAACCAATGCCTCCACCCCAGTTTTAGACTCTCTTGCCCTGTGAAAAATACTTTTATCTTATCCATACCTTTCATAATTTTAAGCATATCTATTCGGTCACCCCTCACTCTCCTGTGTTCCAAGGAATAAAAATCTAGCCTGGCCAACCTTTCCCTCGTCCTGGCAACATGCTAGATCTTTTCTGCACTCTTCCCAATTTAACCACGTTTTTCCCCAAACAGGATGATCAAAACTGTGCACAGTATTCCAAGTGTGGCCTCCCCAGCCTCTCGTCCTGGCGATGAGAATACTCTCATGTCTCACACTATTCACCTCATGTAGTAGCACAACGCTCCCTAACAAGTTGTAGAATTGTCACAAATGCTGGTGTAAAAACTAAATTCCCTTACATCCTCCGGTAGAACAAGGTATGTGTTGAGGATTGTGCTTTTTTTTAATGTGGACAGGATAGTTAAACTGTCAGCGATATCCAGCAATAAATACTGAAATAGCTGCTAGTCAGAGTGCTGACTCTGGTTATATCACTAATCTTTTCTTACCTTATACATAATTTATGATGAATTGCAAATCACATGAAATCAGATTGTATCACAGTAAATAGATTTTTTGCTAAGCTATCTTAATCAAGCCATTTGCCAATATTTACTGAGGAAAACTTCAATGTTAAACAACAAATTATCAGAAGTACATTTCTTGTGCAAGTATAATGTTGTAAAGACATTAACTGCTCTGAACTAAATAATCTCTTAAGGGAACAAATATTCGTAAAGCCTCCCCTGGTGGCTGAGCTCATTAAGATCTCCTTGTGGATCGAGCTAGATACTCATTTGATCAGGATGCTACAGAGGCATTTGATTAAGGCTCCAATTGCACAGCGGGAATGCAGCTCTTAAAACCCAGCTGACAGTTTGCTTGAATAGGCATGATTTAGGATTTGAACCACTGGACCTGTTAATGTCAGAATTATTGAGGACATGTTGTCTCTCATGAAAATGCAGCAATTTTACCTGCTTAGGGAAAAAAATTCCATTTTAGAGTCATGGAACAGAATAGTTTGTTCTGCATAAAAGCTGAAGAATTACTCGGATTTTCGCCATATACAGTACAGCACCGAGCTATCAAACATTTTCATTCATCTCTGCAATAGGAAAATATATAATTATTACAGTTAGATAGCCATTCTTGAGTTACCTGTAATATACGTGCTCTGGCTGTAAACTCAATTTTCAGAATCAGATTTATTATCAGTCTGAAATTGCGTGACATTTGTGCTTTGCAGCCAAGATATAACTTGCAAAATAAATAGTAGAAAAAAGGGAATAATGAAGCAGTGTTTATGACTTCATAAGCCATTCAGAAATCTGATAGCGGAGAGAAAGAAGCTGTTTGTAAAACGCTGAGTGTGTGCCTTTCTAACTTTCAATGGTTAATGCCATATTCAGTCAGTTTAATCCATGCTAGGTTGAACAAATAGTCAGAGCCACACTTGAAATGCAATGCTCTCATTTATAAGAGTCAACAATACGGTGCAAAGATTAGTGGGCCTGATTCCTATGGCATCTCTGATTTAACATAGATGAGTGGTTTGGACTTAAAGAGATTGTCTGCATTTGCACAACAGAGTAACGTTCACTTCAGACTAATTCCATGTTTGCACTCTATAATGAGCTGAAATCCGGAGCCACAGATTGATTTTGCACAGAGCTGAAATGGGCGTTGGGGGGCAGGGCAGGAAATGGGAGTTGGGGGGAGCTTCTAATCACTATTGCACTACACTGCACTTTGACAATGGGTTAACATTAGTAAAAGTATAAAACTACTTTGTACTGACTTTAAGCATGCTCAAGTTCAGAGGTAACTGATTTACATGTAATCTAAACTTTTACCATTATCAAAGAATATGTGAACAGTTTGAAAGAAAGCAAATTTGCTAAATATATTAAAACTGAGCGACAGGGAAAGAGCAGGAGGAATTGGATTGGATTGGATCACAGAGACTCATTAAGGTGCATGGTGCCCTGTGATAATCTGACTTTACTTCTAGTTTGTAAATGCACGCCACAAAGTCTTGTGATTAGCAACAGAGTTATGTTACAAATTAGTTTTAAAAAACACAATTGCTTTTTGGAACATAACTGTTGTTTTCTTTAACTTAAAAAAAATCTGAAATAACTCAGATGAAGATCATCAATCCCTGTATCACGTGTACCTTTGTGATTTATGTACTATAGATACATACAGCAAATCTTTCAGCTCACCTTGTCTGCATCAACCATGATGCCTATCTAATCCCAGGTGCCTGCATTAAAGCCACATCCCTCTGTGCCATTCCTATCTAAGTACCTGTTGAAATACCTTTCAAGCATTGTAATTACAGCTGCCTCCACCACATCCTCTGGCAGCTTTTTCTGAATATTTACCACCCTCTGTGTGAAAACATTACCCCTCTGATTTTCTTTACCACTCTCACCCTAACCTGTGTCCTCTAATTCTAGATTCTCCTGCCCTAGAAGAAACGATTCTGATTATCCATCCTATATATGCCCCTCATAATTTAATTTAATGCCATACAGTCTCGTACTTTCCAGCAAGAATAAACCCAGCTTGTCCAATCTCTCCATGGAACTGCAGCTCTCCATTTGAGACAACATCTTCATGCACTCTCTCTATTGCTACCAAACCTTTCCTCTTGTGTGGCAACTCCAGAGATACACAATATTTCAGTCTCTAACAAATGTCTTGTATAATTGCTTCATAATGTTACTACTCTTACTGTCACAATTGACAAGGAACTCACTTCATATCAGATTTAGGTGTTAAAGTTAACTCTCAGAGTGGAGCAGTATTGAAGATGATATGTTATTCTGATTTTTGCAGGCAGTCTCACCTGAACTCATTGTTTTCATCCTCTCAAGTGGTAATAAATTTAAGTTCCATCCCTCAGGGTTATGCACCTAATCTGGATTGGTGCTTCAGTACAGTAATGAAGGTTTGGTGCATTGCCGAAGGACAGTTCTCAGGGTGACTGAAGTCTAGAGGGAGAACTGCACTGTCAGGGAGGAGGGTCTGGGGGACCACTGCACTCTAGTAGTGTAAATACTCAGGGACTTGATGCAGCCAGAGATGCAAAGCTTTGACTGAGACATTTACAGCTAGCTGCCCTCTCAGACAGAGATGTAGATCTTAAAATAATCTTTAAGGGAAAAGTTAGAAAGCTGAAAAGATTTTGGTCCAATATTTTTCTGTGCCAACTCAGTTGTTAGCTTCTTCCACATTCCTGCAGTTTCATATTCCTGGTAACAATAATTAAATACACTGACTCATGAACAGTCAGTACAATAGCACATTACCTGTCTGCTAATATTCTCAGCACTTCCTGAAGACCAGCAAGTGAGAAGCCCCATTTTTCTTCTCCCTAACAAGCCTCTCTCTCTAGCTTACCCTGTTGGAAGTCCTTTCAAATTCTACCAACATGAAAGTGATTCATCCACCTCATAATGTAAACTGCATATCAGGGATAAGAGACATTTAATATTATAATGAGGAGAGAGGACATAAGAAGTATCACTTGTAGCCATGTTCATTCAAAATTTCAATGAACTGATCATCATATTTCCTTGTTCCCTGATTATAGCCAAATGCTTCACAGGTGAGACTGAACTGTTGGATATATTTCAGAAGCAGCAAAGGGATCCAGCACAGGAAGAGTACAGTTCTGTAGCACCCTCATATAAGCTCTTCCTCTTTCTCCCCTCTCTATCCCTATCTCCCACTCTCTCCCCATCTTCCTTTCTCTCTCTTCCTCTATCTTTTTCTCTTTCTCTGTACCTCTTTCTCTCTCTCTTGCTCTCTCTTTCTCTCTCTTTTTCTGTTTATCTCTCTCTCTCGTTCTCTCTTTCTGTCTTTCTCTTTCTCTCTCTCTCACCTCCTCTCTCCCCTCTGTCTCAAGCTTTGTCCTGTTGAAAGTCCTTTCTAATTCTCATTAACATAAAAGTAGCAGTGATTGCTGAAGGTGCAATGTGATTGGGGACTGAAAATGAATTGTGGTAGTTAATCAATAATCTTCCCTGATAATGATTAGAAATAATTGCACATGAAGTGACTGAGAGACGTCGTCAGAAACCAAATGCAGTAATTGAATAGAAAATTAAGTAAATGGAATAGGTATATTTGTCTTTACCTGAGCATAATTATCTTTGGCTTTTCCTTTTCCAGAGGCTTTTTGGTCTAGCTCTACTCTTTCTCAGTAACACACTTGGTCTGATGTGAATTCAGCTCTTCAATATCAATTTAGTATAGAGTTTACATATCAGACGAGGAACTTTGTAGCATTTGGAACCTGAAATAATAAACAGGAAAACAAAATAGATCAATGTCATTTAAATTCAAGAAACATCAATAAACATCAGAATAGTTAATTGCAAACTACCTTCCAATGGTTTTGGACTGTAAGATGGGAAGAAAAATTCCCTTATTTTCCCAAGTTAATAACAAGGGAGATGAACTGCAGCATCTATAGTCTTTCCCCACTGAAAGACGATGCCTAATGTGCAAGCCACAATGATCAGATACCCAACGCCAGATTCCCTGACATAGACCCTTTACTGATTTATGTCTTGCCAAGACTTTATCAGGTTGACATGATTCAAACAAAAAAGATGGAAAGATGCTATCAAATTTTTCTCAAAAAGGTTAACATTGACACCTTCTGTTGGAATAGCTGGTGCATGAACCCCTCAGAATGGAAGAGAACTTGTCAGAACGTTTAGTCGATTCATTTAGGAAGAAGCTAGAAGCGCCATGTACTCAGTGGAAGAACTACAATACATTCCAGACTACTCTCCTATCCCATCAGATAACTCCTACCTTAGCTGTGGTCCTGCACATCTCCTTTAAACTTTCCCTTCTCTCACCTTAAATGCATGTCCTCTAGTACTTGACACTCTTGTCCCGGGGAAAAGATTCTGACTGCTTACTCTATCTATACTTCTCATAATCTTATAACGTTCTACCTTGTAGGCTTCCAGCCTCTGACGCACATGAAGACAACCCAATTTGTCCAACCTCTCCTTATCTCTCGTACCCTTTAATCCAGGCATCATCCTAGTAAACCTGTTCTGCGCCCTTTCCAAAGCTTCAGCACCCTTCCTGCAAAGGGGTGACCTTAATTAAGTGCAGTCTTACCAAAGGTTTATACAGTTGCAGCATGACTTCCTGACTCCTATACTCAGTGCCCCAACAATGAGAACAAACAAACCATATTCCTTCTTTACCACCATTGCTATTTGTGTGGACATGTTCAGTGGGCTATGTACCTGGACCCCAAGATCTTTTGTTGTTAAGGGTCTGCCATTCACTGTATACATTCCAGTGTATACTGGAATTTATTGAGCTCCCAAAATGTAACAGTTCACACTTGCTCAGATTAAACTCTATCTGCTATTTCTCCACCCATATCCACAAATGATCTATATTCTGCTTTGGATAGCCTTCTACACCGCTCACACTCCAACGTCCTTTGTATGGTCACAAACAGCAGAGGACCCAGAACTGATCCCCATGGCACACCATTGGTCGTGGTCTACATTCTTACACCTCTACCTCTATCTTCTGTGGCCAAGCTAATTCTGAATCCAAACTATCAAGTCATCTCAGATCCCATGCATCTTAATCTTCTAGATCAGCCTACCATGAGGGAACTTTCAAATGCCTTATGATAATCCATGTAGACAACATCCACTGGCCTACACTTATTAATCTTCTCCTGAAATAACTCAATTCTATTTGTAAGACATAGTCTGCTTTGCACAAAACCATGATGACTGTCCCTGTTCAGGACATCATTTTTTCACATGTACGTAAACCCTATACCTAAGAACTTTCTCTAGTAACTGCTCTAAGGATCTCTGATAATCCCTCAGGGAATAAAACTTTTACCCAAAACTGAAAACTGACAGACCAAAGAGATCTCATGGTTGTATGTGGTGACATGTATATGGTACTTTAATAATAAATTTACTTTGAACTTTGATTTCAATGAAAGGACTCCTTGTAAGTCGCATGAACCTTATTTAAAATTAACATGTGATTTGCAGTCTTTCGATCACAAAGGTGAGATTTTAATAAATGTACATTGTAACTTGTTTTGTACAGTCCCTCATCGAGAATGAATTTCACACCTTATAACTGTAGACAGACTGGTTCCATGTCCAAGTTCCATCTGGTCAACTGTGTCACTGGTATCATTGAGGTCTCAGAATAGTAGGTCTTAAGGCATGGAGTTGATTGGTACCTTGGCTGGTCTGGGCAGAACTTGGATGAGGTTGGTAGATGATATAGTACTCAGGTATGTGTTGGTTGAGGCTGGTAGGTGATACCAAACTCAGGTATACTCAGGTATGTGTCAGAGATAACAAGGATTTGAAAGTAACAGATGAGCTGAAGCAAACCTGGAGTTAGGTAACATTATAAAGTTGGAAACAGGCTATTTTGCTGATAATAAAGGTTATGTATTCATTTTGGGGCAAAAAAGGCACAAAAATTACGGCCTTGTTCATCTTCAAACAGTATGAAGGATGGAGGTGCTGGCTCAGAACAAGGCAGGGATAAAATAGTGCCCTCCCAGCATAGAGCTGAAATACCTGGAAGTCAAAAATATCATGTTCCGGCAGGAAGCAAACTACTGGATAATTTATAGCGCTGAAGCAGTCTAATTTCAATACATTTGAATGTGTTACTGTTTCAAATGTTCTTTATTATTGCAAGCTGTTGTTAATTAGTTTATTCTGAGATAATACACAAAAACTCATTGTCTGTAAACTATCACTCCGTGCCTCTGGCAAGTCAGAGATGTGGAAAGGGAAGTGTTCATCTTTGGTGATTATGTGATGAATAAAATGGACTTTGATAATTTAATTTAGAGATACAGCATGGTGGACAGGACCTTCTGGCACAATGAGCCCGCTCCGCCCAGTTACACCCCATGTGACCAATTAACCTACGAACCCGTACGAGATGCAGCAGGTCCGGCAGCATCTGTGAAACAGGAATAAGCAGTCAATGTTTTGGGCCGATGCCCTTCATTCAGGGCTGGAAGGGAAGGGGGCAGAATCCAGAATAAGAAGGTGGGGAGAGGCGAAGGAGTACGGGCGAGAAGGTGATAGGTGAGGCCAGGTGAGTGAGGAAGTGAGAAGCTGGGTGAAAGCTGGAAAAGGTAAAGGGCCAAAGAAAAAGGGATTTGATAGGAAAGGGGGGTGGACCTGTTGAGTTCCTCTGGTTTTCCAGCATCTGCAGAATCCCTGGTGTTAATAACCTATGAACCTACTTTGGAGTACGGGAGGAAACGGTATCTCCCCGAACGAAGGCTGGTGGTTACGGAGAAAGTGTAGAGCTCAGTACAGGCAGAAGCAGGAATTGAACCCCGGTCGCCGGCTCTGTAAAGCGTTACGCCTACCCGCTGTGCTACTGTGCCGCCCCAGATATAAACACCTTTTTCCGCTGGAAAGGGCTGGGACTTCCAGTGACTCGGGAGTGCGAGAATGAACCCGAAGGACTAGCAAACCCCGCACTGGCGCAGCTCAGCGTTGAAAATGATTTCAGAAGTAAATGTGGCCAATGAGAAGCCACCTCAAAACGGAACGGATAAATTACAATATAATTACAATTCAGTAGAAAGGGTATAACAAAATTGCCTTATTATCTGCTTCTACCCATCAGGTGATGTTAACATCCCACTTTGTGGATGTCACAATTGAGTATTTTACCTACATGACTTGAGCTGAAGTGCTTTTGTACAGAGGAAATGGCTTTTGAATGTCCTTTTACCGTTCTCTTCACAACACTCTGTCTAAGCAGTAGTGAGGTGATAATGATAGCCATTGCTGACTTTTTAAACCTCCTACTTATGTTATATAAAATAATACAGGGTGTGAAAACTGTTCTAAACTCAATTCAGCATCTGTAATCTGTCATTATCCTACGTGACACGCAATATACACAGGCTGCTGAACATTCCTGGGAAACTACCTGTTCAGGACAGAAATATCCATCAGAAAAGTAGAGGAAACAACCCTCGGTACAGCTACTGGGGGGGAGGAGGGGCGCAAAACTTCCGCGCAGACACTTGGCAATGACACAATAAACAACGGCGAACGGTGGTGCAGAAAGAGGGCCAGGGGCTTGCTCCTGGGCCAGACCAAAACGGCCATTCACGGGCCAGGCTGCGGGCAGTTGAGAGCTCTGCCGACTACCCGTCCCTCTTCCGTTCGTACCCGGGTGTCCTTGGGGAAGGAGCATGCGGTCTCAATGGGCACAGGAATGGTGCTGCCCCCGGGGAATTGAGTGTTTTGATTCTACTAAGCGAATTTTAATTCGAAATTGTAACTAACAGTGTAAATCCCTGCTCATGTTGGTATTTTGTGAGTGAGTAAACTTTTGTAGTTTTGTATGAAAAGAAGGCTTGAAACTCGAAGGACCAGGAAGTATCTGTGAAGGGAATTGGACATAACGTTTCAGGTCGAGACCCTTCATTTGGACTGAAAGAACAGAGAGGAGATGGCCAGTATTAAGCATTAAGGAGAGGAGTGAGCCACTCGTCCACACTGATTCTTCGGCACAACAGGGCCTAGCTCTTCTGACAGGCAAGAAAATGACGCAAGGATACAGATGACTGCGGGTTTCAACCGTTTAACAGCCGTCACAAAGCGATCCACCTTCACTCAACTTCACAGACTAGGCAGAGGCACGTTAATAGCACTTTACCTCCATGCAGTCAGTGATCTGTGTCGCTGAAAACACTCACATTCTCTCGCCGCTCCTCCGTATTACAAGAATGTAATGTAATGCCACCATGGTTACCTTGCAAGTTTCCGCCTTACAGAAATTTCCCTCAACCTTTCGTCAGAAACTCCTCAATCACCTCCGCTATTTTCCGTCCTGATTTAATGTCTTTGGGCTCATAGTTTTCCAGCTGTTCGCAACCCAATCGGAATATCTTTTTCTTTTGCATATTTAAAACATTTCCACCCGGATCTGGATTCCTGTGGTTCAATTTCATCACGTCATCCGAGACCATAAATTAGCGCTTGCACATGGGGATCCTGTAATCGAGAAAAGCTCGTGACTCGGTTGTTCGGTATGAACATCAACCCCGCCGGAGTTCAGCAAGTCAGACAACTGGGCGTTCGATGGGAGGCCCGCTATGCCACTTAATACCCCAAGTCTGCCAAAGTCAATGGGCAAGTTCAATCTGCCCGACTGCCTTCACAGAATTCACTAAATGTTCATTATTCACAAGCTCACAATGCCAATGTCCCTACACATTACTAAATATCCCACGAGCATACATGGACCCTGCCTGGGATTTTCCCGAGGTGAAATAACAGCAGGGGGTAACATCAGTTAAGTTTGGGAGAGGTGGGAAGGAAGGTAATGTCTGGGGAGCTTGTGAGGTAGCGAAATGACATGTTGGCTGTAGGAGTAAAAATAGGCCGATAACTAGGATAATTCCTAATTTCAGTTTTAAAACAATTAATGGTGAACATCACGGGCACAGAACATCACGAGAGCTAAACATTGGTCGTCCATTTCCCAACATTGATGGCTGAATCCGGGCGCAGTAACCACGACGTTGAAAAATCTTCGATGTGAAAGAAACTATAAAGAGCTTGCGAGATTATAAAACCCGGAAAGAAACCTCGCCGGTCAGCAGAATTTTTAACGCACTGATGGACCATGAGACCAGTAACAAAGGATGAAAAAAATAGATTATCCAAAGACCACGTGTGGAGCAAGGATAATGTTATTGCTGCGTCTATTAATTATGCTAATTACTGAAATCCCAAGGTTCAAGGCGCCCTCTCGCCACTCCGTAAATGGATAAAAATTTCTCAACTAAAACATGATTAAAAACATCAACTGGAACATGTTGTACCCTGGAAGCATTGCACACGGATTAGTTTATAACAATTGATTGTACTATGGTAACACTTAAATAGAAAACACGAAAAAAGAATCATAAAGGGATCTCTCATCGCTTAACTTCACCGCCAAAGCAAAGAGGTTTGTATTAGTACATTATCTCGTTACAAATAGTGATTCGAATATTAATCTGGCAAAACCTAAATATGTAACTGAAAATTTATTATTCTCCCACTGTTCCTCCGTATTACAAGAAGGTAATGTCATATTAATAAAGTTGTTTTGGAATATTCTGTCTAGCAAACTTCCTCTTCCTTTCCTAAGAAACTCTTCAGTCACCTCCTCCATCTCACCTTAATTGTAAAACAGAACATAGAACAGAAAAGGACCTTCGGCCCACGATGTTGTGCTAACCCTTTTAATCTATTCCAAGATCAATCTAATGCTTCCCTCCCACACAGTGTCTAAGTGTCTATTACATGTCCCTTATGTATCTACCTCTTGCACCAACCCTGGCAGTGCACTCCATGCACGCATCTCTCTCTCTCTGTAAAAAAAAACTACCTCTGACATCCCCCTGTACTCTCCTCCAGTCATCTTAAAATCATACCCTCTCTTATTCGTCATTTCTGCCTTGCAAAAAGGCTGTCCACACAGCCTATGCTTCTTAAAATCCTATACGCCTCTATCAGGTCACTTCTCATCCTCCTTTACTCCAACGAGGAAAACCCCAGTTTGTGCAACCTTTCCTCGTAAGACATGCTCTCTAATGCAGGCAGCATCCTGCAGCAGGCAATCTCCTCTGCATTCTCCCTAAAGCTTTCACATCCTAAGGTAGTACCAAGGGCAATGAAGATAATTTGCAGGAAAAAAACTCAACAAGGATCATCACCAAAATTTCTTTAAGTGGGATTATCACCAACCACCTTTATATGAACTGCATTCAAAACATTTCAGCCTTGCAATTGTTTTGAAAATGCTGATGCCTAATTGCAGAGAAACGCATTCACACGAGTTAACTAAACTTCCAACAGCTGGTCATTTTAATTTGAATATGTTTGTGACCAGCAGATGTGAAATACTGTTCCTGTTTTATATCTTTTATCTATTTTGGTGCCTTATTCACAATGGGACAAACATACTGGAGAACGAAAGGGCAAAGAAACAGACACCCTCACAAGGCTTTACCCCAGTGAGGCCTCAACATGGAAATGTGAACATAAAGTAAGCTGCGTAACACCTTACTCTGCAGATCAGCTTTATCAGGCTCCAGCTCCAAGAACTTCCCATGGAAGTGCTTTCAGTTCAATTTCAAACTCACAGCAATGCCACCAGCTTCCATGCCATTTAACAGGAAACTAACTATCGCTGCTTTTTGGCGAACCATTTGTCATTGGACAAGGACTAGACCACCTATACTGTCCAGATAGCCCACCATTTCATAATATCACAGCTATAGCCATGACTCTAAATTCCTACCTACTGTCTAGGGCTGAACTTAAAGTGTAGAGTAAAAAAATTAAGGAGAGCAAAAAAGTGGTGGGGAGGATAAAAGTTCATAATGAGTAAGTGAAGGGATGAGAAAAATTGCCCAGGGATTACCTGTTCAAAAGGTGTAAGACAAAGCCAATCTGGTTAACAACACACTCCACCTTCTGTCAATTGTTGAGTGCAATGGAAGGTACCACTGACAGCAACATCGGATGGCACATACACATACACTGTTTCTTGATGCCCAGTTTGGGTTTCACTAATCCAGACCTCATTCCAGTGTTAATCAAAGAGAGCTGACAGTAACTACGCTAGGCAACATTCGACTAAACTCAGTGGGCATCAGGGAGACCTGGTAAAACTGAACAGTGGGCATCTGGGCGACCTGGCAAAACTGAAATGAATGGGCATCAGGGCGACCTGGCAAAACTGAACTGAATGGGCATCAGGGAGACCTGGTAAAACTGACCTTAGTGGGCATCAAGAAGACATGGTAAAACTGAACTCAATGGGAATCAGGGAAACCTGGTAAAACTGATCAGTGGGCATCAAGAACACCTGGTAAAACTGAACTTTATGGGCATTAGGGACCTGGTAAAACTGAACTCCATAGGCATCAAGTAGACCTGGTAAAACTGAACACTGGACATCAGGAAGACCTGGTAAAACCGAACAGTGGGCATCAAGAATACTGGGTAAAACTCAACTCAATGGGAATTAGGGATACCTGGTACAACTGACCTCAGTGGACGTCAAGAAGACCTGGTAAAAATGAACTGGGCATCAAGATGACTGGTAAAACAGAACTCAATGGATGTCAGGGAGATTTGGTAAAAATGAATACAATGGGCTTCAGGGAGACCTGGTAAATCTCAACTCAGTGGGCATCAGGAAGACCTGGTAAAACTGAACTGAATTGGCATCAGGGAACTGGTAAAATCAAGGAGACCGGGTAAAACTGAACAGTGGGCATCAGGAAGACCGGGTAAAATGGAACAGTGAGCATCAGAGAAACGTGGGAAATCTCAACTCAATGGGAACTAGGTACACCTGGTACAACTGAACCTAGTGCACATCAGGCACCTGGTAAAAATGAACAGGGGGCATCAAGGTGACTGATAAAACAACTGAATGGGCATCAGGGAGATCTGGTAAAACTGAACTCTGTGGGTATCAGGAAGGCCTGGTAAAGCTGCAATATAGGGGCATCAGGGAGACCTGGTAAAACTGAACAATGGGTATCAAGATGACCTGGTAAAACTGAATTCAGTGGGCATCAGGCAGACACAGTAAAATGGAACAGTGGGCATCAGGGAAACCTGGGAAAACTCAGCTCAATGGGAATCAGGGAGGCTTGGTACAACTGAACATAGTGGACATCAGGAATATCTGGTAAAACTCAACTGAATGGGCATTAGGGAGCTGATAAAATTGAACTCAATAGGCATCACGGAGACATGGTAATACTGAACAGTGGGGATCAAGAAGACTGGGTAAAATGGAACAGTGCGCATTAGGGAAACCTGGGAAAATTCAACTCAATGGAAGTCAGAGACACCTGGTACAACTGAGCTCAATGGACATCAGGGAGACCCGGTAAATATGAACAGTGGGTGTCAAGACGACTGGCAAAACAGAACTCAGTGGGCATCTGAGAGACCTGGTTAAACTGAACTCTGTGGGTATCAAGGAGATCCTTTGTAAAACTAAATTCAGTGGGCATCAGGGAAGCCTGGTAAAATTCAACTCAATGCGTTCCAGGGAGAACTGGTAGAGCAACCGTGGCCATCAGGGAGACCTGGTAAAACTGAACTCAATGGAAATCAGGGAGGTCTCGTTAATCTGCATGAAGAAGACCAGGTAAAACTGAACAGTCGGCATCAGGGAGCCCTGGAAAAACTCAACTCAATGGGAATCAAGGATACCTGGTAAAATAGAACTCAAAGGGCACCAAGGATACCTGATAAAACTGAACAGTGGGCATCAGAGAAATATGGTAATACTGAATACAATGAGAATCAGGGTCACCTGGTACAGCTGAACTCTTTGGTCATCAGAGAGACCTGGTAAAACAGAACTCAATGGGCACTGTTGAGACCTGGTAAAACTGAACTCAGTGGGCATCATGGAGACCTGGTAAAATTGAACAGTTGGCATCAAGAAGTCTGGGTAAAATGGAACAGTGGGCACTGGGGAAACCTGATAAAACTGAACACATAGAAACATAGAAAACCCACCGCATAATATAGGCGCTTCAGCCCACAATGCTGTACTGAACATGTACCTTTTTTAGAAATTATTTTGGGTTACCCATAGTCCTCTATTTTTCTAAGCTCCATATACCTGCCCTGGAGTCTCTTAAAAGACCCTATTGTATCCTCCTCCACCACCGTTGCCAGCAGCCCATTCCACGCACTCACCACTTTCTGCATAAAAAACTTACCCCCCCCCCCCCCCCCATCTCCTCCATACCTATTTCCAAGTACCTTAAAACTATGCCCTCTCGTGTTAGCCATTTGAGACCTGGGAAAATCCTCTGACTATCCAAATGACCAGTGCCTTAAACTCCTTATACAGGAGTTTATCAAGGCAGTGATACGGGCACAAACTCCAAAGTCTTCCTTTGTACAATTAGAAACTCATGGTTTCACAATTTTGAATTCAAGAAATAATCTACCAACCATCAATTTACATTAATGACCTTGCCATTGCCCATTCTTCTGCCATTAGTATCCTGGAAGGTTGAGAGTGAGAGGATGATTACCCTTGATTAGAAATTTCACTAGATCAGCTACATAAATGAGGTGGATGCAAGGCAGGTGTGCATCATCTGTGACAAATGACTATCTGAAACCTTTCTACCTTTTGCAAGGAACAAGTCAGGTCTATAATGAAATACTTTCCACTCACCTGGATGAAAGTCGGTCCAAATACGTTCAAAAAGCCATTGCCTTTCAGAACTAAGCAACATGCCTGAATGGTACCCTATCCACTAGCATAAACACAAGAGATTCTGCAGATGCTGGAAATCTAGAGTAACACATCAATTGCAGCAGGAGTTCAGCAGATCATGCAGCATCTATGGAAGGGAATCCATTGTTCATGTTTCAGGCTGAGGCCCTTGAAGTCCTAATACTATTCTACTATGGTCTGTTGTAGTTCTACCATAAAGATTATAGCAGAAGGATTATCATAAACATTCATTTCCATTAGCACTGATGCAGTGCATGCAGTGGGTGCAATTTGCATGATGCATTGCAGTTGCTCACCTTAGTACTCTTTAAGCATCTGTTAAATCCATGAACATGAGCACCAAAAAAAAAAAAATGGACAATAGCTTCTACTGCACGGGAATACCATCATGCCATGTTCCCTTCTAAATCAGGTTTCCCAACCTGGGGTCCAATGATCTCTTGCTTAATGGATTTGGTCCATGGAATAAAAAAGGTTGGGAGTCCCTGCTCTCAATGCACAGAATTCTGATTTGGAAATAGATTGCCAATATTTGACACTTGCTGGGTCTAAATTCTGGAACTCCCCAAACCTTTCTGATGAAGTTCTTCCTCTGGGAGTGAACTTTCACCAGAAAGATTGTTGCTGCTCAACACAAGAGATTCTGCAGATACTTGAAATCCAGAGTGACACACACAAAATGCTGGAGGAACTCAGCAGGTCATGCAGCACCTATGGAAGGGAAAAAGCAGTCAATGTTTCAGCCAAGACCCTTGATGTCTTGCTGGTGTCTTGGCTCAAATGTCGACTGTTTATTCCCTTCCATAGATGCTGCCTGACCTGTTGAATTGCTCCAGCATTTTATGTAGGTCACCATCACCTTCTAAGGGGTGGACAATTATTACAGATCTTGCCAATAAAATCCATTCTCTAAAATGGACATTTTTAATGCCAATACTGTATTAGTTAGTTGTTTTTCTTGTAATTTCAATAAATATTCTTCTGAATCCAGGGACTCAAACTAGTTACTTTCAAAAGTAACCTTGGGCTGCTCAAACTCAAACACCTTTCAAAACCCACAGAATGCATTAAGAGCAAGCGAATTGCTTTTTAGAATCATATACCTGCTGAAATGCTTTTCAATTGTTGTCTCTGCAGAATGCAAAAAAAGTCAAATTCAAGTTCAAAAGGAAATTTATTATCAAAGCATGTAAATATAAACCAATACTACCTTGTTTCTTGCAGGCATTTACAGGGGGTGAAAAGAAATATAATAGATTTTCACAAAAGAAAAACAGACAAAAACTGATAATCAATGTACATGCAAAAGAAGAAAAACTGCAAATAAAAAATGCAGGTACAGTCCTGAGAACAAGAGTTGTAAGGAGTCTGATGTCATAGAATTAGTGCAGAGTAGTGGTGTTTGAAGTTCTCCACATATAATTTGACAACAGACTTAATAGCACATAGTCATTGAGAAACAGAGAATTGTGGTACAGAACCAGACCCTTCAGCCCATCTAGTCCATACCGGCTTGGTTTTCTGCCTAGTTCCATTTACTTGTACTTGGACCACAGCTCTCCATACCTCTCAAAGCCATGTACCTATCCAAAGTTCTCTTCAATGTTCCAATTGAACACTCATTTACTACTTCTGCTGGCAGCTCATTCCACTCTTGCACCACCCTCAAAGTGAAGTAGTTCTTGCTTAGTGGATAATAACTGAATGTTACACAATCCTATTTCTTGGCTAGAAAGAACCAAAAGATTGTGTTCTATATATTCTAGAGGCCCACACACAACAGCATGACCAAGACTGAGCAGCAAATTTCCAGGGAAAATGAAGAGAGCTACACAGGCTGTAGGATACTAATAATGGTGGAACTTCAACTACCTTGTTACAGCAGTCAAGTCAAGTCAAGTCAAGTCACTTTTATTGTCATTTTGACCTTAATTACTGGACAAAAACTAGGCTGAACTAC
Organism: Hypanus sabinus; assembly: GCF_030144855.1. Classification (NCBI taxonomy): domain Eukaryota; kingdom Metazoa; phylum Chordata; class Chondrichthyes; order Myliobatiformes; family Dasyatidae; genus Hypanus; species Hypanus sabinus. The sequence goes on along the minus strand of NC_082710.1, from coordinate 147,699,697 downwards.
GTAAATAAACAACACAGAGAAAAAAAAACACACACCAGCACTAGACTACAGACCTACCCAGAACTGCATAAAGTGCACAAAACAGTGCAGGCATTACAATAAGTAATAAACAGGACAATAGGGCAAGGTGTCAGGCCAGGCACTGGGTATTGAGGAGTCTGATAGCTTGGGGGAAGAAACTGTTACATTGTCTGGTCATGACAGCCTGAATGCTTTGGTGCCTTTTTCCAGACGGCAGGAGGGAGAAGAGATTGTATGAGGGGTGCATGGGGTCCTTCATAATGCTGTTTCCTTTGCGGATGCAGCGGGTAGTGTAAATGTCCATGATGGCAGGAAGAGATACCCCAGTGATCTTCTCAGCTGACCTCACTATCCGCTGCAGGGTCTTGCGATCTGACATGGTGCAATTTTCGAACCAGGCAGTGATGCAGCTGCTCAGGATGCTCTCAATACAACCCCTGTAGAATGTGATGAGGATGGGGGGTGGGATATGGACTTTCCTCAGCCTTCGCAGATGCTGCTGGGCTTTCTTTGCTATGGAGCTGGTGTTGAGGTAACAGGTGAGATTCTCCGCCGGGTAAAGCACAAAGATGAAGATACTTTTCTAAAGTGAATCCAGGAGTTTTGTTACTCAGTGTAAACCTTAGGTGCAGTCCAAATATGCTAGAATATTGGAAATTTTGAACAACCAACCTAGAACTTTGTGGATGATGAAAGAAGTAGAGAGTAAAATGAAGTTTCAAAGGGGAGTTTGTGATATGTGTTAGACTAATGACATAATTGAGAAGCAAGCCAAATGTAGAACGAGGAGAATTTAAAAAATGATGCAAAAATACAATGGAAGATTATGATAACAAAGAAGTAGATAATAGAAAAGTGAGTGCAATCATCTTTGATAGGCAATAAATAGACAGTAAGAGGGGGAGTGGGACTGAATACAGACTGAAAAGGCAATCTACGCTTATAGTGAAAGACATGGTAAAAATACGTAATGAGTATTTTGCATCTGTATTTACAAAGGAATAGGGCATTTCTAAAGAATTGGTCAGAAAGGAAGATGGTTGAGACAATGAATTTGGCGAAAACTGGTAAGTCGGAGGTGTTAGAAAGGCTGGTTTTTCTAAAATTGATAAGGCAGTTGGATGTGACAGAGGTTTTTTTTATTGAGATAGAGCACAAAAAAGGAAAAGTCTGGCCTTTTGAGTTGCATCGCTCAGCAGCCCCTAATCTAATCCTAGCTTAATCATGGGAAAATTTACAATGAGCAATTACCTACCAACCAGTGCACATTTCGACTGCAGGAGGAAACCAGAGTACCCAGAGGAAACACATGCATTCAAGGGGAGGATGTATAAAAATTCTTCCAGGCATTGGTGGGAAATGAACCCGGTAACCTGTACTATAAAGTGCTCTGCTAACTACTATGCTACCGGGTCACCCTTAACTTGCAGAGAAATAGAGAAAAAAAATTCTTCATCCCCTCCCTCCCTTACCTTCCCACTCACCTGGCTTCAACTAACACCTGTCAGCTTGTACTCCTTCCACTCCATCCTCAATCTCTCTATTCCCGCCCCCCCCCCCCCCACTTTATATTCTGGCTTCTTCCTTTCCAGTCCTCATCTCCTGATAAAGGGTCTTAGTCCAAAAAGTCAACTGTTAATTCCTCTCTGTAGATTGCTGCCTGACCTGCTGAGTTCCTCCAGCACTTGGTGTGTCTGTGTTACTCTAGATTTCCAGCATCTGCGGAATCTCTTGTGTTTGGGAATAAAAATCATCTTCCCCTTCTCTTCAGATATGTGGTTGATGAAGAGCTGTGAATACTACAACTTTGTTTGAAAGGTTGAGAAAGAGCAAACATAGAAACCAAAGCCAGGCCTGGCAGTTTACTTATTGATTGAGAGACAGCATTGAATAGGCCTGGCCTTCTGGCCCTTCGAGCTGCACTGCTCAGCAATGCCCCCCCCCTCTGCCCCCCAATTTAACCCATGGGACAATTTGCAATGACTGTTTAACCTACCAACTGGTACGTCTTTGGACTGTGGGAGGAAACCATGCAGTCACAGGGAGAATGTACAAACTCCTTACAGGCAGCAGCAGGAATGGGTCACTGGTACTGTAAAGTGTTGTGCTAACCACTATGCAACTGTGCCGCCCTGGCCTACTATTTAGCTGAGCAGTCGCAAAGCTTTTACAAACAGTAATCACAAGAAAGAATAATTAACCAGAGGAATCTGAATTAATAAGAGACTCAGTTGGATTTATTGAAGCATTTGGTTTGACTAACCTGATAGAGCATTTAGAGAAGGTAATATTGAAGGTGTTGAGGACAACATATTGAAAAATTCATACACAAAGAAGTTAGGTAACTTCCGTAGAGCATGAGTGCCAGTAGCAGCACAGATTAAAAAGTCGCTTAGCAACAGAAAACAGAGTTGTGCTCAAACTGAAGATTTGTTGTTCTCCTGGGACTGGTGCTTGAATTGTTACTTCTCCTTTAAATTTTCATGTAAAAAATATAGACATGTATGCAAGTTGTAAGCTTTCAAATTTTGAGGATAACTTAAATCTTGGAACTGCATCAAACAGTAAGGAAGATAGAATTAATGTAGGTAAGCCAGTGAAGGATGAAATCTGGTACAGGGGAGTGTAAAGTGATACAATATTAATGAAGAACAGGGAAACAATATGGGCCAAACAATGGAATTCCAAAACAGGTGAAAGGACAGATTTATGAAAATTATCTCAGGAACAAAAGGGTTAACTAATGAGGAGTGTTTGATGGCTCTGGGCCTGTATTTGCTGTATTTAGAAGGATGAACGGGGATTTTTAAACCTATTGAATATTGAAAGGCCTAGACCAGGAGTTCCCAACTGGGGTTCACATACCCTTTGGTTAATAGTGGGGTTCGTGGCATATAAAATGGTGGGAATCCTTTGCCTAAATACAGTGGACATGCAGAGGATGTTTTCTGTAGTGGGGGACTCTAGTCCCAGAGGGCACAGACTTGGGATAGAGGACGTCCATTTAGAACAGAGATGAGGAGGAATTTCTTTAGTCAGAGGGTGATTAATCTGTGCAATTCATTGTCACAGACAGCAGTGTAAGCCAAGTCAGTGGGTATAGTTAAAGTGGAGGTTGAAAGGTTCTTGATTAGTAAGGGCATCAAAGGTTACAGGGAGAAGGCAGGAGAATGGGGTTGAGAGGGATAATAAATCAGCCATGATAGGACTGCAGCGAAGACGTGATGGGCCTAATTCTGCTCCTTATGTCTTATGGTCTTACAGATAGAGATATGGACAATCATAAGTGATTGCCATGTCAAGGCATGGGGGAAGTTGAGGTTTGGGAGTGCAGACTTTCAGAGAGTGCAGGCAGCAGAATTTGATTAAGCTAGAGGCAGATTGGTTCCAGTTAAACAACGGGATAACAATTACTAGGGGTGGATGGGAATGTGGTGGATGGGAAACTGCATCTGGTGCAGTGAACACTGCACTTGATAGGCAGATCACCCGCACAGAGAAGAAGGTGGATAATAATTTCAGGCAAAATAGAAGATATTCGTTCCACCCTCTGTACTACAAGCATCTGCCCACTGGATGGTTTGAATTAGAATTTCAAGCTAATTCAACCATTTCGATTTTCAAAAAAAAAACATTAAGTATCTTTAGACAAAAGAAATCATATTGCATTATTGATAGCATTCAAACCATAAAAAATGCACAATGTGTAACAGCGTGGACAGTGAGCCTATGCTGCACGGTAGGCTGGGTGGATCTCTGTGTAAACCCTTACTCCGTGGCAGTGACATATCGCGAGTATAACAGTTCAGAAGCGATGCCAGGCACAACTGTGGCGCGACTCCAAATTGCACAAATGGATTTAATGCACTGTTCCTGGGAAACAAATGGTGGGACTCAGGAGGAGATGTCGTCACGAAGCACTGGATTAAGAGCCTGTGACAATAGGAAACATATCAGTGTGGACTTGTCTGATAAGGCTCTCACGAGGAATTTATTGGCGCAGTTGTTATTTCTCTTTCTTTCTAATCTGGTTCAGCACATTGGTTCCATGCAATCTGTCTCCATAATCTCCTGTGACAGAATCACAACCAATGGCAGGCTGTAAATGCGAGAGAACAGAAATATGCTAACGCCCGATAAAGTGCTGCTCATTACCTGTATTTAGGACGGTGTTAGATATGGACCGCCTTTAAATCAGTAAACAACCAGTCGAGGCGTATTTTAGTGAGAAATATATTGGATAGGGGAAGATAAGGAGCACGAACAACGGGGAATGGTCATGGGGTCGCTTTGCACCTTCTCAATGGTGGTCCTGAGCATTAGAAACCACTGTATTAAGCCAAATCCGCTCGGTGTGTGTGTATGTGTGTGTGTGTGTGTGTGCGTGTGTTTAGCAAACGCCAGTGAAAAGGGGTTGTGAAGTGCTTTTAAATAACTGAGTCAAACTATAATACATGCGAATTGTAAATCTAATGTACAATCGAATCTAAAATAAGGAAATGGCAAATGGGAAGAAAGTTATCTCACATAAATAGCCACGGTGAGCTCGATTCTTCCACAACTACAGTCGATGCTGTCTTGTTCCAGTTGTCGAGGGCCTTGGAGAGACCGAACCTGACGTAATTCTCTCCTAACCTACTGCACGGAGGAAGCGTATCGAAGATTTTCTAAATCGGCTCCAGGGTGGGCGATTTTGCCTTACAGTGAGGCGATTGGGACCGTATTCTCTAGAGTTCAGGAGAGGTGATCTCGCTGAAGCTACAAAATTATAAACAGCTTTGCCAGGCAAGACATAGGCTGGGGTTCGACCAACTGGGGAGTCCAGGAGGGCACAGTTTGAGAGTATTGGATTTCTCTAAACTGCAGGACAGTCGAGATTGATAGATGCCTGGATTTTCTGAAATTGCGGGCTATGTGGATAGAGCTGGAAAATAGTCCCGAGATAATCATCCATGGGTTTATTGAACAGGAACAGACTCGAAGGGCCGAAGGGCCAACGTGTCTTCTTGATCTGTGCTCTTATGTTCGAACTCTTTTAAGAGGATCCCTCTGCGCGAAATATGATCTAGAGTCACAAAGTTAACGAGAAAATCAACAGGGATACAGGCCATTCGGCCCAACCAGCCCATGCCGAACACATACCCACTCAGCTGGCCGCAATTTCCTGCGTTCGGCCCATGTCTAAGCCCCGCCCATTCATTTATCTATCCAAAAGATCCTTAAATGATACTACAGCACTTGCCTCAATCACTTTCTCTACCAGCTCATTCTATATATTCACCAGTCTCTGTGTGAAAAGGTTGCTCCTTAGGTTGCTCATACAAATTTCCCTTCTCAACCCAAATTTCTGTCCCCTAGTTTTGGACTCCCCTACCATGTCCAACAGAAAAGACTGTTGTCGTCTACCCTATCCATACTTCTCATTTGCTTCCCACTCTGGAGTTTATAGTAAATGTAGTATCCACGTCCACTTTCCCCCTCTGTGCATATCTGGGACCTTTGTGGATTTAATTTATTTAAAACATCTGTGGATCACTCAATAATTTATTACAGTCGGGCAGAAAAGTCCAGCATTGAATAAGTTGTCGCAAAAGTAGCTGAAATTCTATAGCATCCAATAAAGTGAAATAATTTCAAGGATTACAAGAAAAAGTTGCACTCTTCTTTTACTGAGGGGCTCGCTAAATCAAAAAGATGCACAAGAGCTGAAAACTACAACAAGGTTTGATTCTGAGGCTCTAAAACTTAGACTTGAAAGATCGTGGGTCCGTGTGGTGACAGACGATACTGCAAATCCTGGAAGCTAGACAAAATAGCAAAATTGTCCACTTTCCAGTTTCCACCTACCCTCAAATTCACTTGGTGTACTTAAATAAGAAATATGAAGTTTTGCACTTTGGGAGAGCAAATGTAAAGAGACAATACATTGACAAGACTTTGACGGTGATGATGAGCAGAGTGACCTTGGAATCCAAGTCCACAGCTCACTGAAAGTGGCTGCTCAGGATGACAGGGTGGTATAAAACGGCAAGTGGCACGATTGCCTTTATTAGTCGAGGAACTGAGTTTAAGAGTCAGGGAGCTATGTTGCAGCGTTATGAAACTCGAGTTGTCCTGCATTTGGAGTATTGCAATCAGTTCTATAGTTACCCATTATAGGAAGGATGTGGAGGCTTCGGAGAGGGTACAGCGGAGATGCAGGAAGCAGCCTGGACTTGCGGGCATGTGCTATAGGGAAAGGTTAGACGAACTTGAACTGTTTTCTCTTGAGTGGCGAAGGCTGAGGAGAGAGACTTATAAGAGAGGCATGGACGGAGTAGAAAGCAAGTATCGTTTTACCCAGGGTTGCAAGGTCTAATACCAGAGGGTATGCATTTAAGGCAAGAGCAAGTAAGTTCATAGAAGATGTGCAGGGCAAGTTTTTGCTTTACACAGAGAGTGGTGGGTGCCTGGAATGCGCTGTCAGCGGTGGTGATAGAGACGAATATGATAGAGGCGTTTGAGTGCATTAAATTGCAGGAATTGAAACAATATGACTATTGTTAAAATACATTATTAGTTTAGTTGGCTATTTCGTTACTAATGCAGGCTGAAGGGCCTCTTGTGTTTTTCTGTTCAATGCTTTATACTGTCTATCTCTTTCATACTGGTTGTCAATGTAACTCGTCAACTAACCCTCGGCACACGGACTTCACCATCCCTTTTGATTGAATACACTTAGACAACTCCTGCACTTATAGGAAAGTTTATGAAGAACTGATTGGCAGCTTATTTTCTCTCTGTGTATGACATAAGAACAACGTGTTGGTAATGATGTAATACACAGAAACCTAAAGCAAATAATTAATGCCAATACAGATTGAAAAAAATTGGAACAACTGATCAACCCACTAATCAATAACTGTTCAACAAATGTTGACTTGCTCCCCGTGCACGCTTTCTATCCATTTCTCCTATTTTAATCAGATTATTCATAACTGACTTATAATACTATATTGTTTTGCAACAGGATACAACGCAAAGACAAAACTTTACTATAAATTACAAAAAGTAAATAATTAGTGCCAAAAAGAATACAAGGTAGTGTTCATAGGTTTACCATTGCTTCCCTCGCATACTCGATTGTCCAATCTTCGTCAGTTTTACCGGGCGATGATACACTCACCAGAATCACTGATCACAAAGCCCAACGTATACTGACCACAATCACTGATCACTCTGCCCAACATATACTCACCACAAACACTGATCACACCGCCCGACCTTCACTCACCCCAATCTCTGATCACACTGCCCAACGTGTACACACCACACTACACTTAAATTTACTGTGAAGCTCCGTTAGATCAGCATTTTATTCCCCATGATAATGTTGTTGTAACTTTGCTAATTAACCAGCTCTTACTTCACGATGTTACAAATGTTATCTCATTCTCTTCTCCCTCTTCCCTGTCCTGTTGAGTATTTTCAGTATTTTCCACTTTATTTCTCTTTCAGGCGGTTCCCGTGTTGTTTACTTGACACATTGACGGGGAGGGGGGCGCGGCGAGCACACTTGTTGTGTCATTGGACCAACAGTCCAGGTAAATATGCGTTGAAATCGCACCAGTCTGAAAATCGAAAATGATATTAATTCAATATAAAATATATGAGTGATATTAGTAAGCACCCTGAACTTGTGAAATTATCTGAGTGCCGTAAAGGCAACAGACTTATGGCAAAGGAAGATTGCCCCAAACTGATTTGGTCGACACATAGCTCCAGATTCAAGTTACGTGGTTCATCCTCAATTGATCGCTGCAATGACCCAAAAAAGTAACCAGTGTCCCACGCTCCATGAATAGTACGGGAAAACAAAACATTAGATCTTTCCAAGAACTCGGGAGGTTGGGAGTAAAAGCTTGTATTTTAGTGGCTGCGAATCCTAAACATTAATAGTAAAATGATTCACACAGTCTTTCGTGTGTTCATAAACATTCACTCTTCCTTCCTCCGCTTCAAGTTTGTGCTCACCATCACCTCTCCCATGTTCATAATTGGTCCTTCTCCTCAACCCTTGTGCACTCTCCCAATGCTCACCGCCCCTCTTCTGCTCACATCAGCCCCACCTCCCAGTACTCATACCTGCCCATGATTGCCCATGATGCCCTAATCAGTGTGCTCGCCTGGCAGGTAAAATCCAAATCGAATCGGCACAGAAACCATGTTGGAGCCAGATTGCAAGAATCTATCCAACATTACAAACAAATTAAAATAAAAAATGGTCAACCTTGGAAACGCTCAACAGTTTAGGCAGCCCCTATTCAACATTCTTCATCGATATTGCAAGTTTTTCATTACATCTGTACTTCTGCATAAGACAAAAAAAAACTCTTTGACTTAGACAAGTGCTAAGCTTTCCAGCGTCTGCAGTTCTTTTTTTTTAAATTCCTGTTGAAATAACCTTTCCTGGTCCAACACGAGGATAATGGTTTAGGTAGAGTGAAGAGTACTTCGGTGTGGATTTAATTGCCCGGTAGATGCCTCAGTTAAATAACAGATAATACTTTCAGAACAAAAGGACCAATTTTTATTAAAAACTAATTATTTCACAAGCTAATATGCTAATTATATTGAAATAGCAAAGCCGCTGTTGATCTAGTTCTTAATGATCCATCTGACATCTTATCTGAGCCATTATTTTCTTATCAAACTTGATCAAATGATAGAACTTTCACCTCATTAGATACCACCTAAAGACACCGATTGCGGTTCAAAACAGGAATTAAATTCTTTCATCTTGACTGGCATCTCATACCCTTTTTATAAATCCAAAATCTGTACAATTGAGAATAGGTTTCTCTCACCTCTTCTTGTTATTGCAAAGGCTCGGAAGGCATCGACCCTGACTGGTCTTTGCGTGACTTGGTTTAGTTACGCCATTAGCTCTGTCTAGGCTTCACCGGGACCATCAAGCCTTTCTGCTTAAACGGACTTGTCTTCAAACTTCCCTGGGGACAAAACTCGCCTGTTTTGGTCACAATTTTGTCACGATTTATGCAAACCACTTTCACTCTGGATTTCCTGCCCCCCTTCCCCCACTGCACTGACGATGGAAAGGTCCTATAGAAACTTTCAGAGTAGCACACAGAAACGGTGGAGGAACTCGGCAGGTCAGAAGGCATCCGTTGAGAGGAGCAAACGGTCGACATTCCGTCGTGACGCTCGACCCTTCGTTCCTCACCACAGATGCTGCCTGACCTGCTGAGCTCCTCGGATTTTCAGTATCTGCAGAATTTCTTGTAATTAAAGTAAACTTTAATTGCTTTCTCTGTCGACGCTGGCACTCAGTTGGCTGAGGTTCGCTTTGTTTTTAAGTGAACGGTAGCTTCAATAAAATTGCTTACCAAATCGCTGAATGATTTTACTTTTAACTCAAAACTGAAACCAACTTTTTGGGTTAAATTAAGAAAAGAAAGCTGAATTGCTTCCGCATGTTTGTTTCTTCCGGGTAACCTAAGAGTTTGACGCCACGAAGGATGCAGACGGAGTTTCTTTTTATATATAAAAAACACTAAATGTATGCATGTCAAAGTCGCTGTTTTATTGTTTCTACCGAGACCAGAATGGGCTAGGTGCCAGATTTCTAATGTTTGCGGTCCCTTTGACCCCTGTATCAGCTGATTCATGGTGTCGTGATCCATGAAGTACCAGAGACTGCGGGATTGGCTGTCCGCCTGGAGTTCGGGAAATCTGACCTGGCTGATTTTGCTGCTGGCGAGGGAAGATTTCAATCCTGAAACAAACCGGTGCAAAGGCACATAGGCCCGCAAACCCTGGATGGGATGACTGTTGGGATTTCCTACACGAACCCTGGATCCTGATGTTAAATCCAAGTACATGTTCTATTCATTAAAAATGGATTTTCCAACTTGCCCAGCAGATTCATTTAACTTTGAACGTGAAGCTGGTCTTTGCCTCCGAGTTGACTACACACATCTAAATCTATCGAAAGCAGAGGTCTACAAAGCAAGTAGGCCAAGAAGTGAGGAATGTGGATATTTAACGGCATGACAATCATATGTCCGTATGACTGAACGAGTCTTTTGAAAGTAATATGCTTACATCTTTAATTGCAAGCCTGCTGACACGCAGCTTGGCAGACGGAATTTATCCGCCAGCAGGTAAAGGGGAGAACTTCTTGCAAGCACCGTGGTTCAGCACACTGTCCAGGCACTGCACACTCTCCATTTCCACTCTGCAAAGGTTCCGCCTAACACTGTCTGGAATCTACCAACACACAGCAAACTATGTTGCAGGACCTTTCCCGGAAGCTGTCCATGCTTTACACCGGCCATTATCCAGACCCACAGCATTTCTCTGAACACCCCGACCTTCAGCACAAACTCCGGATGAGCCGGAGATCAAAGCTCGCCGCGACACCGACAGCAGATCGAAAAATACCGAAGACGTTATGAAGCCCAGATGCTACGAGGCATTTAGGATTGGCTGACCGGTCGCAGTTCTCTACGTTGTGGTTCCAACGTGACTTTACAACCAAAACACACAATATAAAGCATCCTAATATGGCGTTTAGGACCCTCAATGATGAAGCCGGGTACAGACGGACAGACTGGTCAGCGTTGATTGCATTGTTAGATTTGGCGATCTGACCAAGCGTGAGCAAGTATTGTACTTCACGCAAGGGGTTAGGGTCAAAATACACTAGAGTCAAAATGTGAGCTGTTAATTGACGCGAGTTTCGGTTTAACTTCCTGGGCGACAGTATTTGTAGTTATTTTTACAGATGGCCACCATTGCAGTAGGGTTGAGAGCGGTGTTAGCAAGAATGTAGAGCTGGCAGGAGATCGCATTTTAAGCAAGAGGAGGAAGCCGATCCCCATGAAAACGTATAAATCCGATGGCGGATTTTGGCCTGAGGGTTGTTTGAGTTCTGGTTGAAAATTTAACCAGATAAGTTGCAGGTAAAGCGTGAACTATCTCACACTAAGGGGGCGAGTTCTTTCAGAACAATATATTCAATTATTTATTAGAGATAAAGAGCGGACCAGAACCTTTCGGCCCAACGCGCCGTACCGCCGGCAACCCACCTATTCAACCCTAGCCTAACCACAGGACAACTTGCAATGACCAATTAATCTACTGGTACGTCTGGGACGTCTTTGGACGGTGGGAGGAAACCGAGGCAACCCGGAGGAATCCCACGCGGTTACGAGGAGAACGTACAAACTCCTCACATACAACGTCGGAATTGAACTCCGAACATTGATGGGAGGGAGGTTTCAGGAGGTTCCCGTCGCTCCTTCCGAATCTCAGAAACATTTTCTCTTTTGATCTGATCTACAAACGCGCTAAATTTAGATGTATTAAATGCTCTTTAGTTGAATAAAAAGTAACAAGATGGTGCAATTTTTTTATACCACCCTGACTCGTTATTTGCAGTTTTTCATGGGTCTCACCGTTGTTTCAAATACCGGATTGATTCCCATCCTTCTTTAGATCCTCTGAAGCCACTCAGGGGCTCAGCCCAGACTGGTGTACTTTCCCAAGCTCTCTCTCTCTCTCTCTCTCTCTCTCTCTCTCTCTCTCTCTCTCCTCTCCTCTCTCTCTCTCTCTCTCTCTCTCTCTCTCTCTCTCTCTCTCCTCTCTCTCTCTCTCTCTCTCTCTCTCTCTCTCTCTCTCTCTCTCTCTCTCCCTCTCTCTCTCTCTCTCTCTCTCTCTCTCTCTCTCTCTCTCTCTCTCTCTCTCTCTCTCTCCTCTCTCTCTCTCTCTCTCACACACACACACACACACGCACACACACACACACCTTCCTCAAATGTTCTTTTCCTCAGACCATCAGAGGCTCTGTCAGCTCTCTGAAGGCGATGTCGAATTTCATCTACACCGCTTCCTCGGCTGAACTACAAGGTCTGGAAGTGAGCTACTAGTGGGATAAACGAACCAATACCGTCCTCGGAAGCACTGAGGCGCTATCTGCCCTCAGTCCACTCAATGCTAGACACCAGATTCCCGAAACCAAAAGAAAATCGTCTCGAGCAGCGTCAGGGCAAGAGATTGCATGACAGGGCAGCGAAAACGATTCAGGGTGTTGTCAAAGCCTCCTTGAGAGAGTGTAGTGTTCTAATAAGACCTGAATCCTTGCGGCAGAGCCGTTGGAAACCAAAGCGTTAGAGAAAGAAATAAGAGCGCGCGGCAGTACAGCAATTGCGGCGAGGGGAGCGCGCGCGGTGTCAAACTACCTACCCCTACCCGCTCCGTCAGCCGTGCCTCAACCCAACTGTTTGAGAGCTCCGCAGCTGACAACATCAGTTTCGTAGCACCGAGTCATCCTGGATGCGAAGGACCGAACCGGACGAGGGCGGCTCCCATTGCGATAGGTGCCATCTAAAGACAGATCACAATTAAACCGAAGCTCGCATCGACTGATGGCACCAAAATTTGATCCAGGTGTACTTTTATGATTTGATCCGAACCCGTAAGCGAAAACATCACCTTTACATGGGATCACTTCCACGCCCTCGGGAGAGCTCCCATGTAACTACCAGCTTGCAATGAGCAAAGGCAGAGAGGCCTCGGCCGCTCTCTGTGGCACCGGACTCTGTGGATGGTAACTGCGGCCAGACGAGACAAATTTGCCCGGCAATTATGCTCTGCACCGGAGGGGAGAAGTTTTCTATAACTTAAAAATATAATTCTTAGAAATAGGCATAGAGGAGAGGAAGCACTAGGCCCCAGTGCACCATAACCCCCTTTAAACAGCTTTCCTTTAAACACTGCAGGTGAACAAACTACCAGAGACGAAGGCACGTCTCCCTGGATGACGAATTATTCCCAGTGCAAGCCACCGCCTTCCTACAAACTATGAACAGAGGAGATTCTGCAGACGCTGGAAATCCAGAGTAACACGCACACAAGCTGCCGGAGAAACTCGGCGGGTCGGGCAGCGTCTATGGAGAGGAATAAACAGTCGACTTTTCGGGCCGGGACCCTCCATCGGGACTGGGCAGCCTGCTGATCGAGATGTGCTCCAGTCCTGGTGAAGGCTCTCGGCCCAAAACGTCGGCTCTTCGTTGCTGTCTGATCGGCTGAGTTCCCCCAGCATGTTGTGAGTGTTACGACATCTTGATATTGAGGTTAGTTACGCGGATTGTCGACTCCATTCCATGCGAAAGGTTTTAGGTATAATTTATTGACACTTAAAAAGTGACACTTCGCTTGTGGGCGCAAACGCTTAAAATACGTATAACTCTCAAAGTTCTCTGCACGGGTCGATCACGGGTTAAATTTCCTAATTACTGAACATCGTATTAGAATTTACAAGTGGGTAGACAAGTTGACTAGTAAATAGTTTGGGAACCAACAGAGAGAGAGAAAAAAAATCAAATAATATCCTGCAGATGTCGGAAATCTGAAATAAAAACAGAAAATGCTGGTAAGGTAGTGCCTTCAGTGAGAGAAGCAGACTTAATTTTGCTTTGGTCATCTGTTCCGATGAGACACCGCCCGATGGAATGCTCTTCTCTTCACAGACGTACTTTGAGGTTCAGACTTAGCAAAGGGTTAATAAAGATAAATAATCAAATTCCCCAGAAACGGGTTCTGCTACCATCACACATTCTGTGACCACAACATCCCTTGGCAAACATTTAGGACCAACTCTGGAGGGGAAACGCATCATGTCTGAATGCTTCCTGCTCACAATATTTGAAAACATTTATTAAACTTCGATATAAAATAACAAATCAAAAAAGAAGACATATGTGACATTTCAAAGTTCGTAAATGCAAAAAAAGGGTAAATGACAGAAATGACGTTTGAGGAGACCTAGGCGTTCAGAGAAACCCTAGTACCTCAATTTATTAAATACCGTGACAAATGAACATTCAAATTCAAGCTACCAGCGGACAAAAGCCACTTTTACCCAAACATGAGATTCTGAGCAGAAATTGTATTTAATGTGCATCCTACATTTAGTTCACTCGAATGCCTATCATCTGTGAAGATAAAGTTTTAAAAAACGCACAATAGTAATCGCACAGATGATATTGTAATTCTGGAACCAGAAACATTTGCAAGTCGCCCATGTAATGAACACCCCCCCCCCCCCCTTTCATGGCATGGATACAATTTGAGCATCGAGTATCCCTAATGAATTTCGTTGCCGCCATTTTTAGAGACCATTCGTTAAGATATATATCTGAAGCACAAATATCGAAATATTAAACAGTTCGGCCCATTGCTTCGCCGAGACTGTGGCCGCTCCTGTTGTGCTTTCTGGTAGAGCATGAAGTGCGGCGAAAATTAACCCTCATCTTAACGCAGTGGCTCCTTTATTGCCAACCGCTGAGTATGTAAGGCAGCGGCGGGAATAGGAAAAGGGACACTCCGGTGAATTCCGTCAACAGCATATTTTAAATAGATTTTGGTTTATAGTCTATAAAACTACTTCAATGGTCTTTAAAGTTATGTATGGCTTAATAAAATGCTGTAACAAATTTTGCGATTGAATTCTGACCTAATCAAATAACTTCTTCACGGGAACATTTAGTTGATTTTCTTCGCTTGCTAGATAGTTACCTGGGATATTGTACAAATTAAATCTGAAATAGATGAACACAATATTTAGACTCGAATTCAATCGCCTATTAACCGGCATCGTGAAGAAAGTGGCGGGTTATTAGTTTTTATGTTGATAAACTGAAATTAAAATGTTTTGTCTCATTAAATCATCATTGCATTTAATGAAACGCGGCGTAACGTTGTAACCCGTCAGCTAGCCAACATTCAGAGTGGCGATTATCTGAAGGCATAGCATGAGCATTTGCCATATGAGTTCTGGTTGAGAAATTCTGACCAACAGTGTCAACGTCAGTGGCCCTTTCCTTTTTAGGGGAGAAAATAAAATATTGCTCGCTTGTTCATACTGTATTCTCTCTCCCTGTTTATTTACTTATGTATATATTTAGAGAGAAATTTGTTCTCCCTCGTGCTCTCTGAAAAGTATTTTTTGATGTCCGGAGTGAAATATCTGCAAGTTTTAACCACATCAGGTCCTTGCTTCGAGTAACCCAGGATTCTCCCCAGCCAAACTATCCCAAGTGGACTGCCGAAATGGAGACACAGTTCGTACAGGTCAAATGATTCTTTCCCATAGAAACGGCGGCATTTAATTTTTTTAAAATGCTGTAACATTTAAATAATTAAATCGTCACAATTTAAAACACAACATACGGAATTGTTCCTGGAAAGAAGGAAAATCAACTGGACTGATTTGGGAGATATTGGCCCCAATTAACCACGCTGTTGATTCACCGCCACTAAGATGCATTCCGCTGAAGCAGGCGAGCTGCAATCAAGCATTGCGGTTCGGATTTAATGGACTATTTCCACGAGTCCTGGTGTTTTAGTTTAATTATTCCGGGATTAGAATGCAAACTATCCGAGCACAGGACGGGTGGTATTTTCGGTAACAATTAAGGGAATTAAAACAAAATTGAACGCTGCAGCCAGTTTTTAAAGCAGTTTTATGCGTAAAGAGGTATTGTCCAAAAGCACATTTCAAAACGGAACCAGGAAAAGTAGAAATACAAATTATATACAACGGTTTATTGTAAAATTTATTATTTCAGCGGAGTTATTTTGCCCAGCACAAACGTCAGCGTGTGCAGAAAGGTCTTTAGTGATCTATTTACATTGGCTGTTGGAATCCACTGGCATATTTTAGAATATAATTATCTCCGTGATTTAAAGTAAATATTACAATGCAAAGAAATCGGAGCTAGTTTCAAATACAGAAACTGACATGGGTCACAAACCTGCAACTAAAAGCGACTGTAATCTCCTATAAATTAAGTTGAAAGACTGGTCCGTGGTAAGAATGTCCATAGTATGTGAGATGTGGTTGGTGGGGTGGAGGGGGATGGGGGGTGCTGTTGATTTTCACATTACTCAGTTTCGAGCAATTCTGGAGTATATGGAGGCAGCGCGAGAGCGCAATCTGGGAAAATTCCAACAGTCGGCAATTAACATAGTTAGTAATCCTCCCAATTGCCCGGAATGATAAATACTGTACAAAGCCTTGGTAATAAAACATTTAGATTCTGTTTAAAAGGTATGTGCACTAAAGTTAGAGCCAACAAATGTCCGCAGTTCACTCTTTTTTTAAAACAAGAACACCAAGAGCAGCTTTGAGTGAGTTCGTTCTCCAGGCCCAACATTCACATATGAGTTAGTGGGATGGTCCCATTCACGCCCGTGGCCGGGCTCTGATAGTGCTGAGCAAGCGGCAGCAGTCTGTTGGGAGATGGGTCGCCGGCTTCTCCGCCTGCCGGTAAGTACATGCTGATCATCTCCCTCAGGTCCCCGGAGCAAGGTGGGCGAGAATGCGGGGGGCTGGGAGCAGGCTCCGATTTGACCATTGAGCCCAGTTGGATGGCGCCGGGGGGCTGGTGGCCGTAGCCAGAGGAGAGGGTACTATAGGAGGGGGAGCCACTCATATAGCCCTGCGTGCTGGCGAGTGGGCTATACTGGATGGGCATGTCGTAGCGGTGGAGCTGCTGCGGATGGTGATGGTGGTGATGGACGGCCGGTCCGCCGGCGCCCCCGCCGCCTCCGCCAGTGCTCCCTGCTCCCCCTCCTCCTCCTCCTCCCCCGACCGCTGCCAGCGCCGGGTGCTGGGTGTAAGATAGTTGCTCCTGCATCATGACCGCGGCCGCCGCTGCTGCCGCCGAACCGGGGTAAGAGCCATTCGCCCAACCGTTCATGTGACCGTAAGCGCCGGCAGCTCCCGCCCCGTCCAGCCGCTGATTTAAGGCTACAGGCGGACCGAGGGCGCCGGGGCCTTGAGGCAGCAAAGCGGCCGGCAAAGAGTACTTGTCCTTCTTGAGCAGAGTCTTGGTCTTACGTCGGGGCCGGTACTTGTAATCCGGGTGCTCCTTCATGTGCAACGCCCGGAGTCTCTTGGCCTCGTCGATGAAGGGCCGCTTTTCGCCCTCGGACATTAACTTCCACTCGGCTCCCAGCCGCTTGCTGATCTCCGAGTTGTGCATCTTGGGATTCTCCTGAGCCATCTTCCGCCGCTGTCCCCGGGACCACACCATGAAGGCGTTCATGGGTCGCTTGACTCGCTCGCCACTCAGTTTGCCGTTGGCGCCCTGGGCCGGCACAGTGGTCCCGCCACCCGCTGGACTGATCTGATGCCCCGGAGACTGCAGCTCACTCTCCATCATCAAACTATACATTCAAGCGGCACCAGGGTCTGTGAACAGGAGCGGGGAAGTAACCGGTGAGTGTGCGGCTCCCGGGTCCGAGCCCCCGTCCCTGCCGAACTCGAAGCCAACGCAATCTTTCCCTCTTTTTGCGCAAAAAATGGCAAAGTTCTCTTTGTGTGGAATTTCCTCTGGCTGGAAGCGATACGGAGACTCCCGATTTGGCGCCGATGACTGGAACCGATATGGTGTTGCTAGTTTTGGAACCGGTTCAGAGTTCTCCAGTTTGGAACCGATTCAGAGTGCCTGGGTTTGGAATCGGTGCAGAGTTGCTAGGGATGCGCCGAGCGTTGCTCTCTCTGCCGCTGCCGCTCTTGCCCAGAGTTATTCGCTTGTGGTTTCCATGTGGGGAGAAGGTAACGCAGAGAAAGGGCCCCGGGGATGCAGATTGACAGCTATTAAATGAGTTTGCGGCAGCCAATGGGCTAGCGCCCTGGGCGAGGTTCAACTGAATGGTTGTGACGTAAGGGGGGGGGGAAGAAGAGAGAGAAAATCTATTAATTAGATAAAGGTTGCGAAGGGGGTGGGAAGTGAGCCGATGTCCTGAGTTTTTCGGCGATCGGGGATGGGGGAGGTGATGGTGATGAAGGGAGATGGAGGTTCTGGGGGCATAGGGGCGGAAGGGGGGGAAGGTGCTGTGGAGATTTTTCGGTACCAGTCCCGTGCACACCATTCAGGCACCCATCATCATCTGCAGGATGAGCATTGTGACGGATTCCGGGGCCGGTGGTTGAAGCGAGCAGCGTACAGCCAAAGCAGGGTATGTCCGGATAATGACCCGCACCTTTCATTGTATTTAGTTATAATTGAATTTCGGAATCTCAAGCCCCTTCGAACATTACAGAAGCCGCAGATATTCTTCCCCTGAGCGCGGTTTCCAATTACTGACTCTCTAAAGCAAGATACTGGTGCTGCTGGCTTTTTGCAGCGAGATCTGTGTTAAATCTACCGGATGCGTTTGTGCGAGCCCCAGAAATTTTTGACCAACACCCCACGCCCCATGCCCACCAGACACACACACACACACACACACACACACACACGAGTTTCCGAATTTGTCGGCCCACCCTCAACAGGTGCTGCTGTCAGGTGATGGTTTGACTGACAGCTGCGACACGTGGCCCTGGGAAGGGGCCTCTATCTGCCTCCTCTCCTGTGGGCAGTCTTTCAGTAGTCGGAAAGGGCACCGCCAATTATCAGCAGGGTAGATCCGAGACCAGCATCTGATACGCGAAAAGTTCCCGTTTAAAACGGGGTGGAAAGTCTGGGAGGGGGATGGAGGGCTATGGTCCGGTGCAGGTCGATGTGACTGGGCAGAATAATCATTCGGCACGGACTAGATGGGCCGAAGGGTCTGTTTCTCTGCGGTGTTCTACGTCTATGCGTAAAAGCAATCTGCACAAAAGGCTCAGTCCGGTGTCTCCGAATCTCCAAGTTTAGTCCCCCTGCTTTCGGTGAGACCAGTGTCAGTGCGAGAGAAAACGGAAACAACAGATTGAAGAGTAATTCCCTTCAGTAAAAATGAACCTCCTAAGAGTGGTGTAGAAGTTGAATACTGGAAGGAGTCGGGATGTTTCGGGATCTGTATGGTGAACTAATCTGATCACCATCCAGTTTCTGTTTCGTGGATTTAATTCTGACCGCAGATTTCCTCACCTTTGGAATAATGTTGCCTTTGATCGTTGTAATGAAACAAAAAGACGACTATTTTTGTGTGCTGGAAAGCAAATTGCCCGAAGTTGGCTGCTGGTTCCAATTATTCTCTGCGGTTATTTCTTGCACAGTTAGACTAGAAGTGCTAAAATACTTTATTGCGGTAGGTAATGGTTGGAGGTCAGGGGAGGCATCTGGTGTATGAGTCGTTTTACTTAGGTATCAATTAATCTGTTGAGCCACACATCACCCCTTCCCCGCATTTGCTCAACAGGCCAAGCAGCATCGGTTGAGAGAGAAACCGTGAGAAAATTCACGATTGAAATGATGAGAAGGATTCATTCCTTCCCGTCTCCATTGACCCCCCACCCTTACTGTCAGACAGATGAACAAACACTTGCATTACTGCAGCGCCTGTCCCGTCCTTTTCAAGCATGCCAAACCGCTTTACAGTCAACCAAGTAATGCTGGTAATATGGCAATATAAAGCTCTAATAGCTAGAGTCCGGCGTGTTTTTTTATATAAGTGCATCAAACACACGAGTAACTGCAGTAGTGGAAAATAAGGGGCTATTTTTGTCCCTCATGGTTGTCGGCGACGAACGCATCCACATAAAATTTGAAAGGTACACGAAATGAGGACGATTTAAGTATCGCCCTTGCACTACAGCCTTTCAGGAAGATATTGTGGGTGGTGAAGAAAAAGGCCGGAGCAAGAAGCCCTCCCACTTCGTGTTATGCCGCTAATTGGCTTCTTTGGTGTCCAGTGATGGTCTTTAAACAAATTAAGCGCTCTGCAGAAGTTTGTGAAGAATTACCATAGGAACAGAGGTTCATTTATTGCGCACACAATGCGGCGTAGAACCGCTCGGCCCCACCGCCGCTGGTTCAAATGAACTGCCAGTACTTACGGAAATCCAATTACATATTAGAATCCTATCTGGGCATTAGCAATTTGCTTTCACTGGGAGGCTTATTATTAAAGAGAAGATTAAAAGAAACGATAAAGCAGAGTCGAATGGAAGCGTCTTTCGTGGAATTCTCTGCTAGAGCATACACGGCCGTCGCCGTCTGCTGGCGGCGGCCAACGGTTGTAGTTATTCCAGCGGCCGGGAACAGCTAACCGTTTTAGCAGAAAAATAGGTGGCACAACACGGGAAAGGCGAACCACATGCACCATGGTGCTGTACAAATCACTTTAGGAAAGGCGAAGTGAAACAGTTCCCAGGGCCCGGGCGGAGAAACACAAATGTTTAAAATTATTTTAATCATTATTCCTTTAGTTCAACAAGAGCAGTTTGCAGGGAGACATACAACTTTTTCATGTTTACTCATACAATTATACAAATTTTAAAAGCCTTAGTAATGTGAAATTCAGGAATTAAGGAGATGAAATCAATTAGTTCGGAAACCTCGTCAAAGCCAGCCTCAGAGGAGACGGCGCCGTAAACAATCCTCGCAGATATCATTCAAATTTCACAGATGACCTACTCTGAAAACCTCAATCAGTTTCTAATTGAGGGGAAAGAAAATATTGCTTCCTACACTAGGACTAACGATTTAATCATTATATCATACACTATGGCTTTTAATTAGGCTAATGCTGATACTGTATGGTAAACGATAATTCAATACAGTTTGTGATGAGTTATATAATTGGGTTAACAGGCAGGCAGTGGGAACACGTCAATATTCAACATTCAAGCTGCGTAGCCACTAGATTCAATAAAAGGAAAGTCTTGTATTGGATACAGCACGGGGAACAAAACTACACACTCTAAACCTGCACGGATATTCGCAATACAACGCTGCTCTCGACCCGGCACCAGTATATCGTTTAGCTTCACCGCGTACAAGGCCTGGCTGGGTACATCAACTGCAGGGAGCAAGTATATTTAGTTCCTACGTTGCTACGTTTAGTATTATCTTAAAGGCAAGGCGACGGGGTAATTTTTCGATTGTACGGATTCTCTGCAGGTCGAGCGCGACCTTTTTATATTTCATGGTAAAACAAATACAACAAAAATACCATGAAATCTGATGATATTCCTATTGCGTACGAATTTCTATCATTAGTTTTATGATGGTGTTCCATAACGTATTGATACTTATTAAAGGACACGTTCTGTAGTGGAATCATGTGTTACTGTCTCCCAATCGATCAACAGTCGTTTAAAATAATACAGTATAATTTGGTTCCCAGTTCTGAACAATACCCACGCTTAATTAATTTAAAATGCAGATGAAATGTTGAATGGTTTTTGTAAGTACAGAGCTAGATTAAAGAAGGCTATGGCATAATGAGAGGGGCTGATGTGTTCCTGAGGGTAAAAGACACAAAGACATCATTCAGACCCAGGTGCCTGGGAACTGACAGCTCCTTTTACGGGATCACAGTGACTGCGAGATAAAACACAACTTTTAAATAACAGCACTTGGGACTTAGAGTGATTAAAAGCAATTTGATGTCAAAACTGACATAGTACATCTAAAATAGGGAATCGCAAACCACTCTCCAGCACGGCTCTAGTTTTGCCAGTAAAGTTCGGAATGGCTCCTTCTGTGTTTTCCATAAAACAAAGCACAAGTACATTTAAAACATTTCAATTTGAAGAGTTCAAAGAACAATTGTGGGGCAGCGGGCGCTGGAAACTGGTTCGCGCAAGATGGGCCTTGGTCAGAGCTGCGATCTGGTCCCCTAAACAACATTTGCTGTAAATATTGCCTCGTTCGCTTCAAAAAAAGATTCCCCGTGTACTAATGCAAAAATCTATGTAACGACCAAATACACAGAACACATCTATTTTCAATTCTTCGTTCAAGCAAGCGCCTCAGTTGTGCTCAAATTCGTGTCCACGAATATATTTTAACTAACCGTCCAGACCCGGAGTCAAAGACTCCGGATATTTGAAGAGAATGTCAAGGAGCATTTTAAACCACTTCAAGTTCCAAAATTTCTGGGTTTATTAGCAACGAATTAAATTATTATAAAATGCTGTGTTTAATTATTTTTGTTTTATCTCTGTGGAATATTGATAAATACAATATTGCGGAGGACAATCAAAAAATTAAAACCAGACTCTTCAAAATAATTGCGGTCTTTCTGAAACCCCGTTCCATTACTTCGTCAACCGACCCGATTTCTTTAGGCACAGCAACTTCTTAAATAGCAGAATATTTGTATCTGCATGTATGTCCAAAGACCCGAAGCAGTAACGAGTAAACCATGAAATCATATTCAAGCACTGATACATCATCACTCCTAACAGGGCTTCACCTGCGCCTTCAGAAGCAGCTAATAATAAAAAGAAGTTTCGCAATAAAGAATGCAAATAATAATATGCATTAAATGGTACATAAAAATATTAGTAGCGATTTAGATCTTGATAGGCGGCAGATTTGCCAAATTAAATGCAAACTTCCTTCCGGTTAGCTTTATGTCTTCTCATCAACGAGTTACTTGGTCGACCCAAAGCTATTCAGAATAGGAAGGACACTTTATGTAACCCCCATCTTTAAGAAGTAAGTTTTTTTTTATTGCACATTGACCTTATTGCCTGGTAGACCCCAAAGATAGTGCCGAGGCAGTGTCTCAATATAAGCCTCATTGTCTTGACAAGATAATGAATTAAAACCAAGGGAAAGCTATTGGGTTCCCCGCGTCTGTTCCGTCAGTTAAGTTCACAGTTGAACTTTTACTTCAGGACCACATTCCTGGAGTAACTGCAATTCTCCCGAATCTACCGATATTTGTCATGTACTGTGGACATGCCAGTTTTGAACTGAGTCCTGGCACCATTGCAGGTCACAGTGCGAGAGATTCCAAGTGATATTCCAAGTGATTCGCATTGGCCCCAGCGCTGAAGCAAGAGTCAGAACCAGTACATAGCTGGATTCAATACTAATGCCAATGTTGTACCCTGGAATTATGCTGACATTAACTCAGGTCAAGGGATTTTTTTTTATCCCATTGCTTAGATTCAATCAATAGCTAGTGTTAGTGATGGCACCAGCGCTCTGGCCGAATCTGTCCTAGAGCTAAGATAGGTCTAAGTTCAATGCCGGAGACCATCCTAAGTGCTATTACCAGAGCCTGTCCACTTCTGCCGCTAATATTGGTGTCCGGGCTATGCCAGAACTTGACATCAGTGCTCGCATTCATTGTGGTCCCATTACTGATGCCAGCGTGGTGCCAATGCCTATGTTATTTCCAGGACCAATATTAGCTTTGATGTTCGTCATAGTATTTGTGCAAAGGGCAACTTCAGTGTTGCTACTAATTCCAGTTAAATAGGTTTTATAATTAGTGCCAGGAACACTTTTTATACAGTGGCAGCGCTTAAAGTTAACATCTTTTAATAGCTTTACCATTATAGCATCACTTCGATATCGCTTTGCAAAACAAATACATTATAGTGAATACAATTTGAATTTACTAATTGCTAATATGGTAGATATCACTAGGGTCAATATATGGGTACAGGATGAAGGTGAAGATCAGCTAATACGGATCTAGTTCGCGGTGCTGCATGAAGCATCCAACAGGGAGCTGGCGTTCGGCGAGCGTGCTGAAATCCCTCTTTATTTGTGAGGTGCGGACAAAGTTTTAGATTCTAGTCGTCCATTAGAAACAGCTTAAAAAAAAACTTACGCGCGAAATTTGGGTCAAAGTTCTAGTGTTACGTTAATATCGATCGGAGATTTTTCCTAAATTGAGAAACAGAACGTACATGTACTGAGTTCAGTACATTGAAAAGGTCTCAATGTAAAGGCAAAGTAAAAGTGCACAACGTAGAGAGAAACTCTGAACCAAGCTATATTTCGTTGCGAATGTACTCAATGGTTCTCAACAAGAAAAGGCAGGTTGAGAAAAGGATTGGGTCCCATCCGAATCTGGTATAATCCCTAAGATTTTTATAAAGAGAATCCGTTCACGTTTGTTGAAGTGTCAAGATACAGAGTTGAGGTGTTTGGAGAGGGAAGCAGATATCGGAGGGGGAGAAAAGGCTTTTCACTTCGCCAGCTGTGTTGGACGGGAATTGGCTGGGCAAAGGTTGATGGCAGCATATTCAATCACAATTTTCAGAAAGGAGCCGTATACATATTTAAACAGAAATCTGTAGCGGGTTAAAGGATCAGGGCATTTCAAAAGGGGCCGAATGCACTCTTTTGGGCAATAGCAATTCTATAATCATCTGATTCACACTCCGCCGACCCTTGTCCCCATAATGGCTCTCACATGTGAACAATTCTGCAAGAGTACTTCCCCGTCCTTTGTGGAAGGAGTTGAATATTGCTGCCATTTATTTATCATCACACCCTATTTTTTGGTTATTATGCCAATTTCGGCATACGTACTGGCGAACCGTGCGCTTCACATTATAAAATGTATTTTGTATTAATTTACCCTAGCTGTCTTCCTGTACCTCGATACCGTGCGCAACTCTCATCACGTTCCTCGTTTTGTGCGACATTAGAAGCTACCTGGGCCTATCCTTACGGTGCAAGCGGTGAGTGTCTAGATCAATCGCTTTGGTTTTACTTGAAAACGTCACAGCATTTTGCTAACGACGCTTTTTAATGAAATATGGATTCTTGAGTGTCGAAGTCTTTAGAGTCAGACTGAACAAGTGGACTGCAGGAAAAATACCTTAGTGTTCAAAATATAATTAAATCTTTAGCCTTGGCGGAAAGCTACTTGTATGTGTGTAAATCTCGCGAAAGTGTGGATTAGTCCGTGTGAGTGTGCGTGTTTGTACGTGTATGTATCAGCGTGTGTGTGTGTGTGTGTGTGTGTGTGTGTGAGAGAGAGAGAGAGAGAGAGAGAGAGAGAGAGAGAGAGAGAGAGAGAGAGAGAGAGACGGGTTGACTTTGCTGTTTCCGAAATAAATCCGACAGTTCAGTGTTACCTGAGAAGCGTTTGGCTATAAGCAGGGAACAAGGAAATTTGATGGCCAGTTCGCTGAAAATTAGAATGAACGTGTCCGCAAAGTGATATTTCTGTTTGGCTTGTACCTTCTCTCCTCGTTTCCGACCCCTGATGTCCAGTTTACATTTCGAGGTGGATGGTGGTTTTAAACCCTAAATGACCGCCTCACTAAATTAGTGAAGAAGAATATATGACAAATTATGCACTCTCCCTTCGAGGATTTCAATCTAAAAACGTGTATGAAAAACCATTGAATAGAGCTAGGACGAACTTGTCCCGTTCAAGGCGGCTGTTCAGTTTTTTCAGTTTAGGACTGTATATGAGTGGAGGCTCCTATTATATTATCAATATCACTCGCTTGTATCTTCAAAACGAACAGATTTTAAATATAATTACATGAAATAGGCAGCCTTTCTAACATTATGATTAAGTAACGAGACTCGCCAGAGTTTACAGCCCTGGCTATCATGCTTGGGCATCACGCCGCTTTTATTCTAAATGTTAGGAGATCTACAAGAGTGATTGGGCTCGTCTCTATTGTGGGTTGCAGGCTATGCTGTCACCTGAAGTATACCAGTGGCCTGATTTCTAACCCGTGGCCTTCTTGTCATTGCGTGAAGTCTGTTGGTAAAGAAATCGATACAATAAAACGGAGTTTTAATGGGTTAATTGACTAGAACTGCTATCATGTTAAAACACCTGTTCCGATAAGAATATCAGCCCAACGTAATATTGTCTACTACTATTGTCTTTGCAATCCATTTTCTCGCATTATATTGGGAGTCATTTTCAGCAAAATTGCGATTAACGGAAAATGGATCAGGTATCCCTTCCCTATTAACCTCACCATGGAAGTGTAAAGACAGTCCATGACAACCTCTTGCTCAGCAGTAGAATCAGCCGGTGATTAAGAACTACTTTTGCTTCAAACTCGCTTAATAATCGGCTGGTTCAAACTGAAGCCGGAGAGTTCCACTCTGCCTGGTTCTCAAAACTTACTAAAATAAAAAAAAACACTTTACTGTACTTTAGCTACCAGCACAGAAAACTAATTTTTAAAAGACATTTCAACTTTCCATAACCTTCAAACTATTGAGCGACGCTATTCATTCGCGGAGAGTGTGTAATCTGCATGCGATGTGACTATTTACACGTCACATTCAGTTACAACGGGAGATGTCGTTAAGACTCTAAAATTCCTCGTTTCATTTAACATGGATGGGATGAAGGACATAAATAGCGATAACTTCCCAGTAAAAATATTTCTGTAAATCTCCATGTGATTGTTTACATGCAATATTAAACGTATGGTAATGCGCGTCCTTTGAGTTTCACCATTTTAGTGTGATTCCATTGAGTAACTCCAACAGAAACGTACAGCTTGGGAGAAATTACAATAATGTATCAAATAATTCTTAGACTGTAAAAAAACCATATCTTAATTGTAGAGACTACCTGATTGCAAGTATAACAAGTAATGTGTTCATACAGCTAAGTCCCGTATCAATTTATTCCCTTTACTTTCTATGAAATTGCGGACATCGTTAGCACTGAACAGGCTCAGAAGGGTAACAATAATTATCAACGCTTTAAAAAGATGTATAGACGGGCCGTGCCCGTGTGGAATTAGACTTACACTGATGCCCGCTCTCTGTGTCCCCTTTAGCAGAAACGCGCACTTTGTTTCCGGGAAACCTGGTTTCAAGACCTAAATCGGCAATAAACCCTCTCGTATTTGCGTAGTTGTGCGACAAACGGCGCAGCACAAACGCTTCTAGCAGCGGTACATGGGCTGGATCCGCAACACTCGCTCAAAAAAAAACTGAATGGAGACAATCAAATGGAATTTATTATTGATAGAAAGATTTAAAAAGACAGTTTCGAGTTATTGTTTCTCTTTGCAAAGGGGGCCCTTCTTACATAATGAAAAGCCTTTTGTGTAGCGGAGAACAATAAAAAAACAAGTATTCTAATAAATAGCCATTTTTGTTCCCACTCGACGCTGAATGAGGATGAACAAGTCGAGTTTGTGAACAGCTGCCACGCTATAAGCGAGGAGGAGGAGCCTCTTTCGTCCCGAATGTCAATACTCCGACAGCTGAGCGGCTCGGCGTTCAACCGGTCCCCTCTCTCTCTCCATTCACCTCTTTCCTTTTCCCACTCTCCCAACCCGTTCCTAACTACTACAAATAATCAATCCTGCTCTATCCTCATCACTATCTTCCTCTTCCTCTCGCTCTTGTTCCCTTCTATTCTCCTATCTTCTTCTCCCCTCCTCGCCCACCACTGTCTTGCCTCCATCTAGCTCCCTGCCCAAATCCGCCGTTCTATATTGTTTCAAATTCTGTCCTAGCATCACCGATGTGAACATTTTTATCACAGTTAACACTCAAGCAGGCTTCCATTTTAGTTGCATATTCGCAATGATATAAAGTTTTTCCCATATTATAATAACACTGAGCCTCCACATAATTGTTGGCTTCCCAAAAGAGTTCTGCCGATAAAGAATATGCTTTTAGATTGGGTCACTGAGACACAGGATCTTCTTTTCTTTCAGCGATGGTTATCATTTTGTCAGTCGCCTTATAGAAAAAGAGACCAGATTTATTTGACTGCCGTTCAATCGTTCTAAACTCGCAGTTTAAGGCAGCTTCAATGGGACCACTTTGGGATGGAGTGACGGTGTCTCTGGGGACTTGGTGCTTTGTCTGTAATGGTCTTGTTTACCGTGGTTGTGCCGGAGGGTGGGAGTGCAGAGGTGCTGGCGCGTTTGGCTGCTCCTGACCCGTTTCGTTGCAACAACAGTGAAAGCGGATCCCTTTTGGCCCAAGTTGAAAACAGATTTTAACAGCCGAAGAAAGGGGCATTTCACCTCTCCTTGGGGAGAGTTGCCTCGGGGACTGATAAAGGGCACAATTTCCACTGCGACCAGCTTTTCAGAATTCCATGAAACGTAATACAAGAATGTCTCATGAACTCTAGAATTGTCCAAACTCGGGGTGAGATTAAAATAAACTCTTTTGATCGTTAATCCATACTCAAAAAAACAGTGGGAAGTCAGGAACACCGGCCGTTCTTTTTTAACAGAAGTGTTGGCTCTTCGCTAGGATTTTGGATCTGGTGGGTCCCAGGATTGAAAGAGCAACAGCTACTCCCGATGCTGATGCGATATTTGTTAACTCTGCCAGTTGAGGAAAGGTCGGGAAATCCGGATAAACGCGTGGGGTGGGTTGGTAGATATACCCCGGAGCTTTTCAGTGGTCCAGGGTCAGGCACTCTAAGTGAAGATTGTTGGAGGCATTCCAAACGTCCTGCCAAAAGAAGGTGTAGTGGAACTGGAAGGGGAATAAATCTGCTTGACTACTCACTCCATTCAATTTCACAAGCCCAAATATAAGCATTCCATAATCAGTCAGGATGTTGTTCCTGAAATCAATCAATC
Organism: Hypanus sabinus; assembly: GCF_030144855.1. Taxonomy (NCBI): domain Eukaryota; kingdom Metazoa; phylum Chordata; class Chondrichthyes; order Myliobatiformes; family Dasyatidae; genus Hypanus; species Hypanus sabinus. The sequence goes on along the minus strand of NC_082710.1, from coordinate 147,671,382 downwards.
AATCAATCAATCTCTCTCTCTCTCACACACACACACACACACACACACACACACACACACATTAACTATAGGTCAAAGTTTCAGAGTTGAGAATCAGAATCAGATTTAACATCGCTGGCCTATGTCGTGAAATGTGTTGCCTTTGCGACAGCAGTACAATGCAATGCACAATAATTGAAATAAAACTGTGAATGACAGTAATATATATTAAATAGTTAAATTAAATAAATAGTGCAAAATAAAAATAAAACCGTAGTGGGGTAGTGTTCATGGGTTCAGTGGTGCATTCAGAAATCAGATGGCAGAGGGGGAAGGAGGTGTTCCTGAATTGCTGAGTGTGAGCCTTTAGGCTCTTGATCTTCCTTCCTGATGCTAGCAATGACAACAGGGTGATGGGTCTTTAATGCTGGGTGCTTCCTTTTTGAGGCATCATTCCTTGAAGATGTCCAGGATTCTACCCAGAGGCTGGTGCCCGTGTTGGAGCTGGCTAAGTTTACAAGTTTCTAGTAAGTATAGACTGATCCAATGAATGATAAGTGAAAATGGGCACTGAAAGTAAACACAACGGGGAAGTAAAACATAGATCAAGCACTGAAAACCAGACAAACCGGATGCAAACACCATGCAAACCAGGCCTCAGACACAAGACAAACTGGCCTGAAAGGCCAAACCAATTATGCTTGACGCCACATGCACTGACCTCAACACTGAATGAACTGGGTTTCAACACCAAACGGGTCAGACCTGAACCATACAACCCAGTCAGAAACATGCCACAAACAAGGAAACTACTTCATTAAGTGGATCCAGGCATCACTCAAAACACAACTCATAACCTCACGCACCGTGGACCAGGCATTGCAGGATGAGAGTTTTACTCCAGTGCAGGCTCCTAATTGCTATATAAACCACAAGCAAGAGAGAGAAATACGCAAAAATATTCAAATTCCTCTCAGCCAGTGCTCTTGAAAATATATCTATCCTTTGGACAAAGTCTTGGTTTGCTGATTTAGACATTTTAAAGCCTGGACTGTGAGAGCTGGGGGACTGTGGTAACTTGTGGCAGGAGGAATCTGTGAAACTGATGTAGGGGAGACTGTGTGGAGTGTTAGCACTGTAATATATAAAGTAGGCAATTAACCATATATGTCAAAAAGTTATTGGAAATAAATCAGCAAAATCTAATTAGTTATATGTAATTGTACTGTAATATGTGATTGGCAATAGTAATTTCAGGGGGGGAAATAGTCTCTGTTTAAGTGCTGTATTCAGGTAGTTTGCACCTATTTTGCTCTGTAAGAATATAATTAGGAATGCCTTCCTAGTGAGGTTGGTGATATGGCAAGATCTCGGCTCTGTCCCCACGGGCTGAGAACGCACTATGGGGTTCTAGCCGTCATCTAGTTAGACTGACTCTGACAGTACTGTCACATTCTGCCACTCTGTGTCTCTGTGCTCAGAGAATGTGACAAACAACTGTCAGATCAGTATCGAAAGCCAGTCACTGGCAGCTCTACCTGTTCTGTTATCTGTAGCATGTTGTGCATGTTTACATTAGAGAGAAAAAAAACCTGGAACAATTACAGCTGTTGTTTAGATAACATTTTTGTACAGTACTTGTTATGATTGGGACCGAGTGAGGCAGAACTCGATTCCAAGGCCTGGCATTCCAAGTAGTCGTCATCTCAGTCTGCTTCTTGTGGAACAAAACCCAATCTGGTGCATAGAAACGGATGGGAACTGGTCTTCTTGTGAACTTTACGGTTTGTGTTTTAATGTTTCTTGGATCTTGAGATAGGATTCAAAACCACCCAAGCAAACAAATGGCTTCTGAACCAGAAAATTCAAAAGAATAGCACATCAGCCACAACATGCCTGCAAACTGACTGGCCGCTGTTTATGTACATTTTGCGACAGTTTAGGAGTTTCTTTAATTTCAGAAATGGGTCATCACTTGTAAAAATATAGCAGTGCAAGGAAATAACTTAGCAAATTTCTCTTTAGTATAAAAATTGAAATTCTGGAAACATGCTGTGGAGACAGAATTTGAGAACCATTCATCAGATTGATTTTGTAGAGCTAGCTGTGTCACTAGTTGTCACTTAAAACATTGCTTGAGGAAAAGGACTCTATACATTTGAATAACAGAGTTTTTATATAAAATATAGATTGCACAAATAATTAATCATCCTGTAAATATTACTCTTTGGAATTGTTAGTATACAGTGCACATTACAGCCTACAGGATGGAGATCATTTAGAAATGTGGGTGGAGGTCAAATGCCACTGGAAGGTATATAGTTAATAGAAGGATGTTATACTTTATAAGGCATTGGGCCTTATTGTGAGGAGTATTGTGAGGAGTTTTGGGCCCCTTACTTAAGAAAACCATTAGAGATGGTCCAGAGAAGGATCATGAGAATTATTCTGGGAATTAAAAGGTTAATGTATGAAGAGCGTTTGATGGCTGTAGGCCTGTACTTGCTGGAGTTTAGAAGAATGGAGAAGATCTCACCACAACCTATTGAATATTGAAAGGCCTCGTTAGAGTGGATGTGGAGAGGATGTTTCCTATAGTGGGGAGGTAGAGGACCAAAGGGCACAGCCTCAGCGTGGAGGGATGTGCATTTAGAACAGAGATAAGGAAGAATTTCTTTAGCTGGAGGGAAGTGGATCTCTGAAATTCATTGCCACTGACAGATGTGGAGGGCAAGTCGTTAGGTATATTTAGAGGGTGATAGGTTCTTGATTAATCAGGGCATCAAAGGTTATTGGGAGAAGACAGGGGAAAGGCATTGAGAGGAATAATAAATCAGTCATGATGGAATGGCAGAGCAGAATTGTTGGGATGAATGTTCTAATTATGCTCCTATACCTTATGGTTTTAGAAGTATTGATATATAGAGGGATATTGGGGTGGAAGTCCACAGCTCCCTGAACATGACAACACAGGTAGAGAGGATGGTAAAAGAGGCTTACAGTGTGTTTGCCTTCACATCAGGGTATTGAGTAGAAATAACAGGAAATCATGTGGTGTCTCTATAAAACATTGGTTAGGCAGCATCTGCAGTATTGTGTGCAGTTCTGGTTGCTGCGCTATAGAAGGGATCTTCAGGCTTTGGAGAAGGTGCAAATATGTTTATCGGGATGTTGCAGTTAGAGGGTATGGGCTATAAGGTGAGGCTGAACCAACCTAGATTGCTTCTCTCAAACATGAGGGGCAATGTAATATTGAGATTGAAAATCTGCCTGAGTGCTGCCACAGCAACAACTTCTTACTCAGTGTCAGGAAGACCAAGGAGCTGCTTATTGACTTCAGGAAAAGGAAACCAGAGGTCCACAAAACAGTTCCCATTGGAGGATCAGAGGTGGAGAGGATCACCAACTTAAAATTCCTCAGTATTATCATTTAAGAGGACCTGTCCTGGACCCAGCGTGCAGGTGTAATTATGAAGAAAACACGGCAGTGCTTCTACTTCCTTAAGAGTTTACGAAGATTTGGCATGACATCTAAAACTTGGACAACTTCTAGAGACTTGTGGCAGAGAGTATATTGGCTGGCTGCATCACAGGCTACTGTGGAAACACCAATGCCCTTGAATGGAAAATCCTACAAAGAGGAGTGGATATGGCCCTATCCATCGTGGTAAAGCCCTCCCCACCATTGAGAATATCTACACAGAGCACTATCACAGGAAAGCAACATCCATGATCAGGGACACCCACTACCCAGCTCATACTCTCTTTTTGCTGCTGCAAGAAGGTACAAGAGCCTCAGGACTCACACCAGGTTCAGGAACAGTTATTATCCCTCAACCATCAGGCTCTTGAACCAAAGGGGGATAACATCACTCAACTTCACTTACCCCATCATTGAAATGTTACCATGACCCATGAACTCATTTCAAGGGCCCTTCATCTCAAGGTCTCTACATTTATTGCTTATTTATTAATTATTATTATTATCTTTCTTTTTGTATTTGCACAGTTTGTTGTCATTTACACACTTTAACACCTAAGTTTGTGCAGTCTTTGATTGATTCTATTATGATTATTATTCTATTATGGATTTATTGAGTGTGCCCCCAAGAACATTAATCTTAGGGTTATGGTGACTTTGATAATAAATTTACTTTGAACTTTGAACTGTGATTTTCTGCATCATTTTGTATGGGTTACTCTGGATTTCCAGCATCTGCAGAATCTCTTGTATTTAAGATATAAATGACTCTATCTATGGTTACTGATGGGTATTTGCCATGCAGGAGAGGATGTCCTTGGCTTTAAGACTACTTTAAAGCTAGTGAAGTTGTTGGGTGGCATGGGAGAATACCAACCTCAAACTCTTCCCTCCTCACTCTTATCCTTCTTCCTTCTTCTCACAGTCCTCCCTCCTCCTCTCCTATCTCCTCTCTGCTTAGCCTAACTCCACTTACCTTTTTCCATTTACCCTTGAGCATTTAAACTCTGTGCTGAGAATCTTGTGAATTGTAGTTGATGTCCTGATGGATTTGTTCCAAGGTTATCTGTCTCACCCTTTCAATAGAGGGGCATTCGGGTCTGCCTGACTGCTTGTTTGAGAAGGAGCAGGTCAAGGACATGAGCAAACATGCCAGTAATATCTGCACATGACTTCTGGTGCACATTCCATGACAGTAATTGATTGGAGATATTTATCTGATCTGTCATTGTTGAAACCTACCCTCTAGAAGTCTACTTTCTCTTTACTGAAAACAATTTCTCTCCCAAATGCAAACACACAAGTTCACATTTACTCATTATGGAGTCTCTTATTCATTTTGTTTTGGCCTTTGGGAATCCAGGCAGAACTGACCAGTCAACAGTACTGCAGCTGGCCCTGCTAATTGCTATTGAGTGAGAGCTATGATTTCCTTGGCATATTGGAAGGCTAGACAAAGTGGTCAGGAATGACCATTTTCCTTTGTAAGAGAGGCCAGTAACTGGGGACATGCACTTAAGTCGGTTGTTTGGATCAGAGGGAAGTTGGGGAAAACATTTTTTTTTACTGGGGTTGTTCAGGTCCTGAACTTATTTGCTGAGACAGTGGTGGAAGCAGAAGGCCTCATCAGCACCTGCATGCACTTGAAGAGCTGCAATGTTCCAGAGGTGGGAACTTGGATTACCCTTTTATGTGCCGTAGATGTATTTGACTCTTGGCTCACGGAGCAGCCCGGGAAAATTACAACACACAATGATGGATATACCTCATGAACCCTTCTGGGATTTGAGCCCCACTCCTAAGACTTGTTTCTCATGATGCAGGCTCATAATCTGAATGTGGTAATGAGGGGGGAGCTTCCCTGTCAGTTGCATTAAGATAAATCCTTCTTGCTCTTTTGTGGATGAAAACACGGCCACCCTTCCTGGGGTTGTAATCTAAAAGAGAGTATTCGGTCATTGATATTTATGAAACACAGAAAACAAAGAAACATAGAAATCTGCAGCACATTACAGGCTCTTTGACCCACAATGTTGTGCCAACCATGCAACCTACTCCAGGAACTGCCTACAATTACCCTACCGCGTAGCCCTCTATTTTTCTAAGCTCTATGTACCTATCTAAGAGTCTCTTAAAAGACCCTATTGTATCCACCTCTATCACCATCACTGGCAGTGCATTCCACACACCCACCACTCTGTCTGAAAAACTTACCTCTGACATCCCCCCTGTGCCTACTTTGAAGCACCTTAAAACTATGCCCCTCATGTTAGCCATTTCAGCCCAGAGAAAAAGCCTCTGGCTATCAATGCCTCTTATGATTTTATACATTCTATCAGGTCACCTCTCATCCGCAGTCGCTCCAGAGAAAAGGCCAAGTTCACTCAACCTATTTTCAAAAGACATGCTCTCCAATCCAGACAACATCATTATAAATCTCCCCTGCACCCTCCTTATAGTATCCACATCCTTCCTGTATGAGGTGACCAGAACTGAGCACAGCATTCCTAGTGGGGTCTAACTAAGGCCTTATATAGCTGTAATGCTAGCTCACACTCTTGAACTCAGTCCCACGATTGATGAAGGCCAACTCACCATACACCTTCTTAACAATTCTAACAACCTGCGCAGCAGCTTTGAGTATCCTTTGGACATGGACCTCAAGATCTCTCTGATGGTCTACATTGCCAAGGGACTTACCATTAATATTAGAACATAGGACATAAAAATCTACAGCACATTACAGGCCCTTCAGCCCACAATGTTGTGCTGGCCATGTAAACTACTCTAGAGACTGCCTAGAATTTCCCTAATGCATACCCCTCTATTTTTCTAAGCTCCATGTACCTATCTAAGAGGCTCTTAAAAGACCCTATTGCATTTGCTTCCACCACTGCTGCCAACAATGCATTCCGTGCACCCACCACTCTCTGTGTGAAAAACTTACCCCTGACACCCTCTCGGTACATATTTCCAAACACCTTAAAACTATGCCTCCTTGTGGTAGCCATTTCAGCCCTGGGAAAAAGTCTTTGGCTATCCACACGATCAATCCTCCTCACACCTTATACACCTATATTCTCTCTTCAAATTTGACCTACCAAAATGAACCACTTCACACCTATCTGGGTTGAACTCCATCTGCCACTTCTCAGCCCAGTTCTGCATCCTATTGATGTCCTACTGCAACCTCTGACAACCCTGCAAACTATCCACAACATCCCCAACTTTTGTGTCATCAGCAAACTTACTAACTCACCCTGCTACTTCCTCACCCAAAGAGGAGGGGTCCCAGAACAGATCCCTGCGGAACTTGCTCTACTAAAATTGAGTTCTGATTCCTACATCACAATGGTGATTCAACCATCATTGACTACAAATCGCCTTGGGATGACCTGAGATTATCAAAAGGTGCTTTATAAAATCTGGACTTTATTTTCATATCTTTAATAATCAGAGTTGTAGCTGAATTGTTACAATACAGATACTTCATTGGAACATTTCTCCAAAGATACAGAAGATGTATTCTTCAGATACCTGCCCTAATGTTGCTGCCTGACCTAAGGGTTTCCATTTACAGTAATCTTCTTAATGGATTATGCACAGGTTCATGATACATTACCATTGTCCCATCAGATTGGCAGATATTCAATAATGATTACAGTTTTAGCAGAACAAAACAACCAGCATATTAAGTGTAATTAAATAATGTTATGAAGCATGCTGCATTAACTCTCAACTGCAGAAAGCCACCTGAGTTCCCAGGTGAATACATCAACAGAAGTTAAAAATGATACTATTCAATTAACATAAGAAGATGAGAATGCGGGGAGTGGAAGCAGAAGCGTGCCACTTGGCCCCTTGTGTCCCATCCAAAAAAAAAGCCCTTCTTTTTTCTGATATCTCAGTGTCACTAGCCCCCTATCTCTTAATTCTCTTAATAACCAAAAATAGTTTAACACTTTACTTTAAAATGCTCAGTAACAGAGCCTCCGCTCACCTTTGGAATAGGATTCTAAAGTGGCAAAATGTCCTTCTGATCTCTGTCATTAATGGACAAATCCTTATTTTGAGTCAACAACCCTTGGTTCTACGCGCCTGAGCCAGGGAAGCATCACCGCTGGAAGAATTGTGCACATTTCAATTTCACTTCTCATTTTTCTAAGCTCTGGAGAGAGTACGTCTCAATCTACTTAATCTCTCCTCATGGGCAAACACCCTACCCTTCATACCAGAAGTCAACCTGCTGCTTCTTTGCTGTACTCACAGTATGAAGCACATTTTTCCTTGGAAGGGAAATCTGATAGAAAATATTCCAGATGGGTATTCACTAGGGCCCTATACAATGGAATCAATTCGTCCCTACTATTACATTGAACAAAGAGCATGGGGCATAGAACAGAGTAACACACACAAAATGCTGGAGAAACTCTGCAGGTCGGACAGCATTTATGGAAAGGAATAAAGAGTCGAGTTTTAGACCAAGAACCTTCATCAGAACTGGAAAGGAAGGGGGAACTAGTGCCAACTAGTGGAGTGGTGTCACAGCATCAACCTGGCACTCAAGGTCAGTAAGACAAAAGAGCTGACTGTGGACTTCAGGAAGGATAAGATGAAGGAACCAATCCTCATAAAAGGATCAGAAGTGGAGAGAGTGAGCAGTTTGAAGTTCCTGGGTGTCAAGCTCTCTGAGGATCTAACGTGGTCCCAACATATTGATGCAGTTATAAAGAAGGGAAGACAGCAACTATACTTCATTAGAAGTTTGAAGAGATTTGGAATGTCAACAAATACACTTTAAAACTTCTATAGACGTACCACAGTCTGGTATGGGGATGAGGCTACTGCACAGGACTGAAAAAAGCTGCAGAGGGTTGTAAATTTATTCAGCTCCATCTTGGCTACTAGCCTACCCAGGATATCTTCAAGGAGCGATGTCTCAGAAAGGCAGTGTCCATTATTAAGGACCTCCAACACCCAGGGCATGCCCTTTTCTCACTGTTACCATCAGGTAGGAGGTACAGAAGCCTGAAGGCACACACTCAGCGATTCAGGAACAGCTTCTTCCCCTCTGCCATCCGATACCTAAATGGACATTGAACCAGTGAATACTACCTTACTTTTTTAATATATATTATTTATGTTTTTTGCACAATCTTTAATCTATTCAATATGTGTATCCTGTAATTGATTTACTTTATTATTATTATCATTATTTTATTTTGCTTCTTCTTCTTCTGGGTTATGTATTGCATTGAACTGCTGCTGCTAAGTTAACAAATTTCACTTCACATGCCGGTGATAGTAAACCTGATTCTCATTCGGAAGAAGCTAGAATAAGAAGGTGGAGGGAGAGGAAGGAGGATAATCTGAAAGGCGATAGGTGAAGGTGATAGTCATAGCACAGGTGTAGCACAGGAACAGGCCCTGTAAACTAAAGGTAAGTAATTAAATGAATCTGTTCTGCATCCAAATACTCCACATCCTTCCATTCTCTGCACCTTCTTGTGCCTATCCGAGAGCCTCTTGAATGTTTCTGTTATATCCACCAATAGCCTGATGGCACGTTGTAGGCAGCCACTACTCTCTGTGTAGGTCTTCCGTGAACTTACCCCTCTCAGCTTAATTTCATGCCCTCTGGTATTTGACTCTGTGAAAAAGATACCGGCTGTCTACTCTGTCTTTGCAACTCACCATTTTATCAGGTCTCCTCTCAGTTTCCACTGCTCCAGAGAAAACAACCCAAGTGTGTCCAACCTCAACAAATGGAACTAAATAGTTGTTGGCATAGAGGAGTTGGTGCAAAAGGGCTTGTTTCTGAGCCTTATTGCTCACTGGCTCTCTAACCCAGGCAACGTCCCGGTAAACCTCTTCAGCAACTTTTCTAAAGGCTTCACATCCTTCCTATAATGCAGCAACCAAAATTGAATTTAATACTCCACATGCAGCCTAACCAGAGTTTGAACTCAATACCTGGACTAATAAAGGCAAACATCCTGAATGCCTTCTTTACCACCCTGTCAACTGGTGTGGCAGTCATAGACTTTTATAATTAAATGTTACAACCAAAGTCAACACACCATTTACCTTATTAGTTAATTCACAATACATCCTTTAAATTGAAAGAGTATGTATGATTTAGCATGTTAAGTACATATGATACTAGGGTGCTATAGTAATTCATTCTCATTGGGGTGTTTCATTAACCAAAAACAGTCATGCATTTCCTTGTTACCCTGTCTCCTAGTTCCAACAGCCACGCATGGCTTATACAGGCGGTGGGTTTACACACACTACTCCTCTTCCCCATTACACCCATCAGGACCATCAGAAAAGGACAGTGACAATCAACAGAGTTATGTTGGAGGCTCCCCATCCCTCTTTGGGACAAAGGTCCCTATACAGGCTGGCCTGTATTTTGAGGCTTTGAAATGAGCGCTCATGTGCTTGGCATTGGTTAGCCTTCACAGTGGTAATACTTTTAATCCCCTCCTTATAGCCCTATTGAATGGATAAATTCTTTCTATTGTCACCTCTGTTCTGTCACGATAAGATTCTCCCTCAGCATCACCCAGGCAAATACTCTTCTGGTCAGCTGAATGATATCCTTCTGAGGGACTACGCCCTTACCTTAAAATTCAGATTTATTTGTCACCTGTACACTGAATTATTGAAACATACGGTGACATACATCATTTGTGTCAACAACCGACACATTCCAAATAATTATTAGTAAACACAGTGCTGCAGTGGGTACCTCTGCTGCTACACAGCTCCAGCAGGCCAGGCTTATTCCTGACCTTGGGTGCCATCTACATGAAGTTAAACATTCACCCTTTCATAAATCTGGCAGCATTAATTACTCATTGTTATCAGTTCCTAGGATCCATCCTGGGCTCAGCATGTAAACACAATTATGAAGAAAACACAGCAATGCATCTACTTCCTTAGGAGTTTGCAAAGATTTGGCATCGCATATATAATTTTGAGTAACCTCTATAAATGTGTGGAGAGTATATCCACTGCTTGCATCACAGCCTGGTATGGAAACACCAAAGGAAATTCATGCAAAAAGCAGCGGATACTGCCCAACCCATCGCGGGTAAAGCCCCTCCCCACCACTGAGCATACCTACCCAGACATTTGTCACGTCTATCATCAAGGACCCCAGCTCCCAGCTCATGCTTTCTTCTCACTGGTGGCATCAGGAAGACAGTACAGGAGCTTCAGGAATCACACCAGCTTCAGGAACAGTTATTACCCCTCAGTCATCAGGCTTGTGAACCAAAAGGGAAAACTTCACTCAACTTCACATGCCGCATCACGGAACTGTTCCTGCACCCTATGGATTCACTTTCAAGGGCTCTTTAACTCATGGACTTGATATTTATTGTTTATTTATTATTATCATTATTTACTTTTTTCTTTCTTTTTGTATTTGCAGTTGGTTGCCCTTTGCATTCTTGTTGTTGACCCTGTTGGTGAGGTCTTTCATGGTTATTGAATTTACTGAGAATGCGGCAACAAAATGAATCTCCAATTTGTATAGTGACATATTGTGCAAAGGTCTTGGGCACATATATGTATAGTTGGGACCTTTGCACATTACAGTAGTAATTTTATACATTGCACTGAACTGCTGCTGCTGCTGCACTGTAGTCTTGCTGCTGAAGCACCAGAGAGACATTCTGTAATGATCAATAAACTAATTGTTTGGAATCAAATGACCTTGCCTCAATGTCTCAGGGCTGGATGTGCCTGCACCTGTGCCCCCTCCGCCCCGGCACCCCTTCTCTGCCTCCTGTCCCACACCCTTCCCCTGGCACTCTACCTTCGCCATTCCCGGCAACCTTTGCTCCTGCCAGATTTACAACCTTGCTCTCTGCTGCATGTTGACATATGCAGTACCATGCATGCTAGCTAAAAATATGTGCCTATGACTTTTGCACAGTGCTGTATTACTTTGATAATAAATTCACTTGAACTTTGCGTGCACGAATTTCCCCGGGCATGCTGCTTTCCTCCCATATCCCACATACACACTAGCTCAGTTTATTGAAGGAGGGTGGCAGGAGAAATGGGGTAGTTGATGGATGCCTGAGATTGAAAAAAATTACAGGGAAAGGTGTGGGGGAAAGGAACTGGTAGGAATGAGAAGCTGCATACACTCAAAGGGATGGATGTCTTCCTTCTGCATTGCAACAAATATGGGAAACAGAGGAGAGAAGTAGTATATCTGGTGACTAGAGGTTAGTCAAAGGGGTAGGTTTAGAGAAAGAGATGAAGTCTGAGAAGTTTCTGGAGGGAAAACTAAACTGTAGGATCCAGGCAACTAAAGCCACTGATAGAGCAATTAAAATTAGGGATAAGAAGCAGATTTTGGAGCTCTCGGAGATTCCAGTGCTGTGGATAAGGGCCGAAGAAAAGAATCAGAATCAGGTTTATTATCACTGGCCTGTGACGTGAAATTTGTTAACTTAGCAGGAGCAGCTCAATGCAATACATAATACAGAAGAGAAAAAGATAATAACAAATAACATTAAAAAATGATCATCATAAATAAGTTAATCAATTGAATAACTAAGTATTGAATATAATTTTAAAAGTGCTAAAAAAGAGAAATACTGTTTTTCAAAAAAAGTGAGGACAGACATTCGGAGGAAAGACACTACAGAGGGATTTAAAACAAGAGTTGAGAATTTTATCCTACGATACTGCAACCGATGTAGATTTGTGAGGTAGAGCAAATGGGTGAATGGGTCCGGGTCTGAGTTAAAAGATGGTTGGGAATTGAATGGAAAAGTGAAGTCCAGAGGTAACAAAGGCCTGGCTGAAGGTGTCAGTACTGAGGAGATGAAGCAGAAGCTTAGCCATGTGATATTGCGGAGTGAAAGTGGGAAACATTAGTGATTTTACAGATATATAAATGGAAGCACATCTTCAGGTCAAATTCAGAATCGAGGTTGTGAACAGTCCAGAGCTTTGAGTCTATGAGGAAACTGCCAATGCAATACCGAAGGAGTGCCACTTTCTCAAAGTTGCCTTCTTTTGAATGTTAGTCATTCAAAGTATTTCCGGTCCTTTCAGGTAGATGTAAATGGTCCCATGGTACAATTTTAGAACATAGAACGTTACAGCACATTACAGGCCCTTTGACCCACGATGCTGAGCATTTAGGGAGCTGTAGATTTATCACTAAAAGAGATTGCTTGGTGATTGTCACTTTACAGCTTGTGAGAGCTTGCTCTCCTTGGATCCCAGGTGGGGTCTACATTTCAAAATACATAATTGATGAGAAACACTTTGAGACTTCCTCATGTCATGAAAGAAGTTTAAAACATCAGGCTCATTGCTGCTTTCTTGGATGGGTGATAAATGCAGTTCCAGAAGCAATGTCACACTCACGTTAGTTCCATTTACACACTCTGACTGTCAAGGCCAGTCTGTGACTCAGGACTTTCACATTCCTCAAATACAGATTGATATATGTTTATTGATATATTGTTAGATTGATATATGCTTATAAATTGAGCACCTTGAATTGATAATAGTTTTATAAATGATTCTAGCAAGAGTATGGGACTGTGCTATAAAGCACATTCAGACAGAGGCCCTGTAATTACAAACAAGAGAAAATCTGCAGATGCTGGAAGTCAAAGCAACACACACAAAATGCTGGAGGAACTCAGCAGGCCAGGCAGCATCTATGGAAATGAATACAGCTGAGGTTTCGGCATTTTGTGTGAGAGGCCCTGTAAGGTTAACATTTCAATGGGGCGTGAGACATGCTGCAAACTGGCTATAGGAAAGCTTGAAGAGAACGTTTCATGGCTCAGTAATGTTTAAAACTCCAGCAGTGACCAATGTTTCAGCAGCAGCTGTATGCTTAGAGTGTCACATCCCAGGCTTAATGGCCAGACCCAACTAATAACATACATCTTTTGCCTCCTTAGATGCTGCTTGTTCAGTTCTTACAGTGTTCCGTTTTGTTCTTGTTTGTCCCAGATTTGGTGCTTTTGCCTGGTCAATAGTCACAATTCAGGGGCTTCTGGTTCCTAAATATTTAGAGTTATGAGAAGGCAGCAATCTATCAGCATCTTCCAAGATTCATTTGCTGTGTGTTTATACCTCATTGACAGGTCTTGTTTTAATGCACTAATTCAAAATCATCTTTGGTTGCATGCAAAAGGCTGCCCTTCCTTGTGCTTAGAATATTTTAGAGGGATCTAATAAGGTGATTTAAGATGATTACGACATTTGATAGGATAAAGTTTTTGTTTTCGGACAAACTGCCTCATCATTGTTTACCCATTTATCTAATTGAATTTATTCTATTTTTGAAGTTGTCATAATATTATAGAACAGTACAGCATAGGAACAGGTCCTTCAGCCCACCATATCTGTGCTGACCATGCTACCACCCATATCCTTCTGTACCTTGCCACATGTTTGTCTACATGTTTCTTAAATATTGCTTTCGTATCTGCTTCCATTATCTTAATGGCAGCTCATTTCAGGCACTCACCCATTCTCTGTATAAACCTCTTTTAATCTTTCTCCCACTCACCTTAAACCCATGTAAGAATGGAATAACTGTTGTCATGGAGACTTTAATTTGCACATAGGTTGGGCAAATTAAGTTGGTGTGGGCAGTCTGGAGGAGGACTTCATAGAATACATGCATGATAGCTTTCCTGAACAGCATGTTGGTGAACCTACAAGGGAAAAAACTATCTTAGATCTGGACCTGTACAAAGAGGAAGTTAAAAATAATGATCTTGTAGTTGGGAACCTACTGGAAAGAGTGATCACAAATGATCCTCAATGTATGAGAGGTATGAGATGGGCACCATGGGCAAGGAACGACCCGAGGTTTGGATGATTTAAGCGCCGGGCCAGATTGAAGTGGTCGTGGTGTCAGGGTTGGAGGCGAGAGACGGACCAGTTTGACTCACTGCTCCATGGGTTTGCCTGTCTCTGGACTGGACTGAACTGGCTGTGGCCTGCAACTCATGGACTTTTGGATCAGCTGCAATGATGCCTAGCATTGTGAACTCCAGTGCTGATTGCTTGCTTTTATGCTGCACAAATAGTTTTTTTCTCTCTCTCTTCACACTGGCTCTTTTGTTATTAATTAGTTTTATTGGGGTTTGTTTTGTGGCTGTCTCAAGGTTGTATTCAGTATACATACTTTGATAAGAAATGTACTTTGAACTTTGAAATGGAGAGTGCAATAGTTCGATCTAAAACTAGTGATCTAGAACAGTGGACACTGCAATGGGATAAGCTGGTTAGCATAGACCGGGAACACAGGCCCTATGGTGGGAGAGTTGTGGAACAGTGGAAGATTTTCAAAGCAAAAGTACAGCATATTCCAGTTATAAGCAAGGACAATAAGGTGGGGAGAGACAGGCTTGAATAACTAAGGAAGTAAAAGAAGGCATCAAACTGAAAACTCATGCGTACAAAGTTGCCAAGAGTAGTGGGAAACTGGAAGTACTGAAAGTAACAAAGAACCATGAAGCAAGTAATAAGGAAGGGGAAGATAGATTACAAAAGTAAACTAGTATAAAATATAAAACTAGATAGTAAAACTTCTTATAATTACATGAAGCAGAAAAGGGTGGCTAAAGTGAATGTAGGAATAATGATGAGAATGAGGGAATTAATATTTGGCAATGTAGAAATGGCAGAGGCCTTGAATGATTATTTTATATCAGTCTTTATGGTGGAGGACACATCTAACAAGCCAAAGAGAGATGTTATGGATGCAGTGGGAAGTAATGACCTCAGTACAATCACTGTCACTAAAGATGTAGTGACCCTAAAGGTAGACAAGGTCCCCTGGTACTGATTCTTCTCAGGATACTGAAAGAGATGGCAGAAATTATAGTAGATGTGTTTGTGATAATATGCCAAAATTCTCTGGTCTCTGGCTGGGTTTCAATGGATTGGAAGTCAATGAATGTCATGCCACTTTTTTAAAAAGGATGTAGATAAGAGGAGGTTAACTATAGGCCAGTTAGTTTAAAGTCTGTAGTCAGGAAAATTCTTGAAGACATCATTAAAGAAGAAGTAATGAGACATCTGGATAGAAGGCTGCACAGTGTGGATTCATGAAATGCAGGTCCTGTTTGACAAATGTACTGGACTTCTTTGAGGATGTAATGAATGCAGGGGATAGAGGGGAAGAACAGGAGGATGTTGTATAGTTAGATTTCCAGAAGACATTCAATAAGGTGTGCATAAAAGACATCCATAAGATAAGGATACATAGAGTTGAACTTAATATAGATAAAGGATTGGTTAATCAATACAGTGCCTTGAAAAAGTATCCAGCCCCCAAGAACTAATTTTACATTTTACTGTCTCATTTTCTACATTTAAAATAAATTGAAGTAGGATTTTGAGCTAACCTACAAAATTTCGTTAATCATGTCATATCAAAAGAAAAAGTCCAAAACCTGTTGACAATTCACTAAAATTTAAAAACCAAAGATGTAAGGCTGAAAATGTATTCGTCCCCTTTGTAATTCGTATGCTAACATTCCTCAGGTTCAACATACCTTACCAACTCACTCAGTATGTTGATGTAGAAAATTGGAGGATCACCTGTTTTCAATGAATTCATAAGAATAAATATTCCCTCTCTTTGTAAAGTTCAATAGTCTGGTAATTTTTCATCAGACCAAACCAAAATATAAATAAAAAAGCAAATTTCACGACATATGCCAGTGATACTAAAACTGATTCTGGTTCTGATTCTGATTCAGGACATGTCAGGGAAATGATAACCGAAAACTACAAATCTGGGGGACAGTGCAAGACCATCTCAAAGGCACTGAACATACCTCGGAGCTCAGTGCTGTGTCCATCATGAAAAAGTGGGAAAATATGAAGCCACAGCCATATTGCCTAGGTCAGGCCACCCTCTAAACTTAGTCATCGGAGAAGAATGGCACTTGTAAGAGAGGCTACTGTGACACCACAATCACTCTGAGTGAGCTGCAGAAGTCAGTGGCTGCCACTGGAGATGAAGTTCATGGCTCCTCAATCCCAAAGGCCTTGTACAAAAAGGGTATTTATGGAAGAGTGGCAAGGAAGAAGGCTTAGCTAAAAAAAAAGCCTATCCTTGCCTGTAAATGCTTTGCAAAGTATCACTTAGAAGATATTGTAAAGATGTGAAAGAATGTCTTGTGGTCGGATGAGAGTAAAGTAGAACTTTTTGGCCTCGACACTAAGTGACACATGTGGCATAATTCTATTGTGGGCATCAGCCAGGTAACACTATCTCTACTGTAAGGAATGGGGGGGGGGGTAGCATCATGCTATGGGGATACTTCTCAGCAGCAGAGACTGGAAATCTAGTCAAGATTGATAGATTGATGGGAAGATGAATGCTGCTAAACACAGAGAGATCTTGGATAAAAACCAGGCTAGCCTCTATAAGAAAGCTTAAACAGAAGAGGAAGTTTGTCTTTCAGCAGAAAAACAACCCACAGCGCACTGCCAGAGCAACAATGGAATGGCTTCAAATGAAGAAAATTGATGTATTTGAGGAGTCCAGTCAGAACCCTGACCTTAACCTGATCGAGTACCTCGGGCAAGGCCTCAAGATTTTTGCCCACTGCTTCTCCCAACTAAACTGACACAGCTTGAGAAATTTTGTAAGAAGGAATGGGCAAATCTTATTCTCTCATGTTGTGCAAAGCTAATAGAGACTTATCCAAAAAGACTACTGGCTGTAATAGCTGCAAGAGGTGGTTCAACTAAGCACTAAGCAAAGGGGGATGAATACTTTTGAACTGCAGACATTACAGTTTTTTGAATTTTATAGTTTTTCATGCTTTACAATTTTCCCTTTGTTTGGGCTCTACTGTGAAAAAAGAAGAATGTGATTCACAAGTAAAAATTCTTAGTTAAATTGATCAAAATCACTGATTGTAATACTCATTTGTGTGAACAAAGAGTTGGGGGGCACTGTTGCTGCAAAGACTTCAGATAAGTGGGTGTTCCTCTAGTTGGTAATCAGTGTCGAGTGGAGTGCCAGAGGAGTCAGTGTTGGGCCCACAAAAGTTCACAGGATACATTAACAAGTTGAAGAGGGGGCTGACTAACATACCCAAGTTGCTGAGTGGTAAAGCAAATTCTTTAGAAAGAGTTAGATTGGTCAAGTGAATGGGCAAGGGTCTGGAAGATCAAGTTCAATGTTGGTAAGTGTGAGGTCATTCAATTTGGAAGGAAAAGCAGCAGGTCAGATTATTATTTTAATGGTGAAGGATTGCAGCATGCTTCTGTGCAGAGGGGCCAGTTTATTTCCCTCCATAGATATTGCCTGATCTGCTGAGTTCCTCCAGCATTTTGTGTATGTTGCTGGGGGAACTCAGCAGATCAGGCATCGTCTATGTAGGTATTACACAAACTGCCTTCTGTTATTGTTTGGCTTTTATCTCAAAGCACTGTGTAATGAATCGATCTGTATGAACAGCATGCAAGACAAGCTTTTCACTGTACCTCCGTACATGTGACAGGAATAAACAAATTTCAATTCGAGTTCACTTCGAAGTGGCCTACATGATCTACTCCGTGGCCATTATCAATTTATGATATTATGATCGCTTCGTGTAATGGAGAGCTGTGTCTGGGAAATCGCGCAAGTGCGAGACTCCTCGCGAAAACAACGACTAGCGATGAACAATAAGTTACGTTACTATGCTGGGGAGCGTTGAGTGTGGGAGATGATGCGTGTTGGAGAACGCGGCTATTCCAAACAAATTTCCGGCGGATTTTACTCAACCCTTTGGAATGGACTTCAGTTTAGCTGTCAAGAAGCCGACACTATGCCTGAGGGGAGATTCGTGCGGGAAACATCGAGGGCTAATGAACAATGTTCAAAGTAAATTTACTATCTAAGTGCATATATGTCACTATATAAAACCTGAGATTAATTTTATTCCGGGCATATTCAATAAATACATTACAACATAATAACTATAATAGAATCAATTAAAGACAGCACCAAGTTGAACGTTCAACCAATGCGCAAAAGACAACAATAATAACAAGAATAAGATGTGATAACAAGAATAATATACAACAATAACAATAATAACAATAGATAACAAGAATATGATGTGAAGAGTCCTTAAAAGTGAGACCATAGGTCGTGGTAACATTTCAATGATGGGGCAAGTGAAGTTGAGTGAAATTCAAGAGCCTGATGGTTGAGGGGTAATAACTATTCCTGAACTTGGTGGTGTGGACCCTGAGGCTCCTGTACCTTCTTCCTGATGGCAGCAGTGAGAAGAGAGAATGCTCTGGCTGGTGGGGGTCCCTAATAATGGATGCTGCTTTTCTATGACAAAGCTCCATGTAGATGTGCTCAGTGGTGGGGAGGGATTTACCCTTGATGGACTGGCCCATATCCATTACATTTTGTAGGATTTTCCGTTCAGAACGTTGTTGTTTCCATACCAGGCTGTGATGCAACCAGTGAATATACTCTTCACCACACATCTATATAAGTCTATCAAAGTTTAGATGTCACACCGAATATCCACAAACTCCTAAGGAAGTAGAGGTGCTGCCGTGCTTTCATTGTAATTGCATTTACAGTGGCATGCAAAAGTTTGGACACACCTGGTCAAAATTTCTGTTACTGTGAATAGCTAAGTGAGTAAAAAATGACCTGATTTCCAAAAGGCATAAAGTTAAAGATGACACATTTCTTTAATATTTTAAGCAAGATTACTTTTTTATTTCCATACAGTTTCAAAATAACAAAAAAGGAAAAGGGCCTGAAGCAAAAGTTTGTGTACCCTGCATGGTCAGTACTTAGTAACACCCCCTTTGGCAAGTATCACAGTTTGTAAACACTTTCTGTAGCCAGCTCAGAGTCTTTCAATTCTTGTTTGGTGGATTTTCGCCCATTCTTTCTTGCAAAAGGCTTCTAGTTCTGTGAGATTCTTGGGCCGCCTTGCATGCACTGCTCTTTTGAGGTCTATCCACAGATTTTCGATGATGTTTAGGTTGGGGGACTGTGAGGCCCATGGCAAAACCTTCAACTAGCACCTCTTGAGGTAGTCCATTGTGGATTTTGAGGTGAGTTTAGGATGATTATCCTGTTGTAGAAGCCATCCTCTTTTCATCTTCAGCTTTTTTTACAGATGGTGTGATGTTTGCTTCCAGAATTTGCTGGTATTTAATGGAATTCATTCTTCCCTCTCCCAGTGAAATGTTCCCCGTGCCACTGGCTGCAACACAAGCTCAAAGCATGATTGATCCACCCCCGTGTTTAACAGTTGGAGAGGTGTTCTTTTCATGAAATTCTGCACCCTTTTTTCTCCAAACATACCTTTGCTCATTGCGGTCAAAAAGTTCTATTTTAACTTCATAAGTCCACAGGACTTGTTTCCAAAATGCATCAGGCTTGTTTAGATGTTCCTTTACAAACATCTGATGCTGAATTTTGTGGTGAGGATGCAGGAAAGGTTTTCTTCTGATGACTCTTCCATGAAGGTCATATTTGTGCAGGTGTCACTGCACAGTAGAACAGTGCACCACCACTCCAGAGTCTGCTAAGTCTTCCTGAAGGTCTTTTGCAGTCAAATGGGGGTTTTGATTTGCCTTCTAGCAATCCAACGAGCAGTTCTCTCGGAAAGTTTTCTTGGTCTGTTAGACCTCAACTTGACCTCCACCATTCCTGTTAACTGTCATTTGTTAATTACATTACAAACTGAGGAAACAGCTACCCGAAAACACTTTACTATCTTCTTATAGCCTTTTCCTGCTTTGTGGGCATCATTTATTTTAATTTTCAGAGTGCTGGGCAGCTGCTTAGAGGAGCCCATGGCTGCTGATTGTTGGGACAAGGTTTGAGGAGTCAGGGTATTTATAAAGCTTTGAAATTTGCATCTCCTGGCCTTTCCTAACAATGACTGTGAACAAGCCATAGCCCTAACAAGCTGATTAAGGTCTGAGACCTCGGTAAAAGTTATCTGAGAGCTCAAATCTCTTGGGGTGCCCAAACTTTTGCATAGTGCTCCTTTCCTTTCTTACTATAAAATTGCACAGAACAAAAATAATGCACTAATCTTGCGTAAAACGTTGAAGATAATGTTTCATCTTTAACTTTATGACTTTTGGAGATCAGTTCATCTTCTACTCACTTAACTATTCACAGTAGCAGAAATTTTGACCAGGGGTGCCCAAACTTTTGCATGCCACTGTACATGCTGGGCCCAGTACAGGTCTTCCAAAAGGTAACACCGAGGAATTTAAAGTTGCTGATCCCCTTCACCTCTGGTCCTCCGGCGAGGACTGACGCGTGGACCTTTGGATTCCTCCTGTGGAAGTCAATATTCAGCGCCAAGGTCTTGCTGACATTGAGCAAAAGGTTGTTGTTGTGGGACCACTCAACCAGATTTTCATTCTCCCCTCGATATTCTGATTCTTCACCGCCTTTGATTCGGCCTACGACAGTGGTGTCGTCAGCCAGCTTGAATACGGCTTTGGAGCTGTGCTCGAACTCTGTAACTGGACAACTAAGAGCAATCGCATCTCACCTGCTCTGCGTGGGTTGCGGTGTCAAGGATATCTGAATTCAAAGTAATTGCAATGGTTTGATCTTTTCAACTCTTGCTTAGAGGGCAGGGTTTCTTTGAACGCACTAGACTTCAGCTACGTTCTGTGGATAGAAAAGGTACGATTGTTCTGATCTCCGCAAATGCCCGGCTTCTTTCCACGACGTGCACAGTGTTGATATCAAACCTTCAGTGCTCTCCGCCTGATCAGGGTGAAACAGAAATGGGCGGCAATCTTCAAAAACAAAATGCCCGTGTGAGCAGGATTATATCAGTCAGTAATGAATACCCCTCATAGCTTACCGAGCGAGGTATTGACTGATCTGTGTGGTCCTGCCCTGAGGTCTATTACAGCTGGAAGAATTTAGGCAGCCCATGCGGCTTCTCCTGTTCACCGCGGCCCAGGCGCGCTGATTGCCCCCCGCTGACTCGCCATCATTTTCTGCGGACAGCTCCGCTTATCTGAGCGTCTGCTCGCCGGGCAATTAGAGCTCCTACTCTCTAACACCCCCGGAAACTCTGCTCTCTGATTAAACCCTGCTGTCACAATCTATCCATCTCTCAATCCCGATGCTGTTGGGTCGGAACATCTATACAATCAAGCAGATGACTGTGTCTCTGTGAAACGCCGCTGTATGGCAGAGAAAGGAGTGCTGTAATTGTGTCGCGATGTAAGAGAAGTGAGAAATCCCTTCGCCCCAATCTCAAAGTCTGCTCTGTCTTCCTGTCTTGGCCTCAACTCCATATCCCCGTCTTTCCCACACAACACACACAAGATGTTGCTTTGGATTTCCAGAGTTTCTCGTGTTTGTAATTTCCCACACAATTCTTGGTTCCACTGTAATCTTAGTCTTTAGATTACTTAATGCCTCCACAATCATCATCAGAGATTCATCATCAGTCAGTCACAACACCAGGTTCAGGGACAGTTATTACCGCTCAACCATCAGGCTCTTGAACTAGACTCACTTCAACTTCACTTGCCTCACCACAGAACTGTTCCACAACCTTTGGACTCACATCCAAGGACTCTTCATCACGTTCATGTTATCTATCTATCTATCTATCTATCTATCTATCTATCTATCTATCTATCTATCTATCTATCTATCTATTTATTATTATTATTATTATTATTATTATTATTATTATGTATTTGCACAGTATTTTGGCGTTTGCACACTGGTTGCCCATCCTCTTGATATGGTCTTTTATTAATTCTATTATGGCTATTAAATTTACTGAGTATGCCTGCAAGAAAATATATCTCTGGGTGGTATATGGTGACATATATGTACTTTGATAATAAATTTAATTTGAACTTCAGTCTGTAACTGCTGCACAGAATCCTAATGATTCTGGGGTGAGGACCGCATTCTTCTGATATTGTGTTCCCATCTTCCAGACTCTCCTATCGGGTGAAACATCTTCACAAAGTCATAGATTATAGGTTCATTCTACTCAATCCTTTCTCACAAGACAACCTCATCACTCTAAGTTACTGGGCCTGTGTAATTATGCCCCTTTCTAATGAATCTATATGTCCAAATGTAACTCTTCCATCAATGTTGTCCCATCCAACTGCCTTAATGGCTCTGATAGCATAACTACGGGTTAGTTTCTCCATTATATTCAGTCAAGGAAAATTTGGCGGAAGGGCTCCTCATTCTATACTTTAGATTGAATTCATTATTAGTGAATCATTCTAGACAACATCCAATGGTTTTGAACTGACTGCTTGGTTAGTTGCACTTGAGGAAATGTCCTTTCCACTTGTGGGGTGCCTTGAGTGTTTGGTGTTCGGCCAGTCATCAAAGAGGGAAGCTGCACCTTACGTTATGAGTTCATTAGGAGAAGAAAGCAAGAAGAAAGAAGAAAGCAGTTATAAGGAAGCTCTGTCAATGAAACAAGTATGTAAAGAGATATGTTTAATAAATAGGCAACTCAGTTTTGTTGTCATGACTATAGGCACTCATGAGAAAGATTTATTGGTGTTAACCATCTTAAGCTGATAAAAGAGTCTTGAGTTTATTAGTAACACACACAAAATGCTGGAGGAACTCAGCAGGCCAGGTAACATCTATGGAAAAGAGTAAACAGTCGATGTCTTCGGCTGACACCCTTCAGCAGGTCCCTCCTAGGCAAACAAGAGCTCTAAAGTATTAAATATATTTACTGCAGTGATGGGTCCAGCTGGATGCAAAAGAGAACACCTTAGCAAGAAGTATCAGCTTCACTAAACACAAAGCTAGACCTTTATTTTAATTCTTCATCTGTTCAAATTTCAACAAAATGACAGCTGAAATGGGTTTGAAATGGAAAAATGAGACTTAACTGGCCATCTCTACACATAGAACACTCCTACACTAAGTCCCGGTTCTAAAGTCCATTCACTTCTCCTTCCCCAAAGACACCTTACACTTTCATTCTCAACATCACACCTGGTCAGATTCTGCCCAAAACCTATGAGCACTGATCTCAATGTTCATATTCACATTTTATGTACTGCCCAAGGCTAGGATGAGAACTGAATATGAATTGACAGTCGGGAAATCAGAAACAGGTTTTTTTGTGAGTAAATGCTGCCTTATATCACAGATGACCACATCATTATCCTCTAGGAATCAGAATCAAGGTTCTTGACATAAAATTTGTTGTTTCCTGGC
The DNA here is from genome assembly GCF_030144855.1 of Hypanus sabinus. Taxonomy (NCBI): domain Eukaryota; kingdom Metazoa; phylum Chordata; class Chondrichthyes; order Myliobatiformes; family Dasyatidae; genus Hypanus; species Hypanus sabinus. The sequence continues at coordinate 147,647,674 of NC_082710.1, read as the reverse complement.
AAAGACCTAAAACTGTTATAAATGATAAAATAAATAGCACAAAAAGCAGAATATCGTGACAGTGTTCACAGGTTCATTCAGAAATCTGATGACTCACTTGTCCATTCATCACTTCCCACAGATCTCCCTCCTGGTGTTTATCCTTGCAAGCATAACAAATGCCATACCTGCCCCTACACCTCCTCCCTCACTACTATTCAGGGCACCAGATGGTCCTTCCAGGTGAGGTGATGCTTGTTTGGGTCATCTACTGTAGCCTCCTATATATCGGTGAGACCCAACATAGTAGATTGGGAGACTACTTCACTGAGCATTTACGTTCCATCCACTGGAAAAAGCAAGATCTCCTGGTGGCCACCCTTTTCAATTCTGCTTTCCATTCCCCTTCTGAAATGTCAGTCTAGGGCCTCCTGTATTGCTGTGATGGGGCCATGCTCAGGTTAGAGGAACAACATCTTATATTCCATCTAGATAGCCTCCAAGCTGATGGCATGAATATTGATTTCTCTAACTTCTGGTAATTGCCCCCCTTCACCATTTCCATTCCTGTTTCCCTCTCTCATCTCATTTCCTTACCTGCCTATCACCTCCCTCTGTGCTCCTTCCCTTTCCCTTTCTTCCAAGGTCTTCTACCCTCTCCCATCAGATTCCCTTTCTCCAGACCTTTATCTCTTTCACAAATCGATCTCCCAACTCTTTACTTCACCCATTCCCCTTTTCCGGTTTCACCTATCACCTACCACCTTGTACTTTTCCTCTCCTCTTCCCACCTTCTTGCTCTGACTTCTAATCTTTGTTTCCAGTCCTGATGAAGGGTCCCTGTCCAAAATGTTGACTGTTTACTCTTTTCCTGACCTGCTGAGTTCCTCCAGTATTTTGTGTGTTTTCCATACAGATCATTTCATTGCACAACGGATTGAGGTAGTACAGGGGACAACAACAACAGAATGCAGAACAAAGTGTTACAATTATTGAGAAAGTGCAGTGCAGGCAGACAATAAGGTGCAAGTTCATAACGTGGTAAGTTGTAATGGGAAGGTGTGGGGATATTGTGATACAGATTGTGCTGAAGCACAGTTCCATTGTTGCCGATCTGTTGCATTTTATGGAGATACATTGCTGATCTGTTCTGAACCTTTGCCATTTAGGGTGGTGACAGTGACATATGATGCAGTGTCCTCAACATGAAAAAGGAACTTACTCACGGACAAACTGATGACAATGTACTCAATGTTTATTTCTCTTGCTGATTAGTCAACCAATGAAAATACTGAAATATCCTACTTGGGATGGCAATACATGAAGAGGAAAGATGACTCACTGTTGCTGTAAAGAAGGATGTACTTGCAATAATGTAAGCCAGCAAATGTTCACCAGATCTATTCCCAGAATGGTGGGTTGTTTCATGAGAGGGCAATCAAGCAGATTGAGGGTTGATGTTTCTGTGGTGGGGTTCCTAGAACCAACGGTGTTAAATTGAGAGTTCAGCCGTCTAAGCTGGATGAAGTTTCTACATCCAGAGGGTAGTGAATCTTTGGAATTCTCGTTGTAAGTGGCCAATGGGATTTCTGTCATTGCACATATTTAAGAGAGAGGTTAAGTGAAGTAAGAGAAGCGGTGCAGTTAAGTGGTGCTGAGCGAAGTCACCCATGATGAAACTGAACTATGTGTGAGAGATTCTGTGGTCTACATCCTTTGCCGATTCCTTTAGCTTTTGCTCCTGAATCTTAGTTCAGGGTAGACATGCTGATCAGTCACTATAGAGACATTCCATCTCGCTATTCTCCAGCAGAGGGATGGAAATTGAGTCATTTTGGACACTGACAGCATAATACTATAACTATGTATTTTGTAATAAATAACAATCTAACTGTATGAACGTATAACATTGTGATAGTGTAACTATGTAATTATGTAACTGTCAAGTAGTGTAATTATTTGTGTAGCTATATAGGAGTGTAATTGTATAACAATGCAGCAGTGTAAGTGAATAAAAGCATGAGGTATGACTATATTACAGTGTACTGTGACAATATAGTATATATTCATAATGTTGTTACTTCATAATGGAGGTTTTAATTTTATTTAATGGTGTTGTGAATTATTTATGGTTTGCCGAGGTAACCTAGGGTAAGTCGGTGGCTCAGAGAACTAGTACTCCAGAAGTTAAATTCAAATTCCCTTTGGAATTCAGCTGAACATGAGAATTTCAGAAGGAACAACTGGTAATTAGCAACGAACACCGTAACCAGCTTGCTGTAACAAACCATTGGATTTATTAATATCCTTCAGGGGAGAGGCTCTGCTCTCCTTACCCGGTCTAGCCTACAAGTGACTGCAGAGCAGCAGCACTGCAATTAACTCTACGATGTCCTCTGAAATGGCCCTGGAAGTCAACTGGCCTGGCCGGTGAGGGGTGGGCAAACTACTGCCCTTGTCAGCAATGGCCACATCCTCAGAAAGTGAACAAAGAGAAGTATTTTGCTAAGGGCATTGACCGATTGATTCAACTAACTATGTAAATGCACAATATATAGAGAGCACAACTTATTAACATGCTATTTAGAATATGACCCCGTAACTATACTGGGATCAATTCCAATGCAACACAAGGGCCAGGATCAGGAGATGATTTGAGATCACTGGTCTGAGGTGGCAGCCTCTGACTGGCAGTAGGAGACTGTCAGTTATATCTTTCAGGCTTGTTGTCATCACCATCATTCTCCAGCTTCCTGCCCCTGACACATTCCACCTTCTATTGTGTGGTTCTATGGCTCTGCCAGGCAGATGGACCATTGGATAGATGTAGGCGCATCTATAAATGAATATCCACAGAGGGCCATTGTTTTAGTTCTATATACTTCAGGGCTTTATACCTGCTTTGCTGTTTTAAATCCCTTTCCCACCAGGTGCAAATCTTCACGTAAATGTTTGGTCCAAGGTCTGGGCTTTAAGTTTCTAATTGAGGGAACAGTTGTGGCTTCTGAAGCACTGTGCAAAGAGAATGATGTGAGTGGCATCAGTTCTAAAGGAAGCCACACGTTATTGTTAGCGGTGCGCCTGTTCCCTTGGCGACCAGTAAGATAGCGTGAAGTTGGGATACCAGGCCTGTTGTATAATGCATATACAATATAAGATCTGTTAGAAATTACAGAAAATTTAGAGCACTAAGCCCATCACATCTGTGCTAATTAAAAAAAAGAGCTACCCTTTAATCCTGCCTTTCAGCACTCAACAACCAAAAGAAAGTGAACTTGTTTTTAAGCAATCTAAGACCATAAGACATAGGGGCAGAATTAGACCATTCAGCCCATCAAGTCTGCTCCACCATTCCATTATGACTGATTTATTATCCCACTCAACCCCATTCTCCTGCCTTCTCCCCATAACCTTTGATGCCCTGACTAATATTGGTCTCCACATCCACCCGTGGCAATGTATTCCACAGATTCACCACTGATCTGGCTAAGGAAATTCCAGCTTATCTCTGTTCTAATGGGTGCCCTTGTATTCTGAGGCTGTGCCCTCTGGTCTTAGACTATTGGAACTACTCTCTGTCCAGACCTTTCCATATTTGATAGGTTTCCATGAGATTCACCCCTCATTCTTCTAACCTTCAGCAAGTACAGTCCCAGAGCTATCAAATGTTCCTCATACTGTACATTAACCCTTTTATATTTTAACTATATTTAAACAACACTTAAGAAAGGGGCTGAATGGAGGAGGAGACCTACAGTATTAGCTGTGCACCTACAAATGAATGCATGCATAGTTCTGAACTGGTAAAGAGATACAGATGTGTGTGGAAACAGGTGTGCTTGTCTGTACCTCTTGACCATTTCAGAACAATGTACGTATTTGCTTGTACCAAAATAATCTCTCCTACATAGCTCTCTGGATTTACAACTGACAGAAATGGAACCATTTACAAGATACACACAAGTTAGTCAGGCTGAGATAGAATTAAATATTAGCAGGATCTCTGATCTGTGTGTCTTATAATACTAAACCCCTCACATGAGCATTGGGAACAATATAACGTTGTACTGCGTGTTGATTAATTACCATCATTCTAAGGTCATTTTGCTGAAAGAATAAAATAACAATTAGACTAACATTTTAAATCCATAGGCAAGGAAAATAAAATTGCCAGGTAGGCTGCATTAGCTGCAAAGTTAATCAAGCTTATCAGTTCTTGGCAATATATTTGGAATTTCACTGGGAAGCAAAATCCTATGTTGAAATACGTCGAATAAAAAGGACTAAAAAGATTTTGTGACATCTGCTTCAATACATGAAGTGAGGCCAATGTTTGTAAAATAGTTTTCTTATTGTGTCACCCTTGGTGATAATAGTTCCATATATCGGCACTCTGAATTAGAAAGGGTGAAAGGTTTCAAACAATATCATGATGACTTCACTGATGGAATCTGGTTGCGGAGCAAAGTTACGATACTGTGCCCCAGAAGCTCAGACTATGCACTCATTGGCCACTTTATTAAGTACACTTGTTAGTTAAAGCAAATATCCAATCAGCCAAACATGTGGCAGCAACTCGATACATAAAAGCATGCAGACATGGTCAAGAGGTTCAGTTGTTCAGACCAAACATCAGAAGGAGAAAATAATGCAATCTAAGTCGATTTCACTATGGAATGATGGTTGGTGCCAGACAGGGTGGTTTGAATATCCCAGAGACTGCTGATCTGGGATTTTCATGCACAACTACTAGACAGTTGACTAACAACAACACACACAAAATGCTGGTGGAACACAGCAGACCAGGCAGCATCTATAGGGAGAAGCGCTGTCGACGTTTCGGGCCGAGACCCTTCGTCAGGACTAACCAAAAGGAAAGATAGTAAGAGATTTGAAAGTAGTGGGGGGATGGGGAAATGCAAAATGATATTGTCAAAATGAATCCAAACTCAGGTTGGAGGAACAACACCTTATATACCGGCTGGGTAGCCTCCAACCTGATGGCATGAACATTGACTTCTTTAACTTCCGTTAATGCCCCTCCTCCCCTTCTTACCCCATCCCTGACATATTTAGTTGTTTGCCTGTTCTCCATTTCCCTCTGGTGCTCCCCCCCCCCACTTTCTTTCTCCCGAGGCCTCCCGTCCCATGATCCTTTCCCTTCTCCAGCTCTGTATCACTTTCGCCAATCACCTTTCCAGCTCTTAGCTTCATCCCACCCCCTCCAGTCTTCTCCTATCATTTCGCATTTCCCCCTCCCCCCACTACTTTCAAATCTCTTAGTATCTTTCCTTTCAGTTAGTCCTGACGAAGGGTCTCGGCCCGAAACGTCGACAATGCTTCTCCTTATAGATGCTGCCTGACTTGCTGTGTTCCACCAGCATTTTGTGTGTGTTGTTACTTGAATTTCCAGCATCTGCAGATTTCCTCGTGTTTGCTAGACAGTTGACTAGACAGTTGTGAATCTACCAGACAGGTATATGGAGGAATTTAAGGTGGGGGGAATACATAGGAGGCAGGGTTTAAGAGTCAGCACAACATTGTGGGCTGAAGGGCCTGTAATGTGCTGTACTATTCTATGTTCTATGTTCTACAATGGTCTCTAGAGATTACAGAAAATACTGTGAAAAACAAGAAGAAATACCCAGGAGCAGCAGTTCCGTGGGCAAGAATTCCTTGCCAATGAGCGAAATCAGAGGAGAATGGCTAGACTGGTTTCAGCTGCCAGGAAGGCAACACTCAATAGCTGTTTTGTTACATGCAGTGGGTACCTAATAGAGTGGCCAATGAGTATAAATCTTGAGGTGTAAATTCAAATCGCGTCATGAGAAGTGTGGAATTTAAATTCAAGGAGATCAACAATTCTGAAATGTAAAGTTAAACATAGGATCAGTGCTGGTAATAGAGACCATGAAATTCTTGGGTTTTGTTAAAGCCTGGATTGATAGATCCATAACTGCCCCTGAAATTGCTTAGCAAGCAAGCCATTGTGTTTTGGGGGCAAGAAACTCTGAAACTACCAATGCTTAATGGAAAAAAAAATGTTTGCCTGGGAATAATGGTTGGGATGCTGTTATACTGAATGCCCAAGGCATACTCTTAATCAGTTCCAGCCTGGATCAGCAGCCCTGATCAAACAACAACTGATTCATGGAAAGGTTATGTACTACTATGTATTGTAGGGAGGAATGAATAACCAGCTTTTTTGTGGGCTCTATTCCAGAAACTGCTAAACACACACAAATCTATTTCAGGGCTCTAAAAGAGGCTAATGGTTTAGCAGTCTGCACCACAATACAATGTTCAACTTTAAGTTACAAATTGCCATTGGAGCTACTTTCTCACAACCTCAAATGCAATTATTTTGTATAATAATCAATCTCGAATTGAGCAGCCATTCACAATGAGTACATTTGGGGAGGTCCTGGGGGAGATCACAAAAACTTTGCTATTATGCTCTTTTCATAAACTCCCTTTATAAAATATTAGCCTTTAAATGCAACCTTTAAAATATACTGTTTGTGACAGATTGAAATATAATACAATTCTAGGTGAATTATATTAGAATTTAGAAATTCTTACTTCAAGCACAATGTCTGACACAGCAGGAGCTTTTTCCAAGACAATAACATTTGTTCATCATAAAGGATTTTTATATTGAAAACACCCAAATGTATACTTAAGGACTGATTTTAGAAATGCTGTGGAGCTAAAAAAATAACCTCAACTTCAGCCTGTTATCACTCATCCCTCAAATTGGTGTCTTTGTAAACTCTTTAATTTTCCATTGTTACAATTAAATGCAATATTGACCAAAGCATGAAATAACAAAGGTACAAATTTACACAAGGGTTGTTTACCGGGAGCTTGTAGAAAAGCTGCTTGCTTTAGATTTGTGGAGAGGTAATTTATTGAGTATACTAGCCTGTATTGAGTGAGACCTTTCTGTGGTTTAGCAAGATGTCAGCGGTAATTCCGGAAGAGGGAATTTTCGGTTTTAGTATGTTTAGTATTTTTTCTGATGAATAGCCTTTGTATGTTTAAAACTGGTGTAACTATCCTCAAAAACTGGAAACCTCGAATATTAGACAGCTTCAAATGCTTGGTGGAAAATCCTTCCTTTTTGCAGTAATGGGAGCCCGTGAGTATAGGTTGGGTTGACTGTTCTTGATTCTGGTTCTGCATTTTGCCTCAATGGTTATTCAGTTGTCTAACACGAGGTTGAGGAAATTCTCTGCCCAGGTGCTCAGGGGGCTGACATTGGCTGTGAACCAGCCCATTCTAAAACTGCTACTGCAGAATTTTCTGGCAGAGCTGGATCACTCATGTTCAGTACTTTACACACATTCTAGCCTTGAAATGCTGCTAACCCAAGGATTCTTGGTGAAACCTTCAATACTACCTAACAGTCTCCAGTACTTTCTATTTTTATTTCTACACAACATCATATGTACCTTGGTTCAGGAAATGTTGGGCTCTGGGCTTCAGAGAAGGGTATGACATTATAGCGGGAGCTCTGATTCAGATCACATCACCCACTCCCCCAAAGATCACCATTTAATAGAGAATGAATTGGGACAGTCATAGTTCCACCGTGGCAATAAGGTGAGGACAGAGGCTGGACATTCAGAGCAACACACTCAGAATGGTGGAGGAACTCAGCAGGTCAGGCAGCACCTACACAGAGGGATGAGCATTTGATAATCCAAGCTGAAACTCATCTTCAGGACATTCTGTAGCCTGGCTCACCCACTCAAAGCCTCTACAACATTTCCAAGATTAGTCATCGGGATTCAGTACCCACAATAGCAAAATAATCAGAAAGGTACAAGATTTATTTAGTGAGATAGCCCCTGTGGAGTTCAGTTTGACTAGAAAGCTGTAAATAGATTCCAGGCATATTTATTCCATTTCTACTGCATCTTTTCAAACTACTATAAAGAATTACAAGGCAATCAAACCCTCTATTGGGTCCAGCTGATGTTTGTGTGCATACTTGTGCTAAATCAGCCATCTGGAACATAAAGTAGGTACCACCAATGCTGATTGTGACACAGCTGGGTTGAGCATTAATGAAGTAATTCTGCCAGTCTAGTCCATGCTGGGTTGTATGTAACCCCAAATCATGCAGTCTGTAGTCTAAGCCATGGTTCAGGAGCAATCATGGAAGGACAATATATCCTGGTCTTGCTAGTGAAAGACACAATGAAGTAGGTCCTGATCCTCCAACAGCACAGAGCGGGTCAAGCTGGTAAAGTGGAGAAATAAAAGATTGAAGATGCTGATTGTCTGCTGTTCCATCCTTGGTAACGCTGGTATCCAATTTATCAATGCAAGAAATATTTGCAACCCTCTTCAACCGAATCAGTGAACCATCTCAGCCTTGCCCTGAGGTCTCCTCTATCACACATATCTTCAGCAAACTTGAGACACTGTTAAAAAGAGAGATCATATAGGCCGGGGCAAAAGAGGCTGAGTGACCTTATAAATGTTTATAGAAATGACAGCATTGATAGGACAGATGATCACGGTTTTTTTCCCTGGGTATTGCAGTCTAAAACTGGAGAGTGTTAGGTTCAAAGTCAGAAAGAAAAGATTTAAAAGGGGTAAGTCACGCAGAGGACACCAATGGGTATATGGGCTGAACTGACATCGGAAATGGTTGCTTGTTCATTATGTGCCACATTGTATAATGTAGACAATCATGGTCTTTCCATGACTCTGATTGATCTTGGCAAATTTCTGTTTTTCACTTTTTTAAATATATTTGCATGGGGTTTTTTGCACATTGATTGATTGTCCTGTTGGGTGCAGTCTTTCATTGATTCTGTTGTGTTTCTGTCTATGTATGCAAGTAAACAAATATCAGCATTGTATATAGTGACATATATGTACTTTGATAACAATTTAATTTGTACTTTGAGCTTTCAGTCAGTGTACCCAACCAATCTTGACTGTACCATGTTACAGAAGTAGATGTCATTCGAGGTAAGATTTTATAATCTAGCCAAAACAGTGACAATGCTGACATCCATGTGCCCATGTGAAAAGTTCCTTAATTAGATTCCAGATCATAAGAACCAGAGACGTGATGCTATGGCTTCAAGAGCAGGTCAGAGACTGGTATCTCAGCTCTTAACTCCCCAAAGCCTTTCTACCTACCGAAAGGCTCAAGTCAGTAATTTGATAGTATAAATTCACTGCCTCAGTTTAAATTTGACTCATATGGCAGCCCTCTCTTCTGAACGCCCAGAAGTGAGATGGCAGCTTTTGTTGTTCACCCCCTTGTGGAATTCTCTTGATGGCAACCACATGATGCGATGCATGCCGTTGGAAACTGAATTCAGTTACCATGTGATGTAAGCGTGTTGTTTGGGGGTGAATGTACCTTCTGTGTAGGTCATAGACCAAAATTGAGATCGGAAATTCGGAATTGATTTGTCCAGGCATGAGATCAAGGTTCAGGAGAGGTCAGGGGAATGCTAGAGGGAGGAATTCTCCATTATAAACTACCGCTTTACATCCTGGAGTGTCAATTCAGTTATAATCTTCTACTTACTGATCCTACACTACGTTACCAGGCCCTGCCCCAATAAGAATAAACTCATTACACCACAAATAAAAAACTTCTATTTATCTGTAGATTTAAAATGAAACTAATAAGGATTATGATACAGTCACCCAAAACCCTAATCATATTTCGTCCTATCTAAAAGTAATCAGTAATTGTGTTATATCATAACGTACCAACACAGAAAGCAGAATGAGAAGGCAGCTGCTGTAATTAAATTAAATGCTAGGCTGATGGAATATATTTGTGAGCCTCATAGAGTAAGGGTGCAGAATTAATAAGCATTATAGCTTAGAGCAAGAGATGATATCACAATGGATGCAGGGTTTTGATGTGGACAGCCTCATTCAGATTCAGTGACCATAATGCAAGAATGTGACAGCTGCTTAGACAGACTCTGAACATTGAGCTCAGCATCTGAACACCAGCCGCAACTTTCTCTTTTTTTTTTGTGAACTACTGTTGTGATATTCTGATACAAAAAAATGTCAAGCAAAATTTGAGAAAAGCTGCCGAATGTTTTTCAGTAGAAAAATACTAATTGCTTCTTTTGGGCTTTTAAAGTACTAACATAATTGGTGTTTAAAAGCCCAAAAGAAGCAATTTGTATTTTTCTGAAGAAAAGCAATCAGCAGCCTTTCTCAATTTTTACTTGATCTATTTTTATATCAGTACTAATATAATTTAAAATGCCTCTGACCCTCTTTACTTAAATAATTCCCCAACTTTCCCCAAAGTTCTCTAAGTATTTTGCAATCACTTGACCTGCATTATTGCTATCATCATTAGTACCAGAAAATGTTATTTTTTAAAATTCGCAACTTTCTTAGATGATCCTTTAAACAAATGAACCAAATTTTGTTCCGCTGCATAGACAAGGAATGATTCATATATAGTCAACTAACAGGAGCTCACTACAGACTCACGAAAGACAACAGGATATTTTTGATTACCAGTGTTGTGAAAATTGCACAGTTTTCCTGTGTTAGTGGCAGTCTTGCTTAAGGGATAGCACTGCTGATTCACATTAGTGCTCAGGTTTCGGATAAGAGATTCACAAGTACTGTACAATCAGGCCCAGGCTCCAAGTGCAATCGGAAAGGCTTGCTGCAATGTCAAAGGAGCTCAGAGAGAAAGTGCTGTATTGTTGGGGTCACTCTTTCTTTTCCGAGAATCATCATCTTCCCGTGGTGAGTTCCTGAGATCCCAGCAGCAATGCTGTGTGGCGCTTGGCTCCTGGTAGGGTCACCCATAACAGTAAGGTCAAGGAGGAGGTTCCAGAGAAGGAACGATCCAACCAAGACCTAAGTGGTGGAGCTGGTGGAAGATGATGACACATCACAAAGGCAGTGATGGCAGAGGAAGGCTGAGGCAGTGAAAGGTCACATTCCACGCCTTTGAACCCTGACCTTGATCTGTCAAAGACCATGTGGTGGCTGCCTGTGCATCCACCTCCCTATGTTCTCCATTAAAGGAATGACCTTCTGGGACAGCACCACATCAATTCGAGTGATTGCACTACAACTGAGGAAGTTCACAAGTGGATTATGAAAGGAGCTCTACTGTACAGTTGGAAGGGCAATGCTGAGGGATAACTTTACTCACCTCAGCACTGCACTGGTCACCAAATACAAACATGGACTCTACAGGTCATGCTCTCAGTATTATTTATTTCCTATCACTTTTTTGTATTTACATAGCTTGTGTTCTTTTACACATTGGTTACCTGTCAGTCCATTTGTGTGTAGTTTTTCATTGATTCTTTTATATTTCTTTCTCCTATTTATTTTAATTTTTATTTTATTGAGATACAGTGTTGGAACAGGCCCCTCCAGACCAGTGAGCCACATCATCCAGCAACCACTGATTTAACCCGAGCCTAATCACGGGACAATTTACAGTGACCAATTAACCTACCAACTGGTACCTCTTTGGACTGCTGAAGGAAACTGGAGCACCCGGAGAAAACCCATGCAGTCACTGGGAGAACTTACAGGCAGCAACAGGAATTGAACCCGAGTCACTGGGACTGTGAAGCGTTGATGCTAACCACTACACTACCATGCCATCCCAAACTGTGAATGCCTGCAAGAAAATGAATCTCAGAGTAGTATATGGTGACATATATATTATTTGATAATAAATTTATTTTGAACTTTGAACTTTAAAGGGACTTTGGAGCAAGAAAGGGCATTAGTGAGGGTTAGTTTTTAGTTAATCATATTTTGCTGCCAGTGAGACCAGCATTAATGCTAGTCCTTAATTGCTCTGGAGAAAGTTGGGATGATCCACTTCCCTGAACTGCGTTGGGCTTGGTGAAAATAATTTCAGAGTTGTTACCCAGGATGTTCCAGGATTTAAACCAAATGGCAATGACACTGGGTGTCTAGAATAACCAGCTCTCTAAGCCACTATCACTGGAGAAAGTCATTGGGAGGCAGGTAAAGATAGTTGAGCCTCAGATATTTCCTAGAAGAGAATTATGAGTCAAAGGATCAACGTCCAATCACCACAACCTTCTACCTTTGTGTGAGCCATCCACTAGAGTATGGACCCATCGGTGTCCGTTGATTTCAGATTTATTTTCGTTAAGATGTCTAGTAATGCATCCCTCTAACGCGATTACAGCACCAGCGATCAGGGTTCAATTCCCGCCGCTGTCTGTAAGGAGTTTGTATATTATCCTTGTGCTATGTCTTCAGTTTCCTCTCACAGTGCAGACACAAGGGTTAGGGTTAGTGAGTTGTGGGCATGCTATGCAGCGCTGGAAGTGTGGTGACTCTTGCGGGCTTCCCGTAGCAAATCTCGCACTGTGTTGGTCATTGATGTAAATGATGCATTTCACTGAATGTTTTCATGTACGTGCAACAAGTAAATCTAGTCTATCTGATCTAGTTAGACATGGACAGAGCACCCTTTACATGGGAGCTCTCTTTCTCACCATGGTATAACTTTACTGAGATTTATAAAATATCTCCTTAAATTCAGTCAGTGCTGATCTACCATCCCATTGTCCATCCCTGCCTTATTGGCAGTAATCTTCAGAGGTGCCACTGCACTGCTGTAGGGGTTAAACTGTGCAAATGTTCCAGTAGTGATGAGACAGACGGACTGGAGTGCTCCTGGATGCTTAAGCAACGTAGGGTGATCATGTTCTGACAAAGGGGAAAAGCTGATTAAATGCTGGAAAAGTGGTATTGAGGCTGAATGACTATTGGAGGGAAAGTACCACAGGAATGCCACACTGTTTGGGGGCAGGGGTGAGGGGAGCACTTCATGTCCTGAGGAACTTTTCAGAGATAAAGCTGCACCTGTGTTGGAGGCTGAGCTATGGACTGCATCATATTGTGGACAGTGCTCACCGTAGGAGAGGTAGAATGAGGCAACAGCGGTATTCAGAGGGAATGTACTGTATTTCCTAATGGATTATTACATTGCAGGTTAAATGCTAAGCAGGGGGAATGCTGAACTATGGAATGCACTTGAGATTCAAGATTCAAGTTTATTTATCACCGGTACATCAAAACATGGACTTGTAGATCATGGGAGCCCAAACACTAGGCCTCAAACTCCTTTCTTACCAATTCACAAGCCCAGGGAGGTCATCAGACTTCGTTCCTCCTGCCCACATGGAACACTGACTCTAGAACACACCGACAAATCGCTGACTCGGGAGGCAGTGGGGGTCACTAGCCTTTGTCCACACTAGCCTGCCAGCCTGACGTTTGGCTGGACATTCTGGACAATGTTAGGGGAGTACTCACAGTAGGAGGGATAGTATGAGGCAATAGTGTGCATTCAAAGGTGATGTACTAATGAACTATTACAATGGAGGAGGCTGCACTGTCAGAAGGGCAGAATTGACAATGTTGGGGTTATTGATAGGCAGATAATACAATACAGAAGAAAAATTACCTTATCCACTTTGCTTAAAAAAATAGAAAGGCAGAGTGATTTTTAAATGGTGAGAGACTAGAGGGGGTGAGTGTTCATAGAGACCTGGGTGTCCTTGTACATGAGTCACAGCAAGTTAAATCCAAGTACAGCATGCAGTAAACAACACGCTGGCTTTTGTTACAAGAGGATTTCAGTACAATAGCATAGACTTCCTGCTCCAGTTGCTTACAGACCTATTCAAGCCACATCTGGAATGTAATGCGAATGTCTCGTCTCCTGGCCGAAGGAAGGAGGTGATGCCATTGAAATATACAAAATTATCATGGGTCTAGACAGGCTAATTGAGTAGTATGGCTTCCTAAAAGGGAAATCTTGGTTTGTTTAACGTGTGACATTGTCTAACATGGGCTGATGCATGGGCAGTCAACTCACAGGACAGTCTTTGTCAGGGTCCAGAGGCATGGAATGCAAGATGACTGGCTGAGGTTCCAGAATTCAGGGTTGGCCATGCATGGCAGCAATAGGGAGAAATTTCTTCACTCAGATGACGGTGATCTTTGGACTTCACTACAAGAGGCCTACTTCAGCTCAGGTTATGAATAAACTCAAGGCAGAGACCAATAGAACTTCAGGAATTAAGGGAAGCGAAGGGAGTGGTGCTGAGGTGACAGATCCGCCATGATCTTATTGAATGATTGAGCTGGAGGGCTGCATGGCTCTTGGTTGCTTTTGTTTCTGTTACATTGCCTACGTTGTGCAGTCAGTGAGATATCATTGGGTTCTGTCTGGTTGGAGTGACATGTCTAGTGGAGGGGTGGGGCTCTGCACTGCTGAAGGTCTGATCCATGGGCAAACTGCATTGCCTTGGGAGCATTACTGAGGGAGCACAGGACTGCACGAGGCACTTTGAGTTATCAATGAAGCGGTACTGAGAGAGGATTGTACTGGGGACACACTGCACTATCTGACAGGCAGCAGAGAGCAGCCTCTGCACTGTCACCGGTACAGTTTTGAAGGACCTGTTACATAGCTCTGAGACAGTACAGGCCGAGTGTAGCCCATTGGGAAATGATGCTGGAGCAGTAATAATGGAGGACAAGGAAATGGCGGATGAACTTAGGAAGTATTTTGTGTCAGTCTTCACTGTGGAAGACACTAGCAGAATGTCATAAATACGAGAGTGTCAAGGGGTAGAGGTGAGCGTCATTGCTATTTCTAAGGAGAAGGAGCTTGGGAAGCTGAGAAGTCTGAAGATAGACAAGTCACCTGGACCAGATGGAATACACCTCAGGGTTCTGAAAGAGGTATTATAGCTGAAGAGATTGGGAAGGCATTAGTAATGGTCTTTCAAGAATCACTAGATTCTGGAATGGTTCCTGAGGATTGGAAAACTGCAAATGTCATTGGACTCTATAAGAAGGCAGAGAGACAGGTGAAAGGAAATTATAGGCCACTAAGGCTGAATTCAGTGACTGGAAAGATGTTGGAGTCCATTATTAAGAATGAGGTTTCTGGATACTTGGCGGCACATGCTTAAAGAGTCCGAAGTCAGCATGGTTTCCTAAAGGGGAAATCTTGCTTTGTTTAACATGTGACATTGTCTACTATGGAGAGGCTGATGCACGGGCAGCCAATTCACAGTCTTTGACAGATCAGTGTCAGGGTCCAGAGGCATGGACAACTGGGGACCCTTCACTGCTAGTCTTCCTCCAGCTTCACTGCCATTGTGATGTGTCATCGCCTTCTATCAGCTCCACCGCTGAGGCCTTGTTTGGATCTCTCTTTGTCTGGAACCTCCTCCTTGACCTTACTGCCATGGGTGGCCCTACCAAGAGCTAAATGCCAGATGGGTAAACTTCAGACAGCATCACTCTCGATATCTCAGGAAGTCAGAAGCCTCTCCACCACAACAAGGTGGTGATTCTCAGAGAAGTCATAACCTTGTGCTTATATATATCAAATGCTGGAGCAGATCAGGCATCATCTGTGGAGAGAAACGGATAGTCAGCAGTTTGGGTTGAGAAACTTCGTCAGGACTAGAAAAGTAGGGGGATTTGGCCAGTATAAAAAGGTTGGGAGGAAGGCAAGAGCTGGCAGGTGATGGGTGGATCTAGTTGAGTGAGTCAGATAATCAGGTGGCCGAGGGGGAGAATGGGGTGCTGTAAGAAGCTGGGAGGGCAAGCACTTTTGCTCTATCCATCATAACTGCTGGTTCTCCTGATGGCCAGCCATTTCAATGCCTTTTCCTATTCTCACACCGATATGTCTGCCCACGGCTTCTTCTGCTGCCAGTTTGAGGCTAGATACAAATTAGGGGAATAACACCTCTAATTCCATCTTGGCAGTATCCAACCTGATGGCTGAACATTGATTTCTCCAATTTTGGGTGAAGCACATCCTTCTGAACCTCCCCCCCCCCACTTGCTTTCCCTTTTCCCACTGGGCCCATTACCCCTTGCTTTTGCTATTCCCTGTCCTCTAAATGTGCCCATCACCACAATTCCTCCCTCTGGCTCCCCTCCTCCTCCCGCTATTCTATGGTCCCCTGGCCTGTCAGATTCCACCTTCTTCAGCCCTTCGTCACCTCCCAGCTTTCTACATCAGTCCCACTTCCTCCTTCCCCCTTCCGCACCTGCATGCCTTTCCCCTCTCACCTGGACCCATTCATTCCCTGCCATCTCTTGCCCCACCCCTTCCCCACTTTTTCATACTGACTTCTCCCCTCTTTTTGTCCAAAGCAGATGACAGGTCTTGGCCCAAACATTGACAGTTCCATTTCCTTCCATTCCGGATCCACTGAGTTCCTCCATCATTTAGTGTGCTCTTCCAGATGTCCAGTACTTGCAGCCTGTGTCTTAAGCTTGTGCTTATGTTCCTATGTGGATTTTTCCTTCATGTCACTTTGCTCTTCTCCAGTCTTGTTAGCATAACCACAAACTTTTGAATTCTACTAGAAGTAAAATCTCACATAATCTCTTTTAATCACATGTATTGATGAATACCATAAACCTAATTATGATGCATTTCTCAGGTTCTCCTTTTTTCTATTCTGTCCATCCTTTGCCTCGACATGGTAGTAATTGAGATGCAGTTCCTTAGTAATCATGTTACGGAACTGACGCTGCAGCTCAGTGACCTTCAACTCAGAGGGAATATGAGGAGGTATTAGATAGGAGCTACAGGGAGGTAACCACCCCTAAGATGCAGGAGGTAGGTCCCTGGGAGACTGTAAGGAGTGAGAGAGAGAATAGACAGACAGTGCAGAGTACCTGGTGGACGTTCCCCTCAATAATAAGTTTTGTATACTGTTGGGGGTCCAGGGGGAAGTTGCTGCAACCAGGGCAGTGTTTCAGATCTCTGGATCATTGGGATCTCTTCTGCAGGAGGTATGAATGGTACAAAATGGACAGGTTCCATCTGAATCCAAGGGGACCAATATCCTTGAAGGCAGGTTTGCTAGAGCTGTTGGGTAGAGTTTAGGCTAATTTGGCGGGGGATGGAAACCAGAGTGATGGGGCTGAAGCTGGGACAGTTGGTCTACAAGTAAATGCAGTGTGTAGTGCGACTGTGAGGAAGGACAAGCAGGTGTCAGGGCAAAATTGCAGTCAGTGCGATGAGTTAAAGTATAACAGAGAGCCAAAATATAAAAAGGTGATGAATACAGTACCGAATGCGTTATATTTGAATGCATGCAGTATTCAAAATAAGGTAGATGAACTTGTAGCGCAGTTAGAGATTGACGGTTACGCCACTGAGTCATGGCTGAAAGAAGATTATAGTTGGAAGCTAAACACCAAGGATACACATTGTGTCAAAAGGACGGGCAGGTAGAAAGAGGGGGTGGGTTTGCTCTATTGGTAAAAAATGAAACCAAATCCTTAGAAAGAGGTGATATAGGATCTGAAGATGTAGAATCCTTATGGACAGAGTTAAGAAACTGCAAGGGTAAAAAGACCCTGATGAGAGTTGTATATAGGCTTCTATGCCAGGATATGGGCTACAAATTACAACGCGAGATAGAAAAGGTATGTGAAAAGGCCAATGTTGTGATAATCAAAGGAATTTCAATATGCAGGTAGATTGGGAAAATCCAGCTGGTGTTGGATCCCGAGAGAGGGAATTTGTAGAATGCTACAAGATACCTTTTTAGAGCAGATTGTGGGACAATGACAATTCTGGAGAATGACAATTCTGGGTTGTGTGTTATGTAATGACACAGAATTGATTAGGAAGCTTAAGGTAAAGGGACCCTTAGGAGGCAGTGATCATGTGATAGAATTCACACTGCAGTTTGAGAAAGAGAAGATAAAATCAGATGTATCAGGATTGCAATGGTGTAAAGGAAGTTATAGAGACATGAGACAAGAGCTGACCAAAGTTGATTGGAAGGGATAACAGCAGAACAGCGATGGCTGGTGCTTCTTGGGGAGATTTGGAAGGTGAAGGATAGCTATACCCCAAAGATGGAGAAGTACTCTAAAGGCAAGATGATGCAAATGTGGCTGACCAGGGAAATAAAAGTCAGCATAACAGCAAAAGAGGGCACATATTACATAGCAACAATTAGTGGGAAGCTTTTAAAAACCAAAAGAAGGCAAGTAAAGAGAGAAAAGCTAATATTGAAAAGGGGACACAAAATGTTTTTATTCAGTTACATAAAGTGTAAAAGAGAGGCGGATGTGCATATTGGACCACTAGAAAATGATGCTGGAGAGGTAGTAATGGGAGACAAGGAACTGGCGGATTTACTTAACAAGCATTTTGTGTTAGTCTTTACTGCGGAAGACAGCAGCAAAATACCAGAAATACAAGTGTCAGGGGGTACAAGTGAGTGTTGTTGCTATTACCAAGGAGACTGTGTTTGGGAACCTGAAAAGTCTGAAGATAGGTAAGTCACCTGGACCAGATAGACTACAACTCAGGATTCTGAAAGAGGTATTGCAGCTGTAGATATTGTGGAAGTATTATTATTGATCTTTCAAGGTAGAGCATTGAGGAGTGTGGTAGAATAAAGAAATCTGGGAACACGTCCATAATTCGTCGAAAGTGGCATCACCTGTAAATAGGGTCATAAAAAAGATTTTGGCATATTGGCCTTCGTAAATTAAAATACTGAATACAGGAGATGGGATGTTATGTTGAAGGCATAAGACATTGGTGAGGCCTAGAGTATGTGTGCAGATTTGGTCATCACCCTACAGGATAGATATAAATAAGGTTGAAAGAGAAAGAGAAAATTTACAAGGATGTTGCTGGGTCTAGAAGACATGAGTTATAAGGAAAGGTTGAATAGGTTAGGACTTTATTCCTTGGAACATAGAAGATTGAGAGGAGATTTGATAGAGGCATATAGGAAGGGTGTAAGCAGGCTTTTTCCACCGAGATTTGGTGGGAATACAACCAGAGGTTGTAGGTTAAGGGTGAAAGCAATGTTTCCTCTAATTTGCAATTATGTGCACAAAAATCTTGTGCTGTGCAATTTCTTGCCCCATGACAACAACATGTGTGCACTGAATAATTTCTTCAATTAAAAACAGAATAACTGAGCCAATTCTAAAATCTGTGGAAAAACCATTGCATACTCCATGTTGCCAGAAACCGGAAAAGGAAATGTGATTGTGTAGGACAGTGAAAGATGCTTAACATACCAACGAGGTAGAGAGTGACAACCTTTTGTGCGCAGTTTAAATCCTTTTGTGCGCTGGTAGTAAAAGACGTGTCCGTGCAGACATACGCACATCTTAGAGGGAACATTGGGTGAAAAGTGAAAAGTTTAAGGGAAAATGAGGGGAAGCTTCTTCACTGAGAAGGTTATGAGAGTGTGGAATGAGGTGCCAGCAGAAGCGGTGTATGTGAGCTCGATTTCAGCATTTTAGCAAACTTTAGATAGGTACCTGTATAGTCGGGGTATGGAGGGCTATCGTGTCAGTGCAGGTCAATGGGAGTAGGCAGCTTAAATGGTTTCAGCATGGACTAAATGGGCCTAAGGGCCTGCTTCATTGCTGTACTTTTCTATGACTCAAAGAATCATTGGATTCTGGAATTGTTCCTGAGGACTGAAAAACTGCAAATGTTACTCCACTCTTTAGAAGGGAGGGAGGCAGAAGAAAGGAAATTATAGGCCAGTTAGCAGTTGGAAAGATGTAGGGGTCTATTTTTAAGGACGAGGTTTCGGGGTACTTGGAGGCACTTAATAAAAATGGGCCAAAGTCAGCATGGTTTCTTCGTGGGGAAATCTTGTTTGACAAATGTTGGTATCCTTTGAGGAAATAATAGGCAGGATAGATTAAGGAGACTTAGTTAATGTTATTTATTTGGATTTTCAAAATGCCTTTGACAAGTTGCTTCACATGAGGCTGCTTAACAAAATAAGAGCCCACAGTATTATGGGAAAGGTACTAGGATGGATAGATTGGCTGACTCTCAGGAGGCAAAGAGTGGTAATAACGGGATTTTTTCTGGTTGGCTGTCGGTGACAAGTGGTATTCTGCAAAGTACAATATTGGAACTGTTCTTTTCACGTTGTTTGTCAATGAAGGAATTGGTATCTTTGTGGCCAAATTTGTGGACGACAGGAAGATAGATGGAAGGGAAGATAGTGCTGAGGAAGCAGGATATCTGCAGAAGGACTTAGACAGACTGGGAGAATGGCAATGAAGTGGCAGGTGGATTATAATGTAGGGAAGTGCATAGTCATGCACTTTGGCAAAGGCGTGGACTATTTTGTAACTGCAGTGAAAATTCAAAAATCAGAGGTGCTGAAGGACTTGGGAGTCCTCGTGCAGGATTCCCTAAAGGTTAACTCAGTGGAAAGAAGGCAAATGCAATGTTAGCATTCATTTCAAGAGGACTAGAATATAAAAGCAAGGATGTAATGCTGAGGCTTTATTGGGCACTGGTCAGACTATGCTTGGAGTACAGTGAGCAGCTTTGAGCCCCTATCTAAGAAAACACGCACCGGCATTGGTGAGGGTCCAGAGGAAGTTGAGGAGAATGAAAGTGTTCACGTATGAAGAGCAATTGCTGGTACTAGGCCTGCACTCACTGGAGTTTAGAAGATTGAGGGGCATTTCATTGAAACCTATTGAATTTTGAAAGGCCTAAATAAAGTGGATGTTTCATATCATGGGTGAGACTAGGACCAGAAGGCCCAGCCTCAGATTAGAGGGGTATCCATTTAGAACAGAGATGAGGGAAAAAAATCTTTAGTAAGGGTGATGAATCTTTGGAATTCATTGCCACAGCCAGCTGTGCAGGCCAAGTCATTGGGTATATTTAAGGCGGAGATTGATAGTTTCTTGATTAATCAGGGCATGAAAGGTTATGGGGAGAAGACAAGGGAATTGAGTTGAGAGGGATAATAAATCAGTCATGAAGGAATGGCAGACTAGGCAGGAAGAATGGCCTTATTCTCTTCCTAATTCTTAAAAGTCTTATGGTCTAATAACATTAGCTCATTAAATCTCAGGCTCTGGAATTCTTTTCTGATGCTGTTCTATCTCCCCTCATCTCCTTCCCTTTTTCCCCTCTTTTTACGAACATGTTTAATTTTTATCACCCCTCTTAATACATTTTATGTGAAATATTTCCTGTTGTTTTTCCATGTCAATGGCAGCATTGAGGTCAGCACAGAGCTTTCCAGTGCCAGAGATCACTGATCAGGGTTTGATTTCTGCCACTGTCCGTAAGAAGTTTGTATGTTCTCCCTGTGACCGCGTGTGTTTCCTCTGGGTGCTCTAGGTGTACAGGTTAGGGTTAGTGAGTTGTGGGTATGTTATGTTGTACCAGAAGCATGGCGACACTTGGGGGCTACCCCCAGCGTAATCTTCACTGGTGCACTTAATTGTATTTGTCAATGTTTCAATGTACATATGACAAATAAAGCTAATAGGATCATGTGTAACAGCAAACTTTTGAATTCTACCAGATGTAAAATCTCACATGATCTCTTTTCATCATATACAGTATATGAAGAATACCACAAACCCAATTATGATGAATTTCTCTGAAAATCCAGTGCGAAAAAGAAGGAAAGAATTCCTTGGCATGAATTCAGATGTAACAAAATCAAATTATCTAGAAAGTGTAGAAAGATGTGTTTTTTATGTGAATACATTGAATCTAAATAATTCTTTGCTCCAAGGCTGAAGAGAGGTTGACTGAATTGTCAACTTCTGGAGTTCCCATTGACAACAAATAAAAGCTTGAATATTTAAGAAACACATTTGCCTTTTTCATTGACATAAAGGTAATAATATCTGAGAGAGACAGGGGTATTTTATGGTGGTAAATCCTTGAATCTATTTGTAGGAGCTTGCAATAGTAATTTAATTTTAGCAAGGTTGGTTATAGGGTTCACTAGGAAATCTTAGGGCTAGATTGGGTGCCACATCAATCTGAATCCTTCTTTCCCCCTTTATCGAGGTGTAGTAGTAGGAGGGCAATCACTTGAGATGAGTATGATGTTGTTTATTACACCCCATTTGGGGAACATCATACTTGACTCAAGTAGCCGTAGATGCTGATCTGGGATCCACATACTCCAGAGGACCTAATCCTGGATTTTAGGGTGGACTCCCTGAATGGAGAATGCCTGTGCGTGACTTTGTTTAAGATGGGGAGGCCAATGCACAGGCAGCCACCACATGGCCCTTGACAGATCGAAGTCACTCCGGTTGCATGGAATGCAAGATGACTTGGGACCCTTCAGGTGTAACCTTATAGGGATGATAGAATCACGAGATGCATCGAAAGGAATAATATGCACGTTGCCTTTTTCCCAGGGAAAGGGAAACTACAAGGAACAAGTCTAAGCCGAGCAGGGAAAGATTTACAAGCAACTTGAAAGGCAGAGAGTGGTGTGTATCTGGAACAAACTGCCAGACATAATTGAGGCTGGTGCAATAATGACGTTATAAAGGCAGTTGGACAGGTAAGTGGAAAGGAAAGGTTTAGAGCAGGATTCCCCAACCTGGGGTCCATGGACCCCTCGGTCAATGGTAAGGGTCAATGGCGTGGGAAAGGTTGGAAACTACTGGTATGGAGGAATATGGGCCTCATACAACCAAGTGGGATTGGTTGAACTGGGCACTTTGGTTGGCAAGGCTGAGCTGGGTCAAAGGGCCTGTCTCTGTGCTGTATTACTCTATGACTCTAGGACTAAACTTTACGCGTGTAGTTGAAAGTTTGAAGCATATTCATTCTCCCTCCAATGCACCCAAAAAATGGCAAATATCCAGTAGAGTTGCTGAAAGCAGCACTTTTTCCACTAACTCTGATAAAACTGATCATTAAATCGGCATTTCACAACCCAGTCAGCAATTGCTGCTGACAAGCTCTTAAGCTTGTAATCTCATTTAACCCCCTCCTGTCAGGAGCAGGAAAACTCTGGCAGCATAATGTAGAGTAAATTAGATCTGACATGGCAACAAGAGAAATGAAAAGCTCTTCATTTTAAAAGTCAAGCCACAGTGGGTAACCCTGACCTTCAGCTGTCTCCTCCAGTCTGTTTCTTTCACTGGGAGACCCTGCAGACATTTAGAGAAGGACAAGGATAAAGGGAATCTTAGGATTCCATAAAGTCAAATTTCCCCAGAGACAAATTATACTGAATATTTAGACAGTTGAAGGGAATTTTGACTGTGCTTTTTTAGAAAGTCCTTATCCAGTAATAAAAGATGAAACCTACAGTGTCCATTTCAAGCTTCTGGGTTCAATACTTCACTGTGTGCATGCAGTGCTCTCGATCTCTGAAGCTGGTAAGCCCTGCTGGTACACAGCAGGGCCACTTCTGTCCTTCTGATTCCTTGCATCTTAAATGAGGTCATCCTAGTTGGTGGCTGAACTCTTCAAAGCCAATCTCTCACGCTGGCATTTACTTGATTGTAACCAGTGGAAGATTTTGGAAAGTATTCTGCCTGTAGCTAAGATACAACTTTGCTCGGTACAAAGAAATCTCCTGGAGACCCGAAGATCCCTATCAATTATCTGCCCTCACTAAGAGTAAAGTTTCAAAGTTTAGCTTTTTTTTAAAGAACACAACAATTTATTTTAGATTAGTGCATACAAAATATGGCCATTGCTAAGAACATCTTAAACAGTTGGGTAAAATACTAACCCAAACATCTCTTACTAATAATCTCAAATGAATGTAGATAATTAACACATCAATCTATTCTTGAGTATTGAAAGGTGACATTAATTGTGCAAATTGTAGGACAAAACAAAAAGTCTAAACAATATTATATTCTGTATCTTTTAGAAATAAAGTAAATAGATTGTAATTTACTAAATAGAACTAACTGAAAAATATTGCAGAATATCACCAAGAATTTTCTATATTTTTTGCAATTTTTGTTAAATAAACATAAATAATTCATTAGGAGAGAGTATCCCCAAATTTCAAAGATCACTTACAGAAATACAATGTCCTACATATACAGTATAAAGTTATGAACAAAATTTTCTGAACAAGATTCTGCAACAAAGTAATTGAAGAGAAGCTGCACTATTGCAGTTCAGGCAGGAAGTGCACTAAACACCAGTAACTGGACTTGGGAGCAGTCTGTCTGTTGGTCTGTCTGCCCCTCTGTCTGTCCATCTCTCTGCCTGCCTCTCTTTCTTTCTGTCTATCTCTCTCACACACATGCACAAATTCCACCGTCCTGCACACTCACATGCATGTACAGTGCATTCACTCAAGCAGTCTCATACAAACCTTCACACAGCCTTGATCTCTCTGTCTCACACACACTCTCTCAAATACAGACATCTCATACATATTTACATTCACTCATTCTCACCCCTACCTAATATTCACACTCACTTGTTAACAAATGAGATGAGTACATTAATTCACTGTAGCTCACGCCTCTCTCTCTCTCTCTCTCTCACACACACACACTCACACATATTCCAAATCCTTTCCACACCCAATCTGGTTTCGATTAGCTCAGCACAACTTTGTGGGTTGAAGGGCCTGTTGCTGTGCTGTACAATTCTATGTTTTATGCTTTTTCCCTTTCACGTACATATACATCAATATACAAATGCACCCTCTTAGGTATACACAGAGGATTTTCACTCACCCGCACAAGCATATGTAAACACTCACATTCTAATTTAAACACACATGCACAAGTACCCTTCCACATGGTTATGCACTCACACAAGATCACTTGTGTACTCAGACTGTCACCCACTCACACGTTTGCATCATTGTGCAGGCACACACACACACACTGCTCACTCATGCATTCACCCACACACTCTCACACCTCAGCTGTACAATCACACTCCCCTCAGCACCCACACAGTCACCAGCTCACTGACCCGTACACTGTGGTTCCTCCAGCAAAGTTTATAGAAGTAAATTTGCAGCAGTCTACCTTACCTGGAAATTGTTACTGGTTTCAGAGTTTCCCGTTGTCTGATCAGGCCAGGTCTCTTGCCAGCAACAGAGCTCACTCAGATTTAGGTCTAACAAGGTAGCTGCCTTTCAATAAGAAGAGAACACAAGACAGCTCTCACTCTTCGGAGTCCAGAGTACTGAAAGCATTTGCTGCCCAAAGCCTTTTGGACATTGCTGTGGTTTATTTAATTTGTCCATATAATGGAAGCAGCTGAGTGAGAGACAGAGTGCACGGTCATATAAAAGGAACAAAGGCAAAAAGTACCCACTATTTTGATTCCCTTTTAAAAATTACTTCCAAAGTGTGATATCTATTGTGAAGAATAATGCTGAACAAAGCACAGTGTCTTGGCAATATTCACCAAGCTTATTCACACTGCCAATTCTGTCTGTACATTCAGAGGTACAATGCACTTACAAAAGATGTATTGGGAGGTCTATAGCTCCCATTGTAGGCTTAGTGTAAACAAAGGGGAGCTGGAAGTTGAATGATGCGTACTCACACAGAAACAGCTTATTTAGTTCAACCATGTTCAATGTGGTGTTGCAGTTTAGATTCACAGAGTGACGTATATTAAATTGCAAAATCAGAGGACAACAGATAGAATCAGGGCAAAGCTTGCGATTTTGTTTCGAAGGCTAAAAGTAAAACGGAGAAATCGAAGTGATTCCATGGTTACAAAACATAGACAGAAAATGGAGGAAATTTTCGGCAAGTCAGGCTTTTTCTCGGGAGACAGAGTTAATGTTCCAGGTGGATGCCCTAATCAGACCACCAGCGTCAACATTCGCCCTGTGATTATTTCTGGTAATTTCAGTTCTTACTTACGATTTTCAGCAACTATGATTTTCTGTTCTTTTGCTTATCTGTTTCAAAAGAGAAGATTATTTATCCAAGTTTTATAAAATACTATCACTCGATTTGATCAAAGCTCTGCAATCTGAAATGTTATCTCTGTTTCTTTCTTCCATTGTGTGCTTTAAACTGCCGAGGGTTCTCAGCATTTTCTGTTTGGAATTTCACCCACCAACTGTGGGTTCCAGTTGCCGTTGGTGATAGAATGAGTGGTGACACTTGCGGACCGCCCTCAGCACACGATCTGGTTGTTGACGCAAACAACGCATTTTATTGCATGTTTCAATGGACACCATACAAATAAACTGAACCCTTGAATTTTTCTTAATGTAAACACAAGAAAGTATAGGATTCCTTAACTCAGGCAAGGTAATTAACTCTGTGAGTAATACTCCTGAAATATCACCCATAAGTGGTCCTATTACAATCAAGAGAAATAAATCACCATGTGAACTAACTGAATCCACCACGCCAGTGCTGTTCATTCTATAAAATCTGAGAGAACCTCACTCAAAGCATTATGTATGACAGTGATTTGAAAAGAGCTGCTAAATTCTACAGGCCACATGGTTAGAACTCAGAAATAAGAAGTGGCAATTACTTTGCTGTGGTTACACTATGGTCTTCCCAATAGTCAGCAGGAATGAGGGAACAGATATGTAAACAAATTGCAGAAAGGCGTAAGGATAGTAAGGAATCAAATACAATGTTAGCTTTCAATTCCCGAGGACTAGAATACAAAAGCAAGGATGTAATGCTGAGGCTTTATAAGGCACTGGTCAGGCCTCCCTTGGAATATTGATGCATCTATGGAAAAGACTACAGTCGACGTTTTGGGCCGAGACCCTTCAGCAGGACTGGAGAAAAAAAGATGAGGAGTCAGAGTTAAAGGGTACAGGGCGAGGAGGGAGAAACACAAGGTGATAGGTGAAACTGGGAGGGGGAGATTGAAGTCAAGCATTGGGAAGTTGATTGGTGAAAGAGATACAGGTCTGGAGAAGAGGGAATCTAACAGGAGAGGGGTAAAGACCATGGAAGAAAGAAAAAGGGGAAGAACACCAGAGGGAGGCAATCGGCAGGCATGGAGATAAGGTGAGAGAGGGAAAAGGGGATGGGAAATAGAGAAGGGGGAAGGCACTACTGGAAGTTTGAGAAATCAATGTTCATGCCATCAGGTTGGAGGCTACCCAGATGGAATATAAGATGTTGTTCCTCCAACCTGAGTGTGGACTCACTGCGTCAGTAGAGGAGGCAATGGATAGTCATGTTGGAATGGGAATAGAAAGTGGAATTAAAATGGGTGGCCACTGGGAGATCCCACTTTCTCTGGCGGATTGAGCAAAGGCGCTCGCCGAAACGATCTCCCAACCTACACCAGGTCTCACCAATATACAAGAGGCCACGCCGGGAGCACTGATTTCAATAGATGACCCCAACAGACTCATAGGTGAAGGGTCACCTCACCTGGATGGACTGTTTGGGGCCCTGAATGGTAGTGAGGGTGGAGGTGTAGGGGCAGGTGTAGAACTTGTTCTGCTTGTAAGGATGAGTGCCAGGAGGGAGATCAGTGGGGAGGGATGAATGGACAAGGGAGTCATGTAGGGAGTGATCCCTGCAGAATGCAGAAAGGTGGGGAGAGGGAAATATGTTCCTGCTGCTGGGATCCTGTTGGAGGTGGCAGAAGTTACAGAGAATTGTGTGCTGGACACGGAGCCTGCTGGGATGGTAGGTGAAGACAAGAGGAACCCTGTCACTGGTGCAATTCGGGAGGATGGGGTGAGGCAGACGTGCACAAAATGGATGACATGCAGTTGAGAACAGCATTGATGGTGGAGGAAAGGAAACCCCTTTTTTGGAAGAAATTGGATACCTCCTTTGTTTTGGAATGAAAAGCCTCATCCGTGGAGACGGAGGAATTGAGAGAAGGAGATGGCATTTTTACAAGTAACAGGGTGGGAAGGAGTACAGTCCAGGTAGCTGTGAGAGTCAGTGCATTTGTAATACACAGTGGGTAAGCTGTCTCCAGAGACAGAGACAGAGAGATCAAGAAAAGGGAAGGTGGTGTCAGAAATAGACCAGGTAAATTTGAGGGCAGGGTGGAAGTTGGAGGCAAAGTTGATGAAGTCGACTAGCTGGGTATGAGTGTAGGAAGCAGCACCAATGCAGTCATCGATGTAACGTAGGGGAAGATGGGGAGTGACAGCAGTATAGGCTTGGAACATAGATTGTTCCATGTAGCAGACAAAAAGGCAGGCAGAGCTGGAATCCATGTGAGTACCCATGACTACATCTCTGTTTGAAGGAAATGGGAGGAGCCAAAGCGGAGATGATAGTGAATAAGAACAAGGTCCGCTAGACGGAGGAGAGTGGTGGTGGAGAGGAACAGGCTGGGTCTGGTGTTCAGAAAGAAACGGAGAGCATTGAGGCCTTCCAGGTGGGGGATAGAGGTGTGCTGTGCATATAAGATGATTGGGGTCAGAGAACTTATAATTATTGAAAAGATCAATAGTATGTGAAGTGTCATGGATGTAGGTAGGAAGGAACTGAACCGGGGGATAAAACTGAACCTCCCTCCCCTTTCTCGATCTCTCTGCCTCTGTCTCTCTCTCTGGAGACAACTTATCCACTGACGTCTATTACAAACACTCTTGACTCTCACAGCTACCTGGACTATACTCTTCCCACCCTGTTACTTGTATAAATGCCATCCCCTTCTCTCAATTCCTCCGTCTCTGCCATATCAGCTCTCAGGATGAGGCTTTTCATTCCAGAATAAAGGAGATATCCTCCTTCTTCAAAGAAAGGGGCTTCCCTTCCTCCACATCAACGCTGCCCTCAACCGTATCTCTTCCATTTTGCGCACGTCTGTCCTCATCCCATCCACCCGCCACCCCACCAGGGATAGGGTTCCTCTTGTCCTCACCTACCACCCCACCAGCCTCCACATCCAGCACATAATTCTCCATAACTTCCACCATCTCCAACAGGATACAACCAACAAGCACATCTTCCCCCCCCCCACCCCTAATTTCTGCGTTCCACAGGGATCGCTCTCTATGCACTCCCTTATCTATTCATCCTTCCCCACTGATCTTCCTCCTGGCATTTATCCTTGCAAGCGGAACAAGTGCTACACCTGCCCCTACACCTCCTCCCTCACCACCATTCAGGACCCCAAACAGTCCTTCCAGGTGAGGCAGCACTTCATCTGTGGGTCAGCTGGGGTCATACACTGCGCCCGGTGCTTTGGGTGTGGCCACATTTATATCGGTAAGATCTGACACCTGATGTAGATTGGGAGACCACTTTGCTGAGCACCTATGCCCCATCCACCAGAAAAAGCAGGATTTCTCAGTGGCCATCCATTTTAATTCCACTTCTACTGTCCTCTTCTGCCATTGTGATGAGGCCATACTCAAGCTGGAGGAGCAACACCTTATATTCCGACTGGGTAGCCTCCAACCTGATGGCATGAACATCGACTCCTTGAACCCAGTAATGCCCCCCCGTTTTCTATTCCCCATCCCCTTTTCCCTCTCTCACTTCATCATCTTGCCTACCCACCGCCTCCTTCTGCTGATCCTCCCCCTTGTCCTATCAGATTCTCCCTTCTCCAGCCCTGTATGCCTTTTACGAATCAACTTCCAAACTCTTTCCTTCACCCCTTGTCCCCTCCCAGTTTCACCTATCACCCGAAGGGTCTTGGCCTGAAATGTCGACTGTAGTTTTTTTGTACAGATGCTGCCTGGCCTGCTGAGTTTCTCCAGCATTTTGTCCGTGTTACTTGGATATCCAGCATCTGCAGGTTTTCTCTTGTTTGTGAATGGAGAGTTGTGAGCAGCTTGGGGCCCCTTATCTAACAAAGGATGTGCTGAAATTGGAGAGGGTCCAGAGAAGGCTCGCAAGAATGACCCCAGGAATGACAGGGTTAATGTCTGAGGAGTGGTTATTAGCTCTGGGCCTGTACTCACTGCAGCCTAGGAAAACTAGAAGGGATCTCATCGAATTCTATTGAATACTGGAAGGCCTAGATAGAATGGATTTGAAGAGAATATTTCCTATAGTGGCTGAGTCTAGGACCAGAGGATACAGCCTCAGAATAGAAGGATGTCTCTTTAGAACAGAGATAAGGAGGAATTTCTTTAGTCAGAGAGAGGCTAATCTGGGGAATTCTTTGCCACAGGCGGCTGTGGAGGCCAAATCATTAGCTATATTTAAAGTGCAGGTTGATAGATGCTTTGAACCGAGATCTTTGCGATCTTCAGGCACAGAGGTTGTAAAAAGTGACAAAACGGACTTTTTAGCATCGTAAACTAGCGGGTTGTTCTTATGTCTCCTGCTCGCTGTGAAAATGGGGGACACCCCCCTCTTCCTTATTAGGGAGAGAGAGAACCTGTGGTATGTCGAATGCCAGATGAAATGCGATAGTCTTTGGGGTAACTACAAGTCTGTGTCTTTGCCATCGCCTAGCTCATGCTTGTTTTCAGAAGCAGTTGTGTTTTTTGCTGAGGGGGAGGAGGATTAATGCATACTGCCGCTTATCCAAGAGAGGGGAGAGCTGGGGGGGAGGACTTCGGGGTTCTCACATTTAACCATTGTCCACTCTTTGGGGCGCTTCTTTGTTTTTGTGGATGTTTGCAAAGAAAAAGCATTTCAGTATGTATATTGTATACATTTCTTAACATTAAATTGGACTTTTGAACTTGTCAAAGTTATGGGGAAAAGGCAGGAGAATGGGGTTGAAAGGAATGATAAGTCAGCCATAATGAAGTGGTGGAGCATACTCGAAGGGCTAAATAAAACCATAAGACCACAAGACATAGGAGCAGAATTAGGCCATCTGGCCCATTGAGTCTGCTCCGCCATTCACTCATGGATGATCCTTTTTATTATCTCCTTCTCAACGCCAGTTCCTGGCCTTCTCCCTGTAATCTTTGATGCCACGTCCAATCAAGAACCTGTCAATCTCTGCCTTAAATACATCCAACGACCTGGCCTCCACAGCTGCACATGACAACAAATTCCACAAATTCACCGCCTTTTGGCTAAAGAAATTTCTCCACATCCCTGTTTTGAAAGGGTGCCCCTCTATCCTGAGGCTGTGCCCTCTTGTCCTAGACTCTCCCACCATGGGAAACATCCTTTCCGCATCTACTCTCTCTAGGCTTTTCTACTTTCGAAAGGTTTCAATGAGATCCCCCCTCGTCCTTCTGAATTCCAGTGAGTACAGACCCGTAGCCATCAAATGTTCCTCATATGATAATCCTTTCATTTCTGGAATCATCCTTGTGATCCTCCTCTGGACCCTCTCCAATGCCAGCGCATCTTTTCTAAGATGAGGAGCCCAAAACTGTTCACAATACTCAAGGTGAGGCCTCACCAGTGCCTTTTAAAGCCTCAGCATCACATCCTTGCTCTTGTATTCTAGACCTCTTGAAATGAATGATAACATGGCATTTGCTTTCCTGACCATTGACTCAACCTGCAAGTTAACATTCAGGGTGTTCTGTACAAGGACTCCCAAGTCCTTTTGCATCTCAGATTCCTGGATTTTCTCTCCATTTAGAAAATAGCCTGCACATTTATTTCTACTACCAGAGTGTATGACCATGCATTTTCCAACATCGTATTTCATTTGCCACTTTCTTGCCCATTCTCCTAATCTGTCTAAGTCCTTCTTCATCCTACTTGCTTCCTCAACACTTCCTGCCCCTCCACCAATCTTCATATCATCTGCAAACGTGGCAACAAAGCCATCTATTCCATCATCTAAATCATTG
Source organism: Hypanus sabinus (assembly GCF_030144855.1). NCBI lineage: Eukaryota > Metazoa > Chordata > Chondrichthyes > Myliobatiformes > Dasyatidae > Hypanus > Hypanus sabinus. Next base: position 147,616,181 of record NC_082710.1, on the reverse strand, counting down.
ATATACAGCATAAAAAGAAGTGGTTCCAACACCGACCCCTGCGGAACACCACAAGTCACTGGCAACCAACCAGAAAATGATCCTTTTATTCCAACTTACTGCCTCCTACCAATCAGACAATGTCTAACCATGTTACTAACTTTCCTGTGATATCATGGGCTCTTAACTTGGTAAGCAGCCTCATGTGTGGCCTTCTGAAAGTCCAAATATACAACATTCTCTGCATCCCCCTATCTGTCCTACTTGTGATCTCCTCAAAGAATTCTAACAGGTTCATCAGGCAGGATTTTCGCTGAAGGAAACCATGCTGACTTTGCACTATCTTATTCTGTGTGACCAAGTACTCCATCATCTCATCCTTAACAATTGACGCTAACACCTTCCCAGCCACTGAGGTCAGGCTAACTGGTCTATAATTTCCTTTCTGCTGCCTTTCTCCTTTCTTAAGGAGTGGAGTGACAATTGCAATTTTCCAGTCCTCCAGCACTATGCCTGATCCAATGATCTTTGAAAGATCATTTCTAATGCCACCACAATCTCTAATGTTACCTCTTTCAGAACCCAGGGTGCAGTTCATCTGGTCCAGGTGACTTACGTACCTTTAGGTCTTTCAGCTTTTTCAGTACCTTCTCTCTTGTAATAGTAACTGCACCCACTTCTCTTCCTTCACACACTAGAACATCAGGCATACCGTTTGTGTTTTTAAAACTTCCTAATCTTCTATCTTCCCACGAATTTTTGCTTTGTAGTATGCCCTTTCTTTTGCTTTTACAATAGCTTTGACTTCCCTTGTCATTAATGGTTGTACTATTTTAACATTTGAGTATTTCTTCACTGTTGGAATACTGTACACATGTCCTGCACATTCCTCATTTTTCCCAGAAATGCACACCATTGCAGCTCCTTCCAATTTACTTTAGCCAATTCTTCTCTGATACCACTGTAATTTCCCTTACTCCACTGACACACTGCTTCATCAGACTTTACTTTCTCCTTATCAAATTTCAAGTTGAACACAATTATATTGTGATCATGGGTTCCTAAGGGTTCTTTTACCTTAAGTTCCCTAATTGCCCTATCAAGTATAGCTGAACCCCTAGTAGGTTCAACAACAAACTGCTCTAAAAAGCTATCTCTTAGGCATTCAACAAACTCACTCTCTTGAGATCCATTACCAGCCTGATTTTCCCAATCAACTTTCATGTTAAAATCACCCATGAATGGCCTAATTCTGTTCCTATGTCTAATAACCTTAATGTGTAAAATGGTGTTATAAAATTTGAGGATTTTAACTGTCCTAGTATTGACAGGGACTTCCTTCATTCAAGAGCTTACAGCGTCTGGGGTGAAATTTGTTAAATGCTTCCAAGAATTTTTTCAAGGCAATATGTAGATAATTCTACCAGAGAAAGAATTAAACTGGACAGTTGTTAAAAAGTTAGCTGAATTCTGTAAGTTTCACGGGAGTACTGTAAGGTTTGTCCTCAAGTTTCTAACCTGGAGGAGGCTGATTTTGATAGGTCAAGAAAACGCTGGTGAATGGAGATTGGGAGCAGATGCCTGCAGGTAAACCAACACCTGACAAAAGAAATCTAGCAAGATTTCAGGGACAGCATGTTCCAGGAAGGGTGAAAGGCAATGATAACAATCATAATTTATGGAGCTCAACATTCTTGCTTCTTTATTTCTGTTTCTGGTCAGGGTGATTCGAGGTGTTTGCTAAGCACCAGTTAGAACTCTCTAGTCCTTCCTTAAATAAAACTCTGGAATATTTCATGTTGGCTGAGGGCATTGGGCACCTCTGGTACTGCAGTGTTTCTTCAGTAACACAAGGGGATGATCCTATTTCTGAAGAGGGATCTTCTGGGTGGGTCAACATTGACTACTGTCCCCTGAGCCATGGTGGCCACTCCGATGTTCAACTGGTGAAAACTGATTTCCCCCAGAATCTGGAAAACCTCTGAATATATTACTTATATTCCTCTCTGTTGATGATCTCTCTTCCTTCTGCACAGCAACAACAGTTATGGAGCTCAATCATAACTTTAAATGAACCTATTCAAAGGTTTTGAATTCCATTATACCTCAGAAAGGGAGGGCATTGTGAAGGGATCATCTGCTGAGTAAGTGTGGTTGCTCTAAAAACCTCAGAGCCCAACACTCTTGGGTGCCCTACAGAAGCCTGAAGGAGTCATTACAAGTCTGCTCTTTGCTGATGGACTTTCAGTGTCTCCTGTCCCAGAGTCAATGGCCTACCTGAGGGAACAGGCATGGCCACAACAGAGCATCTAGTAATAGAATGTACTACAGCCTCACCGCGAAATGCTGGAAAAGGCCTTTACTTTTAGCTGTGGAATTGGCAAAGTGGTTTATCGAGCAACCTGCAATTACTTTTGAAACCAGCAGGACAGATCTCCCACTGTCTTCACGAACCTCTTTAAAAAGCATAAAGGGAATAGGTTCTACTGAGAATTCCAAAGCAGGTGTAGTTCACAATCACTGGTTCCAGTTTATGTTAGTACCCAAAAGAAATAGGTGTCACTTGAGTAAAGGTATCAGTTGGTATGTACCTGATACCAGAAGTAACAACAGTGCATGGAGTTCTCAGACTAATGTCAGATCTGGCATGATTTTGTGTTTTTGAAAATGATCAACTTGGCTATATTAAAAGTAATGGTTATTTGCAGTAAAGCATGGAGCTGGTCATTAACACTTGCAGATGTAGGAGTCAGCAGCGTCTTCTGAAATCCTAACTCCTTGGAGAGTGCAGCCATTGTAACTTGCCATGTCATGCATACGCCATCTCCCCATCTATTTATCTGTCCATATGAGAGAGAGAGACTCTTACTCAGTAGGTTAATGGAAACTTCATTACACTTTCCTTCACTGCTGAGGGTACAGGTTTGAAAGACTCTATTGATCCCACAGGATCATGGATTCCAGGGTAGGAATGGATTCCCATACTTAAGTGTCTGTAGAAGGAGATCATGATTTTAGAGCTGTTGTCTGGTGGGAATTGTGGTCTTTTATCCTAGTTCTGATACTTTATGCCAACAATTAGTTAGTTTGGCAGGGCTTTCATAGGGCAAAGGTTTGGTGTTCAACCCCATGCTGGTAAAAAGGATGATCTCACAGATGGACTTGCTACCCTTTGGTTGCATTAGCAGTGCGATTGAGAATTAGTTAATCTCGGGTGGAATTCAAAGTCTCAGTGGAAATACTTGGAGCAGTACAACTTTCCCTGAGTTCCTAGCTAATGATTATCTACCAACTAACGTAACAAAATGAGACAGATGCCCAGAAACTCTAGTGCACAAAATTATCACTTTTGTGATCTGCCAGTGATGGTTATGGTATTGACCCTCCAGTACAAATTTCAACAGTGTTACTGGAAGTTACTGGGACTGAGGCACATTTCAAGTTATCAGGAAAGTAAGGCTTAGTGGGTAGAAGTTGGCTACTTTCAAGGTGACAACTGGCCAGAGGGACTGAGTGTAAGGAAAACTTGGGGCTCTAGGAGATGGGAATTGAGATGGGTTGAGGAGAGTAAACATCTCTTGTGCAGGGACTGGGGCAGGGAGTGTAAATCGTGTCTGTGGCTAGGGATCTGAGCCTGAAGTAGTTGAACAGAACATTGGTTAGGGGGTTGGAGGATTGTTGGTTCATGGTCATGGAGATATCAGGCTTCAGGGTATCTGAGGGTCAGAATATTCATGCCATCAGGCTATTAGAGTGCAGTGACCTTGAGGCCTCATGGATCAGAAGATTGGGGATATGACATCCAGTGCTGTGCTAGAGGTGGGGAATATAGTGACAGAGAATCAGGGGTAAATATGTTACTTATCAAAATGATGTCCCAATCCAATGCTGCGTCATTAAAACATAATTGACCCAAATAATCTGATTTCTCCATCAATTCTCCACACAGAATCAGGAAGAACAACAATCTTACAACAAACTGTGGAAGTCAGGCATGAAAGGTTAAATTGTCCAAGAAATAGCAGTCACATGTCTTGTCTGAAGAGACACAATATGAACCAGCAGTGATTTCACTCAGGCCAAAGTCAATTTCAAACGTATAATGCAGAAAAAGAAATGATGTAATCTATTTGCTAAGCCAGACTGTCATATGTTACTGATATTTGGGATCAATGTATGGACAAATTAGCTGTCACTTTCTCACTTTAAACCAGTGATTTCATTTCATTTACTGAGACAGCATCCTCGGACTGTGAAAACTGCCTGTAGAAATGTACAGTACATTTGTCAATCTTGCCTGAAAGGGAAGTTGAGAGCCGCATTAACATAAATGTTAAAGAATGAGTATACAAGATAGTTGTAGTTATTGGTTGAATGTTGATAACTTTAATTTATGGTTAAAAAAATCAAATTGTGTGTAAAGGTTAACAAGGCATGAGATAAATGGGCATCAGAGCAGTGGTCAAACAAAATATTCTGGGCTTTGTTACGCATTTTACACAATTATGGATCTTGCCTATCTGCTTCAGCCATGGGCTGAAGCTCTGTCTCAATGGCAGACAAGAATCACTGGGTGTCAGGTGCTCTCTGTGTTGCCGTACATAGAGGAGATTGGCCTCTGGTCACATAGGTCATAGAATCAAGGTGGGGAGTGTACAATGGGCTGCAATGCAGAACTCTCCAGGGATTTGGGAAAAAACTTTTACTAATCATTGCTCTCACCTTAATGGCTGCTTTTGTGTGTGGCTACATCAAGCAGTGAATAGAGCAGAACTGTGCAAACCCACTTTCTTTCTTGCTATCTTCTTCCTGTCCTTGGTAATGAAAAGGCCTAGTCTTATTGTTGTGCAGTGCTCCAATCAGTTGGACTTCGCTGCATTGTCCTTCAGACAAACACATTTTACCGTTGTTCCATCGGGCCGCAGTCGGCACAGAATGCCCTGTAGGCATCGTGAAAGAAAGACGTGATGGTAGCTTCCCGAGAATACTGTGCATCATTGTCAGAACTCACCAGCAAGAGCTCACTTGGCTGGCTGTGAGAAGGCCTCTCCCCATCAGATCCTTCCTGCATGGCTGGAGTCTCATTGTCAATGCACACTACCCTTGAGTCAAACACATGAGGATGTGAATCATATATTTGCAGAAAAGTTCTGGAGAATGATGTAAGGGTCCTTGTTCAGGATTATCCTCGAGCAGCTGCGTAACAGATGACCCTCTGCTCTCCCAGAGTCATACAACCTTCCATCAAGAGCTGATGAAAGATTGATAGCCCAATGAAAGGCATGCTTTGGTCTGCTCACAACTTATTGTCCTCCCGGTACAATGAGATGTCTACATGTGAATGGTGCTGACTGGCACACTCCACGCTCAGGGATGCACTGAAGCCCGGTACAGCCAACGCAAAGGCTTGCAACAGAAAACTGCATTCAATAGTCCTTCAGCCACCGACCTTCGTTACAATCCCACAAGCATTCCAAAGCACATTGTTGAACTAAGTCTTTGATTTGGTAATATTAATCAGGAGATTCCTCAGGGTCAAGAATGAGGGATAAAATCTGGTGCTTAAGGCCATTTTACTAAGTGCTGCAAGAACAAAGACCAAACAAAGGAGACACAGAAAAAAGTTGTAGTCATCGCAATCTCAGACTGGAGATAAACAGGACATAGCAAAGCGGTTAGCATAATGCTATTACAGCTCAGGGTGTTACAGAGTTCAGAGTTCAAATTCTGCGCTATTCTGTAAGGAGTCTGTACATTCGCCCTGTGGAATGCATGGGTTTGCCCAGAATGCTCCAGTTTCCCCTCAAGGTCCAAAGACCTACAGGGTAGGTTAATTGGTCTTTGTAAATTGTCCTGTGACTAGGTTAGGGGTTGATGTGACAGCATGACTCAAAGGTCCGGAAGTGCCTATTCCACACTGTATCGCTAAACAACTGATAAACTATTCCAGTGATAACAATTAGCTGATTAAATAACTAGATGCACGTGGTGTGACACCTGCTGCAGAAGAACTGAGAAGCCTCTAGAAAATACAGAATCAGCTATACTACAATTACAGGAAAATTTACTGAACAATTACGTGTATACAGGTGGTTATATAAAAGTTACAAGCAAGTACAGGAGAGTTAAATCGTAAGGAAAGTACTAGGAACTATCAAATCCATACCCTACCCAACAGGTGACTTGAGCAGCATTGATGTTTCACGTATAGAAATGTATTAACTTCAAAAGGACAAGTACGGAGAGCTGACAACAATGAATGTAAAGAAATCACTGTATTGCTTTGTGTTTCTTGTATGTAATGTTTCAAGAATAAAATTCATTCTTTAAAAAATTATGTTCAAAGTGACGAGAATGACTAAGCAGTACTGGTTGAATTGAACCAGTTTAATGGATGTAATAACATCAAGGGCGTGAAATTTGGGTTTACCCTCATCTACTGGATGGGACAGTGGAATTGTCTGAATAAATAATAAGGGCCTCGAGAGAAACAAGAATGGTAGTTAGAGTGGACTTTAATTACTATAATGTGAAATAGAATGAGGAAGAGTCATCTTAGAACATAGAACACAGAATAGTACAGCACAGTACATGAACTCTGGGATCCTCCTGTCTGCCATGAACTCTGGGATCCTGAGGAATCATCCTGCCCTGCCTGAACAACGGGGATCCTCCTCCTGCCTCATCTGAACTCTGGGATCCTCCTGCCTTGCCTGACCTCTGGGCTCCAGCCCTGCTTGCATTACCCCTTGCATGTCATGGCATCCCCATCCTGTCCTACCCCTAGTACTTCAGTGTCTGTGTCCTGCATTTGGGTCCAATTCTGCCCCTGTTCTTGACAGAATGACCCCACCAGGCATGGACCCAGCAATGCAGGCACTGGAGTCTAGTTCCTGTGACCCTGGGCATTCTCTCCAGCCTATACATTTTACCCCTCCCCACCCACCTGTAATGTCCCTGGCCTGGCAGACCCTTCTTGGTTGCCAGGAGGCTCCCTTGGTGGGGGGGTACTGTTGGGGTCTGGTCTGGAGCCCGCCTTCCGGGTCTTGCTCTGGTCTGTGGACTCCGGACTCTGGGCCTTGCAGCCAGCCCTCCTGTCACAGGGAGCTATTGGATCATCTTGGCTTAAGGAGGTACACCTGTTGCCTATGAGGGGGCAGGTGTTTATAAGGGGCTCTGAACCTGGACTGCCGGCTCTGAATCCTGTCTGTACCTGTTTCGCCCGCTCCAGATCCGGTTCTACCCTGTTTGCTGCCCTGCTCTGTATCCTGTTCTGCTCTGGTTGCTTGCTGGCCTGCTCTGTATATGCTCTATCCGGTTGGTCTTGTTCCCCTGCTTCTCTCCTGTGTGCTGGTCCTGCTGTTCTGCCTTATTTGCCTTGCCCGCGCTGTCGGTTGCCTTTACCAATGTATCCGGTGTATCACGGTAGTCCTGCCGCTCACTCTGGACCCAGCTTCCTTCTGATCCCTTGCCTCTGTCGGGGAGGTCCGGCTGGACTGCCACTGCCCGGCGGAGGTTCTGCCCTTTCCACCTATTGCTCCCTAAGTGTTGTGCCCTGCACCTGCCCAGGTATCCGTGCCTTGCCCAGGCCTGTGTTTTCTGCCTGGGTGGTGGCCCTGCCCGGGATCCATGAGGCCCACCATGAGGGATCCGCCTGTCCGCCACAAACTCTGGGGTCCACCTGTCCCACCTGACCTCCAGGATCCAGCCCAGCCTGCCTTACCCCTTGCATGTCATGGCATCCCCATCCTATCCTACCCCTAGTACTTCAGTGTCTGCATCCTGCACTTGGGTCCAATTCTGCCCCTGTTCTTGACAGTATTATAGAGCTGCATCATTACCTCATAACTCTTCAGCTCTATCCCCTGACTTATACCCCATAAGCTTTTTTAACTACCATATCTACCTCTGAGGCAACTTTCAGGGTTCTGTGGACATGTACCCCAGATCCCTCTGCTCCTCCACACTCCTGAGTTTCCTGCCATTTACCTTGTACTCTGCTTTGGAGTTTGTTCTTCCAAAGTGTACCACCTCACATTTCTCCAGGTTGAATGCCATCTGCCACTTCTCAGCCCACTTCTGCATCCTATCAATGTCTCTCTGCAATCTTTGACAATCAAGTCAAGTCACTTCTATTGTCATTTCAACCATAACTGCTGGTACAGTACATAGTAAAAATGAGACAACATTTTTCAGGACCATGGTGTTACATGACACAGTACAAAAGCTAGACTGAACTACGTTATTAAAAAAAAACACAGAAAAAAATAAAATGCACAACTACACTGGACTGTATAAAGTGCACAAAACAGTGCAGGCATTACAATAAATAATAAACAGGACAATAGGGCAGTAAAGTGTCCTCTACAAACTATCCACAACACCACCAACCTTTGTGGTGTCTGCAAACTTGCCAACCCACCCTTCTACCCCCACATCCAGGTCATTAATAAAAATCACGAAAAGTATATGTCCCAGAACCGATCCTTGTGGGACACCACTAGTCACAACCCTCCAATCTGAATGTACTCCCTCCGCCACAACCCTCTGCCTTCTGCAGGCAAGCCAATTCTGAATCCACGTGACCAAACTTCCCTGGATCCATCGCCTTCCGACCTTCTGAATAAGCCTACCATGTGGAACCTTGTCAAATGCCTTACTAAAATCTATGTAGATCACATCCACTGCACTACCCTCATCTATATGCCTGGTCACCTCCTCAGAGAACTCTATCAGGCTTGTTAGACATGATCTGCCCTTCACAAAGCCATGCTAATTGTCCCTGATCAGTCCATGATTCTCTAAATGCCCACAGATCCTATCTCTAAGAATCTTTTCCAATTGCTTTCCCACCACAAATGTAAGGCTCACTGGTCTATAATTACCCAGACTATCCCTACGAGCTTTTTTGAACAAGGAGACAACATTCACCTCCCTCCAATCCTCCGGTACCATTCCTGTGGACAACGAGGACATAAAGATCCTAGGCAGAGGCTCAGCAATCTCTTCCCTCACCTCATGGAGCAGTCTAATGTATTTCAACAACTCCAACACCTCCTCTCCCTTAATATCAACATGCTCCAGAACATCAACCTCACTCATATTGTCCTCACCGTCATCAAGTTCCCTCTCATTAGTGAATACCGAAGAGAAGTATTCATTAAGGACCTCACTCACTTCCACAGCCTCCAGGCACATCTTCCCACTTTTATCTCTAATCGATCCTACCTTCACTCCTGTCCTCCTTTTGTCCTTCACATAATTGAAGAATACCTTGGGGTATTACTTTACCCTACTCACCAAGGCCTTCTCATGTCCTCTTCTTGCTCTTCTCAGCCCCTTCTTAAGCTCCTTTCTTGCTATCCTATATTCCTCAATAGACTCATCTGATCCTTGCTTCCTAAACCTCACGTATGCTGCCTTCTTCCACCTGACTAGATTTTCCACCTCACTTGTCACCCATGGTTCCTTCACCCTACCATTTTTTATCTTCCTCACTGGGACAAATTTATCCCTAACATCCTGCAAGAGATCCCTAAACATCGACCACATGTCTATAGTACATTTCCCTGCAAAAACATCATCCCAGTTCACACCCGCAAGTTCTAGCCTTATAGCCTCATAATTTGCCCTTCCCCAATTAAAAATTTTCTTGTCCTCTCTGATTCTATCCTTTTCCATGATAATGCTAAAGGTCAGGGAGCGGTGATCACTGTCCCCCAGATGCTCACCCACTGACAGATCTGTGACCTGACCCGGTTCGTTACTTAATACTAGCTCTAGTATGGCATTCCCCCTAGTCGGCCTGTCAACATACTGTGACAGGAATCTGTCCTGGACACACATAACAAACTCTACCCCATCTAAACCATTGGATCTAATCAGGTGCCAATCAATATTAGGGAAGTTGAAGTCACCCATGATAACAACCCTGTTATTTTTGCACCTTTCCAAAATCTGCCTCCCAATCTGCTCCTCGGTATCTCTGCTGCTACCAGGGGGCCTATAGAATACTCCCAATAGAGTAACTGCTCCCTTCCTGTTCCTGACTTCCACCCATACTGACTCAAAAGAGGATCCTGCTACATTACCCACACTTTCTGTAGCTGTAATAGTATCCCTGACCATTAATGCCACCCCTCCTCCCCTTCCCCCACTCTCTATCCCCTTTAAAGCACTGAAATCCAGGAATATGGAGAATCCATTCCTGCCCTGGTACCAGCCAAGTCTCTGTAATGGCCACTACATCATAATCCCATGTATGTATCCAAGCTCTCAGTTAATCACCTTTGTTCCTGATGCTTCTTGCATTGAAGCACACACACTTTAGCCCTTCTACCTTACTACCTTTACACCCTGTATTCTGTTTCTCTTTCCTCAAAGCCTCTCTGTATGTTAGATCTGGCTTTACTCCATTCACTATACTTGCAGTTCTTGCATGACCTTTATCTTCCTCCACCTCACTATCTGCTCTAACACTCTGGTTCCCTTCCCCTGCAAATCTAGTTTAAACCCCCCGGAGCAGCACTAACAAATCTTCTCACAAGGATGTTAGTCCCCCTCCAGTTCAGGTGCAACCCGTCCTGTCGGAACACATCCCACCTTCCCTGGAACAAGGCCCAATTTTCCAGAAACATGAAGCCCTCCCTACTGCACCAACTCCTTAGCCACGTATTTAGCTACATTATCTTCCTATTTCTAGCTTCACTAGCACATGGCATGGGTAGCAATCCTGAGATTGCAACCCTGGAGGTCCTGACCTTCAACTTTGCACCTAACTCCCTAAGCTCTCTTTGCAGGACTTCCTCCTTCTTCCTGCCGCGTCATTGGTCCCTAAATGGACCACGACATCCAGCTGCTCACCCTCCGTCCTGAGAATACTGAGAACTCGATCCGAGATATCATGGACCCTGGCACCAGGGAGGCAACAGACCATCTGGGATTCTCGATCTCTTCCACAGAACCTCTTAACTGTCCCCCTAACTATCGAATCCCCTATCACTACTGCTCTCCTCTTTTCTCTCCTTCCCTTCTGAGCTAAGGGTCCAGTCTCGGTGCCAGAGATGCGACCACAGCAACTTGTCCCTGGTAGGTCATCCCCCCAACAGTATCCAAAAAGGTATACTTATTGTTGATGGGAACAGCCACAGGCGTGCTCTGCTCATTCTGTCTATTTCCCTTCCCTCTCCTGACAGTCACCCAACTACCTGTCTCCTGACTCCTAGGGGTGACCATCTCCCTGAAACTCCTGTCTATTTCTGCCTCTGCCTCACGAATGATCTGAAGTTCATCCAGCTCCAGTTCCCTAACTCGGTTTGTCAGGAGCTGCAGCTTAATGCACCTTTTATAGGTATAGTCATCAGGGACAATTGTGCTCACCCTGACCTCCCACATACTGCAATCGGAGCACTTGACTGCCCTAACTGCTGCCTCCATTACCTACTTCTAAGTTAATTAGATTAATTAAAGGAGCTTACCCGGCCATACCTCACTGGAAGCAAGCTCGTCCTCAGCCACTGCTCGTTGAAGCCTCTCGAGCCAAAGCCTTCCTACTCTGTCTCCCTCTACTCCATCGCCAGCTCCTACAATGCCCAATCTTCACAAGGTTGGATCCTGAGTGTTGTGTCGACTTGTCAATACATTTGAAATTCAGCATAAAGCTTCGACATGAAGGAACCAAGAAAGCTGAAGTTGGGAGGACTGTACTCCACTGCGGACCATAAGAAAGCATGGAGACAGATGCTGGGACGTAGAAGGCTGATCTTCAACTATGAAAATCTTGGTAATAAAAAGAGAGGGCTGAGAAGAAAAATGGAGGAGAGAGTTTACTGGTGTCTCAGGGCATAGATGTGTGTCTTTATCTGTGCAGTATGGGTAGGTTGCCCAATTTCATCTGTCTACACCTGGCCAGCTATCTCCCTGCCACATTAATTCCCTGGGCCACAAGACCAATAACCAACCCATTCTCTCCTTCTCTCTTTCCAGGTACTTTATCTGTCTTATATGTGAATCTTCTTACTGTCCCAGCTAAAGAGTTATTGGCTCCTTTCCCCACATGCACCTTGTTTTAAAAGCACCTACTTTCCTCGCTTCCTGACTCCAGTGGCTTCAGCGATGAGATTGGGTCTGATCTGTCGGCAATAGGGGAGTGGGATCAAGACCTACATGAAGAGCTTATCCTCACTTCCACCAGTCTCATGGTTCTACCTATAGACAGGAACATTCCTGCAGCCAACAATATTGTTGCAGTCAATATAAACCTACTCCACAATTAATCCAATCCAACACATCTCGTAGCTCTCCATCTTTCTTATATCCATGTGCCTACCTTTGAATATCTTAAATGTCCCAATTGTATCAGCCTCTATCAGCACTCCTGGCAGTGTGTTCCAGATACCTATCACTCTGTAAAAAATCTACCTCTGATATCTGCTCTAAACTTCCCTCACCTCACTTTAAACTTATTTTCTCTGATATTGCTAATTGTCACCCTGGGGCGGGGTGGGGGGGGGTGGGACAGCTGGCTGTCCGCTCTATCTGTGCCTCTCATAATCTTATACATCTCCAGAAGTCTCTGCTCAATCTCAGTCACTCCAAGAAATCCTAGATCTCTAAGCACTTCCCATCATTGAGCACATCTTCATGGAGCACTGCCATCCGTCTAGGCCATGTTCTCTTCTCACTACTACCATTGGGTAAGAGCCTGAGATACCACACCACCAGGTTCAGGAACAGTTATTACCCTACAGGCTCCTGAACCAGTGTGGATAACTTCACTCACCTCAACTCTGAACTGATGACTCAACTTATAGACTCACTTTCAATGACTCTTTAAAACTTGTGTTCTCAGCATTATTTATTTTACATTATTTGCACAAGTTGTCTTCTTTTGCGCATTGTTTGTTTCTCAGTCTTTGTTTATGTAAAGTTTTTCTTCATAAATTCTGTTGTATTTCTTTATTTTCCTGGGAATATCTTGAAGAAAATGCCAGATTATGGTGACATATAAACACTTTAATAATAAATTTACTTTGATTTTAACCTTTCCTCATAAAACATGATCTGTAGCCCAGCAACATAGAACATGTCTTATGCTCAGTGGGAGAAGATACTACAGTTTTACAACACAACATATATGTGTGTTGAAAGCTGGTGAGTGAGTGCAGTGAAGGTGGGCTGGGGAGGGATGATGGGTGTTTTAAGGTGATCTATATAATCCACAGGTGAATGTAAATAGGCAGATTTTGGAGAATAGATCTTAATCACCAATGCCAACACGATCTTATTGAAACAATGCCTTCCACAGCTGAAAGTCATTAGAAACTACAGACCAGAAAGATTAGAGGAAGTCAAATATTTTAGACAGGTTCAAGGCTGAAAAACACACACACACACAAAAGAAGAAAGAATAATCTGAGAAATAAATACAAGAGATTCTGTGGATGCTGGATATCTAGAGTAATACATACAAGATGTTAGAGGAACTCAGCAGATCAGACATAATTTATGGAAAGGGATAAAGAGTCACATTTCCTGTCGAGAGCCTTTGTCAGGACTTCATCAGACCTAATAAATGGAGTAACAGGTGGGATATCACAGTGAAAGATGAGGATGCAGAGTAAAAGAAATCTGAAGTGTTTCTGACAACATTACTCACTTAAAAACTGCTCATGGGTTTCACATAGCAGTAGCAGTGATGTGTTATTTGTATTCCTAGTAAAGATAGGGAAAGGCAATGTCGTGGTTAATAAAAGCTGCAAGACATGAATATTCATGAGATGGAAGGGATCCAGAAATGCTTAAGATACAAAAGGAGAGGTGCATATTTTTTTAAACAGTTCTTCAAATCTTAAGGTTGTACCAAAAATTGGAACATGGCTAAATGCCATAAAGTTATTATGTTGACTATTACAAACCATTCATTACTAATAAATGAGAATTCTGCAGCTAATTAAATGGATTCTCTCCACCACAGCTATCCTTGGTTACACATTGCACATCTGAGGACAGAGAAAAAAAACAATATTTGTATTTTTCTCTGTTAAGGGTGTTGTTTCCACGTTATTGTCCATCCTCAAATGCCCTCCAGCATGTGCGAATGCACCTTCCTGAACAACTGCAAAAATTCTGCTATAGAGTATATAGATGGAACATACATACAGTGCCTTGAAAATGTATTCAGCGCCACAACTATTTTCACATTGTACTGTCTCATTTTCTAAATTTAAAATACATTGAAATAGCATTTTTAACCAACCTACAAAACATTGTTCATCACGTCAGATCGAAAGAAAAATTCTAAAACCTGTCAACAGTTCACTATAAATTAAAAACTAAACTGTGAGGCTGAAAAAATATTCATCTCTTTTGTAATTATTACGCTAACTTTCCTCAGGAGCAAAATACAGTACTACGTTACCAACTCACCCAATTTGTTGATGTAGAAAATTAGAATATCACCTGAATATGTAGCCCTTCTCTCTATAAGGTCTAACGGTATGGTAGATTATCAACAGACTAAACCAAAATGAAGAGAAATGAGCATTCAAGATAAGTCAGGGAAATAATGATGGAGAAGCACAAATCTGGGGAAGGTGACAAGACCATCTCAAAGACATTGAGCATACCATGGAGCTCAATGCAGTTCATCAGGAAAGAGTGAAAAAAATGAAACCACACCCACACAGCCTATGTCAGACCGCACCTCTAAACTTAGTCACCAGAGTAGAATGGCACTTGTAAGAGGGGCCACTATGACAGCAACAGTCACTCTGAGTGAGCTACAGAAGTCAGTGGCTGCAACTAGAGAAGAAGTTCATGGCTCCATAATCTCTAAGGCCTCGCACAAAAAAGGTATTTATGATGGAATGGCAAAGAAGAACCCTGGCTTTAAAAAAAAGTATCACTTAGGAGATACTGTAAAGATGAGGAAAAAGGTCTTGAGGTTGGATGAGACTATAGTGGAACTCAATACTGAGCGATATGTGTGCCGTTAATCTAATACAGCATATCAGCCGGGTAACACCATGACTACTGTAAGGAATCCTGGGGGGTAGCATCATGCTATGGGGATGCTTTTTAGCAGCAGTGACTGGAAATCTGATCAGGATTGATAGGAAGATGAATGCTGCTAAATACAGAGAGATTTTGGATAAACACCTGCTAGCCTTTGCTGGAAAGCTTAAACCAGAGAGGAAGTTCATCCTTCAGCAGGACAGTGACCCAAAGCACACTGCCAGAGCAACCACAGAGTTGCTTCAAATGAAGAAAATTGATGTCACTGAGCGGCCAGGTCAGAGTCCTGGCCTTAACCCGATCGAACATCTCTGGCAAGACTCAGGCTTGCTGTCTAACTAACTACCACTCCTCAACTAAACTGGTACGGTCTGAGCAATTTTGCAAGGAAGAATGAGTAAATCTTACTCCATCACATTATGCAAAGCTAATAGAGAGTTAACCAAAAAGATTATTGGCAGCAATAGGTGCGAGAGGTGGTTCAACTAAGCACTGAGCAAAGGAGGATGAATACTTGTGAACTGAATCATGAATTCTTAGATTTTCATGATTTACAATTTTCCTGTGGGGGTGGGCTCTACAGTGGGAAAAAAGAACTTGTGTGATTCTCAAATAATAATTCTCAGTTAAATTGATCAAAATCCCTGGTTGTAATACACATTTGTGTGAACAAAGGTTTGGGGCCTGAATGTTTTTACAAGGCACTGTAGTTACAGACAAGGCTTAGTGGCTCCAATCTATGGACTCTGTCTATATTTCTTGATGCTCCGGTAGAGCAAACAGCATAATCAAAGCCCCTGCCTACTCTGGATATTCTCTCTTCTCCCTTCTTCCTTTGGGGAAAAGATACTGAAATCATGAAAGCATGTAGTGCCGGCCTCAAAGACTGTTTCTACCCTCTTGTCCCAAGGACTATTAAATGGTTCCCTAATGCAATCAGTAGGACCCTTGAACTCACTATATACCTCCTTACAATCTTGCATTTTATCGTTACCTGCACTGCACTTTCTCTGTAGCTGTTACACTTTATTCTGCACTGTTATTGTTTTGATTTGTTCTGCCTCAATGCACCATGTAACAATTTGATCCATATGAATAGTATGTAAGATGAGATTTTCACTGTACCTTGATACATGTGACAATAATAAATCAAGTTCTAGTTAATGTAACCACAGTGTATACCAGTGTTAGTTTGGTCAAAGAAGCAGTTGTATTGTTTCACTTTGAAAGATGAGGAGTGCGGTAGAGGAACCTTGGATGTTAGGAGATCAGATATTCATCGCAATATACTTTGTCTCTGACACAGCCTTGTAACCAAGGTATTGTTGTGATTGGTCAATTTAAGTTTCAGCTGTGGGTTTTCTTAGTTTGGTTTTGATGGTGTCATGAACAGTAATACTATTGAATGTCTACACCTTTGAATGTCAGTGTTATGAAAATCTAACCTCACCTCTTCAAATTTACTTTGAACTTTGAAAATTCAAAGTTAAAAGTAAATTTATTATCAAAGTATTTATGCTATACTACCTTGAAATGCATTTTCTTGCGGGCATTTACAGGAAAATGCAGAAATACAATAACTTTTGAAAAAGAAAACCTAACAAAGAATGACAAACATCCAATGTGAAAAGAGGACAATTGTTAAAATAATAAGTAAAAAAAATTAAGTAAATAATACTGAGTTGTAGAGTCCTTGAAAGTGAGTCTACAGGTTTGTGGAGTTAGTCCAGCATTGAGGTGAGGTTAGATTTTCTCTTCTGGAGAAGGCATCACGGCTTGCATCTGGCATGAATTATATTATAGCAGCACACAAAAAGCTGAATGAAGGTCACTTATGAAATAGCTAAAGTTGATTAGATCCAAGTCACAGTGCTGAGATACTCCAGCTTAGTGATATCCTGTGGGTGGGATAATTGACTTTCAGTATCTACAACTACCTTCCTTTATGAGAAGTTTGACTCAAGCCAGCGACAAGTTTTGCAGAGTTCCTTGATGTCACACTAAGTTGAAAGCTTCCTTTATAATAAGGCCAATGACTCTCACCTCAATTCAGTTAGTTACAGTAGTCCTTTTCCCCAGATTTGTGCTAAGGCTGTGATGAAGTCTGGAGTTAAGTGGTCCTGGTAGAACTCTACAAATCTATTCCACTACTTCAAGTCTTTTCATAAAAAACATATCAGAAGCAAGTAAGAACTGAAAGGGTAATTTTGATATTTTGTCTCTGTGACATGATCATATCATGAAATGCATTTGAGAATTTTGGATACTCCACCAGCTTATTCCTCCTATATTCTTTTATTATTTCCCAGCCACACCAAGTCTTACTAATGAAAGGATATATTTGAAGTTTGCTATCTATTCATTCTGATATCACTAGTCAATGTGCAGCCACGGCCTCTAATATATTGATTGACTAATACATGATGTTTTTTAATTTAGCCAAACTAATGAGGGAAATCGCTGAGCTATTGATTATTGTAATCTCTTTCATCACTTTAATTCTGTAAAAAGTTCAATATTCCATTTCTTACAACAAGCATTATGCATTTTGGAGTGTTAAACTAAGCTATTAGTTAAACTGGGTGTTAGACTAAGTTAATCAAACAAGTAGGTTATTCCAAAAGCAACAAACTGCAGCTAGTGGAAATCTGAAATAAAAAATATAAAACTCGAAGTGCTCAATACTTTAGGCAGATCTATACAGAAAGATACACAATTAACCTGTGTACTTAACTCAGATCATGAAGTCAATCACTTCCTCTATAGATGTAGCCTGATCTGCTAATTATTTCCAACATTTTCTGCCCTCAGTGACTTAAACCTTCTAGGTCAGTAAAATGGTAGCTGAACTTCCATTTCAAGATCGGAATCCAAAGTGCGGAACCATCAACATTCTACTGCTGGAAAGGAATGGCATAGTAGTATTTTGAAGGAGGACATGGTGGTTCTCTGTTTCATCTTTACTAGTAATCCTACATTCCATATCTGGTCTTTGATCTCCTTACTGGGGGAACTTGCTGTTCACAAATTGGCTGTCGATCTTTCTACAGTTTGGGCTACCCTCAGATAAAGGAAGGTGATGATAAAAGCTAAGATTTATTAGCCTTTTACCACTCAGACATTCATCACCCCTGTACTGACACCTATGGATAGGATATTTAGAGTGGGACATTGAGCACAATTTTTACGGATTGTATGGAATAGGACATCCTTCATCACAGGCAACATTAGAAACAGCAATATTTGAGAGCTGTCAATGGTAAACATGCTTCATTGATTACAATGTGCAGCGGTGTGAGCAGGAAATTCCAGCCTGAATATGTGGGTTTGATGGACCAGCCTTAGGTCAATCCATTTAAAAATCAATCTGTTATGTCAAAATGAAATAGAAACTTCACAAATTGCTGGGGTTAGATAGAAATCTCCTCAATAAACCCATTTAAAGTGCTGATCATAAAATAATCTTTAAAGTACATCTTTTCAAAATATTTTTCTGTACTTTTTTTAAACTATCTTCTGAAGCATGCTGACCAATTTCTGGATAGGTACTCTGAAAGCCTTAATATTACATGAACCGGTCTCTTGAGTGAATTCTGTCCGTTAGTTTAGCACAGAAATTTACTTAATGCTGGATTCTGTATAGACATTTTCTTCAGCCCCACCTTACCATGTCTTCATCATTCCTGTCAGTCCATCTACTCAGTACACTATTCCAATCAATCCCAGTGACTAGCTTAAAAACTAATCTATAGTCTGACAGATGCTTGCAGAATGATGTGAGACCATGGGTTACCTTCAGTCCGTCAAGTCGCAATTGAAGCTGCAAGGCAGCGATTTCCAGTGTGAGGAGTCAGCCCGAAGACTTTGGGTTCTCTGTATTCCAGCTCAAATGATTTGAGTGTTTTTGGCAATTAGAATCTTAGATTGAATTGAAAACAATTAGGCTAACTTTAAAGTGGAGGTGAAAAATACAACCTTCCTGCTTCCTATCTTTCTGCAAATTAGTCAGTAATGGCTTCTTCACTGCTAGCAACAAATGGCTGTTGTATTAATGAGTTATTTAATAGCGCTCCAGGGGGTGATATCCAGGATTTTGCCCTTTCCTTGCCGGATTGGATTACAGTTTGAGCAACTCCTGCTCGGCACTGCCGATGTCATTAACTTTGACCACGTGCCGATAAGTATTCCCATACTCCTTATGATCCATTGGGATCCCAATTATTTCCCGTGAAATACTAAATATTAGTATTTAGTTTCCCGAGATGGCCTGTTTCCGCGCTGTGATTGTAATCTGGTTATATGGTTATGTTATGGCAGATATGTTATCGGTGATTAACTTCTCCATTAAGGAATCAACGTATCATGACCAAATGAACTATCAGGTAATCTGGTTAGTTGGTATTTACTGAAGGTAATAGGACTGAAAAAAAAGACTATTTTCTCACCATAATTCGGGCTAACTCGAGAAAATTAACCACCCATCTCTGAGGAACCAGAAGACACCCGGGACTAATGAGGTCCTCACAGAATGGCTAAAATCACATGCTGCTTCTTAGATCAAACTTTAATTAAAGGTGATGATTCTGTTCTGGCCCATGACAAAAATTAAGTCGGTAAGAAGAGGGCGGGGATGTTGAGCTAGACTGTCACATACGCTATGATTAGGAAGTATGGTGTGATTTAGGCGCAACCTGTTTCAAACAAGTGGGAACCTCTAGTGAAGGTCGCTAAAATAAACTCTGAGGAACGGACAATGGCGATAGCGGGGAACGGTTTCTGAAACACCATTTACAACCTCCATACGTGTTGAATCACTCACAGGTCCGTGCCGAAATTGAAGGCTAACGGTGCTAAATAGCAGCGAAAAATAGATTCCAGAGAGGTTATTTTTCTCGAGATATGACTATAATGGGATAGAAACTTAAGAGACTAGTGAATGAATAACAGGAAAAAAAACCGGGGAGTGGGGCTTAGGAGGGGGTAAAAAGGATCAGCCATGATTGAATAGCGGAGCAGACTCAATGGGTCAAATGCCCTAATTCTGCTCCGATGTCTTATGGAATGACATGTTGGTGTGGATGGTGCCGGCTATGAATTCCCTGATCCATGTAGTCCCCGGGGGCCTACTTCCAACAGCCAATATAATATATGGATATATATTATATCAAATATAAAATAGCATTGCAGTGTAGCGATAGGGAATGGACAGAGACTGGCCAAAAGGGGACCACGGTTGCCTTTCGCTGTTTTCAATATCAACTAAAACTTGGGCAAATGTATAACTGCCGCCAACCTGATACGGTCTGTTTAATCCCACTACAGTGAAAATTAAACACTTGGCTGGAACTGGCATTCCGTGGAAACCTTCTTTGTGCTCCACAGTATTGCTTAACACAAATATCCGCGCTGATGAATTTAAACCTTCTTCGCTAGTTATATGCTCCGTGCCCACTTCATTAGGTACCTCCTGTACCTAATAAAGCGGCCATTGAGTGTGTATTCGTGATCTTTTGCAGCTGCAGTACATCCCATTTAAGGTTCGACGTGTGTTCGTTCAGAGATGCTCTCTTGTAATCTGGCTATCTTCCTCTGACCTCCCTCACTAACAAATGCCGCTCAGTGGATTTTTATTTTGTTTTGTATATTGCACCATTCTCTGTAAATCTGGAGGCTGTTGTGCATGAAAACCCAGGAGGTCAGCGATACTCAAACCACCCTGCTTAGCACCAACAATCATTTCCATAGTCAAACTTGCTTACATCATATTTCTTCCCCATTCTGATGTTTAGTCTGAACACAATGGGGAGAAGTCAGGATAATGGGGTTGAAAAGGATAATAAAGCAGAACAGACTCGATGACCTAATTTTGCTCATTTCTGTTAAGGTGGGTGATACCTTTTAATCCTTCATCTCTATAAGGTTTGAGTTTTGGCTGCACTTTTGACTGTATTCTGTTCTACATTTTATTCTGTGTCCTCTCCATCAACCACATCCTTCACCGCCCCCCAAACCACACCTTCCCTGCCCCATCTCTAATCTCATAGAAGCAATGAAGCATAGTAACGTTCTGTTCTATTCTCTGTTGTTTCTGTCACACCCACCTTAATTTTTTATATCCTTAAAGGAAATCATTCTCTAGTCGGGTGGCTGGTTGAGCCACGGTGCCTGTAAAAGTGACGTCCCATATCTAACTACTCCATTCCCTTTCACTCATTTCAATTGTCTAATATAATATTTTCTTTTCTAAATATTTATCTGTACAACACTGCTGTTGTGTCACAATTCAAATAAATCACTTTTAGAAAACCCTTTCAGAAAAATCCTAAATTATGACCTCCAGCCATTACTTCACTCAGCTGTGGTAATATTCCATGTCTAGTTCTCTTTTAAATCATTTTAAGTATTTAAATTTCTTCTATTAAATTTTCTTTAACATTTTCCACTCTGTTCAATTCAACCCCAGTTTACCAAGATTCTTGTCCTAACTCTATATCCTCTTGTTATCACCAAAGTTCCCATTATCTCCCAATGTGTAAGAGTTTTGGCTGCACTTTTGACTGTATTCTGTTGTTCTACATTTTATTCCACTGTGTATCTTTAAATAAATAACTATGCACAGAATTTTTATTTTCCCCCTCATTTTCCTGGTAACTGTTTACTTCTGCGGCTCCATACAACTTTTGAAGTTTATCAATTTACAGTTTAAACTCACCCTGCCTTTGGAACATGTTCACAAAGTAATCACCAGGAACCAAATACTTTTATTTGTCAAATAACTGAAGTAAAAACGTAATAAAGTGCCTATTTAGTGTAACATCATGGTCTTCCGCTGTTGTAGCCCAAACACATCAAAGTTAGACGTGTTGTGCATTCGGAAATGCTCTTCTGTGCACCACTGTTGTAACACGTAGTTATTTGAGTTTCTATCATCTTCCCATCAGCTTGAACCAATTTGCCTATTCTCTTCTGACCTCTCTCATTACCAAGGTACATTTTGCCCTTAGAACTGCCACACTCTGGATGTTTTGGTTTTGTTTCTTACACCATTCTCTGTAACTTGTAGAGAGATCAGCAATTTCTGAGATACTCAAACCACCCCGTCTAGCACCATGGTCAAAGTCACATTCCTTCCTCATTTTGATGTTTAGTCTGAACAACAACTGAACATCTTGACCATGTCTCCATGCTCTTATGCATCGAGTTGCTGCCACACGATTGGCTGATTAGATATTTGGATTAGGAGCAGGTGTATCGGTGTACCTAATAAAGTGGCCACCGAGTGCAGTTCTTACTCGGGTCATCCACATTAACTTTTCAAAAGTTTGCACTAAAACCGTGTTCATGTGACCGAACTAAAATATTTAAAGCTAGACTCTGAAGAGTTTATTCAAATACGTTATACATCATTTGCAGAGCTTTGGGATTTTTTTCGCAATACCAAATATTGACAGGCAGACAATTTATTACCATGCTCCACCGAGATGTTTACATTCATTAGCGCTGTTGATTGGGCCGCGCGGGTGGAATAAACACTGCAGAGTCTGAAGCCACCAGAACTTTGTCGCGCGAGCTCCCCCACGACAGGAGCGTGAGCACCATGTCATTACCCGGAGAATTGCTTACGCGTTTCTGACACCATTGAAATCAGGTGGCCTGGAATGATTTCACAATGGCAGAGAGCGGCCTACATCAGGGGCAGCGCGCAACGCTTTCAGGCAATCAGCACTTTGTGCGCGCTGACTAAACGCCCGTCAGCACTAGAAGTGACACTCACTTATCCAGAAGACATGAGCTTCATCAGCATATTGGTGACTTATGACTGACACCGTCTGTTGATGCGAAATAATTGGAGCAAACAATGGCAGATTCATACAAACACATGGCAGCAGCGGAGCCGACAGCCCCATCAGCCGAGCAGCAAATGGTCAGTGAATAGAGGGCGTAAGCAGAGCAGACCAGATTCACATCATTGTCAACGGAACAAGTTTCTGAAGCAAATTGCTTTGCCCTTTGGTCTTATAAATTGTGAAGGTAAATTGGTTCTCTTCACCTGGGAAAAGAAATTGACTGAAAAAAGGGCAAACATTGCCTCTCGGTGGAACTGTTGCCAATTAGAATCGTCGCCCATTCAACCACGGGCGTCCACTAAAAGGATGAAATAAACCAGGAATATTCATTAGTCCCTTGAAATAATAGTGACTGAGGGAAGTTCGCAGTGGGAACAGTCAGCGGGGCGTTCAGATTCTGAATTCCCAATATCCTTTTATTGCCACCTATCTAACTGAGGGATAAACATGATTTTACGGGCGGACCGAGACTGCTTTCTAGTCAGTCATACAAAATGATGTGCTGGTTATCCAAGGGTGAGCAGCGATGGCTTCTTGGGGTAATGCGCATTCGTTTGCAGAATACCCCAGTTGGCCGTGCAGACCAGCTGACAGCTGTCTCTTGGTGGTTTCGGAAGCCAGGGGTGATTCTCCAATAAGACCTGCCATTGCACAAGGGTGTAACCAATAGGAGAACGCCGCTTGCTGATTAAAAGTTGACTCCTCACTCTATTCAAGGGGCTTCGATAATAGTCCGTGCCACCTGCCTGAACTGAATGGTATGACTGTTGTTGGAAGCGGCTACTTGTGAAAAAAAAAACATTGCGAACTTTGACCAGCAGATGCCAAGTTTACCAAAAGCTACTGTGAGGGATTGGGCATTGCTGGAAGCCCAGGCCTCTAAGCGTTGGCGAGGTTGGGTGGCCGAGGATTGTGAATTCGATGAAGTAGGCTTCATGGGGCAGCTGCAGAAACATCATCGACTGTTCTCAAGTCTTGCTTGACATCTTGTCTGAAGCATATGCTAGGCTTTTCCTCTCTAAACAGAGAATAAATCCATTCATGAAAACAATATTTTTTGTTCTGTGTATTGTCCCGTAGTGGAGAAAAGACTCGGAAATCAACGGCACACTGTCTTTAAGGCTATGAAAATGTTCCAATGCCTCCAGGCCTTGGCTTTGCTTTGCTGCTTTGGGGACACTAGATCGGCCTTCTGTTCCCCAGGGCTAGTGTTGGGGGAGAAACAGAGGGAATAGCGGTGCGTCGCGCACAGTCTGTTCCATTGAAGTGGCGGGTGGGTAATCCCAGGAGAAGCAACTGATGATGAATTCCGGGCTTGGTTCTTATTTATCTAGGCCCGCTACCAATGCAGATGGATTTAAAAGATATAAAGAGATTATCTTACTTGAACAAGTAAGACCACATGGCCCCTGACTATTCAATGAAGGGAGGAAATGGGCACTTTAGGCCTGCTCTTGCAAAACAGAGGAACACGCATTTATCCGAGATGGGTTTCAAGATGATTTAGGGGGAAAACTCATTCAGTGTGGCGAAGAGATAAGTGAGTGGTAGTCATGGACACAGGTGGCTAATGGGAAAGTTAGGAGAGGGTTTCCCATCGTAGTACAGGAAAATGATCGAGGCAGAGAACATCCATTAATGAATACTTATTTTTTAAAAAATCTTGTTAAGATGTAACTTGGTTGTGTTTCACTGTTTTTTAAATCAGAAAAATAATTCTATAAGTATTTCCAATATACCAACAATTACAGGCGGCAATGAGTTGGAATTGTCGACCCGTTCGAGCACACTCCCAATTTCAGACCCCAGGGTGCGGATCTTGCCACGGAACTACCTTTGTATCTTTTTAAAGTTAGAAATCAAGGGTTCGATTTGTAGGGGAGAGACAAAAAGGAGAATGGTCGACATATAGTCCGAGAATGATCCGGCAAGCCGGAAATGCCGTTCAGGGGCAGAGATGGGAAATAGGCAGGAAATAGCACATACTCTGGGCTACGGGATATGTCCAGGACAGGAACCGGAACTACAAACGTTTATAGACTGGAGCGCCCAAGTTATAGGGATAGGTTGGCCAGGCTCTGATGTCTTTATTTCTTCGATTGTAGGAGAATCATGAGGTGTGTGGACAAGTGGAGGGGAGGACGGCAATGGGCCAAACTCGGGGAATTGGGACTAGCACGGAGGATGCTTTGGTTGGCAGGGACTGGTTGGGCAGAAAGGCCTGTTAAGGTGCAGTATTACTCTGTGATTCTGCGATTCTAAATACTGTATCTAGGGACGATTTCTTGAATTGCCAAGACATAGAAGGCTATGTAGTAAGTGACGGTAAGTGGGATGCTGAACATATATATGGTGAACTGAAGGACTTGTTTCTCCACTGTATGACTCTCTAAACACACCCTCTGCTGTATTGGTTCTTATCGCAAACGACGCATTTCAGTGTATGTTTCGATGTACACGTGATAAATAAACCTGTAGATTGAATCTTCAATCTAACTCACTGGGTCTGTACCAGTAAGAATACTTCTTGTCCGGAGAGGACCGATGAAATAATAATCTTGTCAAGACCCACGGCTCGAGTACACTGACATTGACCTTGAATCATTGACGTTCAGGCCATAAGACCAATAGACATTGGAGCAGAATTAGGCTATCCGGTCCATTAAGTCTTCACCGCCATTTCATCGTGGCTGATTTGTTATCCTTCTCGACCCAGTGACTTGGCCTGCCCAGCTGCCTGTGGCAATGAATTTGAGATGGATTCATGGCTCAGTCAAAGCGAGAGAACTGTTGAAATGACTGTCGGAGACGGCGGAAGAAGCAGGAATACAGTAATGTTAGAAGCTATGGTCGGTGATGCCGTTCGCTTCACTAACCTAGAAGCAGAAATCAAATTATCATGAGGCATAACGCTCTCTTTTCCAAGGTCCCTCCTATAGCTGCGTACGAATAGAATTAAGTACATTTGGAATGTGTCACAACTTTGTTTCCGATGCACCGGAAGTGATGGCCCGGACCTGCAGTGCTTGATCACATACATGGACTTGTCTCGGACCCTGGTAAACCTGGAGACATTAGGAAACAAACGAGGGAAAGGGAGGTGCTGTGTTCCCAGTGCATTCTGGGTGATGATCCTCTTCCACCCCCGCCGAAGTTAACGAGCGGGACTTTCTGCCCCTGAAAAGACTTCCCAACCCAAAGCATCACCACACGACGCGGCGCCGAAACTTCCAGGAACAGTTCTACTGCTATCGATTTGAATTGTTTTGTAGTATTTCTGCCCAGTGCAACATTTTGTTCTGCCCTGTTGCGTGACCTTATAACAGTTACAACACTTAGAGCGGATCACTGGCAGGACAGTGTGCGGGGTACACCGGAAGTCCGGGGCGCAGAACAAACTGAGTACAAAGTAAACGGTGCGAACCAGAGGGATCCCCGCTTTCCGTCAGTCACATTCCCAACTGTCACTCAGTTACACAATACAGTGCCTTGTAAAAGTTGTCAGACCCCAATCCTTTGCACACACAAATGAGTACCACAACCAGCGATTCTGATCAATTTAACTGAGAACTTTTATTTCTGAATCATTTGTTCTTTTTTTTACAATAAAGACAAAAAATGGAGAAAATTGTAAAGCATGAAAAACTAAAATTTCAAAAACTCAGATGTCAGCAGTTCAAAAGAACGAGTGCCACACCTGCCCCTTCGCCTCCTCCCTCACCTCCATTCAGAATCCCAAACAGTTGCTCCAGGTGAGGCGGCACTTCACCTACGAGTCTGCTGGTGTCGTCTACTGCACCGGGTGCTCCCGGTGTGGCCTCTTGTATATCGGTGAGACCCGACGTAGATTGGGAGCCCGCTTCGCCGATCACCTACGCTCAGTCCGCCAAAAAAAAAAGCGGTGGCCACCCACTTCGATTTCCATTCCCATTCCGATATGTCAGTCGATGGCCCCTCTACTGCCGCGATGAGGGCGCAGTCAGGTGGCGAAGCAACAACTTACATTCCGTCTGGGGAGCCACCAATCTGATGGCATGAACATCGATTTCTCGAACTTCCGGCAATTGTCCCTCTTCCTTCACCATTCCCATTCCCGTTTCCCTCTCCCACCTTATCTCCTTACCTGCCCATCACCTCCCTCTTGTGCTCCTTCCTTTTCCCCTTCTTCCATGGTCTTCCACCATCTTCTATAGGATTCTCCCTTCCCCAGCGCTTTATCTCTTTCACCTATCACATTCCCAGCTCTTTACTTCACCCCTCCCCTCTCCTGGTTTCACCTATCACCTACAATCTCGTACTTACTTCCTCCCTCCCCCCCCCACCTTCCTTTAACTTATCATCTTTTTTTTCCAGTCCTGATGAAGGGTCTCACCCAGAAACATTGACTGCTTACTCTTTTTCCATCGATGCAGCCTAGCCTGCCGAGTTCCTCCAGCGTTTTGTGTGTGTTGCTTGGATGTACAGGATCTGCAGATTTTCTCGTCTAGTTCAAAAATATTCATCCTCCCCCTTTGTTCAGTACTTTGTTAAACCATCTCTTACAGTTAATACACCCAATAGTCTTTTAGAATAAATCTCAATTAGCTTTGCACAATATAATGGACAAGATTTGCCGGTTCCTTGTTATAAAATGGCACAAGCTGTGCCAGTTCAGTTGGGAGCATTGATGGACAGCAATCTTGAAGTCTTGCCAGAGATGTTCGATAGGGTTAAGGTCAGGACTCTGTCTGGGCCACTCAAGGACATCAATTTTCTTCAATTGAAGCCGCTCCATGATTGGCCTGGTAGTGTGCTTTGGGTCACTGTCCTGTTCAAAGATAAAATTCCTCCCCAGTTTAAGCTTTCTGGCAGAGGCTAGCAGGTTTTTATCTAGGGTCTGTCTGTATTTAGTGCCATTCATTCTCCCATCAATTTTGACCAGCTTTCCAGTCACTACTGCTGAAAAGCATCCCCATAGCATGTTGCTACCTTCACCAGACTTTACGGTAGGGATGGTGTTACCTGGATGAAGTACAGTATTAGATTTACACCACACATACTTTAACGTTGCTTAGTGTTCAGGCCAAAATGTTCCACTTCAGTCTCATTCGACCACAAGACCTTCTTCCACATCTTAATGGCATCTTCCAAGTGATGCTTTGCAAAGTCTTCACGGGCAAGGATATAATTTTCTTTTAGTCATGGCATCTTCCTCATCACTCTTGCATAAATACCCATTTGTGCAAAGATTGTAGAGCCATGAACTTCATCTCCAGTTAGAGCCACTGACTAATGTAGCTCACTCAGAGTGAATGTTATCATCACAGTAGCCTCTCTTACAAATGCCATTCTTCCCTGGCAACAAAGTTTAGAGGGGCAGCCTGACCTAGGCAATGTGGCTATAGTTTCATATTTTCCCTCTTTTTCATAATGGACTGCACTGAGCTCCAAGTTATGTTCAGTGCCTTTGAAATGGTCTTGTATCCTTCTCCAGATTTGTGCCTTCTCTGTCATCATTATCCTGACTTGTCTTAATGCACTTTGATCTTTAATTTGGTCTGGTCTGTTGTAAACCTACTGTAATGTTGCATCTTACAGAGAAAGGGGGTATTTTTATTATGAATTCATTGAAAACAGGTAATATTCCAATTTTATACATCAACATATTGGGTGAATTGCTAAGATAATACTGTACAATGCACCTGAAGAAAGTTAGCAAAGTAATTACAAATGGGATGAATACATTTTCAGTCTCACAATTTGAGTTCTTAATTTTTAGTAAATTGTTGACCAGGTTCAAAATTTTTCTCTTGATTTGACATGATGCACGATGTTTTGTAGATTAGCTCAAAAATCCCACTTCAATATATTTTAAATTTAGAAAATGAGACAGTAAATAGTTATGAAAATAGTTGTGGGCACTGAATACTTTTTCAAAGAACCATGTGTCCCAGAGAGGCTTCTGAACAAGGCTGGTGTAATTGTTGATTTGATGCCAATTTATGGAAGCAATCAATTTTTACTACACTTTCATGTTTTCTTTTAAGTAAACAATGTGATGTGAATGAATGAAGGAGAGGTGAGTTTTGATCCCTGACACAGCAGTGGTGACATTGGGCCAGTTCTCAATGTTCTTGATGGGCAGAGAACTCTGTCAATAAATACTTCACCGGGTCAGACCAATTCTGCATTCTGCTCCTCCTGGCCTGGGTTCTTCTAATATGGGGTAAAACAGACTGATCAACCCAGTTCCACATCACACCTCTGGTGGTAGTCGTGTGATCTCTCAAATTGAGTACAGTATAATATTATCATAAGGGTTTGTCTATTGGTGGGGCTTCAGGGGGCTGGAAAAGCCCATCAAGGATTCACATATTTATGTGTAGCATGAGCAAGAGTATCCACCCTTCTCCTTCTGTTGCCCTTCATAAACTCAACACCAGAGATCCTGAGCTTCTCCAGACCTCATAGTCCTGCTCCTTTCACCACTTGCTGATCACAAAGGGTCTTAATCTGGGATTTTAGAGTGAATTCCATTATGAGAGAATGCCTGTGCATGACCTTGTTTCAGACCATAAGACATAGGGAAAGAATTAGGCCATCTGGCCCATCGAGTTTGCTCCACCATTCAATCATGG
Organism: Hypanus sabinus; assembly: GCF_030144855.1. Taxonomy (NCBI): domain Eukaryota; kingdom Metazoa; phylum Chordata; class Chondrichthyes; order Myliobatiformes; family Dasyatidae; genus Hypanus; species Hypanus sabinus. The sequence goes on along the minus strand of NC_082710.1, from coordinate 147,586,723 downwards.
CTGATCCTTTTTATCTCTCCTCCTCAACCCCAGTTCCCGGCCTTCTCTCCAAAATCTTTGATCCCATGTCCAGTCAAGAACCTATCAATCTCTGCCTTAAATGCACCCAACAACCTGACCTCCACAGCTGCATGTGGCAACAAATTCCACAAATTCACCACCCTTTCACTAAAGAAATTTCTCTGCATTTCTGTCTTGAAAGGGCTCTCCTTTATCCTGGGGCTGTGCCCTCTTGTCCTAGACTCTCCCACCATGTGAAAGATCCTTTCCACATCTACTCTGTCTATGCTTTTAACATTCAAAAGGTTTCAATGAGATCCCCCTTATCCTTCTGAATTCCAGCGAGTACAGACCCGTAGCCATCAAACGTTCCTCGTATGATAACCCTTTCATTCTTGGAATCATCCTTGTGAACCTCCTCTAGACCCTCTCCAATACCAGCATATCTTTTCTAAAATAGGGGGCCCAAAACTGTTCACAATACTCAGAGTGAGGCCTCATCAGTGTCTTATAAAGCCTCAGCATCACAACCTTGCCCTTGTATTCAAGACCTCTTGAAATGAATGCTAACATTGCATTTGCCTTCCTCACCACTGACACAGCCTGCATGTTAACATTCAGGGTGTTCTGTACAAGGACTCTCAAGTCCTTCTGGATCTCAGATTCCTGGACTTTCTCCTCTTTTAGAAAATAGTCTGCACATTTATTTCTACTACCAAAGTGCATGACCATGCATTTTCCAACATTGTATTTCATTTGCCACTTTCTTGCCCATTCTCCTAATCTAAGTCCTTCTGCATTCTACTTGTTTCCTCTGCACTACCTGCCCCTCCATCAATCTAGGTATTACCTGCAAACTTGGCAACAAAGCCATATATTCCATCTTCTAAATCATTGATATACAGCATAAAAAGAAGTGGTTCCAACACCGACCCCTGCGGAACACCACAAGTCACTGGCAACCAACCAGAAAAGGATCCCTTTAATCCCACTCACTGCCTCCTACCAATCAGCCAATGCTCTAACCGTGTTAGTAACTTTCCTATAATACCAGGAAACTTGGTAAGCAGTCTCATATGTGGCACCTTGTCAAAGGCCTTCTGGAAGTCCAAATATACAAATTTATCTATCCTACTTGTAATCTCCTCAATGAATTCTAACAGATTCATCAGGCAGGACCTTCCCTGAAGGAAACCATGCTGACTTTGTACTGTCTTGTCCTGTGTCACCAAGTACTCCATCATCTCATCTTTAACAATTGACTCTAACATATATCCAACCACGGAAGTCAGGTTAACTGGTTTATAATTTCCTTTCTGCTGCCTTTCTCCTTTCTTAAAGAGTTGTGTGACAATTGCAATTTTCCAGTCCTCTGGCACCATGCCAGGGTCCAATGATTTTTGAAAGATCATTTCTAATGCCACCACAATCTCTAATGCTACCTCTTTCAGAACCCTAGGGTACAGTTCATCTTGTCTAAGTAACTTAGGCACCCTTAGGTCTTTCAGCTTTTTGAGCACCTTTCCCTTGTCATAGCAACTGCATTCTCTCCTCTTCCATCAAACCCTTCAACATCTGGAACACTGATAATGTCGTCCTCAGTGAAGACTGATGCAAAATACTCATTTAGTTCATCTGCCATCTCCATGGACCTCGTTATTATTTTTCTGGCCTCATTTTCTAGTAGTACTCTCATTTCTCTTTTATATTTTACATACCTGAAAAAGCTATTTTATCCACTTTGATATTGTTGTATGCTCTCCCTTTTGCTTTTACATTAGCTTTGATTTCCCTTGTCAGCATACAACATACAACAAAGCCATAATTAGTGGAAAAACAGAGGATTGGGAAGCTTTGAAAAACCTATAAAGTGCAACTAAAAGAATTATTAGGAGGGGAAAGATGAACTATGAAAGCAAGCTAGTAAACAATATCAAAGTGGATAAAATAGCTTTTTCAGGTATGTATTTCTTCGTTTTTGGAATACATCTATTCCGCACCTTCCTCAGAAACTTCCCAGGAATTTATGCCATTGCTGCTCTGCTGTCATCTTTGCCAGCATCTCCTTTCAATTTACTTGGGCCAACTTCTCTCTCACGCCACTGTAATTTCCTTTACTCCACTGAAAGGCTGCTACATCAGACTTTCCTTTCTCCCTATCAAATTTCAAGTTGAACTCAGTCATATTGTGATCACTGGTTCCTAGGGGTTCTTTTACCTTAAGCTCCCTAATCACCTCTGGTTCATTACATAACATCCAGTCCACTATAGCTGATCCCCTGGTAGGCTCAACGACAAACTGCTCTAAAAAGCTATCTTCATAGGCATTCAACAAACTCACTCTCTTGAGATCCATTACCAACCTGATTTTCCCAATTGACCTGCATGTTGAAATCTCTGATGACTATCATAACATTGGCCCTTTGACACACCTTATCTATTTCCTGCTGTAATCAAGGCCTGTATATAACTGCCATCAAGATCCTTTTACCCCTGCAGTTTCTCAACTCAACCCACAAGGATTCAGCATCTTCTGATCCTATGTCATGCCCTTCTACTCATTTGATGCCAATCTTTACCAGCAGAGCCACTCAGAGATGGCCATAACATCATAGGCAATCTGTAATAGTACAACAAGATCATTCATCTTATTTCTCATAGTCCATGTGTTGAGATATAACCCTGGGTACTGTATTTGCTGTCCATTTTGATTCTGCATCCCAAATACACTGATACTCACCCTGCTGGCTGCTATTATATCCCTTCACCTGCTTGCCCTTCCTGACAGTCTGACCGCACACCATCTTTGCTTTTTTATCATCCGTCCTATTCTGAGTCTCTTCATCTAGTTCCTATCCACCTGCCAAATTAGTAAACCCTCCCCAACAGCTCTAACAAACCTGCCAATGAGAATATTGGTCCCCCTCAGGTTCAGGTGCAACCTGTCACTTTTGAACCGGTCATACCTCCCCCAGAAGCAATCCCAATGATCCAAGAACCTGACACCCTCCCCCCCCCCCCCCCCACACCAGCTTCTCAGTCACTCATTAATTTGCTAAATCATCCTGATTCTACCCTCAGTGGCATGTGGCACAGACAGCAATCTAGAAATTACTACCCGGGAGGTCCTGCTTCTCAGCTTTCCCCCTAGATCTCTAAATTCCCTTTTCAGGACCTCTTTGCTTTTCTTTCCTATGTTATTAGAACCAATAAGTATCAAGACATCTGGCTGCTCTCTCTCCCTATCCAAAATGTTACGGACGCGATCTGAGACATCCCTGACCCTGGCACCTGGGACGCAACGTACTGTTCTGGTATCCTGTTCACATCCACAGAATCTCCTGTCTGTTCCCTTGGCTATTGAGTCCCCACATCAGTACCACTCCCTCTTCTCCCTCTTTCCCATCTGCACCATGGACCTATGCTCATTGCTAGTAACCCAGTCTCCATGGCATTCACCTGGGAGGTCATCCTCCACAACAGTATCCAAAATGGTGTACTTATTATTGAGGGGAATAGCAACAGGGGTGCTCTTTGCTAACTGCCTGTCCACATTTCCATTTCTCCTGACAGTCACCCAGCTACTCGCCTCTTTCAACTTAGTAGTGACTGCTTCCCTGTAACTCTGATCAGTTATCTCCTCACTCTCTCATACAATCCAAAGGTCATCTAGCTGCTGCTCCAGATCCCTGACACAGTCTGCATGGAGTTGCACCTGGATGCACTTCATGCAGATGTAGTTCCCTGGGAGACCCTGGGTCTTCTGTGACTCCAACAAATGACGTGAAGAACACACAAAACCCATTATCTACACAAGGAACAGTAAGAGATAAAATGGGAACCTTAACAAAAGCTTACCCAGAGCCAACCCCTCTTTCAAACCAAAGCCTGACACTCCTACTCTCACCACTGGTCTACTCACAACAATGGGGGCCTGCTTGTGCTTTCTGTACTTCTAAAGAAGCATTGCTGACCTATGAGAAACCTTGCTGCTGAGGCCTGCTCCTACTGCTGATTGGACCACTGGAATGAGATTAAGTGCCCGCAAAGGTCTCCTTTTAAACATGCATCACCGACCTGCGAGAAACCTCAACACTGTGGCCTGCTCTGGATTGGACCATCTGAATGAGCTTGAAAGCCCATGAAGTGTCATCGACCTGTGAGAAACCTCATCACTGTGGCCTGCTCTGGATCGGACCATCTGAATGAGCTTGAAAGCCCACGAAGTGTCATCGACCTGTGAGAAACCTCAACACTGTGGCCTGTTCTGGATTGGACCATCTGAATGAGCTTGAAAGCCCACGAAGTGTCATCGACCTGCGAGAAACCTCAACACTGTGGCCTGTTCTGGATTGGACCATCTGAATGAGCTTGAAAGCCCATGAAGTGTCATCGACCTGCGAGAAACCTCAACACTGTGGCCTGCACAATTAAAACATATAATGTATTGATTGATTGAAACATATAATGGTAGTGTGAGGGGGATATGATCTTGACAGTACAGTAGTGAGAGAGTATTTCCTTTAATGGGATACCCTACAATGGTGGGATCACTGTTTAAAGATCATGGGTCACCCTTTTGAAATATAGAGTGACTACTTTTCTCTCTCAGTGGGTTGCAGGTCTTTGGAACTGTCTCATAAATCAGTGGGATCAGAGTATTTGAATATACTGAAGATTGATTTGGTGGATTTTCGATAAGTTGTTTGACGAAAAGTTACCAGGGGTAGGCAGCAACATCGAGCTGAGGTTAGAGTCAGATCATCATGAACTCATTAAATGATGGAAAGTTTCGAGTAAGTGGCTGAATCCAGTTCCTTAGTCTTCTTCATAATTCCTACTACAGTTATACCTTTAAATCAAATTAGATTAGCCAATAATGACAAGAACAAATTAAATAGTATTTATTCTACCATAAGTGACCTATTTGCCAGTGTCGAAACTTTTTCCTCAAAGTAAAAGTCACCAGTGTAGCAAAACATAATTCGCATATCTGGCTGCGAAGATTCACCATTTAAGAACACTGAGTTTAGAGCCAGCCATTTGATCAATGCTCTCTCACTGGACTCACACTCAATGGCACTCAGTGGCCAGTTTATTAGGTACATGTGTACACCTGCTTGTTAATGCATGTTATCTATTCAGCCAGTCATGTGGCAGCAATTTCATGCATAAAAGCTTGCAGAAATGGTCAAGAGGTTCCATTGCTGTTCAGTGTGAAAAACAGAATGGAGAAGAAATGTTATTTAAGAGACTTTGGCCATGGAACGATTGTTGGAGCCAGACAGGGTGGTTTGAGTCTCTCAGAAACTGCTGATCTGTGATTCTCCACAGTTTCCAGAGTTTACAGAGAATGGTGCCATAAAACAAAATAAAACTCCAGTGTGCTGCAACCCATTAGGTGTAAACAGCTTATTAATGAGAGAGGTCAGAGGAAAATGGCCAGACTGGCTCAAGCTGGCATGAAAGCGGCAATAACTCAAATAACCACGTGTTACAACAGTGATGTGCAGAAGAGCACCTCTGAACACACAAAACGTTGAACCTTGATGAACTACAGCAACAGAAATCCATGAATATACACGCGGTGGCCACTTTATTAGGCACAGGAGGTACCTAATATAGTGGCCACTGAGTGTACATACTGTGGCTAAATAAATTAAGGGAATAGCAGGTCACTCCAAGAATCAGCTAGGGGAATGGGCAAATAAGTCATCACTGAAATTTAATGCAGAACAGTGTAAAGCAAAACATTATATCAGAATGAATGCAGACAGTATAAACTAAATTATGCTCTTGAAATGTGGACTGGGGGCCTGTGTGTACATGTACCCTTGAAAGTGTGCCTGAGACAGTACAGTACTTCAAATCCTGAAATATATATAAAAAGATTAAGGTTATGTTAAATGTTTAATATATTGGAGGCCTCATTCTGTTCTGCACACTTAACTTTAGGAAGGATGTGAAGGCCCCAGAGAAGCTGCAGGAAGGTTTTATGAAAATATTTCCAGTGGTGAGGGATTTCTGCCTTAAGACTGGGTGAGAGCTGGGATTATTCTTCCTTGGGGGCAAAGGTTTGGTTATGATGTACTAGATCATGAACGTGTATATACAGGGTTTTGTGGCTATTTCAAGAACCAGCAGTCACAGAGGTGAAGTGTATGCAGAAAATGATTACATTTTGGAATTCACTGCTTGTATGAAAGCTGAAATAAAATCAATCCGAGTTTTAACATATTACACGAGAATAATTTACAGAGCTGTGAGGAATGGAACCAAAGGGGTTCCCATACTAGGAACCGGTGGCTACATGGACTCTTTTGTGTTGTAACAAAACTATGTTTCGATTAAATGTGCAGGATATAATCTAGACCCGCACGATAGTTTCGCAAGTCCCAAAGAGTGAAGGCTGAATTTGCAAAGACTAAAACCTGCAAAGCCTGGACAACATCTTAAGCACACTCTCTCAGGGTCGCACACCATCCCAACTCGGAGCTTTAGTTCTTACATACTCCTCCAACATTGCAACTTCCGAATTCTGTAACGTCCTCTCTCTGAAGGTGCAGTAATCAGACGCTGCTGCAAGCCTGTGAAGCCATGCCGCTGGGTTACAGTTCGTTGTATGTCAAGATCTGACATTACATAAGCTCATAAAACCCACCTGCACCAACAAAGTACCACTCTAATCAGCTCAAAAAAATATTAACGATGGGAAAAGATTTTACATCACAGTTCATCAGAATGTTAATCCATCAATGAACCCTTCCAGTCGTTCAAGATTTCCCCCACATTAAGTTTGCAAGCGTATTTTACGGACCACTCATAATATCTTTCCATTTGTTTACAAGATTTTCAATATATCAGAATGCCCTCAATCTTTCTTCCACATTATTTCCGTCTGTGATAGGCCTACGAGGTGGTCCCTCAGCGTGCAGGGGAAGAGGGACACAAGTGTGTCCTTCGGAGTGTTCACTTTTGACGCCCGTGGACGTTTGGTGGTTGAGTATATTCGGATATGGGTAGATGATTGGATGTTGAGGGAACCAACAACTACGAGACTGGGGCAAGATAAAGGTTCAGCCATGATGTGATTACAAACGCAGAGGGCTGAACGGCTCATTACTACTTGTTTTTGTTCTGTTCTTCTGTGGACACAACCTCGCAGGCTCATTATTTCGCCTGTTTAGTGGATGTAGCCTTGCTTCCAGAATTTTTTCTTAATTGTGAAAAAGTTATGAAAACTGGATGTCAGTTCTATTTGAAAATCCGCGCTCTTTTGTGTTTCTTTGATCAATTTCCGCTGATTGCTTGGGGAAAAAAAATCAAGTCAGCTTAATGGAAACTCAACGCCATTACTTAGTCAAATTATTAGAGCTGGAGTTGCTTCCTGGAAATACACGAGCCTTAAATTGATATATTAAGTCAATTAAGCAGATAATAATCGTACATTCAGATATTTAATATTACACCAACCTCACATCAGTATTACGATTAATAGAATCAAATATTAATTACGCGGAAATATTCATATTTAATGGGACAATTAACAGAAAAGATACTGACGTTTAGCAGGATTTTAACAATTATACATTCCATAGTAAATCGGATTAATATAACCACAGATATGTAATTGGAAAATTACAAGCACATATTTTAATATTTAATGGGATTGTTTAATTAAAGATCCTCAAATGTAATTTGATTATTGCAACCAATGATACTTATAATGAGATTATTACAAACATGCATTTTCATTTTTAATTGTATTATAATATATTCTATATTAAGTGTGATTATTAGTTAGTCATTCATACAACTAGTAGGGCAATTACGCACATTCGTCCTTACATTTTGTAATTATTATAATCAGTGCAATTTAGGTTTAATTGAACTATTTCAATTATATTTTTATATATTTAGTCGAGAGTAGGGTTCAAATATTATACGATCATAAATAGGATTCAGAATGTTTCCCCCCCAAATCTCTCCCCATTACAGGAAGTAGCTCATTTATGTCCGGGACAGCCGGCGGATAACAATCTTGTTACAAATTGATATATTGGTTTAATTACTGGATTGTTTCTAATCAATTACCTGGGGTATTTTATCTAAGGACTTGAAATTAGTTTGTCAGTGAAATGGAACGCCACGAAAAGAACCTTTTGTGGCAGGAATATGAGCTACGGTGTCAATAAATTGACTCTCTCCATCCAGATAGGGGACTGTAATCTGCCCCGTTCAAATTTATTTAGACCTTGTAGGTATTTCATATGTCACTGTGCCATTATTAGACAACTTTAATTAGCCTTCTGTGCCCGCTGCTGCTAACAAGTATTTAATTAACTTCATCCCAGGGTAATTAGCTTTAGATGGCTGAGGATTTCATGTCTCACCTTCTGCAGACACTCAGCCAGGATTCTACAGCTTGTCCTGCTGACAGCGTAATGGATAGCATCTCTCGGAAACATAATGTCAAGGCTGACTGGTCTAATCAAAGGAAGACAGCAGACGATAAAAGAGAAAATAATGACGGTCGGGTCTTGGTCCGAAAGCGCAACAAAAAGACCACAGATCAGATGGTTTAACACAATGGCCGGCTAAAAAGAAAAGACGTGATTTAGCTTGCAGTAAAAAGTAATAGACGAGGACGGGGCTCGAACAGGGGATTAAAGAATCTGAAATACAGTGCTAAAGAGAATGAAAAATCGGACTGTGACCTGGTTCAGAAGAGGCAATGACGGAGACGAGCGGAAAGGCTGCGGCCAAGACCGAAGCCAAAAGTCACAAACCCGTCCAACAGCCAGATTACAGTTCTCAAAAACTGTCCACTACCATCGGGAAATAACCAAGATCCGACTCAGAGACGTTTGAACAGCTAAAGTTATTGGGTCAAATTCGAATGTAGCTTAAAACATTAATCGGAATTTAAACTGTAAAGTAAAACGTCAGATTTCAATATCTGCACCCTTCTCCCAAATAAAAGCACAAAATCTGCTGGAATTCCTGATAATTGCTCAGTGATCTTCGTATTGAGACGGTGTAACTTTGTTTGCTGTTTGCTCGAGGCTTCAATATGACACACTGTAAATACCAGTGTGAGCAGTAATCGCGTATGAGGCGTTGGGATCAATCAGTATTAATTCATCTGCTGAATATACTTCTCTCTCCACCGCTGACCGGGCAGCGCCAATTCCTTTCGGTCCCCTCACTGAACTGTAAACACCAAACTTTAAAGGTCCCTTGTTTGTTTAGAACTGCACGTCTTCAAACATAAATTTAAAGCCTGGTACTGATTAAAATTCTCTTTATCTACGCTGTTCCCAGTAGGCAGTAGGTGAGTCTAAATTGTATTCAAAACTTAAATGTTGAAATAGTTTATTCTGGCTCCGAATAATTTGCACATATGATCATTTAGACTGGGTGTAATTAATTTGTGAGATCGTTTTATCTGCATGCATTAACACTACATACTGCTGCTCCTCAGCGAGTTTTTAAATCCTCTAACTTGATGACCGGGTGCCGTCTCATCATGTATTCGGCGATGCCGTTTTTTAAAAAAAATTTCAGATCCACCGGCCGAGTTTTCTGTGTCAGCTCTTTATTTTTATATATTAGCAGTAGTTTCCCGTTTAATTTATGTCGAACATTATTAAGAGTTGTTGTATTATAAGTAACAATAGTCAGCTTCGCATTTCCACCGAGGACACAGTTCAGAATATGCCCCTCTGTAAAATAATTATCTATTTTAATTACACAATTTTTGTTTAGCAAATATGGAATGCAATTACCAAGGATACACTGTTTACCGATTAATGAGAGAGCTGGCAAAAAGACAATTTTTTTTCTGTACAACATATTTACATAAATTAGCATTAGCAATCAGTCAGTGGATAGTCCCACAGTGAACAATAGATTTAACTTGAATTTTCTAAAGGGATTGGAATCCTACCACTTCATTCCTTTCACAATGTGAAGTTCCAAAATCGGATAGGACATGCAGAAGTTTTTGGAAGAGCCCTCGCTTCCCCCTAAACTACAATTTGCAATGTATTTAGAGCCTGCGGTGGTGATTGCTACTTATGGCAGCAATTGCGTTGTCAAGTTCTCATAGTAAGTGCCTTGCTATGTCATGCCAAGTCCTGTCAGACGCTCTCCAGTTTTTTTGCATGTGAACAGGTCAGCTCCGCACGCCTCAGCATATCATTTTCAACTGACAAATCCATTAGGGTTATTCATTTTTCTGATGACGTCCTCACTAGTGAAGAGAGAGAGAAATAACAGAGCTCCATCAAATCAGATACCAGATGTAATTTCGCCGTAAATAGAATTCACTTCCCCTTTCCTAGAGATAATTTAACGATGGTTACTGATTCCCCTCCCTTCCACCAATGCCACCTGAAGCAAACGCTCGGGCTGCACATTTGCCTGAAGAAACGTTTTCTATTTCTCGGCCTATTTAGAGCGCAGGCACCCGGTCAGCGCCTCCCTGACCTTCTTAGACACCCGGTTCGAACCAGCTTGCCTCTGCGGTTCCTCCGTGGCAGCCCATCTTACTCTAAACAGCTAACACAGGTTCACACGAATACAGTGAGGCTCGTGAGCAAGGGGGTGTGGGGGGGGGATTTAAGAAGAGATTCGCCACCCCAGTAAAGGGAGGCGAGCGCTCTTTCACTCGGGGCGCTACCAATGTACACAAAACGCAACATGAAACTGAACCCTTTGTTAATGTTCAACCTTTCCCTCAGAGCTGAAGTGTAAATTAGGTGGAAACTGTGAAAGTCTGGGGAGGAATCCGCGGGCAATACGCAATACACAAAGAATGGTCGCCGGCTGACGACCTGGGTCGGTTCCTCTAACACCGAGGGACAACGGCGACACAAAATACCAAATGTAAAATGCTTCCGTTTTCGATACAACCAGTTTCAGTGGCAAACTGACTCCAAACTCAGCTGCGTGTGCCCAATAAAATTTCGCGGTCCCGCCAGCCATTGAGTTCGGCGGCTCATTGAACGAGTACCGCCCTAGATTGAGGCCTCCGACCTCCGGATCATCGCAAATCCACAACGCAGCTCGTGTTGCGATACAACAGACGAGTGAGTGACAGTGAAAGGGACAGGGAATCCAGTTCGTGTCTTTAATCCCACCGGTTAAACCAGCGCCTGATATTGGAGCCGTTTCCCTCCGCTCCCTTTGTCATTGGAAGTGACTGATAAACATCGTGACATTTTGCAAATAAAGGAACCAATGTTTATAAAGAACTCAAATTCTCTCCACAAAATACTTTAATGAATGTGCTAGCGGTTGGTTGCGTTATAAAAAAAAAAGACACAATATGACCGCTCTGAAAGTCTTTGCCAGGTAAAGGCAGACCCGACTGAACTGACCCGGCACACGTGAATTGATCCGGGGCAGCGCCGGATTGCCGCTCTCGCTCGCAGGTAACTACCCGCAGCAGGAGGTTTATCCGCTAGACCCGAATGAACTTTAGGCACTGACAGCTGGATCTTTTGTTTCATCTATGGCACCAACTCGGGATCCTTTTAGTCCGTTTTAATTTCAACAGGTGGCAGACTTTGAATTGACCGAACAAAGCTGCATTCATGGCTGAAGAAGCGGCGTGCTATCAGAGTTGTGCCATACCGTTTCTGGTCAGTTCCTGGCACCGCTCCCAGTGGAAGCTTAGCCAAAACACAAAGATTTATTCACAATCATCAAAGATGTGTATCATTTAGTAACACTCATTAAATGATTAAGTGCAACTTATTTGAATTACCGGGTTCTAGGGGGTTTTCAAAGGGAGTCTGTCCATCTCTGGGAACCAGATATATAATACCCAGCATTTTCATGGGAAAGGGTCTATTCTGACAGTTACTTCAGGTCTTGCCAGAAGAATGAAACTTCAACTCCTCGCCCGCTTAACCCCTAAATTACGGGATCTGGTTACTTGTGTGCACACAAAGATAGGATGTTTGATTACTGTCATGGCGAAGATTCTCTCTCCCCCTCCCCCAACGAGTACCGAGGCTGAATTCACAGTGCGCGCTAAGAGGCAGGAGAATGTAATCACAGTCATCTACGTCCGCTCACATCACGCACGGCAGAAACTCTTGCAAACCAGAATTGTCTGAAATCACGTTCGAATCCCTAACATCGCCAGCAAACTCGGAGTTTCAACGTGGTGGGGGTGGGAGAGACACGAATTAGCGTCCGAGAAGAGGTCACGGCCAAAGTATTTGGCGCTGGCGTTTCTGCCTCATCCCATCATCTGGTTTGCCCTCAATCCCGTCTCTGCGGTTCACCAGGAGATCGAACTCCAAGTTCTCATCGCTCGCTGACTGAAGAAATGCGCCACGAATTTCCCCCATGATTTTCATCATTCCGCTCGCTGGCCAAACTTAGAATTGGCGAGTGCTCGGGGTATTGGCGGAAGCAAGCCGTGTCTGAGACTGATAGTCCGGTGTATCACTCACTCGAGCACCTCTCTGTGATTTTATTAATTTTCTGTGGGGATAGTACCATCTTAGGTAGCATGGGTCCTTCTTTGGACTTTTCCTTCCTCTAGTCCGGCCACATTGATAGATCAACAGCTGACGGGAAAATGATTTCCAGGAACAGTCTGGTGATGGCGGACACAGGATGCGGAACCTTCCGTCTGGAGTGAAGAATAGATGAAGAGTGTTAGTGTCTTTGAGGTCCCTGTCATCACAGAAGCCAGACTTCAGCCATTTCAGTTCCCAGCACATGATATGCGGAGACCGCTGGACTCTACAAAGACTGCACAGCCATATAACAAAGCAGGTGCTGTGACTCCATCCAGAAACAGTCACATCGCGGAACATTCCGTTTCACATGATTGCATCTACCTGACAATTGGCCAGGTATCTCCTCCCTACGGAAAACAGCGTTAAACTAATGTGACTGATTGCATTTCACCAGTCTACACTCTAACAGCGTTAAAGCGATGGAAGGTGCAACCAACCGATTATATCACCAAGCCGCATTACTCACCAGTTTCCTGTTGGCCAACGTTCAGTCTGTATTCTCACTTGACTAGGTGGGTCCAGATCTTATTCCAGGTTTGGTCTACAGAGATGGATTCCAGAGGCACGATGAACACGGAACACTGAAAAGCCACAGTACATCTAAGATCGAAGGGACAGGTGGGGAAAAGGTCATAATAGCTCTCACAGAAGAAGCGGGTAGTAGAAAAATCAATCAGTTCTTCCCAAAATAACAAGGAGGAGATCCAGAATAAAAAGACGAAGTGCTGGAAATGTTCAGTAGCTGTGACGACAACAGAGTTAATAAATTAGGTTAATCAGAATCTGATTTCATATTCCTTATATCTACTAATTATTGAATTTTAAACACAGGTGGTTATCTAGACTTTGACTCAACTATTTTAGCTGCTTTACCAATGACTGTCATTAAGTTAGTTTATCAATGGTTGCCCAAAGTTCAATTCCAACTTCATTTTCCTCGGAAGCAATCAACCCATGCCTCCATGCAGCAAAGCACCAATAACAACCCGGCCTAATTTAGTGGAAATTATAGACTGTAAGTGAAAAGAGGTAATTGGGCTATTTCACCCATTGAGACTGCTCCAGAATTCAAACATAGCTGAATTCTTTTGTCAACCCCATTCTCCTGCCTTCTGGTCATAACTCCCAACCCCCTTTCCATTTCCATTCACACAAACGCTGGTCAATAACCCTTTCTAACAAAAATCTAAACATTTGCCCTTAACATTGAATACCAGTGGCATCACTGAATTCTCCATCATCAACGGTGGCATGGTAGCAAAGTGGTTAGCACAGTGCTCTACAGTGCAGGTGACCCAGGGTCATTTACTGCCTCTGCCTGTAAGGAGTTTGTATGTTCTCTCCATGACCACATAGATTTCCTCTGAGTACTCCAGTTTCCTCCAACAATCCAAAGATGTTCTGGTTAGTATGTTACTTGGTCATTGTAAGTTCTCCAGTGATTGGGTTAGGAGTAAATTGGTGGATAGATGGGCAGTGCAGCTTGAAGGGCTGGAAGGGCCATGCTGTATCTTGAAAAATAAATAAGGAAAAAAAAAACATCCTGAGGATGCTAATTGTGGGGAATTTATGGTCGGCATTGACCAGAAATTTCACTAGGCACGCTCATACATGCCTACAAAAGCAGGTTAAAGACCGATTATTCTGTAATGTGACTCGTCTTCTGACATTCCAATGGTTTTCTACAAGGCAGCAGTCAGAGGAGAGATGGAAAACTCTCCATACCTGGATAATTGCACTGAGGAAGTTTGACAACAGAACCCACTTGACTGGTACCCCAGCCACATACCCCAGCATTTTCTTCCTCAACAACTCATACACTGTGTTTGCAGTGATTACTAACTATATTATGTACTGCAGCTACTTGCCAAGACTACCCTGACAACACTTTATAGGTCTGCATCATCCACCATCAATAAGGACCACAGACTAATTTCCAGAATTCTCAACCCAACAACAAAATGGGGGTGCCACAGCTCCTACAAGAACACACACAACAAACAGAAGTAGACCTGTTGGCCTCTGTAGATCACACAACTATTTAAATGGATCATGGATTACCTTTATTTCAGAGACCTATTTCCCCACCCATCTCCATCTCGATTCCAGATTCAAGATTGTTTACTGTGATTTCCAGTACACAAGTGCAAAGGAGACCGAAATAGTTGATAACCCAGATCCGAATGCAGAACAAAAAAAAATTAAGATAAAGAACACAATAAATATAACTACATAATATAGCTTATATACTGTACATTGATTGATTGTATGTCCATAAAGTGATGCTAGGCCATAAGCAAGCATGTCCATAACATATCTGTACTCTACATGTACTCTGATAAGAAATGATAGAGTAGTGGTGATGGGGTGTGTGGTGGGGTAGGTTAGTGGGTGGAGGTGTTAATCAGTTTACTGCTTGGGGAAAACAATTGTTTTTGAGTTGTCCTGGTGTGGATGCTATGTAGCCTCCTCCCTGATGGGTGTGGGACAAACACTACTTTTAAAGCTGGAAATGTAATGTTCATTTTAAATGGAATTAGTGATGAACCCCTTTTCAATCCTCCAGGTAGACAATTCCAAAAATACTCACTCTCTGAGTGAAGAAACATCTCCTAATTTCACTTCATGTGACCTACCCCTTACTGTGAGATCTGTACTCCTTAATCAGGGAAAACATCATTGCTACATCTACCCGGACAACCCTCCAAGCATTGTCAATAAGGATGTATTTCATTCTTCTAAGCTCTAGATGCTGGAGGCTTGGTCATTCTACGCTCATCCAGCATTGAGGAACTGGTCTGCTGAATTTTATTTCCCAAGTGTCCTGATGTCTCATGATCAGCATTTTTCCACCATTGATGTAAGGTTGACAGTCCCGAGCTCCCTGTTTTCCCTTCCCTCCTTTAAATGTTGAATCCCATTTGCCACCCTCCAATCTGCAGAAATTATTCCAGAATCTTCACAGTTTTGAATATGTTATCGACAATTTCCGCAGACACTTCTTTCAAAATTAGGCTGTGCTTGAGGGTGGTAATTTTTCAGCCTCTTTAAGCAACATTTCTATACAAATATCTCTGTTGGTTCCTCATTCGCAGTGGGCCTTAGTTTTCCAGTATTTCTGGGAGTTGTTTTTTGGTGTCTGTTTTTTTTAAATGGAAGAAGACACAAGTATTTGATTAATTTATCATCCCCAATGTAAAGTTCTGCTCCGTTTGTGTACAGACCTACATTTGCCCTTATTATCTCTTTCTTTTCTTTATACCTACAAGAAGTGCTTTTTAAATTCCATTTTCTTTCAGTGTTCGAATTTCAAACTTTGAACTTGATTAATCACCCAACAATCATATGCTGTATTCTGGGGGGAGGGGGGGGATCCTTAACTTGCCGTTTTCTTCCAGGAGGCTTTACTTTCCTGTATTCAACAAAATCTTTAGTTTCTTCAGTGATGCACAATTAGACTACTTTTCCAATAACATTGTACCTTAATGATATTTTTAAAGGCCAGACCTTGCCAATGGTGTAGTTTCTTTGTTTCCTCCAGACAACCTACTCCTCACTCTGATTTGCGTTTCCTTTGGTTAGGCTTAAAACCATGATTCCCCATTGAATAACATGATTTCGAATTTTAGCACACGGTTTAAGGTGGTCGTTCACGTTCTCCCGGTGTTAAATGATGGGCAATAAATCAAAGTCAAGGTCGTTTATTGTCAAATAAACAAGTACACGGGTGCCTTGAAAAACTTGCTTGCACCAGCATCAGAGGCACGTAGCATCATATAAGCAGCTTCACAAGAAAAAAAAGTATGTCTACATCCCATAATAAAACACAATAAGTAGGATATTGCATATAAACCCATTAATTTCCTATTCGATTTATCAGGGACTATCTTGTATGAGCCCTTTAAGTATTTTATTAAGTCAATTCTCTTCTCCGGGGCAGACGAGGCTTATTAACTGAATATTTTTGTTGTGTGGAATGTTACGCCAAAGAGAGTTTCTCGTTGCCTCTACAGCCACGGGACGGAGCCCAGCGTTATTCTGAGGTCGCCTCCCATTATAATCTCTGTTACTTTTGAATCCGGTTACTGTGTTTCAATAAATGAACACGAGCGCTCTTGAGCTCAGGGCAGAGTGGGCGGTAAATACTAATCAGATAACCAAAATAATGGGGCCGCAGTGCTCCCAAACCCACTTCTAAACCATCCGGCTGCTTTCAAATGAAATGATAACTTTATACAGCATGTATACCAATAAAATAAAGTTTACTTCAGAACCTCCTCCAGTCAATAGAGAGATCGCACGCACGTACCCCCTAATTACTCGTAATTTGACTGAGTTTAACTCGTGCAAGATTGAAACTGATCTTGCGTTTAAGAATACAAGATTGGAAAATTTTCCTTCAGCTCTGTAGAAACGTGAGGCAGGATCGAGTAAGCAAGCTAGAGTTTAAAGTTTAATCTTTTATTTCGGGGAGCTTTCATCGCACAAACTTCCGAGAACCCCAGTGCTTTGAAACGCGAGCGCCCGTGTCTCGGCCGCCGGTGGTCCGAGCTCTGCGATTCCAGGGGTATCTGGTTTCTGCCTGACCTCGCTCGGTGCCATCGCTAACTCTCGGCACCTCCTTCAGTGTAAAATGAATGAGCGTGATCTTGACAACGGTGGGGGGGGGGGGGAGGGGATGATGGCACTGTTGGGACTTGTATCGGGGCTGTACTGGGCTGATTAAAGCAAATCCACTTATGGAATGTGATGGTGCTAAAATGACAGTGCAGGACCCAATAAGAATGTTAAATGGATGGCTAACCTCTGTTAATCTTCACACGCTGTCAATCTGTGTACACGGCGGAGAAGAGAGCGCGGTCCTAGCAGGTGGGAGTAATTGTAGGGAATCACTCATCCCGCAGCTAGACTGTTGAAAAAACCTGTCACATTCATTATCTGGTTAACGGCGTGAACCAGAGCCCAGGAGCCTGGTCCCTTTTAATAGCTTCATAAGGTGGCTTCGTGCGGTTTAACCTCCCGTCGATGAAAATAAACCACACTTTGAATAGTGTGGCGGAATTGTTCTATTAGTTTTTATTTGCTAAGTTAACTTTGGCTTTAAGTCTCAACATCTGTCATTTCAATTAATAACAGCACGACAGTAGCGACTTCATCCTCCCCTCCAGGCGCCAGGACCTGTAACTACGGGACTGCTGGGCCGGGATACAGTAGGATCTCGGACAAGAAATTTGGCCAGAGTGCTGCCTCTGGAAATTAATCTAGACACGTGTGAGCTAATGTACTTCAGGAAGTCAAATTCTCCTCAGACATAGAGAGTAAATAACAGGGACCACAGGAGGGCTGATGTACAGAGGGACTGTGGGGTGAGTTAATAGCTTGCTGAAAGTGGTGATGCCGGTTGTTAGGATAGTGAAAAAGGTATTTGGTAGGCTGGGGGTATTGGAAATGGGACGTCATGTTACACTTGACCAAAACATTTTTGGTGGATTATGGAAAAGATATAGTAGTGTTAGGAAAGAGTGCAGACAGATTCACTAAGGTGTTGACTGGAATGGATAGGAGTGATTGGAAAAAATTGAAATTGGACAAGGCCCATGACGAACAAAATGAAGTCACGAAAGAAGAACTAGGAAACATAAAGGCCAAAAGGGGCCGTAAAATGTCCCTGGCAGAAAGGATTAAGGAGAATCCCAATACATTTTATAAGACCATAAAACCACAAGACATAGGAGCAGAATTAGGCCATTTTACTTATCAAATCTGCTCCACCACTTCATTATGGCTGATACACTTTTCCTCTCAGCCCTAATCTCCTGTCTTCTCCCTGTATCCCTTCATGCACTGACCACCCAAGAACCTAACAACCTCTGCCTTAAATATACATACAGACTTGGCCTCCATACCTGCTCATGACAATGAATTCCACAGATTCAACACTCTCTGGCTAAAGAAACTCCTTCTCATCTCAGTTCTAAAAGGATGCCTCTCTATTCTGAGGCTGTGTCATCTGGTTTTACACTCTCCCACCATAGGAAACATCCTCTCCACATCCACTCTATCAAAGCCTTTCACCATTCGATAGGTTTCAATGAGGTCAACCTTCACTCTTCTGAATTCAAGTGAATACAGAACCAGAGCCGTCAAATGCGTTTCACATGTCAAGCCGTTCAAACCTGGAATCATTTTCGTGAAACTCCTAGGAATCCTCTCCAGTTTCAGCACATCCTTTCTAAGATAAGGGATCCAAAACTGCTAACAATACTCTACATGGGGCCTCACCAGTGCCTTTATAAAGTCTCAACATTACATCCTTGCTCTATATTCTAGTCCTCTTGAAATAAGTGCTAACATTGCATTTGCCTTCCTCACCACAGACTCAACCTGCAAATTAACCTTTAACAAAACTTACACAAGGACTCCCAATTCCCTTTGCACCTCAGTTTTTTTTTGTGTTTTATCTCTATTTAGAAAATAGTCAACCCTTTCATTTCTTCCACCAAAGTGCTTTACTATACAGTTCCTAATTCTATATTCTATCTGCCACTTCTTTGCTTATTCTCCTAATCTAAGTCCTTCTGTAGCCTCTCTACTTCCTCAAAACTACCTGCCCCTCCACCTAACCTCATATTGTCTGCAAACTTTGCAACAAAGCCATCAACTTCATCATCAAAATCATTAACAAATATCATAGAAAGAATTGGTCCCAACACAGACCTGTGTGGAACGCCACTAGTCACTAGCAGCCAACAGAAAAGGCTCCCTTTATTCCCACTCTTTGCCTTCTGCCAATCAGCCACTACTTTGTCTGTGCTAGAATCTTCCCTGTAATATCATGGGCTCATAGCTTGTTAAGCACCTTCTCAATAGCCTTCTGAAAATCCAAGAACACAATATCAACCAATTCTCCTTTGTCTACCTGCTTGTAATTTCTTCAAAGAATTCCAACAGATTTATCAGGCATGATTTCCCCTTGAGGAAAACATGTTGACTATGACCTATTTTATCATGTGCCTCCAAGTGCTATGAAACTGCATCATTAAAGTCGACTCCAACATCTTCCCAACCTCTGAGTTCAGACTAACAGGCCTATAATTTCCTTTCTTCTGTCTCTCTCCCTTCTTGAAGAGTGGAGTGACATTTTCAATTTTCCAGTCTTCTGGAACCATTCCAGAATCTAGTGATTATTGGAAGATCATTACTAAAATCTCCACAGTCTCTTCAGCCACCCTATTTCAGAACCCTGTGGTGTACACTATTTGGTCCAGGTGACTTACCTACCTTCAGAACTTTCAGTTTCACAAGAACCTTCTCCCTAGTAATGGTAACTTCACACACTTCATGACCCCTGACACCTGAACCTTCCACCATACTGCTAATGTCTTCCACAGTGAAGACTGATGCAAAATATTTATTCAGTTCATCTGCAATTTCCCAGTCCCCCATTAGTACCTCTCTACCATTGTTTTCCAGTGGGCAATATCCACTCTCGCTTCTCTTTTACACTTTATGTCACTGAAAAATGGTATCCTCTTTAATATTATTGGCTAGCTTATTTTCATGTTCCATGTTTACCTTCTTAATATCTTTTTAGTTGCTTTCTGTTAGCATTTGAAAGCTTCCCAATCCTCTAACTTCCCACTAATTTTTGTTATATTATATGCCCCCTTTTTGACTTTTATGTTGGCTTTGACTTCTCTTGTTAGCCATGGTTGTGTCATCTTCCTTTAGAATACTTCTTCCTCGTTGAAATGTATATAATCTGTGCCTTCCGAATTGCTTCCAGAAATTCCAGCCATTACTGCTCTGCCATCATCCCTGCCAGTGTTCTTTACCAATCAGTGCCGGCCAACTCCTCTCTAATGCTTCTGTAATTTCCTTTACTCCACTGTAATACTGATACATCCTACTTTAGCTTCTTCTTCTCCTCAAAATTTGGGGTTAATTGGATCATATTATGATCACTTTCCCCTAAGAATTCTTTTATCTTAAGCTCTCTAATCAATTCCAGTTCATTCCACAACACCTAATACAGAATAGCTGATCCCCTAGTGGGCTCAACCATGAGCTGCTCTAAAAATGCATACCACAGGCATTGTAGAAATCCCCCCCCCCATATGTATATTATAAATAAGAAGTTAGTGAAGGAATGGATAATTCCACTCACGGACAAAGAAGGGAAACTACATCTAGAGCCAGTGGAAGAGGGCAAGGTTCTAAACAAATACTTCACACTGGTATTCACCAAGGTTAAGGACATGCTTAATAGGGATATCAGAGAGGGGATATGTCAATATTTTGGGGCATATTGATATTAAGGAGGAGGAGGAGGAGGAGTCAAAGCTTCTTGAAAATCATTAAATTGGATAAGTCCTCAGGGCTTGTGGGAATCTATCCCAGGATACTTAGAGGGACATGGAGGAGAATTCTGGCAGAGATCTAAGTGTACTCTTTAGCCATGGGTCCTAGAAGACAGGAAAGTAGTCAATTTGCTTCTTTGTTTGAGTAGGGAAACTAGGTCAAACTAGGAAATTATGGGCTGGTGAGCCTTATAGCAATAGTAAGGAAATTACTGGAGAAATTCTTAGAGACAGATTAAAATGTACTTAGAAAAACATGGACTTATTGAGGAAGGTCACCATGGCTTTGTCTTGTCCCAGAAATTTGATTCAGCTTTTTGAGGAAGTGACGAAGGCAATCAACGTGGGCCTACTTGGATTCTAGTGAAATATTTGACAGGCTGCATGATAGACTTGCCTAGAAGATTAAGTCACATGGGACCAATAGTGAGTTGGTAAGTTGGACCAAAGTTAGCTCGGTCATAGAAGGAAGAAGGTAACAGGGGAGGGGTGTTTCTCTGACTGGAGGTGTGACTAGTAAAATGACCTGGATCAAAATGTAGGTGGTCTGATTAGCAAGTTTTAAAATTTCATGCAAGTTAGTGGAGTTGTGGATAGCAAGGAAGGTTGTCAAAGGATTCAGCAGGATAGGGATCAGTTCTAAATCTAAGTGGAGAAATAGCACATGGAGTTTAACCCAGACAAATATAAGTTGTTGCATTTTAGGAAATCGAATGCAAGAGGAAAGTATACAGGAAATGGCAGCCCACTTAGGACCATTGATGTACAGAGGGATTTGAGGATCCCTGAAAATGGTAACATAAGCAGAAAGGATGGTAAAGAATGCATACAATATGCTTGTCTTCATCGGTTAATGTATTGTGTGTAAAACTTGGGGAGTTGTATTGTAGCTTTGGTTAGGCCATACTTAGGGTATTGTGTGAATTTCTGTTCACTCTTTTACAGGAAGGATGTGGAGGCTTTGGAGAAGGTGCAGAAGTGGCTCACCAGGAGTGGAAAATATTAACCATAACAGAGGTTATCCAAACTTGCAATGTTTTCATTGGAGTGTCAGAGGCTGAATGGTGACCTGACAGTAATATATAATATGAGAATCACAGGTTAGAGTCTTCTAGTTTCTAATGGTCAGAGTCCTCTAGCCAGTATTTTTTCACAACACCATACCAACCTATCCCTTATATTCTTAGAAGTGGCAGAGTGACACAGTTAGTACTCTGCTGCCACACAGCACCAGAGACTCGGGTTCAATCTGACTTTGGGTGCTGTCTGTCTGGAGTTTGCGCTTTCTCGCAGTGACTGCATGGGTTTCTTTCAGGTTCCCCAGCTTCCTCCCTCACATGAAGAGATGCGTGTTGGTAGGTTAACTGGCCATTGTAAATTGCCCCATTGAGTATGGTTGAATCAGGAAGTGTTGCATTGAAGGGTGGAGTTTGAGAGAATAGAATGGATTAGAGAAGAATTAGTAAAAATGGGTTGTTGATGGTGGAAGAGTCTTATTCCAGGCTGTATATCTATGAGGACTCAAATCAGTTTAACAGATTTGTACTTGCTAACTATTTGCAGCCTTGTTCCTGTGAATGAGAATACATTTTGTCCTCAATAATAATCTTTATTATCTCTGTCCCAGTAACATTAGACATACTCAGCCCCACTTGCAATGCCGCTGTCCATCAGCACCATACGCATTTCCAAGGAGGATGGGAAGATAAAGTTCAGAGTCCTGCTCTGACAACCTTGATTCCATTTGTAGCCTTGAAGTTTGAACTTTGAACATGGATTACTCTGTCTGGACAGAGTCATTTGCTAACTTGGTGTGACTCCAGTCTCTCCACTCTTTCCCTCTATTCTGTTGATAACCACATCCTCTTTTAGCTTCCTTCATGCCCTCAGCCACAACAAAAGCATTTTATTTTCCACTAGCAGGTCAACCGTTTCCTTTTATATTTGCAACACATAGTACCTAAATGGTGTACAAGATGATAAGAGGCCTATATCTAGTGGATAACCAGAGACCTTTTCCCAAGGCAGGAACAGCTAATATGGGGGGGGGGGGGGGGTTAGGGGCATAATTGTAAGATAATTGGAGGAAATGGTAGGAAGTGTAGGGGAGAGGCTGGAGGTAAACTTGATTGTGTTTGAAACTCCCCCTCCCACCACCACCAGGTGGCTGTAGAGGGAGATACATTAGGTACAGTTAAGAAACCCTTAGACAGGCACATGGATTACAGAAAATGGAGGGCTGTGTAGGAGGGAAAGGTTAGATTGACCTTAGAGTAGGTTAAAAGGTCAGCGTAACATTGTAGGCTAAAAGGCCTTTATTGCGCTCTAACATTCTCTGTTCTGGATTTCCTTTCATGTCAAGTACTCTTGTGCTTTACTTCCAGGAAACGCTAGCTCTGGGTTCTCTTCCTATGTGAGGATATCTATGATCATTAATTGCTAATTTCATTCCTGAAATCTAGGAGCAGTATTACATCTTCATACCAAATAAAAATGTTCTGTACACACATTAGAAATTCTGACCCCTTTGAACCCAAGTTTCCTCAGTATCTTGAGTCGGTGACATGCAGCTCATCAACCTCACTGTATCACAACCCTAGACAGTATTTCACAGGCCAGCATAAGGTGCATCCAAAGACCAGTTTTAAAAGGAAAATGACAAACATTTGTAAAAGGATAGTCACCCAAACAAAAATGCAATTGATGAGATTTCAAACCCAGTTAATTTATAGGTATCCATTAGTCTCGAGAGACCATGGACTTGCGCCTTGGAAGATTTCCAAAGGCCTGGGCAGGATTGTATGGGAGACCAGCAGTTGCCCAAGCTGCAAGTCTCCCCTCTCCACGCCACCGATGTTGTTCAAGGGAAGGGCAAGGACCGATACAGCTTGGCACCAGTGTCGTCGCAGAGCAATGTGTGGTTAAGTGCCTTGCTCAAGGACAACTTGCTGCCTTAGCTGAGGGTTGAACTAGCATCCTTCAGGTCACTAAACCAACGCCTTAACCACTTGACCACACACCAATTAAACTAAACCCAGTTAAATGTGTGTTTAAACAAAGAAGTTAGAACAGTACAGCACAGTATTGGGCTTCTGGCCCACAATGTTGTGCCGACCTACATAACCCTATTCCATGATTAATCTAACCCTTCCCTCCCACATAGCCCTTCATTATTCTTTTAACCATGTATGGATCTAAGCTACTCTTAAATGTCCCTAATGCATCTTCATCTACCACTGTCGTGGCAGTGTACTCCATGGATTTACCACTCTCTGTGTAAAAAAAACATACTTTTCTCCAAACACCTTCAAATTCTGCCATCTCATTGATATTGCGGGGAAAAGGCACTAGCTGTCTGCTCTATCATCTTGTACACCTGTTGTCAATATGGTAAGAAAGAAAACCTTAAAGAATGGGAGGGAGGTAGTGAGACACAGCCAGTAGTCAGCATTCACTTTCAATCCTTTATGGCTCGTCTTGCTTGCTGGTAAGGAATGGGTTAATAATTTCAAAAAAAATTCTCTGACAATTTCAGTTTTTTAAAAACTTATTCTCATTAAAGAAGTCATCATTAGACCCCTTGGATAGAAGATTAATTCAAAGGCAACAACTATTAATTATATTCTCATTTAAATGTGTTTAAACAGGGTTTTAATTGCAACTGAGGCTGCTTGTTATCATATCAGTAATAGCATGTTTTGAATAAAAGTCCTTACACATTCTCAGAATTTATAAAGACAAGAAATTCTGAAGATGCTGGAAATCCAGTGTAACTTATACAAGGGAAAGGGGAAATATGAAACTATCAGGCAGGAACTTGGAAGCATAAATTGGAAACAGATGTTCTCAGGGAATTGTATGGCAGAAATGTGGCAAATGATCAGGGGATATTTGTATGGAGTTCTGCAAAAGTACGTTCCAATGAGACGGGAAAGGATGATAGAGTACAGGAACCATGGTGTACAAAGGCTGTTGTAAATCTAGTAAAGAAGAAAACAAAAGCCTACGAAAGATTCAAACAAACTACGTAATGATAGAGATCTAGAAAATTATAAGGCAAGCAGGAAGGAGCCTAAGAATGAAATTAGGAGAGCCAGAAGGGGCCATGAGAAGGCCTTGGTGGACAGGATTCAGGAAAACCCTAAAGCATTCTAAAAGTATGTAAAGAGCAAGTGGATAAGATGTGAGAGAATAGGACTAATCAAGTGTGACAGTGGAAAGGTGTGTATGGAACCAGAGGAGGTAGCTGAGGTACTTAATGAATACTTTGCTTCAGTATTCACTATGGAAAAAGACTTTGGCAATTGTAGGGATAACTTACAGTGGACTAAAAAGTTTAAGCATATAGACATAGAAGGAGGTGCTGGAGCTTTTAGAAAGCATCAAGCTAGAGAAGTCACCGGGACCGGATGAGATGCACCCCAGGCCACTGTGGGAGGCAAGGAAGGAGATTGCTGAGCCTCTTGCAATGATCTTTGCATCATCAATGGGGACGGGAGAGGTTCTGGAGGATTGGAGGGTTGCAGATGTTGTTCCCTTATTCAAGAAAGGGAGTAGAGAAAGCCCAGGAAATTATAGGCCAGTGAGTCTTGCTTCAGTGGTTGATATAAAATATCTTGAGAGGCAGGATTTATGAACATTTGGAGAGGTATAATATGATTAGGAATAGTCAGCATGTCTTTGTCAAAGGTAGGTTGTGCCTTACGAGCCTGATTGAATTTTTTGAGGATGTGACTAAACACATCAATGAAGGTAGAGTAGTAGATATAGTGATATGGATTTCAGCAAGGCATTTGATAAGGTACCCTATGCAAGGCTTATTGAGAAAGTAAGGAGGCATGAGATCCAAGGGGATCTTGCTTTATAGATCCAGAATTGGCTTGCCCACAGAAGGCAAAGAGTGGCTGTAAATGGGTCATATTCTACATGGAGGTTGGTGACCTGTGGTGTGCCTCAGGGATCTGTTCTGGAACCGCTTCTCTTCGTGATTTTTATAAATGATCTGGATGAGGAAGAGGAGGGATGGGTTAGTAAATGTGCAGATGACACAAAGGTTGGGGGTGTTGTGAATAGTATAGACAGCTGTCAGAGCTCACAGTGGGACATTGATAGGATGAAAAACTGGGCTGAGGAATGGCAAATGGAGTTCAACTCAGATAAGTGTGAGGCAGTTCATTTTGGTAGGTCAAATATGATGGCAGAATATAGTACTAATGGAAAGACTCTTGGCAGTGTGGAGGATCAAAGGGATTTTAGGGTCCGAGTCCATAGGATACTCAAAGCTGTTGCACAGGTTGACTGCGTTTTTAAGAAGGTATACAGTGTATTGGCCATCCTCAACTGTGGAACTGAGTTCAAGAGCCGAGAAGTAATGTTACAGCTAGATAGGACTCTAGTCAGACCCCATTTGGAGTACTGTGTTCAGTTCTGGTCACCTCATTACAGGACGGATGTGGATACTATAGAGAGAGTGCAGAGGAGATTTACAAGGATGTTGTCTGGATTGGGGAGCATACGTTATGAGAATAGGTTGCGTGAGCTCGGCTTTTTCTCCTTGGAGCGACGGAGGATGAGAGGTGACCTGATAGAGGTGTATAAGATGATGAGAGGCATTGATCGTGTGGTCTGTCAGAGGCTTTTTCCCAGGGTTGAAATGGCTGACATGAGAGGGCACAGTTTTAAGGTGCTTGGAAGTAGGTATAGAGGAGATGTCAGGGGTAAGTTTTTTATGCAGAAAGTAGAGAGTGCGTGGAATGGGCTGCCGCTGATGGTGGTGGAAGTGGATACAATAGGGTCTTTTAAGAGACTCTTAGATAGGTACATGGAGTTTAGAAAAATAGAGGGCTATGGGTAACCCTGGATAATTCCTAAAGTAAGTACATGTTCGGCTCAGCATTGTGGGCCAAAGGGCCTGTATTATGCTGTAGGTTTTCTATGCTTCTGTATAAGATGCCGGAGAAACTCTGCAGGTCAGACAGCAACGATGGAAAGGAATAAATAGTTGACTCTTCATTAAGATTAAATGATTTTGACTGTGAAATTATTGGTACCTTTGGTTTGGAAGGAGTATGAGAGAATGAAGTTTCCCTATTGTGGGTAAATGTTGTATCATTGAAGTAATATATGGAAATTGTCCATGTTATTTTGTTAATTAGGTCATGGTTATGTAATGAATTAAAACCCAAAACTGCTGCAAGGTGTTTGTATAAACAGTTAGCAATTCTTGTTTGAAAGAATCATTTACACTCAGTGGCCTCTTGGACACTGTACATCAGTACCTGCTCATTAATGTGAATATCTAATCAGCCAATCATGTGGCAGCAACTGAATACATAAAAGCATACAAACCATAGTCAACATGTTCAGTTGTTGTTCAGACCAAGCATCAAAAAGAAGAACAAATACAATCTGAGTGATTTTGACTGTGGGATAATTGTTGGTGCCAGATGGGATGGTTTGAGTATCTCAGAAACTGCTGACCTCCTGGGATTTTCATACACAACAGTCTCTACAATTTACAGAGAATGATGTAAAAAAAAACATCCAGTGAGTTGCAGGTCAGAGGGAGAAAACTTTTTGTTAATGAAAGAGTTCAGAGAGAAAGGCCAGACTGATTTAAGCTGACAGGAAGGTGACAGTAATTCAAATAATTATGCATTACACCAGTGGTATACAGAACAGCATTTCTGAATTCACAACAAGTTAAACTTTGAATTGGATGGGCTAAGGCAGCAGAAGACCATGAATATACATTCAGTGGCCAGTTTATTATGTACAGCAGGTGCCAATGCAGAGCTTGCTTCATTTACTTTAGAAATAAAGACAATTTACAATGACTAGTTAATCAACTAATCAGTACGTCTTTGGATTGAGCAAGGAAACTGGATCACCTGCAGGAAACACACGTGGTTCATGGGAAAAGATACAAGTAACTTCCAGATGGCACCAGAAATGAACTCCAAACTCTGGAACGGCCCGAGTAGTGATAATGTCACACCAAACATGATGCTATCGTTGTTTGTTTGAATATTGCACAGAGATTTATGCATTATACCATCAAAAGAACATTATTCCTTGGGAGACAATGGTGATGGGTAGTAATAGGACGATATAGAGTTATGACAAGAAACTTGATAAATTGTGGTTGAATTGAATGGAGTGGAAAATGTTAAAGAGAATTAATAGAGAGGTTTAAATATTTTAAATGGTTTAAAAGGAAACTAGACAGTTATTACAACTCGGTGAAATACAAACTCAATGAAATGATGGCTATAGGTCATAATTTAGGACATTTTCTAGAAGGTGTAAGGGTTTGAAGTGGCTTATTTGAATTAAAAAGCATTGATAGTGACACAACAGCAGCATTGAACAGATAAATACTTAGAAAAGGAAATATTATAATTGACAATTGAAATGAGTGAAAGGGAATGGAGTAGTTAGATGTGGAATGACACTTCTACAGGCACTGTGGCTTAACCAGCCACCCAACTAGAGAATGATTTTCACTGAGAGTATAAAAAATAAGGTGGGTGTGACCTACTGAGTGCAAAGTAACAGAGATACAGCAGAGAATAGAACAGAACCTTACCATGGTTCAGTGCTTCTATGAAGTTAGAGATGGGGTGGGGAAGGGGCAAGGGTTGCAGGAAACCGTGGGTGTAAAGGACACAGAATAAAATGTGGTAGATGCAGTAAAAAGTGCAGTCAGAATCTTATAGAGATGAAGAATTAAGAGTTTCATTCTGCATCAGTCAAGCTTCCTGTACACTCAAGAATATCTACAGTATGTTCGAGGAGCAGAAGTCCATGAGACAAATGAGCAGAGTTGGGCTACTTGGCCCATCATGTCTGCTCTGTCATTCCATCATGTCTGATTTATTATCCCTCTCCACCCCATTGTCCTGTCATCTGTCTGTAAACCTTGACACCCAGACTAATCAAGAACCTCACCTCTGCTTTAAATATACCCAATGACTTGGCCTGCCCAGCAAATTCTACATTTGTGGGTGAGATCAAACCAGTCGATCTCTGTAAATTTCTGAGTTTAGAAGAGAACCAATAGCACATGAAATCCAGTTAATTGTAGTTTAGGTCAACAGTAACAAGGTAAGACTAATATCCTTCATGACCCTGAATAAGGCTGCCAACCTGAGAGCAGCCAAAACTCAGTGTGGATTGAACAGAATCCAGGAATCAGGAACCTTGTGGGAATTGATAAAGGACTGACCTCATTGCCACCTCTGGTTTTGAAATTAGAATTGAATTTACTTTTTACTTGTAAATTCTTTTACAGTGTTAATCCAAAGTAAACAGTGTGCCTGCCAGTTAATTGCTGACAAATGATTAAGGAGTCAGATGTAAGTACCTGAATAAGTGGTAATTATTGTCAACTGAACCTGAGACATTGGGGAATTTGGGAGTGCTTGAAGGTGGCCTTATATAAGTGATTCAAACTCCCTGATGCATAGTCCTCATTCTTATAAGACTGTTTTACCATAAGACCATTGACCATAAGCAGAATTTGGTCATTCATCCCCTTGAGTCTGCTCTGCCATTTGACCATGGCTGATCCACTTCCCTCTCAACCCCATTCTCCCACCTTCTCCCGCATAACCTTTCACACATGACTTACAAAGAGTCTACCAACCTCCCAAAGACACCCAAAGACCTGGCCTCCACAGCCACCTGTCACGATGAATTCCACAGATTCACTACTCTCTGGCTAAAGGAATTCCTTCATATCTCCACTTTAAATGGATGTCCCTCTATTCTGAGGTTGTGCCTTCTGATACTAGACCCCCACCCCCGCTCTTGGAAACACCCTCTCCACATCCACTCTATCTACTCTATCTATGACTTTCAATATTCGACAGGTTTCAATGAGATCCCCATTATTCTTCTAAGTTCCTGCGAGTACAGGCCCAGAGCCATAAAATGCTGCTCAAATGATAACCCTTTCATTCCCAGAATAATTTTCATGAATTTCCTTTGAATCCTCGACAATGTCAGCACATCCTTTCTTAGATAAGGGGCCCAAAACTGCTCACAATACTCTGTGAAACCTCACAGTGCCTTGTAAACCCTCAGCATTAAACCCTCATTTTTATATTCTAGTCCTCTCGAAATGAATACTAACATTACATTTGCCTTCCTCACCACTGATCTTTAGGAATCTTTAGGAAATCCTGCATGAGGACTCCCAGGTCCCTTTGTACTTTGGATGTTTGAATTTTTTCCCCATTTAGAAAATAGTCTATGCTTTTATTCCTTCTGCCAAAGTGCATGACTGTACACATCCCATCATAGTATTTTATCTGCCACTTCTTTGCCCACTCTCCTAATATGTCCTTCTATAGCCTGCCTGCTTCCTCAGCACTACCTATCCCTCCACCTATCTTCAAATCGTTTACAAACTTGGCCACAAAACCATCAATTCCATCATCCAAATCATTGACATACAATGTTAGAAGAAGTGGTCCCAACACCAACCCTTGCAGAACACCATTAGTCACCAGAAGCCAATCAGAAAAGCTCCCTTTATTCCCATTCTTTGCCTCCTGCCAGTCAGCCAATGCTTTATCCATACTAGTATCTTTCCTGTAATACCATGGGCTCTTATCTTGCCTAGGGGCCTGTTGTGTAGCTCCTTGTCAAAGCTTTCTGAATATCCAAGTATGCAACATCCACCATTTCTCCTCTTGTCTTTCCTGCTTGTTATTTCCTTAAAGAATTCCAACAGATTTGCCAAGCAAGATTTTCACTTAAGGAAACCACGCTGACTTTGTGGCCTATTTTACCATGTGCTTCCAAGTACTCCAAAACCTCATGCATAACAATCAACTCCAACATCTTCCCAAACCCTGAGGTCAGAATAACTGGCCTATAATTTCCTTTCTTCTGTCCCCCTCCCTTCTTGTGGAGCAGAGTGACATTGGAAATTTTCCTGTCCTCTGGAACCATGCCAGAAATGTTCTCTATTTACAACAGAGAACATTTTACACCAATCCGTATTATGATAGCGAATGTTAAAACAGGGTGTGTTTTTCAGCAGAGAGCCAAAATCTATGTGGCTTACCCAGTGACGAGATGGAGCACACATCAAGTTCCAGCTTATTGTCATTCAACCACATACCCCCAAACAAAATGCTTCTCCAGACCAAGATGCATAACCAGTACACAGAGTACACATTTGTACACATTTGTGATGAGACCTCAGTGATGGCAGGGAGTTCAGTGGTCTCAGTATGTAACGGATCAGGAGGCAGAGAGGAGTAAATCCACTTCTTGTGGTCAGTGTAAGAACCATTGACCAATGTAAGACTAAAGAAGACATTCGGCAGGGAAAGGACAAGAGGTTACAGGTTATCAACTAACAGGTAAAGTTGCCTCCAAACACCTCTGAGGCCACATGTACATTGGCATGTGGTAGGTCCAACAATTGACTCAGTGTTAATGCAAGAGATTCTGCAGGTGAATTGAATTGACTTTCTTTCTTACATCTTCACATACATGAGGAGTAAAAATCTTTACATTACGTCTCTGTCTAAATGTGCAATGTGCAATCATAGTAATTTATAATAATCTATAATAAATAGAACAGTCAATGTAACATAGAAATACGCTCAAATCAGCGTGAGTTAATCAGTCTGAAGCAGCTGTCCTGGAGCCTATTGGTCCTGGCTTTTATGCTGCGGTCCCGTTGCTCGAATGGTAGCTGTGGTTGGGGTGACTCAGGAATCTAGAGTAACACACACAAAAGACTGGAGGAACTCAGCGGGTCAGACAGTATCTACGGAGGGGAATAAACAGCTGATGTTTCAGGCTGAGATCTTTCAAATAGTCTTGATGAAGGACCTCAGTCTCAAGCATCGACTGTTTATTCCCCTCCACAGATGCTACCTGACCTGCAGAGTATCTCCAGCATTTTCTGTGTGTTATTGTCTTATAGTGATGTAAGAGAGTGGAGGTTGATTCATGACTCTGTAGCAACTAAATTTGAGGAAGAGGGAGCTGTTCTGTGGGAAAGGTTGCACTTGTCTGCAATCATTAGTGTCCTTGCAAATTGAATAATCAGGGATGCTTTTACCACTCAAACTGAATAAAACATTAGCAGGGGCTCAAGTGTTGGGAAATTTAAAAACAAAGGAAGAGGTACTAGTGCAGGTAGTAATGTAGTTAACAATAGGGTCAGTGTGCATACTGATAGTGTAACAATAAATAGTGTCAAAGAGGGAGGAAACATTAATGGCTCTTTATATGAATTCACTAAACATTCAGAACAAGATAGATAGATTAGTCATACTGGTAGAGATAATTAAGTTCGATCTAATATCCATTATAAAGACATGGTTACATGGAGACCAAGGCTGGGAATTAAACATTCTGGTACTTAACTTTCCAGAATGATAGGGTAAAGGAAGAGCGATGACTCTTAATTATAAAAAATGACATTAGTCGGCAATGAGAAAGAAAGTTGGCCCAGAAGATCAACAACAGCATTAGACAGATGAGGTGAAGAATAAGAGAGTGGGGAACATTGGGGGTAAAGTTGTAGGGCACACAGCAATGGTATGGCTGCCTGTAGAGTATTAATTGAAAATAGCAGAGATTTTCGGCAAAGGTAATGTTTTCATCAATGGAACACTAATTGTCATGTATGTTTGACAAATCAAATCGGCAAAGACTGATGAGAAAATTTCATTAAAGAGTATATTGCGGATCAACCATGGAAAAGGATACTTTATGTTTGGTTCTGTGTAATAAGCCATGATTAATCAGTAATTTCATAGCAAACAATCCTCTAGGGATCAGAGTATAATAACATTTCGCATTCAGTTTGGGAGTGACAAACTTGAATTTGAATTTAGTGTTTTAAAGCAAAACGGTTTCAGTTGCAAAGCTGAGAGAGGTAAGCTAGTTAAACTAGTCTGGGAAATTAGCTTATAAAGTATGCCAGTAGATAACTATTCATGTTGCTACCTAAGGGACTCTATTGTACAGTACACCAGACAGGGCAGTGCATTCCAGGCACACAACACTTTCTGTGAAAAATAAACTTGCCCCACACATCTCCTTTCAACTTACCCCCTCTCATCTCTAATGCATGAACTTTCAGATTAGATATTCACACTTTCCTCTCTAGCAGTGTCTTAAAAGGGGAAAAAAGCTACTGGTTCTCTACTCTACTGATGTCTCTCATAGAAGGAAGAGTGTAATAAAATTATGTTTTTTTTTCATAAACTTTATAAGAGAGAATAGGAGATTAATTTTAAAAATGCAGTATTGACAAATGAATATTTTTATCCGTCTTCTCTGTAGAACATACTCTAAACTTTTGAAGAACACTGGCAAACCATGGGGCAAATGAAAATGAGGAATGAGGGCCAATTCATATCATGAGAAGAAAGCTCTGGGGCAAACTAGTGGATACAAAGACCTACAAATATTCTGGAGCTAATGGCCACCTTTAAGGATTCTGGAAGGGTTATGCTGCAGAGATTAGTGAATGTTTTCAGAGCTATTTTCCAAAATTCCCCAATTCTGAAAAGTTTCCAAAAGTTTAGAAAAAATTTAGGCAAGAAGATAGAGAGAGGACAAGTTGGTTAAACTAACATAAGGTGTCAGGAAAGTGCTGGCCTTTACAGTTGAGGAAGGATGATTAGGCAGTCAGCACCTATAAAAAATGTATTAAAGTTCTTTGGTGATACATGATGCAATGTATAATTGTAATGTGGATGTAATGTTGGATTTCTCAAAGGCACTTGATATGGTATGTCATAAAATGATAAAGCAGAACATTTAAATTGGGAATAGGAGTTGGACACAGACCCTCAAGCTTGTTCTGCATTATAATGAGATCATGGCTGATCTGTTTGTAATTTCAGTGGTAATGACCTCTATCCATGGTAACCTTTCACCCTTTCCTCTCTACCAGTCCCTTAAATGGTCTGCTTCTTCTGTCCTTTGAGGAAACATTTTCCAAAGGTCTTTCGCCCTCATCTCTATGCAGCCATTTTTAAACAAGAAGTCTTAATTCTTAACGATCCCATGAGGAAATATTCTTTTCACCTCCACCAAGACAAGATACTATCTGCTTCAGTCATCTCTCCTCACTCTTTTAAACTTCATTGAAAATTAAATCAGAAAATAAATCAGAATGCTCAGCAGGTCAAGAAAGAGCAAGTGTTTGCAAGAATGGAAAGTGAAATGTAGTTAATAGTTTGGGTTGCTCTCTCAGAACTAGGGAAGAAAGGAATAAGTTAGTTTTAAATTTACAGAAAGTGTGTGTCAGGAGTGGATAGGGCAAACAGAATAGCTCTGATAGGGTGTAGCATTGGACAATTGTCGAGGTCATTCATTCAGTTGATGGGCTACTGGGCTATTTTGAAAGAATGTGAGGAAATGAGAGCTGTTAGAGGGCAAGGATACAAAATACCGGATTGCAGAATATCTTCTAGGGGTCCGACTCCGCTAGAGGAGGGAGAAAAACTGAGCCAATCTCACAGATATTCACATACAACAGAAAGGGCCAGTTTTAATAGAGAGAGAAGATGAGTCTCCTGAAGCTGCAGAATTTAGTACTGAAAGTCTGGCTGGAGTCTGAAGAAACCCAGTGGCCAGGAACGTAGCTGGGTTTATAAGACCCACAAAGGTTGTCAAAATGATATCTATGTAAGCTATCCATGGGACATTAAATCTGTAGCGATAGAGCCTCCTTACATTGGGCATTACTAAATTATGTCTTCAAGGAGCCATCATGTCACAATACAATGGCTGAACAAGGCAGGAAAACAAAGTCATGGTAGCTTCCAGGAAGTCTGCACTAACACATTGGGATCACTCCAAAACTACATGTTCAAACAATTAAACTCCACCCCGTTTTGAGACTCAAGGACTTTAGTACCACACACACTGCATCAGCTGCACTCCGCATAACTTCTCATCCCACCAGAGCAAAGTCCTTAAAACACTTGCTTTAGAATGGAGTAAAGTGATGCTCCAGGTTGACCTATCATCAAGAGTTGCTTAGGACAAACTGGTGAGAGGCTTCATAAACAGAGGAGGGAGCAAGGAATAGTAGACTATGGAGAAGGGTAGGAGGAGACAGCATGGAGCAGAGAGGCAGGGTTCTCTGTTTAACCTTTTGTGGTGAAGAACATGGATTCTCCAGATTTACCTGTGCTATTAAGTAGGAAAAAGTGGAAATCGGCCAAGAAGGGGGACAATGTAAAGATGTAATTTCATCACATCCTGGTTCTCTAGCAACTCTCTGCTCTCTCTGTTATGAATCATGTATGATCAGCAGAGATAATCATCAGAACGGAGAAGTTTCACTGGTGTTTTAACTCTAAGATGCAGACCATTTGTCAGAAAGGTGATGAAGAGAGTCTGCAACATTAACCTGGCTGATCTCCCAATCTCCCAGCGTAAAATGACACCAGCACCTCTGGCATTCTGCCACCATCACACTTATGCAGATGAATGCACCTTCAAATTAGATCCTTTCTTTTTAAAAAAAGATGATCTAATTTCTTTGAAATGCAAAGTTATGTTAAAGCTTCTTTCATGTAAATGGCTGTCACTGAGCTGATGGTTTTTATGGATTATGGTTTCAGATAATTAATGAAGATGTCAAACTACACCTGGTCTATATATGGTGGGCTACTGATTGAGAAGGCTCCTGGCTAGTAGTGAATGTACTTTAACCACTTATCATCCAATCAGCAGAAGCTGAAAGAAGATCAAGGCTCCCAAGCAGACGAGAGATAATAAAAACCTAGAATGGGTAATGCTTTGATACAATAACAGGATGGCAAGTTAGCACAGCGGTCAGCGTAATGCTTTAGCGTTCAATTCCCGGTGCTGACTGTAAGGAGTCTGTATGTTCTCCCCATGATAATGTTTCCCTCGGGTGCTCTGGTTTCCTCCCACATCCCAAAGGGTTAATAGGT
This sequence comes from Hypanus sabinus, assembly GCF_030144855.1. Classification (NCBI taxonomy): domain Eukaryota; kingdom Metazoa; phylum Chordata; class Chondrichthyes; order Myliobatiformes; family Dasyatidae; genus Hypanus; species Hypanus sabinus. The sequence goes on along the minus strand of NC_082710.1, from coordinate 147,550,870 downwards.
TAACTGGTCACTTTGGTGTATTTAGGCGATGTAGGCTCATTGGGCCGGAGAGGGTCTGTTACCGTGCTGTATCTCCAAATATAATAAAGAAATGGAGGTCTGAGGGAAAGAACAGAGGAATTGAACAGTGTCAAATCACTTTTGATACAGGCAAGCTGGGCCGAAAGGTTCCTGCCATAATTCCCCATGTGGAAACTCTTTGCACCAATCTAAATAAGAACATTTGGATTCTGCTGGAAAGGGCATCAAACCGTCAGCTTGAAGAGGGTGAGCTGAGGAGATGTGGGAAATCTAGTTTCGTTTTCCCTGTAAAAAGAAGGAATCTAGGAAGATTATCGGTGGATTTAAGAGATAGTAAATTTTTAAGGAAGGGTCTGATCATTTTTGAAGGGAGTGGGAGATTTAAAAAGATAAATCATGATGGCCTTTTTTGTTATTGATTTGTGGGACATAGACATTTCCCACCTTTATTGTTCACCGCTAATTATCCTTGAACTGAAAAGGCCATTAAGACCATAAAACATAAGAGCCAAATTCGGCTATTTGGGTGTGAGTTACTTAAAGTCTGATCCCGGTAAAGATGACAGTTTCATTTCTCGTGATGCTTCATGGTTTTTTGAACCAATCTGGTAGTTTCATAGTTAACATCACTGAGATTAACTTTGATGTAATTACTTGAATTTTTAGATGGTAGGATTTAAACTTGCGTCTTTTGATCAATAGCCCACGTAACTTAAACCATGAATGTACGGTACGATCCCCCCTCCCACCCCCCACAACACTACACCGATTCTGTAGCAGAAAACACATTTGTAAAGAAAAAGGATGGATTATTAACTGGAAGCAAGAGTGGAAATGGTCAAGGTTAATTTCCTGGCCTGATCATTAACACAGAAAATTCTGCAGATGCTGGAGATTCAGAGTAACACACACAAAATGCTGGAGGAACTCAGCAGATTAGGCAGCATTTATGGAAAGGAGTAATGAGTCGATGTTTTGGGCTGATACCCTTCATCAAGACTGGAAAGGAAGGGGAAAGACGCCAGAATAAGAAGATGGGGGTGGGGTGGAAGGGGTGCAAGCTAGAAGGTGATAAGGGGAAGGTAGGTGGGTCGGGGAGAGGGGAAGTAAGAAGCTGGGAGGTAATGGGCAGAAATGGTAAAGGACGGAAGAAGAAGGAATCTGATAGGAGAGGAGGGAGGACCATGGGAGAAAGGGAAGGAGGAGGGACACCAGATAGGCAGGTGAGCACAAGAGAAGGGGAAGGAGGGGAGCCAGTATGGGGAATGGAAAAAGAAAGGAGGGGGAAGGGGAGAAATTATCGGAAGTTGGAGAAATCAATCTTTATGCAATCAGACTGGAGGTTACCCAGACAGAATATGCAATATTGCTCCCCCAATCTGAGAGTGGCCTCATTGGAGAAGAAGAAAAGGCCATGGACTAACATGTTGGAATTTGAAAAGGCAATAGGATTAAAATAGCCCAGGCTCTGTGCTATGATCCTATCTAGATAAGGAGTGTACCAGACTGTTTCCCTTGTCTGTGTCTGTCTGAAACCAGAATGAGTTAAACAGAAACACAGTAATAAAACGTGTAGTTTTAAATGCCGGTAATATTCATCTCACAGGAACTGGGCTACACTCAATCTCCAATTGAAGTGCACTTTACTGCTGAACACTTTGTTCTGCAAATCACCCATCCTTTGAACTGCAGCGTATCAATATGCTGAATTAATACCTCATTTCATCAGGTATTATGGAGCAAATGAAGACAATGAACTACCAGGGACTGGGTTGTTTCTCTGGGCTTTCTTGCAGTGATTAGGCTGGGCTGAAGCTTCAGTCAATTCACAGAAGCCCAGTTCAATTTGATATGCAGCACTTACTGGTCAAACTCCAAATCTGAGGGAGGGCGCGATATGAAAACTTTCACCTAACCCAGGGGCCAGAATTTAGAACATAGGACATAGTACAGTACAGCACAGGAACATTCCCTTCGGTCTCGATGATGTGTCAGGAAAACTAAATTAGTAATCAAATTCCCAATTAAACTAATACTTTCCACCTACAAAATATCCATATCCTTCCATTTTCTGCACTTTAATGCTATCTGTTTTATCTCCACTACAGCCGCAGGCAGTGTATTCCGGGCACCGCACCCACCACTTTGTAAGTAGATAAAAATTTACCCCACAGATCTTCCTCGAACAGCCCCTTCATCTTAAATGCATGTGCTCTGTGATTAGATATTTCAAGCCCCGGAAAAGATACTAACTGACCACTCCGTCTATGACTCTCATAATCTTACTGTATAGACCTCTATCAGATCTTCTCCCTCAGCCTCTGCCACTCCAAAGGAAACAGCCCAAGTCTGTCTAACCTCTCCCTCCAGCATATGCCCTTAATCCAGGTAGCATCCTGGTAAGCCTCTTTTGCGCTCTCTCCAAAGCCTCTACATTGTTCCAACAATGATGCAATATTCCTGATGCAACCTAAACAGAGTTTTATAAATCTGTAACATAACAATCTGACTCTTGATCTTAATGTCCCAACTAATAAAAGCAAGCATGCCTTCTTTACCACCCTATCAACTTAATTGGTCACGTTCAGGGAGCTATGAACTTGAACCTCTAGATCACTCTGCACATTACTACGACCATAAGGCATAGGAGCAGAATTAGGCCATTTGACCCAATCATGGCTGATCCTTATTTTTCCCTCATCAGCCCCACTCCCCAACCTTCTCCCCGTGATCTTTGATGCCATGTCCAATCAAGTTATATGCCTTGAACACATCCAGTAACGTGGCCTCCACAGCAGGATGTGGCAACAAACTCCATAAATTCAACAGCCTCTGGCTAAAGAAATTTCTCCACATCTCTGGTTTAAATGGACGGCCCTGTAACCCGAGGCTGTGTCTGCTAGTCCTGGACTCCCCCACCATGGGAAACATCCTTTCCCAATCTACCATGTCCAGGTCTTTCAACATTTGGAAGGTTTCAATTAGATCCCCCCTTATCCTTCTAAATTCCAGCGAGTACAGACCAGAGCTATGAAACGTTCCTCGTACGACATCCCTGAATCATCCTTGTGAAGCTCCTTCAAAACCCTCTCCGATGCCAGCACATCTCTTCTTAGATGAGGAGCCCAAAACTGTCCACAATACTCAGAGTGAGGCCTCACCAGTGACTTTTAAAGCCTCAGCATCACATCCCTGTTCTTGTGTTCTAGACCTCTTGAAATGAATGCTAACATTGCATTTGCCTTCCTCACCACCAACTCAAGTTAACCTTTACAGTGTTCTGCACACGGACTCCGAAGTTCCTCTGCATCTCAGATTTTGGAATTTTTTCCCCATTTAGAAAATAGTCTGCATATTAATTTCTACTGCCAAAGTGCATGACCATGCATTTTCCAACACTGTATTTCATTTGTCACTTTCTTGCCTATACTCCTAATCTGTCTAAGTTGTTCTGCAACCTACCTGTTTCCTCAACACTACCTGCCCCATCACCAATCTGCAAACTTGGCAATACAGCCATCTATTCCATCATCTAAGTCATTGATATACAACATAAAAAGAAGCGGTCCCAACACCAACCCCTGTGGAACACCAGTAGAAAAGCAGCCAACCAGAAAAGGACCCTTTTATTCCCACTCACTGCCTCCTACCAGTCAGCCAATGCTCTAACCATGCCAGTAACTTTCCTGTAATACCATGGGCTCTTAACTGGATAAGCAGCCTCATGTGTGGCACCTTGTCAAAGGGCTTCTGAAAGCCCAAATATACAATGTCCACTGCATCCCCTTTATCTATCCTACTTGTAGTCTCTTTAAAGAATTCCAACAGTTTCATCAGGCAAGAACATTTAGGAGGCAGTGATCACAGTGTGATTGCGTTCAATTTGAAATTTGGTAGGGAGAAAGTAAAATCTGACATAGCAGTATTTCAGTGGAGTAAAGGAAATTACAGTGGTATAAGAGAGGAGCTGGCCAAAGTAAATTGGAAAGAGATGCTGCCAGGGATGTTAAGCAACCTGATGAAGGGTCTTCTGTTTATTTCTCTCCATAGATGCTGCCTGACCTGATGAGACCCTCCAGTATTTTGTGTGCATGTGTTGCTCCAGGTTTCCAGAAACTACAGAATCTCTTGTGTTTATGTTAAGGGTCTTGCAATTAACAATGTTCTGCCTTATTTTTTAACAGTTGATTTCCTAAAATGTGACATTTCTCATTTGGCTGGGTAAAACCGCACAGAATCCTGAAAGAACTCATCAAAACAGTCAGCATCTATGGAGATAAATTAACTGTTGACTTTTCAGGTCAAGACCAGTCATCAGTTCTCAATCTTCCATTTTTCCAGCCATATGTGTAATTGATCTATATCCTGCTTTATCCTTTGCCAGTCTCTCCACCGATCTTTGTATAGTCTTCAAATATTAACCCATCCACCTTCATTTTCATCAGGTCATACATATAACATCACAAACAGCAGAGATCACTCTAGAGATCCCTGCAGAACACCACTAGTCACAGACCCCAGCTACAATAAGTCCTATAGAACCACTACTCTTGATCGTCTATGGGCTGAATATCAAACTACTGTAATTACAGCCCAGAAGCAGCTCACTCAGCACAACTGCTCCAACTTGGCTTTCCTGCTCCAAACAGAACTCTTCCTACCTTCCTCACCTTTCTATCGTCCTTATTATCACATTCCTCCTTTCCACTTCAAAAGCATGATTACCCAGCTTTTCCCTCAAGCCCATCCTACTCCACACCTCCACCACTCCCTGAGGGAACACTTTCTACTCACAGCCTGATATGGAGGTTATGCACACAATCACGAAGGGTTGCAGAGGCACATAGTCTCAGCCAACTCCAACATGAACGCAACCCTCCCTACCACTGAGGTCACCTTCTAAACTGGTTCCTCTTGCACAAAGCTCATACATAACCACGATGTACAAAATGCAACCATTAATGCCAATGCCATATTATAAATCCCAGACACGTATGCGTTAAGTTTGAATGTATCTAGGAGACAACAGTAACCCTAATTACCAGGAATAAGATACTGTACAAAATGAAAATAAGGTACGAATAGACATTGCAATCTGAGACCTTTCATAAGCCCAATATCAAGAAGCATTTGGGATGGTCACTGGTGTGGGATGGTCAGTGGGACAGTCTCTGATGTAAAATGATCAGTGGGATAGTCACTGGTGTGGAAAGGTCAGTGATGTTGGACAGTCAGTACAATGGAAACGTCACTTAAGACTGTGAGGTGGTTTAGTTCCCGATGTAGTCCAACAGCAGGAGTGTAGCACTGGCATAGGGGGACGTTGGGGAAACACTGTTTACGCATAGAGCAGTTAGAATGGGGATGGCAAGAGACAGATTCAGCTGTCACACTTGGATAGGTATCTGAAAGGGAAGAATTTACAGAGATATGGAGAAGGGGTGAGGAGAAGGACCAGCTGAAATACCCCTGAACAGAACCTGTGCACACTCACCTGAACATAAAATAGAATCTGAAGGAGGCGATTTACCTCCTCATATTTGTTCCACATTAATCCCATTTACTTCAAATGCATCAGCATTTTAGAAGATAACCATCTCTATAATGAATATCCTTATGACTGATCTTTCACAGCCTAGATGTGTGGAACATTCCACAGAACCTCTCGCTGCGGTTTGAGCTTCCTCACAGGTTTCTGTTTGGTATGAATCCAGTATTTCTTTAGGATCCTGGTGTGCCAGTGGCTTTTGTGACTGTCTGGTGAAGGAAGCCATTGAAATAAAACCAGAGGAAAAGATGAAGGTCTCGCTCTAAGTAAGTTCTGGAATTCAATTGTAAACAAGGTGGGTCAGCAGAAACCTGATTGGATGAGGAGTAACCAATCAGGTGGGGTGGATGATGAGGGTATATATACACCTGGACTGGACATGCCCTGATGAAGATGGTAGAGTTTGTTATCAAAACATCAGTTAAAATTGATACTGTACCAATTGGAAGTCCAAATAGCGTTTATTCATCATATATGTCGGGAAAGCATTAGATCCTTTTATTGGAAGGTTTTCTAATATGAGTATTTGGATAGACAGGGACTGATTAGGGATAGTCAGCAGGGCATCGTCCATGGTAGGTTGCATCTAACCAAAGTTACAGAGATTTTTGAGGAAGCTACAAGGGAAACTGATGAAGGCAAGGCAATGGATGTTGTCTACATGGATGTTAGCACGAGCTTTGATAAGGTTCTGCATGGGAGGTTAGTCAAGAAGGTTCAGTCACTAGGCATTCAAGTTGAGGAAGTAAACTGGATTGGAGATTGACTTCTTAGGAAAAGCCAAAGAGTGGTAGTACATGGTTGCCTCTCTGACTGGAGGCCTGTGACTAGTGGTATGCCCCAGGGACTGTGCTGGGTCCTTTGCTGTTTGTCAGTTATATCAACAATCTTAATGACAATGTGGTAAATTAGAGCAACAAATTTGTGGATGGTACCAAGACTGGGGCATAGTAGACAGCAGGGAAGACCAAAGTTTGCAGAGGATCTGGACCAGCTGAAAGAATAGGCTTTAAAATGGCTGATGGAAGTTAATACAGACATGTGAGGGGTTGCACTTAGAGATGATAAACCATGGTGAGTGATAGGGCACTGAGGAGTGTGCAAGAACAGAGGGATCTGGGTATACAGATCCATAATTCCTTGGAAGTGGTGTCATTGGTCAATAGAGTTGTAATGAAAACTTTTGGCATATTGGTCTGCTTAAATCAAAGTATTGAGTACAAGAGTTGGAATTTTATAATGAAGTTATTTAAGACTTTGGTAAGGACTAATTAGGATCATTGTGTGCAGTTTTGGTCACCTATCTAGAGGAAAGATGTCAATAAGATTGAAAGAGTGCAGAGAAAAAATTCAAGGATATTGCCAAGATTTGAGGATCTGAATTATAGGGGAAGGTTGAACAGGTTAAGATTTTATTCCTTAGAACACAGAAGAATGAGGGGAGATTTGATAGAGGTATATAAAATTATGAGGGGTATAGAGAAGGTAAGTACAAGAAGGCTTTTTCTATTGAGATTGGGAGATACTAGAACTAGAGGTCATGGGGTTAATGTTGAAAGATGAAATGTTTGTGGGGAACATAAGGGAAAAATTCTTCAATGAGGATGATGCAAGTGAAGAATTGGATGCAGGTTTGATTTCAACATTTAAGAGAAATTCAATGAGACTAGGTAAATAAGTAGTGTGTGGCATGGAGTAGATGGGCTGAATGGCCTGTTCGACGTTGTGCTGTAGTGTTCTCAGACTCTGACTCCATGGAGCTGTATTCACTCAAAGCTCTTCAGCTACAGTGGTGGTGCCAGGTGAAGGAAGATGCTGATGTTCCATTGGTAAAAAGAGCGTGAATACTGAGTAACTGCAGGCGGTCTGTCTGATGTCAGCTGTGTACAAGCTGTTGGGAAAGATCTGTGGGATGATATAAATCAGCATTTTGAGAGTCTTAGGTTAATCAGGGAGTCAACAGGGATTTATTAGGGAAGGTTGTGTGTGTGGAGAGGGGAGAAGGGATTGCACTTGATATGAGGTACATGGATTTCAACAAGGTATTAGACAAATTGACTACAAACTTCAGGCTTCTGGACTTCACTCACCACAACTCAAAACTGATTCCACAACATACAGACTCACCTTTAAGGGCTCCACAAGCCACGTTCTCAGTATTATTTATTTGTTTATTTGAACAAGTTGTTTTCTTTTTCATAATGGCTGTTTGTCAATCTTTGTTTATGTATTGTTTTTCATAAATTCTATTGTATTTATTTATTTTCCTGTAAATGCCTGCAAAAATGAATCCCCACATAATATATGGTGACATTTACATACCTTGATGACAAGTTTGATTTTAGCTTTGACGAAATGCCTGCGAGTAAGGGAATCTGAAGGAAGTATATGGTAACATACAAGACAAAGTTTGATAATACATTTTAATTCAGCTTTGATGAAGGAAATAACAGCTTCAGCGATGCCAGGAAATGAGGCAGGTTGGGTAAAACATTTCCTGTCCATGAGATTTATTGAAAAGAAGTTCAGGCATATTCTCAGGAAGACACATCCTTCTGGCAAAGTCCCAATTCTGAACCACCATTCCGGCCACCTTCAGCCCATCAGACCACTTGACCTTGTAGTGCTGATCCGTAACCTTTAAAAGAGCAGCTTCCACATAACTACAGCCAAAGAACAGGTTTGTCCCATTTACAGATCCCCAGCACACGAACTAGCCTCCTTGACACGATCTACTGTAACATCAACAGATTCAGAGAGCACAGACACAGGCCCATCTTGTGCATGCTGACCATATAGATAGGCCACATGCTACCTACGTTAATCCCATTTGCCTAAGTTAGGTGCCCTCTCTCTACAGGGTTTAATTTCCTAGAATGGAGGACGCAGTCCAAATAAAATTAAAAAGAACAAATGTAACGATCCCGCTTGAAGCCATCCTGCTCTGTCTCACCTCAGATACAATGCTCCACAGTTCTAGAGAGATAGAACACAGAACACCACAGCACAGTACAGGCCCTTCAGCCCATGACATTGTGCCAATCTTTTAATCTACTCTAAAATCAAGCTAACGCTTCCCCCCTACATAGTCCTCCACTTTTCTATCATCCATGTGCCCCTAATGTATCTCCCTCTACCTCCACCCCGGCAGTGTTCTCCATGCACCCACCACACTCTGTGTAAAGAACTTACCTCTGACATACCCCACATAATATTCCTCCAATATCCTTAAAATTATGCCCCCTGCTGTTAGCCACTTCCACCCAGGGAAAAAGTCTCTGGCTATCCATTTGATCTATGTCTCCAATCAACTTGTACTCCTCTATCTCGTCACCTCTCACTCTCTTTAGCTTGCTAAACCTATCCTCATAAGACATGCTCTCTAATCCAGGTCAATCTCCAGCATCCTGGTCAATCTCCTCTGCACCTTCTCTAAAGCTACTCATAACAAGGCATCCACAATTGTGCAGAATATTCCAAGTGTGGTCTTACCAGGCTTTTATAGAGCTGCAACATTACCTCACAGCTCTTGAACGCCATCCTCAAACTAATGAAAACCATCACACCGTACCATTTCTTAACTCTTTATTATGGTTCAGAGTAAACTCACCAAGCTGCTATGAGCTGCGCTTTCAGATTTAAATTGCCTTTTAATTTTCCCCTTTTTGGGGAGAGAATTCAAATATTTAGGTTATTCCCACGATGCATTATCACATCTCAGCTAGAACTACCAGGTTTGACAATCCCATGTAGATGGAGAATTGCTGTGTTTTGCAAACAACTCTTAGTGTCACATTATTCATCTGACAGACAAAGAAGACCACATGCTATCTGCAATCTTTATATATTTTGTCTACGATTTCCTATAATGTTCAGTGATGCAGAAGCAGAGTTGACATCCAGCATCTCCCAACACTATTCAGGGAAGACATCAGTGCTGCTCAAATCTTAACCAATTACTGAAAGCTGTCTTCACTTTCGGGGCCAATTTCAATCATCTCTGTCTTTAAATTTAACATTAAGAGAACACAGGTTCATTGGTGCACAACAGTCTATTTTTATATTAAAATAATCTGCTAACAGTGTATTTTGAATCAGACCAGAATCTGAGCGGAATTGACAGGGTACGTACTGAGATGCCTTTTCCTCTCCGTAGAGGGATCAAAACCAGGTCATAGTTCCAAGATAAAGGGAGCATTGGGGTGAGGAGAAATGTCTTCATCAGAGGGTGGTGGAGTTTTGGACAGGGCTGAGGCCAGTGGCTTTCTGAGCATCGAGCAGAACAAGGGATCTGGGGATTTGGCGAGCAACTCAAGCATGAACTTACTGAATAGCGGGGCAGGCTTGAGAAGATGGCTGATGAACTCTTTGATGGTTTCATTAAAATGCTGAGCACTACAGGATGTGTAACCAACACAGTGATAACCTTTGCCGTGTATGTATTTTGTCATTTTGATTTAAAGGCAGCATTTGCTTGAGGTGGATTTTCTGTGAATAGATCTTTCATTTCATTAAAGTAGAAATGATTGATATACCCACCCCTATGGCAAAGTTGTAGCATTTAAATCAAAAGCAAGATCTCTATTAAGCCATTAGACTTATAAATTCATCTCTGAACATTGCGATGGAGTCATCAGACAAAGATTTTTACTCCCTCACGTTGCGGGATGGATGTAAGATTTAAATTAATTCTAACATTCCAAATATTTCAAATATAAACAGAGAATGCTGGTAATATTCGACAGATCAAACAGCATTATCGGTAAGAGAAAAAGCAGCCTGATATTTCAGGTCAAATCCTTTTCTCAGATGTGGGAAAAACAGATGATAAAGTGGATTTTAAGATGTTTAGAAAGAAGGAAAGCATGGAAGGTCTACAATAACATATACAAAATGCTAGAGAAACTATGGAAGAAGATAAAGAGTCAATGTTTCGAGCCGAGACCCTTCATAAAGACTAATGATGGGTCTCAGCCCAAAACACCAACTCTTTATTTCTTTCCGTAGATGCTGCCTGACCTGCTGAGTCTCTCCAGCTTTCTGTATCTGTTGCTCTAGATTTCCAGCATCTGCAGAATCTCTTCTGTTTAAGGTCTATAATGGACGAAAGGAGGAGATAAATGGGAAAGGACTGTAGGTGCAAGATGAAAGAGGTGAAGATTGAACTAATACAAAAAATCTAGAGAGTTGTAGTGGTCATTTGCAAGTTCATTATCCAAGCCTCCATGACCCTTTCAGGGAGAGAATTCTAACGACTTACAAACCTCTGGGTGAAGAAATTTCTCCTCTCTGCACTCCTCAAAGACAAATCCTTATTTTGAGTCTGTGACTCCTGGTTTTATACACTCCAGCCAGGGAAAGATCCCTGTGTCTACCTGTCCAGCTCCATAACAAAATTTCTGCTTCTGTGACTGCAATGTCTGTTTGAGTTTCAGAATCCTTCCATCTGCAGTCTTTTTCTTTTTTGAGTGTAGCTAAGTATTGGTCAAAACAGCAGCAAGGAAACCAACATCAGTTTCATTTTCAAAAGTTCATAAAGGATCAGAATAAAAACCCTTGTGATCAATCGTCTATTCTGTACAACTAAATCTAGTTTGTTCTTGAAAAGGGTCCTTCAGCAATACAGTATGTATGCAATCTAATTAGAAGTGTGCTACAAGAGATGAAGCTAAAGGTTGTATAGCTTATACATAATTTGATAATAAATGTACTTTGAACTTTGAAAAGGGCTTGAGCTAAAATCAGCCCTTGTAATTACCTTGGCATGGACCAGATGGGCTGAAGTGCCAGTTTCCATGCTGTGGTACTCTGTGACTCTCTTTCTTCTGAAGCTGCTAAAATCTCACACGCTTTTAATAGTAAGATAGAAAGTAGGAGACCAGAATTAGTGGAGGGAGACCATTCTGTTCCATGTAATCCATATTCTGACTGTAATCATTCAGTAGAACAAAATGTACAAGGAAGGACATCCTTCACTGAAACACTCAGTTAATATGAGACTCAGCAGGGGCCCACACACCTCTGATCTCAGAGAGATGAGTACATCACTCCTATCTAACCACATGCTTTCCAGACGTCTGTCAACTTGAAAGTTATTTTTAACAAAAAAGAATTATAATTACAGAACAGACCAGTTAATTCAGAAGTACAATCAGTAACCAGTGTTCTCTCTGCTTCTCCTGCCTAGACACGTGCATCTTAAAAAGGGAGGGAGGCAGAAGACAGGAAATCATAAGTCGTCTAGCCTGATCTCAGTGGCTGGAAAGATGTTAGAGTCCATTTTTAAGTATCAAGTAGGATAGACGGAGGAGAGTGGATATCGTTTACTCAAAAGCAGTAAATTTTTCTGAAGGCCTTGCACATGAGGCTGCTATACAAGATAAGAGCCCATGGAATTACAGAAATGGTATTAGCATGGATAGAAAATTGGCTGACTGGCAGAAGGCAAAGAGTGGGAATAAAGGAGACCTTTTTTGGTTGGGTGTGCTAATTTTCACATTGTATGTTGATGATCTAGATGATGGATTTGATGACTTTGTGGCAAGTTTGCTGATGGTATAAAGATAGGTGGAGGGGCAGGTAGTGTTGAGAAAGCAGGGAGTCTGCAGAAAGACAGATTAAGAGAAAGGGCAAAGAAGTGGCTGGTGGAACACAGTGCAGGGAAGTGTATGGCCATTCACTTTAGTAATGGTGTGGAATATTTTCTAAATGAGGAGCAAATTCAGAAACCAAAGGGTGAAGAAGGACTTGGGAGTCCTAGCGCAGGATTCCCTTAAAGGTCATGTTGCAGGTTGGGTCAGTAGTAAGGAAGGCAAATGCAATGTTGGAGTTCATCTTGAGAGGCCTAGAATATAAAAGCCAAGGCGGTAATGCTAAGACTTGAGCAGTTTTAGGCCCTGTGTATGAGGAAGCATGTGATTACATCATAGAGGGTCCGTGAGAATGATCCTTGTTAACATATGAGGAGCGTTTGATGCTCTGGATCTGTACTTGCTGGAGTTTCAAAGAATGAGGCGAGAGCTCACTGAAATTGAATATGGAAAAGTCTAGGTAGAGTGAATACTGAGAGGACGCTTGCAATAGTAGGAGAGCGTAGGACCAGAGGCACAGCCTCAGAATAAAAGAACAGCTTTGTAGAACAGAAATGCGGAGGAACCTCTTCTGCCACAGGGAGGTGAGTCTGTGAGTAGTGTAGCAATTAGCACGACACTATTACAGAACGGGGTGTCAGAGCTTGAAGTTCAATTCCGGCGCTGTCCGTAAGGAGTCTCTGTTCATCTCCTTCATGGAACGTGCGTGTTTTTTCCAGGTTCTCGGGTTTCCTTCCACAGTCCAAAGATGCACTGGGAAGGCTAAACGGTCATTATAGATTGTCCCGCGATTATGTTAGGGTTAAATCAGGTTTCTCGGGTGTGCAGCTCAAAGGACTGGAAGGGCCTACTCCGCACGGTATCACCAAATAAATAAATAATCCATTGCCATAGACGGCTGTGGAGGCCAAGTCATTGGGTGTATTTAAAGCAGAGATTGATAGATTCTTGATTAGTAAAGGCATCAAAGAGGAAAAATAAATCAGCCGTGGAGCAGATTTGATGAGCTGAATGACTGAATTCTTCTCCTATATTTTATGGTCCTATCGATGCTGCCCTCATTCACCTCCTGAATCTGTAGACATAGAATGGTCTAACAGTAGAATATTCAACCTATCTGCTGTACACAACAGATCAAATGAATGATTATAACAGCGACCATATCAGAGAGATACAAAGATTCTCCCACTCTCCCCGAAACCCAGCGCGCGCAAGTATTCCACATTATTGTTGCACCAACACCCATAAATAATTAAATTAAAATATATAGAGAGGATACTGGAAGTACCATCAACAAACACCAAATGCTGGAGGAACTCAGCAAGTCAGCCAGCATCTATGGAGAGGAATCAACATTCAATGTTTTTTTGAGCCAAGACCCTTATTCACTGTTTTTATTCCAGATCTCCAGCATCTGCAGTAGTTTATTCCTATAACTAAAATAACCTGCGTGCTGCTAGGGACAAAGGCTAGGACCAACACTTGAGCCGATGACTCCGTTCATATTAGCAATTTGTTTTATAGTGGCAAAACAGCCAGTGGCATAGCTGGTCACATAACCGGTCACACAACTGGTCAACTAGGCCCAAACTGTGAGGTGATCTGCTGCAACCTACAGTCTATTAAAGCACCTGTCATAAAGCACTCAGTCTGCTGGGATGCTCTGGCTGCAGACTGTTATCAAGTCAAAAGTCAAAGTAAATATATTATCAAATTACATCACCACATACTACCCCGAGATTCATTTTCTTGCAGGTGTTTACAGGAACACAAAGAAATACAATAACATTTCTGAAAGCTCTACATAAAGAAAGACCAACCAACAACTAATGTGCAAATAAAGGCAAGTTATGCTGATGTAATTAATTAACTAATTACCAAAAACTGTAAATATATAGATACACAGATAGATAAAACTGAAACAGGACTTGTGGAGTCATTGAAAACTGTGGCTCATGCACGCAGCTTACTCCAGATTCTGTCAGAAGGAGAAAGTGCTGATGAAAGCTTGGTGAAAGTTTGAAGACTCAGTGTGTTTATCAGACCTGTCTGTTTCAGTCATCTCCTGTATATAGCAGCTCTACACTGAATTCTCAGGCACCGCTATTAAATGAAGAGCGCTTCCCTGTTCTGTTTTCTCCCCCCAAATGCATCCTGCAGATTATATATTATTCTGTGGCAATACAGATCATCGTTCGTCTGTGAAAAGGTTGTCATTGGATTGAACTTTCTACCAACTGTCCAAATTCTGTTGTGAAGATTTTGCTTAAAAATATTGATTAAATGAAGATATGTGAGAAAGACATCAAGACGTGAATGACAGTTTAATACACAGCATTGCTACCACGTTCAGACCAGATCCAGGCATGGATTCTCACTTCGGCAACTACTTCTGTGTGATCAAACCTTTGTGTGTCTCTGTCACACTGGGTCAGTGCCTTCACTCGCTCAGTCTGTGTGTGTGTCTCTCCATCAATATGCCCATACTCAGGGATCTTGTTATCTCCACCTTAATCAGGTTTGATCATCACTAACTGTAAATTCCTTATGTTCCACCAATGGTAAATCTTCAAAAAAGAAAATACATTTATCACAAATCACAGTAAAGGTGTCCAATAAAATCTGTAGGTAATTTGCATACAATGACCTTGCTCCAGTGCTAAAGTTTAACATGACATATAAGAACATAAGAGATAGGAGCAGGAGTAGGCCAATCGGCCCCTCAAGCCTGCTCTGCCATTCAACAAAATCATGGCTGATCCAATCTCAACTCTAGTTACCACCGAATCCCACAAGGCAACAGTGCCAACCAACAGGGCACCATGCCACCCATTTTATTTTATTATTCATCCCGCCCAAACCCATGTGATCACCTGGGGGGAAAAAAAAAACGATTTGCCAATTGAGGAGAAAAAATCTGGAAAATTCCTCTCCGACCCATCCAGGCTATCAAAAACTGGCCCAGGAGATCACATGGCTGATCTAAACCTAGCCTCATGTCCACTTACCTGCTCGCTCACTGTATCCCCTAATGCCACTTTTATCCAGGAAAATGTCTATCTCCGTTTTGAATTTATTGAGTGTAGTAGCTTCCACAGCTCTCTGGGGCAGTAAATTCCACAGCCCCACTACCCTCTGAGTGAAGAAATTTCTCCTCATCTCAGTCCTGGAACGGCATCCCCTTATTTTAAGATTATGCCCCCTAGTCCTAGTTTCACCCATCATTGAGAACATTCTCCCCGCATCCACCCGATCAAGCCCCTTCACAATCTTATATGTTTCAATAAGATGGCCTCTCATTCTTTGGAACTCCAATGAGTAGAGTCCCAATCTACTCAACCTCTCATCATACATCAACCCACCCATCCCCGGAATTAACCTCGTGAACCTTCTCTGCACTGCCTCAAGAGCCGGTATGTCCTTTCTTAATATGGACACCAGAACTACATGCAGTACTCCAGGTGTGGTCTCACCAAGACCCGGTACAACTGCAGTAAGACCTCCCTGGTCTTATACTCCATCCCCCTAGCAATAAAAGCCAGCATTCCATTGGCCTTCTTGACCACCTGCTGCACTTGCATACTAACTTTTTGTGTTTCCTGCACCAGGACCCCCAGATCCCTTTGCACAGAAGCATTTTCCAGTTTCTCTCCATTTAGATAATAACTTGCTCTATTATTTTTCCTGCCAAAGTGCAAGACCTCACACTTGTCAGTATTATATTTCATCTGCCAAATGTCTGCCCAATCACTCAGCCTATCTATGTCCCCCTGCAGAGCAGTGCAGTGAGAAAAAAATAAAAGTTGGGCAATCTGAGGTTCAAAATCAACAGAAACAAAATTCAAAAATTCATAGTAAATTTATTTAAAAATATATACCATATACAACCTTGAGATTCATTTTCATGCAGGCACCTGCAGGAAAATAAAGTACAATAGAATCCATGAAAATCCACACATAACAAATAGAGAGAAACATTCGATGAACAGAAGAGGACAAATTGTGCAAATAATAAGAAAAAGTAAACAAATACTTCTGAGAACATGAGTGCAGAGCACGGGAATTAAGTCCACAGGCTGTTGTCAGATCAGTGCTAAGTGAAGCCATCCACACCGGTCAGGAACCTCATGGTTGTAGGGCAACAACAACCGTCCCACTACCCGGTGGCAGGGGAGCCAAGACTCCTGCACCTCTCTCCTGATGGTCGTGGCAAGAAGGGAGGCAGAAAGGCTTAACACAGGCAGGCAGGATGAGCTCAGATGCAAATGAGATCTTGAATTTAACATATTAATAAGGATCTATTAATAATAACACGTAATAAGTGAACTGCATTTAAAGTAAAGGTACTCAAGGTACTTGAGGAGGAGGGAAGTTTGCGGAGGTGCCAGTGGAAATTTGTTGTGACTTCAATATGTAATAGATGTTAGTCAGCTGCAACACCAGCTGATTAAGCTGAGGTCTGAACTGATGTGATGAGATGGTTTGCAGCAATTAACAGTGGCATATTCTAAAGGGAGTCCATGGTGAAAGGAATTCAGTTTTGGTGCTAAGGAATCATTCTAAGTCAAATTATTTAAAAACTGATCACGTTCAAGGAAGTATATCACTGCATAGGAACTTTCAATGATCACTTGCTAATTGTGTAAAGGTTTCTCTTACTTTCTATTGATTTATTACTGGTAAGCCTCTTTAGTGCTGATGAAACTCAGAAGATGGCTGAGCATTAAAGCATGATGGTGTCAGCAGCTGCCTCCAGCCAAACTGGCCTGGTGCTCAGCTGTGACCTCCATCAAGACTGTGGCCCAGACATAGTTGTTTTAAAGTCTGTAAGGATGGTACAGGGAAATAAAAGGGAATTAGGGGTCAGGTTAGAGTTTAGAGACAGTGACTTGGGGGAGTTAGAGGTCAGGGCTCCACTCCTCACTCGGAGTTTGAAGTCCAGCAACATAGACTGGTGACATACTGTAGGTCATCCTGAGCAAAGGCCTCCGCTCCATGCTCAGAACCAGTGATAAGGAACGCTGATAAAGGCTATCCCATGTCGGTGGGTCCTGGGAACGGATGTCCATCTGAGCAGGAGGCAGAAGGGCAGGTTAATTGGCACAACCAGAGTTCAACCCTGGAGTTCAGGATCTTGTCACCTGCTAGACTGGGGTGTGATACCAAAGATCAAAGCCAGAACAACGATCGGAAGTCTGGGAGTTGAAGCCTGATGGCTGGAGACAGGAGACTGCAAAATGGAGATTGGTTACTGGGGACTGAGAGCTGTGGATAGGAGATTGGAGACCGGAGGCTGAGGACCGGGAATGGGGGACTGGAGGCTGGAGAATGGAGACTGGAGAGAGATGACAGGAGACCAGAGACTGGAGAATGGAGATTGGTGACTGGAGACCAGAGTCCAGAGATGGGAGACCAGAGATCAGAGACTAGAGATGACAGACCAGAGATTGAAGGCTAGAAAATGGAGATTGAACAATGAAAATAAACTGGAGTCTGGAAATGGAGACTGGAAACTAAAGAGTAGAGACTGGAGAATGCAGACTGGAGACTGGAGACAGACTGGAGACTGAAAGCTCAAGACCACTGGAGCCTGGAGGATGGAAACTGGAGACCGGAGACCAGAAAGTCGAGACCACTGACCAGAGACTGAATAGTGTATGATGGAAATAGACTGGAGTCTGGAAATGGACAGGAGACCAGAACTGTGACCAGTGACTGGAGATGGGAGATGAAAGACCAGAGACTGGAGGCTGGAGACTGGAGACTGGCAAGTGGATGACGGAAGCAGATGGGAGTCTGCAACTCGAGACTGGAGACTAAAGACTAGAGCATTGGGACTTGGGACTGAAGACTGGATACTGACTGGAGAATGGAGATAGAGACTGCAGACTGGAGACAGGAGGCTAGAGATTGGAGACTGAATACTGGAGACTGGAGACTGAATACTGGAGACTGGAGACAGCTGACTGGAGATGGGAGACCGGAGCCCTGTGACAAGAGATGACAGACCAGACACCAGAGGCTGGAGATTGGCGACTGGTCAATGGAAACAGACTACAGTCTGGAACTGGAAACTGGAGACTAGAGGCTAAAGAGTGGAGACTGCAGATGAGAGACTAGAGACCAGAGATGACAGACCAGAGACTGCAGGCTTGAGGCTGGAGACTGGAGTCTGGAAACTGGAGACTGGAGACAGGAGAACGGAGACTGGGGACTGTAGACTAGAGTCTGGAGACTGTAGACTGCAGACTGAAGACCAGAAACAGACTGGAGTCTGGACATGGGAGACAGTAGACCAGAGACGACAAACCAGAGACTGCAGGCTAGTGGTTGAAGACTGGAGAATGAACGATGGAAGCAGACTGGAGTCTGCAACTGGGGACTGGAGACTGGAGACAAAAGCCTAGTGACTGGGGACTTGAGACATGAGACTGGATACAAACTGGAGACTGGACGATGGAGAGCCTGGAGTCTGGAACTGGAGAATGGAGACAGGACACAGACAACTGGTGTCTGGACAATGGAGACTACAGGCTTGAGACTGAAGACAGACCAGAATCTGGAGACTGTAGAATGGACAATGGAGATTGACTGGGGCCTTGAAACTGGAGACTGGAATCTAGAGAGTGACTGCAGACTGGACAGACTGGAGACAGGAGGCTGGAGACTGGTGACTGGTGACTAGAGACTGGCAGCTGGGGATCAGGCACTGGAGACTGGAAGGTGGAGACCAAAGACCAGAAACCAGAGTCTGGAGACAGGAGAGTGTTGACTGGAAACTGGACACTGGAGCCCAGAGTTCGGAGAATGGAGACAGGAGACCAGTAAATGGAGACCACAGACCACAGACTGAAGGCTGGAGACTGGATAAGGTATGATGGAAACTGACTGTAGTTTGGAAATGGAGATTGGAGATGGGAGACAAGCGTCCAGAGATTGGAGGCTGAAGACTGGAGATTGGAGAATGGATTATAGAAGCAGACCAGAGTCTGCAACTGGAGACTGGAGACTAAAGACTAGAGACCGGGACTTCAGGCTCAAGAATGGATACAGACTGGAGACTGGAGACTGGATGATGGAGAGACTAGAGTCAGGAACTGGAGAATGGAGACAGGACACTGATGACTAGTGTCTGGATACTGGAGACTACAGACATGAGTCCGGAGACAAAACGTAAACTAGAAACTGTAGAAAGGACGATGGAGATTGACTGGGGCCTGGACTGGAAACTGGAGACTGGAGTCTAGAGAGTGACTGCAGACTGGACAGACTGGAGACTGGTGACTGGTGACTAGAGACTGGAGGCTAGGGACCAGGAACTGGAGACTGGGGACAGGAAACAGCAGAGCAGAGACTAGAGACTGGTGACTGGAAATTGAAGCCTGGAGACAGAAGTATGGAGACTGGATGACAGACTGGTGACTGGAGGCTGGAGACTGGATAATGGAGAGAGACTGGAGTCTGGAACTGCAGAGTGGAGACTAGAGAATGTAAGCTAGAGAAGATAGATAAACTGGAGCCTGGAGACTGTAGTCTGCAGACTGGAAAATGGAGACTGGGAATGGGAGACTAGAGGCTAGGGAAAAAGAGAATGACTAGAGACTGGACACTGACTGGAGACTGAAGACCAGAAACTAGTCAGGATAGACCAGAGATAAGAAGGTGGAGGCTGGAGACTAGAGAAAAGATGATGGAAACAGGCTGGCTCTGGAACTGGAGACTGGAGATAAGAGACTGTTCACTGGAGAAAGGAGACTGGACACCCTAGAGCAAAGATCAGCAACTGGAGACTGAGACTGTAGGCCGGAGACTGGAGACTAGCCCAGAGACTGGGGATGGAAGACTGGTGACAGACTCAAGACTGGAGACTGGAGGCTGGGGATAGGGGGAAGGAGACAAGAGACTAGAGAGAGGGGACGAGAGACTGCAGACAGGAAACTGGTGACAGGAAACTGGAGATGGGGGCCTGGAACCAAGAGTCAGGAGACCAGGAACTGCAGAAAAAAAAACAGAGACTGGAGTCCAGTGAGCGGAGTCTGGAGACCAGACACCAAAGGCCAGAAAATGGAGATGACAGACCACAGACTGGAGGCTGGAGACACAAGAATAGAAGATGGAAACAGACAAGAGTCTGGAACTGGAGATTGGAGATAGACTGGAGTCTACAGACAGTGGAGATGGGTCAAGAGACAGGATACAAGAAAGCCAAGTCTGGAGACTGGACACTGAAGACTGGATACAGACTGCAGTCTGGAGTCTGGAAACTGGAGACTGGAGACTGGAGTCTTAAGACTGAAGATGAGAAACCAGAGACTCATGACTGGAGTCTCAAGATTGGAAACAGACTGGTGTTTTGAACTGGAGACTGGAGACTAGAGACTGGAGAGAGGGGACACAAGACTGAAGACTAGAGACTGGAGACCGGAGGCTGGGGATAGATTGGAGTCTGGAAAGCCTGAAGACTGGAAAATAGAGACTGGAGGCTGCATCACTGTCTGGTATGGGGGTCTACTGTACAGGACAGAAAGAAGCTCCAAAAGACTGTAAATTTATCAGTTCCATCTTGGGTACTAGCCTACAAAGTACGCAGGACATCATCAAGGAGTGGTGTCTCAGAAAGTCCATTATTAAGGACCACCAACACCCAGGGCATGCCCTTTTCTCACTGTTACCATCAGGTAGGTGGTACAGAAGCCTGAAGGCACGCACTCAGTGATTCAGGAATAGCTTCTTCCCCTCTGCTATCTGATTCCTAAATGGATATTGGACCCTTGAACACTACCTCACTTTTAAAATATATATTATTTCTAATCTATTCAATATACATATACTGCAATTGATTTATTGTTATTGTTTCTCTCTTCTATATTATGTATAGCATTGAACTACTGCTGCTAAGTTAACGAACTTCACGACAGTGAAAATAAACCTGATTCTGATTCTGATTCTGACACAGGAGATCAGAGACGGAAGACTGGAGACTGGCCACTGGAGTCTCGAGAATGGAAGCAGACCGGAGACTGGGTGATGGAGGCAGAATGGTATCTGGAACTGGAAACTGGAGACTGGTGACTGCAGACTGGAGACTGAAAGGAGGGGACAGGATACCGGAGACTGGAAACCAGAGACTGGAGACCGTAGACTGGTGACTGTTGACTGGAGACAAGAGTCCGAAGACCAAAAACTAGACAGGGCAGACCAGAGACTGGAGGGTGGAGGCCAGAGATCAGATAATTGACAATGGAAACAGGCTGGAGACAGGAACTAGAGAGTGAAATCTGAAGATAGGAGACTGTACCTGGAGAAAAGAGATTGGACTCCCTCGAGCAGATTGGAGACAGAATAGAGACGGGCAATGGAGGCAGACTAGAGCCTGGAGACTACAGATTGAGGACTGGAGAGTGGAGACAGGCTAGAGTCTGAAGACTGGAGAACACAGACTGGAAACTAGAAGCTGGAGACTGGAGAACACAGACCAAAGACCAGAGGCTGGAGACTGGTGACTGGAGGCAGGCCGGAGCCTGAAGTCTCTAGAACACAGACCACAGACTAGAGACTGGAGAATGGAGACTAGAGACTGGAGACTGCAGACTGGATACAGACTGGAGTCTGGAGTCTGGAAACTGGAGATTCGGGTTAGGAGGAGACTGGAGACAAGTTGCCAGAGACTGGTGACTGGAGTCTCGAGATTGGAGACAGACTGGAGACTGGGCAATGGAGGCATCCTGGAGTCTGGAACTGGAGACTAGAGAATAGACACTGGAGACAGGCTGGAGACTGGAGAACACAAACGAGAGAATAGAGGCTGGAGACTAGAGACTGGAAGCAAGCTGGAGTCTGGACACTCTAGAACACAGACTGGAGACTGGTGACAAACTCAATACTGTATGCTGGAGACATGAACTGGAGACTGGAGACTAAAGAATGGAAACTGGAGCCTGGGGACAGATTGGAGACTGAAGTCCAGAGACCGGAGACTAGAAACTGCAGATTGGAGACTGGAGACCAAAGTCTGGAGAATGGAGACGACAGAGCAGAGACTGGAGGTTGGAGACAGAGGATAGATGATGAAAACAGCCAAAAATAAGGAATTGGAGACTGGAGATAGACTGGAGTCTGGAGACAGAGGAAAGGGGAGAAGAGACAGAATACTGAAAACCCATGTCTGGAGAGTGGAGAATGGAGATTAGAGACAGAAGTCTGGAGACTGGATACAGACTGGAGTCTGGAGTAGGAAACTGGAGACTGGGTTGGGAGGAGACTGGAGACAGGAAACCAGAGAACAAAGACTGGAGATGAGATGCCAGAGACTGGTGACTGGAGTCTCGAAATTGGAGACAGATTGGAGTCTGGAAGAGGAGACTGGAAACTAGAGAATGGAGACTGGAGACTGGAGACAGGCTGGAGTCTGCAGACTCTAGAACACAGAGTGGAAACTAGAGACTGGAGAATGGAGACTAGAGACTATAGTCTGGAGACTGGAGACTATAGACTGGAGTCTGGAGGCTGGAAACTGAAGGCTGGGGATGGGAGGAGACTGGAGACAGGAGACCAGAGACCTGAGACCAGAGACTGAAGACTGTAGACGAGACACCAGAGACTGGGTGATGGAAGCAGACTGGAGTCTGGAACTGGAGACTGCAGACTACAGAATGGAGACTGTAGAATGGAGCCTGTGACTGGAGAAAACAGATCAGAGTCTAGAGGCTGTAGACTGGAGATGAGAGACTTCAGACCAGAGACTGGAAACTGGAGTCCATTCACTGGAGGCCAGAGATTGGACACCCTAGACCAGGAACCAGAAACTTGTGGCTGGGGACTGGAGACTGGATATTGGAAATTTGAGACTGATGACTAGGGATGGGAGATTAGTGATGGACTGGAGACAGGAGACTAGAGAATAACTGGAGATTAGTGTTACACCTGTGCCCCCCCCCCCCCGCACTCCTTTTTGAGAATCGCAAGATCGCTATTAAGTCAGGTCAGGAGACCCAGGAAATGAGAGAGAGACGTTTGGAATGTCCTGGCCCCAGCGATACAAAGCCACAGAATAGGTCATTGTCTCTTGGAGACGGAATTGTGTATTGAATACTGTACTTCATGGAAGCCCTCAGGCAACGTGGGCTGGTTGGGGGATGGCATCATTCCACCCTGATTGACATCTGAGACCCTGTGAGTCAGGATAAAAGAGGGTCTGGGGAACAGCCCTTGACACACACCAGGAGAAACGCTAGAAGTTCCGTGACAGCGTTTAATAGCGATAGCCAGTGGAGGGCCCACGTGTGTCCTTTCCCGTTGCCCCGGGATTGAGGCCCTACCATGGAAGGCGGCTTAGCTAATGGAGAAATCAGCCCCAACGACTCTCGAAGGATCGACATCATAAAAGGAATGGGCAAGTTTTAATCCGTCTCTCTCTCTCCAACCAAAAGCTGCAGCTTGAATGAACTAAAGTGACTTTTATATTTCCATCAGACAATACATTATCCCCTAGACAACGATAGAGCTATTTCTTATTGATTATTATTATATCCGCGCTTTTAGATTTAGTATTGATGACATATATTATATGTATGTTTGCATTGATATTATTTTATGATTTAAATAATAATCTAATCTTCCATTTTCCCTTCCAAAGTGAATGACCCCACATTGTGTTCCATCTGCCAGACCTTTGCCCACTCACTTAACCTATCTATATCTCTCGGCACACTCTCTGTATCTTCTGCACAATTTGCTTTTCCACTCAATTTAGTATCATCAGCAAACTTAGATACACTACACTCAGTCCCCTCTTCCAGATCATTAATGCATATCATGAACAGTTGCCAGCCTGGCACTGATCCCTAGGGCACACCGCTCACCGCTGATTGCCAGCCAGAGAAATACACATGTGTCCTAAACCTCTGCTTTCAATTGGTTAACCAATTCTCCATCCATGTTAATACTTCATCTCCCACTCTATGCATCCTTATCTTATGACTAAGTGGCACGTTATCGAATGCCATCTGGAAATCCAAGTAAATAACATCCATCTATTCCCCTCTATCCACTGTGCTTATTGTATCCTCAAAGAACTCCAGTAAGTTTGTCCATCAGGACCTGCCTTTGCTGAATCCATGCTGTATCTGCCTGATGGATCCATTTCTTTCCAGATGCCTTGCTATTTCTTCTTTAATGATTGCTCAAACCATTTTCCCAACTATAGATGTTAAACGAACTGGCCTATAGTTACTTGCCTTTTTTGAACAGTGCCTGACACTTGCCTTCTTTCAAGCTGCCAGGACCTGGCTGGAGTCCAGTGAATTTTGGTAAATTATCAGCAAAGCCTCAGCGATAATCTCTGCCATTTCTTTCAGTACTTTGGGTTGCATTCCACTAGGACCAGCAGACTTATCTATCTTTAGGCCCAGAAGTTATCTCAGCACTCCCTCTTTACTGATAGCCATTGTATTGAGGTCCTCACCTTCCAGTGCATCCATATCATCCCTCTTTGGTTTGTTGTATATGTCCTCCACCATGAAAACTGACACAAAATAGTTATTTTGTGTCATTTCCTCATTACCCAATATCAATTCCACCTTCTCATCCTCCAAGGAACCCATGTTCACTTTGGCCACCCTTTTCTGCTTTATATAATTACAAAAACTTCTACTATCCATTTTTATATTTTGTTTGAGTTTAATTTCATAATCTATCTTACTTTTCTTTATTACTCGCTTAGTGGTTCTTTGTTGCTTTTTAATGTTTTCCCATTTTTCCAGTTTCCCACTACTCTTGGCGACTTTGTACGCATGAGCTTTTAGTTTGATGCCTTCCTTTAGTTCTTCAGTTTTCCATGGCTGGCTCTCCCCACCCATACTGTCCTTGCTTTTACTTGGAATATACTTTCATTAAACACTGTGAAAACTCTCTTTGAAAGTCTTCCACTGTTCCTCAACCATCCCACCATATACCCCGTGTTCCCAGTCCACCCTATCCATCCTGTTGTAGTCTCCCTTGTTTAGGCATAATGCACTGGTTTTAGATCGAACTATTGCACCCTCCATTTGTATGAGAAACTCAGTCATGCTGTGATCACTCTTTCCAAGAGGACCCCTAACTACAAGATTGCTAATTTTACCTGCCTCATTGCAAAGGACCAGATCTAAGATAACACGTTCCCTTGTGGGTTCAGTAACATGCTGTTCAAGAAAGCTATCAAGGATGCACTCCACAAAGTCTTCCTCAAGACCAACTTGATTCACCCAATCTCTGTGCAAGTTAAAGTCCCCCACAGTAACTGCTGTTCCATTCTTACATACTTCAGATGTTTCTCAGATTATTGCCTGTGCCACTGAAATATTACTATTATATTACTAGTTGGCCTATAGACAACTCCCGCAAGTGATTTTTTTTAACTTTCACTGTTCCTAATCTCTACCCAGATGGATTCAGCATTCTGCTCCTTAGATTTTATATCATCTCTCACTATTGCGCTGATCTCATCTTTAATTAAGAGTGCTACCCCGCCACCCTTACCTTCCTGCCTATCCTTCCTTCTGTTGCCAAGATGGTGCTGCATATGGCGGCCATGTTGCAAGCTGCGTACCAACTTTTTTTTATATATATTAGTTTTTTTATACATTTTACAAATTAAAAAAAACCCAAATCAGAATGAGGAACATTAATACAGTGCAAAATTAAGCATACAATGACAATATGATGCAAAGAAAGAGAATTTTTTTAAGAAAAAGCACCTAAATTGAAGACAAGTAAACTTATTATCCTCCCCCAACTCCACAACACAATAAAAAAAACTCCAGACCAACCACAACACAATATAGAGAATATAAATCAGGACAATCAAACTCCCAGACTGTGAATACACTCAGCAACAGAGGATAATAATGCCTACTACCAGAAAAAAATAGGGAGCTGAAAGCAAGGGACCAAAAAAAAGAAACAAAACCCTAGTCAAGAGGAAGGTTATGAAAGTACTCGATAAAAGGTCCCCAGACCTTATGGAACTTTAGATCCGAATTGAGAACTGAATAATGAATTTTTTCAAGGTCCAAGCAAGCCATACTGTCGTTAAGCCATTGAGCATGCGTGGGTGGGGCAACGTCTCTCCATCTAAGGAGGATCAAGCGTCTAGCCAGGAGAGAGGCAAAGGATAATATTCGGCATTTGGTCGGACTCAGATGTAAATCTGTCTCGCCCCAGAAACCGAACAAAGCTATTAAGGGGTTTGGTTCTAGGTGCTGATTCAGAATATACGATAACGTAGTGAAAACATCTTTCCAAAATTTCTCCAAGCTAGGACAGAACCAGTACATGTGAATGAGAGAGGCCTCGCCCCTCTTGCATTTATCACAAAGCGGACTAATGTTAGGGTAGAATCGAGATAGTTTAGATTTAGACATATGGGCTCTATGAACAATCTTAAACTGTAAAAGGCAATGGCAAGCACAAAGAGAGTTTGAGTTAACCGATTTGAGAATCGAGTCCCAACTCTCATCAGATAAGGAGATATTTAAATCCTGCTCCCATGCCATTTTAATTTTATCCACAGGGGCCCGTCGTAAGGCTGCTAACTTAACTCAAATAATTGATATTAAACCTTTACCTAGTGGATTAATGGAAAGAAATAAGTCCATAGCATTTTTCGCAGGCATTTCAGGAAAGTTAGGAATTAAAGGAACAATAAAGAGTCTAATTTGGAGATATCTAAAAAAAATTAGCATTGGGCAGATTGAACTTAACAGAGAGCTGCTGAAAAGAAGCGAAGCGATTATCAATGAAAAGATCTTCAAAATGCCTAATGACTTCCTATACCAAACCTGGAATGCTGAATCGTACGTAGTAGGTAGAAAAAGGTGATTATGTACGACAGGGCTGGAAACAGAAAAACCATGGAAACCATAGCATTTCCTAAACTGAGCCCATATACATAAAGTGTGTCTAACAAGAGGATTAGCTATTAATCTGGACAGACTTCTAGGGAGTGCAGAGATAGATAGTTCTTTGTGGAGCTCAACTACATTGCCACCCAGTTAGGGCACTCGTGTTGGCCATGGAAAAAAGACCAAAAGGTAGCACAACGTATATTAGCTGCCCAATAATATAAACGAAAGTTAGATAAAGCCATGCCACCCTCTTTTTTAGGTTTTTGGAGATGGATTTTATTAATTCTAGAGCGCTTATTCTTCCACAGATATGACAAAATAATAGAGTCTAAGTACCAACTTTACAGTGTGCTGCTAATTTCTGCAATTTCCCTTGCCCTTCTCATTCAAGAAGCTGATACTCACGTCAGATATGATTGACTGACTCTTCTGAGCATTGGGAAGACAGAATTTACCCACAATGTACCCCACTTTCAGCACTGGGAACCCCTGCTTACACGATCCATGGCGGCCCACTTGTTACACTGTCCCTGCCTTGGAAATGGTGCCAGAGGCAAGCGAGAAGGGCCGGCGTCCTGGTGAGGTTGAACTGCATGCTAACTGGCCGCCGATCCCTAACATACTCTTGGCTAACATTCAGTCCTGGGACAACAAACTATGTGAATTGAGAGTCAGAATCTCCTACCTGGGAAAAACAAAGGAATGTAACGTTTTGTGCTTCAGGGAGACCCGGTTGACAGAGGAGATATCGGATCATGCCATTGAGCCCTCTGGATTCTTCCTGTTCCGGGCGAACAGGTCTAAAAACTTCTCT
This sequence comes from Hypanus sabinus, assembly GCF_030144855.1. Classification (NCBI taxonomy): domain Eukaryota; kingdom Metazoa; phylum Chordata; class Chondrichthyes; order Myliobatiformes; family Dasyatidae; genus Hypanus; species Hypanus sabinus. Next base: position 147,523,012 of record NC_082710.1, on the reverse strand, counting down.
GGGAAGGAAGTAGGCATGCTTCATTGTCAATAATGCTTGGTGCAACTCCCAGAATGTGCATGCCCTCAAGTCCCTTTGTTCCCCAGATCTGGAGTACCTTGTGATGCTGTGTAGACCTTTCTGGTTGCCTAGAGATTTCACAGCTGTGTATATTCTGCCACAGGCTGATGGTGACCATCAACACGCTAGGGACTGTACACCCAGAGGCTGCTTTTATCATCACCAGAGACTTTAATCGAGTGTCACTGGCTAAAGTCTTTCCGAAGTTTAGTCAACACATCTGGGTGAGCACACGGAGAGATAGCATACTCGACCACTGCTACTCTCCCTTCCGCAACGCTTACAAAGTGCTCCTCCGTCCACCAATTGGGAAGTCTGACCTCTCCTCCACCCTGCTTCTGCTTGTGTGCAGGCAGAAGCTGAAACAAGAGGCGGCCATATTTAAAACTATCCACTATTGGTCCGGCCAATCAGTCTTCATGCTATAGCACTGCATTGATGACGTCAACTGGAATGTATTTCATGATGAGGATGTCTCTGAGTTCACAGAAGGGGTCACCAGCTTCAACCAGAAGTCCATCAAGGACATTGTCCCCCAAAAATTGGTCAGGATCTATCCAAACCAGAAACCCTGGGTCAGCAGTTCCGTGTGTTGTGCACTCACTGCACAAGGCAGAGCTTATGCCACCGGCAACCACCAGGAACTCAAGAAATGCAGCTACGATCTACACAAAGTCATCAAGGCAGCGAAACGACAAGATCCAGACACAACTCTCCACCAACAACTCACACAGCTTACGGCACAGTCTGCAGACCATCGCAGACTTCAAAGCTAAACACAGTGGTGCTGCCAACGTTGCTGAGATAAGCTAAATCTGTTTTACGCTCGGTTCGATGTCACCAACACTGAGGAGAGCCATTGATGCAACCTGCACCTTGGTCATACCTAAGGCTGAAGTACGCAGGTGTTTTCAACGAGTGGACAGTCGCAAGGCTGCGGGACCGGACGGTATCCCAGGGCGCGAACTCAGAGTGTACGCGGCACAACTGGCTGCTCTGTTTGCAGACATTTTTAAACTCTCACTCTCCCGGTGTAGAGTGCCTCCCTCCCCGCTTCAAAACGTCCACCATTGTCCCTGTACCTACAAAGACCAAGGTAACACGTCTGAATGACTGGGATCCTGTCGCACTCACCTCAATAATAAGCAAATGCTTTGAGAGGCTGGTCAAGGATTACATCTGCAGTTTGCTACCACCCACACTGGACCCTCTACAATTCATCTACTGACACAACCAATCGACAGACAATGCAATAGCCACAATTCTACACACTGTCCTTACACACCTGTAGAAGAGGGATGCTTATGTGAGAATGCTGTTCTTGGACTACAGTGCAGCATTCAACATCATAATTCCCTCCAGGCTCAACAAGAAGCTCAGAGACCTCGGCCTTCACCCTTCCTTGTGTAGCTGGATCCTGGACTTCTTGTCAGATCGTTGGCAGGTGGTAAGAGTGGGTTCCCTCACCTCTGACCCTCTGACTCTCACTACAGGAACCCCTCAGGGCCGTGTGCTAAGTCCCCTCCTTTACTCTCTGTATATGTACGAGTGTGTTGCCACCTACAGCTCCAATCTGCTAATTAAACACTGCAGGAGTGCAGATGATACTACGTTGATTGGACTTACCTCAAATAATAATGAGGCAGCTCACAGGGAAGAAGTCATCACCCTGACACAGTGGTGTCAAGAAAACAACCTCTCCCTCAATGTCGCAAAAACAAAGGAGCTACAACGGAGCTGATTGTGGACTACAGGAGGAATGGAGACAGGCTAATCCCTATCAACGTCAATGGATCTGGGATTGAGAGGGTGAACAGCTTTAAGTTCCTCAATATACACATCACCGAGGATCTCACGTGGTCGGTACATACCGGCTGTGTGGTGAAAAAGGCACAACAGCACCTCTTTCACCTCAGGTGGTTGAAGAAGTTTGGCATGGGTCCCCATATCTGAAGGACTTTCTACAGGGGCACATTTGAGAGCACCCAGACTAGCTGCATCACTGCCTGGTATGGGAACTGTACCTCCCTCAATCGCAGGACCCTGCAGAGAGTGGTGTGGACAGCCCAGTGCATCTGTAGATATGAACTTCCCATGATTCAGGACATTTACAGAGACAGATGCGTAAAAAGGGCCTGGAAGATTCATTGGGGACCCGAGTCATCCCAACCACAAACTGTTCTAGCTGCTACAATCCAGGAAGCGGTACCGCAGCATAAAGGCCAGGACCAACAGGCTCTGGGACAGCTTCTTCCACCAGGCCATCAGACTGATTAACTCACTGAGAATTGTATTTCTAAGCTATATTGACTGTTCTGTTGTATGTCTTACTGTAATACTATTTATTACAAATTACTGTAATTTGCACATTCAGAGACCTAACATAAAGGTTTTTGCTCCTCAAGTATGTGAGGGATGTGAGAAATAAAGTCAATTCAATTCAATTCTGTATTACCCGGTATCCTTGGATATTAATTCCAATCCTCTCCACCCTGCAACCATGTTTCTGTAATGGCCACTGTCATACACCTTTATACTGATTTGTGCCACAGACTCACTGACCTTGTTACAAATACTATGGGCATTCAGATAAAATGCCCTTTCCCTCATTATGCCTTTAAAATCTAGTGTTACGAAGGATGAACAACTCTGATGGGCAGAAGGGTGCAGAATCGCCCATGCCCCCTCCCTTTTGGAGAATCGCAGATCGCTACTATTTCGATGCTGTTAACAAGGAAGTAAGAGAGGCAAAAGGAAATCTGCCAGGGCACTTGTTATTGATAACAGCTCATGAAAGTTAATGAGAGAGGCACAGCTAAGGTGGAATGTCTCCTAGCTAACAAAAGGAGAGCAGAACCATTGATTACTGCTATTGTCTTTTGGAGAAGGATTGTGTACTTGGTACTGTTCTATTCATTGAAACCCCTCAGGGGGCAACCATAGTGGGCTGGTTTGATGGGTTACATCATCCCAAACTGATTGACACCTGAGACCCCGTGAGTGGGGATAAAAGTGGGGTCTGGGGTAACACCCCTCAGATGCACCAGCAGAAATGCTAGTGAGCATCAGAACCCCCATGAGACAGGGTGGGAGACCAGAGACCGAACAAAGGGTCAGCAAATTTTAACTCACAGTGTTTTGTAGCGAGACCGGTGGGGGCTTGTGTGTGTGTCCACCCTTGCCTGGGTGACGAGTCCACCACGGAAGAACGGTCTAGCTAAAGGATGGAGGGGTCATACTTGAATGGCCACAACAACAACGCATCGATGGATCAAAATTGTAAAGGAAAGTTGGCAAGTCAATAGCTGTTACTGTTCTCTCTCTCTCTCTCTCTCTCTCTCTCTCTCTCTCCAACAATTGCAACACAGCGACCAACAACTACCGCAGCCTGCATGAACTGAACTGAACTTTATATTTCCATCTGACAATTCATTATCCCCTAGACAACCATAAAGCTTATTTCTTATTGATTATTATTATACCCCCACTTTTAGGTTTAGTATTGATGATATATTATCTATATATTTGCATTGATATTATTTTTGTGTATTTTTACTAATAAATATTGTTGAAAATAGTATCACCAGACTCCAACGGACACTTCTATCTTTGCCAGTAAGATCCAGTTACAGTGTTCGTAACAAATTGGGGCCTCGTCTCAAGATTTGATACCAAATTGGAGGGCAAGTGAATCGGGCTTTAAGTCCAGACTTTGATCTGGTTGCGTGGGTAACCAGACAGGAAACCAGCAAAGATGGACGTAGATGAATTTACACAAAACCCGACTTTGAAGGCACTTAGAGGATGCCACAAAGATGGACTTGGTAAATATTGTGGAAGGATTAAATCTCACAGAGGTGAGATCGTCAATGGAAAAGTGGGAGATGCGGAGGGCCATAACTCAGTATTATATTGAGAAGGATGTGTTTTTGGCTGAGGTATTGGAACATATCCCTGAAAAGGTACCAGATAATGGGGCGGTTCAGTTAGAGTTGGAAAAATTAAGGCTAGACGCAGAACACAGAGGCAGCATGAGCTGGAAATGGAGAAGTTAAAGCAAGAGGGAAGAGTCCAAGGGGCAGACCGAGAGGAGAAGTTTAATGTTAGTAGGGAGTTTAGGTTAGTACCTCCGTTCGAGGAGACAGATGTTGATAGTTATTTCTTGCATTTTGAAAAGGTGGCAGTGAATCAGAAGTGGCCAGAGATCAGTGGGTGAAATTGTTACAAAGTGTGTTAAAAGGGAAGGCACAACAGGCATATGCGGCATTGTCTGTGGAGGAGGAGGAGTATGAGAATTATGAGGAAGTAAAACAGGCCATTCTTCAGACCTACGAGTTGGTACCTGAGGCATATAGAAAAAAGTTCAGAGATTTAAAGAAAGTGGGGAATCAGACGTATGCAGAGTTTGCCTATGAGAAGGGTGTGCTCTTGGATCGTTGGTGTGTGGCAGAAAGGGTGGAGGAGGATTTCCATCGTTTCAGAGAGTTAATTCTGATTGAGGAATTTAAAGGTTGTGTTTTGGATGATATCCGGATGTATTTGAATGAGAAGCCGAATAAGTCTATATCAGAATTTGCCAGGTTCACAGGTGAATATGCCCTAACCCACAAGACAAAGTTTTCCTCGAATAAGAGTTACCAGAAAGACCATAGGAACGGTAGAGAAAGCCCACCGGCTGAGGCAGAAATTCAGCCGGGAGCTAGTGGTGAAAGTAAGGAGGAACGAAGGCAAGCTGGCAGGAGGGTTCCTGGCTTGACCTGTTTTAATTGTGGAAAGGTGGGTCATATTGCATCTAAGTGCTTTGATCCGAGGAAGGAGACAGGAAAAGGGAAAGCAGCAGTCCCTACAGGATGTATTGTGTCAATCTGCAAATCAACGAGAAAGCCCCAGGTAGATAGAATACAAGAGGGGCGTGAGAAATTTATTTCAGAAGGGACCGTGTCGGTGAAAGAGGGAGAAACACCAGTTCCATTGAGGATCTGGAGAGATACTGGAGCTGAGCAGTCATTGATTCTCAGTAAGGTACTAGATTTTGGTCCTGAGACTGGAGAGGTAGCTTAGAGAGGCATAGGACAAGGGACAGAAGCTGTGCCTTTGCATAGGATCATTGTAAATTGTGATCTGGTAACTGGACCAGTTGAAATAGGGGTACGGTCAGAATTACCGAGAGAAGGCGTGGACGTCCTTCTTGGTAATGATTTAGCAGGGGATGTGGTGTGTTCAGCAAGGAAGCTGACGAGCCAGCCTGTGAAGGCTGAGGACCCACTCCTAGGTTCCAAGATCTATCCCGCATGCGCAACCACCCGCAGCACGTCGAGAAAGGCAGCTGAGAAAGAGACCAGTTTAAATGAATCCAGTGTTGATTTGGCTGAGATGTTTTTACCGACCATGTACCAAGAGGGGTTAGTGGATGGTAAAACAGAGAATAGGGAGGTGAAAGAGAGAAAAGGAGAGGAGATAGACCTACCCTTAGCCAAGAGGGAATTTATAGAGGCACAGAGTAAAGATGAGAAACAGATAAGGCAGTTAGAAGGTCCAGGGTTGGACATGGATGATCTGTCTGGCTTGACGGAACTGTTTGAAGAAGTTGAAAAATTGAAATGTGTTCCCGATAATGATATAGGGGCAGTCCTAGATGAAAAGGATGCCGTTACCTTGAAGGAGTCTGCTGGGTTAGCAGATGAAATTGTTTTAACCCGCAGGGTTGAGTTTACTCCGGATGGGAGTTGCCCAGAGAGTAACTGGGAGGATCAGGGGAATTTAGAATTTGAAAAGGGGATGGGTATTGAAAGCCTGGAAGAGGCAGATGTCCCGTTTGAGTGTGTTCAAGATGTGGATGCACATGGTACTGAACCTAGTAATGAAACTCAGGAAAAGTCTGAGATATCTGATTTAGTTGAAAAGGAATGCAGTCCTTTTGGGTCAGGTGGACTTGGTTCAGGGAAGAAAGGGTTAACCTTGGTACCCGTGGGAAGTGAGAATTCTCAGTTGTTTGTGTTAGAAGGTGTGTTAAAAGTTAGTGAGGAGATGGGAGCTGGTGATGTGAATATTATTATTGAAGGAGAAGTGAAAAGTGTAGTTCCTAAATTGAATGAAGAAAATTTTAAGTCTGGATTGGTTTCAGAAGCAGTAACCAGGCTGAAGGAACAATGGCTTGTTAACAAGGTGCCTGGGAATCAATTACAGTTTGTTTTGGAATTTAAAGGTAAACAACTTGCAGATGTTAAACTGAAAACTAATAGAAGGAAGGGTCCTGAAAATAAAACTAATGACTTCCTTAAAAATAAAGAATTGTGTGGAAGTTCAGAAGATGGGCTAAGTTTGGAAAACATTGTTGATAAAATAACTCCTATGAAAGGAGTATGCGAAAGCCTATTCCACACTGGTGAGCAAGCTAACCACGTGAGAGTTAACTGGAAAAGAGGCAAAGGTTGACAAAATGCCACTTTAAATAACAGGATCTGGTTTTGAGGGATTTTGACAAAGCATGTAAATAATAAAGACAACACCATGGAAGATTGACTGTTGAGTTTAAAAGTAAAATAAAGATTAGTCTTTGCATAAACTTTTGTAATGTACTACAGAATAATCACACGTATTAGTTCACATTTTGTAATATACACTTAAGCTAAGATCACAACTCTTTAGTTTTGTTTTGCTGAAGAAAAGGAATAAAAACAGAAGGTTATTAAATTGGAGTCTGATGCTACAGGAATTTATTAAGGTACAAGATATTAAGATGTTAAAGGAAGAGACAATGTAAGTGTTTAGATGCTAAGTTGAATGTATATCTACATTACTCTGTAGTTAAAAATTCTTTTGTATTGTAATTCTGTAATTCCGTAAGACTCTGTATTAGTTAATTTTCCCCTTTGGTGAAAATTCTTAGAAGGATGGGGGTGTTACGAAGGATGAACAACTCTGATGGGCAGAAGGGTGCAGAATCGCCCATGCCCCCTTCCTTTTGGAGAATCGTAAATCACTACTATTTTGATGATGTTAACAAGGAAGTAAGAGAGACAAAAGGAAATCTGCCAGGGCACTTGTTATTGATAACAGCTCATGAAAGTTAATGAGAGAGAGGCACAGCTAAGGTGGAATGTCTCTTAGCTAACAAAAGGAGAGCGGAACCATTGATTACTGCTATTGTCTTTTGGAGAAGCATTGTGTACTTGGTACTGTTCTATTCATTGAATCCCCTCAGGGGGCAACCAGAGTGGGCTGGTTTGATGGGTTACATCATCCCAACCTGATTGACACCTGAGACCCCGTGAGTGGGGATAAAAGTGGGGTCTGGGGTAACACCCCTCAGACGCACCAGGAGAAATGCTAGTGAGCATCAGAAACCCACGAGACAGGGTGGGAGATCGGAAACCAAACGAAGGGTCAGTAAATTTTAACTCACAGTATTTTGTAGCAAGGCCGGTGGGGGCTTGTGTGTGTGTCCACCCTTGCCTGGGTGATGAGTCCACCACGGAAGAACGGTCTAGCTAAAGGACGGAGGGGTCATATGTGAATGGCCACAACAACAACGCATCGATGGATCAAAATCATAAAGGAAAGTTGGCAAGTCAATAGCTGTTACTGTTCTCTCTCTCTCTCTCTCTCTCTCTCTCTCTCTCTCTCCCACAATTGCAACACAGCGACCAACAACTACCGCAGCCTGCATGAACTGAACTGAACTTTGTATATCCATCTGACAATTCATTATCCCCTAGACAACGATAGAGCTTATTTCTTATTGATTATTATTGTACCCGCACTTTTAGGTTTAGTATTGATGATGTATATTATCTGTATATTTGCATTGTTATTATTTTTGTGTATTTTTACTAATAAATACTGTTAAAAATAGTATCATCAGACTCCAACGGACATTTCGATCTTTGCTGGTAAGACACCCAGTTACGGGGTTCGTAACACTAGTCACCTTTGAGCGATGCATCTGACTTTTCTGTACTCCACTTTCACTTTCCTCTTTTTTAACTTTTACTTTTACTTTATCCATATTTCTGCAATCAGTTGAGCCTGTCACGCCTGCTATCCCCTCACAGGGGATTCCATAGTGAGGGGGACAGACAGGACGTTCTGTCAGCCTGATAAGGATACCCACATGGTATGCTGCCTCCCAGGTGCCAGGGTACAGGAGGTCTCAGATTGGGTGCAGAGTATTCTGAAGAGAGAGGGTGACCAGCGAGAAGTCTTGGTACATGTTGGTACCAATGACCGAGGTAGAAAAAGGGAGGAGGTACTGAAGAGAGAATTCAGGGAGTTGGGTAGAAAGGCAGGACCTCCAGGGTAGGAATCTCAGGATTGCTGCCTGTGCCTCGTGCTAGTGAGTGCAAGAATAGCATGATCAGGCGTATTAATATGTGGCTGAGAAGCTGGTGTAGGGGGCAGGGATTCACATTCCTGGATCATTGGGGACTCTCCTGGGGTAGGTACAACCAGTACAAAAAGGACAGGTTACACCTGAACCCAAAGGGTCCAATATCCTAGCGGGCAGGTTTAGTAGAGCTATTAGGGAGGGTTTAAGCTAATTTGGCAGGGGATGGGAACTGGAGTGATAGGGCTGAGGAAGGGGCCAACAGAGGTAAATCAAAGATAGCGTGCAACAGAGATCATAGAAAGAACAGGCAGGAGATGAGGCATAATCACAGCCAGTGGCATGAGTTACTGGGCAATAGAGGCATGGTTCAGTTAAAACAGAAAGCAACAAATACTGGACTGAGAGTGTTATATTTGAATGCATGAAGCATAAGAAATAAAATGGACGATCTTGAGATTCAGCTACAGATTAGCAAGTATGATATTGTGGCCATCTCTGAAATCTGGCTAAAGGATGGCTGCCATTGGGAACTGAATGTCCAAGAATATATGGTGTATCAGAAAGATAGGTTAGTAGGCAGAGGGGGTGGTGTGGCTCGGTATAATGAGTAATATTAAATAATTAGAAAGAGATAATATAGGATAATATAGGATTGGAAGGTTTTAAGTCTCTATGGGTTGAGTTAAGAAATGGCAAGGGTAAAAGGACCCTAATGGCAGTTGTATACAGGCCTCCAAACAGCAACCGGGATGTGGATTACAAATTACAGCAAGAGATAGAAAAGGCATGTCAGAAAGCACAATGTCATGATAATCACTGGGGATTTTAACATGAAAGTGGAATGGGAAAACCAATTCAGTACCGGACCTCAAGAGAGAGAATTTGTAAAATGTTTAAGGGATGGCTTTTTAGAACAGCTTGTTATTGAGCCCACTAGGGGATTAGCTGTACTGGATTGGGTGTTGTGCAATGATCCGGAGGTAGATAAGAGAGTTTAAGGTAAAAGAACCCTTAGGGAACAGTGATCAAGTTCACATTGAAATTTGAGAGGGAAAAAATAAAATCCAATGTGTCGATATTTCAGTGGAATAAAGGAAATTACAATGGCATGAGAGGGGAACTGACTGGAAAGGGACACTGGCAGGAAGGACAGCAGAGCAGCAATGGCTGGAGTTTCTGCAAAATATGAGGGAAGTACAAGACAGATATATTACAAATAAGAAGAAATTTTCAAAGGGAAGAAGGACACTACCAGTGGCTGACAAGTGAAGTCAGAGCAGAAGTAAAAGCAAAAGAGAGGGCATACAAGGAAGCCAAAGCTAGTGGGATGATAGAGGATTGGGAAGCTTTTAAAAACTTGCAGAAGGAAACTAAGAAGGTCATTCAGAATGAAAAGATGAATTATGAGAGGAAGCTGGTGACTAATATCAAAGAAGATACTAAAAGCTTTTTTAAGTATATAAAGGGTAAAAGAGAAACGAGGGTAGATATAGGCACAAAACAAAATAGGCCAACATGGCTTCCTGAAAGGAAAATCCTGCCTGAATAACCTTCTGTAATTCTTTGAGGAAATTACAAGCAGGGTAGACAAAGGAGATGCAGTAGATGTGGTGTACTTGCATTTTCAGAAGACCTTTGACAAGGTGCCACACATGAGGCTGCTTAGAATTAAAGGGGAATTACTAGCATGGGTGGAGCATTGGCTGGTCAGAAGAAAACAGAGAGTGGGAATAAATGGATCCTTTTCTGGCTGGTGCTGGTTACCAGTGGAGTTCCACAGGGGTCGGTGTTGGGACTGCTGCTTTTTACAATGTACGTTAATTATTTGGATTATGGGATTATTGGATTTGTGGCTAAATTTGCCTGTGATACAAAGATAGATGGAGGCGGTGATAGTGTTGAGGAAACAGAGAGACTTAGATAGTTTAGGGGAATGGGCAAAGAAGTGGAAAATGAGATACAATGTTGGAAAGTGTATGGTCATGCACTTTGTTGGAAGAAATAAACAGGCAGACTATTATTTAGATGGAGGGAGAATTCAAAATGCAGAGATGCAAAGGGACTTGGGAGTCCTTGTGCAGGATACCCTAAAGGTTAACCTCCAGGTTGAGTCAATGGTGAAGAAGGCAAATACAACTTTGACATTCATTTCTAGAGGTATAGAATACAAGAGCGGGAATGTGATGTTGAGGCTCTATAAGGCACTTGTGAGACCACACTTGGAGTATTGTGCGCAGTTTTGGGCTCCCTATTTTAGAAAGGAAATACTGACATTGGAGAAGGTTCAGAGAAGATTCTCAAGAATGATTCCAGGAATGAAAGGGTTACCATATGAGGAACAGCTGGCAGTTCTTGGGCTGTATTCCCTGGAATTCAGGAGAATGAGGGGGGGTGATCTCAGAAACATTTCAAATGTTATAAGGCCTAAACAAATTAGATATGGCAAAGATATTTCCATGGTAGGGGAGTCCAGATCAAGAGGGCATGACTTCAGGATTTAAGGCTGACCATTTAGAACTGAAGTGTGGAGAAATTACTTTAGTCAGAGGTTGGTAAATCTGTGGAAATTGATGCCATGAGCAGCTGTGGAGGCCAAGTCATTGGGTGTATTTAAGGCAGAAATAGATAGGTTCCTGATTAGCAAAGGGTATCAAAGGGTATGAGGAGAAAGCAGGGGAGTGGGGATGACTGGAAGAATTGGATCAGCCTATGATTGAATGGCGGAGCAGACTCAAGGGGCCAAATAGCCTACTTCTGCTCCCTTATATTATAGTCTTATGGATGCTGAGGACTGGAGACTGAAGACTGTAGAGAGGTATCAAGAAATCAGAGACTAGAAACTGGAGACTGGAGACTGGAGACTGGAGACTAGAGACTGGAGGCTGCAGGCTGGAGACTGGAGACTGAAGACTAGAAGCTGGAGACTAGAGACTGGAGACTTGAGACTGGAGACTAGAGGCTGGAGACTGGAGGCTGGAGGCTGGAGACTGGAGACTAGAGGCTGGAGACTAGAGGCTGGAGACTAGAGACTGGAGACTTGAGACTGGAGACTAGAGGCTGGAGACTGGAGGCTGGAGGCTGGAGACTGGAGACTAGAGGCTGGAGACTAGAGACTAGAGACTGGAGACTGGAGACTGGAGACTAGAGACTGGAGTCTAGAGACAGGAATCTAGAGACTGGAGACTAGAGACTGGAGACTGGAGACTGGAGACTAGAGACTGGAGACTAGAGGCTGGAGACTAGAGGCTGGAGACTAGAGACTGGAGACTTGAGACTGGAGACTAGAGGCTGGAGGCTGGAGGCTGGAGACTGGAGACTAGAGGCTGGAGACTGGAGACTGGAGACTGGAGTTTGGAGACTGGAGACTGGAGGCTGGAGGCTGGAGGCTGGAGGCTGGAGACTGGAGACTGGAGACTGGAGACTGGAGACTGGAGGCTGGAGACTGGAGGCTGGAGGCTGGAGGCTGGAGACTGGAGACTGGAGACTGGAGACTGGAGACTGGAGGCTGGAGGCTGGAGACTGGAGACTGGAGACTGGAGACTGGAGGCTGGAGGCTGGAGGCTGGAGACTGGAGACTGGAGACTGGAGACTAGAGACTGGAGGCTGGAGGCTGGAGACTAGAGGCTGGAGACTAGAGACTGGAGACTTGAGACTGGAGACTAGAGGCTGGAGACTGGAGGCTGGAGGCTGGAGACTGGAGACTAGAGGCTGGAGACTAGAGACTGGAGACTGGAGACTAGGGACTGGAGTCTAGAGACTGGAGTCTAAAGACTGGAGACTAGAGGCTGGAGACTAGAGACTGGAGACTGGAGTTTGGAGACTGGAGACTGGAGACTGGAGGCTGGAGGCTGGAGACTGGAGACTGGAGGCTGGAGACTAGAGAGTGGAGGCTGGAGACTGGAGGCTGGAGGCTGGAGGCTGGAGACTGGAGGCTGGAGACTGGAGACTGGAGACTGGAGACTGGAGGCTGGAGGCTGGAGGCTGGAGACTGGAGACTGGAGGCTGGAGACTAGAGAGTGGAGGCTGGAGACTGGAGGCTGGAGGCTGGAGGCTGGAGACTGGAGACTGGAGACTGGAGGCTGGAGCCTGGAGACTAGAGGCTGGAGACTAGAGACTGGAGGCTGGAGACTAGAGACTGGAGACTGGAGACTAGGGACTGGAGTCTAGAGACTGGAGTCTAGAGACTGGAGACTGGAGGCTGGAGACTGGAGGTTGGAGACTGGAGCCTGGAGACTAGAGGCTGGAGACTAGAGACTGGAGGCTGGAGACTAGAGACTGGAGACTGGAGACTAGGGACTGGAGTCTAGAGACTGGAGTCTAGAGACTGGAGACTGGAGGCTGGAGACTGGAGGTTGGAGACTGGAGACTGGAGGCTGGAGGCTGGAGACTGGAGGCTGGAGACTGGAGACTGGAGACTGGAGACTGGAGGCTGGAGGCTGGAGGCTGGAGACTGGAGACTGGAGACTGGAGACTGGAGGCTAGAGACTGGAGACTAGAGACTGGAGACTAGAGACTGGAGACTGGAGACTGGAGACTGGAGACTAGAGACTGGAGACTAGAGACTGGAGGCTGGAGGCTGGAGACTGGAGACTGAAGACTAGAGACTGGAGACTAGAGGCTGGAGGCTGGAGGCTGGAGACTGGAGACTGGAGACTGGAGGCTGGAGGCTGGAGGCTGGAGACTGGAGACTGAAGACTAGAGACTGGAGACTAGAGGCTGGAGACTAGAGACTGGAGACTTGAGACTGGAGACTAGAGGCTGGAGACTGGAGGCTGGAGGCTGGAGACTGGAGACTAGAGGCTGGAGACTAGAGACTAGAGACTGGAGACTGGAGACTGGAGACTAGAGACTGGAGTCTAGAGACTGGAGTCTAGAGACTGGAGACTAGAGACTGGAGACTGGAGACTGGAGACTAGAGACTGGAGACTAGAGACTGGAGGCTGGAGGCTGGAGACTAGAGACTGGAGACTGGAGACTAGAGACTGGAGGCTGGAGGCTGGAGACTAGAGACTGGAGACTAGAGGCTGGAGACTAGAGACTAGAGACTGGAGACTGGAGACTAGAGACTGGAGTCTAGAGACTGGAGACTGGAGACTAGAGACTGGAGACTGGAGACTAGAGACTGGAGACTAGAGACTGGAGACTGGAGACTGGAGACTAGAGACTGGAGACTGGAGACTGGAGGCTGGAGACTGGAGACTGGAGACTGGAGACTGGAGACTAGAGACTAGAGACTGGAGACTAGAGACTGGAGGCTGGAGGCTGGAGACTGGAGGCTGGAGGCTGGAGGCTGGAGGCTGGAGGCTGGAGACTGGAGACTGGAGGCTGGAGACTGGAGGCTGGAGACTGGAGACTGGAGGCTGGAGACTGGAGGCTGGAGGCTGGAGGCTGGAGACTGGAGGCTGGAGACTGGAGACTGGAGGCTGGAGACTGGAGGTTGGAGACTGGAGACTGGAGGCTGGAGCCTGGAGACTGGAGACTGAAGAATGGAGACTGGAGACTGGAGGCTGGAGGCTGGAGACTGGAGGCTGGAGACTGGAGACTGGAGACTGGAGACTGGAGGCTGGAGGCTGGAGGCTGGAGACTGGAGACTGGAGACTGGAGACTGGAGACTGGAGGCTAGAGACTGGAGACTAGAGACTGGAGACTAGAGACTGGAGACTGGAGACTGGAGACTGGAGACTAGAGACTGGAGACTAGAGACTGGAGGCTGGAGGCTGGAGACTGGAGACTGAAGACTAGAGACTGGAGACTAGAGGCTGGAGGCTGGAGGCTGGAGACTAGAGACTGGAGTCTAGAGACTGGAGACTGGAGACTAGAGACTGGAGACTGGAGACTAGAGACTGGAGACTAGAGACTAGAGACTGGAGACTGGAGACTGGAGACTAGAGACTGGAGACTGGAGACTGGAGGCTGGAGACTGGAGACTGGAGACTGGAGACTGGAGACTGGAGACTAGAGACTAGAGACTGGAGACTAGAGACTGGAGGCTGGAGGCTGGAGACTGGAGACTGAAGACTAGAGGCTGGAGGCTGGAGACTGGAGACTAGAGGCTGGAGGCTGGAGACTGGAGACTGGAGACTGGAGGCTGGAGACTGGAGGTTGGAGACTGGAGACTGGAGGCAGGAGCCTGGAGACTGGAGACTGAAGAATGGAGACTGGAGACTGGAGGCTGGAGGCTGGAGACTGGAGACTGGAGACTGGAGACTGGAGACTGGAGGCTGGAGGCTGGAGGCTGGAGACTGGAGACTGGAGACTGGAGACTGGAGGCTGGAGGCTGGAGGCTGGAGACTGGAGGCTGGAGGCTGGAGGCTGGAGACTGGAGGCTGGAGACTGAAGACTGAAGGCTGGAGACTGGAGGTTGGAGACTGGAGATTGGAGACTGGAGGCTGGAGACTGGAGACTGGAGACTGGAGACTGGAGGCTGGAGACTGGAGACTGGAGGCTGGAGACTGGAGACTGGAGGCTGGAGACGAGGCTGGAGGCTGGAGGCTGGAGACTGGAGACTGGAGGCTGGAGACTTTAGACTGGAGACTGGAGGCTGGAGGCTGGAGACTGGAGACTGGAGACTGGAGACGAGGCTGGAGACTGGAGACTGGAGACTGGAGACTGGAGACTGGAGGCTGGAGGCTGGAGGCTGGAGGCTGGAGACTGGAGACTGGAGGCTGGAGACTTTAGATTGGAGACTGGAGGCTGGAGACTGGAGGTTGGAGACTGGAGATTGGAGACTGGAGGCTGGAGACTGGAGACTGGAGACTAGAGGTTGGAGACTGGAGACTGGAGACTAGAGGTTGGAGACTGGAGACTGGAGACTGGAGACTAGAGGCTGGAGACTGGAGACAGGGCGATTGAGACAGACTTGTGTCCGGAAATGGAGACTGAAGTCTGGAGACTGCAAACTGTAGACTAGAGACTGGAGACTGGAGACAAACTGAACAGGAAAATGGAAACTGGTGACCAGATTCTGGAGACTGCAGACCAATGACCAAAGTCTGGAGGCCAGAGACCAGAGACCAGATGATGGACACAGTCTGGATACTGGATCCGAAGACTGTAGACAGGAGATTGGAAACCAGGGACCAGACACTAGAGACTTAATATTGGACACTAGAGACCATGGACCCAAAACTCGAGGCTGGGGGCTAGAGATGAGGCTAGAAACTGGAGAATGTAAACTGGAGACTGGATTCTGGAGTCCGGTGATGAGGGACCAGAGACTGGAGGATGGAAACTGGAGACTGGTCATTGGAAACCAGAGACCAGAGACTAGAGAACAGAAATTGCAGATCTGATACTTGAGACTGGAAATCAGAGACTGGATAGAGAGGCTGAAGATTGGCAATCATAGACTGAGGACCAAAGACTGGGGACTGGAGACAGGATTCTGGAGACCATAGACCAGAAACTCGGGACTGGGGATTTGAAATAGGAGACTGGAGCCTTGAGGGTGAAGTCTGGACTCCAGAGACAAAAGATTGGAGATTGCTGACTGGACACTAATGACAGGAGGCTGGAGGCTGGGGACAGGGGACAGGGGACAGGGGACAGAGGACCAGAGACTAGAAACCAGAGATTGGTGACTGGAGACTGGAGACTGGAGACCAAAGACTAGAAACAAGAGACCAGAGTCTGGAAACTGCAGTCTGGAGTGTGGAGACTGGATGATGGAGACAGACTGGAGTCTGGAACTGGAGAATGGAGACTGGAGTCTAGAGATAGGCGACCAGAGCCTGAAGATGAGAGACTGGAAAGTGGACAATGGTGTCAGACTGGAGTCTGGAACTGGAGAATGGAGACCGAAAACAGACTGGAGACAAGAGTATGTTAACTGGAGGCTGGACACTGAAGACCGGAGACTGGAGACCAGATTCCAGAAACCACAGGCTAGAAACACGAGACTGAAATGAAATCTGGAGCCTGAAGATGAAGCTAGAGACTGGAGTATGGAGATTGCAGACAGGGAATGGGAGATTGGTGAGAGAGTGGAGACCAGAGACTGTAAGTGCACATAGAGGCTGGATGATGAGAGGGGACAGGAGGCCAAAGACTTGAAAACAGAGTCAGGTGACTGGCGACTGGAGACTGGACAATGAAGAAAGACTGGAGTCTGGAGACTGAACTGGAGATAGACTGGAGACATTAGAATTATACTGAAGACTGGAGTCTGGAGACCAGAGGCTGGAAGCTTCAGTCCGGAGACTGCAGACTGGGGACTGGAGACTGGATTGGACTCATCTCAAATAATAATGAGACAGCTCACAGGGAAGAAGAAGTCATTGGACTGGATGATAGAAATGGACTGGAGACTGGTGCCTTGAGACAAGAGATCAGAGACTAGAGAATGGAGACTGTATAGTGGAGACTGGAGACCGGAACTGGAGAAACAGGAGACCAGAAACTAGAAGCTGGAGCCTGGACAATGAAGACAGACTGGAGACAGGATACTGAATGAGGGAGTGAGACTGGAGTCCAGAGACTGGAAGCTGGAGACAGGAGAACAGAGATTAGAGACCAGTGGCCAAAAACTGGAGACTAGATACTTGAGACTGGAGACCAGAGACTGGATACTGAAGACTGGAGACTGGACAACAGAGACCAGGGGCAGACACTGGTCTGGAGACCAATAACCAGAAACTCGAGACTGGGGACTAGAGTCTAGGGATGGGAGACCAGTGGAAGAGTGGAGACTAGTGATAGGAAACTGGAGTCTGGAGGCTGAGGACCTGACACTGCAGATGGAGAGAGCTGACTGAGGACTGGAGATGTGTGACTTAAAGACTGGTGAGGAGGGAGAGGAGAAAAGAGAGTAGAAACCAGTGACTTGTGACCGGAGACATGAGACTGGAGATTTGAGACTGGACAATGGAGACAAACTGGAGTCTGGAACTGGATACTGGAAATTGGAGTCTGGAGTTTGCAACAGAGGACTGGAGACTGGACAATGGAGACTGGAGACCAGAGACTGGAGACTAGAGACCAGAAACTAGAGACTAGATACTCAAGAAAGGAGATTAAAGACTGGATATCAAAGAGCAAGGATCAGAGATTGGAGGCTAGAGACAGGATATTGGAGACCATAGAGCAGATTCTCGAGAATAGAAGACTAGAGATTGGAGAATGGAGACTGGAGGCTGGAGACTGTGGATGGGAGATTAGTGAGAGTGTAGAGTCCAGAGACTAGAAGCAGACTGGAGATTGGTCACAGACTGAAGACTGGAGACCGGTGCCAAGAGACTGAAGACTGGAGATGGAAGGCTGGGAACCAGAGACTGAAGACAGGAAGCTGGAGACTGGAGAAAAGGGACAGGACACCAGAAACAAAAACTGGGGATTGGAGACTGGAGACCGAGTGGAGTCTAGTGACTAGAGAATGGAGACTGGCGACCAGGACTGGAAACAGAGTGGAGATAGGAGAATGGAACTGGTGACTGCATTCTGGAGAATGGAGACAGGAGACCAGAGATGAGAGACTGGAGACTGGTGCCAGGAAACAGGAGGCTAGGGACCAGAAACTGAAGACTGAAGGCAGCTGACAAGGACTGGTGGCTGGGTTCCAGAGACTAGAGATTGGAGTGAGTGAACAGGAGACCAGAGACAAGAAGCCAGAGACCGTTGACTGGAGACTGGAGACAAAGTGGAGTCTTGTGACCAAAGACTGGAGACTGAAGATGGCAGGTTGGGACTGGAAACAGTAGCATGGAAAATGGTGATTGCAGTCTGGAGACCAGAGACTGGAGATGAGAGACCTGAGACTCGAGACTGGAGGCTGGAGAGTGGAGACTGGAGATTGGAAATTGGCAAATGGAGGACGGACACTGGAGATTAGAGACCAGAAGCTTCAGATCAGATACTTGAGACAGGAGATGAGAGGTTAGATACTGAAGACTGGAAACTGGAGATCAGAGATTGGGAACAAGTGTCTGTAGACTGAAGATCGGAGACTGGATATCAGACACCATACTGGACTGGGACTGGAGTCTGGCAACCGAAGACTGGAGGCGGCATACTGGAGACTGGAGACCGGGGATAGGAGGCTAGTGAGAGAGTGGAGTCCTGATAATAGAAGAAGATTAGAGACTGGTGCCAGAAGACAGGAGGCTGGAGGCTGGGGACTGCAGGCAGGGTAATGGGAGGCTGGAGACTGGAGACTAGCAATTGGAGCGAGGTGACAGGATACCAGAGACAAGAAACTGGAGACTGGATACCAGAGATTGTAAATTGGAGATGAGCAACTGAAGACTGGATGCTGTAGACTGCACTATCAAGATGGACTGGAGTCTGGAACTGGAGACTGGAGTCTGAAGTTGGAGACTGGAGATTATAAACTAGAGACTAGACACTGGAGACAGACTGGACAGGAAAATGGAAACTGGCGACCGGATTCTGAAGACCTCAGACCAAAGACCAGAGACTGGAGGCCGGAGACCAGAGACCGAATGATGGATGCTGGATGATGGAGACAGTATGGATTCTGGATCAGAAGACTGTAGACTGGAGATTAGAAACCAGGGACCAGACACTAGAGGCTTAATATTGTACACCAGAGACCATGGACCAGAAACTCGAGGCTGGGGACTGGAGACTTGAGGCTGGAGACTGGGGTAGGGAGACTGGCGATAGTGTGGACCCCAGAGACAAGAAGCATACTGATGTCTGGACACAGGAGAATGTAAACTGGAGACTGGATTCTGGAGTCTGGAGATGAGGCACCAGAGACTGGAGGATGGAGACTGGAGACTGGGCATTGGAAATTGGAGACCAGACACTAGAGAACAGAAACTAGAGATCAGATACTTGAGACTGGAGATCAGAGACTAGATATGGATCCTGAAGACTGGTGATTGGAGACCAAGGACCAGAGACTGGAGACAGGAGACTAGATAGTGGAGACAATAGACCAGAAACTCGAGTCTAGGGATTGAAATCTAGTGACTGGAGAGTTGAAGATTTAGACTGGAGACTGGAAACTGGGGATGTGAGACTAGTGAGAGTGGAGACCAAATACTGGAAGAAGACCAGAGAATGAAGACCACATACAAGACTGGTGTCTGGTGATGGTAGACTAGTGAGAGAGCAGACACCTGATATTGGAAAAAGACTGGAGACCAGAGATTGGTGCCAGGTGACTGGAGACTGGAGGCTGGAGACTGGAGGCTGGGGACTGGAGAGAGGGACAGGAGACCAGAGACAAGAAACCAGAGACAGTTGACTGGGGACTGGTGACTGAAGACTGGAGATTGTAAGCTGGAGATGAGTGACTGGAGACTAAATGCTGTAGACTGGACTATCATTATTGCCTAGGGTCTGGAACTGGAGACTGGAGACAGAGTGGAGTCAGCAGAATGGAAACTGGCGATTTTTCTGGGGACCAGAGACCAGAGACCAGAGACCAGAGTCAAGAGACTGAAGATGAGAGACAGGACGATAGAGACAGTCTGGATTCTGAAAAAGAAGACTGGAGTCTGGAGATTGGAAATTGGAGACTAGAGACTAGAGACTAGGTCTGAAGACTCCTGTCCCCCGTCTCCTGTCTTCGGTTTCCAGTCTCCAGCCTCCAGTCTGCTTCAAGTCTCTGGTCTCCACTCTCTCACCAGTCCCCAGTCTCCAGTCTCCAGAGACTAGAGACTGGGTCTGAAGACTCCTGTCTCCCATCTCCTGTCTCTGGTTTCCAGTCTCCGGTCTCCAGTCTCCAGTATCCAGCCTCCAGTCTCCAGTCTGCTTCAAGTCTGCTTCAGCCTCAGACTGAAGACACAAGGCTTGATGATGCAGACAGTCTGGAATCTAAAGACTGGAAACCTTAGTAGAGATTGTTAAGAGCACCAAATTTCTTGGTGTTCACCTGGTGGAGAATCTCACCTGGTTCCTCAAAACCAGCTCCATAGCAAAGAAAGCCCAGCAGCATCTCTACTTTCTGCGAAGTCTGAGGAAAGTCCATCTCCCACACCCCCCATCCTCATCACATTCTACAGGGGTTGTATTGAGAGCATCCTGAGCAGCTGCATCACTGTCTGATTTGGAAATTGCACCATCTTGGATCGCAAGACCCTGCAGCGGATAGTGAGGTCAGCTGAGAAGATTATCGGGGTCTCTCTTCCTGCCATCACAGACATTTACACTGCACGCTGCATCCGCAAACAGCATTATGAAGGACCCCACACACACCCTCATACAAACTCTTCTCCCTCCTGCCGTCTGGGAAAAGGCACCGAAGCATTTGGACTCTCACGACCAGACTGTGTAACTGTTTCTTCCCCAAAGCTATCAGACTCCTCAATACCCAGAGCCTGGACTAACACCTTACTGCCCTATTGTCCTGTTCATTATTTATTGTAATGCCTGCACTGTTTTGTACACTTTATGCAGTCCTGGGTAGGTCTGTAGTATAGTGTAGTTTTTTTTCTGTGTAGTTTTTTACGTAGTTCAGTCTAGTTTTTGTACTGTGTCATGTAACACCATGGTCCTGAAAAAACGTCTCATTTTTACTATGCACTGTACCAGCAGCTATGGTCGAAATGACAATAAAAGTGACTTGACTTGACATAGTCTGGAGACTGTAGACTTGGGTCTGGAGATGGGAGACTGAAGACTGGAGACTGAGAACTGGAGATTTGTGACAGAATGGTGACTGGAGACTGGAGTCTAGAGGCTGGAGACTGGAGACTAGGAACTGGAGGCTGTGTTCTGGAGGACTGTCCATTTGTGTCCCTGAGGGGGGAGGGATGGGGCTCAATTTTCAGTTGTTACGTTTCTTGTTGTGTTATGTGTTGTTCTGCTGAGCTTCTGGGCACGCTATATTAATGCTGGAATGTGGCAATACTTTCAGTCTGCCCACAGCACACATCTATGTGTGATATTTGTTACCACAAAGTGACGCATTTCAGTGTGTTTCCAGATCCATGATAAATAAAAGTGAATTTGAATCTGAGTCTGTACATTGCCTGCACTGATTGTATACAGATGAACTGAATACTGATTTGCTGATTACTCAGTGTTTGCTGGTTGACCCTGTGCTGTCGGTACATTCACTATTGAAACTGGGTACACTTTTCAAGGAGAGTCACATTTTTTAATATAAGAAACAAAACTGCTACAATCATGAATGATCAGATAATCTGTGTCATTGATTCCATTGAGGGATAAATAGGTAGGGCACCATGGGAAATCTTCCTTGAGGCAGTTTCATGGAACCTTTTACAATATCTCACCACTTCCCCTGTCAAAGTAGGCTGACGCTCACCACTGCCATTGACATTGCCGTCTTCCCTCACCACTTCTGCTTTGACAATGGGGTTCTCCCTTACTCCTGCCCTGCAGACACTGCTGCACTCGTTCATTGCTGCCCCTCAGTTCTGCCTCTTCAGCAGTTCAGAGGGATAGGAAGGTAGGCAGAGGGAGTGTTGTGGCTCTGCTGGTAAAGAATGGCATCAAATCAGTAGAAAGGTGTGACATAGGACAGGAAGATATTGAATCTTTGTGGGTTGAGTTAAGAAACTGCAATCATAAAAGGACCCTGATGGCAGTTATATACAGGCCTCCCAACAGTAACTGGGATGTGGACCACAGATTACAACAGGAAATACAAAAGATGTGTCAAAAGTGCAATGTTATGATAGTCATGGGAGATTTCAACATGCAGATCAATTGGGAAAATGGATCTCAAGAGAGTAAGTTTGTTGAATGCTAATGAGATAGCTTCTTAGAGCAGTTTGTTGTAGAGCATACTAAGGGATCAGCTATACTGGATTGGGTGTTACATAATGAACCAGAAGTGATTAGAGAACTTAAGGTAAAAGAACCCTTAGGAGGCAATGATCACAATATGATTGAAGTCAACTTGAAATTTAATAGGGAGAAAGTAAAGTCTGACATAGCAGTACTTCAGTGGAGTAAAGGAAATTACAGTGGTGTGAGAGAGGAGTTGGCCAAAGTTGGAAGGAGATGCTGGCAGGGATGACAGCAGAGAAGCAATGACGTGAGTTTCTAGGGATAATGAAGAAGGTGCAGGATAGATGTATTACAAAAACAAAGAAATACTCAAATGGCAAAATAGTACAACCTTGGCTGATAAGGGAAGTCAAAGCTAATGAAAAAGCAAACAAGAGGGCATTCAACAAAGCAAAAGTTAGTGGGAAGATAGAGGATTGGGAAGCTTTTAAAAACCTACAGAGAGCAAATAAAAGAATCATTAGGAGGGAAAAGATGAAATTTGAATGCAAGCTAGCAAATAATATCAAAGTGGATAGTAAAAGCTTTTTCAAGTATGTTATGAATAAAAGAGAGATAGAGTAGATATAGGACCACTAGAAAATGAGGCAGGTGAAACAATGATGGGGGACAAGAAGATGGCTGATGAACTAAAGGAGTATTTTGCATTGGTCATCACTGTGGAAGACACTGGCAGTGTGCCAGGTGTTGAAGGGTGTGAGAAAAGAGAAGTGAGTGCAATTACTATTACAAGGGAGAAGGTGCTCAAAAAGCTGGAAGACTTAAAAGTAAACAAGTCACCCGGACCAGGTGAACTGCACCCTAGAGTTCTGAAAGAGGTAGATGAAGAGATTGTGAGGCATTAGTAATGAACTTCCAAAAACCATTGGGCTCTGGTATGGTGCCAGAGCACTGGAAAATTGCAAATGTCACTCCACTCTTTAAGAAAAGGAGGGAAGCAATAGAAAGGAAGTTATAGACCACTTAGCCTGACCTTGTGATTGGGAAGATGTTGGAGCCAATTGTTAAGGATGAGGTTACGGAGTACTTGGTGACACAGGACAAGATAGGACAAAGTCAGCATGGTTTCCTTAATGGAAAATCCTGCCTGACAAACCTGTTGGAATTCTTTGAGGACAGATAAAGGGGATGTAGAGGATGTTATATATTAGGGTTTTCAGAAGGCTTTTGACAAGGTGCCACACATGAGGCTGCTTACCAAGTTAAGAACCAATGGTATTACAGGAAAGTTACTGGCATGATTAGAGCATTGGCTGATTGGTAGGAGGCAGTGAGTGGAAATAAAAGGCTTCTTTTCTGGTTGGCTGCCAGTGACTAGTGGTGTTCCACATGGGCTGGTGTTGGAACCACTTCTTTTTATGCTGTATACAAATGATTTAGTTGGTGAAGTAGATGGTTTTGTTGCCAATTTTGCAGACGATACAGAGATTGGTGGAGGGGTAGGTAGTGTTAAGGAAACAGGTAGGATGCAAAAGGACTTGAACGATTAGGAGAATGAGCAAGAGAGTGGCAAATCAAATATAATGTTGGCAAATGCATGGTCATGCACTTTGATAGTAGAAACAAGTGTGCAGACTATTTTCTAAATGGGGAGAAAATCCAAAAATCTGAGATGCAAAAGGACTTGGTAGCCCTTGGGCAGAACACCCTAAAGGTTAACTTGCAGGTAGAGTGGGTAGTTAGGAAGACAAATGCAATGTTAGCATTCATTTCAAGAGGTCTAGAATACAACAGCACCTTACTTTGAGTATTGTGAACAGTTTTGGGCTCCTCATCTAAGAAAAGTTGTGCTGGCATTGGAGAGGGTTCAGAGGAGGTTCACAAGGATGATTCCGGGAATGAAAGGGTTATCATACGAGGAATGTTTGATCACTCCTGTTCTGTACTCTCTGCAATTTTAGAAGGATCAGTGGGGATCTCATTGAAACCTATCAAATGTTGAAAGCCTTAGACAGAATAGAGGTGTAAGGGATGTTTCTCATGGTGGGAGAGTCTAGAACAAGAGAACACAGCCTCAGGGTAGAGGGGCATCTATTTAAAACAGATGCAGAAAAATTTCTTTAGCCAGAAGGTGGTGAATTTGTGGAATTTATTACCACAGGCAGCTTTGGAGGCCAGGTTGTTGGGTGTATTTAAGGCAAAGGTTGATAGGTTCTTGATTGGGCACGGCATCAAGGGTTACAGGGAGTGGGGCTGAGGAGGGGAAAGATGATCAGCCATGTTTGAATGGTGGAGCAGACTCGATGGGCCAAATGTTCTAATTCTGCTCTTATGCCTTATGGTCTTATTGCCTTACTGCTGTTGCAAAACATCAAATTTCAGAACATAATAATAAACCTGTTGCTGATTCTGATCTGTCCAGTTTGAGAAAAATGCAATAAAGATGAAGGAATTATAACCCAACTGGAGGAGTAATCATCTGGAGATATTTATTGATGGAGGTACTTTCCTCTTGTCAATGCTAGGCTGAGAGTTGGCCCACTGGAGCTCTTCAAATTGGTAGTCAATTATAAATCCATCGGTGAATTCAGGAGGAGCTTTATCCATGAGTGGTGAGTGTATGGAGCTCACTGCCATATGGAGGTGAACTGCAGAAAGCTGTACAAACATGAGGGAACAAAAGAACAGAAAGGGACGTAACTTGGGGAGATAAAGGGACCATGTAGGGCAGACCTTTGGATAAGTGGTCTTTATGTGACTTACAGGGTTCCAAAGGAAGAAAAGTGAAATTGAACCAAGAGAAATAATCTGCCAAAATCCAGAGAGACAGAGCAAGAGAGCCACAGGCCTATATAATGCTTTGAATCCATAGTAATGAGAATTTAGCTCAAGTTCATAGATTTTCACCCTCTTTAATTGCAATATATGTCTCAACAGTTAGCTTCAAATAAAAGCTGTCGCTGCAATGATGAATTTTACAATAGGGCATCAACTATCCCGACTGGATCACTGCTCAGTGGGTTTACCAATAGAAGACAGATACAGCAAAAGAAAGCAGGTCCAATAAGATCTACAGAACAGCCCAGTGGTGCTGGTCCTCACTGAAGCCTCTGATATCTCACCCATCAAGTAATCATGGAACTTAATACAGTACAACTAATAACAGAATTCAAATAAAAACCTGTGACTTTTATAAGCTTCCAAGTGATGCATTTACTTCAAGGTAACAGTCTTGAACTCATAGAAAATATTAAAAAGGACAGGAAGGTAATGAATTCAGTAATATTGAAGTTGAATACAGTGTAAATGCCATATAATAAATTTCCTGATGATACAACCATTGTTGGTAGAATCTCAGATGGAGCTGAGAGGGTGTACAGGAGCGAGATATACCAACTGGTTGAGTGATGTCGCAGCAACAACCTTGCACTCAACATCAGTAAAACCACAGAGCTGATTTTGGACTTCACAAAGGGTCATGAGGCAACATGAAACAATCCTCATAGAGGGATAGGAGTGGAGAGAGTGAGCAATTTCAAGTTCCTGAGGTGTCAAGAACTCTGAAAATCTAACCAACATATCGATACACCTATAGAGAAAGCAGAGTAGCGGTTAGACTTCATTAGCAGTCTGAGGAGATTTGGTTTGTCACCTAAAACACTAGGTAACTTCTACAGCTGTTCCATGGAGAATATTCACCACACTGAAGTGGAAGAAGCTACAGAAAGTCTTAAAATTAGTCAGCTTTATCTTGGGTTCTAGCCTCCATAGTATCCAAGACATCTTCAAGGAGCCATGCCTCAGAAAGTTGATGTCCATCATTAAGGATCCCCACCACCCAGGACATGCCCTCTTCACATTTTTACCATCAGGAAGGAGGTACAGAAACCTGAAAGCACACACTCAGCAATTCAGGAACAGTTTCTTCCCCTCTGCCATCCGATTCCTAAATGGACATTGAACCCATGAACACTACCTCACTTTTATTATTGTAAAGCCCTGGTTCATATTTTTACTGTTATGTATTTCATTTCGGCAGTTCTGTAAAAGCAGCTTGTTTTTAGCTTGCTTGGGTTATGGTTGAAGATAAAATGTCAGGAGAAATGTGCGCCATCCAATTAGGATGGTCAATTAAGGGGAGGTTTCTCTGGTGAGGGACCCCAAGGTTGGTCTTGGACTTTTGTTCATCAGGAGATGAAGACAGAGATGCTGGGAAGAACCAGTCATAGCATACAATCCAATGGGAGACCCATTTATCTGAGATGCATTGCGAGTGACTTTCGGAAGGTGGGGTGTGCTTTCACGTTGACCAAGGGTCCAGCTCGTGAGTGACAGAGGAATTCAAGATGAGCTCCAACTTGTGCATATACGACTGTTTAATTAGAATGAGCCCTTTTCTTTTTGGTTATTCTTTACTAGCCCTTTAGTTAAGATTCATAAATATAATTCCTTTCATCATATGCAGTGTATTATCTGTTATTTCATGGCACTAGTTTGTAACAGGATAGTGAACTACACAGCATCCAGACAAAATGGGGTTTGGGGTGGGAGAGCCGTCTAAGTCTCACGAGTTTGGTGGGGCCAGAGGTTGTCTTCCCTGGACTAACACAGCCAAAGAAAACAGGTGTTCTCTTTATTTCTACTTTTGCACTATTTTAATTTAACTATTTAATATGTATATGTCCATGTGTGTGTGTGTATATTTACTGTAATCAATTTAATTATTTATTTACTTTTCCATATAATCATGTATTTCTTTGTACTGCTGCCGCTAAGTAAACAAATTTCACTACATATGCCAGTAATATTAAATCAGATTCTGATTATGATTATGATAGAAAGATATGAAATTCGGGCTCCCCTCACTTCCCTGCACTTGATCTGTGGCTCAGCAGGTTGTGGCTCTTTGAGTGTGTATCCAGATATCATTCTCAACATGGGAATGCTTTTGTTTTCACATCCTGGAAGGTGATGATCGCAAGACTTCATTGGGTGAACTTAACTCAAACTCTTCCTTCAATTAACTTAAAACTGTGTCCCCATGATTATTGATCTTGCTGCTATGGAAAGTAGATCCTTCTAATTTATCAAGAACTTTCATAATTTTCTACAGCAGTCCAATCTCCCCAAGGACTCATTGGTGCCAACTCTCTTCTGCTCTGGAACATACACATAACTCTCATCAGTGCCCTCTTTATGGGCGCCGTATCCTCTAGTAAAGTCATCAGAACTGCCCCAATATTTCATTTCTGGTCACCACGTTATGGGGAAGATGTGATAGCAGAATCAGAATCAGGTTTGATATCACTGGCATATGTCATGAAATTTGTTGGTTTTGCAGCAGCAGCACAATGCAATATATAATAACCAAAAGTGTGATTTACAGTAACTATCCACGTACTGTATATAATTAAATAAGTAGTTAAATAAGTAGTGAGGTAGTGTTCATGGGTTCAATGACCGTTCAGAAATCAGAAGGTAGAGGGGAAGAAGCCATTCCAGAAATATTGAGTGTGTCCCTTTAGGCTCCTGTACCTCCTCCGTGATGGTAGCAATGAGAAGAGGGCATGTCCAGGGTCCTTAATGATGGAGGTCACCTTTTTGAGGCATTGTTCCTTGAAGATGTCCAGGGTCCTATGGAGACTAGTGCCCATGATGATGCTGACTGAGTTCACAACTTTCAACAGCTCCTTTCGATTCTATGCAGTAGCCCAATCCCTGCCCCACCCCCGCCAGATGGTGATGCAACCAGTTAGAATGCTCTTATGGTACAGCTGTAGAAATTTGCAAGTATCTTTGCTGAAATAGCAAATCTCCTCAAACTCCTGATGAAATATAGTCACTGTTGTGTCTTCTTTGTAGCTGCATCAATATATTGGGCCCAGGCAGATCCTCAGAGATGCTGACACCCAGGAACTTGAAATTCAGAACCAGAATCAAAATCAAAATCAGGTTTAATATCGCTGGCATATGTCATGAAATTTCTTAAAATCAGCAGCGGTACAACACAATACATGATTTTTAAAAAAGAATAAATACATGAATTACAGTAAGTATATAGATGTATATTAAATACTTAAATTAAAAATAGTAGTGCAAAAACAGAGAGACAAAAAAGTGAGGTAGTGTTCATGGGTTCAATGTCCATTTAGAAATCAGATGGTGGAGGGGAAGAGGCTGTTACTGAATCATTGTGTGTGTGCCTTCAGGTTTCTATACCTCCTTTCTTAAGGTAACAATGAGAAGAGGATATGTCCTCGGTGATAGAGGTCCTTAAAATGGATGCCCCTTTCAGAGGGACTGCTCCTTGAAGATGTCTTGAATACTATGGAGGCTAATGCCATTGATGGACCTGTCAGAGTGCTCTCCACGGTAGGGCTGTACAAGTTCTCGAGTGTTTTAGATGACAAGCCAAGCTCCTCAATCTCCTAATGAGCTATAGCCACTGTCTTGCCTTCTTTATGTCTGCATCGATATGTTGGGACCAAGTTAGATCCTCAGTGATATTGACAGCCAGGATCGTTCTCTCCACTCCTGATCCTTCTATGTGGATTTGTTCATGTTCCCTCGTCTTAGCCTTCCTGAAGTTTATAATCAGCTCTTTTATCTTACTGATGTGTGCAAGGTTGTTGCTGCAACACCACTCAATTAGCTGATATATCTTGCTCCTGTATGCCTTCTCATCACCATCTGAAGTTCTACCAACAATAGTTGTATCATCAGCAAATATATAGATGGCATTTGAGCTGTGCCTAGCCACACAGTCATGGGTGTAGAGAGAGTAGAGCAGTGGGCTAAGCACACATCCTTGAGGTGCACCAATGTTCATTATCATTGAGGTGGAGTTGTTCTTTCTGATCCACACAGATTGTAGACTTCCAATGAGGAAGTCAATGATCCAATTGCAGAGGGAGGTACAGAGGCCCAGGTTGGAGGTGATATCAGATGCATGGAACTCTGGCAGGGACTACAAGACATTACTTCCTACAAACTGAAACCCAATATTATGAATGGCAGTGATGCTTCACTACCAGATGAACTCAAAGCCTCTCTGCATGCTTTGAAAGGGAGAACACAACTACAGCTGTGAAGATCCCTGATGACCCTGTGATCTCTGTCTCAGGGGTTGATGTTAGACTGTCTTTAAAGAGAGTGAACCCTCACAAGGCAGAAGGTGCTGATAGAGTACCTGGTAAAGCTCCGAATACCTGTGCCAACCAGCTAGCAGGAGTATTCAAGGACATTTTCAACCTCTCACTGCTACGGGCATAAATTCCCACACTTCAAAGAGGCAACAATTATACCAGTACCAAAGAAAAATGTGGGCTGCCTTAATGACTATTACCCAATAGCACTCACATTAACGGTGATGAAATGATTTGAGAGGTTGGTTATGACTAGACTGAACTCCTGCCTCAGCAAAGACCTGGACCCATAAAAATTTGCCTATCATCACTATAGGTCAACAGCAGACGCAATCTCCATGGCTCTTTCCGCAGCTTTAGACCACCTAGAGAACACACTGACATCAGTATGCTGTTCATCAACTATAACTCAGCATTTATTACCATTATCCCCACAATCCTGATTGTGAAGTTGTCTCTGCAGCCCCCTCTGTAACTGGATCATCGACTTCCTAACCAGAAGACCACAGTCTGTGCGGATTGGTGATAACATATCCTCTTGGTGGACGATCAACACTGATGCACCTCAGGGGTGTGTGCTTAGCCTACTGCTCTACTCTCTATATACACATGACTGTGTGGCTAGGCGTAGCTCAAATAGCATCTATAAATTTGCTGACGGTACAACCATTGTTGGTAGAATCTCAGGTGGTGACGAGAGGGTGTACAGGAGTGAGATATGTCAACTAGTGGAATGGTGCCACAGCAACAACCTCGCACTCAATATCAGTAAGACAAAAGAGCTGATTGTGGACTTCAGGAAGGGTAAGATGAAGGAACACATACCAATCCTCATGGAGGGATCAGAAGTGGAGAGAGTGAGCGGCTTCAATTTCCTGGGTGTCAAGATCTCCGAGGATCTAAACTGGTCCCAACACATTGATGTAGTCATAAAGAAGGCAAGACAGCAGCTATACTTTATTAGGAGTTTGAAGCGACTTGGCATGTCAACAAATACACTCAAAAACTTCTATAGTTGTACCGAGAAGAGCATTCTGACAGGCTGCATCACTGTCTGGTATGGGGGGGGTGGGGGGGGCTACTGCACAGGACTGAAAGAAGCTGCAGAAGGTTGTAAATCTAGCCAGCTCCATCTTGGGCACTAGCCTACAAAGTACCCAGGACATCTTTAGGGAGCGGTGTCTCAGAAAGGCAGCATCCATTATTAAGCACCTTCAGCACCCAGGGCATGCCCTTTTCTCACTGTTACCATCAGGTAGGAGATACAGAAGCCTGAAGGCACACACTCAGCGATTCAGGAACAGCTTCTTCCCCTCTGCCATCTGATTCCTGAATGGACTTTGAAGCTTTGAACACTACCTCACTTATTTAATATACAGTATTTCTGTTTTTGCACTTCTTTAAATAATCTATTCAATATATGTAATTTACTTGGTTTATTTATTATTATGTTTTATTTTATTACTATTGTTTTCTCTCTCTCTGCTAGATTATGTATTGCATTGTATTGTATTGCTGCTGCAAAGTTAACAGATTTCACGTCACATGCCGGTGATAATAAACCCAATTCTGTTTCTGATTCTGAGAACTTTAGGAATGATTGTGTTAATCGCTGGGCTTTAGTTAATAAACAGCATCCTGACATAAGTATTAGTATTTCCCAGGTAATCCAGGGCTACATAGACAGTCAATGAGATTACATACGCTGTTGACCAATTGTGGCAAAGACAAATTGCAGTGAATCCAGATTGTTGCTGAGTCAGGAGTTATTTCTTTTTTTAAATTATTTTTTATGCATTTCTACAAAACAACTACAAACAGAAGACCCAACTGCAAAGTGAAGATTAATACAGTGCAAGTAAGCATATCAAATAAATAATTCATAACAATAAGGAAACAGCACCCAGAATAAAATCATATAAAGTTAGTATCCTCCCCACCCTCCCACTATAAAACTCCAGGCCAACCATTACAATATGTAAAAAAAAAATTAATCAGAGCATTCGACCCCACAGAGCTGTAAATATAAACTTTTATTTGAAAACTCAATAAAAAAAGTTTAAACAAAAATTATAATGCTGACTACCAAAACAGGAGATAGATTTATCTCCTGAATAACTCCAAACTAGAAATAGGAGCTATTTCTAGCTCTTCATTGCCGGAGATGTGAGTGCTACTGGACAATAGTCAGTAAGTCAGCTGACCCTGCTCTTCTTGGGTGATGGCATGGTTGTTGCCATTTTGAAGCAGATGGGATCTTCCAACTGTAGTAATAAGAGACTGAAAATGTCTTTGAACACACTTGCCAGCAGATTGGCACAGGTTTTCAGAGTCCTGCCAGGTACAAGGTGAACCATCTGTCACCTTGCAAGGGTTCACCCCTGTTGAGAGGCAGTATGATGTCTGCCTCCAAGACAGAGATCTTAGGGTCCTCAGGTGCTGCAGGGATCCCCATAGTTGTACTTTTCTCCTTTACAAAGTGTGTTTAAAAGGTGTTGAGCAAATCTGGGAGTGAAGCATCACTGCCATTCATGATGTTAGGTTTTATTTTGTAGGAAGTAATGCTCTCTAAACCCTGCCAGAGTTGCTATGCCTCCAAACTCCTATGGAAATGTTCCTTTGCTCTTGAGATATCTTGTAAGCCATACCTGGTCTTCTTGTACAGACCTGAGTCACCAAACTTGAATGCCACAGATCTAGCCATCATCAGACTATGAACATCCTGGTTCATCCATGGCTTTCGACTCGGGTATGAAGCACTGAAGTGGGTGCACAAAAGATTCACCAGGATATTCCCAGAGATGCTCTAGTTGTGAGCTGTGACTGGAGAGGCTGGGTCTGTTTGCACTAGAGTGGCAGAGGAGGTGGTTAAGAGGCCAGATGACCGAGGTAAATCAATTATGTAGGGTATTGACTGCAGAGAAATTTTACGAGAGAGAAAAAATAGAGGATACAGACTTAGGGTTAAGTTTAAGAGATTTAGAGGAGATCTGAGGGGTGACCTTTTTCACCCAGAGTGATGAGAACTTGCAACACACCGCCATAGCTGCTGGTGGATGCAGAGTCACTGACAGCATCTAAGAGGTTCTGCAGGATGGGGTTAATGCAGATGGGTGGTCACTGGTTAGCACAGACATGTTTTCCATGCTGTACAACTCGATGACAGTTCTACCGCGATGCCCTCTCTTGTTTACTGAACCCCAATTGGCAAAGTCAAGCGGTCCGTATCCCTTGGTTGTAGGGAAACTGTCCATGGTGCTGAGACTGTGCAGGAGGGAACATGAGCGGAAGCAGAAGCTGTCCGGGGATCTGGAAGCAGAAACTTTAAATTCAATCATAGAAAGGCATGGCACAGGAGGAGGCCATTCGGCCAGGGTGCCCATGCTGCAACCTTACTCACATTTCCCAGCACTTTGACCTGGGCTACTCAGGACCTCATTGAAGGCCCGTTAGGGATGAGGTGTCAGGAGGCTGATCAATGTGATTGTGATAGAGAGGCGGCTGAATTTAAAGTGACCCACGGACATCCAATTGTCAGACTGCATTTCCTGGCCTAGAAGTTTTGCTGCAGGTCACAACTCCAGCCGGTTCCCCGAGGCGTAAAGTTAGGCATCATTAAAATGTGATCATTTTGTCCCTGTGCACCGCAACCCCCACAACCAACTCAGGGAGGAAGGACTGAGGCCCGCTTCAACAGCAAGATAACTATCAAGTCTGCTCGGAAATGAACTGCAGCGGGAGCGGCAATATTTAGAACGGCAGCCCGTTCAGTGTAATGATGTTGATTAATCTGCGGCGTTGGGATTTAGCACTTGGCCGCCGTCACTGCCTCCAGTGCAGCGGGCCAACACTGATCGGGTAATCTTCACAACAGCTGCTACGCCGTTTATTTAACCACAGATTTTTCTTAAATACCTATAATGTGTTCCCATACCAGATAAAATGGTATCTTCAGGGTTCAAAAGCAAATGCAGCAACTCCACTTCCACTCTTTACTGAATTGCCCCTCAGCGCCCAAGTGAGAGTATTTAATTTTTTTCTCCCTGGCTCCAACATAATTGTATTAAAAATAGTCATTCTGCAGCGGTATTAAAGCAGTAATTTCCGCTTGAATCTAGCGAGATGTTCCTTTTATCATACAGCAATTTCTATCTAGTTATAGTATAATTAAATTTCCTGACCCTTGCACTCTCTTCAAAGGACAGTTAGGAATATGGTCCTGGAACACACATTCAAGCTGAGGCTCTCTCCCGACGCCGCTGTTCTGAAATCATTAAGTCAGTAATTGTATGGCAACCACTGGTTTGCATTCAATGCTTCCCTCATTTTCTAACTAATGAACAGGCAAAGGTAAAACCATTTCTGCAGGTCACACCTTCTCTTCTCTGCTGCAGCTGATTAAAAAGGCAGGAAGGAAAAATAAAGGTGGAAACACGTGGGAAGCCATTCAGTCCGTGTCATAGAGCACGACAACACAGGTCCTTCGGCCCACCCAGTCTGTGTCAAACTATTATGGTGACTAGTCCCATTGACCTACTCCAGGACCATACCCCTCCTATCCCAAACCATACCTGTCAAAATTTCTCTTAAATGTTGAAATCGATCCACCCATTCCGCTGACAGCTTGTTCCACACTCTCACCAGAAGAAGTTCCCATTCATGTCCCCTTAAGTCTTTCACCTTTCACCCCTAACCCATGACCTCTAATTCTAGATGTCCAAGTTCAGAGGGGAAAAAACCTGATTGCATTTACCATATCTATAGCCTTCATAATTTTGTATACCTACCTTTATCAAACCTTCCTTTATTCGCAAGGCTGCAGGACTGGACGGCACCCCTGGGCGGGTGCTCAGGAAACGCGCGGCACATCTGGCAGGTGTGTTTATAGTCATTTTAAATCTCTCCCTCTCGCAGTGTCGAGTACCCTCCTGCATCCACCATTGTCCCTGTACCTAAAAAGACCACGGTAACATGTCTGAACGACTGGTGACCTGTCGCACTCACCTCAATAATAAGCAAATGCTTTGAGAGGCTGGTCAAGGACTACATCTGCAGCATGGAGCCACCCACACTGGACCCCCTACAATTCCCTACCGACACAACTGATCGACAATGACGCAATAGCCACAACACTACATACTGCCCTTGCACACCTGTAGAAGAGAGATGCTTATGTGAGAACGCTGTTTTGGGACTACAGTTTAGCAAAAAGAAGATACAATGAAACAGATGTGAGATCGTCATTTTTGGAATGGAAAACAGATATGGTGGGAGATTGAGCGGTGTTGGTGTTCAGGGGATCTCTGAGAATTATTATGCCAGAGGAAGGAAAGTGGGCAACTCTAACAGCTAATGTTGGCAAGATGATAGAGTCAATAATGAAAGAATAGACTATTTTAAAAAGCTGAATATAATCAAACCAGTCAATGTGATTTAATGAATGCTAAGACACTTTTCACTATTTCTGCCCCCTCCTGGCTTTCTGACTTTTGCATTTTCCTTTCCAGTCTTTTGACTTTGCTCAAAATTCTTCATAGGTGTGCCTGGCTTGCTGAGTTCCTCCAGCATTTTGTCTGCAGTGGTATAGTTGCTTAAAGCCTTTGAGGAGGTAACAGGAAGAGCTGATAGAGGAGAACCTGTAGGGGTGGTGAATTTCCATTTCCAAAAGACATTTGATAGTGCCACAGAGGAAACTAGTGTGTAAACTAAGAGCCATGGGCACTGGAGGAAATGGTAAATTGATTTATTATTGTCACTGAGGTACAGTGAAAAACTTTGTTTTGCATACTATTAATACAGATCATATCATCACATTAGAACATCGAAGTAGGACAAGGGAAAACCAATAAACAAATGCAAAGCATCGTGGTTAGGATATGGAAACCAGGGGATATGAAACAAAGGCAGGTAGATTAAGCTGGAGTATGAATCAAACACGCTATCATTGAAGTTGTATAAAATACTGGTAAGGGCTTATTAGGAGCATTGTGTGCAGTTAAGATATCAGGAAAAATATCATTAAGACTGAAAGAGGACAAAGAAAGATTACAAGGATGTTGCTGGAACTTGAGGACCTGAGTTAGAGGGAAAGGCTGAATATGCTAGGACTTCGTCCACTTGAGCGTAGGAGAACTGAATTGAATTGAATTGACTTTATTTCTTACATCCTTCACAAACATGAGTAGTAAAAATCTTTACATTATGTATCTGTCAGAATGTGCAATGTGCAATTCATAGTAATTTGTAATAAATAGTATGTACAACAGGACAGTCAATATAGTCATAATAGGGTGACTTATAAACTCAAGAGTTCATCAAATCCTAAAAGGGGACCATTCTGTAGTCTGGGTGATGAAATTGATGACTTTGTAAAAGAATAAGTATTTTTTTTGGACCATATAAAGGTAGGTAGAGAGACAGATACTGTTGAGAAATCAGGGAGTTTGCAGAGGACTTGGACAGATTAGGGAACTGGGCAAAGAAGTGGCCAATAGGTACATTTAATGTCAGAGAAATGTATACAATATACATCCTAAAATTGTTTTTCTTCGCAAACATGTAGGGAAGTACATGGTCATGTACTTTGGTACAGGGGATAAAGGCACAGATTATTTTTTTACACAGGGAGCAATTTAGAAATCAGAAGTGCAAAGGGACTGAGGATAAACTTCTAGATTGAGTTGGAGTAAGGAAGGCAAATGCAATGTCAGCATTCATTTCAAGAGGTCTTGAAAAACAGCAAGGATGTAATGCTGAGGCTTTATTAGGAATTAGTCAGACCACATTTGGAGAATTGTGAGCAGATTTTTTGGCCCACATTCAAGAAAGGAAGTGCTGGCATTGTAGAGGGTCAAGAGGAGGTTTTCAAGAATGATCCTGCAAATGAAAGGTTTGAGAAGTGTTTGGGGGCTCTGAGCCTGTACTCACTGGAGTTTAGAGGAATGAGGGGGGATCTTATTGAAATGCATCAAATACTAGCGGGCCAATAGAATGTACAGGATGTTCCCAACAGTGGGAGGGTCTAGGACCAGAGGGCACAGAATCAGAAAGCAAGTCCATCTCTTGAAATCAGAAATGAGAAGGAATTTATTAAGCCAGAAGGTGGTGGATCTATGGAATTCATTACCACAAATGGCCATGGAGGCCAAGTCATTGGATATATTTAAAATGGCAGTTGATAGGTATTTAGATAATAAGGATGTCAAAGGTTGTGAGGAGAAGGCTGGAAAATAGGGTACAGAAGGAAAATAAATCAGTCATGATGGACTGGCAGATTAGACTCCATGGGCCAATTTCTGCTCCTATGTCTTATTATCTTATGGTCTTATAGTCATTAAGACACATTGCCTTATATTTTTCTTACCTGGATGATAGTGGTCTTAAAGGGGGTGGGAACATCAGAGTGAAATTGGAATGACAATTATCATGTGTTGAAAACTGTCTGCCACATGGAAAACAGAGAGTTGGAATAAATAGGCCCTTTTGAGGCTGGAGGGATGTAACTGTTGGATATTCTACCATGTCCATAGTGACCAGAGGTTCCTATTAGTTTAAACTAATCCCACCAGCCGGCATGTGGCCTGTTCATTCATGTATCTGTAAATGTATTTTAGACTTTGCTGACATATTTGCTTCCACCATTTCCTTTGGAAGCTCATTCCAAGCACCCCCAACATCAGCATAAAAATACTTGCTTTATAGATCTCCTTTAAACTTTCACCTCTCACCTTAAAAACCTATGTCCTCTAGTAGTTGAGAGATATTAGAAAAACCCATGGATGTAGGGTTCATGCAGGAAACTTGGGCTGAGGTAGAGAATCAGCTGCAATTACACTGAATGGCAGAGCAGGTAGAATTGGAATTGGAGTTGATTTATAATTGTGCTAGATGTCTAGTTCTTATGTAGCCATTAAAAAACCACAAATGTAATGTGCCAATGGACAGTGTCCAAACCCAGACAGATGCAAGCAAGGTGACCTGTGTATGTGTAGGTTGGCCTTGGTGTAAATCAGGCAGTGTGCCTAGAATTTGTGGTCTATAATGGATACAGCATAATATTAATATAGATACTGCATATTATAATTTTGTAGTATATCTATAAGCTGGACAAAGTATAAATCCTTCAAAGTGTAATAGCGTAGTTTACAAGTTAGCAACCGTACAAATAAGACAATACATCAATTAGATGGAATTTAATTAATTTTCCAGTGTGTACTAAATGATATATAAATTCAATGGTATGTAAACTGGATAGAATAAAATTGGAATTAGCTTGTTGTCACATGTACTGGGATACAGTGAAAAGCTTATCATGCACACTAGTCATACAGATCAATTCATTATACAGTGCATTAAGGTAGAACAGGATAAAAACAATGACACAGCGTGGAAAAGGTGTAACAGCCACGGAGAAAGAGCAGTTCAGGTAGTCAGTACGATGCAAGATCATAAAGAGATTGAGGTCAAGAACCCATCTAGGGAACCATTCAATAATCTAGGGTAGATATTATCCTTGAGCCAGGTGCTATGTACCTTCTGGTTTTTGTATCTTCTGCCCGATGGTAGTGTGTTGTTTAAGTGTCTGTCGTCCAGGTGGGGGTGTAACCAAGTCTGAAGGTTAGGCGGTAGTTAATGGCATGTGTGTAAATGAGATGATGTAGAAGGGTGTAGATCCAGGAATACGGGACATCAGTCACTGATCAGTGAGCCAAACAGAATATGCAGTGTAAATTAGGCACTGTGATATTTAAATTATGTGCACTGGGCAGTGTTAAATGTGTTGCAAGATAATTCTATAAATCAGCAAGTAAATCAGAGGTGTGTACATTGTGTAGAATATAAATCAAGTAACCCTGGAGATTGTATAGTGACTCGGGGTTACAGTTTAGTTTTGTGTATGGTGCTGTGGTTTACATTGTGAGCAGTTCTGGTGCAGTGTAAGTTCGTCTGTTCTCCATATGGAGTATGAATCAGGCAATATGTAGTTAGCATGACATATAAACTTTAACTGTAATATTCTTCAATTAAGCTGTTTGTAAATCAGGATGTGTGCAAGTCGGGTGTTTGTTTAAACTGGGGATATGTGTGAACTAATATACATATATGCCAACAGCTGGATGGTATGCCAAATGGGAGCTGTTAATGTGTGGCATGTGTTAACATCATGATGGAGGTAAATGATAAACTGGCAAAGAGGAAAGAGGTGAGAAAATCACATGAATTAAAAATTGTGAGAAGCAGGCAGTGTGTTTTTTGTGCCAATAAGTTAGGTGGAGTGTAATCAAGGGTTGAAGGTTGGGACGTATGTTGATGGAGTGTGTGTAAGTCATTATCATCATTATGTGCTATGTTGTATGACATGGGCACGCATGGTCTATCCATGACCATGATTGTTCTTGGAAAATTCTACAGAAGTGGTTCGCTATTGCCTTCTTCTTCTGGGCACTGTCTTTACAAGACAGGTAACCCCAGCTATTATCTCTTTAGAGATTCTCTGTGTGGCGTCAGTGGTAGCATAACCAGGACATGCGGCATGCACCAGCTGCTCATACAACCAGCCACAATCTGTTCCCATGGCTTCATATGACCCTGATCAGGGGGACAAACAGGTGGTACACCTTGCCCAAGGGTGACCTGCAGGCAAGCAGAGTGCCGTACACCTCCTTTGGCAGAGACATATCTCCACCCCACCAATTAAGTGCGTAAATGAGCTGTACAAGAGACTGCAGATACCATAATCTGGAGCAATGGATAAACTGGTGGCAGAACTCAGCAGATCGAGCAGCATCAATGGGAGGAAAGGAATATGTGGGAATAAGTGATGCTGCACAGATGTGGCAGGAGAGCCACATCTGTGAAAAGCGGCAATGTGTTTTGTTTGCCTGTAGGTTAGGCAGAGTGTAACCAAGGGTTGAAGATCGGGTCGTATGTTCATGGAGAGTGTGTAAATCATTATCATTATGTGACGTGTTATATGACATGGGCGATCATGGTATAGCCATGACCATGATTGGCAAGGGTGTGAGGCATTTCATTCAGGCTCTTTGTCAGGTAGGGTTAGGGCGTCAAAGTCAAAGTTGAGTTGATTGCCATTGGCACAAGTAGATGTCTGACTGATGCAATGGAAACCTTTCCTATAGTAGCATCTCGGGCACATGCAGTCATAGAAACAGCATTCACAAGAGCAATGTAAATTGTACAAGAAAATGTGATTAGTTAAAAAAAAATCTATTTTAGTGGGAAGTGGTTTCATTGTCATAGTCAACGGATAGTACAGCACAGAAACAGGCTCTTTGGCCCATCTATCCGTGCAACTTGTATTTATGCCTCCTCCCGTTGACCCTCACCTGGACCATAGCCCTCCATATGCCACTGACCCACGTACTTGTTCAAACTTCCCTTAAATGTTGCAAGCGAACCCACATGCACCACTCCCAGTGGGAGCTCAGTCCACACTCTCACCAGCCTCTGAGTGAAGAAGTTCCCCTTCAGCATTTCACCTTTCACACTCAACCCACAATCAAATCT
The DNA here is from genome assembly GCF_030144855.1 of Hypanus sabinus. Classification (NCBI taxonomy): domain Eukaryota; kingdom Metazoa; phylum Chordata; class Chondrichthyes; order Myliobatiformes; family Dasyatidae; genus Hypanus; species Hypanus sabinus. The sequence continues at coordinate 147,483,286 of NC_082710.1, read as the reverse complement.
CTCCTCATTTGCCTATGATCCAGAGAATAAAATCCTAACCTTTTCAAACTTCCCCTATAATTCAGATCCTCAAGTCCCAGCAGTGTTGCTAAGCTGGTAGGGGACCGAGTGTGAAATAGGAGCCAAAGACGTCACTGCCCTCCCAATATTTCAGTAGAGGCAGCAAGTCAGGCAGGCTTGGCAGTGGACAGGTTGAAGGAAGGGGTGGTGAGGTTTAGTTGGTTGTCATCAGCAGATGTGGAAACTGACGCGGTGCTGCGGGGTAGCATTGCTGGGGGGCAGTGGCTGGGTGTGACACTGGAAGGGATGCGGTTGGAGAGCCAGTCCAGTGTGTGGGTGAGACACAGGAGGGGATGAGGACAGGAGCTGGAGAACTAGTCCAGCGGAGGGCTGCAGAGAGAAGCCATTGCAGAGATCGTTCCCTCCCGCCCCTCCACCACCGGGTCCCTTCCTCTCTGCCTCCCTCTGCTCTGACACACAGAGAAAGCACAACCTGTTCTTCAATCTGATGCCTCCTTTATCACACTGCTTAAATGTCCATTCTCATTCTGTGTGATAAATGTGGGCCATTTAATGGGTGCGCAGGGATCGAGATGGTGTTAAACTAAATATTCTTTCAGGCCTTGTCTTTTATTCTTCCTTATCATTGCATCTTAATTTATAATATAATCATCATTATCGCTGCTGTCAGCCTTATTTAACCTTGCCTGCTCTCCCATGATTCTTTGCTGTCAGCCCTGATTGCCTGCCTGCCTGCTGCTGACGGACTGATAATGACTGACTGATTGGACCTCCCCCAACATGAGACAATGACACATGGAACAGTTCAGCTCACTCTATATATTAATGAGGAGCTGCTGGGGCTTTGATAACAGCAGAGCACATCCATCAGGACAAGGGGCAGAATGCTGGAGTAGTGTGCACGTGTAACTTGACAGATACCTGCAGCGTTCCGCAGGGCCCAGTGGCAGGACCTGGGAATCCGATGCGGCCCATTTTGTCCACCGACTCGTGTCTGTTCAGCGCCACCTGTCACTTCCAGCCCTCTTCAAAAATCCACCCCAGGTGCTTTGATCCTGAGCCCAAAGGCTGCAACACAAACAGCAGTGGGAAAGCAATTAATATCGTGTTTACTCTGATATCAGAGAGCAGTTTATCTTCTGAATTAGGCCTTATCGCGCTCTATTACCCCTATCAGAAACATTGGGGTTGGTTGTTCCGCTGAATGCAGCTGCCATTTAGCATGACATACATGCAATGGATACTTGACTCTGAAGCCGGTTATTACACAGGTATTATGTGGAATTGCTTGTGTTATTTGAAGGGGATTAAGATGGTTTTGGATCAATAACTCTGAAGGGTGTTGGGACTGATTACCACCATACTCTTGGTGCCTGTACAGATATACAGTGTACTGCTTCTGTTATTCAAATTAAATCACTTGTTCCAACAGCAATTCCCATACACAAGAATTTTGCATTAAGTGGTTAATTCACATACAATAATTAAAAAATATATCTCAAAGAACTTGAAATTAATTGTTCGGCAAAAAATGCAAATTGATCTGCCAAAGGTCTTTTCGAATAATGTGTTGAATATTGCAGGCTGTAGTCTCCCTGGAAATCTTCATAAAACCAGGCTGAATCACGTTGTCTCCCTGAGTGCAGGAAAATCAAATCACTGACTGTGGGTCTCGAGTGGTTCAGAGGCTGTGTTGTGTTGGTAATTTGCCTCACTCTGAGACTGTCAGGCACTTCCAACAGAGTAATTGGGAATCCGCGACTTTCCCATCCAGTTTTACCGCGGAGGCCACACTCTGCTCAAAAATGCTGCAATCGAGCATTTACCAAGCCTCTGGCAACGCTTCAATTCAGTAATTGTTAAAGATAATTAAACTACGAATTGTCGTGTAAGCATGGTCCCCTGCATTCTTGCAATGCCGATGAGACAGCTTTGAGTGCAGTCTTCCCGTTGTAAATCCAACGAAAGGTGTAATGCTGGAACGTGTATTACCCTTCAGCCATCAGGCTCCTGAACTAGTTTGGATAACTTCATTCACTGCACACTGAAATCAAACTATGCACTCGCTTTCAACAGACTCTACAACTCAGGCTCTCAGTATTATTCATTTACGTTATTTTTGTATTGCACAGATTGTCTTCTTTTACAATTGGTTGTTTGCCATTCTCTGTTTGTGTGTCGTTTTGCGTCAATCCCATTGCATTTCCCTGTCCCTGTGAATGCCTGCAAGAAAATGAATCTCAGGGTTACACGTACGTACTTTGATAATAAAATACTTTGAACTTTGAGGGTGAATTCCAACTTCCGAGGCATGAATGTTACTCAACACTTACCAGCCCCATGCCTGAGTATTACCTGGGTCATGTTTAATGCAGGAGTGGGCTGCTTATTTACTGAGGAGTGGCAAATGAAAGTAAATCAGAATCAGAATCAGGATTTTTATCACTGGTATTTGTCATGAAATTTGTTAACTTAGCAGCAGCAGTTCAATGCCATGCATAATATAGAAGGAAAAAAATAAATCAATCAGCTACAGTATATGTATATTGAATGAATTAAAAATCACGCAAAAACAGAAATAATGTACATTTAAAAAGTGAGGTAGTGTTCACGGGTTCAATGTCCGTTTAGGAATCAGATGGCAGAGGAGAAGAAGCTGTTCCTGAATCGCTGAATGTGTGCCTTCAGGCTTCTGTATCTCCTACCTGATGGTAACAGTGAGAAAGGGCATGCCCTGGGTACCGGGGGTCCTTAATAATGGACGCTGCCGTTCTGCATTGTATTATCAGAAAATGGGCTCATATCTAAGCTTCTGATGGAAGGTAAGCCATTGATAAAGCACCTGGCTTCAGGGCTCATCCTGAGGAGCTTATGCAATGATCTCCTGGTACTTGGATGACTGACCTGTAACACCAGTTATTGGGAAAGGTTGTTTTGAACATTGGTTGCTTGACGGCCTTTGTGCGTCGTTGTTCATTGATCTTATTGTATCTCTTTGTCCTACTGTGAATGCCTGCAAGAAGATGAAATGAAATCTCAGAATAGTACGTACGTGGTGACACGTAAAGCACTTTATAATCATAAATTATTTTGAACTTTGATCTGCTCCCCATACCGCTCCAGCTGTGCCAGATGCAAAGCAACAAGCATTCGGCCATTTGACCGTAAGAGACAGGAGCAGAATTAGGTCTTTTGGTCCATTGAGTCTTCTCAGCCATTTCATCATGGCTGATCCAACTTCCCTTCTCAGACCCAGTCTCCTGCCCTGTATCCCTTTATCCCTTGACCAATCAAGAATCTATCAACCTCTGCCTTTTATATAGATAAGGACATGGCCTCCACAGCTGCCTGTGGCAAAGAATTCCACAGACTCACCACTCTCTGGCGAAAGTAATTCCTTCTTTATTCTAACATGACAAGCCTCTATTCTGCGGCTGTGTCCTCTGCTCTTAGACTCTCCCACCATAGGAAACAACTTCTTCACATCCATTCTATCAAGGCCTTTCGCCATTCGATAGGTTTCAATGAGACCATCCCTCATTCTTCTGAATTCCAGTGATTACAGGCCCAGAGTCATCAAACACTCTTCATATGGCAAGCCGTTCAATCCTGAAATCACTTTTGTGAATCTCCTTCGAACATTCTCCTGTTTCAGCACTTCCTTTCTAAAATAAGGGGCCCAAAACTGCTCACAATACTCCAAAGAGGCCTCAACAGTGCTTTATAAAGTCTCAACATTACATTCTTGCTTTTATAAACTAGTCCTCTTGCAATGAATGCTAACCTTCATTTGCCTCCTCACCACAAACTCACCCTGCAATTTATCCTTTAGGGAATCCTGCACAAGGACTCTCAAATCCCTTTGCACTTCAGTTTTTTTTGTATTTTAGAAAATAATCAATCATTTAATTTCTTCTACCAAAGTGAATGACCATACACTTCCCAATATTGTATTCCATCTGCCATTTCTTTGTCCATTCTCCTGATCTGTCCTTAAGTAGTCTCTCTATTTCCTCAAAACTACCTGCCCCTCCACCAACCTTCATATCGTATGCAAACTTTGCAACAAACCATCAATTCCATCATCCAAATAATTGACATAAACTAAAAAGAATCAGTCCCAACAGAGACCCCTGCTGAACAACACTAGTCACCAGCAGCCAACCAGAAAAGGCTCCCTTTATTGCCAGTCATTGCTTCCTGCCAGTCAGCCAGTGCTAGTATCCATGCTAGTATCTTTCCTGTACTACCATGAGCTCATAGCTTGTTAAGAAGCCTCATGTGTGTCACCTTAACAAAAGCCTTCTGAAAATCCAAGTACACAACATCAACCAATTCTCTTTAATTTTGTTGGCTAGCTTTCTTTCATATTCCATCTTAATCTTCTTAATTACTTTTTTAAGTTTCCTTTTCTTGGTATTTGAAAGCTTTCCAATCCTCTAAGTATCCACTAATTTTTGCTTAATTATATGCCCTCTCTTTGGCTTTTATGTTGGCTTTGACTTCCCTTGTTAGCCACGGTTGTGTCATCTTGCCTTTCGAATACGTTTGCCTCTTTGGGATGTATATCTCCCTTCTGTATTTCTTCCAGAAATTCCAGCCATTGCTGCTCTGCCTTCATCCCTGCTAGTGTTCTTTTTCCAATCAATTCTGGCCAACTCCTCTCTCATAACTCTGTAATTCCCTTTACTCCACTGTAATACAGATACATATGACATTAGCTTTTCCTTCTCAAGTTTCAGGGTGAATTCGACCATATTACGATCACTTTCCCCTAAGGGTTCTTTTACCTTAAAATTGTACAATATCCAATCCAGAAAAGCTGATGCCCGGGTGGACTCAACCACGAGTTGTTCTAAAAAGCCATCTCATAGGCACTCTGGAAATGCCCACTCCTTAAATTCGGCAGCAGCCTGATTTTCCCAATCTACCTGCATATTGAGATCCCCCATGACTATTGTAACATTGCCCTTTTGGTATGCATTTTCTATCCCCCACTGATTGTAGATCTCATCCTTATTACTGTTTGGGAGTCTGTATACAGCTTCCATCAAGGTCTTTTTAACCCTTACAGTTCTTTAGCTCTTCCGACCCTATGTCACTTCTTTCTAATGATCTGATTTAATTTTTCACTAACGGAGCAATGGTGCCCCCTCTGCCTTCTTGCCTGTTCTTACGATACAATGTGTATCGTCGGACATTAAGCTCCCAGCTATAATCTTCTAAAATCATTAGCTGCCCATTGGGTAGTGAAGCCAGCTGGTCACCCATGGCCATTCCACGAATGACCTGCAGGGTCCCCATGGACCAACTGCCCTCTCTTCAACATGAAGTCCACCTCAACAGGGGCCCTAAATAAGTGGCAAAGGAACTCAGCGGAACATTCCCAAAGGAATGGGTGCCCCAGTCTATAAAAGCTGACCTTGTCTCCATACTATCTGATCTCACAATCTCAGTTTGAAGCTGGCTAGATTAAAGATCGAAAGGTTAGCTTCATTCGTCACATTGAAATAAGCTTCCATATTCAAGTTTATTTGTTACGTTATGTTTTGTAACTCCAAACATAAAGCTAATTGTAAAATAAAGACAGGAGCCTGCAGATAATGTGTCCAGAGGAGGTTTATGAGAATGATTCCAGGAATGAAGGGGTTAACATATGAGCAGTGTTTGGCAGATTTGGGTCTGTACTCACCAGAATTTAGAAGAATGGGGGGGGGGGGGACCTCATGGAAACCTACCAAATGTTGAAAGGACTAGACAGGGTGGATGTGGAGAGGATGTTTCCTATGGTGGGTGTATCTAGAACCAGAGGGCACAGCCTCAAAATTGAGGGGTGACCTTTTAAAACAGAGGTAAGGAGGAATTTTTTAGCTAGAGAGTAGCGAATCTGTGGAATTCTCTGCCACAGAACTGTGGTGGAGGCCAAGTCTGTGGGTATATTTAAGGCGGAAGTTAAGGGTTTCCTGATTGGTCAGGGTATCAAAGGATATGGCGAGAAGGCAGGTGTATGGGGTTGAGTGGGATGGAATGGTGGAGCAGACCCAATGGGCTGAATGGCCTAATTCTGCTCCTAGGTCTTATGGTCTTACACAAAGGTAGCTGGAGGCAGCCCACAAGGGTCACCACACATTTTGAGCCAACAGAGCATGCCGATAATGCTCTACAGAACAACACAGAACACAACAAGCACCGAAAATAACACCGCAAAATCAAGCCCTGTTCCTCCCTCCCACTGACACACGTACACAGTCCCTTAACCTCCATTTCCAGCTTCAGTGAATACAGACTCAGGCCTGCAAATGGCAGGCTTCAACCACCGCAGTGGATATGCAGAGATCTGCAGACTCGGCTCTGCCAACGGGCTTCAACTTCTGGACTTTCAGTCTGATCCTCGGCATCGATCAAAGGACATGCCGATCACTGAATACTAGGCCTCGAACTCTGGAAAAATGAGATGCACCAAGTCAGTCCGAGGATGTGCTGGGGCCAGCCTGCAAATGTTACCGTGCTTCCAGCACGGACATAGCATGCCCACAACTTACTAGGCCTAACTCGTACCTCTTTGCAATGTGGGAGGAATCTGGAGCCCCAGAGGAAACCCATCTCTCTGACGTGGATGTGATGTGAACATCTCACCCATGGCAGCCTGAAGATGATCAGCAGCCGGAAAAAATCAGCCCCTCCGAATCACTGGGGGGTCAGAACAGGGGACAATAGCATCTACACTTCTGAGACCACGGAATGCTCCTGGCAGGGCATTGGTCGGCACTGACTAGAAATGATCACTCTTGACCAGTGCTCTCCCTGCTTTCTATCTTGTAGTACCATTGTCACCGATCATCGTTGGACCTTTGACGAAATGCTGCAACTCTCAGTATTCCTCAAATCAAAGATCCACCCACCATCCACCTTAGCGGAGCTCCAGTAGGACAAGAGGTGCACAAGCCTGAATTCTCACACCTCCGGGTTCTGAAAGAATGACTTCCCTTCAACCATCAGTTTCTTGAACCGATCTTGTAGGTCCGAAATTCCCATGGACACAAGCACACTCTCTTTGAGCTCCGACAAGGGAACTGAGGACTGGGAAAGTCACAAATGCTTCTAAAGTGATCTCGTTTGCTGTTTTCCACAGAGCCAGGGGATAAGGCATCTGCACCTCTGCACCAACCTCGCTAGAGGTGAATACTTGATAAACTAATGGAAAATTAAAACCTCAGATGTCCAGTAGTCCAAAACTGAAGCTGAAACACTCAGTGGCCACTTTATTATGTATGTCTGCTCGTTAATGTAAATATCTAAGCTGCCAATCATTTGGCTTCCACTTGATGCATAAAAGCATACAGACGTGGTCAAAGGTTCAGTTGTTGTTCAGACCAGTCATCAGAATGGGGAAGAAATGTTACCTACATGACACTGACCATGGAATGATTGTTGGTGCCAGATGGGGTGGTTTGAGTATCTCAGAAGCTCCTGAGATTTTCATGCACAACAGTATCCAGGGTTTACAGAGAGCAGTGTAATAACAAAGAACACATCCAGTGAGCAGTTCTGTGGGTGGAAATGCCTTGTTAATGAGAGAGGTCAGAGGAGAATGGTGAGACTAGTTCAAGCTGACAGGAAGGTGAGAGAAAGTCATAATAACCACACATTACAAGAGAGGTGTGCAGAAAAGCATCTCTGAATCACAACATTTTGATCCTTGAAGTGAATGGCCTACAGCCACAGAAGATCATGAACGTACAGGAGCTATCCAATAAAGTGGTCACTGAGCGTACCATCCATTTAGTATTGTAAAGGCACAGCAATGATCAGCAGTATTGGCTATACCGGTGACCAGTGGTCGTCAGAGGTAATAGTTACCAGCAGTGAACATAAGTGGCTGACAACACCAGTAAATGACTGGTGTGAGTGTCCTTGACAAAGCCAACGTTTATTCTCCATCCCTCATAACCCTGCAGTGAGGATCTGGTCACGGGGTTGACGGGGCTGGAGTCACACAGAGTGGAATAGAGTGTGCAGCTTTGGGCTCTGCATAATACAAGGGGTGTTTTTCTTTATTTATTCATTTAGGGATGTGGGCTTCACTGGCTGAGCCAGCATTTATTTGCCCATCCCTAAACGTCCTTGAGAAGGTGCTGTGAGCTGCCTTCTTGATCTGCCACATCTGCAAGGGGGGTGGGTATATCCACAATGCAGTTAAGGAGGGAGTTCCAGGGTTTTGATTCAGTGACAATGAAGGACAATGAGTATTGGGGGAAAAGAGGGGGTCATTAGAGAGTGAAGAAAACAGGCTGCAGAGTAAGACCTCAAAAGTCGATTTACTGAAGGTGTTTACATTAAAATACAAAACTAAACTTTTCCAGCCCCTTATGGGAGTGAGTATACGATCAGCTGTGATAGATCCAGAGTAGATTTAACTTCCTCCCTTACAGCCTTTAGAATAGAAGCTCCATAAACAGTTTGTAGGTTTGCGAGGTGCTAAGTGCATTTGGCCAGATGGAGGTACGTAAGTCCAGGATACAGCGGACAAGCTACAGCGCCACAGACCAGACTGACCAAACACCGGGCTCTGTGTTACAACTCCCAGACAGAAGTGTAGAACACAGACTGAAGAATGACCACCTTCAGAGGTCCTGCATTGCTAAATCCACAACGCTTGAATTGAATGTAACATAACCAAGGTAATAAATACTATTCAGTGTTAGTGTGTGAAGTGTGCCAAATAACCCATTCTCGGGGATAAAGGTCATTGCTACAACTGATTTGTCACTTGCTGATCTTATCATGAGACTTAATGGTGCATCTGCCGATATATTCTTATTAAAAATGCAAAACATTATTTACTTCAGTTATCTTTACAGAGGTTGAGTTGATCCTCCTACCCCCTCCACTACCATGAAATGAGGAATAAAGCGGAGCTGATCTGCCTCTGATGCCAGGAATAATTGTCTGCATTGAAAATGCTTTTGGATGCTGCAGCTCCAATTACTGCCGGCCTCTCATTGTCTCACTCAGCAGATGCTTTCCACTCTCAAGGAGGACCAAAGGTCCCCTGCCAGAGTGCCTTCAGTTACCACAGTAACCAAGAAAACAGAGCCCAGTCTTCACAGCGTAGATAAAACACAGGTTAAAAAATAACCTTCAAGGGCTTTCAATCCAAACAAAACTAGATTTTTTTTGACTAAACAATCTTTCCACAAGTTTTAAAAGCTTTCTCTGGATCTGAATGCATTTTAAAGAGAAGGGAAAGACTCGGGTTGAGAGTGGGCTGCAGAGATGATGGAGATATCACTGTTAAATTGACAATAAACGCTTACTATTTATGTTCTTGACATCCTCCAGATCTTCAGTTAATTTGGGAATGGTTACTCCCCAGAACTTACAACACCTGGTACATGGAGTGTCACCCCCATACATTCTGACCGGACTGTCCTCCACCCCAGCAGCCAGCTGGTGGCCTGGTTATTGTGGAGGGCACAATCTCAGAATAGAAGGATGTCCTTTTAGAAAGGAGATGAGGAGGAGTTTCATTAGCCTGAGGGAGGTGAATCTGTGGAATTCATCGCCACAGACAGCTGTGGTGGCCAATCCTCTTAAAGTGGAGTTCGATGAGTTTATTTATTTGTTGAGATATAGCGTGCAACAGGCCCTTCCGGCCCTTTGAGCTACCCCACCCAGCAACCCCCAATTTAACCTCAGCCTACACAAAGTACACTGCAGATGCTGTGGTCAAATCAGCACGTACAAACAAGTTGGATGAACTCAGCAGGTTGGACAGCATCCATTGAAATGCGCAGTCAACGGATGCTGCCCAACCTCCTGAGTTCATCCAGCTTGTTTGTACATGTTGATTTAACCTTAGCCTAATCATGGGGCAATTTACAACGACCATTTAAACTACCAATCAGTATGTTTTTGGACTGAGAGAGGAAACCAGAGCACCCGGAGGAAACCCATGCAGTGCTAGCCACTACACTACTGTGTCAAAGGTTACAGAGAGAAGGCAGGACAAAGTGGTTGAGGGAGATAATAAATCAGTCATGATTGAATGGTAGAGCAGATTCAATGGGCTGATTGGCCTAATTCTGCCCCAATGTCTTTTGGTCTTACGGTCTAAAAGAAGGCAGAAATAACTGTCCGATTTGGATATTTTAGCCTGATGTGCACAGAATAGAAAGCAGTGTGCACCATGTTTGAGTTTTAATTAAATATACAACAGACCAAGTTATCAGCAGTGCTCAGTCTTCAAAGGAACAGGCTATACTGTTAAAATCAAATGGTCCATTTGTAGGTGTCCTGGAGTGAGACTTAAAATAGGCATAAGTTGTGGAATCTCATTGAAGAAACAGGCCATTTGGCCCAACTGCTCCATGCACTACACTACACCAGCCACCTACCACCCCTCTCCATCTCCCTCAATCACCATCTCCTTCTGCTGCTTTCTCCCTCATCTCCTTAATTAGCTTCCCTGTAAGTCATTCTCTATTGTTGACCTCAAACCCTCCTTGGGGGAATAAGTTCCATATTGCCAGCCCGCCCTGGTTTCCCCCAGATTCCTGGCTGGATTAATTGATGACACCCAATACTGATGACCTCAGGTTCTCATCTTGCTGCATGGCCGCTCAACTGAAACAAGAAACTGGGACCAAAAATTGTATCTGGAATCTGAAGCAATGCGTGAAGCGCAGGAAGAGCTCAGCGGGCCAGGCAGTAGCTGTAGAGGGGAATAGACAGTTGATATTTTGGGTCGAGGCTCTTCCTCAGGACTGGCTGTATTGCATCACAAGTTCAAGTTTATTGTCGTTCAGCCATACCCATACTTACAGCTCAAAAAAAGAATCATTCCACTGGGGCCAAGTGGCAAAACAAATAGTCACACACAATACATATAATTACAATCGAGCACATACAGTCACAAAATAATGTTAGCACAGTCTTTGAGTGACAAGCCCTGAAGATTGACAGGTTGACATGAAGTGTAAAGTGCACCTGCACTGTTCAGGAGTCTTCAGCAGCCACAGTCTCTAGAAATGAGGGATTTGTGTCAGATCTCCCTGCTCAACACCACCCTAAACTCTTCCTACACCAGGAATCAACAGGTCACATTGTCAATATTGAATATTTCTTGATGTGACCGGAATATCAAAAGGAATCATCTGTTATTTGTTTATTCAGTAGAACTAAACCTTCACTTTCTCTTCTTTGGAGGTACGAACTTCTACACTCAGTGGCCACTTTATTAGGTACAGGAGAGGGATCCGGTTAGTCCTCTGCTGCTGTGGCTCAAAGTTTGACATGGTGTGCACTCAGAGGTGCTTTTCTGGACGCCACTGTTGTAATGCGTGGTTACTTGAGTCGCTGTTGCCATGCTGTCAGCTTGAACCAGTCTGTCCATTCTCCTCTGATCTCTCTCATTAACGAGGTGTTTTTACCAACAGAACTGCCACTCACTAGATTTTGGGGGGGGGGGGGGGGGGTTGCACCATTCTATGTAAACTTTAGAGCAGGTTTTTCCAACCTTTTTGATGCCATTGACCTCTACCATTAACCAAGGAGTCCGTGGACCCCAGGCTGTGAACTCCTGCTTTAGAGACTGTTGTGCATGAAAATCCCAGGGCGGTTAGCTGCTTCTGAGGTACTCAAATCACCCCATCCGGCACCAACAATAATTCCACGGTCAAAGTCACTCAGATCACAGTTCTGGCATTTCGTCTGAACAACAACTGAACCTCTTGGCCACGTCTGCATGGTTTTACGCATTGAGTTGCCGCCATGTGGTTGGCTGATTAGATACTTGCGCTGACGAGCTGGTGTACAGGTGTACCTAATAAAGTGGCCACTGAGTGTAGTTTTTAATACCTAAAGTATAATCTTCAGGTGAACCTGTTTTCACATTTATCAGAGTTGGATGATGTGCTGGCAGCACCATGTAATTTTCTGTCAGGGAACTCCTTCACTGAACTACACGATGCAATCCTCCTCTTTCAGCTCAAGTGCCTGCTGACTCCTGCCACCAACCTCAATCATCAGGCGATATGCAGAAAATTACATAACAAAACTCTGCCTTGTAATTCCACTTCCACAAACCCTACAATAAAATTACTTAAATTGTGACTATGAGTTGCAAGTGCTTCACACGCTAATCGTTTAGAACTGCTTGAATTGCCTAGCTCAGCATGAATTATTATTAATTTGTGTGTTTTCTTGTGATATTTGAACAACTCAGAATGCTACAGCACAGTAGTGGGTTCCTTCCCAAGGACCCTGTCATAATGGAAGCCAGTTTTCAGCCTATTCAATTCACTCAACCTGATATAAAAAAAAGCAGCAAGAAAGTATTGAGTAGAGAAGTTGAACTGTTATTTTCAAGTTATGTAAGATGTTAGTGAGGCCCAATTTAGAGACTCCTAGCCACAGGAAAGATATGGGTAAGTTTGAAAATTTGCAAGGATGTTTCCGGGACTCGAGGACTTGAGTTACAGGGGAAGGTTGAATAGGTTAGGAGTTCTTTCCTTGAGGCGCAGGAAGATTAGGGGAGATTTGATAGAGGTATGAGGGGTGTAGATAAGGTCTTTTCCACTGAGGTTTTTTGAGACTGGTTTAAGGATGAAAGGTGAAACACAAGAGGAATCTTCTTCAGTCAGAAGGTGGTGAGAGTGTGGAACGAGCTGCCAGCGGTAGTGGTGCACGCGAGTTTGATTCCAGCATTTAAGAGAAGTTGGAACAGGAGGAGAATGGAGGCCTATGGTTCAGGTGTAATTCAATGGGTCTAGGCACATTAATAATTAATCGTGGACTGGATAGGCTAACGGGCCTGTTTCTGTGCTGTTCTCCATGGCACTACGACTCTAAGGGCAGTTGGAGTAGACTACGCCACAAATGAAGACTTGTGGTCCAGAACTCGGTCTAGTCCAACCATCCGAGTAAAGAGGAATGGGGAAAACTGCCCAGGCATGCCCTACCCACAGAAAGCCATGCAAACCTAATCCTGCCGGTCACCTCCACCTCAGCAACGAGTCGGCAGTGCTGCCAGGCGGAACCACTTGCCCAGTCTGTGTTTTGCCGGGAGCACTTCGTTCTGGACTTCAGCACAGCGCTGTCAGAATTGGAAAATGAATTTCAGTAGTGAGATGAAAAGGACTGGTCCTATGGCAGTATTTGAGTGTAGCATTTGTGAGCCCACATAGAACTGAAATCAATGAGAATCTGGTTGAAAACGCACCACCAGCTGCTATCCCACCTCACACAAGGGAAGACAAGTGTGGGTCATAGAGTACAGCACAGAAGCAGGCCCCTTGGACTATCTAGTCCATGCTGCCATTTTATTCTGCTTAGTCCTATTGGCCTGCACCTGGAAAATATCCCTCTATACCCCTCTCATTCATGTTCAGTAACTATCCAAACGTCACTCGAAAGTTGAAACCAAACCCGCATCCACCACTTCCACTGTTTGTACATCCACATTCTCACCGTCCTCTGAGGGAAAAAGTTCCCCTTCATGTTCCCCTTAAACATTTCACTTTTCACCCTTAGCCCATGAACTCTAGTTCTAATCTCACCCAGCCTCGGTGGGAAACAGCTGCTTGCATTCACCCTGTCCATATCCTGCAGGTGGCAGGTGGAAATGCATCTCTACCAAAGGAGGCGTCAGGTGCTCCTTCTCTCCGCTAGCCTGCAGGTCAGCCTTGGACAAGGTGTAGCACCTGCAAAGATTCCCAATCAGGGCCACGTAAAAATTTCTGCCAACTCCAAAGGGATCCTATCATTAAACAAATCTTTACCCACGGAGATCTCTCCCTCCATTCATCCCTCCCCATGGATCTCCCTCCCAGCACTTTTCCCTGCAAGCAGTCAAAGTGCTACACCTGCCCATTCACCTCCTCCCTCACCTCCATTCCTTCCAGTGAGGCAACACTACACCTGCCCATTCACCTCCTCCCTCACCTCCATTCCTTCCAGTGAGGCAACACTACACCTGCCCATTCACCTCCTCCCTCACCTCCATTCCTTCCAGTGAGGCAACACTACACCTACCCATTCACCTCCTCCCTCACCTCCATTCCTTCCAGTGAGGCAACACTACAGCTGCTCATTCACCTCCTCCCTCACCTCCATTCAGGGCCACAAACTATCCTTCCAGGTGAGACCACACTCAACCTGCAAATCTCCTGGGTGGTCTATTGTATCCAGTATTCCCGATGTGGCCTCACATTGACCTCTACATTGGTGGTTCCCGTCGTAAATTGAGGGACCACTTCGTTGAGCATCTCCATCAGCCAAAAGTAGAACATCCCAGTGGCCAAATATTTTAACTTGATCTCCATTCCCGTTCTGATATGTCGACCCATGGCCTCCTCTTGTGTTATGATGAGGCCACCCTCAGGTTGGAGGAGCAACACCTTGTATTCCATCTGGGTAGCCTGCAACCTGACGGCATAAATATCGATTTCACCTCCAGTAAGAAAAATCCTCCCCTCCCCTCTTCTAGTCTGCAGTCTGGCCTTTTATCTCGTCTTACCTGCCTATCACCTCCCTCTAGTGTCCTCCTTCTCCCCTTTCTCCTATGGTCCATTCTCCTCTCCTAACAGATTCCTTCTTCTCCAGCTCTTTACCTTTCCCACCCACCTGGCTTCACCCATCACCTTCTGGCTATCTGTCTTCCCCTCCCCCTCCACCTTTATATTCTGGCATCTTCCCCCTTCCTTTCCAGTCCTGAGGAAGAGTCTCGGCCCAAAACGTTGACTGTTTGTACATTTCCATAGATGCCGTTTGACCTGCTGAGTCCCTCCAGCATTTTGTTTGTGTGGCTTTTGATAGTCAATCACCTTCTTCCATGGTTGGGCCTTAAGTATATATCAGAGAGGCAGTGCCGCAATCCATCAGGCCATCTCTACAGTCTGATATGAAGAATGACCTCACTCTGATGTCTACCCTTCGGCTGTTTTATTCACAGTCTCCCATGTCCCCCTAATCACATTGGTTTCTTCACTTCCCTTTATTTTCCCTACTGATTTCTGTTTACCTTTTGTTTGGGAGCTGGGAACAGCATAAGAGTTTAAATGTTGTGGAACTGTGTGTTTATTTTGCAGATTATTTAATATTAGGGGCTGTTTGACTGGGGCTGATATCGTGATATCCTTGCAGGATGCAACAGAGGCAGTGTGACAGCAGAGTGTCTTTACGCAGATCAGTACCTGAGATTTAGGGAGAATAATAATTAGCTGCTAGGACACAAACATTCACAAAATTAAACGTCACACCGATGTCTGCAAAAGAGATGCGCAGAGCATGTTTTTTTTACACTGGTTGATGGCTGTGGCTCCCTGCCATCTTCAACACCCAGTGCTTCAGGAAGGGGCATCCACCATTTAAGGTTGTCACCTCTTCAACGGTTCATTTATTATCAAAGTATACAACTCTAAAATTCTTCAATTCTCCAGGTAGCCAAGAAACAAAAAAAAACGAACTGAACAGATCAGGCACATCGACGGCCCCCTCCCCACTCAAAAAAACAAACATAATGGATCAGACGCATTGACCCCCAAATCCCTCCTCCCATACAAAAAAAGCAAACAAAACGGAACAGGCATGTCGACCCCAAAATCCCTCCTCCTCACACAAAAATATAAACAAAATGGATCAGACAGATCGACCCCCAAATCCCTCTCCCCACTCAAAAAACAAACAAAAGCAGATCAGGCACATCGACCACTGACTCCCTCCTCCCACACAAAAAAACAAAAAAATGGATCAGGTGCATAGACCCTCAAACACCACCCCCGGCACAAAAAAAACAAGAACGGTTCAGGCATATCGACCCCAAATCCCCCTCCCCAAACAAAAATAACAAACAAAATGGATCAGGCACATCAATCCCCAAATCCCTCTTCCTGCACAAAGCAATAAACAAAACAGATCAGGCACATCGAACTCCAAATCTCTCCTTCCACACAAAAAAAAACTAACAAAAAAAACGATCAGGCATATCAATCCCAAAACCCCCTTCTCACGCAAAACAATGAAACAATCAGATCAGCCACATCAACCTCCAAATCCTTTCTCCCACACAAAAAAAAACAAGATCAAGTAAAAAAAACAGAATATAAAAACTATAAGACTGAGAGAAAATAAGAGTCTATAGAACAAGTCCACATCCAAAGCGCAGATAAAACCTGGGCAACACTCTCTGGGCAGAGTGGCAGGCTCTATCTCTCCAGTACAGAACAACTGACCAAAAGGCAAGAAGCAGGCACTCATCCTTTGCACTCGCTTCGATGCTTCCATTTCCCTCATTGCTTGGCAAGTAATGGAAACAGTCATCAGTGAAATGGAGCTTGCGCCCCATCCTGCAGCCTTCTCACCATGAGGTTCATGCACACTCCCCCACTCCCAAAACCTCTCAGAGATTGCAGAGCGCTGGAACACCCAAACGGTCTCCAAACTCCACACTCGCCTTGATGTTTCACTCACCCTCGTCTCTTTAATCGGCGACCAATGGAAGCTATAATCGGTGAAGTGGGTTGGACATCAGCTCGTGCGCCATCCTGCAGCCTTCTTGCCACGAGGTTCACCCACGCTGCCTCTACCTCCCGGAATACTCTCAGAGACCTGCAGAATGCTGAAGCATTACTACCTTCGCAGACAAGGCACAGGGTCCTGAACACCCTCACCCAGTTGTTTTAAGAACAGCTCTTCCCCTCCATTACCAGATTTCTGAATGGTTCATCAACTTTGCTATTTACTTTTGTAATTTATAGTGATTTTTTATGCCTTGAATTGTACTATTACTGCAAAACAACCAATTTCTTAACACATGTCAGTGATAAATAACCTGATGCTGCTCCTGAATGTGCTGCCAGGGGTGGCGATGGTGACTGATACAATAGAGGCTTTTCATGGCTTTTAGACGGGCAAATAAATATGCAGAGGAGGAAGCATATGGACCATGGGCAGGCAGAGAAGATTAATGTAATTAGGTGTTATTAGGTTAATTAGTTTGGCTCAACATTATGGGCTGAAGGGCCTGTTCATGTGCTGTAATGTTCTACAGGGTCAGGGAATAAAGACCAGCTTCCTCTACTCTGTCCTATCGTACACTCAGTATGAAGGAAGAAAAAGCTGGATTTATAGAAATAAAAACGCAAAATGCTGGCAGAACTCAGCAGGCCAGACAGCATCTATTCACTCGTGTGGATTTATAGAAACATGGAGCACAGAAGTATGTTACATGTCAGCTCTTTGAAGCATCTACCCAATTCATCCCAATGTCCCCATCTTCCTGAACGTTCTCCATTTCAAGTACACGGGAAACAGGCATGGTAGGAAGCTATTTTGCCCCTTGAATTTGCTCTGCTGTTCAAAGAGATCATGGCGCCTCTTGCTTAAACTGTCAACCTTAGCACAGCAAAAAGTGTTGGTTGAAAGCTTTTTGAGTGATATCCGACGTTGATTGTACAGATAAATATTTGTGGCAAAAAGCTTAAAGTTCAGTGATGAATGAAATGTTAGTTTGATGGGCATTCCATCACAAGTACAGCTCATAGCAGAGTGATGCCATCAAGACCAGGGCTCAATCACGAAAACAGCTTTTGTTGGTGTGACTCATGCCTCACCCTGGGGATCTCCCACCCTGATTATCACCGCCACACCGTCGGACTCACAGAGGAAGATGCAATTTGGGTGGGAGTTTTGGAGGTGTGCTCTCCAGGTACAGGAAGGGCAAATAACTTTGTTTTCCAGGTGATTAACTCAACTGGATTTAGAATCCTTTATGCTACAGCCCACAAACTAACAATTTACAGCCTTTCTGAGGCTACATTGATGAGGATCATGCGTGTCTATCTCTTTAGTCTGTGCAGGGTTGGTGTTTAGAATGATGCCAGGCTGACACGATGAAAGAGCTGTCGATCGTTTTGTTCCATTGTACTTTGGGAGGGTGAAGAAAAGATTTTCTGCGCTTTGTTCCGCCCACGAAATGAACGAAGAATAAGCTCACAATCTTCACAAAGGGAATTTGCTGGATTCAGGGCTCCTTCTTGGCTTGTTTACCCGCTGCACTGTGAGTCCTGCTGTCAACTCAGGCCACACAGGAAGCAGAGACCACACTGTGTCCACTCAGGCTCGGTCGCCCTTCTGGAAGGCACGAGCGTTAAACTTTAGCTCCAAGTGTCACATGTACACCGAAACATTGAAATATACTGCGAATTGCATCGTCTCACTTCAAATCAAATCAGCGAAGATTTTGCTGGGAGCAGTTCACAAATATCGCCATGTTTCTGCCGCCAAGATAACACATCAACAGCTCACTTAACCCATACGTTTCTGGATGTGGTGGAAACCGGAGGAAACCCAGGCAGTCAGGGGAAGAGTGTAAAAAGTCCTTAGACAGCAGCAGGAATCGAACCCCGATCAGTGGTCGCTGGCGCCGTAAAGTGGTTGTGCTAACCACCATGGCACTGTGGATAAGAGAATGGACAGACTAAAGATAGCAGCAGGTGAAATCCACTTTCCTCAGCCAAGTCAGGCAGGAACCTAGGGTGACAGCAGGAACACTGGGACGCACGATATCGTCAACTGAAATTCTTCTCTAAGACAGGGGTAATGACCAGTGAGAGGGAGTCAGAGGGGAAGAGGATGGGAAAGGGAGTGAGACAGGAGAAGAGAGAAAGGGGGGAGATAGAGAAAGACAGGAGAAAGAGACAGAAATGGGTGATGGAAAGGGAAAGAGACTGGGGAGAGAATGAGAGAAGAGGTAAGGGGGAGGGTATGAGAGAAACAAAGGAAGTGGGAGAAAGAAGGGATCTGAAAAGGTGGGTGAGGGAGAGAAAAGAGAGAGCAGGAGGCGATGGAGAGAGGCGAGAATCCACACAAGAGAGAGAGAGAGAGAGAGAGTGATCAGCAGATGGGTGGGGGGGGGAAGACAGAGAGAAAGTGAGGGAAACAGAGTGGGAAGGAAAGAGTGAAACAGATGGGATATGGTCAAGGAGGGACATGGCAGAAAGAGCAACAGAACTGAAACGTGGGAGGAAGTGGGGGAATGTGGAACTGATAAAGAGAGATGGGGAGTGAATGTGAAATGGAAAGGGCAGGAGGAGAACAATATCTGAAATGGGGTGCACTGCATACAGTCAAATCCTGTGTCGGAGTTAACACAGAGGACTTGCATCAGGGACAGAAATCCATTCCAGATGTCTGCACGTGACAAGGTGTTGGTACCAACGTCTGGGCAAAGCAACAGCTTGGGATCTATAAGGATGCGTGGTAGGTGCTGTACTGAATCAGACTCTCAGAATGAAATAGAATCAGAATTGACATAATTTCCACGATAATTATTTTAACAATATTATAAATGCAGAAATCAATGAATGCTGGAAATTTGGAACTGTACCAAACATTGTTGGAAATAGATAGTCATTCAGTCAGTCTTGTTCAAAGTTCTAAGTAAATATATTGTCAAAGAGCATAGTGTATGTGTCAGCATATAGAACTCTGAGATACACTTTGTTGCGGGCATACACAGTAAATCCAAGAAACAGAATATAATCAATAAAAGACCACACCCAACAGGATGGACAACAACCCAGGTGTAACAAACTGTGAAAACGCAAAAGAGAAAATAAATAAATAAATAAATAATGCCGCGGACACAGGATGAAGATTCCCTGAAAGTGAGTCTACAGGTTGTGGGAGCAGTTCAGTGATGGGGTGTGAGTGAAGTTCAGTGGTTATCCCCTCTGATGGTTGAAGATAATAATTGTTCCTGAACCTGGTGGAGCGAGTCCTACGGGTCCTGTACTTCCCTCCTGATGGCAGCAGTGAGAAGAGCGCGTGGCCTTTGTGCTGGGGGTCCTTGATGATGGATGCTGCTTTCCTGCAACAGTGCTCCATGTCGCTGAGCTCAAATGTATGGAGGGCTTTAATGGAACATAGTTACTTTGACAGAGTCTAGCTGGGACAGGAAATGGGGAACCTGGAAAATTCCCCAAAACAACAATCTCAACAGTCACTTCTTTTAAGACACTTTTTTAAAAGTGTGTTGGAGTATTACTAAAGATTGACTTGCAATAATCTGGAAAATTGCCAGTCCCACATCACCAAAATCCCAGGGGTGCTGGATGATCAGAGTTTTGCAAGTTTTCTTGCAAGTTTTTTATGTATTTGTTCATAGCAACACACAAAATTCTGGAGGAACTAAGCAGGTAGGGTAGTTTTTAGGGAGGGGAAAAAACAGATCCTGATGAAGGGTCTCAGCTCAAAAGACTGACAATGTATTCTCCTCCATAGACACTGTCTAACCTGCTGAGATCCTCCAGCATTTTGTGTGCGATGCTCTGGATTTCCAGCATCTGCAAAACCTCCTGTGTTTTATTTGTTTATAGTTAGATGGTGCATCCACCCCTTGGAATTTTTCTATGAGGTTGGAGTGTATAGAGTCTGTATATGCTGAAAGATTCCCTGTCACACCAGTAAAGCTCCCCTGAGACTCAAAGCTTATGCACAGGTAACTAGCTGACACCTTGTAGAGACCTGCCTTAAATCTTGTTACTTTTGACGGTAAAATGGTTAAAGGAATCAAGGAGGCTGACAGGTGCCATCGCTCTCACATGAAAACTTCATTATTGAATGTTTAACAGGCAATATGGGGCAAAGTGGCTTTACTCAGTAATGGCTATAATTTGGAATGTACTGCTTGAAAGTGCACTCCAGTGGGTGCATTTACAATGGCTCCTTTCAAAAGGATATTCAGTTAATTATCAGAAGGTGAAATATTTGCAAGGCTGCAGGGGAAGGAAGAGGAGGCAGGACTGACTGGATTATGCCACCGGAGGCCCGGGAACACCAGGGACACTGTCACCATTCTGTGAATTTACTTTGTACAAGATACTCCAAGGAGAAGGAATCCATTGCAACATTTCCTTTCTGTTCCAATTTACACTTCACTTTTCCTCTGCTCTGCCAGCGGCCCAAAATAAACTCATACAAGGTGTACGTTGTCAGATGATTTTACACTGCAGCGTTACACCTCGCTCCTTCCCAATCACTCTGCTGTCGGTCTTCTCCAGCGGTTGGCCTACGATATGAACTGCAGAAGCGGGCAGACAGGCAGCACTGTGAGCCATAGCTGGGAGACAGGAGGAAACGTGTAATGTCATGGTCTGATGGGCCACTCCCAGCAAAAGCAAGAGGCAACTTGTGATTGCTTGAAGAGAGGCTTGCATAGAGTGATGAGCGTTTCCTCCCTAAGAGTTACAATCTCTTCCCTAAACCTTTGTACCTCTCTCTTCACTCCTGGAAGATGGTCTTTAAAATCATCCTAACAGCTCCTAACTTACTTTATTTAGAGATACAGCACTGTAACAGGCCCTTCAGCCCAATGAACCCGTGCTGCCCAATTACACCCATGTGACTACTCTTTGGAATGGGGAGGGGAACAAGAAGCCTACATGGTCACGGGAAGAATGAACAGGCTCCTTACAAATAGCAATGGAAATCGAATCTGGGGTCACTGGTGCTGTAATAGTGCGATGTTAACCACTGTGCTGTTATGTTTCTCATAACGCTTTGGGAATTTTCACTACATTAAAGATGCTATATAAATACAATTTCTTGTTGTTAATAATGTATATAGATCATAGGTGATATATAACTGATAACTGCATTTATACCAGGCAATAGTGAAAGGTGTTTTTTTATATAAAAAAAAGCAGCTTGCTTTAATATGAAAATCTGAAAGCTATAATCGGCAGCGTTTTATACTCTTAACTCATGGCAATTTGAACAGATCTTATTTACAAAATGAAGTCTAAAACATTCTGGCAATTATTACTTAAGTGACCCATTATGTGGCACTGCTGATCCATTTAGGAAAAAGCATCAGTCACCAGAAAGAACCCTGGGAGCGCACTGAGAATTGTAATGGAGCTTTTCAAAACTGCAAGTGCCTGGTGGCGATAACCTCTGAACATTCAAATTTCTCTGAGTGTCTCCTGCAACAAAAACATGATTTCTTTGGTGTATATATATATATTTAACTTTTAAAAACTGAGCCTTCTGAAAATTACCATAACAATACTATTTCATGATCATGGAGAAAAGTGACTAGGTTCTCCCCCATAAATAGAAGGATATTAACATTTTGCAGTGCACTCCTTCCCTGTGAATTGCATGCACCCTCTGTACCCCAGACTGTCATTTACTTCTTCAGTCTTGGGAACAGGGAGAATCAGTCAGCATATTGCTCTTCGTGCCTTTTCTAAAAAGACTGGCATTGCAAAGCAGACGGTGCGAGAACTGGATCCTGTTTAAATTTGGAGATCCGGCATTCGCAAATGCTTTCAACTTTGACATGTACAATAACGTGGATTGTTAAGTGTGGTGCTCACATTGGCTGGAATCCCAGCTCACCAGGGCAATTCCGAATTTCCGTCATGTTTAAAATAAATCTGGAAGTTGAAAAGCTTGTCAGTTAAAATGATCAGAAAGTCATCGATTGCTGTCAAAATGGAGAAGGTGGGCCTTTACGTGACATCTGCCCCACACCCTGATGAGTTGGATGCTTTTGGCTTTAGTGGTTAATTAGAACCAGCTACCCGGCCACATTCTTAAATACTTAGCAACCAGTCATTCCTGCCTGATAGGCTAGGATCACACTCATAGGCTTATGTGTGAAGGGAAGAGATCCAGAGACCTCTGGATAAGGACCAGAGGCTGATGGGGCCTATTCCCTGCCCTCTATCATCTGCCTCCTCACTGCAGAATAGGACTGATGGTCCAGTTCATTCTATTTTGGTTCCAAGATCCAATTTCTGATCATTTTTTTATAAATAGTCTTGAATTTTAACAACCCCATGCTTATTTTCAGAATTTTCTATGATCTCATCCCTTCGGATCTTCATCCAAGGTTTCAGCATTCTTCAAATTTTGGCCTCTGCCTACTCTCAAATTCCATCATTCTCATCATTATTGTCTGTATGTCTATCTGTCTCCCTTCTCCCTACCCCTTTCTCTCCACCCGGTCCGCCCATGCCCTTTCACTCCCCACTCTCTCTCTCTCTCCACCCGCCCCTCTTTTCCTCTCTCTATCACTTCTCAAAACCAAAACTTTGAGCAGCAGTTTGTTCATCTGTCCTCAGATCACTTGGGAGTAAATAATGCCTGACTACATCCCTGTGAAGCAACATTTTTGCTTTGATAATTTAGAGTTATGAGGAGCCTGAACATTAAATCCCAATTGTAAACTAAAACAAAATTACCTGCACCCTAACTATAAAGTCACTTACAAGACTAAAGAAATCAACACGCACCAATTTCTTACAATAATTTTTGTAATCTCTGCAGTCTTTATAGACATACTGTGCAGAACACTGCTAAATAAACTCTTATTGATTTCTAACTGATTAAAAAAATGGAATTATTCAGAGAGAAGTTGATGCTTTTGCCACCGTTAAATGGATTCATGAGAAAGCTGCCCCCTGACCTTTGCCTCATGACCCCATTATAATTCCCCGCTGAACAATCTGTGATTATCAAGCTCATCTGATCTCACTGCAAACTCCAGAGTAGTCTGTGTACCTCTGGAGAATGAGAATAAAGAATAAAGATCTTTCAGACTTTGTTCTAATTTCCAATAATCCATATCCCGTTGGTATTCGGGTCTATAAGATTTGGAAGTGTCAAGCCGTTCCCTGCGTTCTACACTCCAAAACACTCCAGAATTACACCGCTGAGGCTAGAAACAATTTCCCTGAAAATAATATTTTAGATTGCACAGAAGTATTGCCAATCCCACACAACAAATTAACTTTCTGCCGTTCAGTTCCTTTACTTCAGGCAGAAATATCAATATTTTGTGTATTACCAAACTGAATGGCATCTTTCAGCATGACGGAACAGAGATATGATGCACAACAACTTTAATTCTCCAGCAGCAAGTGGCACACAGCGAGTATACTAAATTGCAACACTGTCTTGATCATTACAAAATGATCCCACGTCCACACGTACAAATGAAAGATGAGGTGCACATCCACACATATAAAACAAAGATAAGTTGCATCAAATCTCCTCCAGATTGTACCATCTCCCCACACTTCATATCATTGCACAACCTCCTTCCAGCGCCCCTCCCCGTCGCTCATTCCTTACCATCTACTCTTCCCTTCCTTGCAGCCCTACACACCTACCTCTCACGTCAGCAAAACCCAAGAGCTGATTATCGACTACAGAAGGAAGAAGCCAAAGGTCCATAAACCGATCCTTACTAGGGGATTAGAGGAGGCGAGAGTCAGAAGCTTTATATTTAAAAAGCATTATCGTTTCAGAGGATCTGTCCTGGGACCAACACACGCATACTATCATAAAGATGGCATGACAGACTCGGCACGTCACCAAAAATTTTGACAAACTTCTATAGACGTACAGTGGAGGGTATCCTATCTAGATGCATCACAGCCTGGTATGGAAACACCAATGCCTAGGAGTGGAAAGAGCTACATAAAGAGACAGATACAGCCCAGTCTATCACAGGCAAACTCTCCCCACCACTGAGCACATTTACATGAAGTGCTCCACCTATCATCAAGGACCCTCACCACCCTCATGCCCTCTTCTCTCTACTACCATCGGACAGGAGGTACAAAATCCTTAGATGCCATGCTACAGGTTCAGGAACAGTCATTACCCTACAACCATCATGCTCCTGCACTGGGATGGACAACCCTACTCCACACAACTCTGAACTGATGTTACAACCTACAGACTCACTTTCAAGGACTCTACAACTCATGTTCTCAGTATTTTTTTCAGATTTCTCTTCCCTACACATAGGTTGTTTGTCAGTTTTTGGTTTTGTGTAGGTTCTATTGCATTTCTTTATTTTTCGGCAAAAGTCTGTAAGGTAGCAAGGTAGCATATGGCAACGTGTACAGTATGTACTTTGATAACAAACTTGACTTTGAGTTTGACTTTTTCACCTGTCCTCATGCCCCTGTTCCCCGCACCACTCCCATACTATCCCTAATACTACATGCCCTGTAATTTCCATCCTCTTTCCCTACCCCTGTCTATACTATACACTCATCTTAGTCAATATCCTCCTCTCCCTGCACCACATCTCTATTGTTCCGCCTTTCCCTACATTGAAAACCCTATCCTCCCAACTCCCAGATTTCGAATCAGGTTTTCTGCTGCCTGACCAAAGCGGGTGGCTTCATTAACTCAGCAATATGTGTGGCAAGGTTAACTTGTTGGAATTGGTATTCCACTCATCTGAGGCATTGGCAAAGCTTCAAACTCCTGTGGTGCTCTGTGTCGATACCTTTGACTGATCCGTGCAGACTGGTGTGGAGCAGCCTGGAGGAATCAAGATGTTTGATACTGATTCCCTGATTCATCCCAGGCCCAGTAGGAAGACACCGTTATTGAATTTCACTGATGGTCAGTGTCAGATTAGAACCATTTAGTTCCCAGTACAGCAGCAAAGCTGTTCAAAATCAGAGGCAGTATGTTGTGAAATTGGTTGTTTTGTAGCAGCAGCACAGTGCAATACATTAAAAATCACTGTGTTACAGTAAAAATATTTTTTTAGTGTACTTAATATCAGAAAGAGCAAAATAGAAAGGGAGTATTCATGGGTTCAAGGACCATTCAGAAAGTTGATAGTGGAGGGAAAGAAGCTGTTGCTAGAATGTTGAGTGTGGAACCTCAGGCTCCCAGACCTCGTCCCCGGTGATGGTAGTGAGAAGAGGGTGTGGCCTGGCTGGTGAGGATCCTTAATGGATGGGCACGGCTTTCTGAAGATGTTCTTGATGGTGGGGAGGCTAGTGCTCATGATGGAGTGGGCTAAGTCTGTAACCCTCCGCAGCTTCTTTCAATTCCGTGCCTTGAAGCCTCCATACCTGGCAGTCATACAATCGGTCAGAATGCTTTCCATGAAATTTACCAAAGTGTTTGGTGACATACCAGATCTCCCCAAACTCCTACTGAGACATTGCTGCTGGCGTGTCTTCTTTGTGATTGCATCAAAGTGTTAGATGAATTTATGGGTGGATTTTGAGTCGTGCTTAGCCACACAATCTTAAATGTACAGAGAGGACATCAGTGGCTAAACTCATGACTCTTTTGATGGTCATTGAAGAGAAGTTGACACGGATTGACACTGACTATGGTTTCCCAATGAGGAAGTGGCAGAGGCCCCAGTTATGAAGCTTGTTGATTAGTACTGAGGGGATGATGGTGTTCAATGCTGAGCTATGATCGATAAACAGCAGCCTGGCACGTGTATTGCTGTTGACCATGTGTTCTAGGGCCAAGTGCAAAGCTAGTGAGACTTGTCTGCTGTAGATCTGTTGCAGACTGGAGTGGATCCAATGTCCTTACTCAGGCAGGGATTAATTCTAGCTATGACCAGCCTCTCAAAGCACTTCATCACAGTAAGACCATAGACATAGGAGCAGAATTACTCCATTCAGTTTGTTGAATCTGCTCCACCATTCCATCAAAGTTGATTTATTCAATTCCATTCTCCTATCTTCCTCCCAGTAACTGTTGGCATCCTTACTAATCAAGAACCTATCAACCTCCACTTTAAAGTTACCCAATGACTTGGCCTCCAGAGATGTCTGTGGCAAGGAATTTCAACGCCCTCTGGCTGAAGAAATTCCTCCTCATTTCTGTTCTAAAGGGATGTTCTTATATTTTCAGATAGTGCCCAATGTTTCTAGACTCCCCCACTATAGGAAACATCCTCTCTGCATCTACTCTATCTATCCTTTTAAATATTCAGCAATGAAATCTCCACCCTTGTAAATTCTAAATTCCAGTGAGTACAAACCTAGAGCCATCAGATCCTTCTCATACACTAGCAATTTCACTCCCGAATCATTCTCGTGAACCTCCTCTTGACCCTCTCCAATGAAAGCACATCCTTTCTAAGATAAGGGGCCTCAAAGTACTCCAAGTGCTGTCTCACCAGTGCCTTATAAAGCCTCAGCATCACGTCCTCGAAATGGATGCTAACATTGCATCTGCCTTTCTTACCGCTGACTCTACCTGAAAGTTAACTTGTAGGAAATCCTACATGAGGACACCCAAGACCCTTTGGTCCACTGATTTCTGAATTATCTCCCCATTTAGAAAATAGTCTATGCCTTTACTCCTTCTGCCAAAATGCATGACTATACACTTTACAGCACTATATCCAGTATAGGAAACATCCTACTGTCCCTGGTAGATGTGAGTGCTGCCAGCTGATAGTCTTTGAGGCAGCTCACTGTGCTCTTCTTGAGCACTGGTATGATTGACGCTAGGAACCACCAGCTGCAGCAGTGAGAGGTTGAAGATACCGTTGAAGGCGCTAGCCAGTTGGCCGACGCAGGTTTATAGTGCCCTGCCAGTTACACGATTGGGGCCTGATGACTTGTGGAAGTTCACCTTCTGAAAGATGTTCTGACGTCAGCCTCTGAGACACAGATCACAGATTCGCCAGGTGCTGCAAGGATTCACACAGGTGTAGTTTTCTTCTCCGTTTTCAAAGTGAGCATTAAAGGTGCTGAGAGTGAAGCATCACAGCTATTCATGGTGTTAGGTTTTGCCTTGTAGGAAGTAACACCCTGCAAGCACTGCCAGAGCTGACGTGCAACCGATTACATCTCTAACTTCAAACAGAATCGTTTCTTCTGTCTTGAAATAGCCTTCAGTAGGTCATACCTGAACTCCATATATAGTTCTAGATCACCAGTCTTGAATGCCACAGATCTAGCCCTTTGCAGACTATGAATCTCCTGGTTCATCTACAGCTTCTGGTTTGGGAACTCATCAGGTCTTGATGAAGTTGGTGACAACCATGGCATATGCCAACCAACAAACCCGAGGACGAGCTGGGAGCAGTCCAGAAGGGTTGCCACATCCCAGCACCAACATAGCATGCCCTCCGTGCTCAGCAGAGCAATGCAGAACACAGCACAATAAAGCAACAAATACAAAACAAGTCCGTTCCTCCCTCCCATGCACATATACAGTATTCCTTGTCAGGCCTTCTCAAATCCCCTTCCAGCTCTCATAAGTCCCTTTGTAAACTTCTTCCTGGCTACCTTATAACTGAAGATCTGATCATAGCTAAACTCTGATCTTTGCTTCCTAAACCTTAAGTGTGTTTCCTTCTTCCCTTGACTAGAATATTTAATGTTGCCTGGATTGGGGAGCATACCTTATGAGAATAGGTTGAGTGAACTCGGCCTTTTCTCCTCAGAGCGAAGGAGGATGACAGGTGACCTGATAGAGGTGTACAAGATGATCAGAGGCATTGATCATGTGGATAGTCAGAGGCTTTTTCCCAAGGCTGAAATGGTTGCCACAATGGAGGGCACAGGTTTAAGGTGCTGGGGAGTAGGTACAGAGGTGATGTCGGGGTAAGTTTTTTACTCAGAGAGTGGTGAGTGCGTGGAATGGGCTGCCGGCAACAGTGGTGGAGGCTGATACAATAGGGTCTTTTAAGAGGCTTTTAGATAGGTACATGGAGCATCGTAAAATAGAGGGCTATAGGTAAGCCTAGTAATTTTTAAGGTGAGGACATGTTCAGCACAGCTTTGTGGACCAAAGAGCCGGTATTCTGCTGTAGGTTTTCTATGTTTCTATGCATGCAGATCTAAAGATGAATTCCTGAACGAGGCCCAGTCCAATTTTTAGCAGTCCTACAAATGCTCCTCTGCCTCGCTTGACCATACCTCTACTGTTCTCACCACAGTTGCTACATGTGTTTTGTTACAAGCATCCATCTTGTGATCCACTTTCAAATCAACTAACACAACTAATTTGGTAAAAAAAAATTCCATGGGTAAAGCAGCTCGAGACCAAAACGCTCTTGTATAGTATGATAGATTATGCAATACAGTAGTGGATCCTATTCAAAACCTAATAGTTAAAATCTGATTGAATATTTCTGGAACATAGCATGCAGGAAGGTCAAGTGGTAGATATTGCATATTTACCAAATCAACTCTAGACATGGAATTGTAGCCTTAGTCCCAACTTTTCCCCATCTACATCCATGGAGTCATCTCTTTGGCCTCCAGTCAGTGGTTCACTCTGCCCTTTCTCATTCTGCCAATGTTCTCGAGCTCCCTCAGCAAGTCTGATCTCTGCCTGACCACCCCAAACTAACCTGCACTGCTGATTCTAACTGCAATATAAACCGTAAGGATATAGGTAAGCACCACACACACTGTATCACACTAGCGGCACTGCAAGATTCTCTTGTACTACAACCTGGAAAATACAATACTATTACACAACTTCCTCTCCCACAGTATGACCCTCCCTCAGTACCACCCCTTCCACAGTGTGACCCCCCCCAGTACCACCCTCCCTCAGTGTGACCCCCCTCAGTACCAACCGTCAGAGTGACACTCCCTCAGTACCATCCTTCACAGTATGACCCCCTTCTCCACAGTGTGACCCTCCCTCAGATCCCCCTCAGTACCACCCCTCCCACACAGTGACCCTCCCTCAGTACCACCCTCCCACAGTGTGACCCCTTCAGTACCACCCTCCCACAGTGTGACCCTCCCTCAGTACCACCCCTCCCAGTGTGACCCCCTCAGTACCAACCGTCAGAGTGACACTCCCTCAGTACCATCCTTCACAGTATGACCCCCTTCTCCACAGTGTGACCCTCCCTCAGATCCCCCTCAGTACCACCCCTCCCACACAGTGACCCTCCCTCAGTACCACCCTCCCACAGTGTGACCCCTTCAGTACCACCCTCCCACAGTGTGACCCTCCCTCAGTACCACCCCTCCCAGTGTGACCCCCTCAGTACCACCCTCCCTCAGTGTGACCCCCTGAGTACCACCCTCCCACACTGTGACACTCCCTCAGAACCATCCCCCCCCAGTGTGACCCTCCCTCAGTACCACCCCTGCCAGTGTGACCCCCTCAGTACCACTCTCCCACACTGTGACACTCCCTCAATACCAACCCCCCACACTGTGACACTCCCTCAGTACCACCCCCCCACAGTGACCCTCCCTCAGTACCACCCCCCCCCACAGTGTGACCCCCTCAGTACCACCCTCCCACACTGTGACACTCCCTCAGTACCACCCCCCCACAGTGTGACCCTCCCACAGTACCACCCCTCCCACAGTGTGACCCCCTCAGTACCACCCTCCCACACTGTGACTCTCCCTCAGTACCACCCCCCCACAGTGTGACCCCCTCAGTACCACCCCCCACACTGTGACACTCCCTCAGTACCATCCCTCCCACAGTGTGACACCCTCAGTACCACCCTCCCACACTGTGACACTCCCTCAGAACCATCCCCCCCCCCAGTGTGACCCTCCCTCAGTACCACCCCGGCCAGTGTGACCCCCTCAGTACCACCCTCCCACACTGTGACACTCCCTCAATACCACCCCCCCCCCACACTGTGACACTCCCTCAGAACCATCCCCCCCCAGTGTGACCCTCCCTCAGTACCACCCCTGCCAGTGTGACCCCCTCAGTACCATCCTCCCACACTGTGACACTCCCTCAATACCACCCCCCACACTGTGACACTCCCTCAGTACCACCCCCCACTGTGTGACTGTCCCTCAGTACCACCCTCCCACAGTGTGAGCCCCTCAGTACCACCCCTCCCACAGTGTGACCCTCCCTCAGTACCACCCCCCCCCACAGTGTGAGCCTCCCTCAGTACCACCCTCCCACAGTGTGACCCTCCCTCAGTACCACCCCCCCCCACAGTGTGAGCCTCCCTCTGTACCACCCCTCCCACAGTATGACCCCCTCAGTACCACCCTCCCACAGTGTGACCCTCCCTCTGTACCACCCCTCCCACAGTGTGACCCTCCCTCAGTACCACCCTCCCACAGTGTGACCCCCTCAGTAGCACCCCTCCCACAGTGTGACCCTCCCTCAGTACCACCCCCCCACAGTGTGAGCCTCTCAGTACCACCCTCCCACAGTATGACTCTCCTCAGTACCATCCCTCACAGTGTGACCCCCTCAGTATCACACCCCCACAGTGTGACTCTCCTCAGTACCACCCCTCCCACAGTGTGACCCCCTCAGTACCACCCCTCCCACAGTGTGACCCCCTCAGTAGCACCCCTCCCACAGTGTGACCCTCCCTCAGTACCACCCCCCCACAGTGTGACCCCCTCAGTACCACCCCTCCCACAGTGTGACCCCCTCAGTAGCACCCCTCCCACAGTGTGACTCTCCTCAGTACCATCCCTCACAGTGTGACCCCCTCAGTATCACACCCCCACAGTGTGACTCTCCTCAGTACCACCCCTCCCACAGTGTGACCCCCTCAGTACCACCCCTTCCACAGTGTGACCCTCCCTCAGTACCACCCTCCCACAGTGTGACCCCCTCAGTATCACACCCCCACAGTGTGACTCTCCTCAGTATCACACCCCCACAGTGTGACCCCCTCAGTACCACCCCTTCCACAGTGTGACCCTCCCTTAATATAGGACTTTGAATATATGCCAGGCTTTGTGGGGCTGTTAGTGTTGAGCTGGAAGCCAGGGGGAAGGACTGAGGCATAACTTGCTTAGGCAGGGGGAGATGGATGTGAATCTAATCACCCCAAATCAAATTTATGACACCTTTGCAAAGAAGATGGCTGTCAACGATAAGAATACTGGTTGACCTCTGAAGGCCAGCCAGTTCCACATCACCCCTGGCCTTTTGTCATCATCAACAGATAGATCAGTGTCACCACTGCCCTGATGACATGCTAACATCAAACAATTAACCTAACTATCTACTTGCAGCTTTTTAAATTCACCATAATGCGAAAGTTGTAAAGGAGCATTCTTTTCCAGCACAATGTGGACTACGGGAGAGTTATAAACACATTCAGAATTTATCTGCCATGAAAATAAATTGGATACAAATGAATCAAAATTGATCTGAGTCTAATGGACTCTCAGAGTGTTTGTTAATCACAGATAGCTCTCTGACAATAATGAAGTCTCAATCTCTACCTATCCTTGACTTTAATGGGAAATGCAGTCCCACACAAGGCAGCCTGAGAGTTTGAAATTAGTTTTGAAAAATAAAGAGCTGTTTAGCTTGTGGTGAAAATAAATGGTTTAGTTACATCCTTTTGCGAGAGAGAGAGATCTGCCTTTCTTACCCCATTTGGTCTATATGTGACTCCGACACTAATGTACCTCGTTCACTTTAAGTACGAGTATTGGAGGACTGGGTTGTTCCTTTGTGGACCACCATGAGGGAGATTCATTCTATGACAGGACGTGCTTCCTCTACGTGGCGAATTTGAAAGGCGAGGCGTATGGAGTGCCTTTATATCTCCGTGTGACCACGACCCATCTGTGAATTGCTGTCAACTGCTGTTGGTGCACACGGCCCTCCAGCCACTTCTGAGGCCAGCTTTGTGCGCACTCCTCCAGCAGGTGGACCACACTGGCAGCAGGCCAGGGGCACACAAAGCTCCAAGCCTGTGCTTAATGGCAGGCATATGTATGTGACGCTACATTCAGGCCGTGTCCATATGTTTCCGAGCCCTTGCTCCTGTCTAGCAGCCGCTGGCTGTCAATTGGAGTGTTTGTGACTGCCAAGGAAGAACGCACCCAAGCAGTCAGTATCTCTAGCCCAGTGTCCTCATTACAGACAGCCCATCATTAGTAGGAACACAATGAGCTGATCTGGAGAGACATACCAATTAGGATGCATTCAGCATTTTATTCCATGTCTCTATGGAAACTCAGCTCTCCTGCCTAGAGTGAACAATTGCAATTTTTCAAACACCCATCTGCCCCCTGGCTGATGTATTTCACACTAAACCACATTTCGAAACTACATCTTTTACACTGTAATAACCACAGTGACTCAACCAGGTACCCGCAGCCCCTGAAAATGTTTTCTAAAATCCTGCTGGTCTGTGAGCTTTCAGTTTGACCCCCCGACATTTTGCTGGCTAGTAAATGTTTGGGTAGTTCTTCGCTGAACAGTGCCACAGAGTTTCCTGTAACCTCAGCACAGTTCCGGAGGTCAAGTATGTGCTCAAAGTGGGGAACCAGGGGTGTGGATTAAACTTTCACAGCCTAATCCTGATTCAGAAAAAAAAAAGAGAATTAACAGAAAAAAAGTGGAATTAAACAACAAAAAGGAACAAATTGATCATTTGAATCAGATGACTTCAGACTTGTCTTGCTACCGATTTGAGTAAATTTACTTCATTCTATCACATTCGCACATGTCCACAGATATTTCCAAATGACGGCTTAATACTAATTTCACACATCACAGAGAGCGTAAGAAAGGTGAATGCAGTTCTCCAAACTATCTTCCCCACCCAGGTTGAAAAACCTCTGTAATCCAATTAATAAACCAATGTTTAATTCTCTACAGTTTAATTCTTTACTCCTTTCGATTGTCCAGCCCAGCCAATAGTTCACAATCTGCAAGACTACTATTTACTTTAACCATCAGAATTTTTTAAAATCTGACATATTTCCATTCCATAAATTAATGACTTGTTTGCCTGCAAGAGAACGGATCTCAGGGTTGTAAATGGTGACATAGATGTGTTTTGATAATAAATTTACTTCAACCTTTGAAATGCTGGTGGTTGCAGAGACTGCAGATTCCCAGAGGCAGCAGCTCTGTCTTGGATCATCTGAGGGCTTTTGGCTCATTTGTAGGACGCACCTGTTGCTCACAGCACCAGCATTTTGTTTGCCCTTGATGTCGCTGATGAAGGGCCTCACCCAAAGCATCAACTGTTTATTCCTCTCCATAGCTGCTGCCTGGCCTGCTGACTTCCTCCGCCATTTTATGCGGGCTAGTCTGGATTTCTAGCGTCTGCAGAGTCCCTTGTGCTTATTGTTTGCCTTTAAGGAGCTTCTTGATGGCAGTAGCAAGCAGGTCTGTGATTGGAGGCTGACGGTGACCGGGGAAAGCGTGCGTGAGGGGTTTCGGGGCTCCCCGTGATTGCGGTCGCTGTGACGGGGAGCATTGTATCTCTCACCACCATCACTGTATGTTTTGATGTACATGTGATAAATAAACCTGAATCTGAATTCAAATCAAACGGTGAGCCACCTTCTGGAAACACTGTGTCAGTGTGCTGTTGGGTCACCTTCAAACCCCCAGGTGGCTCTCAACTTATAAGTGCAGTAAGTGTTGAGGAAGTCAGTGATAGACTTTAGGGGACACGAACAAGCAAGTGAGATGGGCAGACGTGCGGCAGATGCAATTCAACACCAGCGGTGCCAAGTAATCCTCTTTGGTAGGAAAGATATGAAGAGACAGTACAAGCTAATCAGTAAGAGGCGGATGCAAGCTTGCCTTCATTACTCTCATAGCTGAGGCACTGAGTTCAAGAGACAGGAAGTTCTATTTGGCCACATTTAGAGTACTGCATTCAGTTCTGGTCACATCATTATGCTGCAGAAAGCATAATGTGGATGCTTTGGAGAGGGTGCAGAGGAGGTTTATCAAGAAGCTCAGGCAACAGACACAAAATGTTGGTGGAACGCAGCAGACCAGCCAGCACGTATAGGAGGGTCTCGGCCCGAAACGTCAACAGTGCTTCTTCCTATAGATGCTGCCTGGCCTGCAGCATTCCACCAGCATTTTGTGTGTGGGTGGCTTGAACTTCCAGCATCTGCAGATTTCCTCGTGCTTGCTGTCCGGTTTGGAGGACACGTGCTATGAGGAAAGGATAGACAAACTGGGGCCGTTTGAACTAGAACAACAGAGGCTGGGGGAGATTTGGGATAGACAGAGTAGAGAGCCATTACCTTTTTACCAGGATTGAAATGTCAACATTGAAGTATTGCCAGAACAGGTCTCTGGCAAACACAATCTCCCTACACTCATCTCTTGAGGATTGGACAATAAAGACACCTTTGTTTATTGACTACAGTTCCAGCTTCAAAACTATGAGTCCAAGCAAACCCATCAGCCAACTCCAAGACCTGGAGTCACCAATTCCCTTGCAACACACACAAAATGCTGGAGGAATTCAGCAGGCCAGGCAGCATCAATGGGAAAAAAATACAGGTCCTGCCAAAGGGCATCAGCCTGAAACAACAACAGTACTTTATTCCATAGATGCTGCCTGGCCTGCTGACTTCCGCCAGCATTTTGTGTGTGTTGCTTGGGTTTCCAGCATCTGCAGATTTTCTCTTTTTTTGTGATTTGACCTCCCTTTGCAACTGCATCTTTGACTGCAAACGGTACGGATACCTCCACCACAATTATTCTGAACTCTGGTGCTGACAAGTGATATTCTCAGCCCCCTGCTCTACTCCCTGAACACTCACAGCCACATGGCCAGAGTCTGCTGCCTCCTTCTCCGGGTTTACAGCCGTTATCACCATAGTGAACCGTATCTCAGATAATGATGAATCGGAGGTGAGGAAGGAGACAGAGAGCTTAGTAACATGGTGTCATGACAACAACCTTTCCCTCAATGTCACCTAAACAAAAGAGCTGTTCATTGACTGCAGGAAGGGGGAGGGCAGTGCACATGCTCCAGTTTACAGCAGTTTGAGAGGGTTGAGTATTTCAAGTTCCCAGGGGTGAACATCACCAATAGCCTGCCCTGGTCCTACCACATTGATGCCAAGAAAAGCTTATTCTCCTGAGGGAAGTGGTGAGCTTTCACCCT
Organism: Hypanus sabinus; assembly: GCF_030144855.1. Classification (NCBI taxonomy): domain Eukaryota; kingdom Metazoa; phylum Chordata; class Chondrichthyes; order Myliobatiformes; family Dasyatidae; genus Hypanus; species Hypanus sabinus. The sequence goes on along the minus strand of NC_082710.1, from coordinate 147,447,612 downwards.
CACCAATTTTTATTGATGCACTACAGAAACCATCCTATCTGGATGCGTAACAGCTTGGTAAGTCAACTGCTCTGCCGATGACCACAGGAAACCGTAGAGAGATACGGACACTGCTCAGCACATCAGAGAAACCTGCCTCCCTCCACGGAGTCCATCTACACTTGATTTGCTGAAGCAGCCAGTATATTCAAAGACTCCACCCACCCCCAGATATTCTCCCTTCTTACCCCTTGCATCAGGCAGAAGATACGATAACCTAAAAATATTACCACCGTGTTCTATCCAACTGTTTAGAATGGGTCCTCCGTGTAATGAGGTAGCCGCTTGAGCTCACAATCTGCCTTGCACCTTGCTGTCTACCTGCACTGTACTGTAATACTTAATTTTGCACTTTGTAGTTGGTTTACCTTGTACTACCTTAATGTACTGTGTAATGAATTAATTCCTATGGATGGTATGCAAGACGTTTTTCACGGTACCTGGTACAAGTGACAATAATAAACTAATTTACTAAATGTACCGATTTAGTGCGCGAAGGTATTTAAGGTGAAAGGGGGTGAGTACAAAGGAGGTGAAGCTGAAATTCTTGTCCTAGGAGCAGGAAAGTGAGAATAGGTTTAAAAAATGTGTTCAAACAGTGGAGAGCTTTGATGAGTGAATACGGGAAGACGCAGCACTGGACCAAAGGACAGAGCAAGGAGGCAATTCACAGTGCAACCGGGGGCAGATAGGAGGCAGCTCTCAACACAGTGAGAATGACAGTAGATTCAACAAATGCCTCCAGAGGGGATAAAACAGAAAAGCTTGAAGAAGACAACACTTGAAGTGCAACCAGCTGAGTGGGACTAACTGTCCTGCTCTTCTGAAGAACTGGTGGAGACCCGACTGTCCCTGTCCTGCACTATTCCGTGGCTTAAGAGTACATGGGAATGGCTGACATTGTGGTTTGATTACTAAACTGATATCCAAAGGCACAGACAAGAGGACTCGGACATTAGTACAAGTGAGGAGCATCTGATGGCTCTGGAACTGCACACACTAGAACTTAAAAGAATGAGGGGGGATCTCATTGAAACTTGCCAAATGTTGAAAGACCTATATAGAGTTGATGTGGAGTGCATATTTCCAATAGAGGGGGAGTCTAGAATTAGACAGCAAGCCTCAGAATAGAATGACAACCCTTTTGAACAGAAATAAGGATGAATTTCTTTAGCCAGAGGTGAATCTGTGCAATTTCCTTAGCCAGAGATGGTGAATCTGTGCAGTTCATTGTCACGGGTTGCTGTGGAGGCCAATTCACTGGATTTATTGAAAGTGGAGGTTGATAGGTTCTTGATTAGTACAATCATATCACAAGACTCTGCAGCGGATAGTGAGGTCAGCTGAGAAGATCAAGGGGGTCTCTCTTCCCGCCATGAGAGACATTTACACCACACACTGCACCCACAAAGTTAACAGCATTGTGAAGGACCCCACACACCCCTCATACAAACTCTTTTCCCTCCTGCTATCTGGCAAAAGGTGCCGAAGCATTCGGGCTCTCACAACCAAACTGTGCAACAGTTTCTTCCCCCAAGCCATCAGACTCCTCAATACCCAGAGTCTAGACTGACATCTACATCATTTATTATTGTTATATTGATATTTGTCCTCTACTGTGCCTATTGTCTTGCTTATTACTTAGTTACTTATTTATTTATTTATTAATTATTGTACTGCTCTGCACTGTTTTGTACAGTTTATGTAGTCCTGTGTAGGTCTGTAGTCTAGTGTAGTTTTTGTGTTGTCTCACATGGTCTAGTGTAGTTTTTGTGTTGTCTCACATAGTCTAGTGTAGTTTTGTGTTGTTTCATGTAGCACCACGGTCCTGGAGGAAAGTTGTTTGTTTTTACTGTGTACTATACCAGCAGTTTATGGTTGAAATGACAATAAAAAGCAAATTGACTTGACTTGACATTAAAGATTATGGGGAAAAGACAGGAGAATGGGGTTGAAATGGAAAATAAATCAGTCATGATCGAATGGTGGAGCAAACTCGATGGCCTATCTCTGCTCCTTTTACTGCTGGAAACAGGCCATAAATCCTTTCATCTTCACTGAAACAAAGTCCCACTTAAACTAGAACATGTTATGTTATAATCATTTTGAGTTCACATCAAGATAAACTCTTCACACATAGAGAGAGATTGGCAATGGTTTTTGTTCTACAAGACCTTAAGACACAGGAGCAGAATTAGGCCATTCAGCCCATCAATTCTACTCTGCCATTCCCTCATGGTTGATTTATTATCCCTCTCAACCCCATTCATCTGCCTGCTCCCAGTAACTTATGTTGCCCTTACTAATTAAGAACCTATCAATCTTCTCCTATATTAACCTCTTCATTCCTGAGATTATCCTCTGGACACTCTTCAATGCCAGCACATCCTTTCTTAGATAAGGGCCCAGAACCGCTCACAATACTCCAAGCACAGTCTGACCAAAGCCTCAGCATAACATCCTTGCTTTTATATTCTAGTCCTTATGAAATTGAATGCTAACATAGCATTTGCCTTCCTTACCACCGACTCAGCCTACAAGTTAGCCTTTAGGGAATCCTGCGCATGGACTTCCATGTCACTTTGCACTTCTGATTTCTGACTTTTCTCCCTGTTTGTAAAATATCCTGCCCCTCTACTCTTTCTACCAAAGTGCATGACCATACACGTCCCTCCACGGTATTCCATCTGCCACTTCTTTGCCAATACTCGTAATCTGTTACATACTTCTACAGACTCCCTGCTTCCCCACACTGCCTGCCCCTCCATTTATCTTTGTTCTGGAGGAGCAGATAATATTATTTCTGTTTGATACAGTTTCAGTTAAGTCACAGCTTTCAGTGGGTTCCAAAGACCACTTTTTTAATTTATTTTGTCTGATGTGATCGTCACTGGCAAAATCAAAATTTATTACCCTTCCATCGTTAGAGCCATAGTGCTCCATTACACACAACAGGCCATTTGCCCCTATGCTGCCTAAGGTGTCTTCCTGAGACAGTTCCCACATCCGTCTGAAAACTCTCAAAGCTCTTCTGAACATTGTAAAATACCCAACACAACCACTTCCAGCAGATTGTTCCATATACAGTTGTTTATTTTACCCTCTGTGAGAGAACGATGCCCTTCACTTCCCTTTTAAATCAGTCCCTTTCACCTTAGATCTATGCCCTCTCATTTAGATACTGGACCCTGAGAAAAAGGCGATAGCCATCCACATGACATCTATATGCCTCCATAAGCAATCCCTCTGTCTCTTACACTCCAGGAAAAAAGCCCCAGCCTTTCCAGTGTCTCCATATAGTCCAAAGTTCCAGGAACATCTGAATCCCCCTCTAATTTAGTCAGATCCTTTCTATATGGTGTTCAGAATGGTACACTATACTCCATGTCAGGACCCACCAACAACTTGCACAGCTGTAACATGGCATCCCAACTCTTGCACCGAATGCCATATCTGTCCTTCACCATCTTGTCAACCTGTATCCCACTTCCAGGCAACTGTGTACCTGTACTCTTAGGTCTCTCTGTTCAGTGGTGATTGTCAGGGTGTACTCCGGAGATATGCAATATAGCAAATAATATTTCAACATCAACCAGCCTTCAGATCTGAATATTTACTGCAGATTGTAGATTGAATTTAAAAGACTCCTCGGAACAATGGTCTTCCTGGACCTGAATTTCAGAGTAAATTGCAGACCAAGAAACATCCAACTGACCTGAGATGTCTGCATTTGCATGAATGCAATCAACACCACGTTGCATGAGCAGGACTCAGGGACTATACTAATTAACACTCTTTCTGGGTGCGTTGGAAGGAAGATCCAAGTATTTGAAAAATTGCATGTAGTTCACAAGAAGCATTTATGAGGGCATTGTAACTATAGAAATTGTCCTGTTACCTTTTTTTTACCATATAAAAGTGTGCTGAAATGTTGGGTAGAGGAGTCTCTCTCTCTCTTTCCCTCTCTCGAATGACCCCAAAGGCATTTGTGTCCTGAATAAAGATTTATATATCTACCAGCTGTGTCTCTCTGGTGACTTTGTTCGCAGTCACGACAGCGACAGGTCATACTGGTGATCAGTGGTGCAGTGTCAGTCAAAATGCCTCTTGCTAGTGCTGAGCTGATTACAGGAGAGGCCATTCTGTTCAGTCAACGAATCCAAAATGTATAAATTCTTTGGTGGAGGCCAGTTGAGAAGGATCCTTCATGGGAGAGTTGGCCTGCGTCAGCCTGTGACGAGCAAGAACGGAACTGAAGTACCCTCCTGGATTAGTGCCATCAGTTAAGGAGTTCAGAGTTAACTTTTACACAAGCTGGCTCCAGTTTGATCTGTGAGTGGTTTGTAAAGTGAATTGAAGAATAAACAGAGAGGATTCTGGTGGATTCTGCTGGATTTGTTTAGAGTATAAAGGAAATCAATGGTGCACTATCACCCACTTAATCAGATTCGTGAAGGCTCTGGTTAAAACAGACTCGTGTTTCCATGGGGTTCCACTGGGCTCCCCATAGCATGCAGCTCTGTAATTCCCCATAGAAATTACGAACACACAATTCAACTGCAAATATTTGCCACTGGAAAGATTCAGCAGAAACACAGCACGCTGCCAAGGCAAAGGATGGAACTGGGGAAAAAAAAGTGTTTCTTTCAAATGTAATCCACTCCTGGATAATAATTAACAGAGCACTTTAGGGTTTTGAGGTAATTGTTTCATTAATTAAGTTAATAAGAGAATCATTATTTACACAACATTTGTCTTCTAAAAAATAATATTTTCAGAGAGATTGAAAAGGAGATAAAGTCAGTAATGTCATTGAATTAGTCTGGCTAAAACTGACAGCCACCAAAACTGAGCTCTAGTCTGAAAGACAAAGAGTCCCCAGGGAGATCATGGGCCTGACCACAGCTCTTGGACAAGTGAATTGAAAAGCTTCCTCAAGATATTAACATAACAAAGGAAACTCTTTCAAATTGCACCAGAGATAAACTTGTTTCATTATTGTGATAATAAAATCAATCAACCCAGCCATCTTGGAGATGTGTGCTTGCGAGATTGCTGTTGCCATCGTCAAATGTCAAAATGCAGCCATTTCTGTACCCACTCGGAATATCAGGCCAGCTGCTATTTACACAGGGCAAGGTCAGAGGAGGGGCGGAGGAGGGAGAGGTAGGAAGGAAGGAATTCCGGAGGCTTAAGGCCCAGGCTGCTGAAGGCATGGTCACCGGTAAAAGGAAGGGTAGCTGAATCCAGGAATGAGCATGATATCCCTTCATAGGTGTGCAGAGATCATTGTGGGATGTAGGGCTGGAGGAACCGGCAGATTTGGGGAATAATGGCAGCTTGGATAGTTCATCCTCTGTTCAGATCAGGCACGTAGGAGAGAGATTTAAAATCTGGCTGAATGGTGCCATAACACCAACCTCTCACTCTACAACAGTTGAGAAGCTGAGTTACAGATCCCTTGAAAGTGAGACCATACATTATGGAATTGGTTCAGTGTTGAGGTGAGTGAAGTTATCCATGCTGGATGAGTATCCTGATGGTTGAAGGGTAACAACTGTGCTTGAACCCGGTGGTGTGGGACCTAAGGTTCCTGTCCCTCTTTCTTGATGGCAGCAGTGGGAAGAGAATGTGGTCTGCATAGTGGAGATCTTTGACAATGGATGCTGTTTTCTTGTGGCACCACTCTTGTACAGCAAATGTGTTCAGTGGTGGAGGATGGACTGGGCTGGATCTACTACCTTTAGTAGGCTTTTCTGTTCATGGGAGATAGTGGAATTAAAATGGGAGGCCACTGGGAGGTTTCGGTGCTCCCAGTGTGGCCTTCTGTATATCGGTGAGACCCAACATAGACTGGGCCACTTCACCCAGATCGAACGTCTACACTCCGTCTGCCAGAAAAAGAGGGATCTCCCATTCCCATTCTGATAAATAAATCCATGGCCTCCTTCACTGTCATGACGAGGCCACACTCAGTTTGGAGGAACAACACCTTATATCCCGTTTGGGTAACCTCCAACCTGATGGCATGAACATCGATTTCTCAAACTTCTGGTTTTAACCCCGTCCCACCCTTCACCATTTCCCATCCCCTTGTCCCTTTCTCATGTTATCTCCTTGCCTGTCCATCGCCTCCCTCTGGTGCTCCTTCCTCCCCCCCCCCCTTTTCTTTCTTCCATGGCCTTCTGTCACTTTCTCCAATCACCTTCCCAGCTCCTTACTTCATCCCATACTTCATGTGGTGTATTTTATGAGCTTGCACTATAAAGTAAGATTTTGGTGAATAATAGTTGCCATTTGATTGTGCTTGTGTAAGTAATCAGACTGAGTTAAACTGCCGCAGGATCCTGTAACGTGCTAGGTTGTTTCTGATTCCTCTTGACATTTTCTGTATTATCATCTTGAATCTGTTGGACTTTTATTAAGTATTTTTGATAATGCTTTGTGTTAACCACCTGGTCCCGTTTTGCCACAAGGAACCTGCCTGTTTCTGCGAAGTGGTCTCCACTCTGAGCCCGGCATTTGACGCCTTAATAATAATAAAAAATTGTTATTATTTACTGATGATGATTATTACATAATACTTACTAACACATCAAACAAAGAAAAACAAATAATAATAATAATAATAATAGGAGATGCTCAGACAGTGTCAAGGGAAGGAGAAGCAGAGTGATCATTTCAGGTCCAAGAGCTTCCTCAGAACTGCAGGAAAGAGGAAACAAGTTTGTCCATGTCGTAGCGAAAGTGCGCAATGGGTGGAGAGGAGAAAAGGAATATGACTTTATGGTAACAGTTCCTTCCAGCCCAGCAAGTCCATGCCGCCCAATTACATCCATGTGACTAATGAAGCGACTAACCCGTATGTCTGTAGAATGTGGGAATCTGGAGCACCCGCAAGAAACCCATGTGGTCTGGGGAAGAAGGTACACATTCGTTGCAGACAGCACACTAATATCATTATGCTAACAGCTACACTACAGTGTCATCCCTCTGGGATAAACAGCAGCTGATGCTATTGGGTCAACAGGTGAATGTCGGCAGTTTGAGAGAGAGAACGTGAGAAAAGGAATCTAAAGGCTGTGAAATTCAGAACTGTGAGAAACGCCCAGCAGGTCAGGCAACGATGATGGAGAGGGAAAACCTAACAGACGACCTAGAGCAGATCTGGCCACATCCAGTACAGGCTGAGAAAGTGAGTTACCTGAAACTGTAGAAACATTATCAAGTGCACAGGGCAACCACATGCCCAGTGGATTCCCAATAACTGCAGCAGATCACAGGCAAATGGGTCAGAGTGGGACTGAGATGCAAAATTGAAATGGTGCACCTCAGGGGTTAGCCCACTTCTCCATGCTCTCTACACTACTGACTGTGGAGACAAGCATTGCTCAAACATCATCTGTAAATGACATCACAAGTTGCTGGTCAAATCTCAGATGGTGACAAGAAGGCATACAGGAGTACTTGCACTCAATTTTAGCAAGACAAAGGAGTGATCATGAACTTGTGGATGGGGGGGAGTGCGGAATCTTTATTGAGGGGTCAGCAGTGCAAAGAGCGAGCAGCTTCAAAGGAGTGTGCCCTGGGTCTAACACTTTGATGCAATCATGAAGAAGGCGTGCCAATTCATTCGGAGTTTGAGGAGGTTACTAAAGACTGTTACAAATTTCTACAGCTTTACAATGAGAGCATTCTGACTAGGTGCAGCAGAGTTTGCTATGGAGGCTGCAGGGGCCACAGAGCATTACAGGTTCAGCCATCTCCATCACGGGCAACACCCTCCCACCAGTGAGGACATCTTCATGAGATCCGCACGCTTCTGCCTCTCCACCATCAGATTTCTGAATGCTCCATGAACCCATTGACTCGACCTTATTATCCCCTTTTATTTGTTTACTAGATTATTGTAATTTTTAAGACTCTGTACTGTACCGCTGCTGCAAAACAACAAATTTCATGCTATGTGAGTGTGATTCTGGCCGGTAGTACAGTCCATTGTCATGATTCTGGTTCCCCTAAACAACAGCGAGGGTATTCTGTATATCAGGCTGACAGGTTAGATGGAACAGCACTTTCACAGGATAACACATCAAACATTTCAGCACGCGTTCAGTACAGCCCCTCCCACAGTGTGACCCTCCCTCAGTATAGCCCCTCCCACAGTGTAACCCTCCCTCAGTACAGCCCCTCCCACAGTGTGACCCTCCCTCAGTACAGCCCCTCCCACAGTGTGACCCTCCCTCAGTATAGCCCCTCCCACAGTGTGACCCTCCCTCAGTATAGCCCCTCCCACACTGTGAACCTCCCTCAGTACAGCCCCTCCCACAGTGTGACCCTCCCTCAGTATAGCCCCTCCCACACTGTGACCCTCTCTCAGTGTGACCCTCCCTCAGTGTGACTCTCCCTCAGTATAGCCCCTCCCACAGTGTGACCCTCCCTCAGTACTGCCCCTCCCACACTGTGACACTCCCTCAGTATAGCCCCTCCCACAGTGTGACACTCCCTCAGTACAGCCCCTCCCTCAGTGTGACCCTCCCACAGTCTGACCCTCCCTCAGTACAGCCCCTCCCTCAGTGTGACCCTCCCTTAGTACAGCCCCTCCACAGTGTGACCCTCCCTCAGTATAGCCCCTCCCACAGTGTGACCCCCTCAGTACCACCCTCCCACAGTGTGACCCTCCCACAGTGTGTCCCTCCCTCAGTACAGCCCCTCCCACAGTGTGACCCTCCCTCAGTACTGCCCATCCCACAGTGTGACCCTCCCTCAGTACAGCCCCTCCCACAGTGTGACCCTCCCACAGTGTGACCCTCCTTCAGTATAGCTCCCCCCACAGTGTGACCCTCCCACAGTGTGACCCTCCCTCAGTACAGCTCCCCCCACAGTGTGACCCTCCCTCAGTATAGCCCCTCCCATAGTGTGACTCTACCTCAGTACTGCCTCTCTTACATTGTGGTGCTCCCACAGCCCTGCCCCTCCCACAGTGTGACCCTCCCTCAGTATAGCTCCCCCCACAGTGTGACCCTCCCTCAGTGTGACCCTCCCACAGTGTGACCCTCCCTCAGTACAGCCCCTCCCACAGTGCGACCCTCCCACAGTGTGACCCTCCCTCAGTACTGCCCCTCCCACAGTGTGACCCTCCCTCAGTATAGCCCCTCCCACAGTGTGACCCTCCCACAGTGTGACCCTACTTCAGTACAGCCCCTCCCACAGTGTGACCCTCCCTCAGTATAGCCCCTCCCACAGTGTGACCCTCCTTCAGAATTGCCCCTCCCACAGTGTGACCCTCCCTCAGTACTGCCCCTCCCACAGTGTGACCCTCCCTCAGTACAGCCCCTCCCACAGTGTGACCCTCCTTCAGTATAACTCCCCCCACAGTGTGACCCTCACTCAGTATAGCCCCTCCCACAGTGTGACCTTCCCTCAGCCCCTCCCTCAGTGTGACCCTCCCTCAGTATAGCCCCTCCCACAGTGTGACCCTCCCTCAGTACAGCCCCTCCCACAGTGTGACCCTCCTTCAGTATAGCCCCTCCCACAGTGTGACACTCCCACAGAGTGACCCTCCCTCAGTACTGCCCTTCCCACAGTGTGAACCTCCTTCAGTATAGCCCCTCCCACAGTGTGACCTTCCCTCAGTACAGCCCCTCCCACAGTGTGACCCTCCTTCAGTACCGCCCCTCCCACAGTGACCCTCCCTCAGTGACCCTCCCTCAGTACTGCCCCTCCCACAGTGTGACCCTCCCTCAGTATAGCCCCTCCCACAGGCTGACCCTCCCACTGTGTGACCCTCCCGCAGTGTGACCCTCCCTCAGTACTGCCCCCCCACAGTGTGACCCTCCTTCAGTATAGCCGCTCCCACAGTGTGACCCTCCCTCAGTATCGCCCCTCCCACAGTGTGACCCTCCCACAGTACTGCCCCCCCACACTGTGACCCTTCCACAGTGTGACCCTCCCTCAGTACTGCCCCTCCCACATTGTGACTCTCCCTCAGTACAGCCCCTCCCACAGTGTGTCACTCCCTCAGTACCACCCTCCCACAGTGTGACCCTCCCTCAGTACTACCCTCCCACAGTGTGACCCTCCCTCAGTATAGCCCCTCCCATAGTGTGACTCTACCTCAGTACTGCCTCTCCTACATTGTGGTGCTCCCACAGCCCTGCCCCTCCCACAGGGTGACCCTCCCTCAGTATAGCTCCCCCCACAGTGTGACCCTCCCTCAGTACTGCTCCCCCCACAGTGTGACCCTCCCTCAGTACTGCCCCTCCCACATTGTGACTCTCCCTCAGTACTGCCCCTCCCACAGTGTGACCCTCCCTCAGTACTGCTCCCCCCACAGTGTGACCCTCCCTCAGTACTGCCCCTCCCACAGGGTGACCCTCCCTCAGCCCTGCCCCTCCCACAGTGTGACCCTCCCTCAGCAGATAATCCAATTTTAATGTGCATCCACCTAAACTTCAGTCAGCAGGTTCAATAGTCAGACTCAGGAGTTTTACCCTCCCATGTTGTCCTTCACACCGTAAACAGATACGGCAACAACTGCGGATTTATTGACCTCTCAGACACTTCCTTCTTTAATCTGCTGTGACTCTTGCTGATAATCAGCTTGTTCTGTGGTTGAAAGTGGATGTTCAGCGGCCGATCCCGCCCCTTGTTCCCCACACTGGGAGCTCCATTGTTGCCACTGGCGTTCTGGGGAGGTCAGACTTTCACCTCGCACACCCTGTTAGAGCCAGCATTGTGCGCCTGTCTCACTCTGCCTGTAGAATGAAAGGGATTGTAATGTGCAGTAACTATCACAATAAAACATCCCTGACCCTTTTAGCTCGACACAGTCCATCTATTCAAACAGTCAGTCTTTATGATTTAAGCTGAAAGCACTTCAGGAGAGTTTCACATTTATGGCGGTACGATTCTCCTTTTACTGAAAGGGTTTGAGACTGGTGCTTTGTCTGCTGTCTACGGCTTCTCTTCCCACCGGTGCTGGCACAGACAGTCTTGGGTCTACCGGGGTTGAACACCCTCATCTCTCTGGGGTGACAGCCCCAACTTCAGGATAAACATCACCTGATTTTAAAACCCTAGTTAGACCACATTTGGTTCCAAGTTTTCCCCGGTAATGCTCCCCAACTCTTCTTCCGCTACATTGATAACTGCATTGGTGCTGCTTCATGCTAACTTCCACCCAGCCCTTAAACTCACTTGCTCCATTTCTGACCCATCATTCCCCTTTCTCTGTCACCATCTCCGGAAACAAGATATCAATCATGCCGATTGATATCTTATAAACCTGCTGATTCCTATAGTCACCTTGACTATAGCTCTACCCACCCTGACTCCTGTAAAAGTGCTATTCCCTTGAAAGAAGATTATAGCCGGGGGCTTAGTCCAAGGATGTACACTGTATCAAAAGGACAGGCAGGCAGGCGGAGGGGTTGGCATTGCTCTGTTGGTGAAAAATAAAATCATTAGAAAGAGGTGACAGGGTCGGAAGGTGTTGAATCATTGTGGATAGAGCTAAGGAATTGTAAGGGTAAAGAAGACCCTGATGGGAATTGTATACGGACCCCCGAAGAGTAGTAAGAATGTGGTCTACAAATTACAATGAGAGATAAATACTAATGCCAAAAGGGCAATGTTACAATAATCATGGGGGGTTTTCAATATGCAGGTAGATTGGGAAAATCAGGTTGGTGCTGGATTGCAAGAGGGGGAGTTCCCTAAAATGCCAATGAGATGGCTTTCTAGAGCAGTTTGAAGTTAAGCCCACTAGGGGATCAGCTATCCTGGACTGGGTGTTGTGCAATGAACCAGAGTCAATTAGAGAGCTTAAGGTAAAAGAACCCTTAGGGGATGTGATCATAACGTGATTAAATCCACTGGAGCCTCTCTAGCAAAGAAATATTCTTGCAGGTAGGTTTGCCGGAGAGGCTCCAGTGGATTTAAACGAGATACGAGGGGAGGAGGGGAACCTGTGTAGGAACAGATGGATGGGAGAAGGAAGAAAAAGAAGACAGTAAAGTTCTTTGTACTGTTAGAGATAAACAGAGAGGAAGAAGTGGCGAATTTCTTAAATGCATCTATTTTAATGCTAGGAGCATTGTAAGAAAGGTGGATGAGCTTAGAGCATAGATTATTATCTGGAAATATGATGCTGTAGCTATTAGTGAAACATGGTTGCAGGAAGAGTGTGATTGGCAACTAAATATTCCTGGATTTTGTTGCTTCAGATGTGTTGGAATCGGAGGGACAAGAAGGGGAGACGTTGCGTTGCTTGTCAGAGAAAATATTACAGCGGTGCTCTGGCAGGATAGATTAGAGGGCTCATCTAGGGAGACTATTTGGATGGAATGGAGCAATGGGAAAGGTATGGTAACACTTATAGGGGTGTATTATAGACCATCTAATGGGAGCAAGAATTGGAGGAGCAACTTTGCAAGGAGATAGCAGATATTTGTAGTAAGCACAAGGTTGTGATTGTGGGAGATTTTAATTTTCCACACATAGACTGGGAAGCCCATACTGTAAAAGGGATGGATGGTTTGGAGTTTGTAAAATGTGTGTAGGGTAGTTTTTTGCAGCAATACATAGGGGTACCAACTAGAGAAGGGGCAGTGTTGGATCTTCTTTTAGGGAATGAAATAGGTCAGGTGATGGAGGTATGTGTTGGGGAGCACTTCGGGTCCAGTGATCACAATGCCATTAGTCTCAATATAATTATGGAGAAGGATAGGACTGGACCCAGGGTTGAGATTTTTGATTGGAGAAAGGCTAACTTTGAGGAGATGGAAAAGGATTTAGAAGGAGTGGATTGGGACAATTTGTTTTACGGGAAGGATGTAATAGAGAAATGGAGGTCATTTAAAGGTGAAATTTTGAGGGTACAGAATCGTTATGTTCCTGTTAGGTTGAAAGGAAAGATTAAAAGTTTGAGAGAGCCACGGTTTTCAAGGAATATTGGAAACTTGGTTAGGAAAAAGAGAGATATCTACAATAAATATAGGCAGAATGGAGTAAATGAGGTGCTCAAGGAATATAAAGAATGTAAGAAGAATCTTAAGAAAGAAATTAGAAAAGCTAAAAGAAGATACGAGGTTGCTTTGGCAAGTAAGGTGAAAATAAATCCAAAGGGTCTCTACAGTTATATTAATAGCAAAAGGATAGTGAGGGATAAAATTGGTCCCTTAGAGAATCAGAGTGGACAGCTATTTGTGGAGCCAAAAGAGATGGGGGAGATTTTGAACAATTTCTTTTTTTCAGTATTCACTAAGGAGAAGAATATTGAATTGTATAAGGTAAGGGAAACAAGTAGGGAAGTTATGGAAACAATGACGATTAAAGAGGAGGAAGTACTGGAAGTAAGGAATATAAAAGTGGATAAATCTCTGGATCCTGACAGGATATTCCCTAGGATCTTGAGGCAAGTTATTGTAGAAATAGCAGGGGCTCTGACAGAAATATTTCAAATGTCATTAGAAACGATGATGGCGTATTGCTCATGTGGTTCCATTGTTTAAAAAGGGTTCTAAGACTAAACCTAGCAATTATAGGCCTGTCAGTTTGATGTCAGTGGTGGGCAAATTAATGGAAAGTATTCTTAGAGATGATATATATAATTAACTGGATAGACAGGGTCTGATTAGGAATGGTCAGCATGGATTTGTGCGTGGAAGGTCATGTTTGACAAATCTTATTGAATTTTTTGAAGAGGTTACAAGGAAAGTTGACGAGGGTAAAGCAGTGGATGTCCATATGGACTTCAGTAAGGCCTTTGACAAGGTTCCACATGGAAGGTTAGTTAGGAAGGTTCAATCGTTAGGTATTAATATTGAAGTAGTAAAATGGATTCAACAGAGGCTGGATGGGAGATGCCAGAGAGTAGTGGTGGATAACTGTTTGTCAGGTTGGAGGCCGATGACTAGTGGTGTGCCTCAGGGATCTGTACTGGGTCCAATGTTGCTTGTCATATACATGAATGATTTGGATGGTGGGATGGTAAATTGGATTAGTAAGTATGCAGATGACACTAAGGTAGGTGGCGTTGTGGATAATGAAGTAGGTTTTCAAAGCTTGCAGAGAGATTTTGGCCAGTTAGAAGAGCGGGCTGAACAATGGCAGGTGGAGTTTAATGCTGATAGGTGTGAGGTGCTACACTTTGGTAGGACTAATCAAAATAGGACATACATGGTAAATGGTAGGGCGTTGAAGAATGCAGTAGAACAGAGTGATCAAGGAATAATGGTGCATAGTTCCCTGAAGCTGGAATCTCATGTGGATAGGGTGGTGAAGAAAGCTTTTAGTATGTTAGCCTTTATAAATCAGAGCATTGAGTATAGGAGTTGGGATGTAATGTTAAAATTGTACAAGGCATTGGTAAGGCCGAATTTGGAGTATTGTGTACAGTTCTGGTCACCGAATTATAGGAAAGAAGTCAACAAAATAGAGAGAGTACAGAGAAGATTTACTAGAATGTTACCTGGGTTTCAGCACCTAAGTTACAGGGAAAGGTTGAACAAGTTAGGTCTTTATTCTTTGGAGCATAGAAGGTTGAGGGGGGACTTGATAGAGGTATTTAAAATTATGAGGGGGATAGATAGAGTTGACGTGGAAAGACTTTTTCCATTGAGAGTAGGGGAGATTCAAACAAGAGGACATGAGTTGAGAGTTAGGGGGCAAAAGTTTAAGGGTAACACGAGGGGGAATTTCTTTACTCAGAGAGTGGTAGCTGTGTGGAACAAGCTTCCAGTAGAAGTGGTAGAGGCAGGTTCGGTATTGACATTTAAAGTAAAATTGGATAGGTATATGGACAGGAAAGGAATGGAGGGTTATGGGCTGAGTGCAGGTCGGTGGGACTAGGTGAGAGTAAGCGTCTGCACGGACTAGAAGGGCCAAGATGGCCTGTTTCCGTGCTGTAATTGTTATATGGTTATAATAAGATCAAATTCATCTTGAAATCTGAGAAGAAGCTAAGGTGATAGGTATCAGGTTTACAGCAGAATAAAGGGAGCTACAGTGGCATGAGAGAGGATTTGGCCAGACTTTATAGAAAAAAAACACTGAGAGGGATGACAGCACAGCAGCGATGGCTGGAATTCCTGGAAGCAATTCAGAAGGCACAGGACATATACATCCCGAAGAGGAAGAAATGCTCTAAAGGCAAGAGAAGTCAATGTCAATATGAAAGCCAAAGTGAGGGCATATGATAGAGCAAAACATAGTGGGAAGTTAGAAGATTGGGAAGCTTTCAAAAACCAACAGAAGGCAACTAAAAAGTCATTAAAATGGTAAACATGGAATACAAAATAAGCTAGCAAATAATATTAAAGAAGGTACCGGAAGTTACTTCAGAAACATGAAGTGTAAAAGAGAGGTGAAAGTGGATATCGGTCCGCTGGAAAACGATGCTGAAGAGGTAGGAATGGGGGACTAGGAAATAGCAAACAAACTAAATATGTATTTTCTATCAGTCTTCACTGTGGAAGACACTATAAGAGAAGATTCTTTGGAAACTAAAGCATCTGAAGGTAGATAAGTCACCTGGACCAGATGGTGTACACTCCAGGGTTCTGAGGGAGGTGGCTGAAGAGATCATGGAGGCATTAGTAATGATCTTTTCAGAATCATTAGCTTCTGGAATGGTTCCAGATGACTGGCAAATTGCTAATGCCACTTCACTCTTTAAGAAGGGAGAGAGGCAGAACAAAGGAAATTATAGGCTAGTTACCCTGACCTCAGTGGTTGGGAAGATGTTGGAGTCGATTGTTAAAGATGTGGTTTTAGGGTACTTGGAGGCACATGATAAAATAGTCCGTAGTCAGCATGGTTTCCTTAAGGGAAATTCTTGCCTGACAAATCTGTTGGAATTCTTTGAAGAAATAACAAACAGTATAGACAAGGAGAATCGGTGGATGTTGTCTGCTTGGATTTTCAAATGGCCTTTGACAAGGTGCCACACATGAGGCTGCTTAACAAGCTACAAGTCCTTTATATTACAGGAAAGATTCTAGCATGGATAAGGCAGTGGCTGATTGCAGGAGGAAAAGTGTGGGAATAAAGAGAACCTTTTCTGGTTGGCTGTCGGTGACTAGCAGTGTTTCACAGTGGTCTGTGTTGGGACTGATTTTTTCAACATTATATGTCAATGATTTGGATGATGGCTTTGTTATAAAGTTTACAGAAGATACAAAGATAGGTGGAGGGGCAGGCTGTTTTGGGGAAGTAGAGAGGCTACAGAAGAGCTTAGACTAGATTACAAGAACGAGCAAAGAAGTGGCAGATGCAATATAGTGTTGGAAAGTGTGTGGTCATGCACTTTGGTAGAAGAAATGAAAGGGTTGACTGTTTTCTAAATGGAGAAAAACTACAAAAAAAAACTGAGGTGCAAGGGAACTTGGGAATCCTTGTGAAAAATTCCCTAAAGGTTAATTTGTGGGTTGAGTCTGTGGTGAGGAAGGCAAATGCAATGTTAGCATTCATTGCAAGAGGACTGAATATAAAAGCAAGGATGTAATGTTGAGACTTTATATGGCATTGATGGGGCTTCAACTGGAGGGTTGTAAACAGGTTTGCGCCCTTTACCTTAGAAAAAATGTGTTGAGAGGGATCTAAGGAGGTTCACGAAAATGACTCCAGGATTGAATGGCTTGTCATATGAAGAGCTCCGTGCCTGTATTCACTGGTATTCATGAGAATGAGTGGTGACCTAATTGAAAGTTATCAAATGGTGAAAGGGTTTGATAGAGTGGATGTGGAAAGGATGTTCCCTATGGTGAGAGAAACTGAGACCAGAGGACACGCCTCAGAATAGAGGGACATCATCTTAGAACAGAAATGAGGAGGAATTTCTTTAGCTAAGAGTGGTAAACCTGTGGCTACAGGTAGCTATGGAGGTCAAGTCTTGATGATATTTAAGGCAGAGGCCTGCTTCTGCCTTAGGGGTCTCAACATACTCGACACTACGTTCCATTCCTAGACCACAGTTCGGGAAATCTGACATTGGACCGTCCTCCTCCTACCTGCATGCGGGCAGAGGCTAAAGTGCAAGGCCCCAGAAGCAAAGACAATGAAGAAGTGGTCATGGGAGGCAGAGCACCGGCCATGGGTCTGCTTCTAGTCAGTGGATTGGAACATGTTCAGAGGATCTGAACGAAAACGAACAGACTTTACAGTCATTCGTGGATGTGTGTCTCCACAGCTCATGTAGACTCTTCCCCAACTAGAAACCCTGGATGAACCAAGAGATTGGCAATCTACTGAGGGCCAGGTTAATGGCATTCAGATCCGCAGACCAAGTAAAGTAGAAGAGATCCGGGCACGACTTCCAGAAAGACATCTCACAGGCAAAGTGGCAACTCCAGACCAAGCTGGAATCACTGAAGGATGCTCGACAGATGTGTCAGGGCTGGAATGCTATCACCCCTTACAAAGTAAAACCAAGGGAAATATCAAATATAGAAATACTAATAATATGTGCAACAAGGTTTCGCTCCCAGATGAGCTCAATGCCTTTGTGCCTGCTTTGACTGACGAGCATGGAGGCACCTTCGCGAACTCTCACAGCCCCCGAAAACCTTTTGATTTCAGTCTCTAAGGGCAGCATGAGAGCATCCCTCAGAATGGCAATAACATAATCACCATCAACACCATCAACCATTAGCCCCCTGCTAATGACTATAAGTTTAGCTCCAGTGCTAAATTTAAGTTTGCCAAAGAACTGTGTCATTGGCTGAAATAAAGGTGGTAACAAATCAGAAAGTAGGAGGGAGTTTGAAAGTCTGGCTGAGCAATGCCACAACAACCTCCCACTCAATGTTGGCACAACCAAAGAGCTGATTATTGACTATAGGAGAAGGACACCAGCAGCCCATAAGCCAATCCTCATCAGAGGATCAGAGATGGAGAGAATCAGCAACTTTAAATTCCTCAACATTATCATTTCAGGTGATCTGTCTTGAGTCCAACACGTAGGTGCCATTACAAAGAGAGCACAGTACCACCTCTACTTTCTGAGAAGTTTGTGAAGATTAGGCACGTCATCTAAAACTTTGACGAACTTCGATAGGTGTGTGGTGGCGAGTGTACTGACTATTTGCATCATGGTCTGGTATGGAAATACCAATTCCCTTGAACGGAAAATCCTAAAAAAAAAGTAGTGAATACAGCCCAGTCCATCGTGGATAAAGCCCTCCCAAACATTGAACATATCTATAAGAAGCACTGTCGCGGGAAAGCAGCATCTATCATAAAGGATTCCCACCATCCAGGCCATTCTCTATTCTCATTTCTGCCATTAGGAAGGAGGTCAGGAGCATCAAAAGCAGCACCACCAGGTTTAGGAACAGTTTCTACCCTTGAACCATCAAGTTCTTGAACTGATAAAGATAACTTTGCTCATCTTCACGCACCCCAACACTACTATTCCCACAATCTATGGATTCACTTTCAAGGACTCATGTTAAGAAACATAGAAACATAAAAAACCTACAGCACAATACCGACCCTTCAACTCACAAAGCTGTGCCGAACACGTACTTACTTTAGAAATTATGTAAGGTTCCCCATAGCCCTCTATTTTTCTAAGCTCTTAAAAGACCCTATCATATCCACCTCTACCACCATCACTGGCAGCCCATTCCATGCACTCAGCACTCTCTGAGTAAAAAACTTACTCCTGACATCTCCTCTGTACCTACTCCCCAGCACCTTAAAACTCTGCGATCTCATATTAGTCATTTCAGCCCTGGGAAAAAGCCTCTGACTATCCACACGATCAATGCCTCTCATCATCTTATACACTTCTTTCAGGTCACCTCTCACCCTCCGTTGCTCCAAGGAGAAAAGGCCAAGTTCACTCAACCTATTCTCATAAGGCATGCTCCCCAATCCAGGCAACATCCTTGTAAATCTCTGCACTCTTTCTATAGTTTCCACATCCTTCCTGAAGTGAGGTGACCAGAACTGAGCACAGAACTCCAAGTGGGGTCTGACTATGGTCCTATATAGCTTTAACATTACCTCTCTCGGCTCTTGAACTCAATTCCACAGTTGATGAAGGCCAATACACCATATGCCTTCTTAACCACACAGTCAACTGCGCAGCAGCTTTGAGAGTCCTATGGACTCGGACCCCAAGATCCCTCTGATCCTCCACACTGCCAAGAGTCTTACCATTAATACTATATTCTGCCATCATATTTCACCTACCAAAATGAACCACCTCACACTTATCTGGGTTGAACTCCATCTGCCATTTAGCCCAGTTTTGTATCCTATCAATGTCCCGCTGTAACCTCTGACAGCCCTCCACAGTATCCACAAAACCCCCAATCTTTGTATCATCAGCAAATTTACTAACCCATCCCTCCACTTCCTCATCCAGGTCATGTATAAAAATCACGGAGGAAGGGTCCCAGAACAGATCCCTGAGGCACTCCACTGGTCATCGACCTCCATGTAGAATATGACTCATCTACAACCACTCTGCCTTCTGTGGGCAAGCCAATTCTGGATCACAATCCAATGTCCCCTTGGATCCCATGCTTCCTTACTTTCTCAATAAGCCTCGCTTGGGGTACCTTATCAAATGCCTTGCTGAAATCCATCTACACTACATCTATTGCTCTTCCTTCATCAACGTGTTTAGTCACATCCTCAAAAAATTCAATCAGACTCGTAAGGCACAACCTACCTTTGACAAAGCCATGCTGACTATTCCTAATCATATTATACCTCTCCAAATATTCATAAATCCTGCCTCTCAGGATCTTCTCCATCAATTTATCAACCACTGAAGTAAGACTCACTGGTCTATAATTTTCTGGGCTATCTCTACTCCCTTTTTCGAACAAGGGAACATCATCTGCAACCCTCCAATCCTCCAGAACCTCTCCTGTCCCCATTGATGATGTAAGAATCATTGCTAGAGGCTCAGCAATCTCCTCCTTCACCTCCCACAGTAGCCTGGGGTACATCTCATCCAGTCCTGGTGACTTATCCAACTTGATGCTTTCCAAAAGCTGTAGCACATCCTCTTTCTTATTATCTACTTGGTCAAGCTTTTCAGTCTGCTGTAAGTCATCCCTGCAATCACCAAAGTCCTCTTCCGTAGTGAATACCCAAGTGAAGTATTCATGAAGTACCTCTGCTACCTCCTCCAGTTCCATACACACTTTTCCACTGTCACACTCAATTGATCCTATTTTCTCATGCCTTATCCTCTTGCTCTTCATATACTTGTAGATTGCATTGGGTTTTTCCTTAATCCTGCTCACCAAGGCCTTCCCATGTTCCCTTCTCATGTTCTCAATATTTATTGTTTGTTTATTATTATTATTATTATTATTTAATATGTTTTTTTTTGCTTTTGTAGTTTGATGTCTTTTGCACATTGGTTATTCGTCTGTCTTGTTGGGTGCAGTTTTTCATTGATTCTATTGCGTTTCTTTGCATTTACCATGAAATGCCCACAAGAAAATTAATCTCAGGGTGGTACAAGGTGACATACAGTATAAGCATCCTGACTCAGATTACATCAAGTCTCCAAGTATTTTTTAATTTCGGTCCATTTTACACGCGAGACCTCCAGCACAGTTCGTGATTACTCAGCAGAACATTTCTCTGTTTTCTCCACTTCTCTTTTTTGAAGAGCTTCGTTCTTCAAAGCTGTGATTTAATTTCATCTCCATATGAAGATGGCCCAGATATTCAATCAGTTCTGCTGCAAGGCTCCACATTTCCATTTACTACTGGTAAATTGGGATAAGCATAATTTCTAAGCATGTTCTGCATTTCATATTAAGATAGGCTGCTTCAAGAAGAATTATCTTTTTCTCTCTGTGTGAGCATTGTGTTTTGTGAATGATATGTACATAGACTTGAGCCTAATCATTCTGATACAATGAGGCAAGACAAGGGAGGTTAGTATTGATCCAATCAAATGGTGCAAATCAGATTGATTTCTGGGAGAAAGTAATGTTTTGGGCTCTGGCGTGTTCGAGGGGTGAAATGTTGTGAGTGAGACTATCAAAGGACATTCAACCTTTGGTTCCCAAAGCTCCTTTCCCAGAGACCTCACTTGCCTCATCTCCGGGTCTTTCAGAGATCTATCAGCAGATGTTGATGACTGTGATTTACCGATGCTGCAGGACGTTGGCTGTGGAATATTTCTTATTCATTTACATGCCAAGGTCATCACTAACAGAACCATCTTTAACTGCACTCGAGGCACCTGGAGCTGCTGATATCCCTGGGTGAAGGAGCTCCCGTGGTGATGTTGTACGGACAGTTCCAAACGTTAGGTCAACGCTGATGACAGAACGGCAGCGGTGTGAAGCAACCCATAGCAGAGGATGTTCTCAAGCACTGGCTGCTCTTGGCCTTCCAGATGATAGAAGTCATGGGGTACGTAACTGCCATTTTAACAGTGGCACACACAGTAACCAAGGACCTCATAAACACAAGAGATTCTGCAGATGCTGGAAATCCGGAGAAACCCACCAAACAAAATGCTGGAGGATCTCAGCAGGTCAGGCAGTTTCTATAGAGAGGAATAAACAATCAACGTTTTGGGATGAGACTCTTCAGATAGTCCTGATGAAGGGCCTCGGCCTGAAACGTTGACAGTTTATTCCCCTCCATAGATGCTGAGCTGCTGAGTTTCTCCAGCATTTTGTGTGTTGTTCTGGATTTGCAGCATCTGCAGAATCTCTTGTGTTTATGCTCAGCAATTATCAAGTATGCAAATATTCTTTCCTGCATGTTCCTGGCTATCGTCTAGCAGATATTCGAGAGTGTTTTTGTGGAGAAGTCAACAGCCTGGAACATGCTCTGTGTTTCTCCCTCCGCGGTCGCTGAGCCTTGCTTCGGGATCAGATTTATTCTCACTGCCCGGAGGCAACAGCACAGAGTGAAGAAATAAAATTACAATAAATTGCAAAATAAGTGAATAGTACGTAAAAAAGAATAACAAAGTATTATTCACAAGTTCATGGAGTGTTCAGAAATTTGATGGCAGAGGGGAAGAAGCTATGTGGGCCTTCAGGCGTCCTCCCAAGAGACAGTAACAAGAAGAGGACATTTCCCAGATGGTGAGGGTCCTTAGAGTTGTTGAGTGAGGGATTCCAGGCTCCTATAACCCCTCCCTGGTGATAGTAACAGAGCGAATTAGGCCACTTGGCTCATCAAGTCTATGTCATCATGGCTGATCCATTTTCAGCCCCAATCCATAAGATCGTGAGATATAGGAGCAGATAGTTTTATCTATATTTATGATTTAAAGGAGCTTTTTCCCCTATAGGGTTTTATTATATTTAAGAGAATCAAATGTTATGGGGAAAAGGCAGGAGAATGGGGTTGAGAGGGATAATATATCCGTCACGATCAAATACTGGGGCAGACTCAGTGTTTCCAAATGGCCTAATTCTATTCCTATGTCTTATGGTCTTTATTTTCAGATTTAAGATTTTGTGGTTCTATGCATATTTAAGGCAGGGTTTTCTCTGTGCACAGGGTGTTTCCTGTCTGGGCATTTGCTATCCTTACACCTGCTACCTCCTTTGTCAGTATTCAATGATTTTTTTTTTACAAATTCTGCTCCTCTGATCCCACCGTTGTAGTGAGGATATCGTGCAGCCTTTGTTGCATTTTCTCCCTCATTTGCCCTGTTGATTTTATGATTTTTATCAAAAGTATTGTTTGGACAGTGACAGAATCTGTCATCTCTTCGGGAGACAGCTGTACAATATTTGTCGTCTCACAAAACAACACATTTAAACATGCTTAATCCAGGAATTTCCTGTGTCCAGGCAAACAGCTGGAATACGGGCCAGTGCTTGGCAAGTGATGCCAAGGCAGCATCTGATGCACAGCCTGACAGGTACGTTCCGTAGGAGGGACTGGCTCAGTCTTACAACTTGCAGATTCTCCTGTTCCTTCCAAAAATGTGAGATACGTCATTTAATTATTGTGTTAGAGGGTTAGAAACAAAAATATACTCTAATCAGGAGAGCACAGTTAGTACGAGCCAGTGATAACATCTCCTCTCTGACAATCAGCAGAGGGGCACTTCATGGATGCACGTGCAGCCCACCGACCTACTCGCTCTGCACTCGAAACTTTGTTAAACACGTTAAACAGCCTAATGTTCAAGCCCGTACACAACAGAAGTTGGGGGGGAGGCGATGGAAAGCAATCAGTAACAAGACAATGGATGTACAAGCTTGAGGTCAGTCACTCCAGCCCCAGGGCAACGCTACAGCTGCTCCATCAGAGACTACCCTTCCGTCAGAAGTAGGGATGTTCACTATGTTACACTCCCCTCAGAATGTGAACACGCAAACCCTGGGATAACGTCCGTGCCAGACAAATGCCGACCATTGATTCTAATATCATAATCATATAGTCATAGAGCACTACAGACTATTCAGCCCATCTAGTCCGTGCCAAACTATTATTCTGCCAAGTCCCATTGACTTGCACCTGGACCATAACCATCTATATCCCTCCCATCCATGTACCTATCCAAAGTTTTCTTAAAATGTTGAAATTGAACTCTCAGCCACCACTTCCACACTTTCACCAGAGTGAAGAGTTTCCACCACATGTTCCCCTTAAACATTTCACCTTTCAACCTTAACCCATGACCTCTAGTTCTAGGCTCACCAACCTTAGTGAAAAAGGCCTGCTTGTATTTACTCTATCCATACCCTTCATAATTTGGTACAAACGTCCAGTGGCCTTATCATTGCAATGTTCCATTATCAACATCTTAGAGGCCACAATTGACCAGAGGCTCAAAACCAGCTACAAAAATGTGGTGACGAAAAGAGCAGGTCAGAGGCTGGGGGCCCTCTCCAAGCTTTTCCAACAAAACTCAGGAGTGTGAGGGAACACTCTCCTCCAGCCTGCCTGAATGCAGATCCAAAGACCTTCAAGAACCTTAACATCATTGACAACAAAGCAACTCACTTAAGCATGTTAAACAACACACACAAAATGCTGGTGGAGCATAGCAGGCCAGGCAGCATCTCATTCACTTCCTCCACCACCTGTGTAATGTGGCCAAAGCGTGTAACATATACAAAACTTACTGCAGTTCCACCAACACCACTTCCCAAACCTATCACCTCAACTAACAGAATAAAGAGCATAGAACATTCCAGCACAGTACTGGCCCTTTAGCCCTCAATGATTTGCCAACCTTTTAACCTACTCTAGGATCAACCTAACACTTCCCTCCTACCTTCCCTCCATTTTCCTATCATCCATCTGCCTATCTAAGAGTTTCTTAAATACCCCTAATGCATCTGCCCCTGCCATCACCCCTGGAAGCACATTCATGCACCCACCACCCTCTGTGTCAAAAAAAACTACCTCCTACATCCCCCGTACTTTTCTCCTATCTCATAATTATACTCCCTTGTATCAGTCATTTCTACCTTGGGAATAAGCCTCCAGCCATCCATGCTATCTATGCCTCTTATCATCTTGTACATTTTTATCAAGTCACTCCTCATCCTCCTTTGCTCCAAAGAGAAAAGAGCTACCTCACTAAATCAATCTTCATAAGACGTGCTCTTAAGGCAGCATCCTGGTAAATTTCCTCTGTTTCCTCTCTAAAGAGGAAGTTTCCCTTCAACACCACCCTCATTTGGAAGTTCACTGCTGCTTCATCAGCAGCACACCTACACGCAGTGGCCACTTTACTGGGTATCACCTGTACCTAATAAAGTGGCCTCTGAGTGTACGCTCGTGGTCTTCTGCTGCTGTAGCCCATCCAGTTCAAGGTTCACCCTGTTGTGCATTCAGAGACGCTCTTCTGCACACCTCTGTTGTAATGTGGGGATATTCACTGTTCACTGATTCACTGATTCACTGTTGCCTTCCTGTCGGTCTAACCATGTTCTTCTGATCTCTCTCATTAATAAGGCATTTTCACCCACAGTTCTGCTGCTCACTGGGTTTCACTTTAGGGTTTTCTTTTGCATTATTCTCTGTAAACTCTAGAGATTGGTATTTGTGAAGATCCCAGGAGATCAGCAGTTACTCACACCACCCCATCTGGCACCAATAATCATTGTACAGTCAAAGTCACTTAGGTCACATTTCTTCCCCATTCTGGTGTCTGATCTGAACACCAACTGAACCTCTTGGTCATGTCTGCAAGATTAATGCACTGAGGTGCTGCGTCGTGATTGGCTGATCAGATATTCACTGAGTGAATGAACTCTGAGGGGCCGCAGTGTAAATTCGCCTCATCTCACCCACCCCAGGAGTTGGGTGGAACCCCCCCCCCCTCACCTGGGACTGGACTTGGCTGCGAGTGCTCCCTGGTGCACACCACAGACGTGCCCACATGTAGGTGAGGGGCAGGGACAGAACAGTGGTCAGGCATGCCCGCACTCTCCCTGATTCACCACCACTGTGGTCCCAAAGGGTTAAGACCGCAGTCTCCGTGGTCAGCAGAGTGACTCCTGCTCTTTTTCACTCTAACTAAACGTTTAACCACAACTCAATGGTCTTTAATGGCATCTTTATTTTTACTGCTCACTGGCTCAGAATCAATCTCCTACAGCCAGAAAATTCTTTGATTTTTAATCATTCCTCACAAAGAAACCCTCATATTCCTGACTCCGTCTCCCCACACAGGAGGCCTGTACCTAATCCATGCCCTGTCACCCATTCAAATCACATTGATTTTCCTCTTTGCAGGAGCGGAGAGGTTGACTGAGTACATTTTACAGGCGACGTTCGTTGCTCTTGCATACACTAGGCTGAATGCCAAGTGACCCTTTCCTAGCCTGGATTCCCAAAAGGAATGAATCCTTTGTATCAAGTCAACACTATTTAATGAGAGATGAGCCTGCCCAAACTGCGCCGTGAACAGCAGACCACAACCCTGCTAACACCAAGATCTGATTTATGATTTCAGCACAAGGTTGGTCTCACTTATGTGGTTTATCCTGAAATCAACTCTATTCCTAATGTAAAGCCTCTTTCATGCAGTTTGCTTGTAACAGACTCTAATGGGGGGGCCGCACGTTAGGGTAGCAGTTAGCGCAATTTGTTTTCCAGCATCAGTGATCTCCGGTCAGGATCCAATTCCCTTCTCCGTCTGTAAGGAGTCTGCAGATGGCCGCATAGGTTTCCTCTGGGTGCTCGGGTTTCCTCCCACTCTCCAAAGGCGTACGGTTAGGGCTAGAGTCAGTAAGTTGTACGCATAGTACATTGGCGCCAAAGCGTTGCGGCAATTACGGGCTGCCCCCAGCACAAGGCTCACTGACTTGAATTGGTGCAAGCGAAGCAGTTCACTGTCCAAGGGCTCTAATCTCATGTCCTCAGCGTTATTTACTTACTTTTCTTTTATCGTTTGCATGACTTGTCTTCTTTTGCACATGTTGTTTGACAATCTATGTTACCAATAGTTTTTCATAAATTCTGTAGCAATTTATTTTCCTGTAAATGCCTGCAAGAAAATGAATCTCAAAGTAGTACATGTTGACACATATGTACTTTGATAATTATAAATTACTTTTAACACAACTGGCTTCAGAGTGCAGTAAAACCAAAGTTCCAGGTTCAAAGTAAATCTATCAGTCAGAATCAGGCTTACTATCACTGGCATATGTCATGAAATTTGTTGTTTTCTCGCAGCAGTACATTGCAATACATAATTTTAAAACTATATAAATTACTTTGTACAATAAGAAAAATATATTTAAATAAAACAACCAGTGCAAAAAGATAGCAAAAAAAGTGAGGTAGTGTTCATGGGTTCATTGTCCATTCAGAAATCAGATGTCTGTGGGGAAGACACTGCCCCTGAAACATTGAGTGTGTGTCTTCAGGCTCCTGTACCTCCTCCTTGTTGGTAGCAATGAGAAGCGTTGGGGGTCCTTAATGATGGATGCTGCCTTTTTGAGACCTCGACTTTTGAAGATGATCTGAATGCTGGGGAGGGCTGGTGCCCATGGGGGAGCAGGCTGAGTTTACAACTTTCATCAGATTTTTCCAGTCTTGTTCAGTGGCCCCTCCATACTAAACAGTGATGCAACCAGTTAGAATGCTCTCCACGATACATCTGCAGGAATTTGCGAAATCTTTGGTGACATACCAAGTCTCCTGAAACTCCTAATGAAATACCGCCATTGTCATGCCTTCTTTACACGTAAACGTCACCATATACATCCATCCTGAGATTCATTTTCTTGTGGGCATTGAGAGTAGAACAAAGAAATACATAACCACACCAAAACACAGAGTTACTACTTTCAAGAGCATTTATCATGGTTAAATTATGAAGCGCTCACCTATAATCTTGTCAATAGCTACCCTACTTAGCAATTTAATGTCGGGTTTCGATCTAGCATCATTGATAATTCCCTTTCCCCCACAGATGCTGCTCGATCCATTGAGTTCCTCCAGGAGACTTGTTTACCATTCTGGATTCCAGCATGTGCAGCCTGTGGTGTCTCCAAATCTCTCTGGCAGGGTCTCCCTTTCCCAGCACCTGCTCTCAGCTATGTTGCCTGATGTCCTGTAGTTGTGGTGACATCAGTGATCAATCTCGTCAAAGCGTGCAACCTAAAAGCCATTACATTTTGCAAACTTTCTAAACTTCCCACAAAATAATAATTATTACAATGCATAACCATTGTAATCAAACAACATAAATTAACCTATTATTGTTAACGTTGCAGAATTCTGGAAAAAAACATTTCTGATTGAATCGTGATGAAATTAAAAATGAGCAGTCTTTAAGCACTAATTCAGGTTAAGAGTCCTGAAGGAGGATCTTGGCTGTTTACTCTTTTCCATAGATGCTGCCTGACCTGCTGAGTTATTCCAGCATTTTGTGTGCGTTGCTGTGGATTTCCAGCATCTGCAGAATCTCTTGAGTACGTAATTAAGGCTAGGATGCAATCTAAAAGCCTGTGAAGTGCAGCAATCTCAGAATATTTTTTACACAGTGTAAGTAGTTTGAAGGTATGTCCACTGAGTTATGCAGTTCCCCACCCCCTATCTATTACCTCAGCCACTGCCCTGCACTGTAAACACTTTGCTGTTTACATTGTAAATACATGCTGGTATATGTATTTATACACATTTTATTCCATATCTGTACTGCTAAGTTGATTCCTGTGTAATTCTTCATTCTGTGTAATTGTTGAATGTTATCATTTTTATGGTGTGGTGTGTCAACACACCGCAGCAAATTCCTGACATATGTAAATGGATAAAGTTGATCCTTGATATCCTCTTGCAAAGACTGCAGCAACATCGTACTGTGAAGGAAGGTGAATTACCACCAATGCCTTTGTGTACATCCACTCAATATCCCTGCACTGCCTTTACTCACAAATCGCAGGCTCCTGACTCATCCAAATCACCTTTGGCTGCATTCCCATACTCCGTACTTTTAACTGCCTGACCCAGTTCCGATCACAAGCTCAGCCTCGTTGGGATATCAGTCGTCACGTCAACAAATTCCAAATGATCGACTGTCTTCAGAGCAGTTGTCGAGAGTCTGTGCCCATTCTCTTTGCCAACTATATGGCAATAAAACAGGTGCCTACTACTAATTAGCCTGATAAAATACCCCCCACTACGACACCCCTTCATCGCCTGGCAGAGAGCTAATCCATGCTCTGTAAATATTGGGATCGAGGACGTAAATGGTATTTAAGCACCAGATGGTTTGTAATGTTCTGTTGACGCTCTCCTGATGGCCTGAGACTAACGTGGGTCCTGTGGGAGGCTGTGGAGGAACAAACTCAGGCCAGCTTCCCAGAAAGAAATACTGTTGTGGACACTCTCGAGATGCTGGGATTGAATTCGCAAATCCGTGGTAACAAGGTCTAATGAAGATGTTTGTTTTCTGTGGGAAGTATTACGCTTCCCACCCTCGCCTCTCCAATGCCGTCACCAACAGCCTCACCTTCCCAATCCTACTTCTTCCGATCCACCTCTACAGCCCCATCTCAGGCAACCTCACTTCCACCTTGCAACAGCACCTACTGTCAGTTATAGAGTCACACGGCCAGAAACAGGTCCTATAACAAACGTGGTAATGTGGTGGTAAGCACCGTGCTTTACAACGTCAGCCATCAGTGATTTGGTTTCAAATCCCACGGCTGAGAGTAAAGAGTTTGTAAGGCCGTGGATGAACCAGGAGGTACATTGTCTGCTGAAGGCTAGATCTGTAACATTAAAGTTTGGCAACCCAGGCCTGTACCAGAAAACCAGGTACAATTTGCGGAGGGCTACTTCAAGGGCAAAGGGACAATTTCGAACAAGGTTGGAGGCGATACCAGATGCACGGCAACTCTTCAGAGACTGCAAGATGTTACTTCCTACAAAGCAAAACCCAGTAGTATGAATGGCAGCGATTCTTCACTACCAGATTAACTCAACGCCTTCTATGCCCGCTTTGAAAGGTGTGAAGATCGCTGCTGCATCTGATGACTCTGTGGTCTCTGTCTCAGAGGCTGATGTTGGACTGTCTTTAAAGATAGTGTACCACTGCAAGGCGGAAGGTCCTGATGGAGTACCCGGTAAGTCTCTGAAAACCTGTGCGAACCAACTAGCAGGAGTATTCAAGGACATTTTTAACCTCTCACTGCTACGGGCAGAAGTTCCCACTTGCTTCAAAAAGGCAACAATTATACCAGTGCCAAAGAAGAGCAATATGGGCTGCCTTAACGACTATCGCCCAGTAGCACTCACATCAACAGTGATGAAATACTTTGAGAGGTTGGTCATGACTAGACTGAACACCTGCCTCAGCAAGGACCTGGACTCATTGCAATTTACCTATTGTCACATTAGGTCAATGGCAGACACAATCTCCATGGCTCTCCACGTGGATTTAGACCACCTAGACAACACAAACATCTACGTCAGGATGCTGTTCATCAACTATAGCTCAGCATTTAATACCATCATTCCCAAAATCCTGTTTGAGAAGTTGCTAAACCTGGGCCTCTGTACCTCTTTCTGTAACTGGATCCTCGACTTCCTAACCAGAAGACCACAGTCTGTGCGGATTGGTGATAACACATCCTCCTCGCTGACGGTCAACACTGGTGCACCTCAGGGGTGAGTGCTTAGCCCACTGCTCTACTCTGTATGCACATGACTTTGTGGCTAGGTATTGCTCAAATACCATCTACAAATCTGCTGACGATACAACCATTGTTGGTAGAATCTCAGGTGGTGACGAGAGGGCGTACAGGAGTGAGATATGCTAACTAGTGGAGTGGTGCCGCAGCAACAACCTGGCACTCAACGTCAGTAAGACAAAAGAGCTGATTGTGGACTTCAGGAAGGGTGAGACAAAGGAACACATGCCAATCCTCATAGAGGGATCAGAAGTGGAGAGAGTGAGCAGCTTCAATTTCCTGGGTGTCTAGATCTCTGGGGGTCTGACCTGATTCCAACATATCGATGTAGTTATAAAGAAGGCAAGACAGTGGCTATACTTTATTACTCAAAAACTTCTATATTTGTACTGTGGAGAGCATTCTGACAGGCTGCATCACTGTCTGGTATGGAGGGGTGGAGGCTACTGCACAGGACTGAAAGAAGCTGCAGAAGGTTGTAAATCTAGCCAGCTCCATCTTGGGCTCTAGCCTACAAAGTACCCAGGACATCTTTAAGGAGTGGTGTTTCAGAAAGGCAATGTCCATTATTAAGGACCTCCAGCACCCAGGGCATGCCCTTTTCTCACTGTTACCATCAGACAGGAGATACAGAAGCCTGAAGACACACACTCAGCGATTCAGGAACAGCTTTTTCCCCTTTGGCATCCGATTCCTAAATGGACATTGAATCTTGGACACTACCTCACTTTTTTTAATATACAGTATTTCTGTTTTTGCACATTTTTAATAACCTATTCAATATACATAATTGATTTACTTGTTTATTTATTATTATGTTTTATTTTATTTGTTATTATTTTTTTCTCTCTTGCTGCTATATTATGTATTGCATTGAACTGCTGCTGCTAAGTTAACAAAGTTCACGTCACATGCCGGAGATAATAAACCCGATTCTGATTCTGATTCACCCTCCCCACAACCGCCTGGGTTCCCTCTGGGTGCTCCGGTTTCCTCCCGCGTTCCAAAGACACACGGGTTAGGGTTAGTGAGCTGTGGGCCACTATGTTGGCATCAGAAGCGTGGCGACAGTTGTGGGCTGCCCCCGCACAGTCGTTGGATTGTGTTGGTTGTTGATGCATGAACAATGTATTTAACTGTACACTTCAATGTACAAGTAACAAATAAGGCCATGTTTTCCTTTCTTCCAGCCCACCAACCTCAGTTACTAGTGCTTGCTTCGTACTATTCCACACCTTGGCAAATCAAGTATTCTTCTTAAACGTTGTGAGGTTCTCTGGCTCCTCAGCCCTTCAGGTGTGTATCTCAGCACCACATCCCTGCCCATAGCTGAAATTTTTTTTTTTTGGAATTATAAGTAAGTTATTTCCAGTGTTTGGAGAATCTAGTACTAGAAGTGGAGTTTGAAATGAGCCCTGGGTTGTTCAAGTAAGCTCAAAACACTTCTACACACAAGGGATGGAGACTTTGCAAACTCTGATGGTGGGTGAGTGGTTGATTTTAAATCAGAGATTCTCACCAACCAGTGTCACTGACTATCACCAGAGCTGCTACCTTGCTCCAGCTTCTCATCGGGCTAGTTCCCCTTCCTTAGAAAACTTGTCTTCCCTGGGAATACTGAACCCAACCTTACCCCTTCTCCACATACTTCTCCTCTCTTGTTTCCTGCTGTTCCATGACTGGACCTTCCCAGTCAGCACATCAGCACTGAACCCACCAGTGTCAGTGCCAAAGGAGCCAGTGCAGGGGACGCCTCCTCATCCTGCAGCCTTCAGCAGGGTAGTCTACACCAATCAACCCCAATAGCCTGCACTGTCCCGTGTCCAGCTCCCACCTCTTCCCCCTCTCTTCATACTGTTTCCCCCAATAGCATTCAATGTGCCATCTGCATTGGTTTCCTCCAATAGCATTCAATGTGCCATCTGCATTGGTTTCCTCCAATAGCATTCAATGTGCCATCTGCATTGGTTTCCTCCACTAGCATTCAACGTGCCATCTGCATTGGTTTCCTCCAATAGCATTCAATGTGCCATCTGCATTGGTTTCCTCCAATAGCATTCAATGTGCCATCTGCATTGGTTTCCTCCAATAGCATTCAAAGTGCCATCTGCAATGGTTTAATACCATAGTCATAAACACTACAGCACAGAAACAGACCCTTCAGCCCATCTAATCTGTGCCAAGTCCCTTTGACCCACATTTAGTCCATAGCCCTCCATACCCTTGCTATCCATCTACTTATCCAAACATCTCTTAAATGTTCTAATGAAACCCATATCGATGACTTCCACTGGCAGCTCATTCCACTGGACCCTGCCACCTTGAAAAGGTCCATTCCTTCATTAACCTGGCCCACCTCCACTGGCCTTTCTTAGTTCTATGTTCATTAATCATTCACCTTATTCAGAGTGGAAGAGGTGTGCCAGGTATTCTCACATGTTTGTGTGTGCAATGAGAGTGTGGGCGGGACCACATTTAGGATTATGTATGCGTAGGAATGTGTGGGCTGCAAGTAGAGGGGGCTGAGAGTCAGGGAGTGTTACTTAGGGGCAGGATCAGGGCCAGAGGTTATCTCGGTGGGGATGCTCAGGGTTAATGGAGACGTTGCCTAGGGTTGATGGGAGTGCTTTAGATTGGGGATACAGTTTTGGTGGGGGTGTTAGCTACAGTTGCATTATCCATCAGCCTATTCAGATCAGACTGTACGGGTTAGAGTGTCACAGGTTAGGGAGTCACAGGTTAAGGTGACACAGGTTAGGGAGTCACAGGTCAGGGTGTCACAGTTGAGGTGACACAAGTTAAGGTGACACAGGTTAGGGTGTCACAGTTGAGGTGACATAGGTTAGGGTGTCACAGGTTATAGGGTGACACAGGTTAAGGTGACACAGGTTAGGGTGTCACAGGTTATGGTGACACAGGTTAGAGTGTCACAATTGAGGTGACACAGGTTAGGGTGTCACAGGTTAAAGTGACACAGGTTATGGTGACACAGGTTAGGGTGTCACAGGTTAGGGTGTCACAGGTTAAGGTGACACATGTTAGGGTGTCACAGGTTAAGGTGACACAGGTTAGGGTGACACAGATTAGGGTGTCACAGGTTAAGGTGACACAGGTTAGGGTGACACAGGTTAGGGTGTCACGATTAAGGTGACACAGTTAAGGTGACACAGGTTATGGTGTCACAGGTTAAGGTGTCACAGGTTAGGGTGTCACAGTTAAGGTGTCACAGGTTAGGGTGTCACAGTTAAGGTGTCACAGGTTAGGGTGTCACAGTTAAGGTGACACAGGTTAGGGTGTCACAGTTAAGGTGTCACAGGTTAAGGTGTCACAGGTTAGGGTGTCACAGTTAAGGTGACACAGGTTAGGGTGTCACAGGTTAAGGGTAGAGTCTGAGAGCCAGGAGCAAACAGAGGCCACTTAGTCCTTCAGCCCCGTTCATCCAGCAATACAACTGCTGACCATTACCAACCTACCCTTCCGTGCCTGTAGCTGAGATGTTCGGCATTTTATGGCATTGGCTCCACAACTCTCTCCGGTAGAGAATGTCAAAGATTCACACCTTCTGAGAGAGGAAGTGGACCCTGCCTTGTTGTGAAACACCCTCCATATGTAGACAGCCCCATTACAGACAGTGCCCATCTTGTCAACCCTCCTCTCCAATCACATGATCACCTCGCATTCTTTTGAACTTTGAACTCATGGCATTTGTTCACAGATGCCCGACACTTACCCACTTTTCAGCTAAATCTCCACCTTGGCTGCAATTCCTATAAAAACCCCTCAGTCTCTCCTTTGAGATTCTCCCTGACTTCCTTGCTTTGTGGGGTTTTTTAGGCTCCCTTTTGAGATCCTGCCCCCCCCCCCCCCGTAAACCCCGGCTCTCTCCCAGGCCTCTCAAACTGATCAAATGCGTTAATCATAGATGCTCCAACTCAGTGGAGGAAAAGACTGAGCCCCAGAATTTAACCCTTTCCGGCCGAGTGTCATTCTGTCAATTGATCTAGGTGTCATCTAGCACGGAGTAAGGGGAGCTGTCGCTGCCTGTCACCGCGCAGACCTCCACGCTCCTACCTTGTGCAGCCTCTCACAATGGAAACAGTATCTGCCAAGCTCAGAGACTCTTGTAAATAATACATCCAAGCTAATGAGTGCAGTCAGTGAGCCAGCCACCAGCCCCTGTCACAGAGAGCTGTAATGCGAGCCCATCGGAAAGGTCACAGTGAGGTTAGCTACAGACGGCCAACTCGGCAGGAGCGTTGGCTCACCGCACTTGGGTGAAGGCCTTTGTTTTTCCAGCTACCTCACCGTGAGACGCCACGCGCCTTTCTTACAGAACTCAGAAACCACCACCTGAATCCCGGAGGGGGAGAAATCAAAGAATTGGCACTTCGGTCGGACCTATCAATTCCTCTCGGAGTGACTCAGAGCACCTTACAGCCTGGACAGCGTTGTTGATGTCAGGTTACTGTTATACAGCAAGAAGCGAGCCAGCCAGCGTGTGTACACAGCAAGATCCCATACATCAGCATGAGAAATGATCAATGAATAACAGCCCCCAAATAATGGGGTCAATCTACCAACTCTTCTGTAAAACAGTGTCACGTTATCTCCCCTGCGCAGTACAGCATTCCCTCACTAACACCCTCCACCCCTCCCACAGTGTAACCTCCCTCAGAACTGCCCCTCTCACAGTGTGACCCTCCCTCAGTACAGCCCCCCAACAGTGACCCTCCCTCAGTACAGCCCCCCAACAGTGTGACCCTCCCTCAGTACAGCCCCCCTACAGTGTGACCCTCCCTCAGTACCGTCCTTCCCGCAGTGTGACCCTCCCTCAGTATGTCCCTCGCACAGTGTGACCCTCCCTCAGTACAGCACCCCAACAATGTGACCCTCCCTCAGTATGTCCCTCACACAGTGTGACTCTCCCTCAGTGCTGTCCTTCCCGCAGTGTGACCCTTCCTGACTCTGGGGGTGGTGGGTACTGCCCTGTGAAGCTGGTTCTGACGTGATGCAGCTGTGCACTGGACTACAGGTGGATGTAAAATGATGCAGGGGCTGGGACACGTCATTTCATGGACTCAGGCAGTCCCTCAGTCTACCATACCTACCCTGGGTCACTCCTCCCCCCCCTCCCCCCCGTGGCCCTGCACGGGCTCTTTCTCAAGTATTTCTCCATTCTGTGGCGAGCTCCTGTTAAAATGCTCCCACTGCCTCTCTGGGCAACGGGTCCAAGTTCACGCCCACTTATCAGAAACCTCCTCCTCTCCCCTCTGCTCTTTTGCCAGTGCCCTTCATCTGTATCCTCAGGGACCTCAACCTCTTACTCCTTGGAAATGTTTCTATTTAATTGCCTAACAGAAGCCTTCACGATCCTGAACCTTCCTCATTTAAAGCAAAAAGGTTCAATATTATTTGAAAGCACAGCCTCAGATACCATTCCTCAGTGCAGGCAGCAGCTAATTCTCTTCCCAGACATTCTCATCCCATCAGTAGAAACAGTTGGATAATTTTCTGGGCTGGTATTTGTTGTGGGTATCTCACACACTCCAAACATCCTGAAATTAATTTAACCCAACAGTAGGTTTGCAGAAATGACAATGTGATTCGTTTACTCTCTACTTCTGACTCGTGCTGAGGTGACATCCCATTGCCCTGTGCCCTCTCGCATCAGCCTTGGTTCACAGACGCTCTCAGCACTCAGAGCCCAGAGCCTACTGTCTATTTCCATCCTCAATCTACATAATCACCTGTCACACACTGTCAAACCAATCGCTGACTTCTTCCACCCCATTTCAGTAAAATGATCAAAACATTAGAAGCAACACTTTCTCTGTGATTGGAAAAGAAAATCACAGCAGAAAGTTTAAAATTCGCACTTTGCCCACACGCTCCTGCAAACCCTGCAGTGAATTATACCAGAAATCACCTCTGCCCCAGGTCGTGATCCCAGAGCGCTGCGGAGACAAACTATTTCAAGCCTCTCCACCTTCTGAATAAATATTATTAAACACAGCTTTTACACAAAATCTTTCATTTGGCATCTCAAGCTGAAACAGCAGTCACCTCAGAGACAGAGCCTGACTGAATCTCCATAGTGAGGGTCACACCAATGCGATGCTCCATCCCTTCCTTCCCCCAACACTGCCTCACACACCACAGACACAAATTTTAATCGTTAGGAATAGCAACAATATAGTTTGGTGTTTCTGATATTAAAAACCATTGTTTTCAAAATGATTAATATTTATGGAGATAAATTTGTAGGAAACATCACAGACTCTTTCAATGAGTCAGTCCAGGCCTCATGAGTTATGCACCCTCGTTCTGCCCTGTAAAGTTTAATAAAACCATGCATCTCATCTCTGCCCGACTTTATCCAGAAAGCGGAATTTCAGAAAGGTTTAATAGATCAGTTGTGTCCAGCTTGTAATGGTTCTGAAGTGATTAACTCTGCTGACCTGGGTGCTCCTTTGACCTAACGTTACTTGTGGCCAAACCCTGCAGTAATGCGGTGTATCACTGCCCTCTACTGGCCGCAGCCTGCTCCACAGGACTGGAGCTTAATTCAGACCCTAAGACCATTAAGACATTGGCAGCAGGATTAAGCCATTCCGCCCATTGGAATTGCTCCACCATTCCATCATGGCTGATGTATTATCCCTCTCAACACCATACTCCTGCTCTTGCCCCTGTAATCTTTAATGCCCTTTCTAACCAAGAACCAATCTATCTCCACGTTAAGTATAAACAATGACTTGGCCTGCACAGCCAACTGTGGTAATGTATTCTGATTCACCACCCACTCACAGAGGAGAAGAAACTCCTCCTCTGCTCTTGAGGAACTGAGGGATGCTGAGGTATTAGTTCAAATAGTAGAGCCCTCTCGTTGCCTGGAAGATTTGCCACTGCCACGTTAGAGACATTTAGAAACTCTTTGATAGGCAGGTGGATGATAGAAAAAAGAGCTATGTGGAAGGGAAGGGTTAGATTGATCTTGGAGTAGGTCAACATGTCGGCACTTTATCGGCTGAAGTCCTGTACCATTTTGTAAAATTCTATGAACTTTAAAATCTTAACCTTTAAATTAGTGCATTTGAATATAAAAGTTAGTTTTGATCTGGGAAAATGCTGGCTGCTTGGATCTCTCTTTGTTGTTTCTATTATTTAAGATTAAAGATTAAAGATTAAAGATGTCACATGTACATCGAAACTTCAATACATGCACTCAGAGGCCAATTTATTACCTGTACACCTGCTTGTTGGTATAAATATCTAATCAGCCAATCACATGGCGGCATCTCAGTGCATAAAAGCACACAGACATGGTCAAGAGGTTCAGTTGTTGTTCAGACCAGACATCAGAATGGGGAAGAGATGTGATCTAAGTGACTTTGGCCGTGGAATGATTGTTGGTGCCAGACGGAGTGGTTTGAGAATCTCAGGATATGCTGATTTCCTTGGGTTTTCACAGACAACAGGCTCTAGAGATCATAGAGAATGGTGCAAAAAGCAACAAGAAAAATCCAGTGAGTGGTGTTTCTGTGGGAAAAAATGTCTTGTGAATGAGGAAAGTCAGAGGAGAACAGTCAGACTGGTTCAAGATGACCAGAAGGTGACAGTACCTCATATAACCCTGCCGACAACAGCAGTGTTGAGAAGAGCATCACTGAACACAGAACGCATCGAATCTTGAAATGGATGGGCTACAGCAATAGACCATGAACATACACTCAGCAGCTAAAAAAGTGGCCACCGAGTGTATATTCAAATATGCTAACATAAAACTAAAATTTTAAAGCTTAAAGGATATTTTATATGTTACGTGTAGATGAAAATATCAAACATAATGTGTTACTGGCATCGGATAAACTTTATTCATGAGAAAGTTAATGCTAATTAACCTCAAACAGATAAATCAGCATCACATGGACAACTGCAATGTGAATTTATAATGGAAAGGCATAAACGATACCCGGGAATTGTAAATGAAGAGCACCAACAGACAGGCTCCATCAGCCTGCCCCATGATTCCGGGTTTACTCAGTGGCAGACCCAAACAGGAAGAGACAGATACAAACAGGAACTGACTTGAACGCAGGGCACTATGGCAACCAAACGAGTCACTACTGTTCAACAGGTCACTACCATAGAGTTCAAAAGCAGAAGAGTTTCAGGTTACAACCTGTCAAAGTCAAAGTCAAAGCTGAGTTTATTGTCATAAGCACAAGTAAGCGTGTACACAGATGCAAAGAAAAACTTATCTGCACCGTCCTATAGGTACACAAAACACATAAGCCAATCATAAGCGATGCAAATTTTTACAAGAAAACTTAAGAAGTCCATTTTAGAGCAAGGTAGTCAAAATGGTCAATGGAAAGGTAATCAGGTTTAATATCACTGGCAAGTGTCGTGAAACTTATTAACTCTGCAGCCACAGTCCGATTCAATTAATGATGATACAGAAAAAAAGTAAGTAAATTACAGTAAGTATATATGTATATTAAACAGTTAAATTAAAAATAGTGCAAAAACAGGAATAATATTTTTTTAAAGTGAAGTGGTGCTCACGGGTTCAATGTCCATTTAGGAATCGGATGGCAGAGGGGAAGAAGCTGTTCCTGAATCGCTGAGTGTGTGCCTTCAGGCTTCTGTACCTCCTACCTGAAAACAATGAAAAGGCACGCCTCAGGTGGTAGGGGTTATTTCTGAGGCAGGGCTCCTTGAAGCTGTCTTGGATACGATGGAGGCTAGTAGCCTTGATGGAAGCTGGCGAATTTAACATCCGTAGCCTATTCGATCCTCTGCAGTGCTCGACCTTCCCCCCCCCCCACCCCCACCAACCCTGTACCAGACAGCAATGCAGCCTGTATGACTTGGGTATTTTCACTTCAATACAGTACTGGTCCTTCAGTCCACGATGTTGTGCCAAACAATATAAACCCACTCCGTGATCAACCTCGCCCCTCCTTCCTACACAGCCTATAATTCGCCAACTTTCTGAACCTGGTGGTGTGTGATTTCAGGCTTCTGGACCTCCTGCTCAATGGTAGCTGTGAGAAGATGGCATGTCCTGGATGACGAGGACCTTTGATGATAGATGTTCTTGAGACAGAACCTCCTGTAGATCCCATCGATTGGAGTGAGGGATGGGCCCATGATGTAATGGGGAGAGTCCACTACTCCCTGTGCTGAAGAATAATGGTTGCAGAGCCAGTAGAGAGAGAGAAAAAAGGAGCAATAGACACATGGAAAGGAGGAATATTCATTTCCAGACCAACATGTCCTTCCAAGGCAATATTCTAACGTGCAATCCCATGAACAGCAGTTAGGTACCGAACATGTTTTGTTTTATTGATGTTGCTTGGGGATAGATCAGGAAGAATTCCCTCTGGTCATTACTTTCAACCCACCTTCCACAACCACTGGACAGAAGCCATGAGATCAAAATCCCATCTGAAAATGGCGATGACTGCAGACAGAGGTGGAATACCACCCCTCCCATGGTGAGGATCTCCCTCAGTACCACCCCTCCCATGGTGAGGATCTCCCTCAGTACCACCCCTCCCATGGTGAGGATCTCCCAGTACCACCCCTCCCATGGTGAGGATCTCAGTACCACCCCTCCCATGGTGAGGATCTCCCTCAGTATCACCCTTCCAATGGTGAGGATCTCCCTCAGTACCACCCCTCCCATGGTGAGCATCTCCCTCAGTACCACCCCTCCCATGGTGAGGATCTCCCTCAGTACCACCCATCCGTTGGTGATCTCCCTCAGTACCACCCCTCCCATGGTGAGGAGCTCCCTCAGTACCACCCCTCCCATGGTGAGGATCTCCCTCAGTACCACCCCTCCCATGGTGAGGATCTCCCTCAGTATCACCCCTCCCATGGTGAGGATCTCCCTCAGTACCACCCCTCCCATGGTGAAGATCTCCCTCAGTACCACCCCTCCCATGGTGAGGATCTCCCTCAGTATCACCCCTCCCATGGTGAGGATCTCCCTCAGTACCACCCCTCCCATGGTGAGGATCACCCTCAGTACCACCCCTCCCAAGGTGAGGATCTCCCTCAGTATCACCCCTCCCATGGTGAGGATCTCCCTCAGTACCACCCCTCCCATGGTGAGGATCTCCCTCAGTACCACCCCTCCCATGGTGAGCATCTCCCTCAGTACCACCCCTCCCATGGTGAGGATCTCCCTCAGTACCACCCCTCCCATGGTGAGGAACTCCCTCAGTACCACCCCTCCCATGGTGAGGATCTCAGTACCACCCCTCCCATGGTGAGCATCTCCCTCAGTACCACCCTTCCAATGGTGAGGATCTCCCTCAGTACCACCCCTCCCATGGTGAGCATCTCCCTCAGTACCACCCCTCCCATGGTGAAGATCTCCCTCAGTACCACCCATCCGTTGGTGATCTCCCTCAGTACCACCCCTCCCATGGTGAGGAGCTCCCTCAGTACCACCCCTCCCATGGTGAGGATCTCCCTCAGTACCACCCCTCCCATGGTGAGGATCTCCCTCAGTACCACCCCTCCCATGGTGAGGATCTCCCTCAGTACCACCCCTCCCATGGTGAGGATCTCCCTCAGTACCACCCCTCCCATGGTGAGGATCTCCCTCAGTATCACCCCTCCCATGGTGAGGATCTCCCTCATTACCACCCCTCCCATGGTGAAGATCTCCCTCAGTACCACCCCTCCCATGGTGAGGATCTCCCTCAGTATCACCCCTCCCATGGTGAGGATCTCCCTCAGTACCACCCCTCCCATGGTGAGGATCACCCTCAGTACCACCCCTCCCAAGGTGAGGATCTCCCTCAGTATCACCCCTCCCATGGTGAGGATCTCCCTCAGTACCACCCCTCCCATGGTGAGGATCTCCCTCAGTACCACCCCTCCCATGGTGAGGATCTCCCTCAGTACCACCCTTCCCATGGTGAGGAGCTCCCTCAGTACCACCCCTCCCATGCTGAGGATCTCCCTCAGTACCACCCCTCCCATGGTGAGGATCTCCCTCAGTACCACCCCTCCCATGGTGAGCATCTCCCTCAGTACCACCCCTCCCATGGTGAGGAGCTCCCTCAGTACCACCCTTCCCATGGTGAGCATCTCCCTCAGTACCACCCTTCCCATGGTGAGGAGCTCCCTCAGTACCACCCCTCCCATGCTGAGGATCTCCCTCAGTACCACCCCTCCCATGGTGAGGATCTCCCTCAGTACCACCCCTCCCAAGGTGAGGAGCTCCCTCAGTACCACCCATCCCATGGTGAGGATCTCCCTCAGTACCACCCCTCGGTGAGGATCTCCCAGTACCACACCTCCCATGGTGAGGAGCTCCCTCAGTATCACCCCTCCCATGGTGAGGAGCTCCCTCAGTACCACCCCTCCCATGGTGAGGATCTCCCTCAGTACCACCCTTCCCATGGTGAGGATCTCCCTCAGTACCACCCCTCCCATGGTGAGGATCTCACTCAGTACCACCCCTCCCATGGTGAGGATCTCCCTCAGTATCACCCCTCCCATGGTGAGGATCTCCCTCAGTACCACCCCTCCCATGGTGAGGATCTCCCTCAGTACCACCCCTCCCATGGTGAGGATCTCCCTCAGTACCACCCCTCCCATGGTGAGCATCTCCCTCAGTACCACCCTTCCCATGGTGAGCATCTCCCTCAGTACCACCCTTCCCATGGTGAGGAGCTCCCTCTGTACCACCCCTCCCATGGTGATGATCTCCCTCAGTACCACCCCTCCCATGGTGAGCATCTCCCTCAGTACCACCCCTCCCATGGTGAGGAGCTCCCTCAGTACCACCCCTCCCATGGTGAGGAGCTCCCTCAGTACCACCCCTCCCATGGTGAGCATCTCCCTCAGTACCACCCTTCCCTACGTGAGGATCTCACTCAGTACCACCCTTCCCATGGTGAGGATCTCCCTCAGTACCACCCTTCCCATGGTGAGGATCTCCCTCAGTACCACCCCTCCCATGGTGAGGATCTCCCTCAGTACCACCCCTCCCATGGTGAGGATCACCCTCAGTATCACCCCTCCCATGGTGAGGATCTCCCTCAGTACCACCCCTCCCATGGTGAGGATCTCCCTCAGTACCACCCTTCCCATGGTGAGGATCTCCCTCAGTACCACCCTTCCCATGGTG
Source organism: Hypanus sabinus (assembly GCF_030144855.1). Lineage (NCBI taxonomy): Eukaryota > Metazoa > Chordata > Chondrichthyes > Myliobatiformes > Dasyatidae > Hypanus > Hypanus sabinus. The sequence goes on along the minus strand of NC_082710.1, from coordinate 147,405,303 downwards.
AGGATCTCCCTCAGTACCACCCCTCCCATGGTGAGGATCTCCCTCAGTATCACCCCTCCCATGGTGAGGAGCTCCCTCAGTACCACCCCTCCCATGGTGAGGAGCTCCCTCAGTACCACCCCTCCCATGGTGAGGAGCTCCCTCAGTATCACCCCTCCCATGGTGAGGAGCTCCCTCAGTATCACCCCTCCCATGGTGAGGATCTCCCTCAGTACCACCCTTCCCATGGTGAGGATTTCCCTCAGTACCACCCCTCCCATTGTGAGGATCTCCCTCAGTACCACCCCTCCCATGGTGAGGATCTCCCTCAGTACCACCCTTCCCATGGTGAGGATCTCCCTCAGTACCACCCCTCCCATGGTGAGGATCTCCCTCAGTATCACCCCTCCCATGGTGAGGATCTCCCTCAGTACCACCCCTCCCATGGTGAGGATCTCCCTCAGTATCACCCCTCCCATTGTGATGATCTCCCTCAGTACCACCCTTCCCATGGTGACAACAAACTTCTGAGAAGCACGACGATCTAGAACAGAACTTGATTTTCAGCCCTAATCTCCATCATGGATTTGGAACTGAGTGGGTGTCCAGGTCAGATGGCTCCTACAAATGTCCTGAAAACTTTGCTTCAAGCACCAATGACACAGGGGCCAGTTGTCTGGCTGTTGACCACAATGATTGGCTGTTCATCACAACGATTGGCTGTCATTCACAATGACTGGCTGTTCATCACAATAATTGGCTGTTCACCACAATGATTGGCTGTTCATCACAACGATTGGCTGTCATTCACAATGACTGGCTGTTCACCACAATGATTGGCTGTCATTCACAATGACTGGCTGTTCATCACAATGACTGGCTGTTCATCACAATGATTGGCTGTTCATCTTGATGTAGACCAGGTCAGCTGCTATGTTTACTTACAAAGTCATTTCACATGTACAGTGATTACAGAACACACACAAAGTGCTGAAGGAACTCAGCAGATCAGCTAGCATCTATGGCAAGGAATAAAGAGTTGAGAAAAAGGTGTGGAAAAGAATGGAAGGGATGGCGTCAAGATTCATGCCCAGCAGCTGTGTAACAGAGGACTCTCTGATCTACGGGCTGTTCCTGGGGACGCACATGGAGACCAACATCCGGTGCTGCTGGCAGATCGTAACTCGGTCAAAGACGCTCTTTGGTCGGCCTGATACCTGGAGGTCTACCAGCACACGGAGATGTCCGTGGCTGAGTGCTGCTGACTGGCACATTCTCAGCTGCAGGAATACACGCTGAGGGACGCACTCAAACTCGGTGCAGCCACCGTGAAGGCCCATTGGGGAAGGACCACAGTTTAAGGTTCATCACCCGCGGGAGTGGGAGGGGTCGGGTGGGGAGGAGAATACCCTTCATCAGCGGTATGGATAGATGAGTCAACATGGTGCCCCAGGAGTGACTGGAAATGTATAGACCGTAAAGGAATGAGAGTCAACGCCTGGATGTTTATCGTTAATAATTTTATTTTATTGTAAATAAGTTTTTAATCCTTGACTAAAGTTTGAGAATCAATGAATGTTTTATTGTAAACATCTTTAATTTGAATAGGAACAGAGAGTCAACGCATAACTTATTGTAAATAACTTTATTTATAAGGACTCAGATTTAACGAATGTTTTTTTCCTATGTAAATAACTTTATTTTGTAATATTTTTGGAGGAAAGAAAGGAATAAGGAGTTGATGTCTCAGGCTGAGAGCCTTCATCAGGACTGGAGAGGAAGGGGGAAAGAAGCCTGAATTGGAAGTAGGAGGAAGAGGAAGGAGTAGATGCTAAAAGTGGGAAAGGTGAGAAGCTGGGACGTGATAGGTAGAAAAAGCAAAAGGCTGAAGAAGAAGGAACCTGATAGGACAGGTGTGCAGACCATGGGAGAAAGAGAAGGAGATGGGGCACCAGAGGGAGGTGATAGGCAGGAGAGGAGAAGAGAAGGGGTAAGAGAGGAGCCAGAGTGGCAAACAGAAAAAGAGAGGAAAAAGAGAGGGAGAGAAACTATCAGAAGTTTGAGAAATCAATATTCATTCCTCACGGCCCAGATGGAATACATGACGTGTTGATCCTCCAAACCAAAAGTGGCCTAATGGTGGCATTAGAGGAGGCCATGGACTGGCGTATTGGGGAGTGGAATTAATTTGGTAACCCGGAAACCTTGTTTGTTTCTGTCAGAGCAAAGGTGAGAAGGAGCAGTAGTATCAGTGAATTCCTTCTATGTGTGCTGCTTGTGGAAAGGCGCGGAGTTCTGTTAAACCCCAGCCAGCTCAATCAGAGAAGAAATCTGCTTTCAATGGGTCATAAGTGTCCCAGTCCACACAGACACAAAGCAAAATATGAGTCTCCACCACATTCACTCTTCTTGGCCCCTCCAGGGAAGGCCAAGAAACACCAGCATCTCTATTTATTTCACTAATTAACTTAATCAAGAAACTATTTAATTGAAATGCATTTGGGGCGGGGGGGGGGAGAAAACCATTGAAAATGTTTGGCGTGAAAAATAACAATGGAAATTGGAAGTGAGTTGTGTGTCTAAATGAGTTTGTTTAAATCCAGGGTTAGCGTAATTAGGAGTGAGTAACTGATAGTCAATATATTGATAAGTCATTCGAGGAAGTACAAACATTGGTCTAGAGTAGTCCCAATTATCAGAGGTATGCGAGAAGTGTTATCGATTCCGAATCTGCTTACCTCCCTCTGCGCTGCCCTGGGCTAATGCACCTTCCCTTATTGACAATCTGGTGATAATAAGGAACGGATTAGTTCAGACTCATCTATTCACCTCCAGAGAACCAAACAACTGTCACCGGGCAGAGAAAAGAATGGGGCCGATTTTATAGTTTTTCCGCTATCACAAAATTCCACCTGCTTCATGAGATCAGCTCCAGTGTGTCTTTAACAAAGCAATGAAGGTTTCGTTTTAACACCCGTGTGGAAATAACTAATGTGCTCGGCTCTCAGTCATCTATTCAAACCTCCTGCACCACACCTTGGTCGTCTGTGACCGGGCTGCTGGTCACTCCTCCTCCCACGGGAAGCTGAAAGGGGACCTGGTGGTGGGGACTGCATGAGTGAAGCAGGTGTGGGCCCTGGGTAAGGGCAACTTCCACAGCACCTCTCGTTAACACAAGTCTTGACTCATTATCCTGACCCCCTTCCCTCAACCTCTCTATATTTTTACAGTTTTCAACTGACCCAAGTTGTTCTTAATATCTTGAAAACTTTGAGCAAACAACCGCTGAATGATTATTTTTTAATTCAGCACTGGTTTGCGGATTCTCTCGTTGTAACCTGAGCCAGGATGCGGGAGCCAATCTGGGTAGTCTTCAGTGAACTTCTGCAAGGCCGCAGCATCTTCTCTGAGGTGTGGTCTCCGCAGCTTTCACTGCGGTAACATCTACCTTCTCGTACCCCATCTGACTGGGTATAAAGGCCCACATCATAGGGGTGTTGTCCTGATAACTTTATGTAATTTCCCTGAAATTGTTCTGGTCGCCTACCTAAAATAAAAAGATACCAATAAGATTGAAAGAGTGCAGAGAAAATTTATGAGGATGTTACCAAGACTTGAGGACCTGAGTAATAGAGAAAGGTTGAATAGGTTAGGACTTTATTCCCTAGTGTTTAGGAGAATGAGGGGAGATTTGGTAGTATATAAAATTATGAGGGATATAGATAGGGCAGATGGAAGCAGGCTTTTTCCACTGAGGCTGTGTGCAACTAGAATGAGAGGTCGTGGTTTAAGAGAGAAAGTTAAAAAGTTTAAGGTGAACTTGTGTTTGGAGCAAGCTGCCAGCAGAGGTGTGGATGCGGGTTAGATTTCAACATTTAAGAGAGGTTGGGATAGGCACGTGGATGGGGTATGGAGGGCTGTGGTCCAGGTGCAGATCAATGGGAGTAGGCAGATTAACAGTCCAGCATGGACTAGATGGGCCAAGGGGCCTATCTGTGTGGTAGTGTTCTTTGACTTCTATATTTTGAATGATCCAAGTCCAGAAAATCTTTGCAATTTTAGAGTCACTAAATATTCAGCACTTAAGAAGTATGATTTTGATCATTTTACATAAAACATAGAACATATGGTCTTTGGCCCATGGTGTTGTGCTGACCTTTTAACCTACTTTAAGATCAATCCAACTTCACAATCCTTTTTTTCTATAACCCATTGCCTATATAAGAATTTCTTCAATACCCCTAATGTATCTGCCCCTGCCATCACCCCGGCAGGGTATTCCACACACACATGCCTTGTTCTGTATAAAGAACTTACTCTGAAATCCCTCCTAAATACTTTCTTCCAAGCAGCTTAATGTCCCTTGTCTTAGCCATTTCCACGCACTTTGCACTCATCTGCATAAAATCCATTGTCCACAGGTTAGCCCATGCATTTAAACTTTGTTTTAGCTCCCCCACCCAAACTTGCTAAGTGACAACCACCGTGATATTGGGATACTTGGTCATGTGACCTATTGTCCCACCATGTAGTTGGGTCCCATCTCTGGGAGGTGCTGAAGACAACACAAGGCTCACTTCGGCACTGTGACCCCGGTGTGATATCCCCAGCCTGTCTCCTGTACACAACAGTAGTGGGGAACTCCGTCCTTCCCGAAATGCAGGGAGAAGTCACAGACAGACAGCCTGTTACACCCCAGCCAGAGTCCACTTGGCCCCAGTGTTTAACCCTCACCACGGGAATCGCCCTAACATATTCTTCAATCTCTTCCTGCCTTGCCTTAATTCCCCTTTCCATCCTCGACCTTTATGATCTACTCTTGAAAGTGATTCTGTCTGTGGCTCAGGCTTCACATTTTCTGTGTCCCATTCAGTCTGAGATCCCTGAACAATTCTGCAAATACACTTGCCAGTATCATCTTCCTCTACCCAATTTTAACGTTGTCCTTTGTTGTCTATCTATGTTCTCTGCAAAGTGTTCCAGCAGTAAATAACGTGAGCTGTTTCTGTTGCTGCATAAAATGTCACAGAACGTAGAACGTGGAACATTACAACACAGGAACAGGCCCTTCAGCCCACAATACTGTGCTGAACTGATTACTAGTAATCAATTACTCAATAATTAGTAATCAAATACTGGGCTGGCACAGTGTATCAGTTACTGTAACGCTTTTCAGCACGAGTGACCTCGGTTCAGTTCCCACTGCTGCCTGTAAAGATTTTATAATTTTATGCTTCTAGTTCCTTCTGCCCTCACAATGTTCATGTGCTTCTAGTTCCTGGCTGTACTATTGTGCCTGAGAATTCATGAATAGGCCAATCATGTTTGCTTCCGCCACCAAACCAGGCACGGCGTTCCAGGCACCTGCCTGTCTCTGTGAAAAAATCTTGCCCCTCACACTTTTCCTTTGAACTTACCCCTCTCACCTTAGGTGCGTGCCCTCTGGTATCAGATTTTTCAGCCCTGGGAAAAGATACTCTACATTCATCATATCAGATCTCCCCTCAGCCTCCACTGCTCCGGAGTAACCTATCTTTGGCAGGTGATCTAATATCCAGGCAGTTTCTTCTGAACGTTTTCCGCTCTCTCACAAAAACCTGCACATCCTTCCTGTAACAGGTGACCAGAAATGGATGCAATACTCCAGACGCTGCCTAATCAGAGATTCATAAAGCTGCAACGTAACTTCCTAATTCTTCAACTCAGTTCCTCAACTAATAAGGACAAATATGCCAAAAGCCTCCTTTACCTCCCTATAGCCTGTGTAGTGACTTTCAGGACCCCATGAGCCCTCTGTATATCAAAACAGTTAAAGATTTTCCCATTAACAGATTACTATGTCTTGACATTTCGATCTTGCAAAGTGCAACACTTCACATTTGACCATGTAAGCTCCATCTGCCAATTCTCCGTCCCTCTTTGCAACTGATCAATCTCCCGCTGTATCCTTACACCATCCACAACACCACCAATCCCTGTATCTATTGCAGATTTACTAACCCACACACCCATCAAAGTTTTCATCTAAGTCAGTTATATACATTATAAACAGCAGATGTTCCAATACAGTTGCCTGCAGAATACCACTGGTCACTGAGCTCCTACCAGATTAAGTCCTATCGAACTCTATCCTCTGTCTTCTATGAACAAGTTAATCCTGAATCCCAAAGGCTGAGTCACTTCGAATCCCATGCACCTTAGTCACTGGATGAGCTCCCCCATGAGGGACCTGGTCAAACACCCTACTAAACTACAACATCAACACTATATCTTTATCAATCATCTTCATCATCTCAAAACGTTCAATCAAATTAGTAAGACACGCCTTGGCCTGCACGAAGCCGCAAGTTAGGCCGTGGTTTTCCAAGTGCCCATAAATCCTATCCCATAAGACATAGCAGCAGGATTAGGCCCTTCAGCCCACCATTCCATCATGGCTGATCCCAGATCCCGCTCAACCCCATACCCCTGCCTTCTCGCCAGATCCTTTGATGACCTGACTGATCAGGGAATGATCAACTTCCACCTTAAATATTCCCACAGACTTGGCCTCCACCGCAGTCTGTGGCAGAGCATTCCACAGATTCACCATGCTCTGGCTAAAAACAATCCTCCTTACCTCTATTCTATAGGGTCACCCCTCGGTTTTGAGGCTGTGCCCTCCAGTTCAGGAAACAGCCACCATAGGAGGCATCCCTTTCATATCCACCCTATCTAGTCCTTTCAACATTCGGTAGGTTTCACGGAGATCCCCCCTCAGTCTTCTAAGAATCCCTAAGAATTCTCTCCCGTAACGTCCCCGCCACTGAAGTGAGACTCACTACTCTATAGTTTCCTGGGCTATCTATCCCCAATCCCCTTCTTGAATGACGGAATATTAGCTGATCACCAGCCCCCTGCAATCAATCACTTCCTGCCTCTCTCAGTAACCTGGCGTATTTCCACTCAGAGTATGTCAGTAATGACCAAGAACAGAAAAGCCTATAGAAGCTGGATGACACCCTCCCCACCACTGAGCCAATTTACTGGAGCACTGCCTCCGGAAAGCAGCATCCATCATCAAAGGCCTCCACCGTTCAGGCCACGCTCTCTTCTAGCTAGTGCCATCGGGAAGGAGGTACAGGAGCCTCAGGTCCCATGCCACCAACTTCAGGAGCAGTTATTACCCTTCAGGCTTCTGAACCGGTGTCGATAACCTCAACGCTGAACTGATTCCACAACATATGGACTCACTTTCAAGAACTCTACACCTCATGATTAAAAAAATTACTTCCAACCTTGAACTTTGTACATTAATCTCCGAAACACATTAGAGATGTAGAACATAGCTGATACAAAGGCTTGAGAACATGCTCCCCCGTGCAAGGATTGCTTGTATAGAAACAAAGAAAACCTACAGCACAATACAGGCCCTTCGGCCCACAGAGTTGTGCTGAACATGTCCCTACCTTAGAGGGCTTACCCATAGCCCTCTATTTTTCTAGGCTCCATGTACCTATCCAAAAGTCTCTTTAAAGACCCTATCGTATGTTGCCTCTTGAGTGGACCTTATGCTCCAAAGGCCTCCTCATCACTCATCTCCCTCACCCTGGTCTTTGCTCCTGATTGTCTGCCTGCACTGTAACACTTTACTCTGCACTCTGGTAGTTTACTTTGTACTTCCCCTCTGTGCTACCTTGGTGGGTGCCATGCGAACAGGAGCTTTTCACTGAACTGTGATACAATGAACCAATTACTTACTTGCATAGTTCACATCATAAACCGAGGAAGAGTTAGATCGTACAGACTGCAATATGTAACGCTCCCCTGATAGTCGTCAGACAAGACTGCCTGTGACCTACAATGACTGTGTTCAACGTGTGGGATCCAGGGCTCCTCTGTTCCACTGTGGAGTTTGAATGACAGTCTGCAGCTCGATTCCTTGAATGCAAAGTCTAACGTTTTGTGGGGGGGGGGGGGAGCTGTTTTCCTCCCTGCCAATGCAAGTTTCCTGCACCAAAGCTGAATAGAGAGAATTGAAGCAGAATTAATGAACAGGGGCAGGTCGTGTAAATAGGGAGTGTGGAAAATGTGACAACGGGGTGGTGAATGCTCCAGTCAGGGTCCTTTCCTCCACCATCACTCAGCGAGCTGCACGCAGCGTGCGTCCTGCCACCCACAACTGATCTCTTCTGTGAGTCTCAGCAGGTACGGTGAAAGGCCCTGTGTTCCATTGTGACTGCGCCACAAAGCCCTTCCATCGCTAACACATCATTGGCTAATTAACAATTCCCAAACATGGCATTGTTATACTATCAATTGTATGACCAACTCAGCAAAAAACCCAAGCCCGAATAATTGAAGCCAGCGTTCAGGCCTGATACCGGGCCATTGTAGAGCTGCATGTATCTTACACTAATCACTAAAGTCAGATAAAGCGTGAGGTTAATGGGCAGGTCAGAATCTGTCCCTATGCAAAATCTGATAAGGTGTCAGTCCATTACTGTTCTTTATTCCCACCTCCTGATCAAGACTGGGCAGAGGAGGCAAGTCAATCCAGGCAGCCATTGCAATACATCTCCTGGCGTATTGTATAAATGAGTCCTTTGACTGCCTATTCAGGTTTCAGTAAAGATGTAGTGCCGTCTCAGAATGCCTGGCCACCGCACGCAGGCTGGCTTTTGTGCATCTGTCAGCACCCAGCACCAGATTTACAATCTCCAATTATAAGTGTGGCGAGTTCAGCCTTTGCAATTACTGGCTGGGTTTACCCAGAGAATGTGAATGGTTTTCACAAGTGTGACTTTATACCTGTAGCGCTGGGCACACTGGCTGCAGCGTCCTGTTGCCGCCGTCCCCCCCACCCCCCCAACCCCGCACAGCTTTGTTTCAGGGTCGGTGTGTAAGGTGCTAGTAAATCGTACCGCAACATTAGACAGAGCCTCCCTCCCAACAACTCTCCCCAGCTGGTACTGCCAATGCTGCAGTGTTCTGGAGGTAATAATTCAGCACAGACTACACACGTCAAGCCACTCTCCATAAAGGACTGAACACGCCACACTCTGTGTAATGAATCAATTCATCAGTGGAAACATTAACGTCGTTTTGATTGTGGGTTCTGGTGGTGCGAAGTGAGTAGAGGTGGGATGCTCCTATCAGCAGCTGCCAGGGGTGGCGCGGGCACTCCCCTGGTCGCCTGTGATAAATGTGCCGTCTCTGGGCTCTCTGATTTCCCCTATCACCGAGAGCCAGCGGTGGGTGGGGGTGAGGTTGACTCCCAGGCTGCAGGAGTACAGGTGTCAGTTGGCAACCCCTCTTGCCCACCTCCCACCCTCTCTGAGCCTGAACGCGAGAGATAAGACAGAACCCCACCCTCGCCCTCCCCCAGACTGGACTGCAAGACCTCAGCCAGGACCCGGTCAGCAGCATCCTCCACTGCTCAATGTGCACCCAGTCACTTAAAATTTAATGGTGAAAATGGACAAAAATAGGCCCAGCCTAAGGGCTGCCTTACTACGCTGTTGGACTTAGTGAATGATGTGCTGACTGAGGGACTCAGGGCTGGGCCAGGGTGCTAGCAATGGCCAGAAAGTGTGGGGGGTTTTGTGGAGACGTGGGGGAGAGGTGTCTCTGCAGTATCACTGGATGGCTGACGTAAATTGCTCATGTCTCAGAAATATAGAGTAGTGAATCACTGTGCGATGGTCCCACTGCAGGAGAGGGTGTCACACTGTGAAGCACCTCTGTTTTAGCTGAAGTGAAGTTTGGATATTGGCAACAGTGTTTGGAAGAAAAGTTTTGGGAATTTACTCATATTCAGGAAAGGTGTTTATGATGGCCTCTTTTTGGGCCCTACTTGATCAGAACTTGGTCAACACAAAGTCTGTTGAGATCTCACAGAACCACAGCCTGCTCAGACTTGGAGGGCGATCCATCAGTGTAGTCGGGTTAAACATAACAGCCATAAGCTTGGATGCAGCTTCCCAATGTGTTGTCAATCTGGCCGGTTTTAAATACACAACCACTCTCAAATACCTTCAGTGCCGATCCCAAACCAACTGTCATCCCAACTCTTCACCACTCTCCCAAATCCACAATCCTATCCCAAATCCATAATCCTATCCCAAATCCATAATCCCTCCTAAATCCACAATGTCTCCCAAATAGCCAATGTCTTCAAATTCACAATATCTCCCAAATCCACCTTTAAAAATTAATAATCCCTTCCAAATCCACAATCTCTCCCAAATCCACAATCCTATCCCAAATCCATAATCCCTCCCAAATCCACAGCATCTCCAAATCCATGCACTATCACATTGACATTCACTGCGTGCACCATTGAATGTACTCCTGCAGTTTTCACCAGAACAGACATTATTCCCAGTCAAGGCTCTTAAATTAAATGAACGGAGCTCGGAGTTTTCTGCTTGTCCAAGCGAGACATACAATCCAGGTGACAAGCCATCCCACCCCAGGTTCTGGTCAAAAGCAAGCAGGGAGAGACCAAAGTTTCCCGGTCACTGTCCCCTCTCAATGGCCTCATTCATGGTTTGCTGCAACAGGCCATTTTCTCCAAGCATCCCATTCCCTGAGCCTTACACCTACCATACTGTCCGGACAGTGAAACACAAGAAATAGAACCAGGAGGAGTCCATTCAGCCCCTTTAGTCTGCTCTATCACAGCAGGTCATGCTGACCTTTACCTTGATTTTCCTAGCAGGGTCAGAGAGCACCTCAGCACAACCTCTCGGCCCATCTAGTCACTGCCGAAGATCTGCATATTTTTCCATACTCTTCCCGTCCATGTATTCCTCAAAACTTCTCTTAAATTTTTCAGTTGAACCTGCATCTTCTGCTTCCACTGGTAGTTTGTTCCACACCATACCGCCCTCCGATTGAAGAAGTTCCCCCTCACGTTCCCTTTAAACATTTCACCTTTCACTCTTAACCTGTGATCTCTAGTTCTAGTCTCACCCAACCTCAGTGGAAAACCCATCAAAACCCCTCATAGTTTTGCTTACCTCCATCAAATCTCCACTTGTTCTTCTATGCTCCAGGGGAAAGAAGTCCTAACCCAGTTGATTTTTCCCTATAACTCAGTTCCTCAATTCCCAGTGACATCCTTGAACTGGGACTTGTCTCTGTACTTATTTAATCTTATGGATACCTTCCCCATAGGTAAGTGACCAGAAATACACACAATACTCCAAACTTGGCCTCACTAGTTGCCCTCCAGTATTCGCTGGGAGGAAGGCAATTGCATTCATCTGCAGCTGCACTTGCAGGAGATGAGGGACTGCTGCGTACTTGTTCTTGCAGAAACATGGCTCCAGGACCTCATCCATACGGCATTAATCTACAAGCCATGACACTCAGAGACTTGAGCCATATTGATATGATTTTTATATATTTTTTGTATTGTAACTGTATGTTTTTTCTGTTATTGTAATTATATGTGGCTATGTGTGTCTTGTGCTGTGTGTGACTGTGGTGCAGTGTTTTGCACCTTGGCCCTGGAAGAACACTGTTTCATTTGTCTGTATTCATGTGTATGGTTAAATGTCAAGTAAACTTGAACTTACTACTCTCGATACTCTGATTTATGAACACCAATGTTTCAAGAGCTATCCTTATGACCCTGTGACACCACTTTCAAGGAATTATGGATCTACTTCCCAGATCCCTCTGTTCATGCCTCAGTGCCCCACCATTCACTGTGGAAGCCCTACACTGGTTTGTCTTCCCACACTTGACGCATTAAATTCCATCTGCCATTTTTTTAGCCAATTTTCCCAGCTGGTCCAGATCCTGCTGCAAGTTCTGATAGCCTTTCTTGCTGCCCACCAGGCTCTAGTCTTGATGTCATCCACAAATTTGCTGATCCAGTTTACCACATTACCAGATGACCTGCAACAACCTGTCCCCATATCCAATGATTCCCTAAATATTCCGACATCTCCCCATCTCCGTTTTAAATGAACTCCATGACTGAGCCTCCACAGCACACCCAGGTAGAACTCCAAAGGTACCCCACCGTCTGAAAGGAGGGATTGCTTTTCAGCTCAGTCCCCAGTGGCCGAGCCTTTGTCCCATGGTTCTACACTTCTTGACCAGGTCAACACCCATCCTGCCTGGACTCTGGAGAATATACTCCTTGGCTCCTCAGTCTGCACACCCAACACCCTAGCAGTGCTCTGGTGAACTGGTGCTGAGCTGAGTTCCCAGGGAAATGCCTTTTCATGGTTTTCTATAACGCAAAGCCAGACCGTCCGTGGACACGTCAAAAAAACCCCATTAAAAAAGACTTTTTTGGTTGATTTATTTACAACTTTTGCTTACCTAATGCATGAGAGTAAATTACATATCACAATGTGAATTACACTGAGACAGGGAATGCACGAGAATTCCGTATCTCAGTTTTCTGGGAGTGATTTATGGATGACATGGATGCAGCAGTCTCCTTTGTATACGTTTTGACATTAAGAGACTAATGCAGGGGTGATCTGGCCAGGGCCCCTTGAGATATTTTTAGTCCTGTACTCAAACCCTCTCATAATGAAAGCTAACCTATCATTTCCTCTCCTAATTGTCTGCAGGACTTGTATGTTGTAACTTTTACTGTCTCAACTGAAAAGCAAGTGGGTTCACCTGAACTAACTACCTGTGTGCACCCTACTGGAATCCCTGACCATCTATGAACAGTCAATGAAGATAAAAGCTATTACCCGGGAAAGGAGTCTACAGTGGTCCTGATCTCCACGTGTCTCCATCCCATTGGCTCAAGATCACCTAACATACCTGGGTCACCTTCTTAGTGGTCATTATATAGGGCCACAGCCAACATCGTTTCATGGTTCTGCCCACCCCAGCCTTGTGTATTTGTGTCTTTCAACTCTGACTGGTTCAAACCAGTTAAACGAGGCAACCCAGACAGAGTCTAAGGAGATTACAGTTTTTCTTTGGTAGGTCTGCCATTTTACATAATACGTAGCTACTCATCTGAGAATAGTCTCAGAGTTAGCAGGTCCTGAAGTTCCTCGTGTCCACATTGAGTTGTTCTGATTAGATTGTCCCAGTTCAGAGTTCACAAAATGGTGGGGGGGGGGGGGGGAGGGAAACAAAGACAACAGGTTGGCCTGCCTTCCCTATCCTTCATTCATCAAATCCACTAATTGTTGACTGGTGTTTCTTCTAGCCAACATCTCCTCCATTGCCTGCCCATAGGACTGCCATGGAACCCCGATAGGTGTGAAACACTTACAATTTCATCTGCCACATTCTCGCAGACTCAAAAATGCTGAGCTTCTGGAGAAGTCCAGCTTTCTTGGTAATACAGAGGCATTAACCTACGCTCCAGTGACCCTGGCTGGTGCCTCTGTTCTCCCTGTGACCATATAAGCCTCTCCCATCTCATCCGAGTGCTCCTGTTCCCCCCCCCCCCACCCCACATCCCAGACATGTGGTTTGTTAAGTTAGTAGGCAGCTGTATAAATCCTTCCTTGTAAGTGGGGGAATCTGGGAGAGTTGTTGGGAATGTGGGGAAGATATATTGGGATTAGTGTACACAGGAGTTAGGAAGCGTACAATAGGAGTGAGATATCTGATTGAGTGGTGTCACAACAACCTTGCACTCAACAGCAGTAAGACCAAGGAGCTGATTATGGATCTCAGGAAGATGGAGTCAGGAGAACATTCATCAGTCTTCATGCAGGGATCAGTAGCAACATGCCCTCTATTTATTTTACAGCTGCATGGACCACCCATTGCTCTGAGCAGGAGATTCTTACACGCCCCGAAAACTGTGCAGAACTTTAGTATTTTTGTAATATGCATAATATGAATATTTAGGAAATAACTGAAAAATCACATTGAATTAATTTATTAATTGAAGGGGATAACAGAGCAGAAAACAAAGAAAACTGTCCATGTTTTGTAATATTTTTATTATCAGTCTTTATTACAAATCCATTGTCTATAAACACTGCCAGATAAATTCTGCATCCAGATGTAAGATATATCTTAATCCTCTTTTCATCATCCAAATGTTCAACTTCCATTCTGTTTCCAGATTTACATTTGACTGAATCCATGGTCGCAGTCAGCCCTAAAAGCTTGAAATGTTCCAATTATGTCAAAGAATTCTCTTTTGACAGTTCTTCAAATTCTTCGTTTCTGAGCACAAGTTCAACATATCAGTGAATGTCTTAATTGAACCAGTCTTAACTTTCTCAGAAACAACAAATTTCAAATCACAATATTGCTGGAAATTTTTGAGGCAATGCTTTCATCATTGTTCGTAATAGCAGCTGTGTATATTTTTGTCAGTTGTATAGCATTCTCTTTTCCAAATTCAAAATTGATCATGGTTGCATAGCAACAGGGCCAAAAGCTTTTCTCTGAACTCACCATCAGGTAATCTATATCGAAGAGGTTACACTCATGTTGAGTGAAACAGGGTGGCAGCTTATTAACAATGAGCTACCACCTTCCATTCTGTGTGTATTGTTACAATTTGTAACACTGACAATGTAAAGACATTGAACCTCTAAAATGTTTTAAAATAAAAGTAGTGGTACATTTATTATTTAGAAAATTTATGGATTATATTCATTAACACAATTAATTACAAGGTATTTCACACTTATATTAAGAGATTATTAGAATAATTTCAAAATTATATTAACATAATAAAGAAGAAACTTCCATCTGAGCAGCAACAAAGGCAGGAGCATTTCAGTTACTGGGCACCTTAGAGAGAAAGGTCATAAGCAGTAGAAAGGGTGAGCAAAAAACCTAACTCTACCGTGTTCACTGGCTCCCTGTAAAAGTTGCAGCAAGGCAAGGGTAGAGATAATGTCTATTGACTTTTCACAACTCTATCGTGAATGGTGTTTGATCATGCAAATCAGGAATTTGAACATACACAGTTTACTAAATGGTCAATATCCATAACTACTAGTCAATTCTATATAAAAAAAAGGCATTTTTCTGTTCAGACTCCTGAAAGGTGTAATGTTGTTTTCCCTGTGCGCAAGTAAATAAAGTGTATTTGAAAAATGCGTGTGAGTTGTCAGATTCCAGTTAATCAGTGACAGCATTCCTCCCCTATTACTCCAACACACACAAAATGCTGGGGGAACCCCGCAGGCCAGGCAGCACCTTTGGGAAAAAGTACAGTCGACGTTTTGGGCCGAAGCCCTTCAGCAGGACTTTTGTGTGTGCTGCTTGGATTTCCAGCATCTTGTCTGTGACTTGATTCCTCCTCTATTACACCAATCACATCCTCAAAGCTTTCTCCAACACGAGTCTCCTCACATAAATCCATGCTCTTCCTGTTCAACTCTATTATTTCTTTCTAAGTGTTCTAACGTTCCTTACGGATTCCAGAGTAGGCATCAAAGTGACCATTGAGCAGGGGCTCCTGCAGCCTTGATAACATGAAGTCAGAATAGGTGACCTACAGGCCAATAAGACAGAAATCTGCCCTTTATCTTCGCCATTAGTTTACGAGAAAACACTTCTTAGGTTAGGCTCAAACTGCTGGTGGCATTATGTGTGGTCTGCGATCCAGACCCAAGTCTTGCAAGAGACGGCTTTGATCGGGTTCTGATTTCTGACAAGCAGAGGAACAGAGGTGTCCGTGCAGGTGACGGGAATGACAGCCTTCTTGAAAGCATGCTGTGTGTCCCTTCCCAAATAATGTCCACACTCCGAATTGAATCACCGCCCATGGAGAACTAATTCTAATTCAGCCGCAAAGAAAGACAACGGCGGTGAAAATGACCCACAACGGGACAGCGGCAGCTCACAGGACCTTTGAACATCCCATTAAATTCCAAACACAGGCTTCTGCAAAGAAACTGGCTTGACAGTCAGAAACCTGGCATTTGTTACAGGGCAGCAGATTGCAGCCCAGCCGCATGCTCATGTTGTGGCAACAGGCGCCGGTTTATACCAGATCAACACTCACAAAATGCTGGTGGAACCTAGCAGGGCGGGCTGCTTCAATGAAAAAGAGTAGAGTCGACATTTCGGGCCAAAACTTGATGAATGGTCTCAGCCCATACCGTTGCCTGTTTCACGCACAAAATGCTGGACGAACTCAGCAGGGCAGGCAGCATCTATGAAAAGAGTAATCTTATCCATAGGTGCTGCCTGTTCTGCTGAGTCCTTCCAGGATTTTGTGTGTGTTGCTTTGGATTTCCAGCATCTGCAGATTTTCTGTTGTCTGCCGTTGACTGCTTCATAGGTGCTGCCTGACCTTGCTGAGTTCCTCCAGGATTTTGTGTGAATTTCTCTGCAGTTCCATCATCTGCAGAATCTCTTGTGTTTACCATTTCCATTATCACGGACTCCCACCACCAAAGCTATGCTCTTCTCGATGCTACCATCGAGGAGGAGGAACAGGAGACTTGGGTTCCACACTACCAAGTTCAGGAAGAGTTACTACCCTTCAACTATCAGGCTCCTGAACCGGCAATGATAACTTCACTCACCTCAACTCTTAACCGATTCCACAACTCATCAACATTATTTATTCACTTATTCATGCATGATTATTTCTTTGCCTTTGCACGGTTTGTCTGTCTTTGTGTAGCTTTGCATCAATTCTATTATTTTTCTTTGTTCTACTGCCAAAACGAATCTCGAGTTAGTTTCATACTTTGGTAATGAATTTACTTTGAACTGTTATATTAGGCTGCGGGAGAGGCAGGAGAAGGAAGTTCAATGTGACCAGGACCCCTATCGAAGGGTCAGGGTTTAATATTATTCTCTGTCGACTGGAAGGTTGAAACAGCAGTGACACACCGAACACAAGTGATCTCCATGTCAAAGCTGCATCCAACACATTCCAGGTCCTAAACCATGTAAGGACAATGGAGATCCTGGCACCGATGTCTGTAGCTGTTACACTTTATTCTGCATTCTATTATTGTTTTATCTTGTTCTACCTCAATGCACTGTATAATGATTTGATCTGCATGAACAGTACGCAAGACAAGCTTTTTCATTGACACGTGACAATAATAAACCGATTCCAGTAACATTATCCGAGCTTTGAGCTTCATTCTTGATGAAGCAGTGCCACCGTGTGGCAGTAACAGCACATTGCAACAAAACGGAGACTTCCTCAAAAATACCCGGTGTTTCACCTCCGCCCCACTTCCTCGTGTGGGGTCGATCCCGATCTGTGGGGGCGGGGATCAGTGTAGGATTGATAATAGACTTTAAGAAGAGAGGGGAGGGAGTATTATTGTGGATGACTGTTGCAAAAATTGGGACAATAGGAATAGTTTGGGATGGATGCAGAATTCCGAAAGATCAGAGCAAAATTCCACTGGAGTTAGTTCCTCGCCTTCTCTCTGTTCTGAAGGGTTGTAGCCTGTCTAAACACTGAAGTCGTCCGAGAGGAAGTCATATGCCCCACTGGGAGTCAGGTCAGTGCAGATTTCCTCTTTGGCACGTTGTGGTGACCAGGATTGACTGACAATTGATGTCGCTGATCCCCTGTAGATCGGGGCCACCGAAGTTTTTTTTCGGGCAGAATCAGACCCTCTGAATTAGGTTTATTATCACTGACTGATATGACGTGAAAATCCGCGGATGGTGGAAGTCCGAGAAACACACATGAAATGCTGAAGGAACTCAGCAGGACAGGCAGCATCTGTGGAAAAGAGTACAGTCGACGTTTCAGGCCGAGACCCTTCGGCTGGACTGGAGAAAAAAACCCTGAAGATGGAGGGGGAGGGGAGAGAGAAACGCCAGGTGATGGATGAAACTTGGAGGGGAAGGGATGAAGCAAAGAGCTAGGAAATTGGCGAAAGAGACAGAAGGTCATGGAAGAAAGAAAAGGGAGGAGCACCACCATGGGGAGGCGATGGGCCGGCAGGGAGATAGCATGAGAGGGGGACAAGGGGATGGGAAATGGTGAAGCGGGGTTACCTGAAGTTGGAGATATCCATGTTCATGCCATCAGGTTGGAGGCTACCCAGACAGAATGTAAGGCGTTGTTCCTTCAACCTGAGTGTGGCCTCATCCAGACAGTGGAAGAGGCCATGGATGGACATATCGGAATGGTAATAGGAAGTAGAATTAAAGTTGGGGGCCACTGGGAGATCTCACTTGTTCTGGCGGATGGAGCATAGATACTTGGCGAAGTGGTCTCCCACTCAACCAATGACATGAAATCTGCTGTTTTTCAAGAGGTCTGGTGCAAAGACGTAAAATTATTTAAAAAATATAAACAAGCAGTTCAACTAAAGAATTTTTTTCAAATAGCTTTCATGTCCATTCAGAAATCTGATGGCAGAAGGGAAGAGGCTGTGACTGAATTGTTGAGTGTGGGTGGAAAGAGAGCATGCCCCAGATGGTGAGATGAATGCTGCCTTTGAAGAATCATCACTTCAAGATGTCATTGTTGGTGAGGAGGGTTGTACCCATGATGGAGTTGGCCAGGTCCACAGCCCTCTTGCGATCCTGCCAGCAGAGCTACATACGAGGCAATGATGCAACCAGTCAGAATACTCACTACAAAACATCTGTAGAAATCTGTAAAGATCTTTAGAGTTTGGGGAGATTTGGTATAACCCCAAAGTGCAGCAAACTCCTTACTGCATCAATAAATGTCATCTCCCACACAGGTGACGTTTATTCTTATCACTGCTTCATGTTGAACTCTGTATATCACTCTCTCCATAAATCCTAGTTGCTTTCATTAGGCCTGTCTCGCTCTACCCCCATGTACCTGTCTAAAATTCTACCACTCTGGCAGACAATTCCAAATACCCACTGTGTGGGAAAACATACGCCTCGCATCTGCCACCCACACTGTCTCATGTGCGCATATGTACACACACCTCTAGTCCTCGATTCCTGCCCCTGTCCAATCTTCTGAAATGTATAAAGCTCAGCCTCCTCTGGCCCAGCATAAACCCAGCCTGTCCAGAAGGAGGCATACGTAATGTTTAGGAAGCAAGGATCAGACAAGGGTCTTCAGAGTTATAAGATAGCCAGGAGCTTAAGGAGGAGGACAAGAGTTCAAAGGGCACATGAGAAGTCCTTGGTGAGTAGGATTACAGTAAGTCCCAAGGCATTCTACATGAAGAACAGGAGGATGACTAGAAAGAGGGTAGAACCCATATGGGATACAAGAGGAAACATGCCTGGAAGGCCTTAATGAATTCTTTACTTCAGAGTTCACCAGAGGCAGGGGTTCACAATCTGGGGTCCACAAACCTCTTGGTTAATGGTCGGGGTCAACGACATCAAAAAGGTAGGGAACCCCTGAGAAGAGCTTTGATAGATGTGAGGTCAGTGTAGAACAAGCTAATGTGCCAATAAAGAGGATGCACTGGAACTTTAAAAAAAACATTTTAGAGTAAGCTCCAGAGCCAGACAGGATATGCACATTACTACAGGAAGTGAGGGAAGGGACTGCCGTGCCTTCTGCAGCAACGTTTGGACTGTCATTGTCACAGGGATGGTCAGTACTGTAAGATTGGAAGGTGGTTTAAGTTATCTCCTTATTCAAGTAAGACAATAGGCAGAAGCCTGGGAATTATGGACCAACAGATCAAACTATTGGAGAGGATTCTTAGACAGGACTTCCAAGTATTTGGAGAAGTCTTCCTTATAGAAAGAGAGCAGTTCAGATTTTCCAGGATGCTGCCTGGATTAGGAAACGAGTCTTATGAGGAAAGGTTGAGTGAGCTAAGGCTTTCCTCTTTGGAGCAAATGAGGATCAGGAGACTTGATAGAGGTGTATAAGATAGATATGACAAGAGATATTAATAGAGTGGACAGCCAGCATCTTGCTCCAGGGTGGCAGTGGCTAAAGTGAGACGGCATACTTTTAAGATGATTGAAGGAAAGCATGGGAGAGTATATCAGTAGGTTTTTACACGAAGAGTGGTAAATGCATGAAAAATACTGGCAGGGGCAGTGATGGATTCAGATATATTAGGGGCATTTAAGAGCATCTTAGACAGGTATTGGGATGAAAGAAAAGTGGAGGGTGATGTGGGAGGGAAGGTCGGCACATTGTGGGCTGAAGAATGCTCACTGTTCTGTATGCCTCTTAAATACCACGATCCCGTCTGTCCCTACTGTTCCAGGCATGCACCACACTGTGTAAAAATTCTTTTCCTTCACTTCTTAAACTTATATCCTGAAGTATTCGACATTTTCACTCTGGGGTAAAAGACTATCCTCAGTGATCTCCATCAGCCCCCACATATGGCAGCTACAATACATTATCTGTTCTGTCTTACCAATAGTAATAGGTTAAACTGCTAATTACGATTTTGCTCCCATCTCTAACCTCATTTTAAGATGTTCTAGAAAGAGGTATCCATTAGCCCATAATGTAAAAAAGACCTCCAAAATGACAAAAAAAATTTCACCAACCAGATTAGAGTCACCATTGAGCTAACTCCCTGAACTAAAAATAAATCGTGAAGTATTATTTTCTTTAAATATAAAAGTTTTACTTTTACCCTCGTCTCACCCGTTACTTTATCCACACTCTGATGTGCTTGAATACACTGCACTTTGGTGGAATCCAGATTTAAGTTCCAGATACAAGCGGATTTGAACCATTTCAGAGTAAAATTGGTTAACCAGTTTTAGCTGGTATCTAATTAACTGGGAGTCTGGCAGGCAACCCGTGACTACAATTTATTGTTTGTGAATGACACATCTGGAAGCTTTTTTTCCCAGTCCCATGGCATTCGAAGATTACCCCACATCCATGATTAGCTTTGTCACATGTACATCTATACTTAAGGTGAAATGAGTCTTTTGTGTCAAATCAAATCAGCGAGGATTGTGCTGGCAGTCCACAAGTGTTGCTACACTTACAGAATGCCCACAGCTCACTGACCCTAACCGTAGGTCTTTGTAATGTGAGAGGAAACCCAGAACGTACAAACTCCTTACAGGTAGCAGCAGGAATTGAACCACGATAGGTGATCACCGGTGCTGCAAAATGATGCGCTAACTGCAACACTATCATAGTCCAATTACCGAAACAAACCTGGCTGGCATCTCATTCCTGTCTGAGGGATCTACCCATGCAAAGTTACCGCTGTGATTTACTGCCTGACTGCATAGTCATCATTGGGTTAAACAGGCAGCAGCAGACAACCCACAACTTGTCACTGGGGTGGGCTTTTATTTATGAGTTAACTTTCTGATGGGAGTTTAATCTGTGGCTGGGTTAACGTAGAATACAAGAGCATTATAATACACAGTACAGACCCTTTGGCCCATGACGTTGTGCCCACCTCTTAACCTATTCCGAGATCAATGCAACCCTTCCCTCCACAAAGCCCTCCATTTTTCCTACTTTACATACTAACCCCCTTTTAAGTTCCACGTCCTTCAAGAAACTCCCCGTAACTCACCTTGACCAAGTTTATGACCACTTATCTTCAATTAGTCCTTTTTCTGGTCAGTGTTAGCGGTATTTGATACGGCTCCACTGAACTTTGTATATTTATATTATTGCAGAGTATTACACAACTCAGTACGGGGGAACAGTCATTTCTGAGTTTTGCTACTGTAAGATGACACTTCCATAGTTGGGGATGAGGGAACTATCTGAGTGGATTTCATGTGGACTACTTATGACACTTTTCCTGTTACCTCCTGTGGGTCCCAATGCTGGAATATTCAGTTAAATGCTGACAGAAAAGGAGCAGATACCACAGTCTATGGTCAGGTAGTGTTCAGCAGTGGGAGAAAGCAGAATGTAATTTGAGGTTGCTCTGCTTCTGTTTTGTATGGGAGTATTCTGGAGTTATGTGAAATTGCAAGCAGTAAATTTAAGTTAAAAAGCACAGGCTAGCCCACAGACTGAGATATGGTTTGCAAAATGGTGACCAAGATATATTTGCATATGCATTAGACAAACAAAAAGACAATGGGGTTGTGTTAATTGGCCTGCATCAAACCAGGTAACTACAGGTTTAAGTAAGTTGCACCATTGTAAACAAATTCAGGGAGGCTTGCAATTAGTTTGTCCCAGCAGAGGTATTTGAACATTCAGAGTTGGTTCCCACTGTAGATATGGAATTCAAAGGAATCACTTAGTATTGAAGTAAATAATGTCATTAACTATTGAAACTGTATTGAATCACCTACTGTTACCTTTGATCTCAAAAGGTATAAAAATGTGATGTACTTTTGAGTTTGAGAGACTCTACAGGGTCTCTCGAACACCTGCTTGTAGTGATGAATAAAAACTTCTGTATCTCTCCCGTGACTTTGATCACAGTCACAATACATTTTACTGATTTACAAAGGAGTGTGTTCATTACTGTTGGAAGCCAGAGGTACTGCGATTCCCAAATCGCTGGAGTGGCTTGCTTTAACATGAATGAAGTTGTCTGTTAGCAGCACCAAAATACTCCAGCATAAATGCAGATAGATGTTGTCTCGGCAGGGGAACAATGAACACTTGGCTATGGCAGGTTTGGACAGGAAGATAAATTATACTGCAGGCTGAAACAAAGACACAGGATCAGGATTTCAAGCAGAAATATTAAAACTTAATCTTTCAGAATTATTCACTGGGTGGAATTGGGAACCTTTCAACAAGTGAGTTGGTAGAGGTTCAACCCTGAGGTGCACCTTCATGAGCAAATCTCATTATGGGGCATTTAAACTGAGCAGTGAAACAAGCTGGGATATACAATCTGTATTAGAGGATTACTTTAACTCCCAACGTACTGCTGGAATAAAGGGCCATGAACACCTGTCCATCCATTTCACCTAGTCAGGTCTGAACACTGAATAGGGGTCAATTGTGGAGAGTTTGACAGAGTTAGCAGGTGCTCTTGCAAACCCTCCAACTTTGGCAACAAAGTGGGTAGGATAACAGACTGAGAAAAAGGAGTGATCCACACTGATCCCAGAACCTTCTGAGGCCAAGTGGTTGTGCTCAAGGACAGAATGAAGCATCTGGCATTGCTCCCTAGTGAAGGCATGTTGCTGAATGGTACATTTGTTGTGATGGGGAAAATACTGAGAGCACTATGACTAGGTACGGCCGACAATGTCCAGATAAGGAACTGAAGTGAAAATTGCCAGAGTCCAGGGTGGGGAAAGGTTATAAATCCTGTGAATTCTCCCGTGTTCTCTTGCTCTGGTCTCCAAGTGGGCGTGCAGCACCATCCACATTTGTGGAACCACAGAACCAATGGCTTTAACATGTAACTTGGAATTCAAACAGCCAAAATGGATAAACAACATAAGAAAACTTAAAACCACCTTTATTTTTCCAGTTAGGTCTCAGTGTAGATTATCACCCATGACACCAGGAGCTGGTAAATGGGATATTTTAGAGGCTATTGTAGTGTGAAACAGGCCAGTGCGGTTCAATACCAATAGGGAGCGGATTTCAGAAAACATCTAAGGCAAAACCGCATTTGTCGGGAGAGTGAGTGTTTCCTGATCTCGTTCCTCCCAGGGGAGCTCTTTGTAAGAGCACTACTCCCAGCACATTCCATGGGAAAGCAGGAATTACAAAGTTAGACAGCTCCAAAATTAAACACAAAATAAAAAGCTTGGGTCCATTCCTCCGTCAACGCAATCAGCGTGCGACCTAACAGTTCACTCCCAACACTGACCAGCACAGAGTCTACTTTTACCAGATACCAGAAGTGGTTCACAATCGGGCTCTGCACCATTACTAAGCTGAGAATGGGAAAGGAAACTTCAAAGCATAACACCATCACCCAGATCCCATGAGCCCAGGTTTGAAGTTCCATTGGAATGTCAGTTGTTAAAACAATGCACCGCTTGCAGTCAGGATCTGACCTCCAAACACTCAGAGCACACTCCGGCAGACTGGTCTCCACTGAAGGTTCTTGTCCTAGGCTCTCCTTAACTGCAGGCAGCAGCCCCAAAGGGCAAATCAGCCAGAAAGCCATGGTCCGCCGGCTTCTATCCTGGGAGCATGAATCACCCGATGCAAGAACAGAAGTGCAGGGTTCACCCTCAAAGCTCGACACCTCCACAAGGCCATCTCCAGTCTACTAATGATATTTAAATTATTAAAATACTCCAGTCAATGTTTGTACTGTAACACCGCATAGGCCAATGACAGGGGAACAGTGCTTGATTGCTAATTACAAGAACCAATTCCCAGGTAGATATGACCATTTCTGGCGCTATAGGTTATTATAAGTTAGTTTCATCCCAAGAAAATTCATTCCTATTCTTTAGAACTTTTCTAATGAGCTTCTCCAGTTCCTTGCGGGCTCTCTGCTCCTCTTCCAAAGAACACCACATCTTCTTGCTTTCCTAGATCACAGATACAGATAAAAAAAAATTAGTCATCAGGGATGGAACAGAAGCTCTGAAGGAAACACAGAGTCAGAATTGTATAGCACAAGGACAGGTTCTTTGACCAATCACATCCATGCATCATCTACACTGATCCTATTAACGTCCAGTTACTTAAGCTTCTTGAATGCTGTGGCTCTCTGCCTCCACTACCACCTCAGGCAGCACATTCCAGACTCCAACTACCCAGGGTTGAAAACCTTCCTCATACTAGTTAAACTTTAAACCTATCCCCATATCTTAGATACCTGTCAGGGAAAGCCGCATGTCCCCCACCTTCTTGCATATTTCCAGGTCATCACTTCGTTCCAGGAAAAAACAAACAGCGTCTTTAATCTCAGATCCTGGGAATATTCCACATCTGACAATGTCCTGGGATGCTCCACACTCCCTCCAGCTCGATCGCAGCCTTCCTATGGTGTAGTGAGCTGAACAGTGCACACAACTCCAGATGTGGCCTCACCAGTGTCATACTCTTCCACAAGGTTAGTTCACCAGCGTTGCATGCCACTGAACATACATTGTGGGTGGGGAGAAGTATCAGCAGTCACAAAGACTGAAACTGGGTGCACTTTAATCTGCAGCTACCTCTCCAAAATCAGTGCCGCCTGTAAATTCTGCCAATCAGAATGCCTGAGACGTACCTTACAGACAACCAAATGTAGTCCTGCGCATAATTTATCCTCTTATTGGAACTAAGATGCTCCCTCGGCAACATCCCTGCCACAGCGTGCTCATTCAGTAAGGCTAACATAGCATACCTGGATAACATAGGATACCCGCCATCCTTCCCTCTTTTCTACCTTCTGGAAGATACAGGTGCTTAACAGCCTGGATGACCAGACTCAAGTACACCTCCTTCCACATTACTGTCAGACTCCTGAACCAGTTACCTCTTTCACATCCTCTTCCCAAGCTGCCACATTCTCTCCATTATTAACACGTCAGCATTTCTTTGCACTACCTCAGTTGATATGACTTTGCACCTTCCTTTTGCTTTATTTACACTCACTGTATTTATTGTTGTGATATTATTACTGTTTCCCACAAGAAGCAAGGAATTTCATTTCACTTGGTGTACACGAGCTCTGCTCTGTGAATCTGTTCTGCCTCAGTGCACTGTCCATCTCCCAGGATCCTAGTTGCCTCACAACGAGAACATAAGCAGTACTACGACTTGTGTCCCGCTGCTCCCTCACTTATCTCTAATTAAATGCTCCTCGGTCTCAGCCAGTGGTCTCTTGTGCTCAGTACTGTAGACTTACGTACCTGTTTCAGTTCAAGCACCTCGTCCTTTAGTGCATAAACTGTGTCCACAAGTGTCCTGTTTGGAAAGGAGAAAATGGAGGCACGGATTTAGATCAAAGCAGTATATTGCTTGCCTGTGTAATGATGGTGCAGGGAGTGGGTTAGCCATTCCATTACCAGAGCCAGCTCTGTAATTCAGTGATTCTCCATCCCAACTTCACTAGCCCACCTGATCAGGAAGTGGATCAGTACAGCACACAATGTCTTTACCAACCTAACCAACCCCCTCTTTCTTCACCTTCTGTATCCCTCCATCCCCTGCTGGTCCGCGCCTGTTAAAAACATTGCTAAGGAGCACAATCCACGCTTTCTGAACATCTCTAAAGATCTATCCCGGGCCCAGCCCAACAGATTGAGACAATTACAAAGAAAGCAGCCAGCTGCTCTACTTCATTAGGAGTTTGAAATTTGGTATGTCACCAAAGACCAGCAAATTTCTACAGCTTCTTCCCCTCCACCAGATTTCTGAATGGTCCATGAACACTACTTCACTAACTTGCTCCTTTTGCACTATTTATTTATATTTTTTGTTAGTTTATTGAGACACAGTGTGGAACAGGCCCTTCGGCCCACACTGCCCAGAAATGTCCAATTTAATCCTAGCTTGATCAACTTCGACCCACACTGCCCAGCAATGCCCAATTTAATCCTAGCCTGATCAACTTTGATCCACACTGCCCAGAAATGCCCAATTTAATCCTAGCCTGATCAACTTCGATCCACACTGCCCAGAAATGTCCAATTTAATCCTAGCCTGATCAACTTTGATCCACACTGCCCAGAAATGCCCAATTTAATCCTAGCCTAATCAACTTCGGCCCACACTGCCCAGAAATGCCCAATTTAATCCTAGCCTGATCAACTTCGACCCACACTGCCCAGAAATGCCCAATTTAATCCTAGCCTGATCAACTTCAACCCACACTGCCCAGAAATGCCCAATTTAATCCTAGCCTGATCAACTTCGACCCACACTGCCCAGCAATGCCCAATTTAATCCTAGCCTGATCAACTTCGATCCACACTGCCCAGAAATGTCCAATTTAATCCTAGCCTGATCAACTTTGATCCACACTGCCCAGAAATGCCCAATTTAATCCTAGCCTGATCAACTTCGGCCCACACTGCCCAGAAATGCCCAATTTAATCCTAGCCTGATCAACTTCGACCCACACTGCCCAGAAATGCCCAATTTAATCCTAGCCTGATCAACTTCAACTCACACTGCCCAGAAATGCCCAATTTAATCCTAGCCTGATCAACTTCGATCCACACTGCCCAGAAATGCCCAATTTAATCCTAGCCTGACCAACTTCGGCCCACACTGCCCAGAAATGCCCAATTTAATCCTAGCCTGATCAACTTCGACCCACACTGCCCAGAAATGCCCAATTTAATCCTAGCCTGATCAACTTCAACCCACACTGCCCAGAAATGCCCAATTTAATCCTAGCCTGATCAACTTCGATCCACACTGCCCGGCAATGCACAACTTACAATAACCAATTAAGCCTTGGGTTAGATAATTCACACATTCCAAACCAAATCTCTCGTGGACCACCCTTACTTTTCTTCGATGATCGTTTGCCCGTTGCTGTTGGTTTCTTCTACAATCATCTTCTCCTCTTCCGGCAGCAAAACCTGAGGTGCAGATTCTTTACGACTCGCTGCAACACAGTTTTAGAAGTTGAAATCCCCATCCCAGGGTACCGACAAGCACACACAGACAACTCTGATGTTACAATAACAGTCGGGGTTACATGTACATGTGCAGACAGATTCAGACTGAGCACGTATGAAGGTGTTCATTTTTGCATGTATAAATGTATGCACATCTACCATAACTCAGGCACATGCAAAAGCATATTAGTCTTCCAATCTGTGCATCAGTAAATGCATGAATGTGCGTCAGTCAAGTGCAGTGTACAGGCCAGTGACTGAGCTTTCAGACTTCAGCTGGTGCTGAACCCATCCACAGAATGTTGCGCAAGTACAAAATGTGCATGTATCCGTGTGCACGCGTGCCCATTTGTGTGTGGTCGGGTGTGGCCATGTTCCAGTCCACCTGTGCACAGACAGTCATTGTCAGTATCTCACTGGCTGTAACACCCATTTTGAACTTTGACCCTTTGGTTTCTACCGAAGTTATACTACACTAAATGCCAAGTCCCTCCAAATGAGACAGGAAAATTGATGGATAAATTTACCTTTTTTTTTTAGAAGTAACAGATTAGGAGGGTTGAGCTCATCAACAAAAACAAAAAAGCCTGCCTCACATTGCTACATCTCCTATCTGTCAGACCTCTCGAACCATACATTTCCTGTGACTGTGTAAAGAGGGCAGATACAGGTTCCTCACCAAGACCAAGCCCCAGCTTCAGTAAGAAGTTCCACAGCATTGCTATTCACCAAGCAACTAGACCTGCTCCCTTTCCCTGCACTGGGCCCGACAGTTGCCCATGAGTAACAGAACCCCAAAGGACACCCCCCCACCCTTCCATGACAGACAACCCTCTGCTATTTTAAATTCGGGGCAGTTATCAGGATTCCTTCCTAGGTCCGGGTATCCATGAGCCACCACAACAGCTAATGGATTCTATAGCACCTTTCCACACTTAAAAGGTCAGTACAGTATTGTGGCCTGTACCATAATGGTCCATGTTTGAAAATGGTGCAGGTGGCTCACACAATACTAGACTTCTGTAGCTGCGGCACAGAATACAAGGGTAGGGAGGGTATGCTGCAACTCAATATTGCATAGAGCATATGCAGCACTGGGTGCAGATCTGGTTGCCACATTATAGAAAAGACGTAGAGCGTGTATAGACTTTTCACCAGTACAGAGCACTTCAGTACTGAGGACAGACTGGATACTTGTGTTGTTTTTGTTGGAGCCGAGGAAGATGAGAAACCTGAGTAAGGTATACAAAATTATGTAGCCGCACAGACAGGAGGAGGCACTACGCTGTGGCAGACGTGTCCAACATTGGACAGAGGTTTGGGCTAAAAGGGCAGGTTTAGAGGGATGAGGATGGTTGGAATCGGGAGCTCACTGTCCGAATGGGTAGGTGCCCTCACATCCAGACGAAGCTCTGAAATGTCAAGGCACAAAAGTCTGTGGACTGAGTGGTGCTACATGGGGCTTGTAGAAGCACACAATCAGCTGGAAAACTCTGAGTTGAGCAGCATCTGTGGGAAGAAAGGAGTTGTCGACTTTTTGGGTCAAAACCCTGCATCAGAAACCTGACAATGTTGGCCAATCCTCTCCCTACCACAAATGCTGCTCAACCCGCTGAGTCCCAGACTCCAGCATCTGCAGGCTCACGTACCAGCATGGGATTGGTGTAGGTGGGCACCCAATACTTGTAGGGGCAAAGTGAGCTAATAGGCTTGTTTCAGTGATGTAAGATTTGACAACTCTCTCAACTGGAATGCTAAGAGCTCAAGTCTAAATCCACTTTAACCTAAACCATTTTCCCCAAGACAGAATCTTAGTCACTGAGCCACAGTCAATACCGTAACTGGACAGAAATTAAGTGGATATAATGGCCTAGATTGTCCAATCCATGCATGCAAAGACCTGACCCTTCATTATGGAGGTGTGTGGCTCTACAATTACCAAGCTGCAAACCCTCTACTGAGAAAGTGTCCTTGCCAGCCCTGCTGTCCCGTACAATACTGATGACCCCTGTGCCAATCAGTAGCTTCCTTTCCCAGTAATCCAAGCTGAACTCAATTCCATGAGTGCTGATAAAGCCCAGGTGAGAAGGAGAGATGTCTGCATCACAAAACATAGTCTAGCTCCTTTACAAGTATGGGTGGGGATGAACTGTAGTTTGCAAAGTCAATTTTACTTGGCATTCAGGATGAGGTAGTAAATTGGATTGGACATTGGCTTCACGGGAGAAGCCAGAGAGTGGTAGTAGATGGTTACCTCTCTGGCTGGAGACTTGTGACTGAGTGCACTGCAGGGATCAGTGCTGGGGTTCGCTGTTGTCTTGTCATCTATATCAAAAATCTGGATAATGATGGGGTAAACTGGATCAACAAATTTGCAAATGATACCAAGATTCAGGGTGCACTGGACAGTGAAAAAAGCTATCAAAGCTTGTAGTGGGGTCTGGACCAGCAGGAAAAATGTGCCAAAAAATGGCAGCTGGAATTAAATGCAGAAAAGTGTGAGGTGTTGCACTTTGGGACGACAAAACAGGGTAGGACTTACACAGGCACTGAAAAGTGAGTAGAACAGAGGGACCAGGGAATATAGATCCATAATTCCCAGAAAGTGGCATCACAGGTACATAAGAACATAAGAAATAGGAGAATCCAGCCATCGAGCCTGCCCCATCATTCAATAAGATCATGGCTGATCTGTCTGTAAACTCAGTTCCATCTACCTGCCTTTTCCCCATAACCCTTAGTTCCCTTACTATGTAAAAATCTAACTCTATCTTAAATGTATTTAGTGAAGAAGCCTCAGCTGCTTCCCTGGACAGAGAATTCCACAGATTCACCACTCTCTGGGAAAAACAGTTTCTTCTCATCTCCGTCCTAAATCTTCTCCCCAGAACCTTAAGGCAATGTCCCCTAGTTCTAGTCTCACCTACCAATGGAAGCAACTTTCCTACTTCTATTTTATCTATCCCTTTCAAAATTTTGTATGATTCTGTAAGATCCCCTCTCTGAATTCCAGAGAGTATAAAATCTCTCTTCATGGGTTAACCCTTTCATCTCTGGAATCAACCTGGTGAACCTCCTCTGCACTGCCTCCAAAGCCAGTGTATCCTTCCTCAAGTATGGAGACCAGAACTGCACAGAGTACTCCAGATGCGGCCTCACCAGTACCCTGTATAGTTGCAGCATGACTTCCCTGCTCTTGAACTCAATCTCTCTCGCAAAGGCAGCCAACATTCCATTTGCCTTCTTAATAACCTGTTGATTAGAGTATCAAGAAATTTATAAAATGTTGCCAACACTAGTGGACCTGAGTTACAGGGAAAGATTGAACAGGTTAGTACTTTATTCCTCGCTGCGCAAGAGGATGAGGGAGATTTGAAAGAGGTATGCAAAGTTATGAAGGTATTGACAGGGAAATGTAGCCATGCTTTTTCCACTGAGATTGGGTGAGACTAGTACTAAAGGTCATGGTTTATTGGTGAAAGGTGAAATGCTTAAGGGGAACATAAGGGGGAACTGCTTCATTCAGAATGTGGTAAGTGTGTGGAAGGAACTGCTGGAGGTAGTGCTGGATGTGGGTTCAATTTCAACATTTAAGAGAAGTTTGGACAGGTACATGGATGGGAGGACTATGGTCCTAGTTGCTGGGACTAGGCAGTATTATGGTTTGGCACAGGGCCTGTTTCTTTGCTGTACATTCTATGATTATGATTTCACACATAACAAAACTTACCAAAGCTCCATTTGGAAGGGTACAGCAGTTTTAAATTGAAACCAACACAGCCTGTAAAATTATTTCACTTATGCAGTGGAATCAGTTCCTCAAAAAAAAACACAAGTGATCTGCCGAATATTCGAGTGGGCACATTTTCCATGTAGATGTTTCTACTCCTAATGGCAGACACCCCTCAACCTCCTGTGGGTGTGTGTGGTTGAAGAAAATAAATTATATACATAAATAGCATAATGAAGAGGAAGTTATCATTTAAACAGGATGCAGTAAATTTGAAATAAAACAGGAAGTGCCCAGCAAACCAGGCGGCATCTGTAGAATGTGCATTGGACATAAACATTGCAGGCTGATGGTCTTTGAGATCATTTAACACTGTGTTCAGATGGAATGGGACAGACATCTCTAACTGGTGTTGATAGTGTCCCTTTAGTAACAGGTGTAACCTCTCCAAGTTGCTCATTTAGAGGGGACAGAGTGACTATTGGAACTCACCTAAACACAGTTATGCTCTTAAATGCTACAGTCATTCAGAACGCTAAGCGCCACATGCTGAGACCATACCGCTTCAGTACGACACTGGGTTAGATACTGTGGTGCCATGTGCCAGATCCAAGCAGATTAAAGTTGAGCTTTACTTATCATATGTACATCAAAACCTATAATGAAATACGTCGATTGCATCAATGACCATCACAATCTGAGGGTGTGCTGGGGGCAGTCTGCAAGTGCTGCCATGCTGCTGATGCTAACGTACATGCCCACAACTTACTAACCCTAACTTACACATCTTTGGAATGTGGGAGGAAACCTACATGGTCACGGGGAGAATGTACAAATACCTTACAGTCAGTGGAGAAATTGAACCCCATCACTAGCACAGTAAAGGGTTACACCAACTGCCCAGCAACCAGCAGCCCTAGAGCAGAGGGGCTTCTGCTGCTCATTACAGAAGGATGTCTTTTGCTGTGGTGACAGTAGTTGTGCACTTCCCCGGCAGACAAGCCCACTGTTCTGAACATACACTCAGTGGCTACTTCATTAGATACACCTGATTGTTAATGTAAATACCTAATCAGCCGATTATATGGCAGCAACTCAATGCATAAAAGCATCACAGACATGGTCAAGAGGTTCAGTTGTTGCTCAGATCAAACATCAGAATGGGGAAGAAATTAGATCCGCGTGACTTTGACCATGGAATGATTGTTGATGCCAGACGGGGTGGTTTGAGTATCTCAGAAAGTGTTGACCTGGGATTTTCATGCACAACAGTCTCTGGAGGTTACAGAGAATGGTACAAAAACAAAAAGCAGCCAATCAGTGGCAGGTCGGAGGAGAATGGCCAGACTGGTTCAAGCTGACAGGAAGGTAACAGTAACTCAAATTACCAACAGTAACTCAAATATGTTACAACAGTGGTGTGCAGGAGAGCATCTCAAAATGCACAACACGTCAAGCCGTGAAGTGGATGGACTACAGCAGTATAGTCCTACCTAGTACCAGAAAGCCTCACCTAATAAAGCGTCGGTCCTGCTGCCGGCTGCCTTCAAAGCTTCTGTCACTGTCTTCTTGTAGAATTAAACAACAGGCAAAACCAACACTAAGCTCAAGTGTGTAAGCTGACTTCACTGATATTACAAAAAGAGTCAATGGTGTATTCAGAGTGAGCAGTGTACCTCTACCCAGAGGCACAATTGTTCACACCAAACAATAAAGACCAGTTCAAACCAGTCCAAAATGACACCTGGACTTTACATGCATGGAAATCAGGAATTCTGGGCAGCCCCTTATCACCACTTCCAAATAAAAATCCATGGGAATCCTCAGTGAGGAAACTACCGAAATCTTTTTGAAGAATATACTGGTATGATACAACAATCATCTGCTCCCAGTCTACCCCACAGCACAAGGACAGCACTGGCTCAACATGAATAGAACAATTTAAATCTAATCTCAACACAAGCTGCTTTAAGTAGGGTTTATGGTCAACAGTGAAGTTGGAGCTGGCAGCTACCCAGTCAGGAACCTACTTTATATCCCACTTCAGTCTTAAGCAGGACGCTGTTCAAAATCTGTGCAAATCCTTCCCTCGGGTTGGAGAAGAGATCAGCCTGGAATGAAACATTGTTGAGTTTTTTCAGATAAAGCATTGTTCGCTCTCTCCCAGGAAAGTCGAGGAGAAACAGATGGCAATTTTGCACCTGAATACTATCATTGTAAGACTTTATAAATTAGTTGATTTGTCTGGAAAGATGAAGACATGGGGCTGGATTACATTAATCACAAATGGTCATTGCTTCATGTCACTTGAATAAAAGTTTGACTCTGAAAACAGATGGCACTATAGGATTATAAATTCAGTAAAATATCAAACATCAATATCTATTACTCCTACTGTCAGTTTTATTACAATAATCTAGGAGCTAATGACCAGTGATCTACCTGTGAGAATGACTAGGGCTCAGATTGCAAGGTGAAAGGATCTCTTGGCTCACTTCGCTGAACACAGCATAGACAATGCGCCATACAGTCCATTTCTGTTCCTACACCATCACCAGCAATGCCCTTTCATCAGGCTATAATATCAATTAATCTCATCTTTGCAAAGTTCAACATATAATACAAAACAACACTATAATAAAGACATTTTATTTTCAACTGTATTTTACAATGGAAATGAATTACTTTAAAAAACAAACACTTGAGTTGGATAAATGCAGATCACAAGAGACAGTCGTACACTGTACAAATGCAACACTCAAATATACAAAAGATTGTTTATTTAAAGGCCTTAATTCTTGAAACTGCTTTTTTTGCAAATAATTAGCTATTACTGAAACAGAACCGCACAGCACAGAAGCTACTGAGTGTACAACAGGACACACTGAGTTGTGTTTGGTTAAGTGCTACCCTCTACACATGAGTTGTCTCCACCCAACCTCATCATACAAGGAGCCTTCCTATGTGTTATGATAAATTACTCGCTCACGTTTATTAAATACTATCATGCTCCAGTTAACCAGAAATGTACCAATTACAGGTTGCTGGTATAACTAGAATCCAATCAATGGCCTCAAACCATCTTATTTTATACTATGTAGGAAGGTTCAATTTGGAGAAATTGGACATTCCAGCAGCACTGTTCATTACACCAGATAATGATGAATACAGCACAAACAGTATTCTTACACACACCTAATAACCAGGAGTGCCCAAATTGGAGTTCTGTGGACACATGCAACTTGTTAGCCCCAGTCTGTAGCCTCCAATCCAAGGCAACCTGTTACCCTCTTCCCTTACCATTCCACCTTTCTCTAAGTGGCAGCCTATCTCAGGAGAGGATAGATGCCGAATCAGAAAACCAGGATCTGGAGTCACCGGAACTTGCCCAGGGGCCAGTTTCACAGAAGATACACCTGCTGACAACTGCAGCTGAGTGATCAAATAGAGAGCGAATCAGAACTCCGTGGATCTGTAGTCTGAGGAAATCACTGTGATTGTGGATTCAAACAACACCTTAACCCCAAACTCAAAGACGTTAGACCCTGCTGGAAGTCATCAGCCAAGACCACACTGTGTGTGCAATTGAAGGGCATGCTGAGAAATCAGGCAGAAATCGCTATGACAGCTGCCACCATCGTGCCATGCTCTACTCCAGGTAACAGCTATAAATCCAAGCTCCATCAGGGCAGGCTGTGGATTGAATTCAGGAAACAATCACTGCAGGCTGAGAGAGTGTTATAAACTTTTCAGCTGGTTCACTGAAGACCTTCCAGGATTGCTAACATTATCCAAGCTCCAATGAAAGCCTGACCCTCAACTCCTGGGTGAGGCTATGAAACTTGTTGCATGTGCCACAGATGCAGAACATTGATATCAATCACAGAATCAAAACCAGCGGTATGTTTGACCCAGAACTAAAACAATCACATTAAACTGGAGGTGCCCACATAGTAATTGCTGAAATCCTGACTAGGTGTGATAAACAGTGAATAATATTCAGTGATCACTGCAAAGTTTAACCTTCTAAAAACAGATTACACATTGTGAAACAGTGACCTGAATAATTACTATGGACCAATTTACAAAAACACTACACAATATCAATGCCAATCAAACACAACCTTTCATCAAGTATCTGTCATAAATGAAAACAGTGAAGTATTTCAAATTATTTAATTCTGCTGTCAAATAATAAATTACAATGTTTGGCTACTCTGATATAGAGTGATATATTATATCTATTAAATAAATCAGAAATCACAGCTTAAATTCAAAGCTAGACTTTGAGTTTGAAACCTAATTTTATAATAAATAGATGTGGCTGACAAACTGATGAAGTTAATTTGCGTTTTGCTTTCACAAACACTTAATGCTCAACATGGTATAAAATTTAATAGTTAAAACTACCTTGCATAATTGAAATGCAGCTTTTGTTTTGAAAATCTGAAAGACTCAATTGGTTTATGTAATATACAAAATAATAGGAAAATCAATTTTCAATGATAGGGCATGTTACAAACTCACTGAAAACTTAGAGGTACTTCACATAGAAACCCACAGTAAGTTACAAACTGCAGATACAATTATGGCAAAACAAGTCTTTGATTACTTCAACTGAGGGAAAGGGCAGGATTCTAAAGACCACACAGCCTCTGGAAGCACTGCTGCCCCAACACTGTCCCAACTCTCCCCATCAGTTTGGTGACAATCAAAAAAAAAATCTGCTGATGCTGGAAATCTAAAACAAGCAAATGCTGGAAACACTTAGCAGGTCCTGCAGCGTCTGTGGGAAGAGAAACAGAGACAGCGTTAAGGTCAAAGGCCCTCTATCGGAAGCAGGAAAGGGTCCCCTTCCACTGATGTGCCTTGGCCTGTCAACTATTTCCTGCACTGCAGCTCCTGTTTCAGACCCTGGTGACCAGTCTGGATGTTAATATCTCCTATTCACTAACACACCTGAGTGCTACACTCCTCCAATTTCAGCCCGTTTATCATCCCTGTACTGCACCATCCACCACTGGCAGCCAATCATTCAATGGCCTGCAA
This sequence comes from Hypanus sabinus, assembly GCF_030144855.1. Lineage (NCBI taxonomy): Eukaryota > Metazoa > Chordata > Chondrichthyes > Myliobatiformes > Dasyatidae > Hypanus > Hypanus sabinus. Next base: position 147,369,227 of record NC_082710.1, on the reverse strand, counting down.
TAAATTCTGGGGTTCTATCTACGAATGTTTCTGTCTGTCTTTCTTCTACACTAATGTCTTGCTTTACGACTTGACCAGACAAAATTATTGACGTGAAGAGCATTGGGCCATTTGAAAACATTAAAAGGTGCTGAGCCACGAGAAACTTTTCTGTATAACACCAAGTGAAAGCCCCTCCTAGCAGGAATGGTAGATAGTCCCCCATTTCCCATTTCCAACCAAGGAAGAAAATACTTGTTCAGCCTAAACAAACCACCGCAGCACACAGGTTGAAACAAAAAATCACTCCCACCATTGTCACCACCAGGCCTCAGATTTATAGACAGAAGACGACAATATCTGAGCATGAAAAGCGCAGCTGAATTTTCCACAGAGCATCTACATTTCCTGGTCTTAGAAGTACCACAAGCAAGCAGCCTAGGGGAATAGAAGACCATACACATTTCTGAGCTTATGTACTTGCCTAGGCTACTCCCAACACCTTCCAAACCTGCAATACCTCCTGTCCAAAGGGCTTCAGGTACATTGGAGTGCCACCCTCTTCACAATGCACAACATCCTGATTTGGAAATGTTAGTAATGGGTCCAAATTGTGAAACCATCTTTCTGGCACCACAGAATCCTCACCACCGCCGCCTCACAGAAGGTTGATGCTGACCTTTTCGGTAACAAATTTAGATAGACGTTGGCAGATATCAGGCTGAAATAGATCAGCTTTCACCATAGATCTGCTGGAACTGCAAGAAGAACTTAGTGCTTCTTTGAGAGGTCAATTCCATTCAAGGACACCATCAAAAAGCAGCCTCAGTACACTAGTGCTTAACCCTTCTTCCCACAATCATTATCCGAACACCTTCAGTCTGAAGTGTTATACCATCTTCAAGGCTTCTGTTTACCCTCTCCAAGCTGCAGCCAGAGTCCTTTCACTATTAAGCACACAAGGCGGTGTGGCAATGTTTAAGACACCAGTATTGCAAGTGCTGTCTCTTTGATGCACATGGCTTCCCCCCGTACAAATCTCAGCTCCCAAAAGAGTCTCAGACCCTTGACATTCATCTCTGCGCCAAGCAGTGGGCTTCATCATTCTTGCATAATTCTGACAGGGAAACAATTCCAGGTCAGTCTCTGCTTCTAAGTGCAATGAAGCCCCACACTGAAGTGCAAGGTCACAGAACTTAGCCGGTACTTCAAGTGCTTCATGGTCAAACATTTTATCGAGGGCTTCTCGCACTGCAGACAAGCTAAGTTTTACTTTACCCCAGGACTCCACACTACCACCTGCTACTCAATGACCCTGCACATCTGATTTTCAAACATTAAACAGTATAAAGCAACCACTCAATCAAAACACAACTACTTTTAATTTTAGATGAGACATGACTATCAACAAGAGCAGCACCACGTCAAATGAAAACAGCCAACGGAACAGATGCAAAAAAATGCAATACCATTTTGGACCTGCTGGGTATCTGTCAAGTTTGGCACATGCCAATTGAACTCAATAATTCTGGTTCTACTGAGCCTCTAAATTAAAATACTTGTTTCTTTGAGCTCTATACTCCGTCCAGCAACAGAACTTGTGTTCCTCACTGGCATTCAGTCACCAAGGACCACCACTGACCCTGCAGCACCTGCTGTATGGATGACTGAGTCACACAAAGCAGCATTCTATACATGAACTCCCCTCCAACTCCCATCCAGAGACCTATCCACAGGAAGGTTGGTGACTGCCCATAACCGGCAGGACTCTGGTCAGTGAACTGCTCCTGGGTGAAGGTAATGAAATCAATTGTAGCCCCAGCTCTGTCAGCACCCTGTGTTGAGGTCTGCTAACCACAGAGTGAGTGCTCCTATACTGCCTGACTCATCCGCACCAAGGACAGGGAGATGAGAAACAGGAGCCTTGGATAGAACAGCCAAAGTACCTGGCTTTGACACATTAACATTTTGATACAGTACAGTAGGGAAACATAAAACAGCCAGATTTATACAAGCAACTCTTACAAACTGGAGCTCTTAGTTCTGGTGAGAAATATACGAACAGCAGCTTTTACGAGAGGTTGAGGCCGTTCGGTAACTGTGGGCCAGCCATATACTGTCATAATCAGAATCCTCAGACAGGTCAGCGGGTTCGAGGCGGGAGAGGCTGCTGCGGCGAGCCGAGTCCAGGCTTGATAGGTCATCGTCACTCAGGACATGATTGTGCATCAAGTCAGTCCCCTGCCATGCTAGGGTGGTTTGTAGGAAATGACGGGTACATATGAGGGCAGGGGAGGGGTCAGGGCAATGGAGAAACAAAGGAACCAATCCAAAGGTGAAATTAAAGCAAAAGTGGAGTGAAGACAAGGAGAGAAAACACAGTGTTAGGCAGTGACTAAGGTTCAGCTTCACCAAGGTTAGATTCAGAAATTGAGATTATGCGATGATTATTAAAGGCCTTTGATAAATTGGAGAGCATTCAATAACTACAGATTAGAGGCCTCTAAAGTTCAAAGTAAATTTATTAGCAAAGTACATATATGTCACCATATAAAACCGAGATTAATTTACTTGCAGGCATACTCAATAAATCCAATAACCATAACAGAATCAATGAAAGGCAGCACAAACTGGGCAAACAACCAGTATGCAAAAGACAACAAACAATACAAAAAGGAGGAAATAAAAACAATAAATAAACGAGCAATAAATATTGAGAACATGAAGCGAAGAGTCCTTGAAAATGAGTCTAGAGGCTGTGGGAACATTTTAGTGATGGGGCAAGAGAAGAAGTGAAGTTATCATCTTTGGTTCAAGAGACTGATGGCTGGGGGATAATAACGCTTCCTGAACCTGGTGGTGGAAGTCCTGAGGTTCCTGTACCTTCTTCCTGATGGCAGCAGCAAGAAGAGAGCGCAACCTGATGGTGGGTGTCCCTGATGATAGATGTTTCTTTCCCACAATAACACTCCGTGTAGATATGCTTAGTGATGGACTGAACCACATCCACTACTTCATGCAGGATTTTCTACTGAAGGACATTGGTGTTTCCATAGCAGACTGTGATGTAGCCAGCCCTCACCCCCAGCAGTGAGTAACAGAACCAGGAGCTCAGTGCAGTCCCCCACTGCCCTGATTCATGGTGGGAACTTGGAGCCAGCTAATGTTTTCCTTACAGACCAAACATTCTCCATACGATTCCCACGTTAGCTCACACAGTACACAAACACAGAGGTCAGCACAAGTCTAAGAAATGTCAAGGAAATAGAAGAAAGTTGACGCTGTGCATCAGGTCCATGGACTGAAACAACCACTCTAGGTTCATAGGTCAGTGGTTTGTGAAGCTGATGGGAAATGAGTATTAAAGGGGACATCAATAAATACAACACTGTTAATAGTAAGCAGAGTTTACAAAAAGCAAAGCTGACATTAAACATTAATTTATGTTCCTCAACAGGCATCACATTGATAACCTGCATAATTAAGGATTTCACTTTCCCATTGACTTTGAAAAGTTAATTTCACTCAAAGTGACATGATAGGAGTGACGGGAACCAGCATGAGATATAGCAGGTAGCCTCAGGTTTACTGAGCAAGTGCAGTTAAAGGGGCAGGAGCATCTGGGGGCCCACAGCATGGACCAATTGGAAGACCAGAATTTGAATGTCTCGGTAGGATATGAGTAACATCGGCAGAGTGGACATTGAGAAGGTAACAGGGTGCTGGCACTTGAACCATTGATTGCACTCCCACAGCATTATTGGGAAGGGACATTATGATTTAGATCAAATCTGACAAAAGAGTGGCATGTACCTATATTTCTCAGTCAGACTGGCATGTGAATTATAAGGGAAGCTCAGGTAGTTGGGTCCCTGTGTGTCCCACTGCCCTCTTTCTTGCGGTTGGAACAGCATACAGGATTGTGAAGTGTGCAGAGTGCCTATCGAGTAAGCTGTATTCTGGACATCAAGCTTCTTGGATGATACTGGTCATATTCACTGAGGGAAGTACAGAGCATTTCACCACACTCTTGTCTTGCCCCAGCTGGGAGGAGCAAGAATATAGGGAGTTAGGTGGTTAATCCCTCTCCACAAGATTCCTAACCTGTATCCCTCATTTTGTGGCCATGCTACATATGTAGTTGCGCAAGTTTCTGGTCATGGTGACCTGCCCAGAATAGTGAGGTTGGTGCAGGGGAACTCACCACTGGTAATACCCAGGGACGAAGGAAGATAGTTAACAAGGTAACCTCAAACGTGATGGCATAAATATTAATACTCTTTATTACATTCCCCATTCAGTTACCTTCCCAGCTCTTCTCCTCACTTGCCCATCATCTGGTTCCCTTCCTCCTATGGTCCATTCTCATCTCCTATTAGATCACTCCTTCTTCAGCCTTTTACCACTTGCACCTATCTCCTCACTTCTTCACTCCATCTCCCCTGCCCACTCACTTTCCCCATTTACCTAGTCTATCACCTGCAACCTTGTATTCCTTCCCTTCCGCCCACCTTCTTGTCTTGGCTTCTGTCCACTTCCTTTCAAGTCCTGACAAAGGGCCTTAGCTTTTCCAGTCAACTGCATATTCCCCTCTATTGATGCTGCCTGACCACGAGTTCCTCCAGCATTATACATGTTCCTTAAGATTTCCAGCATCCATAGAATCTCTTGTGTTAAAAACAGTTAATGGCTCTAGATAGGAGTCACTGTACAAAATCTGTGCAGTTAAAAAGTTCATTGCCACTGTCAACCCAAGCCTGAATGCTGTTAAAGTCTTCCTACAGGTTTCCAGTGACCTCCACAACCAGTCAACCTTAATTAGAATATGCACCACAGAAACTTCCCATGGTGCCCCAACCACTTCACACTGGTTTTTATCCTATGAGGAACAAGCTAACTCTACTTGATACGTACAAAAGCCGGATGAACTCAACAGGTTGGGCAGCATCCATTGAAAAGCATCCTTTTCAACGGATGCTGTTCAACCTGCTGAGTTCATCCAGCTTTTGTACGTGTTGATTTGACCACAGCATCTGCAGTGTACTTTGTGTTTACTAACTCTACTTGAACTACTTCTTCCCATATTCCCCTTTGCCTAAACTTCTTCAAATCTATTCTTGTCTCATGTCATTTACCAACTCTGCTCACATTTTCACAACTATACATAAAAATACCCTGAACTCTAACCACAATCTACCTACTCTTTTCCTTTAGTCACCAAATTGAAAATCTCTATAAAAACACCTCAATCTCTTCATGAAAACACTCCGGGGTTGATCACTCTTTAACCAGTATAGAAATATTCAGCAGATCCTTCAGCATCTCCAGCAGGAGAAAGCAGAATTGATGCTCCACACTGATGACGTTACAGGAGAACTGTGAAGTAGAAACACTATGCTGTACCGATGGAGAGATACAGAGAAGGCTGAGCATGAGGGCAGAGACCAAGAAACTGAATGGCATGAGGGGTGTGTGGTCAGCTGAAAGGGAAGAGGCTTGTTAACCATAGTGGAATCTAGCTGGTGGACAGAGGGAGATGAATGAAAACAGTGTTGCAAATGACAATGGAAGGGAGAGAGTTTCTGGAAATCTGAAACAACTTCAGAGAATGCTGGTAAATCTCAGCAGGTCAGGCAGCACGTCTGGAGAGAGAAAAAGAGTTGCTGACCAAACAACAGAATCAACCAAGTCTGCTACAAGGACTGATTAACTAAAGTTGGTTGAATTCAAAGTCACAGTGGATAGACGATCCACCTACATTGACCTTCATTGGAAGAATGTGCAAGCTCAAACAGGGAATTCAGAATTGGAAATGATGTTCTGCCCTTGTGGACTAATTAAAGGTTTGGTAAAGCAATCACTCAATCTGTATTTGGGTTTAAGTTTGCAAAAGTAACATCAATCCACAGGTGTAATCCTGAACTCTGGCTGTCCATTACATTAATCCTCTACCCACTGTTACTCTGATCTGTTTTCTGGATTTTACGTTGTTACAATGAAACCCAACATAAGCTTGAGGACCTACACCCTTTCTCTGACGGCACATTTCAGTCCTCACAACTCAGTAATGCATTCAAACAAGTTCAGATAACCAGCCCTTCCAATTTTGATCAGTTCTGATCAAAGTCATTGACTCGACATGTTACAAACTGCTGGAGGAACTCAACACGTTGAACAGCATCTGGTGGGGTGGAAGATACAGAGGGAGCCTTGCCCCATCTTTATTACAGATGTCCAGTGTCTATACACATCTTATCACTAAGGTCCCCATATCTTTCTGCAACAAAGATCCAACCAATTCCCCTCACCAACACTCTCATCAGCTTAGCAGAACTTGTTCTGACTCTGAACAGTTTCTCGATTCCTTTCACATCCTATGAATTAAAGGTGTAGCATCCAGAACCTGTATGGGCCCCAGTTATGTCTATCAATTCCTGTTCAAAATCTTTTCTGGCACTACTCCCCAACTCATTCTCCAATGACTACACCAATGTGGAACTCAACAATTTTATCTCTGCTACCAGCCTCCACCCTGAGCTGAGGACAAGGGCCTGTGTTCCAGCCCAAATATTGACAATTCATTTCTCCCCACTGTCTCGCCGCAGGTTGTTTGTTGCTCCAGATTCCAGCAGTGTCCAACTTCACACATTAATTCTGCTTCCTCTACATAGACACTACTTGACTGAGTATTTCCGGTACCATTCTTATTTCAGATTGTAAGCATCTGCAGTATTTTATCTTCATCTCCTTTTACATCTCCGACCAGAAAGATCAGTTAAGGTTTACTGACCTCAACCAATACAACCACCTCTTGATCATTCAATCTCTCTGCAGCTCCACCCTATTTAAGATGTTTCCTTTCTTTTCATCAACCTCCCCAAGAAAGTTTTATTTTTAAACTTTTCTCTGATGGAAGAACACAGACCTGAACTGTTGACTCTTATTTCGCTTGTCACAGACGCTCTTGTGCCTAACGAATATTCTCAATGTTTTCTTCTTTTTGCTCACATAACCAACACACGAAGATTTTTATTTGCTTTCTGACCACAAGCAACACTTCACAAATACATCAGAAATTTCCAAAGAAATCATGTAGATGAGAAATTGGTAACTTAAATAGGATAAATTAGGCCAAAGGCTTAAATTAGTGTGAGCACTTAACACAGGAAGCATGGTGGCAAACACTGCACTAGCAAATCTGTACACTGCTGGTAACCTGCAATTGGACGTTGTACTCTATGGGTTGGAATTACTGAAAATGGTATCAAGCAGATATTTGCAATACCTACTGAGAAAACAAAAGGTCATCTGTCTGCCGCATCAACTCTCTTCCTCCCTTGACAGATGGCCCTGATGCGCTGAGTGTTTTCCAGTATTCCTTCAGTAAAGGGGCATGGGGAACTTTTTAAAAGATATTTCAAGAAGGGCATCAAAGCAGGAGAATGGAGTTGAGAGGAGTAATAAATCAGCCACGATTGAACGGCTGAAGAGGCTTAATGGACTGAATAGTCTAATTCTGCTCCTCTGTCATATAGTCTTTTGTGTTATCACCGGCCAGGAAATGTTACTGCCTATACTTAACTATCCTTAAAGGTGGTAATGAGCTGCCTTCTTGAATCACTGCTATGTGTGCAAATATGTTCATCTTGCCAACTCCATATTACTCTACCTGCCTGGAAAGCAATTAAACAGCCCATGTATTTAAACAAAAGTAGTCACAGACAACACACCATGGATCTTGGCCTCAATCTAAGATAACAAACAGAACCAAAAAAAATGTTTCTCTTCAATTGACCTTTCATCACTAATATTTAATGCCCAGCCCAGTTGATCGTGATGTCACATGGCAGTCCTTCACAAGTACAGTAAAATGTGGAACTCTGCCCAAAGAAGCAGTAGATTCTATGAGGCAGTATAGTTTACAGAAGTTGTGTGGACATTCATTGGGTGAGGGGCTGGATTGGATTAAGTCAAAGCAAAAAGTCAGAATCCAGCCAAATGAACGGATATGCTCAAAGGTCTTAAAGGCTCCTCATATTGCCGGATTATTTTACCACCTATTACAATATTACTGTACTACAATTACAAGTTAAAGGCCATCCTTTAATTATTGTTATTAAAGGACCTGTGACTTTGATTTATAAATGACCGACCACAGTAATGGTCATTATTCATTAACTGGAGTCCAACTTCAATCTTAGACTGAAACAGACTTCAGATACTTGGGAGAGGCATTATAATGATTTAGTAAGTTAACACCAAGATTCATAAGGCAAAGACCTCTGTGCAATCTTTGCTGAAGCATCACACTAGTCTCTTACTGAATTTCAAAATTAATTCTTTAAACTTAATGTTGTGAAACATGGGCCGCTCCTTCTGGACAATAGTACCAGCATTCACAGGAAGATGGAAACATGACCATTTGGCTTCAAAATATAATGCATAATAATTCCTCTAATATCCATTCTGACTTTGTATCTGACAGCAACTATACAAACTGTATAATAACAATGAAAGATACCATTTCCTCCATAGAAATTATGTTAAAGAAGTACTTAATCCACATTTGCTTTTGCTTCTATATACAAAAAAAATAACACAGTACTTTGAAAATTCTACAACACCTCACAAATACAAAGCTGCAAACATCCAATAGGCAGGCAGCAATGATGAGATGAAATGTTAAGCACTCCAGATGCTGCCTGCCCTGCTCAGTACATTACCATTTATAGATTCTTTCCCTGTTTTGCTTTGGAACAGATTTTAGACACTGATAAAAATTATAAAGATGCTGAATGCCTAAAAAATGCAGCTCAATTGATTCCAAATCTTAACTGGCTTGAAATTAAGGTATGTATTGAAATAAAAGGTCATCACTTACTTGAGTTCAGAGTCTGACGGGTTTTGGCACTAGTGCAGTAAGCTTCAATAACTTTCAATATTTGTGCATCTTCTTCAAGAGCTGCTGTGCCTGGGTAATAAAGATAAAACCCTGGTAGAAGACAAGTCACAAAACACAAACATTGGATTGATGACACTAATGTTTTCTGGGCTTCCAAATAACTACAGATTCAAAATCCCAAATAATAGATATGCTGGCTAGACTGAGCTTTGAGCAGCTTGCCGACTGTGATCCTAGTACAAGGCACAATGGGCTACAATATCATACCAGAGTCTGATTACTTCTTTCTACTCAATCCATTTTGTTGACACTGAAGCTGCCGATGGCACAAATTGTCTTATCAGAAGTTTCACAGTGTCACCCGCAGCTAAACTAGCTACCAAGCTTAATGGAGATGGTGAAATGGGGACACCACTTTTTCCCATTAGGGAGAGAGAGCGAGCCTGTGGTACTTCGAATTACCAGGTGAAAGAGTAGTCTTCGGGGCACTGCAAGTCTGTGTCTTTATTGATGCTTTGCTGCATACTTGATGCTCAGGGGGGCACCAATGCCTTTTTTTGCTGGTGGGGGAGGGGGCCGCTGATTTGCTGCAGCTTGTGCATGGGAGGGGGAGCTGGGGGGGGGGTGGTCTTTGGGTTTCTAACATTTAGCTGTCATTCATTCTTCGGGGCACTCCTCTGTTTCATGGATGTTTACGAAGAAAAAGAACTGTATACATTTCTGACATTAAATTGGATGGTATCCATTAGTCTCGCAAGACCATGGTTCTGCACCTGGAAAGTCTTGCTTCAGCCTCTCCAGGGCGTAGGCCTGGGCAAGGTTGTATGGAAGACCGGCAGTTGCCCATGCAGCAAGACTCCCCTCTCCATGCCACCAATGTTGTCCAAGGGAAGGGCAAGGGGCAATACTGCTTGGCACCAGAGACGTCGCAAGAGTTGCCACAGTGAGGTTGAAAGTAACGTCGGACTGCCTCAGGGACTCCAGCTCCGGAGTTGTCCTCAGGGTTTACTCCCGAAGCCTTTCCCATAAGTGGGTATGGCCGCAAGGCAGTGGAGGTTTGAAATCAGAGTTTTCCCTCTCTTAGATGGACTGCCTTCCTTCCCAGGCTGACGAGCTCCATCTACCCGATGGAGCTATGTACCTACTGAAACATATTGGTTACAGCTTAATGAAAATCTGTGTGCCAGCATTGACCAAGAACAATGCTGATTTAGTGAAGCCTGCCTCCCCTATGTGAAGCACAGACTTTTGGAATGCTCTCTCTACCCCCAAATTAAACAAGATCCAATTCCCAACCAATATTGCAAAGACCTGTAGAACCCTAACCACATCCAGTTCTGAACCATCAACCCACTGTTGGAGGAATGTGACAAAGAAACAGGTTGTTATTCCTCCTTCTAGTGAGCTAGCATTTCTGCCCCTTTACCCATATCCCACCTCAACTTCCCTTGCCTCTGTTGTCCCCATTGTCTGACAATAGTTCAATCAGGTCAAAACACACCAGGAGGTTTCCTCCCTACAGATCATATTCAGAAATCATTGACACTGACCCCACAGGCAAGCAGCTGAAGCCATGGAGACTCCTGCCTCAGCATACTGACTCAGTAAATGTTGAACATCTCCTTTTTTTTCTTGTTCACAATTTCTTGTTGAACAGAGTTCTAAGGCATGGAGGGGTTGCTATGGACAAAAGGTCACACCCAATGCTCTTTTCTGATTAGAAAAGAAACTCTGTTTCTCAAGTCATTTGTTTTAGTAACTAAACACACTAGGCATTGAGTAATGTCATGTTAAACTATGTTGCTTGCAAAGTTAAAGTAGACATCATGTGATCCAGCTCTTTTTGCTTTAGAGAACTAAAACCTTCCAGGCTTTGACCAACTGCTCACCTCAAGCTGGCCAGGGGCAACGTAAATATAATCCAAACCAGGAGAATGAAGGTGATACAATCAGGTGAGAAAAGTAAAGAATATGGCAGAGACAGTCAACGTACTTTTCCTCAGTGCAAACTCCTCATCAGAGGGTTTTCTCTCTGGTTTCCGTTTGGGAAGTAGCTTCTTCATGGTTTTAGGGCTCCTGCTGAGGTCCTGCACAAAAACAACACAAGATATGCCATCAGCCATTGCACTGCCTCTGCACCTGAGGTGAATGAGTTGCCCTAGTAAGCCAGATTGATATAATTAATGCAAAGTCCAGGGGCACTGACGAGGCAAAGACAGTAGAAACATCTGCAACTATGCTTCACATCAAAGAAAGTGTCAAAGGCTTTTACACAATGGGACAAGTATCATAGTACTTGGGTAAGTCAGGATAATGTGTATCTCAGGCTGGGAGCTGGGTGTAGGGCCAAAGGAAAATGCAACAGCCTCAGTTAGATACAACAACTCTGTATTCTCCAGAGCCTAACACAAACTACATCAGACAACTGAACACATGCACCAAATTCAAGAATCATATCAGAATGCTGCCAAAGTAAAGACCAACCTCCTTGTAACAAAGAGCGGCAGAAGGTTTCAATGGGGCTGCTGGCCGGAGGCAGCTCAAAGTCCACGGCTTTGGCATCTTGGGGGGTTCCAGAGGTCCCCAGCTCAGCGTGCTGTGGGATGTCCCATGCAAGGATGGATGAGGAAGGGTATGGTAGGGTGGAGTCACGGAGATCGGATAACCATCAGAATGCTTGTTGAGTGGCGTCACAGGGTGCAATGGAAGCTGAGTATGGAACACAATAAGTACGTTAGTTATTCAATTGGAAGAAGTTAGCTTTTACTAACATGATTCTAAAACCACTCATCCCCCTGATAGTACAGGATCTTCATGAATATCCAATGTCTCACACAACCAACAAACAAATGCCCTGAGGTGGGACTGAGCTCTGAGACTGAGGCAATGGAGCAGTGAAAGGTAGGACTGTGACACTAGCAGGAATCGCTTTCTGCCTACAAAATACTGTTCCACAATATCCAAACAGTTTGAGGAAGACAGAGGGGGATATATGGGTTTGCCAAGTTCAGATGCCTGAATAATTGGGTGCATAGAGAAAAAGGAAAGGCAAAAAATAAGTGAAGATGACATAAGTATTGGATAGACAGAGACTGATTAGGGATAGTCAACAGGGCTTTGTGTGTGGTAGGTTGGGTCCAACCAATCTCGAGTTTTTCAAGAAAGATACCAGGAAATTGATGAAGAAAAGGCAGTAGGTGTAGTCTACATGGACTTTTGCAAAGCTTTTGACAAGGTCCATACTGGAGGTTGGTCAAGAAGGTTCAGTCGCTCAGCATTCAGGATGAGGTAGTAGTAAATTGGATTAGACATTTACTTTGTGGGAGAAAGCAGAGTGTGCCTCTCTGAGTGGATGTGCAGTTCTGGTCAATTACCTACAGGAAAGATATCAATAAAGTTGAAAGAGTACAGAAAAAAATTACAATGATGTTAGCAGGACATTGCCAAAGACCCGAGAAAGGGAAAAGATGAACAGGTTAGGACTTCATTCTCTGAGTGTAGGAGAATGAGGGGAGATTTGACAGAAGTATACAAAATTATGAGGAGTATAGATAGGGCAAATGCAAGCAGACTTTTTCCTCACTATGAGGTGGGGCAAGACAACTAGATGTCATGGACCAAGGGTGAAAAGTGAAATGTTTCGGAGAAGATGAGGGCGAACTTCTTCACTCAGAGGGTGGTAAGAGTGTGGAATGAGCTGCCAACAGAAGTGGGGGATACAGGTTCAATTTCAACATGTGAGAAATTTGGATTGGTACATAGATAGGAGAGGTATAAAGGGCTATGCTCCCGATGCAGGTCAATGGGACTAGGAAGAATAAGAGTTCAGCACTGACTAGATGGGTCAAACAGCCTGTTTCTGTAGTGTAGTGCTCTTTGACTCTATACAGAAAACGAAGCAAGTGGAGGGGTAACAGAAAATTTATAAAGTTCAGAGAAGGCATGAAAAATATTGGCAGATAAAAATAGACATTTTAAAATTACATACGGAGCAAGAAGATAACCAAGTGTTGAGTATATCAGAAACTCAAAAGGCAACCTGGTGCACAGGCAACAGAAATGGGTAAGATTTTTAATGAATACCTTGCAACTGTCTTCACAAAAGAGATGGATGGTATTGACATTGTGGTTAAAGGAGGAAGTGAAATATTGGATTGATAAACATAACAGACAAATATCAAGGGATTTAGCAGCATTTGGAAGTAGATAAATCACCAGGACTGGACAAATGTAGATACCCCTCCCATCACTTTCCAGAGTGCTTCCAGAGGAGCAGAGTACTGCTACCGTTACTACGGCTTCAAAAGACAAAAGGTATAAACCATGTAATTGTAAATAAATCAGTTGACAGGCAGTCAGCTGTGAGGGGCTGAATAAATGTTTGTTTAGAAAGGCACAGCATTGCAGAGATAACTACACTGTATAATACTGGCAACTAAGTCAGTTATGTTTGAGAGATAACAAGGAGAGTCAAGAGGGCAGTAGATCGATGGAGTCCAAACAGACCCTAACCAGGTTGTTCACCAGGTCCTTAAAAGGCATGCTGTTCATAAAACACACACACACACACACAAACACAGAAAGCTCACGGGATCCGAGGCCACTCAGGTCATTGAGTCTGCTCCACCATTTCATCATGGCTCATCCAGGGTCCCGCTCAACCCCATACACCTGCCTTCTCACCACATCCTTCGATGCCCTGACCAATCAGGGAACTATCAACTTCTGGCTTAAATGTACTCATGGACCTGGTCTCCACTGCAGTCTGTGGCAGAGATTCACTACTCTCTGGCTAAAAAAATTCCTCCTTAACTAATAAGATCTAGGTTATTACACAACACTCAATCTAAGAGAGCCTTTCCCTGAGTAGGCTCAAGGACAAGCTGCTCTAAAAAGCCATCTCATAGGCATTCAGCAATTCCCTATCTTGTGAACCGACACCAACCTGATTTTCCCAATCGCCTTGCATATTGATGTCCCCTATTACAATTGTGTCATTACCCTTATTACATGGCCTTTCCAGATCCCTTTGCAACCCCACAACCTGGCTACTATTTGGAGGTGTATGATTCCCATAATTTTTTTTTTACACTGACGGTTTCTTATCTCAACTCACAGATTCAACATTCTGACCCCATGTCACCTTTTTCTAAAGGTGTAATTCTATCTCTTACCAACACAGCCAGACCACCTATGCCTTCCTGCCTGTATTTCGATACAAAGTATATCCTTTGATTCTGACCACAGAAAGATATTGCAGCAAACGGAATTCAACTCAGAGAAGCATAAAATACTGAATTTGGGAAGTGGCCATGAGACAAGGAAACACACAATACATAGGCAGCAGGATCAGGAGTATGTCATCCTGCCCATCAAGTCTGTTTGGCTATTCAACAAAATCAGGTCTGGGCTTTTCTGGACCCAGAAGATTTCTTGCTCTGTCCCCATTTCACTTAATTCATCTAATATCCACAAATCTATCCACCTCAGATTTGAACAACTGTTAGGATTAGGCTTCCCCACCTTCCTCATGAGAGCTTCTAAGAGAACAACCATGTAATAGGGTACATCAGAAATCACTGGCATCTCAGTGTCTAGGCACAAGCATGGCATTGGAAATTGGTCTCTTGTTGAATCTACCCAGTTTTTGTTGGTAATTGTCCAAACCTTGTTACAAGTTTTAAAACCCTCACACCCATGGTGGCCCACAGGAAGAAATTCCCAAGTTACGGCTGGTGATGAGGGAATTCCCCTTACAAATCTTGTTGAAAGCACACCCAGCCGAAATTCTCCCAGCCATTGGTGCTGCTGCTCAAAGCGGTTCGGAGCACAGTATTATAAAGGTACTAACCCCACCACTCCTTTCACTTACTGTGTGACATGGCATAGACTGCTGTCTCACAACTCCCACACTTGGGACCTTTGTTTGCTTCTGCAGATGGTCTGCCCACTCCTGCATATCCTGGTGATTCGAGCACGACACCAAAATCCGTTCAATCATACTTCCTAACCACAGAGAAACAAAAAGGTACACAGGTCAAAAAGGTTGTCACAATCTCTTGCAAAGCAATTAAAAACCTGACATTCCAGAAGTTAAGATTACACATACAGCTTGGTTCAATGTCAGCTGGTGTGCTAATGACAAGCCTGGTAAGACTCAAATAAAGTGCTCAACATGCATTCCACCCTAGCAGACACATGGACACCCGCACCTCAAAGACCCCCCTCACACTTCTGTCTTGGAAATGCACTGAGTGAAGCTCCTGGAAGTCCTTCACTGTGGAATAACCTTCCATAATAAGCAGACTGCAGCTTCTCACCGCCACCTTCATCAGTAATTAGAAGTGGGCAATAACCCTTGGGTTTGCTGCATCCCGGGAATGATATACTAAAGAAATGTGTCACGTTTTCCACCATGTTATTCTGTCCTGCCCTGGCAATTTATCCATTTTCAAATGCTGATAAATACTTTCATACTTCATCTCTATTGTGTTTTTTAACCATCCAGTATTTCACACACTTCTTCCTTAACCGTAACATCAATTTGGCTCTTTTGTGAAAATGGCTGCTAAGTATTCATTAAAAACCTTATTCTTCTTTGCATCCACGTCAACTTGTATTTTTGATGACATGCTTAATGCTTCTCTCTGTTTGTCATAAAATATCTGCAAATTTCTTCTACCAATCAATTCAATTAGCCCGAGATCATGTGGTCTCAAGTGGCCAATCCAAGGCAAGCTCAAATCCATTGTCCTTTCCCAGTGAAGCCCCATTATCAGGTAACAATTACTGAACTAGCTCAAAATTATTCCTGCGAGTCACAATATTTTTGCAAACAACTACTGAAATACAAATGCAACTTTTATTTGCAATTTAAAATGACAAGAATACACTTAAAGCAAGAGTGTGTTAAAATAAGAACTTGTTTATCCAGCTGGTTTCTCAGGGACTGGTCTCACTGGGACACAGCAGAGTTGGTCCCATGGACCATTGCTCCCAGGCCATTGCTCATCACAACACCGATTCCAAAACTTGCACACCAAATCCTAGCTGTGTCTGCAAAGAAAGGCAAGAGTAGAACAAAACATTCTGAGCAAAATTAACTCACCAGTAATTTCAAAGCTGTTCTTGTGCTCATCACCGTCCTCTAACTTTGTGACGGTTAATCCTGTTAATGGTAATTTCCCCTAATAACCAAGTAAAGCAGATAAATTGATATTATACCTCACAAACATTAATTATGATTAATTAGCTTGTTATTCTGAAGTATTCAATCACAACTACAAACTAATAGTAATAACCTGCAATAAGTGGAGTTAACATCAACATACAGACATATCATCCTTACAGCAAGGTATCCCATCATTCTCCGTGGATATTGTTAGAAAGGCTTTAATATATTCAAATGAGGTGTGTCACCTTGTTGACTTGGTACAAATACTTAAGGACATTTAAGCCACAAGTTGCACAGTTAAACGGTTGTTTGCAACAAAAAGCAGAGTTTTATACATGCATGTTATCTTACTGGTGAAATGTTCATACTAATTACCACAGAGGTCTGGGCCTGGTTTTTCATCTATAACCTCATCTATCAAAGATTGCCTATGATGCAGTGAGAAGAATTACAAGCCAAGTCAGACATGCCAGAACTGAATAATCAAACTGTACACTTGGTTGAATAAAGGAACTGACTGCAGCCAGGGGAATCAGAACAGTGAGGTTGAAATACAGATGACAATGACCATGAAACTTGTGGATTTTATATCAAAATGTTCACATTTACAACTTGGAAACACCTCATTTACAGTGTCCATGGCATTTTGCTTCACACAAACTTCCCTGATCTGATTGCATCTCGTACTAACAACCTATCCCTTATTCTTTTTGGCTATGTTCAGCTCAAATCTCCATGGGAGTGAGTTGTAAAGATTAAAGATTAGCTTCATTTCAATGCATCACTTACATTGAGAATGCACTGGGGGCAACCTTCAGTTATCACCAACTTCAGGCAGTAACCGCATGACCACAACTTACTAACCCTCACTTGTATGCCTTTGAAACATAGGAGCTGCCTCACCAACCATAATGAGGATTTCACATTTATCACCCTCTGGGTGAGTTAGTTACACCTCATTAAGAAAAAATATTGGATAGTATTGGATTCAGTAATGGTCTGCATCCCAGGGTACTTAAAGAGGTGGCTCTAGAAATCGTGGATGCATTGGTAATCATTTTCCAATGTTCTATAGATTCAAGAACAGTTCCTGCTGACTGGAAGGTGGCTAATGTTGTCCCACTTTTCAAGAAAGGAGGGAGAGAGAAAACAGGGAATTATAGACCAGTTAGCCTGACATCAGTGGTGTGAAAGATGCTGGAGTCAATTATAAAAGATGAAATTATGACACATTTGGATAGCAGTAGAAGGATCAGTCCGAGTCAGCATGGATTTATGAAGGGAAAATCATGCTTGACTAATCTTCTGGAGTCTTTTGAGGATGTAACTATGAAAATGGACAAGGGAGAGCCAGTGGATGTAGTGTACCTGGACTTCCAGAAAGTTCTTGATAAAGTCCCACATAGGAGATTAGTGGGCAAAATTAGGGTACATGGTATTGGGGGCAGAGTACTGACATGGATTGAAAATTGGCTGGCTGACAGGAAACAAAGAGTAGCAATTAACGGGTCCCTTTCGGAATGGCAGGTTGTGACCAGTGGAGTACCACAAGGTTCGGTGCTGGGACCGCAGCTGTTTACAATATACATTAATGATTTAGATGAAGGGATTAAAAGTAACATTAGCAAATTTGCTGATGACACAAAGCTGAGTGGCAGTGTGAAATGTCAGGAAGATGTTATGAGAATGCAGGGTGACTTGGACAGGTTGGGTGAATGGGCAAATGTATGGCAGATGCAGTTTAATGTGGATAAATGTGAGGTTATCCACTTTGGTGGCAAGAACAGGAAGGCAGGTTACTATCTAAATTGAGTCAAGTTAGGAAAAGGGGAAGTACAACAAGATCTAGGTATTCTTGCACATCAATGAAAGCAAGCATGCAGGTACAGCAGGCAGTGAAGAAAGCTAATGGCATGTTGGCCTTTATAACAAGAGGAATTGAGTATAGGAGTAAAGAGGTCCTTCTGCAGCTGTACAGGGCCCTTGTGAGACCCCACCTGGAGTATTGTGTGCAGTTTTGGTCTCTAAATTTGAGGAAGGACATTCTTGCTATTGAGGGAGTGCAGCGTAGGTTCAAAAGGTTAATTCCCGGAATGGTGGGACTGTCATATGTTGAAAGATTGGAGCGAGTGGGCTTGTATACACTGGAATTTAGAAGGATGAGAAGGGATCTGATTGAGACATAAGTTTATTAAGGGATTGGACACGCTGGAGGCAGGAAGCATGTTCCCGCTGAAGGGTGAGTCCAGAACTAGAGGCCACAGTTTAAGAATAAGGGGTAGGCCATTTAGAACTGAGATGCAGAAAAACTTTTTCACCCAGAGAGTGGTGGATATGTGGAATGCTCTGCCCCAGAAGGCAGCGGAGGCCAAGTGTCTGGATGCATTCAAGAGAGAGTTAGATAGAGCTCTTATAGATAGCGGGGTCAAGGGATATAGGGAGAGGGCAGGAACGGGCAGGATCAGCCATGATCACAGTGAATGGCGGTGCTGGCTAGAAGGGCCAAATGGTCTACTCCTGCACCTTATGGCTATTGTCAGGCACAATTATTCTAAGCATCAGCATAACTTCTATTGCCAGACAGCAAGCATTTCATCACACACACCAGCTTCCCAACAGAGTTGACTTTTACTGATCCAGGAGCATCTAATACAGCAGGCAGTAACAGAGCAAGGTGGTGATGGTGATCTTGGACATCAATTCTATTCCTGCAGGAGAAGAGGACTATTTTTTTGTTACACAAGTTTTACAGACCAAAGAGACTTTGCTGAATTTGCTAATAGCCGACTATAAAGCAAGTGAGATTCCCTCACCTGATAAATGAAACCACTCATCCTGGGACTGGCAGAGAGCATGAGAAGGACATGTGGAAACAGGAGAAAATATCTCTCACATTTCTCCTAAAAAGGAACATCAGTTAGGAGTAGTTAGTTGACAACTACTTTATTCTGCAGCCACACAGAACAGTGGCCGATAAGAGTGACAAATTATTGGGCAAACATTTTAACACAACTTCTGACATATCAACTACAATTGGTAGATCCCAGTAGGAACAATGGAAACACATTTGTTCTAGTGTTTCCACTAGAGTTAGGGAAGTGAGCTTGGTGAAAGCTCATTTCCCCAACTCCTCAAACCAGCCCAGCATCATACTTCCCCAAACCTGCACATCCTCAGACTACAGCAAGTAAAATATCACCTCCCAATCCCACAGTCTCAGAGCTCCCAAACAGAATCCAAGCGGGAAAGTGGAAGGGAAGTGTGAGGAATTTCATTTTTTAGTTGGCAGGAATCTGATGAAAGCACCAATCAGAGGCAATGACAGCCAGCAGCAAACGAGGTTTATAAATTAACAGATAATCGCTCTTTTCACTTTGTTTCAGGAAACAGGAAATTCCCTGATTTTATTCAGCAATGAATGTGGGATCAATAATTCAAGAACTATTCAATTAGAACAAAACACTCCACCGCAGGTAGGCTGAGATGCAGCACCAAAGACATCAACGATGTCATTCGTTTCCTCCTCCCGAAAGGGATGGAAAGAGGGGCGGAGAACCTCACGCTGAAAGACCGGGCCCAACAATCCCTGTCGTGGCCAGGAGGTCAGTTACCTCGTTGCCGCTCTGTACCATGACCTGAGACATGTAAATGACATTGCCCAGGGATCGGATATCTTCTCCCTCCCAACCATGGACTGTTTCCGTCAGGATCTGTAGTTCCAATTCCTTTCTTTTCCGGACTTCTTGACACTGAGACTATTGGAGAAAAAGAATTAAACTTTAGCCACTGGATGCACAGACTGATAGTATCCGAGAACAGAAATTTTCCATCCAACTGAAGTGAGAACTCCCCTCTCTGAAACCTCCCTCTTCGTCACTGTCACTCAGAACACACTGGCAGTGATCTGGTCCATACTCAAGCAGAGAATATGTAGCCTGAACACAGCAATCACACTCAACCACCCGTCAGTGAATCACCCCATCTGCTCTCTCCTCCTCCTCGCTAGCAGACCTTCCCTAAGCTTGGGATAATAAATGTCTATTTGATGAGAAGCAGCTCACTCCACACACTTGAGGAGTCCCAATCCCCCTATTTTGGGCTTGGGTATCAGCCGTTTAGGCGCTCAACCAGTTTCCTAGGGAGCACTGCGCTATAAAGAGTGTAAACAGTGAAAAAATATTGAGAGATCCAGGATGCTGAGTACCAGGTTTATATGAAATTATTTAATAAAACAAGAGAAACAGTTAAACCAATATAATCAGTAGAAGTCTAACTCCAAAATATCCAGTCACATAAAGAATAGCAATTACGACAGCAGCTATATTTCATTAGGAGTTTGAGGAGAGTTGGTATGTCAACAAAGACTCCAGCAAAGTTCTACAGACTTCCCACGGAATTTCTAACTGATTGCATCACCATCTGGTACAGAGGGGCCACTGCACAGGATCAGGAAAAGCTGCAGAGGGTTGTAAATTCAGTCAGCTCCATCATGGGCACTAGCCTCCCCAGCATTGAGAACATCTTCAAAAGGAGTTCCCTCAAAAAGGCGGCATCCATCATTAAGGACCCCCACCACCAAGGCCAAGTCTTCTTCTCATTCCTATGAGAAAGGATTATAGGAGCCCAAAGACACACACACATTTTAGAAACAGCTTGCTCCCTCTGTCATCCAGCTTCTGAAAGGACAATGAACCCATGTACACTGCCTTACAATTTTTGCTCCTTTATATAATTTTTCTTATTGAAATTTATAATATTTTTAATATATGGCCCTGCACTGCTGCTGCAAAACAACAATTTCACAACATATGCTAGTAATATTAAATCTGATTCTGACCCGGAATAATAGCAATTCACTGCACAAACACTCACAACGAACATGCTGCAGCAACTTGCACCTTACCGAAAGACTTTTGAATGCAGTCATAGCTCTCTGGATGTCAGGCCAGTCAGGGTGGGATTCCTGTGGCAAAGGGTAAATGTACACATCACACATCTAGATTTCGTGCTCAGGACGCCTTTAAGAAATTACTTCACCCATTCCGTAACTCTGGGTCCTTGTTTAGCTAACTGAGCTTGTCTACTGTGAAACAGCCAATCTTCGAAGTGCCAAACCCGTCAAAGGCCAGAGACCAACCTGCACATCCACATCAACGAACCAGGGAGATGACAAATTTCAAAATCACCCAATCTAGTTAACATGTTTACAGAACTAAGCACCATTAGCAATAAGAATCACTTACCTCCATGTGACGCTCCAGTTCCTTCAGCAGAGTCGGGTATTTGTCCAGTCTCATGAAAGGTTTGCTCAGGCTGGTGGTAAGCATGAGGATCCCAGGACTGGTTGCTCCTTTCATTTCTATAAACTCCCCCAGTTCCTCACTGAAGATAACAAAACAGCTCAGAAAATGACCCCCACCAACACTCAATGTTCTCGGACAGAGCTCAAGCCAAAAAGACATTTTTTTTTTACCTCATACTTGCTGCCAGCACGCACCCCCCTTTCATGCATCGGCCATCGGCACGCAGCCCCCTTTCACGCATCTGCCATCAGTACACCCAACAGACATGTATGCCTTTCACACCTGGTTATCTTATATTGTCTTCACTCAGATGTTTATATACACATCCTCTCATACACAACAGACACTGCACAGACACCTTCCCACATACCCATCAACGTTCCCCACTCATTGGCACACCATTGAGCAAGGTTCAGTGCTGGCAGCAGGTGCCTGGAACTTCTGCTCCTTTGAAGACTTTATTCCTTTCACTGCAATAGGCCAAATCACATACCTGTGCTCTGTGAGGACATTCACAGCCCAGGGATGGTTGGCACAATACGCAAGGTACAGACTTTTCATCTGAGACATCAAGTTTGCAAAGCAGCCACCAACTTTCTGCTGGGATTCGGGTAACCTGCAGACACGAAACAACAAGGGAAATTAAAATCAAAAATTGCTGATTCCAGCAAAAATAAAGATGGAGTCTGACAGAGTTAATACTTCAGGCTGAACATTTTTCATCTTAACCATTCTAACCTGAAACATTAGCACCTTCTCTTTCCACAGCTGCTGCCTGACCTGCTGGGTTGTTGCAGCAAGTTTCTTAAATTAGGGTACAAAGTAAGTTCAGAAGAAGATATCACTGACATACGTCATGAAATTTGTCCTTTTGGGGCAGCTGAAATGTGCAAAACAAAAAGTACAAGTAACAAAAATATATAAATAGCATAAAAGATGAGTACCAAGGCTGTGTTCATGGACTGCTCATAATAGGGGAACTAAAGGTCTTGGGGAAATGGCAGGTAGGTGGAGATGAGTCCATGGCCAGATCAGTCATGATCTTATTGAATGGCAAAACAGGCTCAATGGACCAGATGGCCTACTCCTGCTCTTATTTCTTATGCTATCTGATGGCAGAGGGGAAGAGCTGTTTATGCATCATAGACTGTGGGCCTCCAGGCTCCACGATGATATTAACAAGAAGATGGTAAGGGTACTTAGTGATGGATGGCACCTTCTGAAGGCATCTATAGAGGACATCACCTCAATGGTGGGTGGGAGCTTACGTTTATTCACATAAATAATGTAAATATGACTAAGCAATTAACAGAAATTTAAGGGATAGCCAATCCATGTTTAGTTTGATTTTCATTCAGTCCCTGGTGGTGGGCATCACATCAAATGTAGCACCCATAAATGCACCTGGGGAAGTGTGATAAACTTTCTTTAGCTCCATGGCAGCCCAGTAGTGAAGGAGTTTTGGTATCTTGACCCAACAACAATGAGACAACAGCAACATTTCCAGGTCAAAATAATACACAATTAGAAAGGAACAGCTGACTTTATGTATTGCATTCCCAGTCCATGAGATTCTCTGAACTATCATCAATGTAGACATCGCAACAAAATGAGAATTCAGCTCACGCATGCTTTGACACCAATCCCTACATTCTCCTCAGTGTCAAATTCAGTTCAGGACTCAAAATATACAGTGCATCCCATGTGATTCTGCATAAAGATCAAGTAATACAATACTAGGAAGGAAACACTGAGGCAGTAGCATGGAGAGAGGCATCACTGAGAAGGCATGCCAAATGCGCAACTTGAGGCAACATTGCAGCAAAGGGGGCAACACTAGAGGAAGCTGAACTAAAAGCAGTATTGTGCTCTTTGTTGTTTAAAGACATCCCAACAGTCCTTCCAGATGGGTTACACAATTCCAGAGGCCTACTGGAAGAACAAGGTCTTCCCCTCAGTATGCTGGCTGCAATTTACTCCTCCTGCCAGGTGGCAGTTTATGAAACTCCTTTGTGCAGGTGGCTACCACATTTTTGACAATATAGTAACATCAATTAGCCACAACAATGTTGCTTCTAAAGCAATTAATTGGTTGAGAAACGCTTTGGAATGTCAGAAGGTTGTGAAAATCTGGCCGCTCAGTCTCAGTTGGTACACTGTGCTCAAGTAGCCAAGCCTTCTGTGAATCTCTGATTCCCAAAAGAAGATGGGAAATGAGAACCAAGAGCAAGAGGAAAGTCACAGCGACCTGCCGACAGGGGCAGATAAACCAGATTGCTCAACCTACATGACATTAGCTACCTTCAGCTGGAACAAAAAATCATCCCTTCCCAGTTACTCACTTGGTACAATCTTCTAAAGACTGAACAAGACTCTGCTGGAAGGAGCAGATGTCCTCCAGATTTCCCATCAAGGATGTAACTTCAGCAACACTTAGCCTGTAGATGTAACACATGGGAATAGGTCAGCATTTTTGATGATCACACACCCAACTAGTTACATGCTAAATAGATTTTCAGGATACGGGGATGGTGCTGCCCACCAGTCATTACCTTTCAGCACCAGATTTCTGACAGATCAGCTCAAGACCACTAGTTTCCATCCCTAAAGTTAATTTTATTAGATTCCAACAGCTTCAGACTGGTGAAGAGCTCTCATCCACTCCACTATTATCTGAAGACACACTGCTGCTGTTTGCTCTCAGCTTCCCACCATAAACATATGCAAACCAGCATCAAGTCCCATTCACCATCATCCCTTACATATTGATTTACAAAACAATTTTCAAATTTCTTATCATTATACACTAAATTTTCAGTGGATCACACCCTGTCTACCTGTACCAACACCACCCCTCTCCCCAAATCCACTGATCACTCTTCCTGGCTGCTTGCCTTTATGTTCTGGAGCTTCCTCTGCATCAATCTCTTATGTGGCTCATGAGAATTGGGAGCAGCAGGAAACAATTCAACTTCTTGTGCCTTTCATGGCTGATCACCTACCTCAAAGGTATTTTCCTGCACTATCCCCGTATCCTTTAATTCCCATTACATCCATGAACTTATCAAGTTTGGTTTTAAATCAATTTAATGACCAAGTCTCCACATAGGTAAACATATATTTCAAATACTCACACCCTCAGGATGAAGAAATATTACCCTATCTCCATCCTAAAAGGTGGTATCGCTTATTCTGAGCATGGTCCCTTGCCCTAGACTCTTCAGTCTGGGCAAACGTTGTCTCTGTAATCAGTCTATCAAACCCCTTTAAGACATTTGATGATATCATTTCTTTTTCTTCTGTTCTATAGAGAATAAAGTCCACGGACTCAATCCCTTCTCTTTGGAACCAGTCAGTGAATACTCCCTTCATGGCAATGTTATCCTTTATTAGCTAAAGAGACTAAATTATATATAATACTCTTGGTGTGATCTCACCAAGGCCCTACATAATTGCTGCAACAATTTTATTCATGTATCAAACTCTCTCATAATAAAGGACAATGTGCCATTTGCCCTCATCATCACCTATGTACCTGCATGTTGGACTTCAGTGCTTATGTAAGGATACCAAGTCCCCTTGAACATCAACATTTGCCTTTTTTCACTGTTTAAGAAATACTCTGCTTTTTTGCTTTGTGGGTTGCTTCACATTCTCCCCCACATAATGTTCTTGCCCACTCACTCAGCTTGTCAGCGTGACCTTTACACCCTCCTCCGCTCTCACGACCCTACCCAGTTTGGCCCAGGCCCAGGCTCAAGCTCAAATTTTATGCAAGCTATTCTGAGAAGGGAGAAATGTTCCCCACGCTTAAGCCTATTATAAATAACAGTTATGTGTGAAATACTCACTAACACATTGTTCAATGCCCTCCCATCTTATTCTCCTAAAGTTGTTTACTTCACTATTTGTACGAAGCGCTCAGGGTGGGAAAGAAAGCCCATCAGAGCTGGCTAAAAAATATAACAGACAGACAAAGAAACTAATCTCACTTGTCGCTGGCTTGTAAAGGTCGCAGGAAAGTTGACAGAAGCATCGTTAGTTCCTCTGCATAATCGCACTCTGTGTCAAGAATATTCTGCAGCACCTGCCCAGTAAATGACAAAAGACAGGACAATTCACAAAACCAATCACAGAACACTGACAGTAAAGAACATATATGCTGGGACCTGGAGAAAATAAAGCCTAACTGCTGGAAGAACTCAGGGAGCCAGGCGGGTTTTGTTAAGAAGGGTTAGGCCAGGCATGGGCAAACTACGGCCCGCGGGCCATATGCGGCCAGTTAAGCTTTTTAATCCAGCCCGCAGAACTTGATGAAATTATATTAATAAACATTGTTAACGTTTTTTCCCCGCAATTCTGGCATTTTCCAAATAGATGATGCACTCTATATACATTTGTGGCGACCCATTTCCTGGCACATCCGAACCGGCTCACAATTAGCCAGCGTTCCGGCTAAGGGAGATAGCCTGCGGGGATTTGCGAGCACAGAACTTTGGAGCCTCTGTGTCCTGGGGGGGGGGTGGGGCAGGTTGAGGGAGGCTTAAAAGTGAGGCTGGGGATTTCGAATAAAGTTTTTTTCTTCGACTGCAGTTACCAACTCCGTGAAGTAATTTTAGCGCTGCATGTAGCACACCGCTACACATTGACCTTTGTTGAGGTGCAGCGTATTACTCCACATTTGCGCTTTACTCTTTGTTCGGCTCGACCTATTTGTGTGAACAGGCGTTCAGCGTCATGAACATCAACAAAGCCAGCCACAGATCCAAGTTAACTGACCAACACCTCAGATCCATCCTGAGAATCGCCACAACAAAACTAAATCCAGACTTTGATGGGCTGGTTAAAAAGGGAGACCAACAACACTGTTCCCACTGAAATTAAAAATCAGTTTCTTCGTTGTGTTATGTAAAAAATGCATTTGAAAATATTTTTTTCAATAAGCCTTACATGTTACATGTCATTTCTGTTAAGTGATGGTCATGAGTAGTGCGCAGGCACGTACGTTCTCAAAATAAAAAATGCGCTTCCGATCAAATAACGCGCTCCGCATACTGGCGCGCTGTCACTGTTCTCTCCTTGTGCTGGTCGTTGTTGAGTTTTGGCACAGGGGACAATTGAATAAGAAGGAGCAGGAGAAGTAGACCTGCATCTCCTACCGTTTTTGAAATACAGACAGTCAGGAGGAGAGTGATGATGATAATATCCTGAAGGATAACAGAATTTTCAGTGCTTTAAAATAATAACTGTTACTATTAAAAAAAGCTGTATTTTATTCATTTAATTTTCAGTGTTTTAAAAGTTATTTCAATAAATAGCTAAATACCATGGGACTTGAAAGACAGATATTTTGTTGTAATGCATTTGTTCATTTTCAATTGAAATTAAAGCACATGTTTTCTACATATCCCATGATATTTTATTTTCTCTTATGAGGTGTATTACCAAAACACTGCATCCATCTGCTCCTGGTCCGGCCCCCCTGTCAAATTTTAGAACCCTTTGTGGCCCACAAGTCAAAAAGTTTGCCCACCCCTGGGTTAGGCAATGTTTTGGGTCGAGACCCTACATCAGGATATGACCCGCTGGATTTCTCCAGCAATTTTGTTTTCTCTTCCAGACCCAGAACAATCTTTGCTGGAATGACCTCGCCATTTCCCTTCTTGGGGAGGGAAGGAAGGGGCATGAGGTGTGGAGGCTACAGTTTTGACACCATGGAAACTGCAGCATCAATCACTAAACTTGGGTCACACAGCCAGGACACTGACTCACTTCCTCAGGAGAGAAAAATAACATAAGGACATTCTCCAACCCTCACCCACTCTCCCAACTCAGAATCCACTGGCACTGTGGATATCCAACACCTGTGACCATTGGCAACTGTACATTTTACTGCAACTAAAAGTGAAAACATACATTTTTAATCATTTATTATCTACATCAGAAAGACTGAGTGGGCAATGAAACAGGTCATCATCCACCTACCTTATTTCCCCTCTAGTTTCAATGTTATTCACCTCAACCATTCCCTGTGGGAAAGAACTATACACTTTCTATATACGTATAGTTGCTTCTCCTGTGCTCCTGACTGGATTTAATCCTTATCATGTTACACTTAGACTCCACTTGTATCTCCCCAACAAATGGAAACACTGAATCAAGGAATCCCTTAGGTAATTTTGAACAGCTCTCCCCAGTCACCCCTCAACTTTCTATTTCCTGGAGAGAAAAAAGAAACAACACTCTCTTTTTCATTATCTTCTTGTTGGCTAAAATCATTACATCTCCATTCAATCTAATTGTAATCAAACAAGGAGAGGTTGGTGAAACAACAAACAATATGGACCTGGGTCTCAGAGGAAGCATATCAGCAAGAAGTCAAGAAGTTTTTTGACAGAGACTGGAAGGGCCGAGCTGGCCTGTTTCTGTGTTCTAAGATAGCACAGAGCTACAATTTCTGTCGAGGTCATAGCTCAGACTTAGTTGGTTATTGAAATTCATTGCAAGGCTTTTGGCGAGAGTGAGGTGAGCTAGGGGTCAGATTAGGGCTACAGGGACAGGGACACGGAGGAGCTAGAGGTCAGGCCAGAGTATAGGCTTCCACTCTGCACTCAAACGGGCAGTAGACAGGTGATGAAAGACATCCGGTGTCCAAGCCTCCACACTGCACCTGAAAGCCAATGAAATGGATGGGTGACAAAGGTCCCAAGTCAGTGGGTCCTGTGGGAGGAACGAGGTTCAGGGAGTCGGCAAGCCTCGAGTTCAAGGTCAATTGGAAGACCAGTTGAAGCGCAATGCCTGAGGCATGGAGACTGGAGGCCTGCCCAGGTGTGTGGGTGGGAGGGAGGAAAGGGGATTATTTTGCTATTGTTGTTTGGCCCAACATTGTGGGCATGCTATGTTGGCACCTTAGATTGTGTTGGTTGTTAACACGTCATTGTATGTTTTGATGGCTATGGGTCAAATCTGACTAGTACAGAAGTATACAGCATTATTAATTGTGAAGAGGGCATGATGGAACTTAAGGTTCCTTCATAGGCAACTTCACAGACTAGCAAATTAAACCCAAGGTGATAAATTTTAGGAAAAAAAACATATGGTAAAACATTACAGAGTGAAAAGGAAGAAATACTTAAGTCTTTAGAGGAAAGGCTAATAGATAACCATTCACACCTGTAGCACTTCACATCCAGAGCTTTATGAATGAAGTCACTGAGTACCACACAAATGCAATCATCGCCACAAAAGACTGGGCACGCTGCACATGGAACAGTTTACCTGCCTTTGGAAGGATGCTTGGGATTAATTCTGGAGAGTGTCTGTAGTTTGAGTTCCAGCAGAAGAATGAGTCCCTTTCTATGCTTATAAAATCCAACTGGATATAAATCAATGGTGCAGCAGTCTTCCCCGTGGAGCTGTAACCCAGTCACTGATCAGTGATAGCAACTGACTGCACTGACGGGTACAAGTCAGTACAACTACTGCAAATCTTCCCATGCACCAGTGTCCATTGTCTAGCAGTGTCAACATTGACTTTTTAGGAAATGAAGTGGGATCTTGTATCTGGAAGTGTGTACTGATGACACTAGTGCATGGGGAGGTCCATTGAGCACATCATCTATCATTCTGATAGTTGTAGGATATGACAGTAATTGAATTGTAACTAATCCAAATAATCAATCTCTATTAACAAGCAAGTTACCAACAGGCTGAAGAGATATCCACAGGGAAACATTCTAGAAACTCCAGGTCTAAACTTACTTATTTCTCAAGGTGCTCACCCATAAATACAGCTTGAAACTCAGTTTGAACTAGGGACAAAGTGCTGATTACCTGGATTGATATAAACAAATATACCCTACCTCCCCCACTACCATAATAAACCTGTGCTACTGTAGCCCTGCATTATTGCCATGAGCAAGACAGTGCTGGTCTGCACAGACATGAACTGATCAGCCTCTGTATGCTCAGATTCATCTCTGATGACATTCTGTGCAGGGCTCCTTCAGCATCGCCACTCACACTGTGTGGCGCTCCCTCGGCACTGCCCCTCCCACAGTATAGACCCACTGTGCCAGTCTGGAGTTGTGTTCGAGGTTTCAGAATAGGGCTTGAGCCCAGAGTTCCAGTCTCTGAATGCAACCTGCGCCACATCCACAACATGCTTCTTGTGCAACGATATCCGGCAGTTTATGTAAATTGATTTCCTTTGCTTTTTGCCACACTGAGAGGGGGTCATGCAGATCAGCATCAGGGCACCATGGGCTCACAATGTCCCAGGGCACAGCATTTTTGCTGGCTGCTGCAGGCACAGGCAACCAGAGTGCCCAGCCACTTGTTGTGGCAATCTACAGCCCATCTGCTCTTTCCTGTGCCACTGCTCTTCAAGCTGTACACTGTGTACAGCTCCATCACCTTCTACACCGAAAATTTTCAATAAAATTGGAAATACACAAAAATAAACTTTGTCAGTTTAGTCTCTGTAGATTATTTCCAGCACTTTGATTCATCAGGCATTCCCAGTATCTACAATTGTTCCTCCTTATTTTCTGTAGAGTTACAATGACAAAATATACAGCTATATGAAATTAGTGGTTCTATCAAAACAATCCTCACCATCCCTCTAATCTACAGGTACCTCCACAACCCTATAATCCTAGCACCTAATTATCACTGATTTCTATTACTCCACCACTGGGGACCTTGCCTTTAAACTGCCCAAGCTCCAGAGTTGACTTCCAAAAATTCTTGTCTTCTCTTTTAAAGCAGTGCTTAAAACCTGTCTAAATAACCTAACTTTTCATCAGTTGTCCCAATGCCTCCTCCTGCAGCTGGGTTCATCTGAAGACAGCACACTGAAAAGCCTGAGGATGATTTATCATGCTAATTGAAAATGCAAGTTTTTGGCTATTATTTCATTATGTTGCTAAAGGATTTTGTTTAGAATATGTTTTTGAAGCTCACAACATCTGATGGACGTAAGTGTTTTCTGCAGGAAAGGCAGATTGACAACCCTAATTATTTCAAAGCCAGACATGTGAAGTGTGCTTTAATTCAACCCAGATGTAATTAGCAAGATACTGATAGCTTTTATCAAGAAAACGTTAATGCATATGCAGTTGGCTAACAATACACTTCCTGTCTTCCAGCAAACAAATCAATTACGGCTTCTTTATTTAAAGTTCAGGGAGTAAGGGCAGTGTTTTTGTGTTTCTCAGCTGCATAATCAGGGCAGAAATAATAGCTTATATTACAGTAGATTCTTAAAAACCAGTCTTCTCATTCAAGCAGCATCTCATAATTAACATTAAAATATTCACTGTTTTATACATTGAATATTCCTAGCACAATGTTTTACAGCATCAGCTGTACGATTGGGGTCAGCTTCCCGCTGCTGTCTGTAAGGGGTTTGTATCTTCTCCCTGTCACCATGTGGGTTTCCTCTGGGAGTTCCGGTTTCCTCCCACATTCCAAAGGCGTACAGCTAGGATTGGTGAGTTGTGGGTGTGCTCTGTTGGCACCAGAAGCGTGGTGACTCTTGCAGGTTGATCATCACTATCCTTACTGATTTGATTTGATACAAATGATACATTTTACTGCATGTTCCAATGTATACGTGATAAATAAAGGTAATCTTTAAATTAAAACTGTTTACGCTCAGTTTTAATCTCCTCCAGTTCCTTATTTCACCAAACTTTTATTTTGCCACTTTAGCTAGGCTTATTCTAGATTGATAACCATCCAGATATTGAAATTTCTTTTCATGGGAATCTATTCCACAGAGTATTACAATTTTTTTTGAAGTTCTGACATTCTCTAATAGCTGTCAAAATTTTAAACCATCAATGAAACATTTACTTTTCTGCATTTCTTGCCATCAGATTATGAATGCAGAGGATAATTTTTGCCTTTTTGTTAAATTAAATGAAAAAATGTTCACTTAATATTTCAGAAAGTGGGGCATCTTTAATAATTCATTGCCTTTCAACACACCTTGCACAAGAGTATTTTGTCTTCCAATCTCCCTCCATCCCTTTGCACTCGAAAATTTTAGAAGGGCACTTTAGCCAGTCAGAAAAGATTTCTCCATCATCAAGTTTTCAAATCAAGCCAATTAAAAACTGAAATTTCATGATTTCTCTTTGATTCTTTGAATACATCATCTCACCTTGTTCCTGTTAGCTTACTGGTAGGTTTTCTGAACTGAGCGCAGTGAGTTTGCAGGTAGGTTCACAGAAGGTGACCACCAAACACACACAGGGTGTTTAACTTAAACCATCAGAATAACCTTAAAGGAGCAGCTGACTTCTCGCCAATAAGGTAGTGATATTATCTGTCCAAATGGATCTCCAACCCATACCAGAAGTTCTGGGAGACCAGTACTGCGACTAACTGAGCTTGTAATACTTGTCAGGCTCTTGGGTAAGTCAGATTTAAACACTTTGCAGCCTGACATGAATCACGGGGCTGGGCACTACACTAGTTATGTAATTGTTCATATTAACAGCTTATGAAAGTCAAATAAAATTGCCTTTAAGAGCACAAATTAATTTTAAATCATATTCCCAAATATTTGCCCAAATTAATCAGGCAAATTCCTTGCCTGCTGCTTAACCAACTCATTTTGCTTGGCTCCTTTCCAATTAAAAATTACCACAAAGACTTGACAGGAGTTCTAGGATCCTGTTTATTCAGTGTTTTGTAAATTCAGCCACTGTACACTACTAAGCCAAAGATACCTATATGCAATTCAATTTTTTCCACCAAGCTGAAAAATAACATGAGCTTTTAAAATGTCTCACTTTAGGAATATGTTAAAATGGCAAAACTATTTTGCAGGAAGCTTCAGTCAAATCCAACTCAACATAAACAGCAAGACACACTCACCACATTGTAGTAGCTTTTACTAACAGGAGGTGTTTCAAATCCTTTGGGTGAACTTTTCAAAGTTGCTGACTTTGGAGAGGCTGGTTTTTCTGCGGAATGAACCAATTGTCAAGTGTTTAAATCACGAAATTCTTCATCGTGATCATCACACAACATCAACAGGTGTCTGGAAAATAGACTCTCTAAATAGGCCATTATTATTTAAAAACAATAACAATTCATTAATTTTTATATTAGTTTAAATGGCAAGTTGGAGATGAATCAGTCTCATTCTCGTGAAGACCATTGCAGAAATCAGTACTGGGATGAGGGTGAAGAGGAGCAAGGTAGGAGTGGGACAGACATTGTAGGGTGACAGAAACACTCTCACTTCACCAGTTTCATAGCTAAACAGGTCTCGTTGCAAGGATGCCCTTAATTTTTTGTAGGGAAGATGAGCTTGAAGCTAAAGAAACCATTGCTTCAGGACATCACAGAATGTTTTATATCCAATGAATTACTACTGTGTGCGCAAACGTACCATAAAACTGTCTCACAATATATTCCCACAGAAAGCAAAGATGATAAAAGTCCTTTAATCTGACCTTTGCATTCACATTTGTGAGAACAGGGAACAGAGTTCAGATTGTTTTCAAACATCGACAAACACAAGCCAACATCTCCCAGTAATACCTACAAACACTTGTGATAATGGTATGATCTCTGCAACTCTTCCCAGAGCAGGTGTTACTGTTACAGACTGGACTGAAGAGCCTCTGTTAGGACAGCTAATTGTACAAAACAGCCAACCAGCTTTGCTGCAGACCCCTACACTGTCCAAACCAATGGATACTGAATGGATCCACATTTAGCATACTGGCTGTGACCTCCTGACTGAAATCTAAACTCCACTAATTTGTCAATAAAATCCAGCATCCTAATGGCTCTGCTTACTGCTGTCTGCAGAATCGAGTCAAGGACAGAGTAGGCACTTACTCATTAACAAAAGAAACAAAACTTGGACAGAACTGAGAAAGTGAGATTAGCTTCAGGTGAGGGAGAGGGTGGGGAAGGATGGGAGAGGACAATGGGGGAACATCTGAGTGGCTGAGGTTAGGTTTGCCATGGTGACAAGCTGTTGAAGATGACATCTGGTTCAAAAAGTGTAGGGTGGAAATTGGGGGAACGGGAAAACAACAAATGGACGCAAAACCTGTGAATGCTCAGCTGCCTGGCAGAAATTGGGTTGAGCGCGACAGAAATTGCAAAGGAGATCTGTTGGATATAGAGACCGATCATAGAAGCAGTTCATCCTTACTCTGTCCAGCAGAAGGGGTAGAAGGTAAGGACCAGCACAGAGGGATCTTGGAGTGGGATCCAAGTCCTGAAAGCGGCAACACAAGCAGACAGATCAGTAAAAGCATGTGTCATGCTGCCCTCATTGTCAGCCACAGTCTACAAGAATCAGGAAGTCATATTGCAGTTGTACTGAACTTTGGTTACGCTGCACCTGTGTGAAGATCTGGTTGCTCAATGCAGAAAAGATGTCAAGGCTTTGGAGAGACTTTGGATGAGGCTTACCAGGTTGCAGCCTGGATTAGAGGGCATGTGCTATAAAGAGAGATTGGATAAATTTGAGTTGCTTCCTCTGGAACAGAGGCAGAATGGAAATGTGATAGATATTTATAAAATTATTTACTGGTATAGATAGGTTACAGAATATCTTTTCCCCAGATAGAAAAGTTGAATACTAGAGGACTAGAGGGCATTGCTTTAAAGTGAGAAGGGTAAAGTAAGTGTGTGTCTTCTTAAATCACCCTATCCACCTGTGTTACCACTTTCATAGAATTTTTGATTTAAATCTCCAAGACCCCTCTGCTTATCAACATTCCAAAGTCCCCTAATAATTACTGTACACATCCTACCCTTGTTTGACTTCACCTCACATTTCATGTGAAGGGAGTGAGTGGAGGTGATGGAGAAGTTACAGAATATGGCAAGAACTGCTTGGTCACCTTCAGGAGGGAATCCAAACACAGTCTGGTTGACCACCATGTGGCACACCAACGTCCAGTCACAGGACACCTGAGCTTTCACTGTCTCCCACTTTAATTCTACAGTGGGAATTAAAGTGGGAGACAGTCACTTTACTACAGTCACCTGTGTGTTCTAATATACTACTATACTAGCATACTACTGTGAGATATGATGCAAGATTGGAGAACATAATCTCACCTGCGC
The DNA here is from genome assembly GCF_030144855.1 of Hypanus sabinus. NCBI lineage: Eukaryota > Metazoa > Chordata > Chondrichthyes > Myliobatiformes > Dasyatidae > Hypanus > Hypanus sabinus. Next base: position 147,334,762 of record NC_082710.1, on the reverse strand, counting down.
AGAATGCAGTCTTCCACTCAATATTGAATTTAATCACTCCAGGAACATACTTGTGCTGTGAGTTCTGCTATAGCTTATTCACTTGTAATACTGACTCAGTTTTTCCCTCTGTTACCACGTCCAGCCCACTGTTTCCTGTAGCTCTGCATTTCATGGTGTTTAGATGTACGTTGTTTCTTCTCTCTCTCCAATGTCCCTTGCTAACCAGAAGTCGGCATCAACACCATTGTCAATTCTGACCTCACCCTATCAAAGATAAATTCCTTTATCCTATCCATCTCCACCCTCACCTCATCTTAAAATGATTATTCCAGTCCTCACAAATGGTCATCAGCTTGAGATAACCATTTCCCTCTCCATGGATGACCTGTATGTTCAACTATTCTATCTCTGTTCATGCTTCCAGCACCTGCAGTGCTTTAGAACTGTTGGGATTTAGATTTGGTACCCCCTTGCTGCTGAGACCCAGGGGAACCAGTTCCAATGTAACAGATTGTAATGTGGGTGAAATCACTGCTGGATAATTCATTCCACCACAGCAGGAAGACCTCTTCAGTGCCTCTGGAACACAAATGCTCCAAGAAGCATATGCCTCCTTAACTATCTTGGAGGTGAGGCAACTTCTGGAATTGTGTAAGCGACTGATGGAGCAACTTACTCGTGTGACTCTCAGCAGTGCTCAAACATGGCTAGGTAGTTGTATCAAACTACTGCCAGCAGGTGAACCAGCATATCAAAGCTGACAAAGGGATCTTGCACTAACATAATTCTGTGTGCTCTTTTATGTAATAATGGCTTTAAAAAAGTTTCAACAAGCCCTATTAATCATCACTTTATGACTATATCGACATTCACAATGAAATGCTTGGCTATGCAGAAGTTTGCTTTGAACAAAGTAATTCCAAGATCAGGCCTGAAACTATAGAATTCTGTAGTCTCTGTCCCAACTCTGTCACAAATTTATTCCACAAGTGATACGTCTTCTATTATCTTTTGAGCTATCTAAGTAATACAAATACTTTTTTTTAACTTACCATTCAATTTGATTTCTCTCACGTAGTTGCTAGGAAACCATCCATTTTTGCCATTGAGTGTTCCTTCCCACCAACCCCCTTCCTCAATTCTGGTCACATGGATGATATCGCCCTTGTTAAAGCAGAGTTCATCCTCATTGGTCTGATAGAAATTGAATTTTGCTTTCACCACCATATGATGTTTGCTGTTATCTGTCATGTCCTTCCAAAAAAAAATAATTTAAATCAACATTCACTCTTTCACTGGGATATTTGCAATAAAAGTTAAAATACAAATCTTTATAAACAAATGGTTTGCACTGTGGACAATTCTGCTGACAAGGTACAGGAGAAGGTGCAGTGGTTTACTGTTCTCAGTGATATGGAGAAAGAGAAGCATGATTGTTCTTAAAGCAGATTTAATAATGGCTCAGAAAATGAAAGACTTGATAGAGTAGGCATTTTCATTCACAGAACAGTCAATGGCCAAAAATGCACAATTGATAAATGTTCTGTATTAATGGGTTTTGAAAATCTGGCAAATACTGATTGAAAGAGAAGCGCAAACAAGTTCCAGATTGGTATTTTCTGGAGAAATTTGGCAAAAGAATTAAAATACCAAATCTTATTTTCTGTAATTTATGGTTTTCAGAACCTTACAAGTGAGAATCTCCATCACAGGAAGGGGTCGAGATGACAGTTAGAGAGGTACCTCTATAGGAAGGTTTTAGAGGGATATGGGCCAAACATAGGCAGGCAACTTGGTAAGGATGAACAAGTTGGGTTGAAGGATCTGTTCTTCTAACCAGCTAACTCCTTGAATCTTGGCCTTGCACCTGGAACAACCACTATTTCATTGACATTGCACTTGCTTTCACCATACTGTCCTTTTGTTCCTTGTTTTGTAGGTCTTGGTGCCCTTTCTGCTGCTCTGCAGCCTCCAGAGATGAAGGCTCTGAACCAAATCCTTTGCGGACACTAAGGTCTTCAAAAATTCCTCCCAACTTCAAGGAAATAAACCATCCAGACATAAGAAAAAAGGGTAGTGAGATCATGGACCATATGCAGATTATAGAAGAGGGTGTGCTTGCTGCCTTTAGGCAAATTAGGTTGGAAAATTCTCCAGAGGCTGAAGAGGTATCCCCTCAGACCCTGAAGGTAGTTCGTGCAGAAACTGCAGAGAAACTTAAAAATGTCCTTAGCCATGGATGAGGTGCTGAAGGATAGCTAATTTGCTTCATTGTTTAGGGTGGCTCTAAGAACAATTTATAGGCCAACAACATTAGTCATGGGTAAACTACTGGAAGATTACACCAAGGGACAAGATACATCAATATATGTAGAAATAGGACCCAATTAGGGATAGTCAATGTAGCTTTTGCATTGCAAGTCATGTCCAACCAATCTTATAGTGCTTTTCAAGGAGGTCACAGAATCATTTAAAATCATGACTAGGTTAATATCCTGATATTAATATCATGACTAATTTGTTGTTTTGTGGTAACAATACATTGGAATACATCATAAACTATAAATTATTATAAATTTATATAAAATTAAGTAGAGCAAAAAGAGAGCAAACAATAAAAAAACATGGTCATCTACATGGATTCATTGCTCGTTCAGAAATCTGATGCTAGAAGGGAAGAAGCTGTTGCTGAAACATTAAGAGTGTGTCTTCAGTCCCCTGTACCTAGTCTTTGGAAGATTTACTATTTTAAAAAAATGTCAACCTGTTTATAAGACTTTTCCAGAGATGCTGCCTGGCCTGCTGAGTTCCTCCAGCACTTTGTGCATGTTGCTTGGACTTCCAGCATCTGCAGATTTTCTCTTGTTTGTGACGTGGGAGGCTGGTTCAGAAGGTGATGGCACTCGGCATTCAGTATGAAATGGTTAATTGGATTCAACGTTGGCTTAGTGGGAGAAACCAAATAGACAGGTGCCTCTCTGACTAGTGGTGAGCCACAGGGATCGGTGCTGGGCCCATTGTTTTTTTTTCTATATTATTCTATACTGTTTTAATTATTTAGCTAATAATCTGGTAAACTGGATCAGTGCCTTTGCAGAAGACACCATGATTAGGGGCATAATAGGCAGTGAGGAAGGCAATCAAAGCTTGCTAAGTGATCTGGACCAGCAGGGCTCGTGGGCTGAAAAATGACATATGGAATTAATACAGACACGTTGGCAAAACAATCCAGGGTAAGGCCTGCCCTGAATGTGTGCTATATAACAAAAGGACCTGGAAATCCAAATCCATAATTCCTTGAAAGTGGAATTGCCAGCAAATAGGGTAGTAAAGAGAGATTTTGCCACATTGATTTCATAATTCAGAGCATTGAGCACAGAAGTTGTGATGTTATATTGAATTTGCATAAGACAATGTTAAGACCACATTTAGAGTATTGTATTCAGTTCCTATCTGATCACCACCTTCAGGAAAGGTATCAATAAGCTTAAAAAAAGTTGCAAGGACTTGAGGACCTGAGTGAGAGGGAAAGGTTGAATAGGTTGGGACTGGAGTACAGGAGAATAAGGGGAGATCTTACAGAGGCATACAAAATTAAGAACTATAGATAGGGTGAATGTATGCAGGCTTTTCCGCCTTAGATTGGCAGAGATTAGACCTAGAGGTCATAGGTTGAGAATGAAAGGTGAAATTTGTTTGAAATCTAAGTGGCAGCTTCTTTCCTCAGAGTGGTGCAAGTGTGGAATGAGCTGCCAGTAGTACACTGTAACATTTAACAGAAACTGGATAGGTACATGGATGAGAAAGTTATGGAGGGCTGTGGTCCAGATGGAACTAGACTGAAAACCAGGGCAGCAGACTAGATGGCCCAAAAGGCCTGTTTCTGCACTGTAATGCTGCTATGACTCTCTAAAACAAAGTTCTTTGCCTCAGTAGAGCTCTGCCCAAGCACGTGTGGATACAATTGCTGTCTGTTAAATAGAATTCCTTGCTGGCACATGGGGATCAGCCCAAGAAGCAACAGTGGTGCTGTGCAGAGCAGGAATCCCATCACAAGAGGTCAACCTCTGGAACCACAGCCTGCACTCAGTGACATCAGGGAAGCCACCTGCCACTGGAGATCCTAGCAAGCACACCAGCAGTTCTACTGCATTAGGAGTTTGAGACTTCTTATGTTACTAGAGACTCTGACAGATTTCTATAGATGTACAGTGGAGAGCATTCTGACTTTGCATCATTGCCTGATATGGAGGCTCCAATGAGCTGGATCACAAGAGGCTGCAGAAGGTTGCAGAATTAGCCAGCTCCAAGCCTCCCCAACATCAAAGACATCTTCAAGAGGCAGTGCCTCAAGTGTTATCATTAAGGACACTCACCATCCAAGACAAGCCCTCTTCTCATCATGACCATCAGGTGGATATACAGGAGCCTGAAGACCCACAGTAAATGATTCATAAACAGCTCTTCCCCTCCACTATAGATTCCTTAATGGTCCATGAACACTATGTCATTATACCTTTCTTTACACCATTTTGTAATTTTGTGTCTTAGCACTGTACCACTGATGCAAAACACCAAATTTCACAAACACAAGAAAGTGATCAAAACAGTTGGATTTCTGAATTTTTCTTCAATTGTTTACTCTAAATCACTTTTATGTAACTTCGCTCCTCCTACCTATAGCCTTTCCCCATCCCCACACCCCAACACATCAGAAATTCAAATTTCACTCACTAAACTTCGATACTTTCCAGGAAAAATTTTGGAAGTTCTTCCAAGTGACAAGTGGGCTCCAGTGAAAGAATCAGCTGACTTTATTTGATGCGATTGGTGACGTGCACATACCGAGTCACTTCCAACACCAATATCTGTGGAAGACAAATTCAATAGTTGCACAAAATTTGAATAATTATTTGAACATTTTTAAAAAATAAGATTTATGTGTTTTACAGATAGCATTATTTTAGAATTGCCTTCAATCAATGAACATTTGCAACTTCCTGAGCACATTTTAAAAGACATCTGGATTGGCTCCCAGACCTAACGCTTCACAGAAGGCTTAAGACTCAAGGAGAATGATTCCTAATAATGAAGCTACTATTTAAAAGAATGTCAATCGCTATAACAAGACCATAAAACATAGGAGCAGAATTAGGCCATTCAGAGCCTATCGAGTCTGCTCTGCTATTCAATCATGGCTGATTTATTTTTCTTCTCGATCCCATTCTCCTACCTTCTCCTCCTAACTTTTGACATGTTTCTAAATCAATAACTTTAAATTTACCAAATGCTTGGCCTCCACAGCTGCCTGTAGCAATGAATTCCACAGATACACCACTATCTTGGCTGAATAAATTTCTCCTCATCTGTTCTAAAATGATAACTTTCTACTGAGGCTCTGCCCTCTCATCTTAGTTTCTTCCAGTACTGGAAAAATCCTCGGTATTTCACTCTGTCTAGGTTTTTCAATATTCAGTGGGTCATAGTGAGATCCCTCCTCCTCCTCTTCCTCCTAATCTTCAGCAAGTACAGCCCCAGAGCCATCCAACTTTCCCTCTTTAAAACATTGAGTTAAATCCACATTATTCCTGCTGCAATAATTCATTGTGTGGCTCAGTGCCACATTCATGTAGTTACATTTCAGTGAGGAAACGAAGACAGTTTACTTGATTTAGATGTAATATAAAACAAAGTTGTTGCTGGTCAGTGACAGTGAGATTATATCTAATGCAGAGGACAGTTCTCAACTCATCATTTCTGTACTAGCCAGGATGGAGCAGCTGCTCTGCCCATACTTATTTCAATATCTTCACTTCAACAGCAAAACAAAACCTGTGATGATGGATTTCCTGTAAACATTTGGCTGCTTTCAACTACAGTTGCCTTGGAGATTGGGATTCAGACAAACTCCAGACACCATTTACTCTCCCAATTTTATAAACTTCTATCAGGTCACCCTTCAGCATCCAACACTTCAGAGAAAACAATCTGAATTTGTCCAGCCTCTCCTTGTACCTCATACTCTCTAATCCAGGTAATATCCTGTTGAACCTCATTTGCACCATCTCCAAAGCCTCCACATCCTTCCCAACTCTATACATTACGTCCCAGCCAATAAAATTAAGTATATCATATGCCTTTTTTCAAAATCACCTATCACTTGTGTTACCACTTCCAGGAAACAATGAATTTGTATCCCAAGATCCTTCAGTACATCTATGTACCCAAGGGTCATGCCTTTTACTATACATCTTCCTCTTGCATTTGAATTCCCAAAGTGTAACACCCACACTTGTCCAGATTAAACTCTGCCATTTCTCTGCCCATATTCGCATTCTGGCCCACCTACATCCTGCAGAATTCTTTGAAAACCTTCCCCACTAGCCACAACCTTGTCAAATTTTATGCTGCCTGCAAACTTGCTAATCAACCTACTTACACCTTCTTCCAAATCATTTATATCACAAACAGATGCAGGAGGTAAGATTAGTAAATGTGTGGATGACGTGAAAGTTACTGGCATGGATAACAAGAAAGAAGTCCAAGCTTACATCACGATGAAGATTGGATGGAAAGGTGTGCAGAGCAGTGGCAGAGGGAATTTAATCCTGACAAGTGCAAGATGCATTTTCGGAAGTCAGATAGGGGTAGGATATATACAATAAATGGTCAGGCACTAAGAGATATTGACAGAACTTTAAGGTTGAAGTCCATAGTTTTCTTAAAGTGCCAAAGGTCAAATGGTCAGCTTAAAATGGCCTACTTCTGTGTTATATAACTATGACAAAAGAAGAGGAAATGGGAATGGTACCAGATCCACCAGCAGGACAGAGTGACACTAAGGTGAATGGTCAGATTGAAAGAACACAGCTGCAGAAGCTTTTCCAACCTCTATTATGTGCAACTGGGTGAGCAAGCCTTCCAATGTAGGAGAACTGTGATATTACTTAGTGCCTTTGATGAGAAACCTGATCCACCGAGCTGTGCGTTAAAATAAGGTAGAATTTCAGGTGCGTGAGAATCAACTTAAAGCAACTCCACTGTCAGAGTTCACCTTCTTAAACCTAATTTAATGTGAAAAAGTAAATTTATATATTGTACAGATCCATTTAAAAATCATTCAATGGACACTGTCAACACACACCGGTCCAACACTTTCAGAAAAACAGATCCTCATTTCTACACTAGGGTGTCCTGTAAGCAGTTCCAGACTGCAATGTGTTAAATCATTTTTGGATTACTCTGGGAACTATTCCAGGAATTGAACTGCTTGCCAAAGTGGTTCAGCTTTCATAAACCTGAAATCCAAGTTACTGCATTTGGCAAAGGTATACAAGTAAATGCAAGTGGATGGTGTTCTAGCATAAGGTTAGATTGTGTCTGCTCTCAACTCTCCCCAACTGTACTTCTCCTGCAACGATCAGGTTTGATCTGATCAATCTGATTAGACTCAGACTACCATCCCTGCAGGATGTGTGTGTCCAGGACAAAGAAGCAGGCATGAAAAAACACTGCAGATACTACCCACTCTGCAAACTGCCTTTTCCAAAATCTCCCTTCCGAAAAGTGCTACAGGGTGTCTAGAAAATGCTACAAACTTCATGTCAGCTTAAAAAATTTCTTCCCTCAGGCAGTTAACCTGATCAACCATTCCAGTTAGCCCCCCACCCCCTTCTATCTATTACTCCTGACACTGCACTATAAGCACTTTAACCAGTTTTTATAATGCTACTTACATTGTAAAAGATGCTGGTACTTCTGCACATTTTATTCCATATCCATACTTCAACCACTACCTTTATATTTTATACAATTCTTCATAATTGTTGAATGTTGTTGTTTGTTGTTCCATGTTGTGTCAACACCATAGCAAATTCCTAATACGTGTAAATGTAAAGGGTAAATAAAGTTACCCTTGATCACTGGTGTTACTGTGTGAATGCATTAACAACAGCTTAAAGCTTAGCCTCCAAACACACACAAATGCAAATTGACTGGTTGACTGAAGCTTCATTGAACTTTTTGAAGCTCTGTCCCCAGAGGTTCAACAGCTTCCCCTTAATTTTGGGAATTAGTTCCCTTCTTACATGAAGCTTTTTGAACACAAGTTGCAACATGCAAGGCAAAAAAAGATGACCAAAGAAAGCTTTGGGGCAATGACAGTGTTGCTTGACACTCACCTTTGGTGAGATCGCCTGTTTAGGAATCGCAGTCCTGATGCAGGGTTTTGATTTAAGATGTTGACAGTGGAATTCCCCCTCCCCCACACACACAGATACTGTTCCGCCAGCACAAGTTCCTCAGCAGATTGCTTATTGCCCATTGGTTAGTACTGCAGCTTACATGGATCAGGAAGCAAATGTAAAATGGAAATAAATTTCTGTAGACAGCCAAATTTGGAAAGGCTGTTCTACAGTCTCCCCGATTAATGGACCCAAAGTCTTTAATGAGGTCAAAGATAGCCACGTATAATGGATAGTGCTGTTCTCTACATTTGTCTTCTTGCCACACCATTAAGGTTACCAATGATTCTGCCTTTTGGGCTACATGTTTCATTTTAATGAGAATTACGACAAACAGTGGTAATTAAAACTCTCTAGCCTGTTTTATCACTTATTTATGTCATGACCAATCAGAGCTTTATCCACTTGCACCCAAAACAAGAGCACTGAGATTTTTGATTGATGCGCTGGACATTATCAAAACAGACAACACGGTGGTGTAGCATTTAGCATAACACTCTACAGTGCCAGCCTCCTGGATTCAATTCCTGCCCTCGCCTGTATGGAGATTGTACATTTTCCTTCTGACTGCATAGGTTTCCTCCAGGTGCTCTGCTTTCCTCCCTACATCCCAAAGACGTACAGGTTAGTAGGTTAATTGATCAGGTGCATGCAATTGGGTGGTGCAGATCGGTAGGCTAGAAGGGCCTGTTACTGTGCTGTATCTCTAAATATATATTTTTTAAATTATCTAGTCCGGGGGTCGGCAACCTGCGGCTCCCGAGCCATTTGTGGCTCTTTCACCTCTGTGCTGCGGCTCCCTGTGGCTTTGGGAAATAATTGGTCAGTATTTAATTAAAATGTATTTTATGTTAGTTTGTTAGCTTTTGAAATGTAATTCTAAATTTGAAGATTATGGTGATCTTGTACAATCTAAATGTGGCGACACATTTCCTCACAATTAGCCAGCATTCCGGCTAAGGGAGATAGCCTACGGGGGTTTGTGAGTACGCGTCTTTTGCAGCATCTGCGTCCATGGGGGCTGGGTTGAGGGAGGCTTAAAAGCAAGGCTGTTTAGTTCGAATAAAGTTATTCGACTGCAGTTTACTGACTGCGTGAGCACACCGCTACAACGTGTTTTTATCGCTATTAATATACGTCGCCACTGCCAATACCTGACACCCGCCAGTGCGCGATTTCTTTAATTTTTCGATCCAAGGTAAGCCAACTATGGAGAATTCTGAAAAAAGAAAAGTGACTGAAGAAAACAGAACGTTTAATGATACGTGGACAGATTCATTTGCTTTCACTGTTGACGAGACTGGTTTACCGGTATGCTTAATATGCAATGAGAAACTAGCAAACAACAAAAAGTCAAATGTCGCAAGGCATTTCCAGAATAAACACGCAGCCTTTGCTCAAAAATATCCGGATGGAGATGAGAGAAAAAAAGCCGTTTCGGAACTGATGCGGAAGGTTGATCTGAGCAAAAATCATTTCCAGAAATGGATGAAGTCTGGAAAATCAACGACATACGCCAGTTATATTGCCGCTCAGGAAATAGTCAGGCACGGGAAGCAGTTTACAGATGGTGAATATATAAAAGAATCTTTCATTAAGATTTCAGAACATCTATTCACGGACTTTAAAAACAAGAGTGAAATTGTGCAGAAAATCAGGGATATGCCCTTCTCTGCAAAGACTGTCAAAGACAGAACCATAAAAATGGCAGAAGACATCACAAGACAGCAAATTAAAGACATCAATTCAGCTGTGGCCTACTCGATTGCCTGTGACGAGTCTAAAGACAAAGGTGATATTGAACAAATAGCGTTGTTCTGCCGGTATGTAAACTCTGCCGGGCCACAGGAAGAACTGATTGAGTTGATACCTCTAAAAGACCAAACACGGGGGGAGGACATCTGTGAGGCTGTCTTGAATTGTTTAAGAGCCAAAGGAATAAAGACCACCCATCTGGTGTCAGTAGCTACTGATGGGGGCACCGAATATGACGGGAACGCACAAGGGAATTGTGGCTTTACTGCAGAAGTCGCTGGACAGAAAGCTGCTGACTTTTCACTGCATCTTTCACCAAGAGGCACTGTGCGCTCAAACATTTCCTCCGGAATGCACAGAAGTAATGGATGTTGTCATTCAGATTGTCAATAAAATAATGGCAAAAAGTTTAAATCACCGTCAATTCCGTTTGTTACTGGACGAGCTGGAAATTGCATATTCTGATCTCCTGCTGCACAACAAAGTCTGATGGTTGTCCAGGGGAGAGGTGCTGAAACGCTTTGTCGCGTGTCTGGAAGAAGTGAAAACTTTCCTGGGCAGCAAAGGGCTCAACTTTCCTGAGCTGGAACAGCCAGAGTGGCTGAAAAAGCTACACTTCATGGTAGACATGACAGCGCACCTGAACACGCTGAACACAGCTCTTCAACGGGGTAAGGACGTACAGCCCTGCACATGTTGGAGGATGTTTTGGCATTCGAGCGCAAGTTGACGTTGCTTGCCAGAGATTTACAGAAAGGCACATTGTCTCACTTCCCCAATTTGAGAGAGTTCAAACAAGGTCACGACATGATAAATTCGGAGTATTTACATTCTGCAATCATCGCAATGCAAACATCGTTTGGGAAACGCTTCTGTGAGTTCAGAGAGGAAAAAAACACATTATCCTTCCCGGTCACTCCCCTAAGCATCGATCCATCCCTACTAAATACGACTGCATTGTCAGGTGTGAGTCAACCTGAACAAGTATGATAAATATTTTAATTGCCTATTATTTTACGTATATTCATATGTTTTCATTGTTCAGTGAAATAGTCCTTTTATTTTTCAGGTTGACAGCTGGCTGACGTTATTTTTGGTTTGCTGCTGGCGGCAAATTTAAGTTTGGCGTTTTTCATAAATACAAGAAGGACTCAAATAGACGTTGAGTATTTTACTTAAAAGTAACCTTCAACCCAACGTCTTTTTTTCGGAGTTCAAAATGTTTTTGTTGCATGCAGAAATGTAATTTCATTTTCTCTGCAGGAGTTCATCAATTTCATAAATGCAACACATTATAGTTTGTTTATACATAGCATAAAGGCAAAACAAAACGTTGTATGCAGTGTTATTTCATTTTAAATGTCAAGCGGGTTTTGCGGCTCCCAGTGTTTTCTTTTCTGTGGGAAACGGGTCTAAGTGGCTCTTTCAGTGGTAAAGGTTGCTGACCCCTGATCTAGTCCATTGTACATTTGTTGGCTCTTTGAAAACAGTTTAGTCACATTCTCCTCCCCCCCCCCCCACCCCCACCACAAGATCTTTGGTCTTGTGAATCAGTTTCTGAAATTTCCAGATCCACAAGTTTGTGCAATCTATTCCTCTCATTGTACTTGAAGATCCCTTCACTGAGGTTTTGAATCTGAAACATCTTGTTATTGACCCATTCACCAGAGGAAATAGTTTACCTACTTCATCAAAGCTTGGCATCTTGACCTTGCTGATTCTTTAATGCATTTCCACATCTCTTGCAGGATTTGGGAAGACGGGGGATCTTGAGTATCACTGACAACTACACCTGCAAGAGTTACAACTTCTTACAGACCTTGGGAACTCTAGCTGAATGAACTCCAGATCATTCAGGAGACAGAGGGGTTAAATGACAGAAGATATAGGGAGGTAGTTGCACAAAAGGTGCAGGACACAGATAATTGGGTGACCATCAAGAGAGGGAAAGGAGATAGGTAGCCAGAGCAGAGTACCCCTATGGTTGTTCCCTTCAATAACAATATTCAGCCTCCATCCCTTTGTTCACAGCTAATAGAGACTTATCCAAAAGGACTACTGGCTGTAGTAGCCGCAAGAGGTGGATTAACTAAGAACTAAGCACAGGGGAATGAATACTTTTAACTACTGCCATTTCAGTTTTTGTTCTATTAGTTTTTCATGCTTTATAATTTCTTCCGGTTTTTTGGGCTCTACTGTGAGGAAAAAAGGAGCATGTGATACACAAATAAAAATTCTCAGTTAAATGGATCAAGATACTTGGTCGTAATATTTATGCCAACAAAGGGTTGGAGATTGAATACTCTTGATGACACTGTACATTGTTTTAAATACAATGGGGAGGTGAACAACCAAGCAGAGGAAAGCCCAGCAGTCAGGTTTCTGTACTCTGGCTCGATGACTCAGAAGGGAAGGGAAGGGGGAGGGCAGAGAAGTGGTGAGCTGTAGTGATAGGGCATCCATTGCTTAAGGGAACAGACAGGAGGTTCTGTAGATGAGATCCAGATTCCCAGATTCCACATTGCCTCCCAGGTGCCAGGGTCAGGGACATCGCAAATCGAGTCCGTAGCATTCTTAAGGGAGAAGATAGGCATCCAGATGTCATGGTCCACATTGGTACCAATGAAATAGGCAGGAAATGTCCTGCAAAGTGAGCACAAGGAGTTACGTGCTAAGTACAGGATCTCCAGGGTGGTGATCTCAGGATTGCTACCAGTGCCATGTGTTAGTGAAGCCAGAAATAGGAACATAATGCAGTTTAACACGTGGCTAAGGAGATGGTGAAGGAGGGAATATTTCAGATTTGGGGATTATTGACATCTCTTTCAGAAAAGGTCTCATCTGTACAAACTGGACGGTCTGCACCTGAACTGAAGGGGGACCAATATCCTCGCAGGATTTGCTAGTGCTGCTCCAGGGGTTTTAACAAGAGTTGCAAGGGGAAGAAAATCAGAGTGCCAGGGGAGATGTTAAGACAGGAAACTAATGCGCAGTGGAACTAATGCTCTACATTGTCCCTATTTCAATGCAAGGCATATTGTAGGTAAGGCAGATGAGCTTAAGAGCAGGGATCAGCATGCGATTTATGATATTGTAACCATTGATGAGACGGTTGCAGGAGGAGTGGGACTGACACCTTAATGTTCCAGGATTCACGTGGCCAAGTGGTTAAGGCGTTGGTCTAGTGATCTGAAGGTCGCTAGTTTGAGCCTCAGCTAAGGCAGCGTGTTGTGTCCTTGAGCAAGGCACTTAACCACACATTGCTCTGCAATGACACCGGTGCCAAGCTGTATCGGTCCTTGCCCTTCCCTTCGACAACATGTGGAGAGGGGAGACTTGCAGCATGGGCAACTGCCAGTCTCCCATACAACCCTGCCCAGGCCTACACCCTGGGAACTTTCCAAGACGCAAATCCATGGTCTCTTGAGACTAACAGATGCCTATTTGTTCTAGGTACGATAGAGAGGGAGGTATTAAACGGAGAGGGGTGACATTATTTGTCAAGGAAAATGTCACGGCAGTGTTCAGACTGGAGAGTTCATCTACTTTTGCTGTATGGATGGAACTGAGGAATACGAATGACCACGTGAATGGATATTATAAATTAAAGTATAGATCTCTCAATAGACAACAGGATGTAGGAGAAAAATTGTAGAAAGATGGCATAAGTTGCAAGAAAAATATGGTTGTGATGATAGGTGATTTGGACATTCCAATATTGACTGGAACTCCCATACTCTAAAAGAGCTGGATGGGGATGGAGTTTGTTAAAGGTCCATTAGGTTTGATTAAATTTCCTTAATCAAAACATAAAGATCCTTAGTACAGAAAAGTACAATACTGGATCTACTGGGAATTAGGGAATGAGTCTGGGCAGATGACAAATGTGTATGGTCCTCAGGGCCTTGTAAGGTGCCCCTCAAACCTTGTGGGAGACAAGTGCAGAAATTGTAGGGGCACTAACAGAGGTATTTAAAATGTCCTTAACCACACAAGATGAGCAGATTGGAATATAGTTAATGTTTCATAGTTCCAGAAAGGGTCTAAAAATAAGCCAGGAAATTATAGCCTGGTAAGTTTGGTATCGTGGTGGGTACATTATTGGAACATATTTTAAGGGACCTGATAGATATGAACTTGGATAGATAGGATTGATTATGTGTAGTCAACATGGTCTACAGTCGGTCATGTCTAACCAATTTTGTGAAATTTTTCGAGAAGGTTACCAGGAAAGGTGATGAAGGAAAGGCAGGGGACATTGTCTACATGGACTTTAACAAAGTGCCGCATGGAAGGCTGGGTAAGAAGGTTCAGTCGCTTGGCATTCAGGATGAGGTAGTAAACTGGATTCAATGTTGGCTTTGCACAAGAAGCCAGAGAATAGTACTAGATGGTTGTCTCTCTGCCTGAAGGCCTATGACTAGTGGTGTGCCACAGGGATCAGTGCAGGGTCCATTGTTATTTGTCATCGATATCAACTATCTTGATAATGTGGTAAACTGGGTCAGCAAATTTACAAACAACACCAAGACTGGGGCATATTAGACAGTGAGGAAGGCTATCAAAGCTTACAGAGAGAAATGGATAGCTGGAAAAATAGGCTGAGGAATGATGGATGGAATTTAATACAGACAAGTGTGAGGTGTTGCACTTTGGGAAGACAAAACAGGTTAGGACCTACACTGTGAATAGTCTGGTACTGAGGAGTATAGTAGAACAGAGGGATCTGGGAATACAGATACTTATTTCCTTGAAATAGGTAGACAGCTAGTTTTTGGCACATTGGCCTTCATAAATCAGAAAATCGAGTAAAGGAGTTTGGATGTTATATTGGAGTTGTACAAGACGTCCGTGAAGCCAAATTTGGAGTATTGTCTGCATTTCTGGTCATCTACCTACAAAAAAAGATATCAGTAAGAATAAAAGAGTGTACAGAGAAAATTTACAAGGGCATTGCCAGGATTTGATGACCTGATAAGAAAATGATTGAATGGGTTAAGCCTGAATCGCAGCAGAATGAGAGGAGATTTGATAGAGGTATACAAACAATGAGGGGAACAGATAGGGTAAATACAAGGTTTCCCCTCCACTTAGGTTGGGTGAGACTAGAACTAGAGGTCATAGATTAAGGGTGAAAGGTGAAATATTTAAGGAGTACTTCTTCACCCAGTGAGTGGTGTGAGTGAAGAACAAGTTGCCAGTGGAAACGGTGGACGCAGGTACAATTGCAACATTTAGGAGAGATTTGGATGGGTAGGTAGATGGAAGGGGTATGGAGGAGTACGGAGCAGGTGTGGGTCAGTGGGATGGCAGAATAATAGTTCAGTCCTGTCCAAGGGGTCTGTTTCTGTGCTGTAGTGCTCCAACACTATTTCAATCTTAATAAATCTCTTCTGTACATTTCTATTTGCCTAAACCAATGCCAAAATTGTCAATACTAACAAGATCTATTTGCTTTTATATTTCACATACCTGTATTTATAACACACGACAAGCATTTTTTAATAACCACTATCAACTTTCTCTGTCATCTTCAAGGATGCCTACTGACATGAAAGCTGCTCTGTTCACTAATGCTTTTCAGTACTAAGGTAAATAATTAGAACTGCCATTCCATATTAATCCTCATAAGTGCAGCTCTTCTCTATAAGTCAGAATCAGGTTTAATATCACTGGCGTATGTCGTGGAATATGTTGTTGAAAAATTTCTCGGTAATGAACTCTATCTGCTGTACTTGCATACAGATTATTGCACATGATCAAGTCATTCTTTGCACCCAAGCTATTTAGCAGTTTTAGGGAAATGCTGTGAAATCTATACTTTCTTAAGCTGATGAATCATCAGTTTAAATTCTTAATTATCAACCCATGGTACTTACTGAAGCCAAGCCAGTATCAGTGACAGCAAGCCTAGCTTTGGGAATGTATTGATGGAGGTCTTTAAAAGCCAAAATATACAGAAACTGACCTCTTCCACGGTCAGAGATGAGGACCTTCCCTACATAATTCCGTTTTGAAACAGTTCACTCCCTCTACCCTCAGCCATCATTACATAATGTTTGAACCCCATTTCACCAAAATGTACCACTTGTCCTGTTCCCCTTGCACCTCACACTCCCAGAAGAGAGTAACAGAGCTGGAACGGTATGGCGAGGAAATTTGAGAATGAGCGGTAAACATGACTGACAATGGGCAGGAGCTGCTTGGGTGAATGTCCTCACTTTACAGGGATAGGACACCTGCTAATTGACTTCATTAGCTACCACACATTTTGGGCCATTCAGAAAGATGTAAACACCTGTATTCTACAAGGGCATGAAGCAGATGCAGAAACATTACGTGGAGCAAAAGAGAACTGATGATTACTTCCTAAGCATAATTCTACTGAACTATAGTATCAGACCAAAGTTCACCCACAAGGAGTACAATTCTCAATTACCTGAAAACTTCTAGTCTACAAGGTTCCATCAGGAGTGCATGCTGATGAATAACTCAATCATTGTCCACTACAAGTTAAATAATGCAAATTCAAAGCTCACTAATTCCACAACTATAAAAGTATTTCTACAGTTCATTTTGCTTACTCACACTCTGAGCCCAATACACAGGGCAAGTATGTCCTTCCCCACTATGTCCTCTTACCTGCTGTTACTTTATTCAAGGTGACCAGGGAACTTAGAACCTTGTTGAAGTTCAGTCCTTGATAAAGATCATTGGCATCAAAAGTCTGCAAGGAACAAAAAGCAAATCTGTAATTTCTTATTAACACACTTAAGCCAGTCCTTCTGATGTAAAGCTTCTGGAGAAAGAGCTCTTGCTCATCGAAAGCTAACAAGTCGAGAGATGTTTGCCACAATGAACATCCCAGAACTTAAAAGAAAGGCACCAATGTATACTTGAATGCAGCTAAATCTGTGAAGACTTGTCTTCATTCCTAAGTGCAACCAATAAAAAGAGCATGTACACACCTACCTCTGGCTTATCAATATAAATGGAATTCCTGTCAAAGTGTGGAAACTGCTGCTTATGCCTTTGATTTACAGACTAGGCAACAGAACTAACCTTAATGCAGAATCACAGGACTTAGTACTGATCTACACCGAATCTACAACAGCAAACCAGAACTGTAAATGTAAAAAGCTTTTGCTGCAAAAAAAACCTGGATGACGACATGAGTCTCTCACTCAACAGAGCATGCTCCACTATTTCAGCAGTTTGGAAGTTAATCCTGGATATCAGTGCAATTTTAAAATACTTTTAAAGCACAAACTAGATCAAAATGTTCTATTCTGTAACACCCCTGGGGGGGAGAGAAAACACGCAGAATTTAGAAATGGAAGCAAATTTATGAATCATCCAATGCTGTTAGACCGACTTTATATTGCAACAAGAGCATTCCAGTAAAAAACAATACCCCCCTTATCAAACTCTGCAGTGTTCAACATAGAATGCAAAGTGGTCTTATATTGGTTCTAATCCCTCCATGATATCAGTGCAAACTATGCACACAGGGTGCGTGTACTGAATTTGGAATTATGAGTACTAGCTGACTTTACATCATGTCTATCACCTGCCCACACGACAAGATCTCACTAACTTACAGCAGCTTGATGCGAGGTAGAAACCTTAGTACAGCTTCTCTGAGCAAACCCAGGGCACTATTTCAAAGAGCAGAGGGGGAAGATTGTCACAGTCAATGTTCATTCCTCATCTGACATCCTTTAATCTGGTTCATCTGATCATTACCCCATAGGAGTGCACCATGAACAAATTGGCTGCTGCAACCCCGAAGTTACAATGTTAACTGTATATCATCGAAAGTCAGCTCTCACGGACATCCAGATATCATGAAAGGTGTTGGTGGAAGTGCAATTTCTTTCTAATAATAGGAGCTCTTCTGCTGCACCAGAGGATTGGTGAGGAGGGAAGAAGGGGGTAAGTACATGCACTCAGGAGGCAGGTTACATACACATGCACAACAGGCACACATGCTCTTCCTTACACCTTCTGCTCTCTCTCCTGCCCCACAAACAGAAGCACTTCTATAGCCAGTTGATGATCTCTAGGGGAGCTGTGACTGCCTGTATAAACTGAGCTGTTAGCATGGAATCTTCCACCTTTCACAAAGGGCTATGGATTAAAGTAGAACCTTGCTACTAAAGCCATATTTTAAACCACACAAGCATTGTCTTCCTGGTGATAAAGAAACTAAAATGAGTTTCAATGAGTTGGGTAAAAAAAAGGTTGCAGCATAAAAATCAAAGACTGATGTGCCACAGGATGCTGCACTCCGTCAGGCATGAGCTGTATCTCTCAGGCTGCCAATCATTTGGTTAATCCCGCTGTAATAAATTTTACTATTTCCAGAATTTACCCAATTCCCTTTTAAAAGTTGATTAATCTGTCTCCATCCCTCTTTCAGCAGCACATTCCAAATCACAGTTGTTACATTATATTTTCCTAATCTCCCCCTTCATTTCCAATTTTCTTAACTGTGTTTTCTGATTCCTATCTAGCATTCAGAAACTGTTCCTCCTCATTTATTCAGTCAAAATCCTTCATGATCTTGAACACCTCCATCAAATCCCTTTACCTCCTCTGCTCTCCGAGTTTCTACACACAGGTGAAGCCCCTCATTTCTGCAAACTCAGTAGCACTGACTAATCCAGAAAAATTAAATACAAGAGAGAAGTCATGGCTTAGTCACCTACGTAAACTGCCAAGGCACATAATTTGCGATGCATGAATTAACACATCCTGTTAAAATCTGGAAACGTTAAAAAGAATTAAAATTTTCCAGGTAGCTGAAATATTTAGCCTGAAACCAGTTTTGAGAATGTAGCAATTTAGGATGATTTCTTTTTACCTAACACACATACATGTGTGGAAATGGAAATGTTGAACCCCACTGCTGATTAACTTGTTAATGTTCTCAATTAAGATTTGTTGTAAACCATATTATAAATTCATATTTTTAAAACTTGACTACCTCGTGACATAACATTAATTTTAATGTATTGTTTAATTACTGAGCAAAAATTCTCAATAGTTCATTAAATTGGTAATCACATTATAAACACACTAAAACACTTTGGCCATATTTATAGTGAAAATAAGATGCTTATCCAACTATTAGAACAAAAAGTGATATTCCTCCAGATCAACAATGATACAGATGAATAACAGAAAATTGCCAATTCTCAAATTCTGTGCCATTCGATAAAGATTGTGTCTAATGTGCAACCTAACCATTAACCTCCCTTTGACTCCATTCTTCAAAGTCTTTGGACTATAAAATCAACCATGTAGTCTCCAATGTCATTGCAAAACAGCTATTAACTATTATGCAAAGTGGTTTTCCCAACCTCATTCTTGAAAGAAAAATATTCTGAGAAAAAGTAGTTCTGCAGTTAATCAAACCTATCTTTAATATCCTGAAAACATTGATCAATCCACCCTTTATCCCTGTAAAAAAAAATGGGTTAGGGTAGGATTAATGTAAATGGGTGTCAGATGGTCCATGCAGAATCAGTAGGCCAAAGGGCCCTTTTCTGCAGTGTATCTTTAGGTTTCTACACCTCTACTGACGCAGCCCACATTGCTTTATCCTTAGAATCTGGTTAATATGCTTAGTACTCCCATGCCAATCTCCTTCCAAATGGCAAGTCTCTGATCCTATTTGCCCACATTTCCTGCTACTATGTTCATGTGATATTTCAACCCCAGCTTTTTCCACTATTAACTTCCCACTTAAACACACCAACCTATCAGTAGCTTGTGCTGCAATTATCTGTTTCATTTGAAAAACCACTCCTACTCTATTCAACCTTAAGTTTCTGCTTCTTAAATTGCCTGAAAGTTTGTTTGAAATAAAATGCAATAATTTTAAAATGAAATTAAAATCACATCCTTTTTCTCTTGAGGAATTATCAAGTTTATTGTCATTCAACTATATACATGTATATCACCAAATGAAACAACGTTCCTTGGGACCAAGGTACACAACACAGTACATACAACTCACACACAACACAAAATACTATTACCACAAATAAATTAATAATAAGGTGCATTTATGACAAGTTAAAAAGTAAATAATATAACATTACTGACGCTTCATACATGGTGAGACATAGGTGGTGACAGGGAGTTGAGTAGTCTCACAGCCTGGGGGAAAAGCTATTTCCCATCCTATCAGTCCTTTTTCATAATACTACAGTACCTCCTACCTCATGGCAAGGGGTAAAAGAGATTGTTAGATGAATGGGAGGTTTCATGGGCAATGCTGAGGGCCCAGCGTACACATTGCTCCTGATAAATATCTTGGATGGGTGGAAAAGAGATCCTGATAGTCCTTTCAGCAGTCCTCGCACTCCTTTGGAGGGTCTTGTACTCAGGTGCTTTGCAATTCCCGTCAGCACACTCTCAATCGTGCTCCTGTAAAAACTGGTTAGAATGGAGGTAGGGGGGTGGGGGAGAGGAAATATCACTCGTCTTGACCTCCCTCAGGAAGTGGAGACACATGCCAGTGATAATAAACCTGATTCTGATGTGCTTTCTTGACTAAAGAGGCGGCATTGAGGGACCAGGTGAGATCATCCATCATGTGTACTCCATGTCCTAACCCCACTTCACACGAAGCTCACACTGCTCCTTCACCCGAACCCATAAGTAAACACTCAGCGCTCATTTCACTTTGAATGTCAGCCTAATGTTACAATCATGGAGTCCAAATTACGTGAACTCTATGAAAAAAGTTATTCCCACAGTCCCTGATCTTTTCCCACTGAAAGAGTATTTACCCAATTCCTTGTGCACTTTACTGTGGAATCTACTTCCACAGGCAGTAACTTTATTCCTTGCAGTATAGGAGACTTAGGGGGTGACCTTATAGATGCATAAAATTATGAAGGGCATAGATAGGGTGAATGCACACAGGCAAAGGGAAATAAAAATTTGAGAGCATAGGTTTAAGATGACAGGGGAAGGATTTTAAAAGGACCCAAGTAACAACATTATGCAAAGGGTAGTGGGTAAATGGAACAGCTGCCAGAGGAAGCAGTTGAGACAGGTACAATAACATTTGGCATTTGGATAGGTACATGGATAGGAAAAGTGTAGAGCATTATATGCTATGCGCAGACAAATGGAACTACCTTAGGTAGGAACCTTGATCAGCATGGATGAGTCGCCCGTTTACCTTTATGAAGGACCTGTATTGTTTCATAATTCAGTTACTTAGTTATTTGTATTGGGGGATTTGTTAAATGAAGTGAGGGAGGGGTGAAAACAGGCTGTTATAGAGTTGAATGTAGATAGAAGATAAGGAGGAGAGAGAAGGCTGTAAATGGACACACAAGAGACTGCAGATGCTGAGAATCTGGATCAACACAGACAAGATACTAGAGGAATTCAAAGGGAAGGCAGTGTCCATGGAGGAGAATGAACAGTCAATACTTCAAACGTGATGAAATGTCTCAGCCCAAAATATAAGCAGGTTGTAAATGGGAGTGGCCAGCAGACAGAAGGCGTGGGGAGGTAGGGCAGCAAGCACAGGAACCAGTGATGATGTGGACAGAGAGCAAGTTTATTAAAGGATACAGCAGGATATAGATCAATATGAAATATGAGCAGAGATATTGCAGAAGGGGTGAAATCCAAACAAGTGCTGTATGGGCAAAGAATATAGTAAAGGCAGGATCCTTAACAGCACTGAAGTACAGAGGGATCTTGGGGTCTAGCCCAGAGCTCCTTAAAGTGGCAACGTGGGTAAAGGCAGCATATGGCATTGGTGTTGAGAATAAAAGCCCCCAAAAAGTCATGTTACAGCTATACAAAACTGATTTGGCTGTGTCTGAAGTACCACTGAAGAGCTGATAGCCCATTACAGGATGGATACAGATGCTTCAGAGAAAGTGTAGAAGAGGTTCACCAAGACTGGGGAATAGGAGCTACAAGGAGAACCTGAAAGAAGTTTATAAAATTATGAGATGTTGATAGGTTAGAGAGTCTTTTTTCTCAGGGTTAAAATGTCAAATACTAAAAGACAGAGCTTTAAGGTGAGGGATCATTGTAGTGCTGCTGTAAGACAATAAATTTCATAAGACGATGATGGTAAACTTAATTCTGATTTAAAAGTTTAAAGATCAACAAGTGTATACTAACACACACACACACAGAGGCAGGTACCTGAAAATGCACTGCCAGGGGAGGTTGTGCAGCCAGATATAATGACATTTAAAAGCCAATGAGTCAAGCACATGAACAGGCACAAACGGAAGAATATAGATAAGGCAGGGAAGATGCTGGATTGGCATCATGGTTGGCAGAGATTTGGTGGGCCGAAGGGCCTGTCCTATGAATGCCTATGAAATTAGTGGCCCTTTGTTATGTCTAAATCTTTGAATATTCAACCCAAGAGCTACATGAAAGCACCTTCACCATTCTGAATGGTTCAAGAAACCATCATTGTCCAAAATATTTCAGAATAATCAACAAATGCTAGTTTGCTGGTGATGTTCATATCACAAAAATGAATTTGAACCTTTCGCACCTCAACACGAAGTGCCCCGCACGCTTTCAGAAACTCTTTGATGTTATTCAGACATTCCGCCTCTGATTTGGGTTCCTGGTGTATCTGTAAAATTAAAAAATAAAGATAGAATTGAATCACAAACTAAGCTCCCAGCAAGAACTGAACATCCCCATCTCTTAAAACAATTAGAAAACTGCACACAGCTAAAAGTCAGCTACACGGGATGGTGAGCATGTTAGCTAAGATCACTATTCCTACTTGTTGACATTTAAAACCAGTGCAAGTCT
Organism: Hypanus sabinus; assembly: GCF_030144855.1. NCBI lineage: Eukaryota > Metazoa > Chordata > Chondrichthyes > Myliobatiformes > Dasyatidae > Hypanus > Hypanus sabinus. The sequence continues at coordinate 147,311,960 of NC_082710.1, read as the reverse complement.
CCCTTAATTTTCTAGAGACATTGTAACCACTCTCACTCAACATCCTGATGTATCCAAAGAATTAAATAAAAATCTCTCACACATTCATAACCTTCTCAGTTACAGCTGGGGATGGGGTAGAGGCAGAATTAGAGAAGCATTCAGAGGTGGTAGCAGGTGGTCAGAGAGTTTAAACTTTGGACTACATCAACATATAGATTAAATACAACACGTGTCAACACCTAGTTCAATGTCAGACAGCAGTCAGGTACAAAATAACTAAATTATGCTTTAACTTAGAGCAAAATTATAAAGTCAGTAATGTACTAAAGAGATAAACTGTTGTCTAACTGTTATCACTGGATTATGTGGCCATTACAGTTGGTCTCTGTGATAAACAAAGCTCACCGCTGGCCAGTACAAAACTGACCATCCTCTGGTATGATGGTGACGACGCTGGTTAAAAACCAGTCATCAATTTTAATGGAAAATGCCTCACACATATAGCTAAGATGATCCTGATGCATGTAGTTACTTAAATGTTTCCCAATGCCATAGGAAGTAAAGATCAAAAATCAAATCAGTCCTGAAGAAGGGTCCTGGCACAAAACATTAACCGCCTGTTCAGTTCCATAGGTGCTGCCTGACCAGCTGAGTTCCTCCTGCACTCTGTGTACGTTGTTTTGGATTTTCAGCATCTGCAGAAATTTGTGTGTTCAAAAACCATGTGTTCAGTTTACCACAAACACACAAATTAATGTTAAAATGCATAAGCATGGACAGTGAACCAGCCCATGAATTCCACCTTGTATTTCTGTGCTCTCTTTTTGTGCTATTTAAGTTTTTGTATATTTCTGATAGTAATTTAGAGATTTTTGAGTACCACACTTGAATGCTGCTGCAAAACATATTTCGTGACATAGGTCAGTGATACTAAACCTGATTTCGAGATGACACACAAAAGAGTTCACTGTGTAATTGGCCACATTTAGATTTTTACTAGCACTTTGGTCAATAGTGACTGGGGAGAATTAATCTTTCAGTTGGTTGACGGACCCTGGGTAACAGGGTTTTTTGTTGAACTTCCCTGAGATTTAGTCCCACTGACAACAACACTTGATTACTCAATTCTTAAAATAAACCTAAATTTAATCTTGCTTCAAAGACTTGCAAAATTCATCTTCTGATTGACAATATTTTTCTGAACTTTTCTTCCTGGGTTTAGACTGACATTTCAGATGCTCTATGTTCCTCAAATCTCTCAACTCCCTTCTGCTTCCCTACATCTCCAATATTCATCCTGGTCTAGTTCACTCTTCAGACTGGAACCTCTCAACTCACTCAGTCTTTTTTTCTTTCTGGTGCAATCATCAAAATTTTAAATTCCTCACCAAAGTGCTGTTTAGCTTGCCCCTTTTAACCGTTATAAGTTATGGTATACGAACATTGAACAGGAACCAACTCTTCAGCTTACAATGTTATGACAAACTAACTCAGAAATCAAATGCCCAATTAAAGCAATGCTTTCTGCCTACACAATGTCCATATCCTTCCATTTCCTGCACATTTGTGTACCCATCATCCTCAAATAACTTTTTCTATGAACCCACTGAAGTAGTTTTTCAGAGGACTGCCTCTAAACCAAGGCACAGTCAGCCCACCCTATCCACGAGGGATTCATTCCGGGACCTCCTGCGGATACAAAAAAAACGTGGATGCTCAAGTCCCTTATATAAAATGGCATAGTATTTGCATATAACCTACGCAAATCCTCCCATATACTTTAAGTCATTTTTAGATTATAGTACCTAATAAAATGCAAATGTTATGTAAATAGTTGTTATACTGTAATGTTTAGGGAATAATGACAAGAAAAACTGTACATGTTCCTTTCACTCACAACACAAGCAGAGAACCAACAAGACTTGAGGCGAATAATGATCAAACGAGTAAAACTTTTAATCATCTCTAGATTACAGAACTTATAACACCTAATACAATGGAAATACTATGTAAATAGTTGTTACGCTGTCTTGTATAGGGAATATTGACAAGAAAAAAAAACGGTACATGTTCCTCTCTCTCACAACACAAGCAGCGAACAAACAAGACACCGATTCTCCTGTGATCTTTACGTTCTTGAGGCTATAGTGCTTTACATAGCCAGCTATCCCTTACTAGTCTTAAACTCCTTTTTCTCTCGCTCTCAACCCCATCACAGTGGTGCTCATTGAGACAAACAGCTTTTTCACGTATAACTTGGCCATCGACAGGGATATGCTTCTGTGACACATCCCCTAGCCACACACTTAATGCTTTCTCAGTCTTCACAAGCACTTTATCAAGAACCAGAGAGACTATTTCTGCCGTTGTAGGGGCAGCACTAACACTTCCACGAATTGCAGCTTCTTTCTGCTTTATTGTGTGAATGCTCGATTCATTCTTACCGACCTCATGTCCCACTTCGGAAAGCAACATGCCACTTTTCAAAAGATCTAATATTCCTACTTTCTCGATGAGACAGATAGCACTTTACACTCCCTCTTAGCCTTTGAGTAATTGCTTTGACCACGTAATTGTTTTTTTAGGAGCCATTTTTTCACTGGAACAAAGTAGCGAACGAACAAAATGTGAGGTGAACAATGCTTGAGCATCGAGTGCTGGAAGATCACTTCCAGGCTTTCTCGATTCGCGGTTAGTTGAATTTGTGCATGTGGAACTCGCGGATAAGGAGGGCGGACTGCAAATGACTGCTTTGTTAACTTGGAGTACAAGCGGGAAAGGTCATCATGAAATTTTGTTCCATGAGCTAAGTCTGAGCTTTGCGCATTTGTGAAATTAACTAGTACTGTTCACACCTGGATGGCTTCCCTTCCAATTGAAAGGGATCACCACTAACAGCACAGATCTCCTCTCTCTGATGCTCAGTTACCAGCTCCCATTGCGCAGGGCTTACACATTAACCCCAGTATTCTCAATTAATCATAATTAGATACGTGCATGGGTGCCTGCACATATCTCTAATTACAGTCTCTCCCTCACTCCCCTGTTTGTGACATTTACCAGGAGCACTGTATACAAAGGGCCCAAGGCATTGTTGAGGATCTCAACCATCCATCCTGTAATGTCCTCAACCCACTACCATCAGGAAGAAGGTACAGGAGCATCAGGACTAGGACTGCCAGACTGGGTAACAGCTTCTTCCTTCAGGCTGTGAGAGTAATGAATACCCTGCTACCACAAAGGACCTGCCACTAGGATACTGGGCTGTTTACTATTTACCCATGCTACACACTACTTATATTTGATACTATTTTACTACTAATAATATTTTATTAACATATTTGTGGTAATATTTTGTTTTATATGCTGTAGGTGGTATGTTTTGTGGGTGCACCATAGCCCAGAGGAAAATCGTTTCCTTTGGTTGTATATATGTACAGTCATATGACAACAAACTTGGAACTAACTCCAGCCCTGCCACTGACAAAAGACTTGTCTCAGACACCACTGCTGTCTTTAAAACAGTTATAGTTTAGATGCTATCTTCTGCTTTTGTTAGATTTGATCAAGTTATTGGTTTGAAAGACTCAACACTCTACTGATGCTCATTCCTCCTAGGATCAGCTCCCTCTCACACATTTTATCAAGGTGTTAAACTGCAGCCTTGGAATCACACTTGCACCCCAGCCACAAGGTCTTAAATTCAAGTCCTCTCTCGAGACTATGGGGACAAATTCAGGCTAAAAATCTTGTGCAGTACTGGCAGAACGTCCATCTTTCAGATAAAACAACAGACATTGAGAGTGGAAAAAGAAAGAAGAATTATTCATAGTTGTCCAGCCAATTTTTATGTAACAGCAGCATAAATTCTGTTTGAGCATTATCTTGTTATGTAAACAAATTGATTGCCACGTTTTCTGCATGCAGAAGGACCATTCAAAGGTCCATGCTGTGAAGCATTTAGGAGACTGATAGTTTTTAAAAATATATCTTTTGTAACTAGTGCTGGAAATCTGAAATAAAAATAAGAAAACATTGCCTGACATGCTAAGTGGTTCTAGCAGTTTCTGTTTTTATTAAAATTCAAGTTTATTCTATCACACTTGCAGGGCAGTGAGGATGCTATCAGTCCTCACTCAAAGCTTACATATCAAAAATGACAAAGGAATTAAACCATTTAATAGGATGAGACTTGGAATTGTCTTTCTTTTTGGGAATTTGGAATTTTACTTCAAATTCTATCTTCCTCAGAAGGCCAATCTTCAACTATTTTGGGATAAGGAATAGTAGAATTAGGCCATTTTGCCCGTCGTCTGTTCTACCATTCCATCATCCCTCTCAATCCCATTCTCCTGCCTTCTCACCGGAACCTTTGACACCCTTGTTAATCAAGAACCTTTGAAACTCCGACACAAAAGCGAAAAATTACAGAAAAGTTGACCCTGGACACAAGTGCTTGGCTCAAACAAAACCAAGTATACAGTCAGACCAAGTGTACTGATTTTAACCCGAGGTTACAAGATTTGCTGTTACCACCCAGGGGAAATGTTATGCATTGTGCCCAGTTAGACTACACCAAAATGGTGAACCATTGGTCCTGCTGGGCTGTACCTCCGCTGATCCAAATCTTAGCCTTAGAACTCCAGATGAGGGAGCTTCAATGGATATCCAGATGTGGGAAGTGATGATGGGTGGAAGTGACGGAGGATGCTGGAGTCAAACAATGCAAGAGCAGGGAGCAGGCTGGTGAAGAGTGGGAACTGCATCATGGTACAAGGGCTCAAGCAGTTTGACAGCAGCTGTAGTGGTGAGGGAGAGAGAAGAAAGGAGTCTGAGCAAGATATGGATCTAATGGGTGTGATTGGGTGACAAATAGGAAGGAATTGTGTGGTCGGACCTGGCTTGTGAGAGGGTGGGTAGCAGGGTCTCTGGATCGGTGGGATATATCTCAGGATGCCCAGGTGAAGCGGGTGGTGAGATCAGGGAGGGTGTGAGATAGTGGGGATGAGTCTAGAAGTTGGTGAGGGGGAGGGTTCAGATTATGGTGGTGGTTAGGAGCGGTGGAGGGCGACGGGGGGGGGGGATGTGGTAAAGGGGTGGAGGGTGGAAAGGGGATATAAGGGTGGGATGATGGGGTGACCGAGGGCTGGGTGTGAGTCTTGGGTGAGATTGCACGGGATGGTGGGATTGAGAGATGGGGTGAGGTTTGGGGAGCTTGGAGGAGAATAAGATTTGGGGTGGGGGGAAATGAGGCTTGGGTGGTGTTAACAGGCGGGGGTTCGGGGCCGAGCCGCACTCACCCGCTGCACCGAGCCCGGCACCAGCCGCTCCAGCAGCCGACACAAGGCTACGCCGTCCCGGAGCGCAGCCCGCAAGAAGGCCTCGGGGTCCGACACACTTTTCTTGGGGGACTCGAGCACCCCGAGGCTGATGAGCCAGGTCACCGTCTGCTCAGCCGAGCTCATGGCGGCCCCAGCTCAGCACCGCCGCCAGGCCCTGGCTGACGGCTCGACGTCCGAGGCCGCGCTCACAGCGGCAAACCGTCCCCCACCTCCCCCGGAGAGCCCACCATGGCGAGACCGAGGCCGCCGTCCGTCTCGGAGACTCGCGACTCGCGCGGCCCAGCGCCCGCACCGCTGCTGCTGCCGCCACCTAGCGCCAGCCGGTTGGGCCCGCGACCTAGACCCCGCCCACCACCGGAGACCACGCCCATCACCCCGCGTCCCCAACGCCAAGCCACACTCCTCGTCACAGACACCGCCCACAATCACAAACCACGCCCCTCACACGAACTCCCAGACAGCCCAGACCACACCTCTCGGCACACAAAAAAACCTTTCTGGCCCCACCCACATGCCCTGGCCTGCCCCTCACCCCAGTCTCCAACCACAATATACAGGACTCACTCTCGGCCCCACCCTTAACTCGCTGACTTCACCCTCAACTGACTGACCCTGCCAACTCAACCCTCAGCCCCAAAAGCAACACCCCATCTTCCACCCAGCCCATAACCTACTGACCTAGACCCCACTGTGGTGAACTACGTGTGCCTGTCCGGACACCGCCCCTGCTGACTGCTCCTGTGGCTCCTCTCACAGACCCCTGTATAAAGGCGATCAAGGCCTGAGCCTGGCCTCTCAGTCTCCAGGATGTAGTATGGTGGTCACTCACTGCTTATTCCTTCTTCCAGTCAATAAAAGCCGATATCTCACCTCACGTCTTAGAGTGAGTTATTGATGGTGCATCACCCATCCTGTCAACCACAGATCCTACTACCACCAGGCCACCTCCTCACTCCTGACCCCAACCCCTCACAGGAGATTCTCCCCGAACCGCACCCAAAATGCACAGACTCCACCCCTCCCCACCTCACCCTCCACTTCTAGACACAGCCACCTACCTGCTCTTAATTGCTGACCCTAATCAGTGCCCACTGACCACGTCGAATCCCAGATCACACCCACCCCTCAGCACTTCGTAAAGGAGACGTTGGAATGGCTTCCGGTTTAAGATGGCACTAGTGAAGCCCAGCAAACTGGCGGCAAACAAAACAAGAATAAAACTAAATACTTTATTAATATCACTTTTACCTGTAAAATTGATGGTAAATAATCACTGTAAAGATAGCGAGGCCCAGTTGGAGGTCGACGCGTGTGGGTGCGAGGTGACGTTGAGGTGAGGTCGAGGCATATTCAAGGCCAAGTCAGGACGAGCAGAGTGCAGCCAAGTCAGAACAGAGGAGTGGCAGATTCAAGGCCCATCCACCTAAACTGAGAGCAAGGTTTGATCGATCTAAGAACCAAGCCAATTTGGAAAGTTTGGGTACAGTGTGAAATATGGCAGCACGGTCCAGGCCATAGTGTATGGATGCGAAAGGGCCTAGGCAGACACCCCACCCTGCAAAAACTCATTTCAGGGAGGTAGCACCCCCACCCCCCCTACCGTAACCCCATATTCCCCCCCCCCCCCCCCCCCCCGGTCGACCTGTAAGGGTGTAATTTTGTTTAGTGATTTTGTCTAATCTGTAAACCAAGTTGGGTATATGCAGAAAATGTGACATTAAAATATGTACTTATATTATCATGGAGTCATTTTTTTTATTCTATTACAACTTTAAGCAAGTCTGCAGGGAGTTTCACCTCATCACAGAGGACAACAATAGAGTAGCTCCTTAGCAGCTCGCCAGCTAGTTTAAATATTGTTAGCTATAATAATGAACGTGACACCTGTTAAACTCACCTCAATATGTCTTTTACATTTTAACCCACCATGGGGAATAAAAAAGTCACTGTTGAAAACAGCGCAGCGAGCAACAATGTCATTATTTTCGAGGCCGACTGTAAAGCCCGCCCACAGGGAAAACTGATAGGTCTACTTAGCATGAAGAGAGACCAATCAGGATGCTCCCTCTCGCCCTTGCTCTAGCTCTTCCTCTCCCTCTCAAAAAAATTGATTTCCAGGATATTGTATATAATTTAGAGGCATCAGGGAGCCACTATCAATATGTGGGAGACTCCCAGAACTTCCAGGAGAGGTGGGATGTCTGCCTGGGTCTTAATATGAGGAATGACCTAATGCTTGTACCATTTAAATGCAAGGGCAGATGGATTGAAAAAGGCAGAGTTTTGGGATGAGAGGCATAGATCAGGCCAGTTCTGCTCGTTGCTCCCCGACCGTTACTGCTCTCTGCACCAAACTGAACCTGAGGCTGTAGTCTGCTTCAGGTTCAGTGACCTTAACTTGGCTCTGCATTGAACTGAGGCTGTAGTCTGCTTCAGGTTCAGTGATGTTAACTTGGTTCTGCACTGAACTGAGGCTGTAGTCTGCTTCAGGTTCAGTGACGTTAACTTGGTTCTGCACTGAACTGAGGCTGTACTCTGATTCAGGTTCAGTGACGTTAACTTGGCTCTGCACTGAACTGAGGCTATACTCTGATTCAGGTTCAGTGACGTTAACTTGGTTCTGCACTGAACTGAGGCTATACTCTGCTTCAGGTTCAGTGACGTTAACTTGGTTCTGCACTGAACTGAGGCTGTACCCTGTTTCAGGTTCAGTGACGTTTACTCCACTCTGCACTGAATTGACGCTGTGGCCAGCTCCAAGCTTCATGTCTTTTGATCTGAATCCTGTTTACCTAATTAATTGTTTGCACAATTTTTATCGCTGTGCATTGGGAGTTTAACAGTCTTTTTTGTGTGTCCTTTGGGGTTTCTTTGTTTTGTGGCTGCCTGTAAGAATGAATCTCAAGGTTGTATAACGTATACATAATTTGATAATAAATTTACTTTGAACTTTGACCCACCTATCACTTGCAGACCCTCACCAACTACTAATGGATCACAACTCTCCCCAGACTACACTTTTCCAACTCAGACCCTGCTGCTTTGTGCCACCCAGACATACCCATGACTCACACAAGGACCTGGCAGATAGAATACAATGTTGGTAAATGTAAGGTCATCCATTTTGAAAGGACAATAGAAGTGCAGATTATTATTTAAATGCAGTATGCTGCTGTGCAGAGATTTCGGAGTGCTTGTGCATGTATCACAAAGGTTGGTTTGCAGGCGCAGAAGGCTATCAAGAAGGGAAATGGGATGTTGGCTTTCATTGCTGGAGGGATTGAATTTAAGAGCAGGGAGGTTATGCTGCAGCTGTACAGGATTCTGGTGAGGCTACACCTGGACTACTGCATGCAGTTCTTGTCTCCTTTCTTGAGGAAGGATATACTGGCTTTGGAGGTGGTACAGAGGAGGTTAACCAGGTTGATTTCAGAGATGAGGGGGTTAGACTATGAGGAGAGATTAAGTCACCTGGGACTGCACTCGCTGGAATTCAGAAGGATGAAAGGACTCAGGAGTTCTTATAGAAACATATAAAATTATGAAAGGGATAGATAAAATAGAGGCAGGAAAATGGTTTCCACTGGTATATAGCCTCAAGATTCAGGGGAATAGATTTAGAATGGAAATGAGGAGGAACTGCTTTTCTCAGAGAGTGGTGAATCCGTAGAATTCTCTGCCCAATGAAGCAATGGAGACTACCTCAGTAAATATATCTAAGACAAGGTTGGATAGATTTTTGCATAGTAGAGGAATTAAGGGTTATGGAGGAAAGACGGTAAGTGGAGCTGATTCGATGGCCAGATCAGCCATGATCTTATTAAATAGCAGGTTCGAAGGGCCAGATGGCCTACTCCTGCTCCTGTTTCTTATGTTCTTATACCCCTCTACCATCCTCAGACCTGTCCCCACTCCCTGATCCCTCTCTATTCCACTCAAAACCCACTTTCACCCGTCATTCATTAACCCATTCCCCTCAATTCCACCTCATTGACCCCACCTCTTCCCTTCAGCCTCTATCCAATTCTCCTTAATCCACTCCCTCATCCCAGACTCTGCCTTCCCCCTAAGGAGCCCAACTACCCACTAGCCCCACTCACCTTGCAGACCTTGCTAACTGCCCACGGACCCCAGCTCCTCTCAGCAGTTCACAGAGTTGCTGTTCTGTTGAAGGGTCTCAGCTCGAAATGTCGATTCTTTGTTCCTCAATAGATGTTGAATACTTCCTTCATTTTGTGTGTGTTACTCTGGATTATTGAAACTACAAACATCTCCACACTGGTGGGAATGTGTTACTTCATTGACCTCCAGAATTAGAATCAGGTTTATTAACACTGGCATATGTCTTAAAACTTGTTCTGTGGCAGCAGCACAGTGCAAGACATAAAAATTACTGTAAGTTACAAGAAAAAATAAAATATGCAAAAGAGAAATAATGAGATAATTTTTATGGGTTCATGGACCGTTCAGAACTCTGATAGTGGTGGGGGGGGGGGGGAAGGATGAAGTATTCCTGAATGATTGAGTGTGGGTCTTCAGGCTCCTGCACCACCTCTCTGATGGTATTAATTAGAAAAAGGCACATCCCAGGTGGTGATGGTCATTAATAACGGATACCACCTTCTTCAGGCACGGACTTTAGAAGATGTCCTCGATGGTGGGGAGGCTTCTGCTGCTGATGGAGCTGGCTGAGTCTATAATGCTCCAAAGCCTGCTTTGATTCTGTGCATTGGAACCCCCGTAGCAGGCAGTAATACAATCCGTCATAATGATCTCTATGGCACATCAGCAGAAATTTGCTGGAGTCTTAGCTCATAAGACAAAGGAGCAAAATTAGGCCATTCAGCCCATCAAGTCTGCACCATTATGGCTGATTTATTATCCCTCTCAAATCTATTCTCCAGCCTTCCCCTCATAACATTTGACATCTTACTAATTACATATCTACTGTTGGAATCCAATGTTTTAAGTATTTTTATAAGATGAATTAATATAAGACTGAAGTTGTAGTTTAATCATTTGTACTTTTTTAACAAACATGTATTTTTCACGTGTGGTGGTTCGACCCCACTTTCTGGCAGAAAGTGGTATAACAGTTACATATACCTTCACTTTTCATTGGCTAAGTGTTAGCACATTACCCATGTGCAATCATTGATTGGTTTATTCTTATCTAAGGAATTTTCTGTTACCTCAGGTTTAAAGGAGATGGATTTTTCAGAAGTGCCATTTTTTTTATCTTTGACTCTCTATCTTTGCTTTTCATTGAATCTTACTCTTCACTTAGTTTGCTTAGGATTTCTATGCTTGTTTAAACATTAAAATAAATGATCATTCAGAATTAAGACTCCTCACCATTCTTGACCCTAGGAAGAATCCTAAGTATCAGAATACCAACATTGCCAACCTCCTCTTTAAATATGCCCGACAATTTGCCAATCACACCTGTTGGGGCAATGAATTCCAAAAACTCACTACTGGCTGACTAAAGAAGTTCTACCTCACCTTTGGTCTAAAGGGATATCTTCCATTCTGAGGCTGTGTCCTCTGATCCTAGATTCACCCACTATAGAAACATACTCTCCATCTCCAGTCCATCTGGGCTTTTCAATGTTCAACAGGTTTCAATGAGATGCCTCTTTTCTAAACATTGAGTACAGGCCCAGAGCTATCAAAGGTTCCCCATACATTAACTCTTTCATTCCCAGGATCATTTGGTGACATACCAAATCTCCTCAAACTCCTCATTAAGATTAGACACTGGCATGCCTTCTTTGTGATTGGATCAACATGTTGGCCCCAGGATAGCTCCTCTGAGATGTTGACACTCAGGAACTTAAACCTATCCATTCTTTTCACCAATGACCCTTCAATGAGGATTCATGTGTGTTCCTTCAACTTCCACATCCTGAACTCCATAATCAATCCTTTGGTCTTGCTAACTATCTTGTCTTGCTTGAATGGAAGGCTGTTGTTGCGATACCACTCAAACAACAAATATATCTCACTCCTGTATGCCTTGCTGCCTCCTGAGATTCTACCAACAAGTGGTGTCATCAGCAAGTTTATAGATGGTGTTTGAGTTGAGCCTAGCCACACAGTCATGCACATAGAGAAAGTAGAGCAGTGGGCACATATCCTTGAGGAACACCTGTATTGATTGACAGTAAGGAGGAGATGTTATAACCGATCTGCACTGACTGTGGTCTCCCATGAGGAAGTCAAGAATCCAGTTGCAGAGGGAGGTACAGAGGCCCAGGTTTTGAAGTTTGTTAATTAGAATTGATAGGAGGTGGTGTTGAACACTGAGCTGTAATCAATGAACAGAAGCATGATGTATACATTGCTATTGTTCCAGCGTTCCAAAGCTGAGTGGAGAGCCAATGAAATTGTTGTGGTGGTAGTATACAAATTGCAGTTGATCCAGGTACTTACATAGGCAGGAGTTAATTCTAGTCACGGTTAACCTCTCAAAACTCCTCATCAAATTAGAAGTGAGTGCAACAGGGTGAAAGTTGATGTGGCAGCTTATACTGCTCTTCTTGGGCACTGGTATGATTATTGTCCTTTCTATAAAGAAACATAGAAAATGGACAGCTGAAAAATAGGATCTGCTCTGCCTTTCAATGGGATCGTGGCTGATTGATCCAAATGTAACAGGCGGCGCCATAGCATAGTAGTGGTTAGCACAATGCTTTACAGTACAGGTGACCGGGGTTCAATTTCCACCACTGCCTGAAAAGAGTTTGTACATTCTCCCCTTGACCACGTAGCTTTCCTCCATGTGCTCCGGTTTCCTCCCACAACCCAAAGACGTACCAGTTGACAGTTTAATAGGTAATTGTAAATTGTCCTGTGATTAGGCTAGGATTAAATTGGGGGATTACTGGGCAGTGTGACTCAAAGGGCCGGAAGGGGATGTTCCACACTGTGTCTCAATAATAATCTTCCACGCTCCTTGATCTCTCAGACTGTCCAGTTCTGTCAAATCCCCTTCCAATTCTTCTAAACCCTACTTAGTAAAAGCCTAACTGCTCACCAATCTTGCCATTCCTAGGTTTATTCCAAAGAACTTTCATTGCATTCCCTCCACAAGTACCTTCCTCCTCAGACAATGAGGTGAAAACAATACACAATACTCTAATGCAATTACCATAAGACTTCTTTGCTCCTATGCAGGCAAACCCTGCAGAGAGGCCCACTTCCTAGAAAATGATCCATAACAAAATCTTCTGTCATCTGTGTATGTGTCAAGTAAATTTTGACTTAAGTCATTTACTTTTTTTTCACATAAATTCAGTGAGAGTGAGTTTTATTCTATACCTCAACTTTTTTTGAGTTGGACTATGTTGCGTCTATAGCATAGCATAGGAGTTGGCGCAACGTTATTGCAGCTCAGATCATTGAAGGGCACAGTTTCATTCCGGCATCCTCTTTTCTGAAAGTTTGTACATTCTTCCAGGGTGTGCGTGTGGGTTTCTTCTGGGTGCTCTGGTTTCCTCCCATAGTTATTTGGTTAAGTAGTCATTGAAAATTATTCTGTGACTAGGCTAGGGTTAAATCGGTGGGTTGCTGGGCAGCACAGCTTGGTTGGCCAGGAAGGGCCTGTTCTGCACAGTATCTCGAAATAAAAATACAGAAAATAAATGAATTCTGTAAGGGTAAATTTCTGTTATCCAAACTGCTGTAATATGGCAGCACTCAAACACTCTTGCCATGAAGATCAATGTAAAATTTGCCTTTTCGAGCACTTGCTGTGTCTTTGCGCTGATTTTCACTGAAGAGCATACAAGGACAGCCAGGTCTCAGCGCACCTCCATTTCTCCAGTATTGCTGTTCTGATAACAGCCTGCCTTATCAACACCAAGGTTATCATTTCCAAAGTTAGAACCTCATATTTACTCATATTTATACTCTACAGCCATGCATTTCCTTCACACTCACTCAATCCTCCTCACATCTTGCACTCCCACCAAGCTTTTTGTTGCCTGTGGATCTACAGATATTACATTTAATTCCCTCATATATTAAGGGCATTTAAGAAAGTCTTAGTTAGACACATGGATGAGAGAAAAATTTAGGCTTCTGTAGGAGGGAAGGGTTTGATTGACCTTAGATAGGTTTAAAGGTCAGCACAACATGATGGGCCAAAGGGTCTACACTGTGATGTACTTTGTTCCTTGTACTGTGTACTTTGTTCTATATATCATTACTATACTATATTACGAATAACTGGTGTCCCATGTTTTACAACAGACTCTAGTATTTTCCTGATCACTGATGTCAGGCTAAGCTGATCTATAATTCCACCCTATTTATAAGCAGTGGTTGTATTCTCTAACCCTCAATCTGAGCCTAATGAATCCTACAAGAAGCCGAGGTATGACTTGCAGAGAGTACCAGGAGAGCAAACGGGTGTGTGAAATCAGGAACACAATCAACCAGCTGGCAGGGTTTCTATTACTCCCTAAAAGCTGTAACCTAACAGCATAAATGGCTGTGATGTTTAGTTCCCCAATGAGCTCAACATCTTTTATGCACGCTTTGAAAAGGAGAAAAACACTTCAGCTGTGTGAATGCACACAGCATCCTGATTTCTATCTCCCAGCCAATGACAGAACATCCTACAAAAGAGTAAACCTTCTCTAGGTGTTAGGCCCTGATGATAACCTCACAGGTTAACCAACCGGCTGGACATCTCCTCACTGACGATCAACACTGGCGCACGGCAAGAATGCATGCTGAGCCCACTGCACTGTTTTATCTACATCTGTGACTGTGCAGCTGGGCACTGCTCAAACACCATCAATGAATTTGTTGATGGTGCATCGATTGTTGATAAAATCTCAGATGGCAATGAGGAGTATGTAGAGGAGTGAGATAGATCGGCTGGTTGAGTGATGTCACAACAACCTTACGCCCAATGTCAGCAAGAACAAGAACTGACTATGAATTTCAGGAAGGGGAAATTGGGAGAACAAGTCAATTGAGCCCCATATCTTTTCAAATTTAATAGAAGTATCAAATACACCACTTCTAATTTGTATGTTTGTAATCCCTTTATTAATATATCAATTGTATTTTGTTCATATTATTAATGATAATAAAAAGATTGAAAAAGAAAGTAAATTGAGCCCCCTTGAGTGGTCAGCAATGGAAAGGGTGTATCTTTCAAGTTCCTGGGTGTCAATGTCTCGGAGGATCTATCCTGGGCCTAACACACTGGTGCAGTCGTGAAGAAGGTATGCTAGTGGCTCTACTTTGTTGGGAGTTTGAGGAGATTTAGTATGTCACCAAAGACTCTAGCAAATTTCAATAGGTATATGGTGGAGAGCTTTCTGACTGGTTGCAACACAGCCTGGATGGAGACACAAGTACAAGAAGCTAAAGAGGGCTGTAGCCAATAGATCTGCAGATGATGCAGCTAACATTGGTCTTCAGCACCTCAACTCCCCTGGTATGTATGTCAGGGTTATTTTTTGTTGATTTCAGTTCAGCCTTCAATACCATCATTCCTAAGCTTCTGCAAGAGAAACTCTCCAAATGTACTGTGCCAGGTGCCATCTGCAGCTGAATCACAAATTTCCTCTCTAAGAGGAGGCAGTATGTTAGATTAGGCAAGCACATATCCAAGTCCTGCTCACTCAACACTGGTACACTGGTGTGTTATAGAGTCATAGAACACTACAGCACAGAAACAGACCCTTCAGCCCATCCAGCCCGTGCTGTCTAGTTCCATTGACCCTCCCATCCATGTCCCTATCCCAATTTCTCTTCAATGCTGAAATGGAACTCACATCCACCAGTTCTGCTGGCAGTTCATACCACACTCTCATCACCTTCGAAGTGAAGAAGTATTCCCTTGTGTTCCCCTTAAACATTTCATCTTTCACTCTCAACCCATGACCTCTAGTACTAGACTCACCCAACGTCAGTGGAAAGGCCTGCTTACCCTAACTTGATAAACACTCACCTTATCCAGAGATAATGACAGGATGCAGAAGAGAAGCTATGGGATTGCTTCGAGTTGCTGGACTGGGTCGTGTTCAAGGACTCATCAGAAGATCTGAATGAATACACTAACTTTATAAAAACAGTCGTATATGAGTGTGTCCCCACAAAATCATTCAGAATCTTCCTTAACCAAAAACACTGGATGAACCAGGAGATCTGCAATAGGCTGAGGGCCAGATCAGTGGCATTCAGGTCTGGCGATCAAATAAGATACAAGGTACAATCTCTGGAAAGTCTTCCCATGGGCAAAGTGGCAATTTTGGACTAAACTTAAATCACTGAAAGATGCTCGATTACTGAGGCAGGGCTTGAATGCTATCATCTCTGACAGAATGAAACCAAGCAACACAGATGACAACAAGGGTTCACCTCCAGTGGAGCTCAATGCCTCCTATGCTCACTTTGACCATCAGAACATGAAGGAACCTTCACGGACTGTCACAGCCTCCAGTGACCCTCTGATTTCAGTCTCTGAAGCTGATGCTGGAGCTGACGGAAAGCATCTGGCTCAGTGTTTTACCTGGCCTAGTACTAAAGACCTGTGCTGATCAACAGGCTGGAGCGTTCACTGAGATCTTTAACCTCTCTCTTTGGCAGTCAGAGGTACCCACCTGCCTCAAGCAGGCTTCAGTTATACCGGTGTCCAAGAAGAATGTGGTAATCTGCCTCAATGATTATATTCCAGTAGCAGTTACATCCACTGTGAAGAAGAGCTTTGAGAGCTGCCTGAGAAGCAGCTTGTTGAGGCTATATAGGACCCTGGTTAGCCCCACTTGGAGTACTGTACTCAGTTCTGGTCGCCTCACTACTGATAGAGGTGTATAATGATGAGGGGAATTGACCGTCAGAGGCTTTTTCCCAGGGCTGAAATGGCTATCACGAGAGGGCACAGTTTTAAGGTGCTTGGAAGTAGGTACAGAGGAGATGCCAGGGGCAAGTTTTTTACGCAGACAGTGGTAAGTGCATGGAATGGGCTGCCGGCGACAGTGGTGGAGGCGAACAGGATAGGGTCTCTTAAGAGACTCCTGGACAGGTACATGGAGCTTAGAAGAACAGAGGGCTATGGGTAACCCTAGGTAATTTCTAAGGTAGGGACATGTTCAGCACAGCATTGTGGGCCAAAGGGTTTGTATTGTGCTGTAGGTTTTCTATGTTTTCTGTGTTTCTATCCAGTCCAAGTGTGGTCTGACCAATTCCTTTTAAAGCCTCAGCATGACATCTCTGCTCTAACATTCCCAGTCCTCTTGAAATGAACGCTAACATCGCAGTTGCCTTCCTTACCATCAACTCAACTATAAGACCATAGGATATAAGAGCAGAATTAGGTCATTTGACCCATCGAGTCTGCTCCACCATTTCATCATGGCTGATCCTACAAGTTAACCTTTAGGGAATCCTGCAGAAGGATTCCCAAGTCCCTTTGTATCTCTGATTTTTGAATTTTCTCTCTGTTTAGAAAGTAGTCTATGCCTTCATTCCTTCTACCAAACAGCATGATGATTCAATTTCCTACACTATATTCCATCTACCACTTCTTTACCAAATCTCCTAATCTGTCTAAGTCATTTAGCAGACCCATTTCTTTCTCAACAGTACTTGTCCCTCCACCTGTCATTTTATCGTCCACAAAATTGACCACAAAGCTATCAATTCCATCATTAATATTTGACATTTAATGTGAAAAGAAGTAGTTCTAACACCAGACTCTGCAGAACACCACTAGCCACCAACAGCCAACCAGAAAAGGCACCCTTTCTTCTCAATCTTTACTTCCTGTCAACCAGTCAGTCTTTATCCATAATAGTATCTTTCCTGTAATACCATTGGCCCTGATCTTATTAAGCAGCTTCATGTGTGGCACCTTGTCAAAGGCATTCTGAAAATTCAAGTGAACAACATCCTCTGACTCTCTTTTGTCTATCCTGCCTGTTATTTCCTCAAAAAATTCCAACAGGGATTTGTCAGGCAAGGTTTCCCCTTAAGGAAACCATGCTGACTTAGCCTATTTTATCATGTGCCCCTTCCCTTCTGAATCACAGAGCCAGAGACCCAGTCACTGCGGCTACCCTGGTAGATTGTTTCCCTGCACTCCTTCACCAACAGTATTGAGGAAAACAGCCACAGGGGTACTCTGTACTAGATGCCTATTCCATTTCCCTTTCTTAACAGTCACGCAGGTACTCACCTCCTGTAACTTACAGGTGGCTACCTCCCTGTAGCTTCTATCTATCACTTCCTCATTCTCCCATATGAGCCGAAGGTCACCAAGCTGTAGCTCCAGTTCCTTAATACTTCTCTAAGGAGCTGCAGCTTGATGCACTTGGTGCAGATGTAGTTATCAGGGAGACTGGAGGTCTTCCAGAGTTCTTATGCCTCACACAAAGAACGTGCCACTAACTCTGGACCCATTCTAAGTGCACCAGCCACGTAATAATAGACAAAGAAAGAGAACGAGACTTACTTAGAACCTCTGCCTGTGTTTGTCAAAGCCTGTTCTTGTTGAAACCTGTTCTTTTGCCGAAGCTTGCTGAGCCAAATCCTTCCGCTCCAGCAATGGCCGCTCCACTTACATCTCCCTTCTTTTCATTGGCTCAATTATGACACACTCCTGATGAGACCTGTTCTTTCCAAATGGCTCTTGCCCTGCAATGATCTCACTCTCTCACCTGCTACCTCAAAATTAAAACAAAAACCTTTGAATACTTTAAAAATCTCTTCACCCTGGCAGTTAATCTAATCAACCATTCCAGTTAGACCGCCCCCCCGCCACTATCTATTACCCGTCACTGCTCTGCACTGCAAACACATTGAACCATTTTTTATCATGCTGTTTACATTGTAAATATATGCTGGTATTTATAAATTTATGCACATTTTTCCATATCCATGTTTTAACCTCTAATGACTTTATGCAATTATTAGTTATAATTGTTGAATTTTTTTGTTGCATGCTGGGCCAACACAGCAAATTTCTAACACATGTAAATATATATGGCAAGTAAAGTTGATCCTTGATCACAGACTCACCCATCCCATCCAGGTGATGCCACCTTCAGGGACAAGGTGTGGATCCCTGAGGACCCACATTCAATGATTCAGAAACAGCTTCTCTCCCTCCAACATCAGATTTCTGAACAGATCATGAACTCATCAACACTACCTCATCATTTCTTCTTTTTTTCATTAGTTATTTATTTTGTAATTTATGGTAGATTTATGTACAGTATTGCTGCCACAAAACAACAAATTTCATGCCATATTAGACAGTGATAATAATCCTGATTCTGAATGTTGTAAAATAATAGCAATCATCTAATATTTTCTCGGGTTATTTCCATAAATACTCTGCAAACTACTGGGCCCTAAGCACTTAACAGCCTTTAATTCTATCAAATTTTCCCAATGCCATTTCCCTACCAGTACTAATCTCATTCAACAGACATAAATTTGGAGAAACTCAGCAAGTACGGAAGGGAATAAACAGTTGACATTTGGCCCCAGACAATTCATCAGTACTGGAAAGGAAGGGCGCAGAAGCCAGAATAAGAAAATGGGGAGGGGGGAGGAAAACAGGTTGGGAGGTGATAGATGAGACCAGGTGAGGAGCAAGGTGAGTAGGTAGGAGAGGGATGAATTAAGAAACTGGGAGGGGATAGGTGGAAGACCAGAGAAGAAAGGGAAGGAGGGGCACTATAAGATGTGATGGAAATGTAAGGAGAAGAGAAGGGAACCAGAATGTGGAATGAAAAATGAGAGAAGGGGAGGGGGAGAAGTTACTGGAAGTTGGAGAAATCGATGTTCATGGCATCAGGTTGGAGGCCACCCAGATTGAATATGATGTGTTGCTCCTCCAAACTGAGTTTTGTCTCACCATGGCAGTAGAGGAGGCCATGGACTGTCATGTCAAAATGGGAATGGGAAGTTAAATTGAAATGGATACCCACTGGGAGATCTTGCTATTTGCAGCAGACAGAACTGCGAAGCTCGACAAGCACCCCCAATGTGCATTGGGTCTTCCTGATGTAGAGAAAGCTGCATTGGGAGCACTAGATACAGTAGATGACTCCAACAAACTCTGCACACAAAATTCTGAGGAAGACAACAAGTCAGACAATAAATGATCTTATTCAGTTCATCCCTCTTACCAGACCACAGGCTCCCCCAGATTACTGAGAGGTTATTTGTATCTTCCTTTGTAAACTCAGAACCAAAGTTTTTGCACATTTGGTCAAGCACTTCTTTGTTCCCCATCACAAGGTCCCCTGTTTCTGACTCCACAGTTCTCTCAAAACAGAGCAAAGGATGGAGCAGAAACAGGTCCTTCAGCCCACTGTGACTGCACCAACAAGGTGAAATTAAAGTACTAAACAAAACTGTTCTTAAAATGAGAGCGAATTTTCGAAGCATGCTCTGGATTTCTCAACCCTTCTAAACCTGCCTCAACAGAAGATTGCATGGTCCAGACAAGCAAAGTACTCACCACAGATGACCATGGACAGATCTGAGTGATACTTACACAGAAGATTTGAAAATCTAGTGGCTCACTTGTCTGTCTTTGAGCACTTGTTTTGTTGTTTCTCTCTTTTGATCTCCAGTCTTTTCCTTCTGGCTCTTTCACTTCCCTTCTGCTTCACCCTTCTTCCTCGTTCTGATTCTTTGTTCCTGGAAGGTTTGAAGAAGTTCAAAGTTCAAAGTAACTATCAGAGTACATACATGTCACCACATATAACTGAGATCCTTTTTCCTGCAGGCACACTCAGCAAATCAAAAGAACAGTGACTGTAAATAGAATCAATGAAGCACACTGTGCAGATGCAAATATAAATAAATAGCAATAAATAATGAGAGCATAAAGTAACAAAATAACAAGCAGGACCATTGGTTGTAGGAACACCAGAAATAGATTGAGTTTAGTTATCCTCTTTTGTTCAAGTCCTGAGGCACTTGTAACTTCTACCTGATGGTAGCAGCGAGAAAGGAGCATGGCCTGGGTGGTGGGGATCTTTGATAATGGATGCTGCTTTTCTACGGCAACGTTTCATGTAGATGTGCTCAGTAGTTGGGAGGGCTTTACCTGTGATGTACTGGGTAGAATTCACTACCTTTTGTAGGATTTTCTGCTTATAGACATTGGTTTTCCCATACCAGGCTGTAATGCAGCCAGTCAATACACTTTCCATTACACATCCATAGAAGTTTATCATGGTTTTTGATGACATGCCAAATCTCCGCAAATTCCTAAGGACATAGAGGCACTGTCGTGCTTTCTTTGCAATTATATTCATATGATGTGTCCAGGACAGGTTCTCTGAGATAGTGACACCCAGGAATTTAAAGCTACTGACCCTCTCCACCTCCAAGGAGTTGGACTTCCAGTTTCCCTCTCCCTCTCAGTTCCTTGGTCTTGCTGACATTGAATGAGAGGCTGTTGTTAATGCACCACTCAGCCAGATGTTCAATCTCCCTCCTATATGTTGATTCATCACCACCTTTGATACGGTCCACAACAGTGGTGAACTTGTGTATGGTGTTGGAGCTGTACTTAGCCACTTAGGTGTAAAGTGAGTAGAGTGGGGACTAAGCATGCAGGCCTTGTGGTGCACCTGTGCTGATGGAGATTGTGGAGGAAATGTTCTTGCCAATCCAAACTGACTGGGATTTACAAGTGAATTAATCCAGGATCCAATTGCACAAGGGGGTATTGAGGCCCAGGTCCTGGAGTTTACTGATTAGTTATGAGGGGATGACGGTATTAAATGCTGAGCATTAACTGATAAAGAGCAGCTTGATGTATGCTTCTTTCCTGTCCAGGGCTGTGTGAAGAACCAACGAGATGGCATATGCTGTAACCTGTTGCTTTGGCAGGCAAATTGGAGCAGATTCAAGTTGTCTCTCAGACAGGAGATGATATATTTCAACACCAACCTCTCAAAACACTTCATCACTGTGGTTGTAAGAAGTATGAGTTGTGAGATGAGAGTCCAAGGAATGGAGCCACCATCTGCTGCAGGTCCAGATCATTTTCCATTCCACTGAGTCCACTCCCTAACAACCTCTATTGAACTCCTTTCCCTTCCTTCCTGATTCTCAAAATTTCCCTTTGAATATATGCTCCACCCTTTTATTTTAAGCTTAAGTCCTAATGGTAGGGTGAAAAGCAGAAGATTCTCTGGGCATTTAAAGTTCAAAAGTTTTAAGTAAATTTATTATCAAAGTACATCTATGTCACTATATACTGCCCTGAGATTAATTTACTTGCAGGCACTCACAGTGCATCAAAGAAATACAATAGAATCAATGAAAAACTACACACAAAGACTGACTGACAAACAACCAATATGCAAATGATAATAAACTGTGCAAATGCAATAAACAGATAATAATTATTTCAATATATTAGAAAATTAATAATACTGAGAACATGAGTTGTAACATCCTTGAAAGTGAGTCCATACATTGTGGAATCAGTTCAGATCTGAGGTGAGTGAAGTTATCCAAGCCGGTTTAGGAACCCGAAATTTGAAGGGTAATACCTGTTCCTGAACCTGGTGGTGCAGAACCTAAGGCTCCTGTACTTCCTACTCAATAGCAGCAGTGAGACAAGAGCATGGCCTAGATGGTGGGGGTCCTTAATGATGAATGTTGCTTTCTTGTGGCATTGGCCTTCATCAATCATGGGACTGAGCTTAAGAGCCGAGAGGTAATATTGCAGCTATATAGGACCCTGGTCAGACCCCACTTGGAGTTCTGTGCTCAGTTCTGGTTGCCTCACTACAGGAAGGATGTGGAAGCCATAGAAAGGGTGCAGAGGAGATTTACAAGGATGTTGCCTGGATTGTGGAGCATGCCTTATGAGAATAGGTTGAGTGAAGTTGGCCTTTTCTCCTCGGAGTGACAGAGGATGAGAGGTAACCTGATAGAGGTGTACAAGATAATGAGAGGCATTGATCGTGTGGATAGTCAGAGGCTTTTCCCCGGGGCTGAAATGGCTAGCACAGTTTTAAGGTGCTTGGAAATAGGTACAGAGGAGATGCCTGGGGTAAGTTTTTTTACACAGAGAGTGGTGAGCGCGTGGAATGGGCTACTGGCGGCAATGGTGGAGGTGGATACGATAGGGTCCTTTAAGAGACTCCTGAATGGCTACATGGAGCTTAGAAAAATAGAAGGCTACGGATAAAGCCTAGGTAGTTCTAAGGTAAGGACATGTTCGGCACAGCTCTGTGGGCCGAAGGGCCTGTATTGTGCTGCAGGTTTTCTGTTTCTACCTTTCTATGTTTCACTCCTTGTAGGTATGCTCAATGGTTCCTTCCTCATTTTTGCACCCTTTCCTTCATTTCAACTACTTTTTCCTTTCATGCTCTCCTTGCTTCAGAAGTATGTTGTGCAAATTCTCATGAAAAAGTTATACTCATTTGTTATGCATTCCCTCTCTCCCACTCTGCTTCTCCTCTCTTTCTGTAGCTCTCTCTCTACTGCTCTTGTTTACTCTGCCTCCCTTTTCTGCTCTTGTTGCTCTCTCTTTTGTTATCTAATGTATATTATGTATTATAACTTTTTTGTTATATACATTAAGAATTTGAAGAATGAAGGTGGGAGACATGTTTAGTAAGTTTAAAGACATCATGAAAATTAGTGGTGTTTTTTGGTGGGTGAAGGACTGCTGGATATTATTGACCACTTGGTGAGGATGACAAAGCAATGCCAAATGGAATTTAATCCTAATAAATGTGAGATGTTGGACTTTTGGGAAAAGTAATACAAATGGAGCAATGAACGGTAGGCTGGAGGGCAGTTCTCGGATGGAGTGTTCCAGTTATGGGGGAGAATGGATGGGCTAGTTTAGTTTTCCTTGAAAGGAGAAGACTAGGCGGGAGAGGGTGCACAATATAAAAATATGACATTACACATGACACTATATAAATAAGAAACATTTTCCCATTGCAGAGGTGTCTAAAATTAAAGGGCATAGGTTTAGAGTCAGCATTTAGGGAGGAAGCTAAGAGAGAGCATTTTTAAGCAGAGGGTGGTTAGAATGATCCCCTCTGCCTGAGGAAGTGGTGGAGGCAGAGACTCACATCGTTTAGGAAGAACACGGATGAGCATTTGTATCATCCAGGCAGCGGAAGGCCACAAACCACATGCTGGCAAATTGGATTAGTGGAATTTCTACAGATGTGCCGAGGAGAGCGTCCCAATGTGTGGCATCACCTCCTGCTGTGGAGGGGCCAGAGCACAGGATTGGAAAAAGCTGCAGTGCGCACTCCTCACTAGCTTTTCCACCACTGAGGACATCTTCAAAAGGCAGTCCTCAAAAAGACGGCATCCATCATTAAGGACCACCACTGCGCAGGAAATGCCCTCTTCTCATTATTACCATCAAGGAGGAGGTACAGGAGCCTGAAGACACACACTCAACATTTTAGGAACAAATTCTTCCCCTCCACCATCAGATTTCTGAATGGATAATGAAACCATGAACACTACCTCACTATTTTTGCTCTTCTTTTCCCCTCATTTATCTTTGTAACATACAGTATATATTTCTTTCTACAATTTATGGTATACTTTGTGTACTGTTGCGAAACACCTAATGTTCCAGCATACAACAGTGATAATAAACCCGGTTCTGATTCTGGGGACCTGCTGAGTTCCTCCAATGGACAGATGTTGCTTTGTGAGCAAAGTCTCTTACAAATCTCTTCAAAAGTATGGTAGAGAGCATTCTGACCAGTTGCATCATTGCTTGGTAGATAGCCATCAATGCACAGGATCACAAGGTTGGAGGCCCATCAGGGGCATAACACAACCCACCATTGAAGTCATCTTCAAGAGGGAGCTCCTCAAGGACACAAAAGGACCCTCCATATTCAGGACATGCCTTCTCCTCAGTACTACTAGAGGATGTGCAGGAGCCTGAAGACCCACAGTCAGTAATTCAAGAGCTTCTTCCCCTCCATTATCAGTTTTCTGAATGGTCCATGAACCCACAAACACTGCCTCCCATTATTCCTTTCCTTTGAACTATTTTTTAAAGCAATTATGTTTTTGCACTGTACTGCTGTGGCAAATCAACAAATTTCACGTCATAATAAAGGTGATTCCAATTAGTGTACATCAGAATCAGGTTTATTATCACTGGCATGTGACATGAAATTTGTTAACTTAGCAGCAGTGCAATACCTTATCTAGCAGAGAGTGAGAGAGAAAGTAAAATATTGAATAGATTTTTTTTAATGTGCAAAAACAGAGGTACTGTTTAAAAGAAAGTGAAGTAGTGTCCAAGGGTTCAATCTGCATTTAGGAATCAGATGGCAGAGGGGAAGAAGCTGTTCTTGAATCGCTGAGTGTGTGTTTTCAGGCTTCTGTACCGCCTACCTGATGAGAAAAGGGCATGACCTGGGTGCTGGAGGTCCTTAATAATGGACGCTGCCTTTCTGAGACACCACTCCTTAAAAATATCTTTTGTACTTTGTAGGCTAATGCTCAAGATGGAGCTGACTAGATTTACAACCTTCTGCAGCTTCTTTCGGCTCTGTGCAGTAGCCCCTCCATACCAGATAGTGATGCAGCCTGTCAGAATGCTCTCCACGGTACAAATATAGAAGTTTTGAGAGTACAGAATTTGTCGACGTGCCAAATCGCTTCAAACTCCTAATAAAGTATAAATAAACTCATACAAGAGATTTTGCAGATGCCGGAAGTCCTGAGCAACACATACAAAATACCGTAGGAACTTAGCAGGGCTGTCCAGATATGAACGGGGTCGACCCTCTATAGATGGTGCCTGACCAGGCTGCAGGGTTTCTCCAGCAGTTCGTGTGTGTTGCTCAGAATGCGGTAGGGTGGAAGTCTGGTCCGGGTTTTGCTTTGACGCTGGTCCAGGTTTTGTTGTTGCTCCAGTCCTGGTTTTGTGCACAGCCGTTCTTTGTGTGTGTGTGGTGCGGGAGCGCGGGCTGCCGTCCACCGAGCGACGCGAGAGCACCGGCCGTGTAGTCGCCGTCCGTTTAGCCGCCGAGTGCCGCCACAGCACCGTCCGTTTAGCCGCCGAGTGCCGCCACAGCACCGTCCGTTTAGCCGCCGAGTGCCGCCACAGCACCGGCCGTGTAGTCGCCGTCCGTTTAGCCGCCGAGTGCCGCCACAGCACCGTCCGTGTAGTCGCCGAGTGCCGCCACAGCACCGTCCGTGTAGTCGCCGAGTGCCGCCACAGCACCGTCCGTGTAGTCGCCGAGTGCCGCCACAGCACCGGCCGTGTAGTCGCCGAGTGCCGCCACAGCACCGGCCGTGTAGTCGCCGTCCGTTTAACCGCCGAGTGCCGCCACAGCACCGGCCGTTTAGCCGCCGAGTGCCGCCACAGCACCGGCCGTGTAGTCGCCGTCCGTTTAACCGCCGAGTGCCGCCACAGCACCGGCCGTTTAGCCGCCGAGTGCCGCCACAGCACCGGCCGTTTAGCCGCCGAGTGCCGCGAGGGTACCGGCCGTTTAACCGCCGTCTGCCGAGTGCCGCGAGAGCTCCGTCCCTTTAACCGCCGAATACCGGCCGTTTAGCCGCCGTCTGCCGGGAACCGCGAGCGGAGCACGGAGCACCAGCCACCGTTTGCCGGGCCCAGCGCTGTCATGGCAGACTGCGACCGGGGCTTTTCGAGCGAGGAGCTGCTATCGCGGCGCTTCCCTCTGCACCGGGCCTGTAGGGACGGCGATGTGGCGGCGCTGCACTCGCTGCTGGCCGCCTCGGCGCCCGCCGACATTATCCAGGAGGACAACTTCTACGGCTGGACCCCGCTGCACTGGGCCGCGCACTTCGGCAAGGTAAGGCCGGCGAGCGGAGCGCAGCCGCACGGGAGAGCGCACGGGGGGTGGGCGGCGGAGCTGTAGGGAACCGGGGCAAAACCGGAGTCCACCCGGAGGTGTGTGGAGCCGGGCGGGGGCAGGACCGGGCCCACAGATGTAGGGTAGCGGCCGGAGGTGTATGGAGGCAGGGGTAGCGACTGGAGGTGTAGGGAGCTGGGGTGGGCCCCTCCGGGCACTGTAGTGAGTATAACGTGTATATACCGTCTGTGACATAAACATTGTAAATGCAAACAGGATGTACATGCACCAACATCGGGTACAACGCATCACAGACAATTGTAGGTGGGTACATTTGCCGACAGCCTCCTGTGTAAACATGTCACACTGTCGCCCCATGCGGTTAGAGCATTAGCCCCTGTTGTACCTGTGGACTTTGGTGGTGATATAACAGGCGCCCCATTCCTTCTCTCTCCCTCCTGTCTCCCCACCCAAACACAGATTTTCATAAGGATTCAAAGTTAATCGGGCTTCACTGATGATCTGTCCACCTCTAGAAGCATATACTTACGCAGACGATCGATTATATTCTAAGCATAGATCAAGTCCGCAAACAGTGAATCTTGACGCGCATCTAAATTACAAAGGCGTCAAAGTGGAATGGGGGGAGAAAGGTGTTTAGTCTTATCTTATTTAGTCATAGATTGATGTGAGGCACTTCTGTTCCCTGAAACTGGACATGGGAATTCAGCATATGCACATAAGTGCATGTCAGCAGGTGGATGTTGTTTAATATGGCAAGAGCTGGATAGTAGGTCAGACAATATCTGTTGTAAATCAGTGTGGAATAAGTAAAATAAGTGATGTAATGCCCAGAGTGTGAGAGTTAGGGAATTCAATTATCCTGGCAGTTACGGAGAGCAAATATTATATATAAGTGTTGTGAAACATTTTTAGCAGATCAAGATGAAATGTCACTAGTTATGAGCAGATACTAAAAAATAAAAGTACCTTAAAATGTTTTCATTTTCCTGCATTGTTTTCCTGTTATCAGCACCAATGTCCACATGTTGTGGAAAATTCCACTGTAAAAATGGATTGCTTGCGTTGCGTCCTCCCGCCATTCGGGGAGCCACAGTGCTATCACATCCTTGCAGCATAGGTACAGTGTGACAACTTTGCACGGGCACTTTCATAAACACGGAGCAAGGAATTTAAAGTGGAACGCAACAGAAATCAATTTAATATTCAAGTTTAAAATGAAATATGAATTATATGAAGTGTCCCCACCCCATTTTCAACCTTAAACTGCAAGTTCTTGTTTGCCCTCTGGAGATCAACTCGTATACAGTAAATGCAGCTACAAGTATATTTTAGATAAACTATGCTAATAAAAATAGTTAATCAGCTGGAAAAACCCAATAAAATTTTGCAATGACTTACGATCTGCAGATTTCTGATGAAAAATAAATGGCTAGATAAATTGTATGAATTGGCAAACTATTATATTGTTATTGAATTCTGTTCAGTTATTTCAAATAAATTAGGAGCTCCTGTTAGTAAATTTCAGTGTGAGATTCCCATTTGGAAGCAGAGAGTTTCTGTTGCATCCTCATCACTTGTAGTTCTTTGATGATTGGACATTAAAAATTTATAGTTCCGCACTGTAGGGTTGGAGGAGGGGGTCATGCCATTAGGTGGTCTCCAAGGAGGGTGAGGAAGAAGTGGTCAAGATGCTTGGTCATCTCTAGAGGTGCTTGGGGTATCGGGCTCTTTTCTAGAAGGGGATTGAGCCATATCTAGTGCTTGTGTCATGATAGAATATTGTAGCTGGGATGTCACATGATACTAGTCATATTGGGAGGGGATGAAAGGCTTATGCTGGGTTATTTCTGTAGGTGGCAGTCACATGGGGCAGTGTGAATTTTGGGGTGGAGTCAGCAAACACCAGGACCATGAGATAGATGTAGGACATGACACTGTGAGTTCTTGGTGAGAGTAGGTGTTTTCTCCAGGGTTGGGGTCTGTGCAGTGTCACATTATTTCAGGGAGGGACACTTTGAGCTAGGTCATTGGGATAGGAGTCCCATGGCATTGGCTGTTCTCCAGGGTGCAGAGAGCATGTGCTACCTTTTATTTCCAAGGTGGGGTGCATGGCAATGAGCTAATATGAGATGATTCCCACTGAACTGGGAGGGAAGTTCATCCTTTGAATAGAAAAGATTTGTATTGCATTGTGCCTTCAAGGATTGAGTCAGCCAAGAGAGGAGTTGAGGCAAAAAATTGGAACAGCCATAATTTTATTGATCAGCAAATCAGGTTCAAGAGGCTGTGTTGTCCACTCTAAAATAATGTGATCTGCAATATTAGCCCCTGTATTGGCACTTTGTAGCCCTCCTTATAGAAGGAAAGGTTTGAAATATTTCCTTAACACTTCCCCAGAATGCTGTAAAAGTTTCACCAATTAAGTTTATATAAATAACATCTAGAAAATTAATTTTCTTTTTAAGATAATAGACATATTTAAGCACATTACTACATAATTTTACAAAACATTTCTGCGTAAGGCTGGGAGGAATTTCTCCAAACTAACAAGATTCTATGTAAAGTGCTGCCCTTCCTAATTCACTTTGTTCCTGTATATTGTTTTAGGTACGCTCTAACCTTTTCTTTGTACAAATTGTTGTGAAGATTATTAGGTACTGGATCGCAGTGCTTGAAAGTACAGGTTGATTGGTTGATAACAACTTTGAAATTTGATTGATACGCTGCGAGGCGGGCTATCAGAAGCACTGGAGCATTCATTCTCTGCTGCTGGCCAGCTCCAGGACAACCGTTTGTACAGAGGTAACATCATTTAAAGCTAGACACTGCAAGGAAGCCAAGGATCAATGTGTTCACCCAGTATGTTCAAACAAGAAACCTCATTCATGCTGAGCATAGAAATTGCTAAGTTAATGCTGTGGTGACTTATACAAAGTTAAGTTCTGGGCATCCCATAATAGGAAATCAATATAAGCAGATCCTTGTGATCATGCTGGGATTATTTGTAGGTATGAAGGGGTTATAGTTATAAAGCAACTCTTAATTTTACTGTAGCTGAAGTGGTTACTAATAGATTGTATGGAGATTTTCCACACCACAGATAGACAATGATTAATTCTCACATCAGATCACAAACTAACCTGTGGGAATTGAAAAGCAGTTTAATGAAATGTATTTTGTAAGTACAGTATCAAATTCCGCCTTAGGTGGAAAAAGTGACTCAGCAATAGTTTGCTCTGCAGGACTAAACTAGATATTAGGTTAGTGATGATGATATTACCACAGATTTGAAAAGCTCAAAAAGCTTATTCTTTGTTGGAATAATCTTAAGATTTTCATTTTATCTTAAGATTTTCATTTTTGTCTTATGCTAAGAAGAACCATTTCCTAAAATTGAATTTCCTTTGTACAATGATTTATTCTTTGTAAACAAAGCTTTTCTTTTCCCTAGCCTTGACAAATTAGCATCCTAACAGATTTGCATTCTGAGGACTTGCCATATACTCTTCGAATGGGCCTTAACAAAGAAGCTGCTTGAGAGTTAGTGGTGTTGAGCTGTGCTCTGGCACCTGCTGTGTTTCTGCTAAAGACATTGGCATTCTCTTGTTCATTTTCCGATTAACCGTTGACTACAGCTGACACTGAGAATGCAAAAGCCCTTCTATTGTTTAGTCAACAGACTGATTACTTGAAACATTTTTTTCCAAAGAGTGGGGTTCTGACATTTGTTGTAATCACTCTTGAAACTGCAACATGACATTTACTATGGAAAACATCTGCACCAAGGCCGGCTCTGTTCCTTCTTCCCACAGGCAAAGCACTGTAAACATTTGGCACGTGATACTTAAACCCATCTGCATTTGTGGATGAATTTTATCAATGAATTGTAGATCTTGGGATCTCTTTCATCTTTGCAACCAACCTTCCCTCTCCCCAGTTCCCAAAGGCAGAAGACGGTGACCACTAGAGAGTAATTTTCATATGTTAGCAATTGAATCGATAGATTTTTAATTGGATTAGGATGTGTAACTGTGGTGTCATGTCAGTTGTCCATATCAAACTTGAATTGTGCATGGGAGAATGGCTTTTTATTTCTGTGTGGGTAATGGAATGGAGATTGTGAACTTGCACTTCTTCATAAACAGTATAAGAAGCTAAGTTTCCAGCAACCAAGATATGTAAAATGTGAGATCCTTCAGTGTGTAATTCAACAAAGGGTTAGAAAACCCCAAAACACTCAAGAACCATCTCTTGTATGTCTATTCTGAATTAGATCTTTCTTGCTCTGAATCATTTCAAAATTGTACAGAAATATCTGGAGATAGGGATGGTAGCTTTGTCACATTGTGCTGAAACTTTGTTGCGTTGAAGAGGTCACTAGCCTCTCAATTCAACAGTCAAGTTTCCTGTCAAGTTTTTTTGCTGTCTTTTTCAAGGCACTGATTTCTTTAAGAGCTCTGCAGGGTTGAGAGCAGAAGTTGATACAGCTGTGCTCTTAAGTTTATTCAGTTCAATCAGCCACACCTTTGTTTCCTCCTGCAATATCCCCCACCCTGAATATATTGTTCATATCCAATGTCTTCATTAAAGTTCACTTTATACTCTGCATTTTTCTTGTATTTGCCCGTGGCCCTGGTTTTAGACTGAGTAGTGATCTGTATTCATTTCACCTATTCCATTGGAGCCTATCTTCATTGATATTCTGTCTCAGTCCTTCTCTCCCATGAATCCTGATCTCTTTTGCTCCCTCGTAATTCTGGGTGCTTCTCTGCTGTCGGGGTATCTAGTTGGTGAGTGGAATTGTGTACTCTTAACATTGAGAGCACTGAAACAAGTCCTGTGGGATTGTAAATGACAAATTAATTGTATTTCAGGAACCTGAATCATTTTACCAGGTCCATTTTGTTCTATCATTTAGCGCAAGGGTTCCCAACCTCAGGTACGCGGGCCCCTTGCTTAGTGTTGTTGGTGGTGCATGACATAAGAAAAGGTTGGGAACCCCTGATAGTGCCTCTTCATGGGATTTTGTGATATTATTTTGACAGGTCGATCCAGTAAGTAGTTTATGGTGTTTTGAAAGAAGGGTAAGATTATAGATTGTGTGTAAGAATGTAAACTGGGCAAGGTTTATATCAATTTGCCAAGCCACTGCCAGACCAACTGGTATCTGCAGTTGTATTCAGTGTTGAAAGTGTGTATGTAAAGATATCATAACTAGATTTTATGAAATCATTTGTACCAATGCCATACAGATTGAACTGTAAAAAATTCTGACAATACGTAAGTTCTGATAAACACACATCTTTAAGAATATTACAGTTGTTGATAAGTCACTGAAACATGATGAATTATTGTTATTTATTTGTAGCTTGGTGAAGTTTATGAGGACCCCTACAATTGAATTCTAATCCAGCAGGTTGGCAGCATCCATGGAAGTGAACAAATAGTCAACATTTTGGGCTGAGACCCTTCTGCAGGACAAGGTGCCAGAATAAAAAGGTTGGGGGAGGGGAAGGAGGATAGTGAGAGGGTGACAATTGAGGCCAGATGGGTGGGATAGGTAAGGGTTGGAAATAAAGAATCCGAAGGAAGTGGAGAGTGGACCATATGATAAAGGGAGGGAAGAGGAGCACCAGGGGAGGTGATAGGCAGTTGAGTCAAGGTAAGAGGTCAGAGTGGGGAATGGAAGGAGAGGAGGGAGAGGGAAACATTTGCAGGAAGGAGAAATCGATATTCAGAATGCCACCAGTATATTCTGCTTTTGGTGGATGGAATGGAGGTGTTCAACAAAGTGATCCCCCAATTAATGACCATTGTAGAGAAGGCCACACCGGTGGTTCCACATTTTAATTCCAATTCCCATTCTGACATGTTGGTTCATGGCCTTTTCTTGTGCCATGATGAGTCTACATTCAGGATGGAGGAGCAACACATTGTATTCTGTCTAGGTAGCTTCTAACTTGATGACACGAATTTTGATTTCTCCTTCCTGTTTTATAAAAAAAATTCCTTCCTCCGCCACTCTTCTGTTCCCCTCTCTGGCCTCTTACCTCTTCACACCTGCCTATTGCCTCCTCCTAATGCCTCTCTTTTTTTCCCTATGGTTTACTCTCCTCTCCTATCAGATTCCTTATCTCTAGCCATTTACTTTTCCAGCCCATCTGGCTTCAACTATCACCTTCCCTCCACCTATGTTTCTATTCTGGCCTCCCCCACCCTCCACCCCCTTTCCAATCCTGAAGAAGGTTCTCAGCCCAAAACGTCAACTGTTTGTTCATTTTCATAAATGTTGCCTCACCTGCTGAGTTCCTCCAGCATTTTTTGTGTATGTTGCTTTGGACTTCTAGCATATGCAGAATTTCTTGTTTATGAATTATAATCATTTCATTGTCTAACTAAATAATAAACTAGTAGCAGAAATTAACATAAGAACAGGCTACTAGTCACTATTGGATTGAGGGCCGTGGTTTAATTTATGATGACTTTTTCTCGGTCAAAATAAAGAAACTTTGTGGTGTGGATTTATTTATTTCCAGCCCAACCACCCTTGTACATGTTTTTTTTTGTTTCAACCACAAAATATAGTCCAGAATTTATCCAATTAATCTGTCAGGCATCTAAGTGAGAAGACAGCCATTTAATTTAAGTAGATTTGATTTGTGTGCTTCCATTGGCAGTACTGGCAATGCACTGTTTCAAGCTAATTGGATGTTGGTAATCTTTGTCAGATGCACTCCTTGTGCAGATGGTGTTGAGTATGAAAATTCTAGGCAATAGTTCCAGCATTTCTGAAGTTACTAACTTGGAACTTACAGCACAGACAGGCTATTTGACTCTGATGTCCCTTGTGGTGTATGAATTGGCTTGGAGATTTGGAAGTGTCAAGTTGTTAATACTCATCCTCATTGTTAGTATTCATGGTACGTTCTTATGGTGTTGAGGTGTCTAATACTGCAGCCCCAGTGCATCATTTAAGGAGTGGTGGAGACCAAGAGCTGAGAGAAAAAAAGTGCTGACAAAGCAAGTGTTAAGTCTCTTGTTGCATTGAATTAATTGTATGAAGCCTTCAAAGAGAGATCAAACAAATACAGAAATAGCTACCAGAAGCACCACCTAAAGATTTAATCCTTGACATGACGAAGTAAGAGCTGTTGATCTTGAAGTGCATAAATCTCTGGAGTTGACAGTTGTATTCTAGGAACTGAGAAGAAATTGGGGCCCTGGAAAAGGGACATGTGTCATTGTTAGCCAAAAGTAAGTACTGGAAGAGTGGAGGTGGCTAATCTGCCTTTATTTAAGAAGGGTTGCAAGGACATCTGGGAACTACAGGCTATATTTTATATAAATAGTATATATAATTTTTTTTAAAAGGATGAGAATATAAGTGTCATGATTAATAGGTTTGTGGATGATACCAAAATTACTGGTTTAGTAGACAGTGAAGAAAGCTGGATCATTTGAGTACCAGATTTTGGACATCGTGTTATAAACGAAAAGACATTGGTCAGACCACACCTGCGGTCCTATGTGCAGTTATGGTCAGCTTATAGCAAGGGTGAGATTAAGCTCAAAAGGATGCAGAAAAGTCTCCTAATAATGTTTCCAGACTGGGAGGGCTTGAGTTATAAGTAGACACTGGATAGGCTGGGACTGAACAAAATACAAAGTAAATTTATTATCGAGGTATGTATATGTTACCATTTATTACCTTGAGATTCATTTTCTTTGCAGGCATTATGGGGAAAAAAGAAATACATTAGAATTTTACAAAAAATCTATAAACAGACAGATGGACAAAATACAATTTTCAAAAGAAGATGAGCAGTGCAGATAAGCAGAAATACTAAGAGCATGAGTTAGTTGTAAAGAGTCCTTGAAAGTGAGTCAGTCGGTTATAGAATCAGTTCAGAGTAGTGATGAATTAAGTTATCGACAATGGTTTAGGAACCTGATGATAGTAGAGTTGATAATAACTGTTCTGAACTTGGTGGTGTGGGACCTAAGCATCTATAATTCCTGCAAGAAAAGGGCATGCCCTGGTTGGTAATGATCTTTGATGATAGAGCTGTACTTTGATGGACACTGCTTTCTTGTGGCAGTGCTCCATGTAAATGTACTCATTGATGGGGAGGGCTTTGCCTATGATGGATTGGGCTGTATCCACTACTTTCTGTAGCCTTTTCTAATGTTGGGCATGTGTTTTTAGACAGGACATGATGTAACCGGTTTGAATGCTCTCCATTGTGCATCTGTAAAGTTTTTGGTCATGTGCTGAATCTTCACAAACTAAGAGGTAGAGGCACTGTTGTGCCTTCTTTGTGATGGCATTTGTGTGCTGTTGCCAGGACAGATCCTCTGATAAGTTAATAGAAAGGCATTTAAAGTTGCTGACCCTCTCTACCTCTGTTCCCCTAATGAGAACTGTCTCATGGATCTCCAGCTTCTGTAATCAGTAATCAGCTCTTTGGTTCTGCTGATGTTGAGGAAAAGCTGGATGTTGTGGCACCACTCAACCATGTTTTCTATCTCCTTCCTATATGCCGAATGACAATAAAAGTAATGACTTGATTTGTGATCACCTTTAATTCGGCCAACAACAGTATTTCTGCAAACTTAAATACAACTTCCCCACTTAACCAGAAGTATAAAATGAGTGGATCACGAGGCTAAGCACAGAGCCCAGTGATGCATCTGTACCACAGGGTGCTGTGAACAATATGCTGATGCAATTCTGTACTAACTGGGGTCTGTCAGTAAGGAAATCATGGATCCAGTTGCAGAGGGAGGTACTGAGGCCAAAATTTTGGAGCTTAGTTATGAGGTTCAAGGGGTTGAGTGTTCAATGCTGAGCTGTAATCAATGAAGTATGCATCTGACATGTGTATCTTCATAGTCAAGGTGTTCCAGGACTGAGTGAAGAGACAATGAAATGGTATCTACTGCTGACCTTGTGTGACAGGCAAATTGGAGTAGAACCAGGTTGCTCCTCAGGCAGAAGTTGATGTGCGCTGTGACCAACTTCATCATAGTAGATGTAAGTGCTACTGGATGATAGTCACTGAGGCAGGTTACAACATTCTTGAGCACTGGTATGTTTAATGCTTGCTCGAAGAAGGTGGGTACCTCAGGCTACCAAAGTGAGGGTTGAAGATGACTGTAAACTGTTCCCACTTTAGCAAAGGAGGCAACAAACCTTCAGGAACATACCTGGTCTTATGGTATCAACAGACAGGAGCAGGTGGTTTTCCCTGATGACTGGTCAATATTTCTTCAGCATCACTGGAAAATAACAATTGCCTCCATCTTGAATTGTGGCAGTTCACTGTGTTTGAACTTTAGTGGCACAGCCCCCATTTGTATCTTCTGCATTGTTCTAGTTATGATTATCGTTTGAAACATTATGGTTCTGACTTCCATGATAACCTCAGTATTTTGAAAATGTTTTCAATCTTTAAAATTTACTTTGGCAAACCAGCAAGACAGGTGTAAAATGGGAATTGCAATCTGATAGATCAGGCTATATAGAGCCAAAATCAATCCACTGACATTTTGCTTTAATTCACAGTTGTTGATCTTGTTCAGTTGTGACATTTATGTTGAATTGAACTGTGACACATGCTAGCATAGTGTACAAAGTTGGCAGAGAAACTCCATTGGTAGGATGTGGCTTTTGAGCGTCTGGTGCATCCGTAGTGAATAAATCAGGCAATATTATCTGATGTTATTCTAATGGAGCAGCACAATAAAAACAAATGTTGTCTATTTAATGAGTGATAGTTCACAAACTGTACAGAACAAATAGCTGCTTCAGCTGGGAATTGTCTTTTCTCTCTTAGTAAAGGTAATATGTAACCTCAAGATGTTGCACAATCCTCAACTTGTAAACATTTTCTCTCAATTTTTTTTATTACAATGAATGTCTGATTAGTGGCAACTTAGAATTGTGTGAGCTTCTGATCAAGCTATGTGAATAAAGGAAGTACTCCCTCTTCACAATACTGATGATAATAGAGCTCTACATATTTTCATGTTAGCAAAATAAATGTTGCTCTAACCAGTTATCGAACCGTGAAATCACAGACTGGAAGAAGGCCATTCAACGCATCATGCTGTCTCTATTCAGCTGCATAATTCAACTCTTCCACAGTATTAAGTTAAAAATGCATTCTGGATCACAGCATCTCATTGCAAAGTATTTTCCCTTATTACCCCTGTTTTTTGCTTATTACTTTAAGTCGGCAAAACCATAAAATGTGATGGAATTAGAAAGGTTGATAAGGGCAGGACAATATACAATGTTTATATGGATTTCAGTAAGCTTTTGATAAGGCTATAAATTGTAGGCTTTTCTGGAAGGTTAGTTCACATAGAATCCAGAGAGAGCTAGATAATTGGATTCACAATTAGCTTGCTGGTAGAGAACAGAGTGATGGTGGAAAGTTCTTCCTTGGACTGGAGACCAGTGACTAGTGGTATGCCTCATGTTGGTGCTGGGCCCATTGTTTATTCTTTATATCATTGATAAGGATAACAATATGCTGGGCAAGGTTAGATGAGATTTGATAAGGTACCACACATGAGGCTGCTTAACAAGATGAAATTCTATGGCATTACAAGAAAAATATTGGTATGGAAAGCGGTATGGCTGACATGCAGGAGGCAGCGAGTGGGAATAAAACGGGCCTTTTCTGGTTGGCTGCCAATGACTAGTGGCGTTCCTCTAATGTAATTGCAGCAGGACTTAGACAAATTGGAAGAATGGACAAAAAAGTGGCAGATGGAATACAGTGTTGGGAAATGTATGATAATGTGTTTTGGTAAAAGGAACAATAGTGTAGACTATTATCTTAATGGGAAGAAAATTCAAGCATCAGAAGGACTTGGGATTCCTCATGAAGGTCTTCCAAAAGGTTAATTTACAGGTTGAGTCTGTAGTAAAGAAGGCACAAGACTAAAATATAAAAGGAAGGAGATAATGCTGAGCATTTATAAGACAGTAGTCAGGCTGCACTTGGATGTGTTTTCTCATTGGAGAAAGTCCACAGGAGGTTCATGAGGATGATTCTGGGAATGAATGGGTTAATGTAGGAGCGTTTGGTAGCTTTGGAGTGTGGAGGGATCTTGTTGAAAACTACCGAATGTTGAAAGGACTAGATACAGTAGATGTGAAGAGGATGTTTCCTATGTTGGTGGGATATCCAGAACTAGAGGACACAGCCTCAAAATTGAGGAGCAACTCTCTAGAACAGATGTAAGGAGAATTTTTTTTTACCCATAAAGTAGTAACTCTGTGGAATGCTCTACCACAGACTATGGTGGAGGCCAAGTCCGTGCGTATAGTTAAGGTGGAAGTTGATCATTTCCTGATCAGTCAGGACATCAAAGGATTTGGTGAGAAGGCTGGTGTATGGGGTTGAGTGGGATTCAGGATCAGCCATGATGGAATGGTGAAGCAGTCTCGATGGGCTGAATAACCCAATTCTGCTCCTAGTCATATGGCCTTAGTATGTTTGCAGATAATACAGAATAAGTGGTATAATGGACAAAGAAGAAGGTTATCAAAGATTATTGGGGAATTCCGATCAGCTGAGGAATGGCAAATAGAGTTTAGTTGAGAGTTGAAGTGTGAGGTGTTGCATTTTGGAAAGTCATTTCCAAGCAAGACTTTCAGAAGCAGGTCCCCAGTGAGTGTTGTAGAACAGAGGGACCTTGGAGCTCATTTCATGGGTTCCCTGAAAGTGGCATCACTGGTAGACTAGGTGACAAAGGTTTAGCAACCTTCATCAGTCAAGGGACTGAATATAGGAGTTGAAGGTCATGATACAGTTACAAGATGCTGCTGAAACTGCACTTGGAGTATTGTGTTCGGTCTTGGTCACCGTGCTATAGGAAAGATGTTATGAAACTGGAAAAAGTGCAGAAAAGGTTAATAATTTGAAAAATTA
The DNA here is from genome assembly GCF_030144855.1 of Hypanus sabinus. Lineage (NCBI taxonomy): Eukaryota > Metazoa > Chordata > Chondrichthyes > Myliobatiformes > Dasyatidae > Hypanus > Hypanus sabinus. The sequence continues at coordinate 147,273,848 of NC_082710.1, read as the reverse complement.
ATAGAATTTGAAAGACAACTGAGTTCAAGGGAGTAGTTGGCCAGGCCAGGACTTTATTCCTTGGAGTGAAGGTGGCTTTAAAGAAGCATATAAAGTCATGAGGGACAGAGATATCCTATACCCAAGACACTATTCTATACCCGAGAAACCGTTCTAAACCTCCAATTTACTACATCTAGCAAGATCAACAACACCCTGGCAAAGCTACTGACCCAGCTGGAGATCATCGACGCGCCAGAATTGCTTCAACTCCAGACCGCACCTGGACCCGATCATCAAGGCCTGGTCTGAGGTCCACCATGTTCCCGGAGACCTGGGGCCTGCTACTGTGTCGGAGCGCCTGAATGCCTACCATTCCGTCCAGTGACCTCACTTAGGAAAATCAGACCATCAGGCTGTACTCCTCCTCCCGGCTTACAAACAGAAACTGAAGCAGGAGGTCACGGTGTCAAAAGTGGTGTTGTGTTGGACAGAGGAAACAGATGAGGTCCTCTATGACTGCTTTGAATCGGTGGACTAGTTAGTATTCAAGGACTCGGCAGCTAACCTCGATGAGTATGCCTCAGCTGTCATGGACTTTATCTGGAAATGCACAGAGGTCTGTGTGTCTCGCAATACGATCCGGGTATTCCCTAACCGGAAACCTTGGATGAATTATGAGGTCCAGTCCCTTTTGAAGGCTAGAAGCTTTTAGGTCCGGGGATACCAGTTGCTACATGGAATCCAGGTGTGAACTCCGGAAAGCCATTAAGGGCGCCAAGAGGCAATATCAAGCCAGGTTGGAAGCCCAGGCTAACCAGAGGGATGCCAGTAGACTATGGCAAGGTCTAAATGAGATCACTGGGCACAAAGAAAAGGCTGGGAATATCAATAACTGTAGCGCTTCTCTTCCTGACGAACTTAACGTATTCTATGCAAGATTTGAACAGAAGAGGAGCATCCAGCCTCCTCTGGATGAACCGGACCTGGTGGCATCAAGATTCATCGTCACCGAGAAAGACATTAGAAGAGCCTTCCTGAAGATAAATCCAAGGAAAGCGACGGGCCCAGATGGCATCCTGGGACAGGTTCTCCAGGCCTGTACAAGCAAGCTAACTGGAGTGTTTGCTGACATCTTCAACTACTCCCTGCTTCAGTCTAAGATCCCCTCGTGTTTTAAGAAGGCAATGATAATCCCGGTGCCGAATAAAAGCAAGGTGGCATGCCTGAATGACTACCGACCCGTAGCTCTAACATCAATTTCTGTGAAGTGCTTCGAGCGATTGGTTATGGCACACATCAACCATAACCTACCGGTCAACCTCGATGCTTTGCAATTCGCCTACCGGAGCAACAGGTCAACGGCAGATGCCATCTGTCTTGCACTACATTCCTCCTTAGAACACCTGGAGAATAAAGACGCATATGTAAGGCTCCTTTTCATTGACTACAGCTCTGCCTTTAATACCATCATTCCAAGTAAACTGATTCCTAAGCTCTGGACCCTGGGTCTTAGCACTCAGGTCTGCAGCTGGATCTTCAACTTCCTCACAGACAGGACCCAGGCTGTAAAAATAGGGGACAAGCTCTCCTCTACAATCACACTGAGCACCGGTGCCCCATAAGGCTGTGTACTCAGCCCCCTGCTGTACTCACTGTACAACCATGATTGTGTAGCCAAGTTTCCATCAAACTCAATATATAAGTTTGCTGATGACATCACAATTGTAGGCTGTATCTTGGGTAATGATGAGTCTGTGTACAGAGAGGAAATTAAGAACCTGGTGGCATGGTGCAACGACAATGACCTATCCCTCAACGTCTGCAAAACATTCTAATTTTAATTTTAATTTCTAATTCTTCTAATTTTATCCTCAATTGGACTGCCCAATCTTTCTTTTTTTTTGTTGTTTCCAGTTTAGTTTAGTGGGGTTTTTTTCCCTTTATTAACTAAAATTTCCAATCTTTTTTTTACGATTTGTCAAGAGGAGTTGTGGTTTCTTGATTATATTGTATATGTAACAGCGTAACATTATACCTATCTGATTTTGATAATATATACTTTTTGCTGTTTACACGTCTTTTGTATTATCTGTTTGCCAAACTTCTCTGATTTGTTTTACTGGAAAATCAATAAAAAGATTGAAAAATAAATAGGGTGCATCACAACCTGGTATGGAAGTTGTCCTGTCCAAGACTGGAAGAAGCTGCAGAAGATCGTGAACATAGCCCAGCACATCACACAAACCAATCTTCCATCCTTGGACTCACTTTACACCACACGCTGTCAGAGCAGTGCTGCCAGGATAATCAAGGACACGACCCACCCAGCCAAAACATTTTTCTCCTTCTTCCCTCTGGGAAAAGGTTCAGGAGCATGAAGATTCATACGACCAGATTTGGGAACAGCTTCTTTCCAACTGTGATAAGACTGCTGAACAGATCCTGACCCGGATCTGGGCCGTACCTTCCAAATATCCGGACCTGACTTGCACTACCTTACTTTCCCTTTTCTATTTTCTAATTATGATTTATAATTTAAATTTTTATTATAATTCAATTTGTACTTCAGGGAGTGCGAAGTACAGAATCAAATATCACTGTGATGATTGTACGCTCTAGTATCAGTTGTTTGGTGACAATAAAGTAAAGGTAGGGTGAATGCCATCAGTCTTTTCCCCCACTTTTGGGGAAACCAGAAACTGGGGGCATAGGTTTCAGTTGAGAGAGGAAAGATTTAATTGCTTGAGGGGTACTTTTTTAACCCCAAAAAAGGGTGGTATGTATGTGGAATAAGTTGCCTGATGAAGTGGTTGAGGCATGTACAATACCAAGTTATAAATGGCTCTCAAACAGGATTGGGAACATTATGGGCCAAATGCTGGCAAATGGGACTAGCTTAGACAGCATCTTGGTCTGCATGGACTAGTAGTGCCAGAGGCCCTGTTTCTGTGCTGTGATTTTTGACTGCATGACTTGCCTTTCATGATAGTAAGGAATTAGTAAAGAGCAAGATCTATTGAAATTAAGGTTTGATGGCCAAAAAGCTGAATAGATAAGAATGTTTCTAGACCACTGTAACTGCTTTTCTTGTATTGAATTTCAAATATGTTCCTAAGATTTATGGAAATCTAATACCACTGTAATACTCTCTTTTGTACATAAACCAGCACAGCAGTCATTTATCTATACTTAATTTGTTTTCTGTGTGGAGGACATTTTACAAAATTAAATCAAAACTTACTTCATAATATACATTTTCACAGTCCATTTCTTTGCTAGATGAACATCTTACAGTGATATAATTCAGAGACCACCCCTGAGTAGAAAGGCTGGGTTAAAGGTTTGGGTCATTATTGGTTCCTTGGCTGCTTCTTAATGCTCAGTGGTTCGATGGCTTATTGATCTGTATGAAAATTCTTATGTGGTTCTGGGGAGTATTTAAATTAACCCCCAGTGCTTTGGCCAACCAATATAATATTTAAAATAAAGTGTTTGGAAATTGAAACATTCAGCTTGTTCCATATTTTCCTGCTCCTGGGAAGTAATGAGTGAGTTTGAAAAATTTTGAGCAACTGTTGTTTCAAATGAAGCTGGTATCACATTGGACTGGACTCTGCTACAAGCACACAAAGTGTCGGGCATTGGTGTTTGTTGGCTCGCTGCAAGATACTTTGCTCAGCTAGCAAGTGCTTATTTGTGAGAATCTCAAAATGTATTCCACATTTCATTTCTGCACACGCAAGAGAATACAGATGCTAGAATCTGGCACAACAACCTGCCTGTTGGAGGAATTCTGCAGGTCAAGGAGCATCTGTTGGGAGGTGGGGAAAGGAATTGTTGATAGCTTGAATTGAAACCGATGGGTCACGTGCTAGAGGGCACTCTTGGCCTTTGCCTGCCTATTAAAAATAGTATCGTTGATGAAAGATATCCTGGTTGTTTCCAGCAACCCATCACCAGACTGAAAATCTGGCAAGACAAGAACCTAGGATCTACAAGACCTCTTGACATTGAAGATCTGATTCCCATTTGCCTTTGTAAATTTCCATCCTTCTGACAAGTTCTCACTTACCTTCTGACCCTGAGTGTCAATTATATGTTTGGATGCACTTAATAAGCAGCTACACAGAAATTACCTGCTTAACACACTAATCAATGTCTTGATTAACAGTTCACAACTCATTTCACTTCACTCTATACATATACATTCTTCCCATGTACACATTTAGTTTCCTTCTTAAGTGCTGTTTTCCATAGTTGTACCAGGCAAATTATGGATGAAGCTGCTTTGCATTTCTGTTCTTTCAGATCCACTGTAGCTGCCAGTAGACCAAAGCCTGACCTGTAATAAACTCTCTGGATGATCTTTGTTGAGCTCACCGTTGGACAGTCTTTTGAGCAAGAGTTTTTATAGGTCTGACCGTGGCAGTGAGCCTGCACTTGATACAGATTTCTGTACATGGGTATATCTATAACATAGCCAAGCCAAATGAGGACATGCAGAAAATTTGCTTCTTGTCATTAGTGCAATGTTGAGAGTTTTACAGTGTGAGTACAATTGGGATTGTATTCCCAATTCCATTACGACTGCGATGCTGGCTGATTATACTGTTGCTTGAAGCCACTGTCAAAACATCCAAAAACCTTTGAAGCAACTTGAAGTGGATTGATCTTGCAAAGAGCTAGATCAAGCAGAATAGGCCAAGTGGCTACCTCTATATCATCAGCTTCTGCATTCTTGGAACACTTCTCACAATTATGTAAAGTCATGAAGTGCTTTAGGGTCAGTGATATTTTTGGAAGAATTACTTTTTATAATGATGGAAGAGTAATGGTTTATAGCTACACTACCTACATCAGTACTTTTGCAATTCCGTAATAACCTGATAAACAAGTTTAGTGATATTTATTAAGGAGTAAATGTTGGCCAGAAGAATTCTCTTAGTCTCATTCCAAATTGTGTCCTTTTGATTTCTTGCATCCACCGGAAGAGGAGGATGGAGATTTGCTTTAACCTGTCATCTGAAAGACGGAGCTTCTGATCATTGCTGCATTCCTGGAGCGGCAGCTTGGATTTTTGCACTCATTTCGAGTGGAACTTGATGCTGCAACTTTCTGACTCAAGTGCTACCTGCTAAGCCACAGCATATGGTTAAGCAAGAGGTGGGCAAAGGGTGATGGGAAACAGGGTGAGTGGGTAGAAGTCTAGTGGGAAACCTAGGAAACAATTCTGTTCTATTGTTTAGAAGTAGATTCCATATCAAATTATTCATTGTTTCTTGGAGTGTGTCATTGCCTACATGAAACACTGACATGCATTCTTTTTCTCTGCCTACATTATGACATTAGCAAGATTGACAATGAAAGTATCTCAGTGTGAAAAGTCTCACCAACTACATTCTAATTTGTTTTATACTCAGCCAAAATGAAATATATTATCAAAAGGCCTTTTTTATTCATTAGTTATTACATAACAGATTTTTATTATAACTAGCTAAAGTCTTTTGATTGTCTCCAAGTAAATTGATTAACAGTCAGTTGTCTGTGATCAGGATTACAAATACCATTGGATATGGCTCCTGTATTTGCCAAAATTGCCTCTTAAGACTATTGAAATTTTCTGTCATGGTCAGTGAAGTAAAAACATAATTTTTTAAACAGATGATTAACCATGAGCTGTGACATTTAGATTAATGCAGAGTTCATTTATGGTGAGGTATTCACTCAACCCCTGAAGCCTGTGGTGTGGTGTTGCTTTGACCAGATTGGAAACGGAATGTTGGTATTTAAAGCAGCACGCTGCTGACTATCTCTATAAGGCTACGACTCTTGGTGTTTCAGCCATTGCATTGAATGGGTTTTCCTCAATAAGATAGTCATTTGCATTATTCTCTTCTGTTTTGTAGCTGGAGTGTGTAATGCAGTTGGTGCAGGCAGGAGTTGGCGTCAACATCACAACAACACGGTTTGCTCAGACTCCAGCCCACATTGCAGCTTTTGGAGGACATCCTCAAGGCTTGTTGTGGCTGATCCAAGCAGGGGCAGATTATAATATGCAGGTAAGCCCACTGTCTAGAGAAGGTAATGTCAGAAATGTCTCTTTAAATCTGATCTGTTTTTTTTTTTGATAAGATCATCCTGGATCTGAGTTTTTTTCATGACCTGTGTAATCCTAATTATGTTTAATCTCCAAAGTCCAAAACTCTGGTTACCTTAAGATTTAAATATTCTTAAAGACTTTGCCTTCTGGATCAGAGAATTCCAAAGGTTCAGGGGCCTCTAAGGAAAGAACTTACCAAAGTAGCATCTTCACAATCCCGTTAAAATCCTCCATTTTTCTAGTGCTTTCATGTTTCCTTGTTATAAACATCAGGAGGATGGGCCCATTCTACTTGATCTTTTCTCATAGATCATCCGCATGTACTAATAGATCAATAATCTGCTTTTTTATTTTTCTTTCTGATTTTAGTACCGTTTGCCTGTGATACCCAATCAAATTTGAAATTCATCATGTTATGATCACTCTTCCCCAGAGAATCCTTTACAATGAGATCACTAATTAATACCTTTTACACATGACCTGATCCAAACCAGGTTGTTCCCCAGTTGGGAATGTACAATATTCTTTGAGGAAATTGGTGCAATTGCTTTTCCTGAACTTGTACTTGACTACCTTACCAATTTAATTTATCTAATCTACATGAAGATTCAAGGCAGCCAACGTTATTGCCGTTTATTTGTTGCCTGCTACCATAATGTCTTAATTGATACTCAATTCAAAAGTAGATTTGTAGATTTATCTATACTTTCATTCACCATAATTGAAACCTTGTTTAACCATCTCTAGTCTGCACGTAATGTAGTCATTTGGACATGTGGCATCGCTGCAGGAAATCAGTTGAACTGTCAACTGTTTTGAGAATGTGCTCTGTCAGTGAAGACAAATAAAGGATACTGCAGGATTTGCACTTAAAGCAATGGGAATATGAGCCCAAGGGGTCTGTGAGGCTGTAACTGTTTGAGAATTATTTTAAAAGGGACCACAGAAAGTAAGACGATGAATGAGTGAACAGTAGTTTTGTCTTTTCATGGATTTCAAGTTCAGATTTTCCTACTCAATTCAAATATCTGTGGTTCTCTCTCGTCACATTTGTATGGTGTCTTTGTCTATCTTTGGCGATGTTCAAGTCTCAGCTTACATCAGTGCATTTGTCTGATGTGCCTTGATCTTTATTCATTGTATACTACAAAATGATTTTAAATAGCAGTCAACTTTACATATGGCCTCAAAAAATTACATGACCTTTATAATACATCTAATTGATCTTATGGCTTTTATTCTAAACCATTTACTGTAAGTAGAACAGACATGTCTAATGGATTCCCAGCAGAATAATGTGAGTTGGGTTCATCCCAACCTCCTTCATAGTGCATGTCTCAATGCTTTATTTAGTAATGATTTTGAATGCTTTCTGCAGAGGATTGGATTGAGCCATATGTTTGGAAGATTTCCAACATATTGCCCAATGAGGATTCTACAAAAGAAAACACATTCTACTGCCCTGATTAATGAGGGATTAAATAATCAGTTGGCAACATTGTTAATTTATTATTTTTAAAGTTGCATTAATACAACATCTGCTCAAGAGCACTAAGGTATTTATAATCAGTATAAGTCACTGCTTTGTGTCAAACACTGCAGCTAGTTTCTGCACAGCAGGATCTCTAAAAAATGATATAACTAACTGGCAAGTCTATTCTGACAACATTGGGTAAATCTTTAGATGTTACGGGTATTCCTATCACAAAAATAAAGAGATCATTTATAAAAATAAATGTCAAATTGAAGACTCATCTACACACTGCTCATAGGAACAGGAGAGCAGTAGCCCCTCAGTGGCCCGATGTGCCATCGGATGAGAACTTGGTGGATCTACACTTGCATATACAGTGGATTCCAAATAATTGGCCATCACTTAATCGGGACAGCTGCTTATTTTGGACAACTCTTAAAGAGCAAAAGCTAATTGAGTTTATAGTCAATAAAGGAAATAGCTGGAAATTCCTTTGTTTACTTGGGACGTTGTGCCTCTTAATTGGGGCAGGAGAATGTGCCAAACAGTTTCTAACTAGTGTCAGTCACGTGCAGTTGCGTGTCTGTTAAACACCGCACTGCTTTGTGCGAACAATTTTAAATAGCGTTAGTTGCGTGTGTTTCTGTTCAAAAAGCAGCAATTTTGTCACCAATAGTTTGTGAGAAATAAGCAGAAAGACTATTTAGAGCTGTTTTACACACTGCAGTTTTAAGAATACAGGCTTAGAGATGCCAGAAATGGCCAGAAGTGAAAATGAAACCATTTAATCTTGAATGAAATAATGAAAATGAAGATTTGGAGAATGCAATCATTGGCAGCATTGTATGAATGCAGTCCATTATTTGCACTAGGTGTCTGCACTGATTTTGTTCATTTACCATCAACAGAATGTGACACAGGTGAGTTTCTCTGTCAAGTATTAGGGACTAATACACAATTTTATAGCATTGTAGTATTATTGGTAGTGTTTTAATTTATTTTGTACATTTAAATACATGATCTGTTACTCAGTTTGTCTTTTTCAGACCTTTTTAACTATTTCCATGAAACTTCAGCTAATTAGGGCAGCTGCTTAATTGGGCCGAAATGTATGGTCCCGATGTGTCCCAATTAACTGGAATTTCTTTATTTCCTCAAATATGCTTAGATTACTGAATCTATTTATCACAGCATCAATTGCTATTTGCAGGAGAGTTCTGAGTTTCTTCCCTGTAAGTACACATGTTTCCTAATCCCATTCTTGGATGATCTTAGCTTTATGTGTTTTCAAATTCAACCAGTAAAGGAAAATGGTTTTTCTCCATCTATGCTCATTTTATCTTAATCAAGCCAGCCTTTACTTTTAAATTATTGAGAACACAGACATAGTATGAGAGGTCTCTTTTAATTTTGGGGTCCAGGTATCATTCTGGTAAATGTGTAGTACTTCTGTTGCCCTCAAATTTTGAAGCAGGATTTCAACACCTTTGTTTTCGACGTACCATGTCACAACTGATACTGATCCTTCCAACTGACAGTTTCCTTTTTTTTAACATTAGCATAAGAAATACGAGCAGGAGTCGGCCATCCGGCCCATCGAGCCTGCTCCACCATTCAATAAGATCATGGCTGATCTGGCCATGGACTTATCTCCACCTACCTTTACCCCATAAACCTTAATTCCCCATCTATGCGAAAATCTGTCCAACCTTGTCTTAAATTTTTTACTGAGGTAGCTCCACTGCTTCGTTGGGCAGAGAATTCCACAGATTCACCTCTCTCTGGGAAAAGCAGTTCCTCCTCATCTCTGTCCTGAATCTACTCCCCCAAATCTTGAGGCTATGTGCCTTAGTTCTAGTCTCAACTACCAGCAGAAACAATTTTCCTGCCTCTATCTTATCTATCCCTTTCATAATTTTATGTTTCTATAAGATCCCCTCTCATTCTTAGAATTACTGTACAGTCCCAGGTGATTAATCTCTCTTCATAGTCTAATGCCTCATCTCTGGAGTCAATCTGGTGAACCTCCTCTGCACCACCTTCAAAGCCAATATATCCTTCCTCAAGTAAGACCAGAACTGTACACAGTAGTCCAGGTGTGACCTAACCAGTACCATATACAGTTGCAGCATAACCTCCCTGCTCTTAAATTCTATACTTCTAGCAATGAAGGCCTACATCTCATTTGTCTTCTTGATAACTTGCTGCACCTGCAAACCAATCTTTTGTGGTTCATGCACAAGCACTCCCAGACCCTTGCACAGCAGCATGCTGTAATGTTTTTTACCATTTAAATAATAATCTGCTCTTTCATTCTTTTTCTTCCGAAGTGGATGACCTCACTTTTACCAACATTGTACTTTCATCTGCCAGACCCTTGCCCACTCACTTAACCTATCTATATCTCTCTGCAGGCTCAATTGCTGTGCAAATTGCTTTGCCATTCAATTTAGTATCATCAGCAAAGTTAGATACACTACACTTGGTCCCTGTTTAAAGTTTAAGGTTATGTTTTACTTATCCAAGATTGACATCACTTGATGTGTTTCAAGCCTCTCAATGCTGCAGTTAGAGTGGAGAATGTTGTGTTGTAGTAATTGGTGTCACTGTGTTAAATCAGCAATCCCAGCAGTTTACAGAACTGGGCCAAAGTTTGTGTTCTACTAATGCACCAGAAGTCTAATGTCATATTTTTACAAATTATTTTGCCTTGTTGAATATTTTTGGAAGAATGAACAAAAATGGTACACATCAGGTTCAATTTTGTGGCTGAGCTGCTTCTTCACAGATGGTATTGCTTGGCTCTGGTTCTATATATAGTGAGGCAGATCAGATCTCCAATCTGTCAATATAGTTCCCAGGAGGAAAGACTGAAAAGCAACACTGCTGGTGACTAATGGGGAAAAAATGTTTTTCAAGCTCACACAGACTTTGAAATGGAAACTGGACTGATTTCCTTTCCAAGTTCATGGTAAGTTTTCACTTTGTGAGATCCTAGTTTGTTGGCTATGTTAAAGGTTGGTTTGGATTTAAGCTTGGCAGAGCACTGGGCAGGATTACAATAGGGGCTGTGTGTACTGGAGACATCACAAGAGGTGATCTCATGAAGGCCTGGAAAATGGGAAGGAATTTTTAACAAAGAAACAGAATGTTGCCTGGAATGGACAATTGAGGTTATAAGGAGTGATTGGAAAGACTGGATTTTTTTCTCTGGAATGTAGGAGGCTGAGGGGTGATCTCATCGAGGCTTATAAACTTTGAGGAGCATAGATGCGATGCTCAGAATTTTTTTATAGGGTGGGGAAGTGTGAACCCTGAGGGCTCGGGTTAAAGGTGAAGGTAGAATTTTTTAAACATTATCTGGGGGTTAATTTTTTCCAAGTAAAGGTAATGAGCTGCTGGAGGAGATGGTGAAGGCAGATAGAGTTACATAACTTAAAAAGCATTCAGACAGGTACTTAATGGAAAAGGGATAAAGGCCTAATGTGGGCAAGTAGAATTAGCTCAGATGGTCAGCCTGCACCAGATGGATTGAGAGGATATGTTTCTGTGCTATATGGTTCCAAAGCTGTTCCTCCTCTACAAATAGCCAAATAATCAGAAGCCGTAGACCTGAAGTCATTGATAAAGAATGTAGAAGAGGAATGGGAAGAAATGTTTAAGTTCTGGAGGTTAGTAAACTTAACAATTTGTGGACAAAATGCAGAGACCCATCGTATCTAATCAAGGTGCTTGTTGAGAGGCCTTTCAGATGTTTGTTGAAGTTGGAAGAGAGTATTGAAGTGCTACATGAAGATGCCTTTCGGCATTATCTGACTGTCGAAGGTCTTGCCCGTCAAGCTCATCAGCTTTAATAAATTTCTGATTTACTATCCACTGGGGCCAAGTTCTCATGAAAGTGACAAGTTTCTGAGATGAAGCATTTCTTCTTCTTGGGTTAGCTGCTTAGGTAGAATGTCATGTGAATTAGGATTGTACTACTGTATATGGAGCTTTCGTCCAATGACAGTTTTAGAGAATTAGGTTGGTTCTTAAATGATCCCAAAATGGCATGTCAGTTGTACAGTTACTTTGATATTCAGACAGAATAAACCAGATGATATTTAAGTTGTACAATTATTTCTACATTCAGGCACAATGAACTGGATGAACTAACGCCACCAAGTTTGCATGCAGCCAAGTTGCTCCCAAACTCAGCAAGTCCTTGCAACATCAGGGGACTATGATAAATTTGGGAGAGCAATCTTCCTGTGACAAATGTTACAGGAATGTTCTGAAATGTTCTCTGTTAACATTGGATGAAAATTTTGTGTTCTATTTTCACATTAAGGACATCCTCATCTTGTGTGAGACTCCACTCCTGCTAACTTTGATGGACTTGGAGTAGATCTGGCACTACAGAAGTCATCTATGAGGCATTGAACATTCAGCTGGAGCAATATAGTACACATTAATACTTGTAACGTCACGGTTTGGCACATTTCACACTGGCTTACGGAGTACAGGAAAACATTATACTAGTCAAAGTTGAGTTTATTGTCATATGCTTAAGTACATGCCTGCACGGTGCAATGTAAAACTATTTCCAGCAACATCACTGGCACATGAAAAACTCACACAAAGTAAACAATTTTTATCAAGGAAACACAATTAGAAAAAAACAAAAAAGTCCATTTTAATGCAAAGTGGTCATAGTGTTGCTCAGCTATTACTATGGTTTTGCTGGTTGGTTCAAAAACAAAATGTTTGAAGGAAAGTACCTCGCAATGTGGGACTTCCACTCTGTGTATCTCCTGCCCAATGGTAGTTGCAAGAAGATGGCGTGGTCTGGATGATGGGTATCTATGATGATTGATATCTTCTTGAGGCAGTGCCTCCTATAGGTACTACCAGTAGTGAGGAAGGATGTTCCTGTGATGTACCGGGCAGAGTCCACTGATCCCTGCCACTTCATACATTGATGTACTAACTCCAGGCATTAACTGGGCTCCATACAATGATACACTTTCTTCTCTTTACAGGATGTTGTAGGTGAAACCCCTGTCCATAAAGCAGCACGATCAGGAAGTTTGGATTGCCTTAATGTCCTTGTCTCACATGGGGCTAAAACAGAGTAAGTGAACATTCTGGTACCTCTTAAGTAACAGTAAGTTTAAGCACTCCATGGGTGATGGGTTTGGCACCCTTAAAAGAGCTGTATGCTTTAATTTTATCCCACAACCCTTTAATCTAAAATAATTTTCTAAAATATTTACCTCAGTATTTTGAATATTGAAACCTATCCTTTCAGTAACATTATTTTATTCTGGTAAAACTGTACTAAATCCCTTTTAACCAATCAGATTTTACATCTGGTAGATTTTGGAAAGGGCCTTTAAGTACGTCTATAACTACCCACAAACCCTCCCAAGTAAATGTGATTGATTAATTAAGATGTAAAGAATGTGCTTTCCCGACACACCCAGAACTACACAAATGCCCAGAATGCACGTGCTGTGTATTCATAGGCCAGCTTCCACAGCACTTTAGAGTGGGGAATGTGCCTGCAATGACCTCAGGCATACTTGCAGTGGATAATAGATTACATTTAGGATATTAGTTCCATAAAGCTCCTTTTAACCTAGTGATACTAAATGAAAATAACTTAATTTGCTGTTAATTTATTAAACATTAAACTTTATAAAGTTTTAATAATTTAAGCTAGCATAAAATTGCTCTTGTATGCCCATTATTTTTTTAATAACTCACCTTAAAACTTTAGATGTTTACCTAAGACTATGTGGGAGCTGATGTGCCATTCTGCAATGGCTATTTTGAATGGCTTGCAAATGTAGTTCTGAAAATGCTTAAATAGAGTTACAACAAAAACACCACAGGAATAATTACCTCCATTGAATGAAAAATTGCTCCCAGCGTGTTGAGAAAATAGTTTTTGCTAGTTTTTGAAACCCTTAAAGTAGTTTAATGAATGTAAGGGGTTCCCATTCATTTGGCTTCTTGAGCCTTATTGAATGATTCTGTGCAAGTATCTTAATTGGATGTAGGATTTTAATCCTTTTGCAGAGTTAAGGTAGAGATATTACTTCCCCCAATTTTTTGAATTCCTCCATTAAAAAGAGGTGTACCCTGTGCCAAGCTGTGCTTGGCTTGTTCTACAAGACATGCCTACCTTTGACTGAGTTTTCCAATTTTTCTATTAGCCCTTAAATGCAACAATATGTGAACTACTTAAAAATTACAGTAGTTAATTCTACAATGAAAGATGCATACCTTTCATTAATGTTTGCTTTTGCTTAACCTGGCTATCAATTTAGCCATTTACCTGACTCTAATTTTTCGAGGATACCTTTTCCCACTCAACTCTTTCCCCACTCCCACCCATTGAAACAAGGAGTATTTCTGTCAGATACAGTTAACAACTTGAACATAGATCAGGAGCTTGGCCTTAAATTTAAATATCTCCCCTGCTGCCCTACTAATATCTCCTTGTTTATGAAGTGCAGGATCTCCAAATTGTATTTATAAACAGTCTTGTTCTATACCTGAACACATAGTCGTATATCTGTGAATTGCCTTTACTGTTGATGCATCCCTAAGAGGCATCATAACCCTCAATTTGAGTTTTAAAACAGCCAGAAAAATAATCTTTGGGTCTCGTGTGCTCGAATATGAAGCTTGATCTCAGACACGTTCATCAGGAACTTTCTTACTGGATTTTCGTAAAAGTTAATATAAGTTCCTTCAAAGCCGTGGTCCTGTTCAACTGGAAGCGATGACTCCCATAAGTAGTGCCTAATGACATTAGTCAACAGTTCGTTTGGATTTATCCTGAGTTCCCAAGTGAGTTCCACAATTACTTAAGTAAGACCTGCGCGGTGGAATTGATCACTTACTCATAATTCAGTTAACAATTTAACTCCCTAAGAACCATACTGAATTTATGCCTTTTATTGTTTCATTTTTTTAGAGCTTTTAAATAAAACAGCACAAACACAATAGCACCCTGAACCATATTTTAAGGTTGTTAAGTAAGTGATAATTACAGTTTTTACTTTAAATATTTCAATGATTTCAGTAGTTTACAGTATATTTCCTAATCAAGTGATTTAAGTGATTTTTCTTAGTGTAGATCGAGTGCTTTTTCTTAGCGTAGTAAGTATGTTTGAATTTTGTTTGGTCTTCCTTTTACACAGTTGAAGATTTTGTAGACTGTAGTCTCAACTTTTGCTTGCTTTTTTTTGTTACTTCTCCTTCCTGCTCAATTTCTTTTCCCAAGGACTTGATAAACTCTGAAGCCTGATATTAAATCTATTGCATATTTTCACTCTGGATGTGTTTACAGTTGTCATGTTACATCAGTCATCCATTACAATTATATGTTACCGCCCATTTCGACAATACAAGCTTCATATCAAAACCAGTTTTTACAGTGATTATTTTCCAATTAACTTTTCCATAAAAATTTCAAAGTGGTGGTAATTTGCAGGTATTTTGCTTTTTGTATTTTGACTGGCTGTACTTGTACATATGCCTAGTGCTATTTAAGGCAAGCTACTTGCAGCAGAGCCTACCCTAAAAATATTTTAGTTTTGAAGTCTCAATTCTGTGAAAAACACTTGCTCTCTTAAGGGAAAAATGTGGGAGAATCCAAGTGAGTTTAAAAATATGATATACCTCTGTGCTTCCGGTAGTAGTAGTTTAACTCAGTGTTAAGCAGGTGTAGAGTTCAGTGAGAGTTGTCTGTGGAATCTCTTTATCCATAATGGCTTAATTAAGTTAATTGAAACAAGTGAGAACAAATTGTTTGGGTACTATATATTTTTTAAAAATCACCTTTGCAGAGATGCATGCAGCTGCACAAAAGATTCTCAGTACTGCTTATAAATACAAAGCCAAATGTGCCAGTGCTGAAATACATTGAGTGAAAAGTAGCGTGGAATGATTATGCTTGTTTAACGCAAGAACAAACAAAGCCAGAGAGATCTACAAGATTATAATAACTTGAGGAACTAATATTGATGCAATAAAGTGTTATATTACTGAAAATTCATTGTATTAAGGCTTGAGTGAACTGAAAAAGTTAGCAGTAGATCAAATACACTGGAATGAAAGACCAGCATGATTTAAATATTAAAATAAAAAGTCTTGTGTGAGGACTTGAAAGCAATGAGCTAAAGTGCATTGGAAAGAGTAACTGATCAGACTGTATCAAGAAAAGGTTTTTTTCTCATTGTGAACATTTTGTGTTTTCTTTGACACAAGTAGAATGAAATATTTCGTTCCTCAACAAATTGGTCATGGTGATTGAATTTTTTGTTCTCAGCTGACTTATACATTCCATTAAGGGAGTATGGTTTTGCTGGTGAGAGGTTTCTGTTGGAACTCAATGAAGAGTGTAGCTACTCATCTGATTTTGTTCAGCTCTTCTGAGACATTTTTACCTGATAAGGATGCAACTGTTTTCTGCAGAACTTTAATTGAAACTGTTCCCTGATTAGGTATTCCACTCACAGATGCCAAAAATAAATAGAATTTTATCTCTCACTTCTACTTACTTGAGCACAATACCTGTCAGTTGCCATTACTTCCAATCTCACATGATTTCATCTATTAGTTTTGTTAACTGTCGCAGAAGAAGAAACTAATTAACGATGGTAAGATATTTGGAAACTATGATTATTGTTGGTAGTTTACTGATTTTTCCAGTACACTTGTCGTCAACCACTGATGTCATGGTTGCCTGTCCTGGTTCTTTAGATATAACAAGGATCTAAAATCTTTCTTCCCGATTCAGATTTAACAGAGGTAGGTGATCAGGAATACTGGAGAAATTCTGACCTGTTCCTGTATTCCATCTGTGTTATTATTATCAGGATGATGGGTGCACAGGTTGGATGGTTAGTGTTTCTTCACAGTCAGGTTAATTTCTGTCTTTCAACTTTAGTGGTGTTACTGTAAGAATCTGATTTTCATGGCCATGGATCAATTTTCTTTTGTAACATGCTGGAGGTATCAGGAGCATTATTTAATCAGGAAGCAAAGTATACGGAATGCAGAGTGATCCATTGAAAATGCTGCAGGGTTATTTGGAAGCAATGTGCAGCTTCAGAATGGTGTTTGTGCTCAGATCCAGTCTATTAATTGAAGGAAGTGGAATATGTTCATTCAGAGAGAACTTTGGACGCTTAACAAATGTGTGACATTTTGGATGGAGAAAGGAAAATTAAGGTGGCAGATAGCTTCAAATAGAAACCAACTTTTCTGATTAATGGAATCAATACCTGCCATTGCGAGTAGCTGTGAGTCAGTTCAAAGGAATGAAACCAGTAGGAAAAGCTTAGGCAGATATTGAAACAGTACCACACATTCCATTGTTCGTGGCATTCATACACATCCTGCCATGAGGGTAGTCTTGTCTTTGCAATGCATCAGATTCCTTTTGGATGCACACAGATAGATAGTGCGATGCTATTGCAGGTTGGTGTTGTCTGTTAGGACTTTGTATCTTCTCCCCATGACCACGTATGCTTCCTCAGGGTGCTCCAGATTTCTCCCACAGTCCAAAGACATACCAGTTAGTAGGTTATTCTGTGATTAGACTAGTGTTAAATAGATGGCTTGTTGGGTGGCATAGCTCATTGGGCCAGAAGGGCCTGTTCCGTGCTATATCTCTAAATAACCAAAATATAAACAAAAACAAAGTCACCTTAGCAAAAATATTGGTTTTTACATTTCAATACATCGCATCCAATCAGTCAGAATGAACCAGGTGGAGGTATTAATGTAATTGAGCAGGAAAGCAGATGACAGAACACTGGCTATTCCTTTGGGTGTTGTGTTTCAAGTTGCTCATTGTTGGATTAAATGTATGACACTGGCCACGTAATCATGCTAGATGCAATCTATGAACCATTCTTGCAATGGGAGTCCCGTACTTCTGAAGAGAGAAGTTGCTGAGTACAGTTGTGAAACAATACACCATTTAATTGAAACAGAACTTTGGAATATCAGGATCTCTGCAGAAAGTGGGAGCTGCAGGTTAAAATCATTATATTATAATGATTTTTGAACTAATTTCAGAATTATCTGGAGTAAAATGTGTCCATCTTTTTCAAGTAAATACTTTGAATAGAGAAATGATCCATATACATGCACTTTAATTCTGTCTTCTTTTATAGCAGCATTATAATTCTACAAACCTCAGTCTACATGGAGCCCACATTAGTGTTTGCTGCTACAGAAATTAAAATTCTCCACATGAATGGATGAAGTATTACATGTACAGCTAGTACAGGACTTGAAAATAGTATGAAATGGGTTAAACATTTTAATTAAGATGTATTCATGTTTTTGTTTCATTGTTAAGATTACGTTCACCAGTACCCCTTGGTCTGTATTATTTGCCATTGCCCATGTAACTGTAACAGTGCAGAGAATTGAGTCTTTAAGAGATTGAAAAATGTCAAATGTTTTCCAGCTACGTAATTTGAATTTGACTTGATTTTGAAGTAATCCTAGAAAGGGGGATCACTCCCAATAGAAACGCTGAAACTGCCACAGGGGCTTCATGGAAACCTTACAGTTGTGGCATTGAGTGCGCAGTATCGCTTCCCCTCAGCACACAAGGCATACCGTTGAGGTATTTGTTGTGGTGATTGGTTTTAATGCTATGTAGGTACTGAGTTATAGATCTTTTAGTTGTGCATGCTTTGTTTACCATAATTTTAAATTACTTCAGATATGTTAACTAATATAGTTAAGTTGAGAACTTTATATTTTAATGTAAGTTATACACAATATTTCAAGAAAAAAAACTTATTGAAATTAATTGACGCATGATTGTAACCAGGTCCAGTTTGATTATTGAAAGCGATATGAAACTTGCTGTTTAATCATATAGGAAATAATATATGCTTTACTATGGAGAAAACTGCAGTAACAGTGTTGACTTAAGCATTAAATTTAACATCATATGTTAGAAAAACTTGCAAGTGTCACCAGTTCTTTTAAATTCCCTCTATTCTCTTTCTCTCTGTTGAAGTCTTTCACATTAGAGGGAATTTGTGACCCATTAGAACCTGTTAATCTTGTCTCTGAATTTTGAAAATTGTTTCACTAATTTTGGAATTTATTAAAATTGACTTTCAACTTAAATTCAGGTTCCACTATTGACTTATGCTTCAACGTAACTTGGATAACGCAACCTCTGAGCAAATTTTAGAAAGCCAGTTTTGGGAATTTGATGTTTGAAAATCCAAATTGAATTTTAAACTTACCCAAATCAAAATTTATGGTTCATTTCCCACTGAGTTTTCAAAAGCAATCTAATTTATATTTGTTAAAGTATCCAAATGGTTATGCTACTAACTTCCTACCTGCCATGGTAAACTTGTACTTCCTTGGACTCCTTTCAAGTGATTATAGAATGAGTGCATTGTTTCCGAGTGGTCACCTATTCTTTATTGCATACAGAAGAGAAACTGGTATCTGAGACACACTGGGCCCTGGTTAGCCGGCATTAGTTCTTCGGTTTAGGCTGATTCTCACTTGCAGCATTGCAGCATTAAGTCACCTTCCACTGCCCTTCCTCCTGTCAACTTGGAGCTGGTTTGGAACTCTACCTAGACTTCTGTTGTGCAAGAATATATAATGATCTAAATTATACTGGGAAGCCATAACAGCCATAAATTTACTGAAGAGTGGACTGTATTTGGATTCATGAAACATTTGTGAAATACCCTCATATCCCCTGATAAGACACCACATTTACGCTGTTTATAAATGCTTTCTTCATAATTGTGCTTACGTGCTGGGATCAGGATAGATCCTCTGAAATGAAAACACCGAGGATTTTAAAGTTGTTGACCCTCTCCACCTCTGATCCTCCAATGAGGACTGGCACATGGATCTCTGGTTTTCTCCTCCTGAAGTCAATAATCGTCTCCTTGGTCTTGCTGACATTGATTGAGATGTTGTTGTGACACCACTCAGCCAGATTTTCAATCTCCCTCCTATCCCTCCTGTATGTTGATTCGAGCAAAATAGTGGTGTCGTCAGCAAACTTCAATATAGCATTAGAGCTGTGCTGTGCTATGCCTCACAGTCATTAAATATGAAGCAAGTATAGCTGGGGGCTAAGCACAGAGCCTTGTGGTGCACCTGTGCTGATGGGATTTCGTGGAGAAGATGTTGCCAATCTGAACTGTCTGGAATCTGCAAATGAGGAAATCGAGGATCCAATTGCAAAAGGAAGTATTGAAGCCAAGGTCTTGAAACTTATTTATTAGTTTTAAGGGAGTGATAGTATTGAACGCTGAGCTGTAATCGATAAAGAACATCCAGATGTATGCAGCTTTGCTGTTCAGATGTTCCACGGTTGAGTGAAGATCCAATGCTGTGGACCTGCTGTGCCAGTAGCCAAATTAGAATGGATCCATGTTGCTTTTTCAGGCAGGAGTTTGTCTCTTGCAGTGATAGATTCCATGTGGTGCATGTTAGAGCATCTCAAGGATATTATGTCAAATTCTTTAATTCACTTCACTCAAGTTTAGATCAAGTCTGGGAAGTTTGAGCTGATTTTGTCCCCAGGCTTTGGTCTCATTGTATTATTTGAGTAACTGAAGCAGAAGATTGGAAGGGAGCTTATTTTTGCCTACTGTTTGTCACTCTGTCACTTTGGTTTTTTTTGGATCTTCCAGTGTCAATCCTACCAAATGTGGCAGCTGACTGACCTCGTTGCTGCTGTGCTGTTGATTTTATGTGGGAGGTGCTCTTAATGCCTTACATGGGACAGGAAGGGAGTATTCTGCCCTCAAAACTGTCTATCTTTTCCCTTAATTCCTTTTTCCTGCTGTATCCTTTGACACCTGTATTAAACAAAAATTGAATTGTTTGAAAATTCTACAGTCGTAGAATCTATCTACCCATTGAGCTGTGAATAGACAAGGCATCTCATGAAAACTGCTGCTTTAGAATGAGAGTATATTGGATCAGTTCAGCTCAGAAGGTATATTTTGCCCCCTCACTTTTAAGGGATGTTATAAGCTTAAAGGTGATTTGGGTCTCCATTTGTGATTCTGTTGTGGTTGAAACTCCATCGGAAAGCATTCATGGCACAGAGCAAATTGGTGGACGGACGGTGGGGTTCGAGAAAAGATGGCATGTTTTATATTTGGTCAAATAGTCTCCATATATACAGTATGTATTATTGAACTCCAGATTCTTACCATGTTTTATCTGTTATTGAGGAAATCTTGAACTTCAACTGGTGAGTGATCTTGGATGACTTGTCTTCAAAAGGGAGCCCAGTGTCATGATAGATAAAAGCACAAGATGAAACATGAACAATCTTGACTTTAAAGAGCTTGGCGTTGCGAACAAAGTTTGGTAAATGAGTCTCAGCCTCATTCTTTTGGAAATTGATTTAGAATAAGTACTGAAATTCTATCACAAAGAGGTGAAAGAACAAGGTCAGATTGGGGCCATGGCATAATCAAGGATGGAACATCTGAGCTGAAAGTTGAGATAGTCAATGCTACATCATTTGGCCTTTGGAATTTTGGAGAGTTGAAATGGCTGGAACATGATCAGAAGGGTAGATTCATAGGCAGAAGAATGATGTAAGGAACATCTGTACAACAAGCTAGAGAAAAGATGGGATCATGGCAGAAAGCTAGATTGTCATGAAGGTAA
This sequence comes from Hypanus sabinus, assembly GCF_030144855.1. Classification (NCBI taxonomy): domain Eukaryota; kingdom Metazoa; phylum Chordata; class Chondrichthyes; order Myliobatiformes; family Dasyatidae; genus Hypanus; species Hypanus sabinus. The sequence goes on along the minus strand of NC_082710.1, from coordinate 147,252,600 downwards.
TGTAGCAGGGAGCAATTACTACTTTCACAGATCAGCACCAGAATCCATCAAAGTTTTCTGAAAATGTTCAAGTCAAGACTGAAACATTGTTCAGATAGGAGCTGTAAGTAATCTGCCACAAAAATGCCAGGTAATTTTCAGTAAAAGTGTTCAGTGGCATTGTCATCAATGAATCACCATCAATATCCAGGAGGTAAGCATTGATCAGAATCACCACTGGTCTACCCATATAAATTCTTTGGCTACCAGAGCAATTCATGGACTAGGCATTTCATGGCATGCTCATTCTCCTGAAACCCACCATCTTGTAAGGCACAAGTCAGGTGCAGGATGCAATATTCTCCACGTACCGAGGTGAGAGAAGTCACAACATTGCAAGTTCAATACCGTCCAAGACAAAACAGCCTGTTTAATTAGCAACCCATCAACCATCGGATATATCCATTTCCTCCACCACCGGCATACAGTTGCTGCTGTACACTCCTACAAAATATACTCTAGTTGCCAACAGCACCTCTCAAGCCCAAGGACTCTGTCTTTGAGAAGTCAAAGGGCTGTAGGTAAAGGGAATTCCACCATCTTGGAGGTTCTTCTTGAAGCTATACACCGTCCTAACATAGAAATGGTCTTTGAACATCTCTGGGTCTAACTCCTGGAACTGCTTACCAATCAACACCTGGCTGTATCTTCACCAGAAGCTCTGCAGCGGTTCAAGGTACATGAGCTCAAGACAGTTCAGCAAAGGCAATACATGCTGATCTTTACAAACCAAAGCGGGGCCCTGAAAATAAACAAGCAATGCAATAGCCATTTCAGAAGAATTAAACTTAACAAATCCCAGAAAATGAGGCATGAAAGATTAACTGTCCAGAAGGTATTGTTAATTGGAATAAGACAAGTGTACTCTGAAGATGCCAGGAGACGTTATTGAAATATGGGATCCAGCAGAGCTAGAGATGATGATGGAAGATGTGAAGAAGCATTACTCCTGTTTTAAGATCATCAGAGTTGATTTGGAAGCACATAGTGTAGGAAGAATAAATCCTGTGTCTAAGTGGTAAGCATTCTTCAGTTAACATTTCAATATTTTGAACTGATTGTACAGTACTTCAGTGGAGATTATTATTTACAGCATTTGCATAACTTAAATTATGAATTAGTCAGCTGCTAAAATCTGGCATTATTAGCATTGACCTAGCTGCCTCGAGGCCTCTGTTCTGAATGGATTTTGAGCAGAGTTGCTATTTTTAAATTTAAATTAATTAGCAGTTGAAATAGAGAAGTTTGAGGTCACCAGTGAAAGTTATTGCATTTATATAAGGAATTGGATGCAAATGCTAGAACATCATTTAAGAAGTGTCTAGACAAACAATTGAATCACCAAGGCACAGAAGGCTATGGACCAAGTGTTGGAAGATGGAACTAATGTGGATGTGTGCCAGCTAGTCAGCATGGACACGGTGGACCAAATGGCCTTTTTCCTCCTCAAGATGCCATGACTGAGTACTTACACTTAAAATCTGAAGATCAGCTCAAGATTTTTTTTCATGATTCTATAATATTTGAATATTGAATATTTAAATTAAACTGACGTGTTTCATTTTTTCAATGGATTGCTTTTGAAAATGGCATTATATATTTTATAATCATTTTTAGATTTATGAACTTGTATAATGAACCAAAAACAGGATAGTTGAAAACTACATTTCCTTATTTTAACATCACACTTATTATTAACCCCTTTCCCCTGCAATTCAATGTTTGTACTAGAAACCAGAACCTGATACTTATTTACACAACTTTTAAGCACTGTCTTTTGAAACTCAACTTTAACCAAAGTACTAAAGCATTTGTTTAGTGCTTGACAACTGAAGATGCCAATTAAAATTGAGAGTTAGGAAACTAAGAGTAAATGGTGGAAATTAATGCAATGTGGGGAAGTGGAGTTGAAATGTTTTTATGCCATATCTATATAAGAAAATCTTTGTTAGCAATGTTGTTGGTATATCCCTGGCAATGCATTGACTGTTATTTGTCTATCTACTACAACCCCCTTCCGAATTAGTTTATTTTCTACAGCAGTCGTCATCTACAAGGAAGTTGGCACTGGCTCCACATGTATTTATAGCTATTCCAGTGTGGCTAAAGGTTCTTCACGTTTCTGAATCCATTTTGAAGTTTTGCCCTTCGTATGAACTTCCTTCTGTTAAGCTAGTACGAAGTAGTTTTGGCACGTCATTGGTCTGAACTCCCGATGCAGTGATCTGCTTGCGGGAGTTATGACCATTTCACCATGATTGACCAATTTTTGTGCATTGCATTACCTGACTCTTCCTCCTTTACCACTAACATTCATGTTCCTTTTGTCACTGTTTCCCATTCAGCAAGACATTCGGATTTCAAACCCTATAACATCATGGATGCACGTTCACAGTGAAATAAACTGATTTAGCAGTGACTTTATGTCTCCTTTATTCAGAGACCTTGACCACATGCAGACTGATGTAAACTTGCTACTTCAATCTCTTCTGTTTAATCCCCCAAAAACAGACTCCAAGGAATTGAGGAATTTACACAGTGCTACTTCACACTCTTTTCTTTTACAGCAACCTCCAGCTGTGCTTCTGTCAAGTTGATGTTGAAGCATTAGGCTTACAGGTCATGGCCAGACTTGGTCAATAACATTCTGAGATCTTGGCTGCAGGCATTGCGGGTTCATGGGTCAATACATGGTATGACATTTAATATTTTTCTTGACTTTGTTGGCCCATGAGCGTAGACATCAAGTATCTCTGTGAGAGAATTAGCCGGTTAGAGCCTAGCAAGTCCTGACGAAGAGTCTCGGCTGGAAACATCAACTGTTTTTCCCTTTCTACTGATACTGCTTGCTGAACTCTTCCATCATTTTGTGTGTGTTGTGTACATTTTGCCGCTTTTGGAGGGGAAAATGATGCAGTAATAAATAGGAACAATAAATGTTCAAATATTCTTTTACTTTAATTAAAACTTCGTACACTAGTTGTCATCGTGTGTATTAAACTTGGATCCGAATTGCTCTTCATTTATTGCAAACCTTGGTACACTTCAAGAATGCCCATTTCTTTGTCTTATGTTTTGAAGAATTTCACCAACTGCTGAAAAGTAAGAACTATTTTTTGCGGTCATCAACATTAGATATTTTTGTTCAGAGTGCAGAATTATGTCATGTGTCTTACAGCAACTTACGAACACTGGTGTCATTGCTCCCATCAACTAGCAAGTTGATTCTTACTGCATTTCTTGAAAGACCATGGTGCCCAAAAAGTAATTCAATTCATTTTAGACGGGCTTTTTTTGATGTAATATTCTATCCTTTGCCTGTCCTCATCTTAAAACTTTGGTTCCACAAGAAAATGCCCTCAGGAAATCTGACTCATCTTCATTGCTGATGATAATGTTAAAAGAGTCATTTTATCTGGAGTATGCTATTGACTATCAACACTGCTGTTTTAGATGAAGTAGGTGGTGAAACTAATTTGTAAGATTGAGATTATACCTTCCAGTGTTAGCCTGTGGTGGGTGTATATGAATTTTATATCCACTGTGTCGTGCAGGCTCTGTGAGGTACTCGGTGACCATGGCATTACCATTTGCTGATGTCACCTGTGCATCAGCTGACATTTTCTCCAGCCTCTTCCAAGTACTACTCTTTCATCTGTGTAGATGGAAATAGACCTTCCATTGCTTATCAACATGTTCAGTCTAGTTCACTGAGAGATCCTTCGCTAGACACTTTGCTTCATTTGTGGGTTACAAGTGATCTAAGAATGTTTACCCAGTTACGGATAATTACATCAAAACTTCTTTTTGGGCAGTTCAATCGTCTTTTATTTTTCCTTGGGATGGAAACAATGCTCATTATTTGAAAGTCCACCCAATAGACCCCCCCCCCTCCCCATTAGTCATTGAATTTGGTTTGTGTTGAAGGGGCTGAAGAAGAGATTAGATTTAGACCAGAAGACATGGAAGCAGATTTCGGCCATCCATAGAATCTGCTCCGCCATTCCATCATGGCTGATTTATTATCCTTCTCAACCCTATTCGCCTTTTCCCCATAACCTTTGACACTTTTACTAATCAAGAACCTATCAGTCTCCACTTTATACCCAATGACTTGGTCTCCACAGTCATCTATGGTAATGAATTCCACAGATTCACCACCCTCTATTAAAATAAATGGCTCATTATCCCCTGTTAGCATATTTCTGGCTTGTGTACAGATGTGGATGTCAATTCTTCTGCACAAACACAAGAGGAATGGATGGATTCTGTCATCTCCTGTCATTTAGCTCTTGATGAATTAAATGTCTGATGCTTTATTATTGGATCCAGATTGTTTTCTTTCATGGTGTGTGTGTGTGTGTGTGTGTGTCTGTATGTAAATATCTGATCCACAAACATTGCTACTTCTTGACACTTGCTATTGTACTTGTGCAGGCATTTATCAGTAAATTGCATTGTCAGTATTGCCAATCAATTCTGCCATATCAAATATTTTGTCACCTGTAACTTTGACCACCTAAGTGTGAGTTTGTAAAATTGCTCAATGGTTGCCAAATCTGTAAATGGAAGTTAAATAAACAATTGGACCATCTCTGTCTGCCCATTGATTACTTTATTGAGGGGCTCTGCCTAGTTCACTGAAGAGGCCTGGCCTTGATTAACTATAATTTCATTGATTTCCACCTTTTCCTCAGGAAAGCTAAATGAGCAATAATCTAATTAGAAGTTGTAACCTCAGCCACTTTAAATATTTTTAATAAAATCATTAGTGTGTTTGCCTTAAGGATATGCTTTTCTGTTTATTTCTCTGAAGTGTACAGTTTAGTCAGGAACTGAAAGCTCACTGCAGACTTTGTTGTAACTTGTTCTATGACAAATTTCTGATTGCAGATTTAACCTTCATAAGTTGCTATTTTACACCCTGTTAAAAACTTGAGTACGTATGCACATTTCATTTTTTAAATGCACCCTGAAACACTGGCAACAAGTTTTATCTGCTCTCATGAAATTCTGGCTTTTAATCCTCTGTCTCAGTTAAGTGATCCTTGATTTTTTTTAAATCTGCAGGACCATAAACAAGTTTGGGAAGTTGTGTCTTAAGAATTCAATAATCCAAAAGTATCTATGTTTTTTCCTTCATAACAATCTAGTCCACGCACTTGGGTAGAAATTCACATTAAAATACTTCTGACATGAAGGAATGTCTTGGAGGAAGAAAGGATGTGGTGAGTAGGTGAAGTTGGGTGTTTCCAGCGTGTATGTGGGTTGGCGGGTCATGGCAAGTGATGAATTTGAAAGATATATTAAAAATGGAGAAATTGGAGGGGTGTGTGTAAAGTGGCTGGTAGTGGAAGTTGGTCTGTGCTTAGGCATGAGGCTCCATGGTGGTCATGTGTTGTGTTCTATTTATGAAATTGGGGTAGTGAGTAGGGTGTGGTGTGAGACAGCTAAACCAAACAAAAATTGATGAGGGGTTTAGATGTTGGCAATGTTAGATGAAACAAGATGAAACTTCACTGCAAGAGCAGAATGGGGTGGTGTGGGATGAGTTGGTTGAAAGGGTCCTAGTATGTGAGCTTGCAGTACTTAAATTAAGTGTTTGAAGTACAAGAGTACTTGCACATAGGAGGGTTGGGGAGTGCTACTGTCAGAAGCTTTTAGCTGGAGAAAAAACTACAAGGATTAGAATTAGAATTTTTTAGAATTTATTTAAATCTTGTATCCATCCCACAATGTGAGGGAGTAAAAATAGTTGCATTATGACCCCATTGCAATGTACAGACATGTGAATTTAAAAGAAGCCGTCCCGTAGTCTGTTGGTCCTGGCTTTAATGTTTCAGTAGCATTTGCCAGATGGAAGCAAATGAAACAGTTTATGTTTGAGGTGACTAGTGTCCCTAATGATCTTCCAGGCCTTCTTTCTGCACCTGCTACTATAAATGTCCTCAGTGGAAGGAAGTTCACATCCACAGATGCGCAGAGACTAGTTGAACTGGAAGCACACAAGGGAGGTGAGGACCCAGCTAATGCATTGGGCAATGAAGAAATAGTTGGCTGCTATGGAGATGAAGCTGTGAGGTGACAAGGGAAGGAAGAAATTTCAGTTTACTCTTGGGGGGAGCATATTTGAAAAAGATCCTGTTTAGTAAGTTGGGTAATATACAAATATTTCCTGGTTATTTTCTAAATCTAATGGCTAAGACACTGGGAGATTACATCAGTGACTAGATTCCCTCTGAAATCTCTAAAATAAAACAATAAGTGCTAGAAATACTCACCAGGTCAGACTGTATCTATGGAAAAAGGAACATGGTTAATGTTTCAGGTTGAAGAGCCTTTGACTAGAAGGAAACAAAAGAAGCTTGTGGAACTGCAGGTAGGGGTGATCATGGGGAACATCTGGTCTGTGAGTGATCTATTAGGAGCACATGGGGAATTGGGGAAATGGAGATGAGGTTTGCAGCACAGGATTGACCATTCTCTGTGAGTGATCTGTTAGGAGCACAAGGTTGTAGGGCACATGGGGAATTGGGGAAATGGAGATGAGGTTTGCAGCACAGGATTGACCATTAACTTCATGAATGATAAGCAAACTCAGGGCCATGTGACCTGCTCTCCCCCAATCATTCAATCATAAAATAAATTAGCTTTCTGAACTCAGACCTTTTAAGAGATCAAAGACTTTGGCACTCCATATTTGTAGTTTTTGAAGCCATTAGTACTATTGAATTGATCCCAGATCTAGTACACAGGCTGTAAAAGGTTAGCTTCAGATTGTAAGCTAGGAGCAAAGAAGCAGAGGATCAGTGGATGTATTTAATTTTGAAATGTTTTAAAATTTATCCATCTAAGAAATTTTAATTTGAATACTAAGTGTCACTGGCTAAATCTCCCATTTTGTAGAAACGAATGTGATACAGTTTTATGAATAGTCCTAATCAGTTTAGGATTATTCATAATGGAATAAGAGCCAGATATTTCACATCTGAGTGAATAAAAGTTTTGTCTAAAATCGTCTTTCTGAGAGATTGAATCTGCTAGTGATTTGAAATCTGCTTCAGACATCCATGCGTGATTATAATAATTTCCAATTAAGCAAACCTAATTTCAGAACCAAGTACCAATGCTGTAATGCTGTTATTGGTAGATTATTTTAATGTATTTATTTCTAATGCAGTCTTTCATATCGCCTTCAACAAATTGCCCAACTAATCTTTCCCATATGTCCAGATCTCTCCTGTGTTTGAAACATGATGCCAGGATGGAGTGTAATTGTTTCCCTGTTGCTTTGTGCAGTTTAAGGAATGCCAATGGGTTGACAGCAGCTCAACTTGCCCTGGCTCAGGGGTTCCGTGAGTGCTCCCAGTTCCTGTGCAATGTGCAGAACCATCAGCTGAATGGTTTCTACACCAATGGCATCGCCAGCGGTCTTTACCGGGATAATTTGATCACCGACGGACTAAATGGCTACACAGGAACCAACCGCAAGAGAAGCCATGAAGAATCTGAGCACAGTGGAATCAAGAAACCTAGAACTGAAGGTACACAACTTCATCCACTCATTTATGGTCTTATTTTTCATAAGGTTCATTGCACTTGTCATCTCAGTAATCACCTGAACAGGGAAAGGACAGATATTACATAGCCTTTGCAATTATGCACCATCGCCTGTAGCTCTGTCACTTAAATAGAAGGTTAGTTTAAACTCTTAAACTCACTCCAGCACAGTTCAAAGGGACTGCTGCAATGCTGGTGAGGTTAAATTGAATCTGTCCCCTCAGGTAAATGACAGTTATCTTGAGGTATGGCCCCAGGTGTCCTAGAAACAAATGTTTGTCACTCACTGAACACCACAGAAGTAGAATATCTGTGCAGTATTGTGGCACTTCTGGGGCCTGGCTCAATGCTGCAGTTTCTATGTTCTGACACGTTACCCTTCAAAAGTATTTCAGTGACATTTCATCTACTGTGTCAATTTAAGGCCATAAAATCAGAGGGTCTCCTGTCATAGGAGAAAGATATTCTGAAGTGCCCAGCTACTCTGGTGATTTAACATCTCCAAATAATCCCTTTCCCTGTTCCCTCAGTGCTGCAGAATTGTAATGTTATTATTTTCTTGCAATTCCCTTATGAATGCTCCTATTCCGTTTACACCTATCATATTTCAGAACAATGGGAAAGTAAAAACCAAGTCTGAATTAAGGAACACTTTAAGGATGCCTCAAATTATTCATGGTTGAAATTCTAAATTTATCATTTGACGGAGCTTGATCTTTCTTTCCTGGACTAAGTTGAGGTCTACCTTGGGCTGATTTTCCACTTCCCCCTATCCTGCTTTGTTTCTCATACCACTTATGTCCCTTTTATGCTGTAATGGATTGAAAACCGATCTCCGTGGAGGACTGTACGGTCTACATTTCCTCTGTATAGTTTCTTCCAGCTGGGGTTTGAATCATGGCCTGGAATCTTGGATTGATCTTGAAAACTAAGAAGTTGATCTATAAACCAGGTTTTGAACACTTCAATGCTGACATCGCAGACAACCAAAACCCTATTGTTTCACCTTTCCCACCTATCCACTCAGGCTCTACACAGTCCAAGTAATGGTCTGCACCCTGTCCAAAGTGTATAATGAGGTACCATACTCGACTGACTATGTCGCACAATGTAATCTACTTGGCAGTAACTATTCCTGTTTGGCTCCTTAAATAATTTTTAACTTTGTATTTGAGAAGCTTTAATATTTTTGCTAACTTGGACACTTCTGTCCCTCCACAATGAAGTAACGAAGATTCTGAATTGCCCTCTGCTCCATTCTCCCTCCCCTCTTTATACCTCTCCCCACTGTCCTTCAATCCTTTGTACTTCCCTCTCTACTCTTTGACTCACCCTACCTTTCCCACATCCCTCTGATCCTCACTCCCTGCCCATCATTCTGTGTGTACGCCTTCCCCACACTACCAATCTAGGTCACTTTCTTTATCTGCCAAATGTTTCAACTATTTAAAACATTTTAGTCAGTTCTGATTAAGTTTGATTCTTTTAATTTCAACATCTAAATCCAGAACACGTTTTGACACTGGGACAGTCTGACATTTCGCGGATGTTGGCGCAGCATCAAGTTCAGAGATCTGAAACCAACTGGCAAGTACTGACAGTAGTCAGCCTAAGAACTCAGCTTTCATCATTCAGAAGTTACCACAGCACCACTGAAATGACTGAGACATATTTTAAAATGTATTCAGCAAAGACATAATACACTATTAGTTTATATTTCTTAGTAATTCCAGCCATATATTGAGATTAATCACAGAATGAGCGTCTAGACATGGATCCCTCACAGGGAGTGACTGGCAGTGGAGTGAAGGGTGTACAGGGGGTGACTGAGGAGAGGAATGTACAGGCTAACTGCAGAGAAGGAATTATGGGTGGTCACAGTAAGGGGAAAGGAGGGAAATATGGAGATGACCGTGAGGAGGGGATAGGGTATATTCGAGGCAACTGGAGAGAAGGGAATATGGTTGGTGACTGTCAGGGCAGGGGTATGTCACAGTGGGACTGTACCTTTGGGACAGGTGTACTGCACTGGGAATGACAGTATGGAAAGAGACACTCCAGTCAGAATGACTCAGACTGCAGCACAGACATATGAGTGGAGTCTTCTGATAGGTGTGAATTGCGTCGGTGGTGTTACAGAACAAGTTACAGCACTTGCAAGAGTTCCACTTTGCAGGCTGGTCTCCTCTTCAGAGCATGTATGCTCATGGCAGATTCCTCCTTCTCGCAGCTTTAGGAATTGATGGCTTCAGGAGCGCAGCAGACTATACCGCCGATGACGACCTGCACGACATTTGCCCGGAATTCCAGCCTCGTGCCATTTCAGGTGGGGCTGGCGAACTCCCAGCTGAGATCAGAGAGGACCTCACAGCTCAGGAGGGTGTATCTTTTAGGGACCAAGATGTTGAAGTCTTCACGATCTCTCCAATGCAGACCCCATGCCGCTGTCTAAATAAATATGCATATGACTTTTGACATGTAGCAGCTACAAAGGCTGTGTTTCCTTCGCTGTGATTCATGACCTGGGCTGCTGCCTTCCAGTGAGTCATTATCACCACTGCTCAGTGTTTTCAAACAAAAGCTTTTACATCCTGGAGCAGCTAGGGGATGGAAAGTTGCCCAGTTATCAGCTCAAGGATGACTGAGTGCTCTGTAAATACAACTTCTACCTGCATGGTATACATGTACAAAATATATTACAGTGGGGATCTGTCTTATTTTCTTTTAGTCCGTTATGATGTGGTGTTTGCTATGATTGGAGGTACTGAAAAATCCCTTTGAAGTAAGGGAGTACCAGTGAAAGTTTGCCCCTCAAACATTAATTCTAAAAACAACTGACTGGGCTGTATCTCATTCCTTTATAGGATCTTGCTGTGCAATCTTGTCCACTCTGTTTCTTGCATTAAAGTAGTGACCCCACTTGATGAATAACTTCACTGGCAGTGAATTACTCAGCAGTGTTCTGAGGTTACAAAGGGTGCTTATAGATATTGGACTCTTTTTCTTCTGATAACTCTGGTGCTTTGAGATAATGTGTCAAACATGTTTCCACAATTTTTTAAATAAATAGCATTGATACTTCAGAGTCGTATTTTTGTCTTTGTTGCTCATTTTACTCTCATCCCTTCACTAAGGCACTATGATTCCTGGCGTGATGGGTAGTCCTACGGTAAAAGCTTCTGACCCTGACTAGCCAATGTCAGCCAGATGTTCAAATGATGATGCGTTCAGAGCTTTGTTCTGTTGGCTTTTCCCTTGGGTAACAATCGTACCTCCCCCTTGACTCTGGACCAGGTTGGTCCATACAATGAAAAATGACCCAATACCAAACTCTCACCGCAGTTTGTGAAGCCCTTCTGCTGCTGCAGAAGCTGATGTGTGATGTATGAGAGTGTAGTTTGTGCATCTACTTACAGTGCAGGGTAGGTTATATTTGTGCATTTTACAAGTTTGCATTGTCCAGTCTCCTCATTCAGGTTAGATTTCATTGTTTTGAAATGGAATTTGCACATTTTGAATGAATTGTTTTGACAAAAAAAAATCATAGATGCTGAAAGTCTGACAAAAAGGTCAAAGATGCTAAAATCACTGTGGGTTGGGCAGCCCCTTTGGACTTCTCAGTCTTTCTCACCTTCTCCACTCTTTTTCCATCCCCCCATCTTTCATAAATGCCCTCCTCTTACCCAACATGTAGCCCACCCCCCTTTGCCTCACCTGCTACTGTTGTGGCACAGTTCTTCCCCAGACAAGTAACTATACCAAATCTAAAGATGCAGAGCAGCTTTATAAGAATGACACAATTATCATACTCATTAGTGACCATTGTGTGAACCTCTCAATTACAGTTTCCAGAATCTTCTTGGAAAAGTGTAATTGGACTTGTGCTTCGCTGAAATTGCAGCAAATTTAAACATTACAATCCCACACCGGTAAGAAAATCATCAGTGTGGGAACTTCACACTGATTTAATACTCCAGGTTTCCGACTGCAGGAAAGAAGAGAGAATGACAGTGATTCAAATGCACAGAATGCAGTCTTACTAGTTGCCTCTAATTCAGAAGGAGATTTATACATCCAGACAGAAGGGCTGGTGCACAGTGGAGAATTTCATGTGCGAACTCAGGTACTAGCAATGTAAGCTATGGAGAGTTTGTTTTCCAAACATATTTTAAAAAAAGACTGCGATGTGAGAATAGAAATAGTGAGAAGAGGCTCAGAGTTTGTGACTAGGTGAATGTTTATCCAGAGTTAGGAACGCACAATTCACTGCACTGTGATTGGTCCTAGGTTATTCGTAACACTTAAAGTGGTGAAAGGAGTTAGAGAGAGAATGTTAAGAAGTGTGGAAAAATAATGGGGAAACAGCAAAAGAGTAATAGCCCTAAGTTATTGCTAAACTTCTACATCAGCTGTGTTAAAGCAGGTTAAATAGGCAGGATACTAGCTGCCAAGAGAGTTATTGAATCAAACACATGGCTGGGCATACAGCGTTCATTAGAACACAATGATAAAATCACTGAGGACATTATCAGTTTCGGAGTGAAAGCCCTGCAGGCAACTGCTGAAAGTAGGCATCAATCTATCACTATGATCAATTCATCGGACCTGGCCATCATCAAGGCACAGAAACCACACTTAGAAACCTTGAAATCACAACTGCTTGTGAGACATTGGCCAGGGATCGGGTTCCAAACCTTGTTTGTCCAGAAAGCTGGGTTTCCTGTGATTAAATCAGAGTGCAAATCAGATTTATTATCACTAACTTAGATGATGTGAAATTTGTTGTTTTGTGACAGCAGTATAGTGCAAGACATAAAATCACAATAAATAAATAAGTCGTGCGAAGAAAAGGAATAATGAGATAGTGTTCATGGCTACTGTTCAGTAATCCAATGTTGAAGAGACAAAGCTGTTTTTGAATCATTGAGTGTAGGTCTTCAGGCTCCTGTATCTCCTCCTTGATGGTAGTAATGAAAAGAGGGTATGTTGAGAATGGTTAGAATCCTTAACAATTGATGCAACCTTTCTGAAGCACTGCCTCTTGAAAATGTCTTCAATGGTCAGGAGGGTTGTGCCCGTGATGGAGTTGGCTGAGTCTACAACCCTCTGCAGCTTCTTTCAATCCTGTACATTGGAGCCTTCATACCAGGTGGTTGTACAACTAGTTGGAATGTCGTACAGTCAAAACTACAATCAGGACTACACTCAACAGTATTTTCACATCGTCCTGAATATCAGTGTTCTCAAAGTGAACAGGAGAAAGTTCCTTAATGTAAAATTTAAAATAGGCTTTGGTTATGATGTTGCTTAATTACATGATGCAGATGATAAGACTTAACAGGTATTAACGATGAACTGGACATGTTGATATTAGATAACGCTGAGTACATGGAATAGTTTTAGCCTTGTTTTGGAACATCTTAGATGATTTCACTCAATGTCCTTGTCTGAAGTATCAAAAATTCATGTGACGGTGTTTCAGTCCTACAATTTACTGGGATGTGACATAATGTTAATTTTTCCACTTACAATATTGCTATGCAAATATATAATGAATTTGGGTTATTTGGGACACATCGGGACCAGTACATTTTGGCCCAATTAAGTGGCTGCTCCAATTAGCTGAAGTTTCATGAAAATTATTAAAAAGGTCTAGAAAAGACAAACTACCATTTAACTGAGTAACAAATGATGTATTTAAATGAAATACAGAACAAATTAAAACATGACCAATACCATTACTGTATTATAACACTGTATTAGTTCCTAATAGTTGGAAGAATTCATCCAGTGTACACTGCAGCTTTCCTTTGGTTGACTGTAAATGAACAAAATCAGCATAGGCACTGAGTGCAGAAATGCCTTCCTATAATGCTTTCAACAATTGTATCCTTGAAATCTTGATTTCTATTGTAGCATTAAGATGATTGTCCATACTTTCAAATTCTTCATTGTTCTTTGTTGAAGTAGTGAAATCATTTCATTTTCACTCCCAGCTGTACTTGCATCTCCAAGCATTAAAGCTTGAAATCACAGTGAACAATACACTTCTGAATTAACCATATAACTATTACAGCACGGAAACAGGTCATCTCGGCCCTTCTAGTCCGTGCCGACGCTTACTCCCACCTAGTCCCACCGACCTGCACTCAGCCCATAACCCTCCATTCCTTTCCTGTCCATATACCTATCCAATTTTACTTTAAATGACAATATTGAACCTGCCTCTACAACTTCTACTGGAAGCTCATTCCACACAGCTACCACTCTCTGAGTAAAGAAATTCCCCCTCATGTTACCCTTAAACTTTTGCCCCCTAACTCTCAAATCATTTCCTCTTGTTTGAATCTCCCCTACTCTCAATGGAAAAAGCCTATCCACGTCAACTCAATCGATTCCCCTCATTACTTTAAATACCTCTATCGTCCCCCCTCATCCTTCTACGCTCCAAAGAATGAAGACCTAACTTGTTCAACCTTTCCCTGCAACTTAGGTGCTGAAACCCAGGTAACATTCTAGTAAACCTTCTCTGTACTCTCTCTATTTTGCTGACATCTTTCCTATAATTCGGTGACCAGAACTGTACACAGTACTCCAAATTCGGCCTTACCAATGCCTTGTACAATTTTAACATTACATCCCAACTCCTATACTCAATGCTCTGATTTATAAAGGCCAACATACTAAAAGATTTCTTCACCACCCTGTCCACATAAGATTCCACCTTCAGGGAACTATGCACCTTTATTCCCAGATCACTCTGTTCTACTGCATTCTTCAATGCCCTACCATTTACCATGTATGTCCTATTTAGATTATTCCGAACAGAATGTAGCACCTCACACTTATCAGCATTAAACTCCATCTGCCATCATTCAGCCCACTCTTCTAACTGGCCTAAATCTCTCTGCAAGCTTTGAAAACCTACTTCATTATCCACAACGCCACCTATCTTAGTATCATCTGCATACTTACTAATCCAATTTACCACCTCATCATCCAGATCATTAATGTATCTGACAAACAACACTGGACCCAATACTGATCCCTGAGGCACACCACTAGTCACCGGCCTCCAACCTGACAAACAGTTATCCACCACTACTCTCCGGCATCTCCCATCTAGCCATTGTTGAATCCATTTTACTACTTCAATATTAATACCTAACGATTGAACCTTCCTAACTAACCTTCCATGCGGAACCTTGTCAAAGGCCTTACTGAAGTCCATATAGACAACATCCACTGCTTTACCTTCATCAACTTTCGTCATAACCTTTTCAAAAAATTCAATAAGATTTGTCAAACATGACCTTCCACGCACAAATCCATGCTAACTATTCCTAATCAGACCCTGTCTATCCAGATAATTATATATGCCATCTCTAAGAATACTTTCCATTAATTTACCCACCACTGACATCAAACTGACAGGCCTATAATTGCTAGGTTTACTCTTAGAACCCTTTTTAAACAATGGAACCACATGAGCAATACGGCAATCTTCCGGCACCATCCCCGTTTCTAATGACATTTGAAATATTTCTGTCAGAGCCCCTGCACTAACTTCCCTCAAGGTTCTAGGGAATATCCTGTCAGGAACCAGAGATTTATCCAGTTTTATATTCCTTAAAAGTGCCAGTACTTCCTCCTCTTTAATAGTTATAGTTTCCATAACTTCCCCACTTGTTTCCCTTACCTTACACAATTCAATATCCTTCTCCTTAGTGAATACCGAAGAAAAGAAATTGTTCAAAATCTCCCCCATCTCTTTCGGCTCCACACATAGCTGTCCACACTGATTCTCTAAGGGACCAATTTTATCCCTCACTATCCTTTTGCTATTAATATAACTGTAGAAACCCTTCGGATTTATTTTCACCTTACTTGCCAAAGCAACCTTGTATCTTTTCTAATTTCTTTCTTAAGATTCTTTTTACATTCTTTATATTCCTCGAGCACCTCATTTACTCCATGCTGCCTATATTTATTGTAGATCTCCCTCTTTTTCCGAACCAAGTTTCCAATATCCCTTGAAAACCATGGCTCTCTCAAACTTTTAACCTTTCCTTTCAACCTAACAGGAACATAAAAATTCTGTACCCTCAAAATTTCACCTTTAAATGACCTTCATTTCTCTATTACATCCTTCCCATAAAACAAATTGTCCCAATCCACTCCTTCTAAATCCTTTCACATCTCCTCAAAGTTAGTCTTTCTCCAATCAAAAATCTCAAATTGTCTTTCTCTTTATTTCTGTACTGTGTACATTCCTATGAAGAATTTGTATTGACAATCATCCTGAATTTTACAATGAAGATTTGGAGGATACAGTCATTGAAAGCACTATTTGAAAGCAGTCCAATATCTGCACTAGGTGTCTGCACTGATTTTGTTTACTTAGTCAATCAAAAGAACATGTCAGCGTACACTGAATTCATCTGTTGATAACTATTAGGAATTAACACTTTTAAAGTACTGTGTTGGTAGTTTTCTAATTTGTTACTTAAACCATAATTTGTCTTTTTTTAATATCTTTCTAACTATTTCCGTGAAACTTCAGATTATTGGGAAAGCTGCTTAGTTGGGCCAAAATATACTTGTTCCTATGTGATCCAATTAACCAGAATCCACTGTATATGTACAAAAATATAATTCACTTCTACTGAAAGTTGAATGAATCAGGATAGACATTCAGTTTTTTCCACAGAAGGAATTTCCTTGAGGATTCTCTCTCCCTCTCTTTATCCCTCATTGGTCTGCTCCTCTTCTACAGCAAGCTGAGGTTCCTTCTTCCTGGACATCACAACCACCACTACTTTTGGTCAGTGGGGTAAAGGAGTGAGTCAGAATATCACCCTTCCCAGAAGAGACCTGCTCCTGGTTACCCAAGCCCAGTGCTGAATGGTGGGTTGTGATTTAGGACTAGTCTTTATACAGGATGGTGCTTTTGTTTTCAAATAAAGCTTGGGATAGAATGTAGTCAGGCAGAGAAAACTTGGAAAATACTCTTCATTAAATTTATTGAATTTCCTCATAAGACATTCAGCCTTAAAAATTAGGCCATTTAACCCATCAAATCTGCTTCACCATTCAGTCATGGCTGATTTATTATCCCTCTCAACCCCATTCTGCTGCCTACTCCTTGAAACCTTTGACACCCTTACTAATCAAGAACCTATCAACCTCTGCTTTAAATATACCTAATGACTTGGCCTCCTCAGCCACCCATGGTAATGAATGACACAGATACACTGCCTCTGGCTAAAAAAATAAATTCCTCCTCATCTATTCTAAAGGGACATCCCTCTATTCTGAGGCTGTGCCCTCTGGTCCTATATTCCCCCATTATTGGAAACCTGCTCTCCACATCTACTTTGTCCAAGCCTTTCAATATTGAATAAGCTTCAAGGGGAAACACATTCTTCTAAACATCAAATATTCTTCATACATTAACTCAGGATAATTTTCATGGACCTCTCCAATGCCAGTTATTCTCTTGCTCCTTATTAAGTGTGAATTTGCTTTGGTTTTTCTCTGCTAGTATTTTTTCATGCCCTCTGTGAGCTTAATGAATTTCCTTTCACCCCTCCACACTGCATTTTCTGCACAGGCTCATTATTTTTTTTGGCCTTGTCTTTTCCTTTATGCACCTCATCATTCAGGGTATCTGAATTTGGCAGAGCCACTCTTTTTACACGCTCTGGGCCTGTTGTCCGCATGGGATTTGGTGAAAAGTAATTTGTTGCTGCAAAAACAAGAATACTGAGATGGTAATGACTTGTGAAATAGTGAAAAGAGATGAGAGAAGCAGAAGGTGTCAGTGGAGAGCAGGAGTGGATTAACACATCACCAAAAGAACAGAGATGACAGTGATTCGGTGTTTGTATGCTCATTAATGTCATGCAAGGGATCACCATAACCCTATGATCTGTGGTTCCAAGAAAAGAATATTTATTCAGCTTGACCTACGATCGGTAGCCAATTTGTTAGCTACCTCCTGTACCTAATAATGTGGTCTGCTGCTGTAGACCATCCACTTCAAGATTCAATGGGTTGTGCATTCAGGGTTGCTCTTCTACACACCACTCTTGTAACATGTGGTTATTTGAGTTATTGTTGCCTCCCTGTCGGCTTGAACTAGTCTAGCCATTCTCCCCTGAGCTCTCTCATAATAATCCCAGAAGATCAGCAGTTTCTCAGATACTTATATCATCTGATCAGATCATCAAAGTCACTTAGGTCACATTCTGAACAACATCTGAACCTCTTGACCATGTCTGCAGGCTTCCGTGCATTAAGTTGCTGCCACATGATTGGCTGATTAGATA
This sequence comes from Hypanus sabinus, assembly GCF_030144855.1. NCBI lineage: Eukaryota > Metazoa > Chordata > Chondrichthyes > Myliobatiformes > Dasyatidae > Hypanus > Hypanus sabinus. The sequence continues at coordinate 147,234,670 of NC_082710.1, read as the reverse complement.
TTTGCATTAACTAATTAAGTGGCTTTCAAGTGTATGTGTAACTAATTCAGCTTTTCAAATCACGTTGTACTTACTATATTGCAATATTGAAGAAATCTCATCACCAAACAAAAAGTTATAGTCCCTGACATCAACTAATCGGATTATTTTCACTGTGACCTTAATCTTCTGTGTACCATCCTCTTGGCCTTCTTCCCTGATCCAAACTGTTGCTAGGGGTGTCTGCTGACACGTGCCATCTCCTGGCGCTCACAAGCTGGCAGGATGTGGAATTCTCTGTGACCAGGATTGGAGTTAAAGCTGCCTCTACCTGTAACTGTCCTGTGGGGCTACAGTCAGGAGCTTAGTTAGAGCCAGCATTATGCGGCTGTGTCACACGGGAGCAGGCAGAAAGTAAGCAGTATTGTGACTAAAACTCTTGCTATCACATTCTTCAAAGTGAGATCATTAAAAACCTCTGCCTACTGGAGCCTGTCTGATCATCACCTTCAGTTCTGCTCATTCACTAAACTCCACCTCCTTGCTCTTAAATGTGAACTCTCTAATCTTCCCCCAACCCCTCCTGCCTCCTCCCTATCAGCCAGAGACTCTGCCCTAGCCAGTGCCCGGAATATGACTTCAGCCCTCCAGTAACATTCTCCACATCTCCCTCTTCTGTGGAACAAATGCTTCCTCCCCACTCCTGCTACATGTCTCTATGTCAGGCTGGATCAGCACCATGGTTTTTATTTTCAGATTGGCTTGTTTAACAGTTTAGGGTGTTGCTGGCACTTTGTTGAAGTGTGGAAAAGTGGGAGGAGGAGCTGTTGGAATTAGGCTGTATTTGATTGCTAGGGATGGATAGATGGAGAATTGCTGGTGTTGTGGTAGTGTGTCCCTGCAAACCAAAATACTGAATGCCCTGACAACACCCCCAAAACCCTAACTACATCCCACACAAACCCCTGATCACACACATCCAACATCCCCCAATATCCTTACCACAGCATGTCCCACCAAATACCGCCACTTTAACCATACGACACCCAGATCACACTCAAATTCACCCCATCCTACTCCCTATCCACCCAACAACTGTCCCCACACCCCAGGTCCATTGACTAGCTTAGCCACACCATCCTTGTGTGTGTTTGAGTGTATAAGTGCATGCCAGTGTGTGTGAAGTTTGTAGGTCAGGTATTGTTCCCAGAGGAGGAGAGGTCTAATTTGGAGCTGCCTGTTAGGGGCAGTGGTGGCTCTGACTGAGCCCAACCGCTTAAAGCTTGAGCATTACCACCGCAGTCTCATCCTGCTCGAGCTGCTCAGCCCAAGGGTAAAGACATGTTAGAAATGGTTGTTGACAGTAACATCTGCAATGTTCCCACCTCCCAGGTCTATGTCTCAGCAACAGTGCAGAAGGCTGCAGCTTCCTGGACGAGCCATTCACCAACCTGGCCTCTGCGAATGGCTACCTCCACACTTCCAGCTTCCCCCCAGATCCAGTCAACGGAGGGAATGGCGCCTCGCATGGAATGGCCTCTGAATTGAGCACCGGGTTCTGTAATGGTCCTGTCTCACTCCCCAGCAGTAAAAGTGGAGCGTTGGGTTCGGAGAGCTGCCAGCCGCTGTCAGAAATGTGTGGAGCCCTCCACCAGAATGGCAGTCCTAGCAGTTGTGTGGGTGTCCAGCCAGCATGGCCCTGCGGTCCCACCAATGGGCTCCACGGTGATCACGACCCACTCCAGTTTGGGTACTACCACGGCTTTGGAGACACAGCTGAGAGTATCCCTGACCTCAATAGTTACATGGAGCACTCTAACTCGGTGAAGGTGGAGCAGAGCTACAACAATGCAGTCTGCAGCGTCATCCACCTCTTCCACGGGTCATAGGAAGGTGGTGTATGGCTCTTGCTACTGTTTGTGAAGCTCCCCTCTCCCATCTTTTCTCTTACAGGAATAAGTATAAAGCTTGAAGTCACATTTTGACTTAAAATCATTAATGTCTTAATAACCTAGAACTCATCCTTATGAGGACAGGTGCTGGTTATAGTGTCCTCTGTTGATTGAGAATTGTTCCATGGCCAAGTTGTCAATGTTTGGTATACAGCTAAAGGAGGCAATCTTTTAAAACTTTACTAATGTCTCTTTTGTTCTACTTAAACATCAGAGGTGGAACCTGTAACTGGTGGTAGTCTTAAGTCTGTACATCCTTCCCACATGAATGAATCTTTGTGCTTCTAATTGGTGACTAAATTCTCTTTAAGTTTTGTTAATCTGGTTATAGTGATTGTTATGGTTGAAGGAACTGTCATATGGATGTATCAATCAGTAAACTATGATTGTGCGTTAACTCCCAAAGTCCAAGGATGATGGCGGAGACTGAACTCCATAAATCTGTGAAATGGCAGAATCCCTACCACACAAGATGTTTGTGTGCGTGGCTGTAACTGAACCACACAAGTAAATATTCATCCATTACATGCCATAAGACCTAGGAGCAAAAGTAGGCCATTTGGCCCATCAAGTCTGCTCCGCCATTCAATCAGGCTGATCCACTTCATCCAGTCATCCCCACCCCCCTGCTTTCACCCCATACCCTTTGATGCCTTGGCTAATCAAGAACCTATCTATCTCTGCCTTAAATACTCCCAATGACTTGGCCTCCACAGCTGCTCATATACTTATGAACAGGTGAGAGCATTGTCCTGACCTGTATCTCAGTCCCAATATTACCATTTTATATTTGAGTGCTGATTGGTACAACCTATGTTGATATGTGTGCTAAGGACTATGACTAGACATTTAATGTGATGGAAATTGTATTCGGTTAGAGCAGAGGTACCCAGCCCGGGGTCTACGGACCCCTTGGTTAGTCCTGAGATCCATGGCATGGGAACTCCTGAGTTACAGCAAATTTACACCATTGCTCTTCAACACTCTCAGTTGGATTCTGAGTTTAACCAGCTCTGTGCAAACTTTAGTGTGATGAGTAATGGTTATCTTTTTAACTTTTGAAATGTGTGTTTCTATCCATTTATAAACTTCAAATGTAATTGTTAATCTTACATCTAAAGACACTGTGTCTGCTCACAACAATTTAAGCCTATAACCACATGTTTCAAACCTTTGTCCTTACACCACTTTGCTCATTGCATGTTTCACACTTCCCTGCTGCTTTGGAAACATTTGTTTTTTTGTAAAATGTTTTGTTTACAAAGAATTGAATAAAGATTTTTCACAATATTGTTTAAAACAGATCTGCCAAGTTGTGTTTTGTTCCAGCAATTTGCATATGATTTTTCAACCATTCCAGAATCAATCAGAATCAGGTTTAATATCTTTGGCATATATCATGGAATTTTTTTAACATTGCGGCAACAGTACAATGCAGTACATGATAAATACAGAAAAAATAAATGAATTACATTTAAGTATATGTGTATATTAACTAATTAAATTTTAAAATAGTGCAAAAATGGACATTAAAAAAGTGAGGTAATGTTCATGGGTTCAATGCCCATTCAAAAATCAGTGGCAAAAGGTAAGCTGTTCCTGAATTGCTGAGTGTGCTTTTGGGCTTCTGTACTTCCTTCCTGATGGGAACAATGAAAAGAGGGCATGTCCTGGGTGAAGGGGGTCCTTTATAATGGTCGCAGCCTTTCTGAGGCATTGCTGCTTGAAGATGACTTGGATACTATGGAGGCTAGTCCCATGATGGAGCTGACTACTTTTACAACTTTCTACAGTTTCTTTCAATGCTATGCATTAGTCGTCCCCCCCACCCCCACACACACCAGATGGTGATGCAGCCTGTCAGAAATTTCTCCACAGTACATATGGGAAAGTTTTCAAATGTTGTAAGTGACAAACCAAATCTCAAATTCCTAATGAAATAGAACATAGAAAACCTACAGCACAATATAGGCCCTTAGGCCCACAATGCTGTGCTGAACATGTACTTACTTTAGAAATTGCCTAGGGTTACCCATAGCCCTCTATTTTCCTAAGCTACATGTACCTATCTGGGAGTCTCTTAAAAGACCCTATTATATCCGCCTCCACCACCATCGCCAGCGGCCCATTCCACGCACTCACCACTCTCTGAGTAAAAAAAATGTACCCCTGACATCTCTTTACCTACTTCCAAGTACCTTAAAACTGTGCCCTCTCACGTTAGCCAATGTAGCCCTGGGGAAAAAGCCTCTGACTATCCACACAAGCTATGCCTCTCATCATCTTATACACCTCTATCAGGTCACATCTCACCGTCCCTTGCTCCTAGGAGAAAAGGTCAAATTCACTCAACCTATTCTTGTAAGCCATGCTCTCCAACCCAGGCAACATCCTTGTAAATCTCCTCTGCAACTTTCCTATAGTTTCCACATCCTTCCTGAGGTGAGGTAACCAGAACCTGAGCACAGTATTCCAAGTGGGGCCCTGACCAGGGTCCTATATAGCTTCAACATTACCTCTTGACTCTTGAACTCAATCCCATGGTTGATGAAGGCCAATGCGCCGTATGCCTTCTTAACTACACAGCCTGCATAACAGCTTTGAGTGTCCTATGGACTCAAGACTCAAAGGTCTCTCTGATCCTCCACACTGCCAACAGTCCTACCATTACTACTATATTCTGTCATCATATTTGACCTACCAAAGTAAACTACCTCAGACTTATCTAGGTTGAACTCCATCTGCCACTTATCAGTCCAGTTTTGCATCCTATCGATGTCCTGCTGTAACCTCTAACAGCCCTCTACACTATACACAACATCCCCAACTTTTGTGTCATCTGCCAAATTTACTAACTCATCCCACCACTTCCTCATCCAGTTCATTTATAAAAATCACCAAGAGTAGGGGTCCCAGAACAGATCCCTGAGGCACACCACTGGTCACCAACCTCCACGCAGAATATGACCCATCTACAACCACTCTGCCGTCTGTGAGCTAGCCAGTTCTGGATCCACAAAGCAATGTCCCCTTGGATCCCATGCCTCCCTACTTTCTCAATAAGCCTTGTATGGGGTACCTTATCAAATGCCTTGCTGAAATCCATAAACACTACAGCTACTGCTTTTCCTTCATCAATGTGTTTAGTCACATCCTCAAAAAATTCAATCAGGCTCATAAGGCATGACCTGCCCTTGACAAAGCCATGCTGACAACTCCTAATCATATTATACCTCTCTAAATGTTCATAAATCCTGCCTCTTGGGATTTTCTGCAACAACTTACCAACCACTGAATTAAGACTCACTGGTATGTAATTTCCTGGACTATCTGTACTCTGTTTCTTGAACAAAGGAACAGCATCTGCAATACTCCAATCCTCCAGAACCTCTCCTATTCCCATTGATGATGCAAAGGTCATTGCCAGAAGCCCAGCAATATCCTCCCTTGCAATCTCACAGCAGTCTGGGGTATATCTCATCTGGTCCCAATGACATATCCTACTATATGCTTTCCAAAAGCTCTGGCACATCCTCTTAATGTCTATATGCTCAAGCTTTTCAGTCTACTGGAAGTCATCCTGACAATTGCCAAGATCCTTTTCGTTAATGAATACTGAAGTAAAGTATTCAATAAGTACCTCCGCTACCTTCTCCGGTTCCATACATGTTTTTCCACTGTTACACCTGACTGGTCCTATTCTCTCACAAATTATCCTCTTGCTCTTCATGTAATTGTAGAATGTCTTGGGGGATTTTCCTTAATCCTGCTCACCAAGACCTCATGGCCCCTGCTGGCTCTCCTAATTTCATTCTTAAGCTCCTCCCTGCTAACCTTATAATTTTCAAGAACTCTTATCATTAGCTAGTTTTTTAAACCTTTCATAAGCTTTTCTTCTTGACTAGATTTTCAGCAGCTGATCAAGAAGGTTCTTGTACCTTGCCATCCTTTCCCTGTCTCATTGGAATGTACATATGCAGAATGCCATGCATACATCCCCTGAACATTTGCCATATTTCTCCTTACTCCAATTAAACATTTTCCTGACTTGTCTGCTCCTATCCCTCTCCAATGCTATGGTAAAGGAGATAGAATTGTAATCACTGTCTCCAAAATGCTTTCCCACTAAGAGACCTGACACCTGACCGCTGTTTTGCCTTCTTATAGCAGCATCAATATATTGGGACCAAGTTAGATCCTCGGAGATATTGACACCCAGGAACTTGAAATTGCTCACTCTCTGCACTTCCGATCCCTCCATGAAGATCCATATCAACTTCCATATCCAACTACTATTTAGTTGGATTTGGATATCTCAAGTAGTTTTATTATTACTGATACATGTTATGAAATTTGTTATTTTAAGGCAGATGTACAATGCAATGCATAAAAAGATGCTATGAATTACAGTAAGAAATATCTATATAAAAATGAATTAAGTAGCGCAATAAGAGCAAAAATGGTGAGGTGGTGTTCATGGGTTCATTCACAGTTCAGTAATCTGACAGAAGTGAAAAAGCTGTTCTTCAAACATTGAGTGTGTTGTCTAATGGTTCTTGTACCTCCTCTCTGATGGTTGTAATGAGAAGAGAGCATGTCTTGGGTGGTGGGGATGCTGCCTTTTTGAGGCATTGACTTCTGAAATGTTTTCAACGATGGGGAGGCTGATGCCCATGATGGAGCTGGCTGTGTTTACCACCCTCTACAGTTTTTTTTCTGATTCTGTGTAGTGGCCCCTCCATACCACATGGTGATGCAAGTCAGAATGCTCCCCATGATAAATCTGTAGAAAGTTTCTAATCATTGGCAAAATACCAAACCTCCTCAAGCTAACAAAATATAGCTGCTTGTGTGGTTTGTTTGTAAATGTATCTATGTAAGACCATTCGGTCCATTGAGACTGCTCCACCCTTCCATCTCAGCTGATTTATTATCCCTCTGAACCACATTCTCCTCATAATCTTTGAAGCCCTTACTAATCAAGAACCTATTAATCTCTACTTCAAGTACACCTAATGACTTGGTATTCACAGCTATCTGTAGCAGTGAGTTCCACAGATTCACCACCCTCTGGCCAAAGAAATTCCTCTTCATCTAATGGAACACCCCTCCATTCTGAGGCTATGCCCTCTGGTCCTACACTCCCTCACTCTCGGAAACATCCTATCCACATTCACTCTTATCTACTCTTTCTATATTCAGAAGCTTTCGATGAGAACCTTCTCATTCTTCTAAACTGCAGTAAGTACAGGCCCAGAATTATCAAACATTCATACATTAACCCTTTTGTTCCCAAGATAATTCCTCTGGATCCTCTCCAATGCCAGCATATCTTCACTTAGATAAGGACCCAAAACTGCTCATAATACTCCAAGTGCAGTCACACCAATGCCTTTTAAAGCCTCAGCATTATCCCCTTGCTTTTATATTCTTGTCCTCTCAAATTGAATGCTAACATTGCATTTGCCTTCCTTACTACTGACTCAACCTGCAAGTCAGCCTTTAGGGAATTCTGCACAAGGACTCCCAATTTTGCACCTCTAATTTTTGAATTTTCTCCCCATTTAGAAAACAGTCTATGCCTTCATTCCTTCTATCAAAGTTTACGTCCATATACTTCCCTATACTATATTCTATTTGCCACTTCTTCACCCATTCTCTTCTGCAGACTCCCTGTTTTCTCAAAGCTACCTCCCCATCTACCTATCTTTGTAACATCTGCAAACTTGGCTGTAAAGCCATCAATTCCATGATCCAAATCATTGACGTAAAACGTGAAAAGATACGGTCCCAACACCGACACATGCAGAACACCACTAGTCACTGACAGCCAACCAGAAAAGACCCACTTTATTCTCACTCTACCTCCTGGCAATCAGCCAATTTTCTATCCAAGCTCATAACTTTCCTTTGAAACGTGTGCTCTTATTTGTGAAGCAGCTTCATGTGTAGCACTTTGATAAAGGCCTTCCGAAAATCCGTAAACAACATCCACTGACTCTCCTTTGTCTATCTTGACGGTTCCTCAAAAACATTCCAACAGATTTGTGAGACAAGATTTTCCCTTAAGAAAACATGCTGACTTTAGCCTATTTTATCATGTCTTCAAGCACCGTGCCCTTAAGAGGAGCATGAAGTCGCTAGTATGTTAAGATGGTTCAAAAGTATGTTACGTAAAGGGAAATTACAGGCTGCAGATTGTAGTGAGAGTAGTTCAGAAGTATTTTAGAAGTTTTGTAAATTGCCCATAAAGCATGACTGTGTTTCACCAGCGCCACCTTGAAGATAGCAGATCTTGCCCTCAGAATTCCCTCCAGTAACTTTCCTGCAACTGAAGTCAAGCTCACTAGTCTGTATTTCCCTAGTCTATTCTTGCTACTCCTCTTGGACAATAGAACATTAACCACCTTTGGAACTTTGCTAATGACTACCAACAAAGCAAATATCTCTACAAGGCCCTCCACAATTCTTTCCTGGCTGCTGGTAAGGTCTTGAGGTGTTGTTAGTCAGGATATGTTGGCCCACCTGAATGTGCTTCAAGGCTGCAAACACCTCCTTCCTCATAATAAGCATATAATCTGACACCTCACTACTTTCTACCCTCATTTCTTTGATATCTTTAGTAAACATCCAAGAGAAATAAACATTAAAAATCCCAGCCACTTCCTGCGTTCCAACATGTAGGCAGACCTGATGGTCTTTAAGATGGTCTTTTCTCTCTAGTTACAATTTTGTGTTGGGATTATCATTAACACTGCTGACAAATTAATTTCATACCCTGTCCTTCTCTTTACCCTTTTGATTTTGCTCTTAAGGCCTCTCTAAAGCTGCTTTTTACATTCATGCAGAGACTGATCTACATCCACCTAAAAGTGACATCCTCCTGACCAGAGCCTCATATCTCTTGTTATCCAGGGTTCCCTGAACTACAAAAGGAACACTTTTGCCTCTGGACTCCTGACGTGACCCTTTTGAACAGTTACCAACAATAAACTATGCATTTAAATTGCCTAGTTGACCCCAACTAGATCCTACCTAATGCATTCAAAGTTAGCCTTGCTCTTTTTCACTGCATTTTGGATGCAACATTAGTCCTTATCCAGAGAGCAGATGTACAGAGGGAGGTCCGAGTTCCACACGTTTGGATTTGGGGGTTTTATGTAGATCCCAGGTGCTGGAGAGGAAGGGTTATTTTTCTCTGAGCTGCCCATGTAATACTTAAAGTTGGGAGGGTTTTGGTCTATTTCTTTGGGACTCTACCAAACGACCACTCAATGCTCAGTGTCAAAATGCTACCCAAGGCAGCAAGGCAAGTTGTGCTAAATTTGAGGGGGAGACACACAATAAATGTTTGCTTCGCCCTGTCTGCACTGTGAAAGTGGAGATTGACTGCCACCTTTTGCCCAGGCAGCAGTACTGTGCTCCTGCCGATTAATTCATATACAATACTAAGATTGGAAGCTGAAGTTTTTTCTAGGCAATGTTATTGCAGTAGATTAAGTAGTAATAAATTAAATATATACTGTATTTACTTGTGTGATTTGAAGCAATAATCACTGATCTTTCTTCAGACTAGTTTCCTTGGATACTGTTCTACACCTCCCCTCAATCTCAAAGCTCACATAACATTGTCACCACCCTTGGATGTGCAGCATCACCCTCTCGTCCAATTGTCAAATTCCTTTGTCAATTCACTGGCTCTTTTTCCAATCAAAGCCTCAGTCCCTTCCCCTAAAAGTTCTGTAATTTTCTTTAAATAAATGTTTATCTGACAATCCTTGCATGAAATGCCTTGGAATCCCTAAACAGTTAAGAGGCAATGCATTAATGATGGCGTTTGGCACATTGAACCAGTTACAAATGATGTCACAGCCAAATCGAGCACCCCACCACCCTCAGAGGGAAGGTATTTCTCCCCATCCCTTCTGACTCCTTAATCTGAGACCCCGGTTCTGGACACACTGTCCACGATGAAACATATCCATTGCGCCAGATAGAAAGGTTTCTTTGAATACAATACTGTGCAGAAGTCATAGGTATCCACCCTGTCCTTAAAGAACGGGATTTCCCTTCCTCCACCATTGGTGCTGCCCTCAACCTCATCTCCGCTCATTTTCCAAACATCCACATTCACCCCATCTTCCCGCCACTGGTAGAGTTCCTCGTGTCTTGACCTACCACCCCATGAGCCTCTGCATCCAACACATCACGCTCCGCAACTTTCACCATCTCTAAAGGGATTCTACCACCAAACATATCTTCATCTAACCCTCCTCCCTCCAGCTCTCTGCAAGAATCTCTCCCTCCACAATTCCCTTGTCCACCCCACTAATCTCCCTCCTAGCACTTATCCCTGCAAGTGGCCTAAGTGCTACACCTGCCCATACACTTCCTCCCTGGCCTCTATTCAGGGCCCCAAACAGTCCTTCCAAGTGAGGCAACGTTTCACCAGCAAATCTGCTGAGGTCATCTACTATGTCCAGTCTCCCATGCTGCCTCCCCTACAAAAGCAGAACTTCCCATTGGCCAAACGTTTTAATTTCCATTCCCATTCCTGCTCCAACATGTCAGTCCATGGCCTCCTTTTGTGCCAAGAAGAGGTCACTCTGAGGAGTAACACCTTATATTATGTCCGAGTCGTTTCCAGCCTAATGGCATGAATATCAATTTCTCCTTCTGGTAATTTTTTCCTCCCCTCCGCTCTTCTTCTATTCCCCACACTGGCCTATCACCTTCCCTTTTTCCTATGGTCACCTCTCCTCTCTTATCAGATTCCTTTCTCTCCAACTGTTTATCTTTCCTACCCACCTGGTTTCATCTATCCTCCTTCACCACCCCCCCCCCCCCATTTTTTTATTCTGACTCCCTCCCCCTTCCATTCCAGTTCTGATGAAGGGCCTCAGCCAAAAAGGTCGACTGTTTCATTTCACCAGACGCTGCCTGACCTGCTGAGTTCCTCCAGCAATTTGTGTACGTTACCCTAACTACACAGCCAGCTGGTGGTGTAGTCGCATCTGCTCTGGACTTCAAAGCGAGCGGTCCCGGGTTCAAATCCAGCCGGCTCCTTGCACGTTTTTCCTCCGAGCTCGATTGAACATTGAGCTGGCTACATGGCTTCATCAAAAACAAAAGCTAAGGAAACGCCAAGGTTGCCGCCTGATGCACCACAAAGCACAGAAAGGAACAACAATATATTTTATATTTATTTGGGCCTAAGACTTTTGCACAGCACTGTACATTCCCAGACTCCTCATCTCCTGAACAGCAAGTTCAGGACCAACCCTCCTCCCTGGAGTTGTTCCATTCTGATAAAGAGTTTCTTTGATGTGTTCCTGCATCTGCTCCTTTGAAGTCTTTGACTCTTATTCTGACCTGCAGAATATTTAGGTCCTGTAATCCCTGCTCAGGAATGTGTCAAACCTTTGCTCTTCCCTCTCTCTCTGATAACCTTGGTACCTATCATAGAGTCATGGAGCACTACAGCACAGAAACAGGCCCTTGAGCCCATTTAGTCTCGGCTGAACTATTAATCTGCCTAGTCCCATCAACCTGCGCCTGGACCAACCATGCCTGTCCCATCCACATACTTGTTAAAATCTCTCTTAAATGGTGAAATGAAACTCACATTTACCACTTCCACTGGCAGCTCATTCCACACTCTCACCACCCTCTGAGTGAAGAAGTTCCCCTCAAATATTTCACCTTTCACCTATAACCAATGATCTTCATTTCTGGTCTCACCCAATCTCAGTGGAAAAAGCCTGCTTGCATCTACCTCATAACTGTGTATACCTCTAACAAATCTCCCCTCATTCCCCTACACATCAGGGAATAAAATCCTAACCTATTCAACCTTTCCCTATAACACAGGTCCTCAAGTACAGGCAACATCTTTGTAAAATTTCTGAGTATTTCAACCTTATTGATATCTTTCCTGTAAGTAAGTGACCAGACTTGTACACAATACTCCAAATTAGACCTAAACAATGCCTTCTACAACTTCAACCTAACATCCCAAAAGCTCTTTTTACAACCCTCACACAAAATGCTGGTGGAACACAGCAGGCCAGGCAGCATCTACAGGGAGAAGCGCTGTCGACGTTTCGGGCTGAGACCCTTCGTCAGGACTAACTGAAAGGAAAGGTAGTAAGAGATTTGAAAGTAGTGGGGGGAGGGGAAATTGCAAAATGATAGGAGAAGACCGGAGGGGGTGGGATGAAGCTAAGAGCTGGAAAGGTGATTGGTGAAAGTGATACAGAGCTGGAGAAGGGAAAGGATCATGGGACTCATGGAGAAAGAAAGGAGGGGGGTGAGCACCAGAGGGAGATGGAGAACAGGCAAACAACTAAATATGTAAGGGATGGGGTAAGAAGGGGAGGAGGGACATTAACGGAAGTTAGAGAAATCAACGTTCATGCCATCAGGTTGGAGGCTACCCAGCTGGTATATAAGGTGTTGTTCCTCCAACCTGAGTTTGGATTCATTTTGACAATAGAGGAGGCCATGGATAGACATATCAGAATGGGAATGAGATGTGGAATTAAAATGTGTGGCCACTGGGAGATCCTGCTTTTTTTTGGCAGACCGAGCATAGGTGTTCAGCGAAACGGTCTCCCAGTCTGCGTCAGGTCTCACCAATATATAAAAGGCCACACCGGGAGCACCGGATGCAGTATACCACACCAGCTGACTCACAGGTGAAGTGTTGCCTCACCTGGAAGGACTGCCTCGGGCCCTGAATGGTGGTGAGGGAGGAAATGTAAGGGCAAGTGTAGCACTTGTTCCATTTACAAGGATAAGTGCCAGGAGGGAGATCGGTGGAAAGGGATGGTGGGGGGGGGGGGGGGGGGATGAGAACCCTATCCATTTGTGACACCACTTTTGAGGAGTTATCTGTATTCCCAGATCCCTCAGTTCCTTGCACTCTTCATTGCACTACGATTCACTGTGTAAGTCTTGTCCTGGCATGTCCTCTGAAAGTGCAATCCCTCACACTCATCAAAATTAAATACCACCTGCCATTTTTCAGCCCATTTCTCCAGCTGGTCCAGACCCCACTGCAAACTTTGTTTGTCTTCTTCACTGTCCACTGTACCCCCAATCTTGGTGTCATCCACAATTTTGCTGACCTATTTTACCTCATTATAATCCAGATAATTGACGCAACACCGATGCCTGCGGCACACCACTAGACCCAGGCCACCAATCAGAGAGGCAATCATCTTCTACCTGTGAGGCCAATATTGAATCCAATTCACAGTACTACCTCATCCTGAATGCCACATGACAGAACCTTCTTGACCAGCTTCCCACACGGGACCTCTTTAAAGGCTTGCAAAGTTCATGTAGACTAGGCCACTGCCTTTTGTTCATCAACTTCCCCGGTGCTTCCTGGTAATCTCTTTGAAAATTTCTGTGAGATTGGTTAGACACAACCTATCGTGCACAAAGCCGAGTTGACTATACCTGATTAGGCCCTGTCTATCAAAATATTTATATATCCAATACCTTCCAATAAATTACACGCTACTGACATCAGGCTCACTGGCCTATACTGTCCTGGGTTATACTTAGAGGCTTTCCTGAACAACATTACCTCACCTCCAGTCCTCTGGCACCTCACTCATGATGAAGGATGTTTTAAATACCTCTGCTAGGACCCCTACAATTTCTGCATTAGCCTTCCACAAGATCCTATGGGGTACCTTGTCAGGTCCTGGAGATTTATCCACCCTAATTTGTCTCAAGCCATCTGCTAGGTGATCCGTCATTGGTCCATGACCTCACTGGTATTTTGCCTCAATTCTAAAAAACTCTGTGTCTGTCCCCTGAGTAAATATAGGTGCAAAAATATCTATTAGAAGTTTGAAAAGATTCGACATGTCATCTAAAGCTTCGACAAACTTCTATAGATGCGTTGTGGAGAGTATATTGACTGGTTGCATCACTGCCTGGAATGGAAACCAATGCCCTTGAACGAAAAAACATACAAAAAGTAGTGGATATGGCCCAGTTCCTCACAGGTAAAGCCTTCTCCACCAAAGAGCATATCTACATGGAGCACCGTCATAGGAAAGTAGAACCCCCACCAACCAGGTCATGTTCTCTTCTTGCTGCTGCCATCAGGAAGAAGGTACCCACACCACCAGGTTCAGGAACAGTTATTACCCCTCAACCATCATCAGGCTGATGAACCAGAGCGGTAAACCTCCCTTAACTTCACTCACCCATCACCCAACTGTTCCCACGACCTATGGACTCACTTTCAGGGACTCTTCATCTCATGTTCTTGATACTATTTAGTTACTATTATTGTTATTATTTCCCTTTTTTCTTTTTGATTTTGTACACTTTGTTGTCTTTTGCACATTGGTTGTTAGTCCATTCCATTGGACATTCTGTTGAATCAATGTCTTTCATTGATTCTATTGTGTTTCTTGTATTTACTATGAATGCCCACAAGAAAATGAATCTCAGGGTTGTATATGGTGACTTTGATCATAAATTTACTTTGAAATTTGATTTAAAGTCTCCCCCATCACTTTCAGGTCCATGCACAGATGACCACGCTGAATTTTAAGAGGACTCATTTTGTCATTTGGCCCATTGAGTCTCCTCTGCCATTTCATCATGGCTGGTCCAATTTTCCTCTCAGCCCCAAACTCCTACCTTCTCCCTACATCCCTTCATGCCCTGACCAATTAAGAAATTAACATCCTCCATCTTAAATATAAGGAAAGACATGCCTGTAGCATGTGGCAACAAATTACACAGATTCACCACTCTCTGGATAAAGAAATCCTTCTTCATTTCCATTCTATAAGGACGACCCTCTGTTTTGAGGTTGTGTCATCAGGTCCTAGACTCTCCCACCATGGGAAACACCCTCTCCAAGGCCTTTCATCATTCAATAGGTTTCAATGAGGTCACCCCTCAAACTGAATTTCAATGAATACAGGCCCAGACCATCAAAAGCTCTTCATGTGACAAGCCATTCAATCCTGGAATCATTTTTGTGAACCTCCAACATCAACACATTCTTTCTAAGATAAGGGGCCAAAAACAGCTCACAATATTCCAAGTTAAAACAATACTCCAAGTTACTAGTGCCTTATAAAGCCTCAACATCACATCCTTGCTTTTATATCCTAGTCCTCTTGAAATGAGTGCTAACATCCATAAGACAAAGGAGCAGAATTAGGCCATTCAGCCCATCAAGTCTGCTCTGTCATTTCATCATGGTTGATCCCGGATCCCATTCAACACCATACACCTGCCTTCTCGCCATACCCTTTGATGCCCTGATGGATCAGGAAAGTATCAACTTACATTTTAAATATACCCATGGAGCTGGCATCCACTGCAGTCTGTGGTAGATCATTCCATAGATTCACTACTCTCGGGCTAAAAAAACTCCTGCTTACCTGTGTTCTAAAGGGTCACCCCTCAATTTTGAGGCTGTTCTGGATACCCCCACCACAAGAAACATGTTATCCACATACATTTTATCTAGTCCATAAGACATAGGAGCACAATTAGGCCATTTGGCCCATCAAGTCTGTGCTGCTATTCAATCATGGCTGATCCTTTTTTCCCCTCCCCAGCCTTCTTCCCACAACCTTGGATGTCCTGTCTAATCAAGAACCTATCAAGTTCTCCTTTAAATACACCCAATAACCTGGCTTCCACCCCTACCTGTGGTGGTAAATTCCACAAATTCAGCACCCTCTGGCTAAAGAAATTTCCCCGCATCTCTGTTTTAAACAGACACCCCTCTATCCTGACGCTGTGCCATGGTGGGGAAAACATCCTTTGCCCTTCTACTCTGTCTAGTCCATTCAACATTCGATAGGTTTCAATGAGATTCCCCCCCCCCCACCAAATTCTTTTAAATTCTAGTGAGTACAGGCCCAAAGCTGCCAAATAATCCTCATGCGTTAACATCTTTCATTCCCGGAATCATCCTTGTGAACCTCCTCTGGATTCTCCCCAATGACAACAAATCCTTTCTGAGATATGGGCCCAAAACTGTTGAGAGTACCCCAAGTGCGGCCTGACTAGTGTCTTATAAAGCCTCAGCATTATCTCCTTACTTTCATATTCTATTCCCCTTGAAATAAATGCCAATATTACATTTTCCTTCTTAGCCACAAAACCAACCTGTAAGTTAACCTTCTGGGAGCTTTGCATGAGGATTCCCAAGTCCCTTTGTGCCTCTGATGTTTGAATTTTCTCCCCATTTAGATAATATACTGCACTATTGTTCCTTTTACCAAAATGCATCATCATACGATTCCCAACACTATATTCCATCTGCCACTTTTCTGCCCATTCTTCCAATTTGTCTAAGTCCTGTGGCAATTGCATTTCTCCCTCAGCATTACCTACCCCTCTACCTATTTTCGTATCATCTTCAAACTTTGCCACAAAGCCATCAATTCCACTATCTAAATCACTGACAAACAATGCAAAAAGTAGGTCCCAATACTGACCCCTGAGGAACAACACTAGTCACTGACAGCCAACTAGAAAAAGTCTCCTTTATTCCCACTCGCTGCCTCCTGTCTTTCAACCATTCCCCTATCCATGACAGTATCTCTCCTGTAACGCCATGGGATTTTATCTGGTTAAGCAGCCTCATGTGTGGCATGTTATCAAATGCCTTCAGAAAATCCAAGTAAATGACATCCACTGCCTCTCCTTTGTCCACCCAACTGGTTACTTCCTCAAAGAACTGAATAGATTTGTAAGGCAAGATTTCCCTTTACAGAAAGCATGCTGACTTTGACTTATTTTATCATTAGACTCCAAGTACCTCGAAACCTCATCCTTAATAATAGACTGCAACACTTTCCCAGCTACTGAGGTTAGGCAAACACCTATAATTTCCTTTCCTTTGCCTTCCTCACCACAGATTCAACCTGAAAATTAACCTTTAGGGAATCCTGCAAATGGATTCATAAGTTCCTTTGCACCTCAGATTTTTGAATTTTCTCGCCATTTAGAAAGCAATCTACCCTTTTATTTCTTCTATCAAAGTACATGACCATACACTTCCCAGCACTGTATTACATTTGTCGATTCTTTGCCTATTCTCCTAATCTGTTTAAGTCCTTCTGTAGCCTCTCTAGTTCCTCAAAACTACCTCCCCCTTCACCTATCTTCATATCGTCTGCAAGCTTTGCAACAAGCCATCAATCCAAGACATTGACATATAATGTAAAAAGAATCGGTCCTAGCACAGATCCCTGTGGAACACCAGTAGTCACTGGCTGCCAATTAGAAAAGGTGTCCTTTATTCCCACACTTTGCCTCCTGCCAATCAGCCACTGCTTTATCCATGCTAGTATCTTTCCTGTAATACTATGGGCTCTAAACTTGTTAAACAGCCTCATGTGTGGCGCCTTGTCAAAGGCATTCTGAAAATCCAAGTACACCACATTCACCAATTCTCTTTTGTCTATGCTGCTTGTTATTTCTTCAAAGACTTCCACCAGGTTTGACAGGCAAGATTTTACCTTGAGGAAACCATGCTGGCTATGGCCTATTTTATCATGTGCCTCCAAGCACCCCGAAATCACCATAACAATTGACTCCAACATCTTCCTAACCACTGAGGTCCAAGTAACTGGCCTATAGTTTCCTTTCTTCTGTCTCTTTCCCTTCTTGTGGAGTGACATTTGCATTTTTCCAGTCCTCTAGAACCATTCCAGAATCTAGTGATTCTTGAAAGCTGGACTTGCAGAAGGGTGGGAACTAGCATGCCAGACCACAGTGGACAGGTTGTGGAGGCAGACCTCAGTCAAAGTCAGGAATCAAAAGATTGAGTATGGTGTAACTAATGTGAGAGGTTAACGGAAGGGTGGCGTTACTGGACAAGGAAAATGTCATGGCAGTGCTCAGTCAGGACAGACTGAAGAACTCGTCTAGTGAGGCATTATGGTTGGAACTGAGGAATGAGAAAGGTATGACCGCATTAATGATGCTATACTACAGACCACTCAACAGCACGTGGGATTTAGAAGAACAGCTCTGTAAAGAGATTGCAGACTGTTGCAAGAAACATAATGTTGTCATAATAGGTGTTTTTAACTTTCCGCATATTGACTGGGATTCCCATACTGTAAAAGGACTAGATGGGATAGAGTTTGTCCCAAGCACACACCTTTGAAGTCCCAACTAGGAAGAGTGCAATACTAGTTCTCCTGTTAAAGAATGAGACAGAGCAGATGACGGAGGTTTGTGTACGGGAGCACTTTGCATCTAGTGATTATATTACCATTAGTTTCAAAGCAAATATGGAAAAAATAGGCCTGGTCTGTGGGTTGACATTCTAAATTGGAGAAAGGCCAACTTTGAAGGAATCAAAAAAGAACCAGCAAGTGTGGATTGGGACCGGCTGCTTTCTGGTGAAGATGTACTTGGTAAGTGGGAGGCCTTCGAAAGTTAAATTTTGAGAGTACAAAGCTGGTACGCGTCTGTCAGAATAAAAGGTAAACATAACAGGTTTAGGGAACTTTGATTTTCAAGAGATATTGAGGCCCTGGTTATGAAAAACGAGGCACATAGCAGGTATAGGCAAGTAGGAACAAATAATGTGCTTATGGAGAGTAAAAAGTGCAAGAGAACACTTAAGAACTAAATCAGGAGGACTAAAAGAAGGCATGAGATTCCCTAGCTGACAAGGTGATGGGGAATCCTAAGGGATTCTACAGATATGTTAAGAGCAAAAGGATTGGAAGGGCCAAAAATGGTCCTCTGGAAAACCAGAATGGTAATCCGAGTGTGGGGCCTGAAAATATTGGGAGATATTAACTGGATCTTTTGCATCTGTATTTACTCAGGAGATGGTCATACAGTCTATAGAAGTGAGGCAAAACATCATCGACTTCATGGACCCTATACAGATTATAGAGGAGGTGTTTGCTGTCTTGAGGCAAATTGGGGTGGATAAGTCCCCGGGCCTGACAAAGTGATACCTCGGACCCTGTGGGAGGCAAGTGCAAAAATTGTAGAGGCCCTAGCAGAGATACTTAAGTCATCCTTTGCGACTGGTGGGGTACCGGAGGATTGGAGTACAGCTAATGTTGTTCTGTTGTTTAAGAAAGGCTCTAAAAACAAACTAGGAAATATAGGCCGGTGAGCCTGACATCTGTAGTGAGAAAGTTAGTGGAAGGATTTAGTACTTGGATAGACATGGACTAATTAGTGTGGCTCATTTACGGAAACCCATCCTAATAGCACTGTCTTTGCTTTTGAACCTGTGATATTCTCACCTCCCCATGATACCAGTTTAATTCCTCCGCATGCCCAAACTGCTCCTGGTTGTGTTTAGATGCCACCCTGGGGTGGCACAGCAATGTAGCAGGTAAAGCTGTTGCCTCACAGCTAGAATTCAATCCTGACCTTCTGTGCCGTCTGTATGGAGTTTGTATGTTCCCTCTGTGACGTCTGTGTTTCCTCACAGTGCTCCGATTTCCTTCCATATCCCACGGATGTGCACGCTGGTAGGTTAGTGGGCTATTTTAAATTGCCTCTGATGTACAGGTGAATGTTCAAAGTTCAAAGCAAATTTATTAATGGTGCCACAGCAACAACCTGGCACTCAGTGTCAGTAAGACAGAAGAGCTGATTGTGGACTTCAGGAAGGGTTAGACGAAGGACCACATACCAATCCTCACAGAGAAATCAAAGTGGAGAGAAGTGGAGAGTTTTATATATTATTATTATTATCATTTTATTTTTATACTTATTTCAAGCATTACCAATTTTTATTTTATTTTTAAATACTTCTTTGACATTATTGACTCTAAAATTTCTTCATATGTATGGCAAAATAAAAATACTAGATTAAGTAAAAAATATTTACAGAAGTTTAAGAAGGAAGGTGGTTTGGCTTTACCAAACTTAAGATTTCATTATTGGGCAATTAATATTTGATATTTAATATTTTGGACACAGGACTCAGTGGCAATACAAAGTCCACAATGGGTAAACTTGGAGTGTAAATCTGTACAAGGTTTTTCATTGGTTTCTATCTTAGGGTCTTCGCTTCCCTTTGTTCTTTCTAAACTGAATAAACAAATGATTAACTCAATAATTAATTATACATTATGAATATGGTTTCAATTCCGTAAATTTTTTGGTTTGAATAAGTTCATTTTTTCAAGCCCTATTATATCTAACTTCTTTTCTCAGCCCTCTGTTGTGGACCAAGCCTTCTTGTTATGGAAAACGAGGGGAATAACATGTTTTTGTGACTTATTTTTAGATAATTGTTTCATGTCCTTTGAACAACTGTCAAATATAATTTGCCTCGAGCCCATTTTTTTAGATATTTACAAATTAGAAATTTTTTGAATATAACCATATAACAATTACAGCACCGAAACAAGCCATCTCGGCCCTTCTAGTCCATGCAGAACGCTTACTCTCACCTAGTCCCACCTACCTGCAGTCAGCCCATAACCCTCCACTCCTTTCCTGTCCATATACCTATCCAATTTTTTTTTAAATGACAAAATTGAATCTGCCTCTACCACTTCTACCGGAAGCTCGTTCCACACAGCTACCACTCTCTGAGTAAAGAAGTTCCCCCTCGTGTTACCCCTAAACTTTTGCCCCCTAACTCTCAACTCATGTCCTCTTGTTTGAATCTCCCCACTCTCAATGGAAAAAGCCAAACCACGTCAACTCTATCTAGCCCCCTTATAATTTTAAATACCTCTATCAAGTCCCCCCTCAACCATCTATGCTCCAAAGAATAAACTTTCTCTGTAACTTAGGTGCTGAAACCCAGGTAACATTCTAGTAAGTCTCCTCTGTACTCTCTCTATTTTGTTGACATCTTTTTTTTCCCCTTTTTTTTTCTTTTTTTACTCCAAATTTGGCCTCACCAATGCCTTGTACAATTTTAACATTACATCCCAACTCCTATACTCAATGCTCTGATGTATAAAGGCCAGCATACGAAATGCTTTCTTCACCCTATCCAAATGAGACTCCACCTTCAGGGAACTATGCACCTTTATTCCTAGATCACTCTGTTCTACTGCATTTCTCAATGCTCTACCATTTACCATGTATGTCCTATTTGGATTATTCCTACCAAAATGTAGCACCTCACACTTATCAACATTAAACTCCATCTGCCATCTTTCAGCCCACTCTTCTAACTGGCCTAAATCTCCCTGCAAGCTTTGAAGACCTACTTCATTATCCACAACGCCACCTATCATCTGCATACTTACTAACCCAAATTACCACCCCATCATCCAGATCATTAATGTATATGACAAACAACATTGGACCCAGTACAGATCCCTGAGGCACACCACTAGTCACCGGCCTCCAACCTGACAAACAGTTATCCACCACGACTCTCTGGCATCTCCCATCCAGCCACTGTTGAATCCATTTTACTACTTCAATATTAATACCTAACGATTGAACTTTCCTAACTAACCTTCCATGCGGAACCTTGTCAAAGGCCTTACTGAAGTCCATATAGACAACATCCACTGTTTTACCCTCATCAACTTTCGCATTTCGCAATTTACCCTCGCATTATGTTACAGCCTTTTCTAAATTCATGCCCAATTGATATTACGGAAAAATTTTTAGGTTTAAACCCTTATCAGAAGGGTTTAATAGCCGCTACTTACAATATGATTATAGACAGGGATATCAGATTAAATTAAGAATGAATGGGAAAAAGAACTTCAACTTCCCTTACCTACAGAGCAATGGGAGAAAATTTTACAGTTAGTTAACTCCTCTTCTATATGTGCCAAATACGCCCTGATACAATTCAAGGTGGTGCATAGGGCCCATATGTCTAAGGACAAATTTACTCGTTTTTATTCCCATGTTAATCCAGTCTGTGATAGATGCCATTCTGAAGTAGCCTCTTTGACTCACATGTTTTGGTCTTGCCCTTGCTTGCAGAAATACTGGAAAGATATTTTTGGTATAATTTCAACAGTTTTGAGTATTAATTTACATTCTTATCCTATTACTGCAATTTTTAGCTTACCAATGGTGGATAATAGTTATTTATCCCCTTCAGCTTGGCGGATGATTGCATTTGTTTCATTAATGGCTAGAAGATCCATTCTATTGAACTGGAAAGAAATTAATCCCCCAACTACATTCCAATGGTTTTCCCAAACTATATCTTGCTTGAGTTTAGAAAAAATCAGAAGCATCATTTTTGACCCTTCGGTCAAATTTGAAGAAACCTGGAGACCATTTATTCAACATTTTCATATGAGCTAAATTGACTTTTCCTGAACCTTTATTTATTACCCTCAGTTATTTGGATAGACGTGCAGAGTTACTGACACTACTGTGTATATCTGATATAATACAATAGCCCAGGTTTATTAGGTTAGTTGCTGATCGTTTTTTTGGGTTTTTTAAAATGTAAATACAGAATGAGTTTGGGAGGTTATTATATCTGTGTTATCAACTGTCTGCATTTGTATTGATGGCCTTATTAATTATGTACTCTCAAGCTCTCTGTATTCATATTTTTCTATGTTCTGTTTGAAAATTAGTAAAAAGATTTAAAAAGAAAGAAAGAAGTGGAGAGAGTGAGCAGCTTCAAGTTCTGGGTTCAAGATCTCTGAGGATCTAACCTGGTCCCAACACATACATTGATGTAGTTATAAAGAAGGCAAGACAGCAGCTATACTATTAGGAGTTTGAAGCGATTTGGCATGTCAACAAATACACTCAAAAACTTCTGTAGTTGTACCGTGGAGAGCATTCTGACAGACTACATCAATGTCTGGTATGGAGGGGCTACTGCACAGGACCGAAAGAAGCTGCAGAAGGTTGTAAATCTAGTCAGCTACATCTAAGGCGCTAGTCTACAAAGTACCCAGGACATCTTTAGGGAGTGGTGTCTCAGAAAGGCAGCGTCCATTATTAAGGACCTCCAGCACCCAGGGCATGCCCTTTTCTCACTGTTACCATCAGGTAGGAGATACAGAAGCCTGAAGGCACACACTCAGCGATTCAGGAACAGCTTCTTCCCCTCTGCCATCTGACTCCTAAATGGACATTGAATCTTTGGACACTGCCTCACCTTTTTTAAATCTGCAATATTTCTATTTTTGCACTTTTTAAAAATCTATTCAGTATGTAATTGTTTATTTATTATTATGTTTTATTTTATTTATTATTATTTCTTTCTCTGCTGTATTATGTATTGCATTGAACTGCTGCTGCTAAGTTAACAAATTTGACCTGATTCTGAATATGCCACCATATACTATCCTGAGATTCATTTTCTTGGAGGATTCACAGGAGGACTAAGAGATACAACAGAACAGATGAAAAAATTTGGAGTGAGTTGATGGGAATGTGGTGAGAATAGAGTGAGATTGGTGTAAGCAGTACCTGAATGTTAGTATGCTTTGGATGGGCCGAATGGCCTGGCCTGTGCTGTATGTCTGTGACTCTACTTCTCTTGTGTAGGTTTCACCTTCCCCTCTATCCTATTCCATCTTGTCAGCTCCCTCGTTATCTGCACCATCTGCCCATCCCTGCACTCGCCGGAGATTCACACAGACAGTGTATCGGAACAGGGAAACCCGCCGATCTCAGCTGCAGCCCACAGCCTAACAGGGCAAACACTAATCCCAGGTAATCCCAGACTCAGCAGCATGAAGCTAACTACACAATACAAGAAGGGGCAACAAATGCAGAGAAGCTAAATCCTGACATCGGCAGAACCCTGGGAACAATCACTGAGACATACACCTGGAAAATTCATTCTCACTCAGATAAAACCAATGTGATTTTATGGAGGAAATTGTGATTGACAATTATTATGTTTTGAGGAGCAACTGACAGGATGGAGAAAGAGTTCAGAAGGCATTTGAGGAGGTCTTCACTAAAGGATGTTCCATTAAACAAGGGCCCACCAGGTAACATCAGCACATGCAGAGTTTGCAGATGAATGGATTTTATTACTTTCATCCTTCATTTACATGATGAGTAAAAACCTTTACATTACTTCTCAAAGTGCAATTATAGTAATTTATAATAAATATTATGTACAACAGGATAGTCAATATAACATAGAAATACAGCATGAATGAACCAGTCTGATGGCCTGATGGAAGAAGCTGTCCCGGAACCTGCTGGTCCTGGCTTTTATGCTGCAGCATCGTTCCCCAGGTTTTATGTTGCAGCTGGAACAGTTTGTGGTTGGAGTGACTTGGGTCTCCAATGATCCTTTGGGCCTTTTTTCACACCTGTCTTTGTAAATGTCCTGAAGAGTGGGAAGTTCAAAACTACAGATGCGCTGGGCTGTCCGCACCACTCTCTGCAGAGTCCTGCGATTGAGTACAGTTCCCGTACCAGGCAGTGATGCAGCCAGTCAGGATGCTCTCAACTGTGCCCCTGTAGAAAGTTCTTAGGATTTGGAGGGGGGGGGGCATACCAAACTTCTTCCAACTGTCTAAGGTGAAAGAGGCGCTGTTGTGCTTTTTTCACCACACAGTCGGTATGTACAGACCATGTGAGATCCTCGGTGATGTTTATGCTGAGGAATTTACAGCCGTTCACCCTCCCGATACCAGATCCATTGATGTCCGTAGGGGTTAGCCTGTCTCTATTCCTCCTGTAGTCCACAACCAGCTCCTTTGTTTTCGCGACATTGATGGAGAGCTTGTATTCTCAACGCCACTGTGTCAGGGTGATGACTTCTTCTCTGTAGCCTGCCTCATTATTATTTGAGATTAGGCCAATCAGTGTAGTGTCATAGGCAAATTTAATTTGCAGATCGGAGCTGTGGGTGGCAACACAGTCATGGGTATACAGAGAGTAAAGGAGGGGGCTTAGTACACAGCCCTGAAAGGCACCTGTGTTGAGGGGCAGAAGTGAGGGAGCCCACTCTTACCACCTGCCGGTGCTCTGACAGGAAGTCCAGGATCCAGCTACACAAGGCAGGGTCAAGACTGAGGTCTCTGAGCTTCTTGTGAAGCCTGGAGGGAATTATGGTGTAGAATGCTGAGCCCAAGAACAGTTTTCTCACATAAGCATCCCTCTTCTCCAAATGTGTAAGGATAGGATGCAGAGCTGAGGCTATTGTGTCATCTGTCGATTGGTTGTGTCGGTAGGTGAATTGTAGGTGTCCAGTTTGGGTGGCTCCATGCTACAGACGTAATCCTTGACCAGCCTCTCAAAGAATTATTATTCTTATTATTGAGGGGAGGTCGACAGGATGCCAGTCGTTCAGACATGTTACCTTGGTCTTTGTAGGTACAGGGACAATGGTGGATGTTTTGAAGCAGGAGGAGGAGATATTTCTACAGATGGACCCTGGAGAGCATTCTGGCTGTCTAGTACGGTGGCTCCAATGCGCAGGATCGAAAGAGGCTGCACAGAGCTGTAGACTCAGAAGGGTGGTGGGGTTGTCCTTGGAGAAAGTGAGTGTGTTTACTGGGCTGTGGATGGCTGAGTGTAATCTCACTGGGTCACAGGACCCCTAGGATTGGGTCAGGGTGGGCAGTGGACGCTGCTTCCCTCACTGGAGGGTCAGGACAGAAAGTGCGAAGCCAAATGCAATGTTAGTATTCACTTCCGGAGGTCTAGGAGCAAGGATGTCATGCTGAGGTTTTATAAAACATTAGTCAGACTACACAGAGTATGGTCAGCAGTTTTGGGCCCCTTATCTAAGAAAAGCTGTGCTGCCATTGGAAAGGGTCCAGAGGAGGTTCACAAGAGTGATCACAGGAATTAGATTGTTAATGTGTGGCTCTGGGCCTGTACGTGGTCAAGTTTAGAAGAATGAGGGCGGGTTCCCATTGAAACTACCTGTGTAAAGTGGATGCTTCCTATAGTGGGGGAGTCTGGGACCAGAACGCACAGCCTCACAACAGAAGGACGTCCCTTTAGAACAGAGATGAGGAACTTCTTTAGCTGGTGGGTGGTGAATCTGTGGAATTCATTGCCACAGACGGCTATGGAGAGAAAGTCATTGGGTGTATTTAAAATGGAGGTTGAATGGTTCTTGATTAGTAAGGGTGTCAAAGGTTAAGGGGAGAAGGCAGGAGAATGGAGTTGAACGGGATAATAAATCAGCCATGATGGGAATGCAAAGACTTGATGGACTGAATGGCCTAATTCTGCTCCTACGTCTTCTGGTCTTATGGTGTTATTCTGAGTCTGAGGCTCGATACGTCTTAATTTCAGTCTCAGGATGAGGATATTACTCTTTGTCATAAGTGATCACAAGCAGATCCTGAGCAGAGCTGTAGGTGGGAAGCTAACCAAAAACACAAAATAAATCAGGCGACAAAAAGGCAGCTAAATCACAAGGACAGTTTGGGGACATAGCAAATTCAGTCGTTCACCTGCTGACCCATTTTGGAAATCTCACAAATACACAGAAGGGTCAGGCTTCTGAGGGATTCGCGGCTGGGGACCGGAGGTTTGGATAGTTGTGGGACTGTGGACTGAGAAGGGACCGGAGGAACAGGACCAGCTGTGACTACTGAAAGACAGAAATGGCCACTCCTGCTCCTACTTGTCCAGGAAATGGGTCAGCAGGTGAACAAGTTAAGTTTCCCACCTGCTACCCCACTCAGGTTCTGCACGTAAGGCCATTGGGAGGCCACGCTGATCTGCGATGGATTTACCAGCAACCGTCAGTCACAGAGAACAGGCCCAGAGGGTGTGGAAACAAGAGGCTCAGTCTGGCTCCTTGCCAAGGTCATGCACAAGCGTGTGCGTACAGGTAGAATGAAAAACTTACTTGTGGCAGCATCACAGGTACAGAGCACATGGCTGGTGCTCCGATGTTAGAGAAATCCCTGGAACCGATGCACAGGAGAGTTGGTGCATGCAGGTCGACTCCTGCCCTCTGCTGAACTTTCATTCATTTCCAGCTCCCAGTCTCTTCCACTTTCGGCTCACATCACATCACAGTACATAGAAGAGTAAAGCGCAGGAAGAGCCACCCCAAATTGTGCAAGGTAATTAACCAACATAACCAACCTGACTGTCGCATCTCCCACTGCAGCATAGTTCAATTCAGTTTGTTTCCTGGCAGAAAGAGAACGTGAAAGCTCAGTAAATGCACTTCCCTTTTGGTTCCAAGTCGCAGTCTAGACTCCTTGTGCTTGGACAATGAGATGCATTCAGGATCTTTCCTCTCACAACCAGCATCCATAACTGTGTCAAAAATGGCGGGGCTGAGCCGTCTGCAGTCCTTTTGGTGAAAATGCTTCCACTGTGCTGCTAGGGATGGAGTTCCGGTTTAGACCCAGTGTTGCTGCAGGCTGCGTGATAGATTTCCCAGTCAGGAGGGGAGGGGGGCATGAAGGTGGTGGTCTTCCCATGAGCTGCTGCCCATGGTGGGGTCTATGTTGGGTCTGCCCAGGTGACCTTGGCGAAGAATTGCAGCACGTTTTGTAGACGGTACACACATGGCCACGGTGGGAGAGGCCATGTTTACAATGATGGTGGTTGGGACATTGTGACATGGAGAGACACTTGTCCAGGCAAAACCATTTCAGAAATCCACAAGTGGTCAAGGGTCCGTGGTTTTGGGGATATTGTGCTGATGTGGATATTTTAAACCTGCAGACAATTAGTTACACATGTACACATACACACACACGCATAGCGAAACACCCACACACACAAACATTTTAAGATACAAGCTTGGTTAATGCCATTTCCTGTACACAAGTGTAAAGGAAATAATTGTTATACACAGCCACAACGGTACACACATAGCAACATGTATCTGCACTCGCACGCAGCCACACCTACATATGGAGAGTAAATTTCTGAAGCTCAGGGGCTTTTCCACGTGTCCCTAGTCGTTGCTGAGAATCTATCAACAGTCTGCTTTGCTCAGGCAAAGGGGCAGAGTTTCCCACCACAATCACAGACTGTGGAAGCAAAGTTAAGTGGGGGGGGGCAGCCAAGTGTATCCAGACAGCAACTGGGACAGAAAACACAGGAGGCAGAGTGGCTGGAGACCAGAATGAGGCACAAATCACACACACAGCTCCTTCATTCATCCTTTATAATGTATATCACATCTGTACAGGTTTCTGTTAAACAAGTAACAATAAAATTATTTCTTACAATCTGGTTAAACCCCAATACTGTGAATCATACACTATACATGGAAAGTTCCTACCTGTACATTTATACAAACTCTTGAGAAACTAAAAAGGCAGCTATTTCTGATAAATATTTTTAATAAAAACCATTTCCTCTTCTTTATTGTTTTTGTCCAGAGAGAGATGTAGATTTTAAAAAAGGAAATGACGATTGACATTTTTACAATTTTTTTCAAGAAAGTGTTTTTTTTACAAAACAAAAACTAGTCCAGGCACCGGACATGAAACATAAAAACCTGGGCTCTTTTGAGTCCTCACTGTTACTTGGAAAAAAAACCTATAAACTGGTCTCCAGGACAAATGCCTTCTTTAGAGTACACCCCACTATCCACTTGGCCAGAGAGAGGGGGACACGTCAGTAATAAATACACAGGGATCTGTTGCTGTACAGAGAGCGGGCACTGACCCTGGAACTACCTGGTATACGCCCTTTCCTTTTTGGATTTCTCCAGTGCTTTGTCCATGGTCTTCTCATTCTCGCCCCTGCACTTGGGACAGTACCATTTGCCTTTGGGTTTGTGGTGGAGACTCACACAGGAGAAGTGGAACCACTCGATGGGACATTCATCATTGTCACAGCCGATCATCTCTCCGTAGGAGACCTGGTTGCACAGGCAGTAGGTGGGCTCGTTGGGATCGATGGGGAGGTCAGTGGGAGAAGCTTCCCTCTCTGCCTTGGCCTTGGACCTCTTCTTCTTCTTGGAGGTCTTTGCCTTCTTCTCCTTGGGCATTCCGGTGCTGGTCTCCTCGTGGTCGTGGTTGCTGGAAGTGTTCTCCCGGTTCTCGTTGTTGCGCTGCCTCCTGGACCTCTTGGCACTGGCCTTCTCCGCGGGTGCCGTGCCCTCGCTCCTGGACCTGTCCAACGAGGACTTGCCATTGGCGTCACTGGCGTCGGCACAGTTTTCGAAGAGCTCGACGTGCCCCTCCACCTGCCGGCTCCGGTTCTCCACCTGCTCCACCATCTGGTTGACGATCTGGATCTTCTCATCGCCCAGCTCCTGGCTGCGGATCAGAGCCCGCTGGATGTAGTGCAGGATGCGCCGGCGCTGCGCCACGTCCGTCTCCCGCCGATGCTTCTCATAGTACTCGTCCAGCTCCTTCAGGATGTCTGCAGAGAAAGGGGGAGTGAGAGAGAGGGAGAGAGATGCGTCACACAGGTGTCGACCTGCCACAATGAGCCTGCGCCGCGACCGTTGTCGTGAGGGGAACACGGCCACCACTGTCAGCACAGTAAGATCACACAAGCAGCAGTACAACAGCGACCAGGTTCCCCGAGTCAGGATGAATACTGACCCCAGGTCACAAGTTCAAGAAAACTATAAGGGATTTTTCACTGAATGTGATGTCTCATTCCAAAGACAACTCCTCCCAGTGTCACGTTCCATCAGTACCACACCCACAGAACACCACTCCCTTAGTACTGACCCTTCCTCAGTATCACCCCTCCCACAGAGTGACCCTCCCTCAGTACCACTCTCCCACACTGTGACCCTCCCTCAGTATCATCCCTCA
The DNA here is from genome assembly GCF_030144855.1 of Hypanus sabinus. Taxonomy (NCBI): domain Eukaryota; kingdom Metazoa; phylum Chordata; class Chondrichthyes; order Myliobatiformes; family Dasyatidae; genus Hypanus; species Hypanus sabinus. Next base: position 147,205,077 of record NC_082710.1, on the reverse strand, counting down.
CAATGTGACCCTCCCTCGGTATCACCCCTCCCAGTGACCCTCCCTCAGTGTGACACTCCCTTGGTACCACCCTCCCACAGTGTGACCCTCCCTCAGTATCACCCCTCCCACAGAGTGACCCTCCCTCAGTACTACCCTCCCTCCCACTGTGACCCTCCCTCAATACCAGCCTCCCACAGTGTGACCCTCCCTCGGTATCACCTCTCCCACAGAGTGACCCTCCCTCAGTATCACCCCTCCCACACTGTGACCCTCACTCAGTATCATCCCTCACAATGTGATCCTCCCTCAGTATCACCCCTCACAATGTGACCCTCCCTCGGTATCACCCCTCCCACACTGTGACCCTACCTCAGTACCACCACTCCCACAGAGTGACCCCCCCCCCTCAGTACCACCCCTCTGACAATGTGACCCTTCTGAAGACACACACTCGGCAATTCAGGAACAGCTTCTTCCCCTCTACCATCTGATTTCTAAATGGGCATTGAACCCTTGAACACTACCTCACTTTTTAAATACATATTATTTCAGTTTTTGCTTGATCTTTAATCTAATCAATATATGTAAACTATAATTTATTGATTTATTATTTTTCTTCTATATTACGTATTGCATTGAACTGCTAAGTTAACAAATTTCGCGACACATGCCAGTGATAATAAACTTGATCCTGACTCAGTATCGCCCCCTCACGATGTGACCCTCCCACAGCCGCCTCACACACCCCCTGCTTCTCCAATCTTTGCTGGTCCCCTCACCTCTCCGCTCTCAGTACCGATGCAGACTCTCCAATGGAAACATTGACAATTCCCCCCACCCCACTGAGTTCCTCCAGCGGATTGCATGTCCCAGATTCCAGTAGGGGTAGTCCCGTGTGTCTCCAGAACACGTTCCATCTGGCTGAAAGGCCACTGGTGTATTATATAGTGATAGGGCCCAGTTCTCGACCAGAGGGGGTTCAAATACCACATTATCGGACTTGGAAGTGCAGAATTAGTAAAGGGAAAAAGGCCTGCTGTCCCTCAGTAGAATCACGACTGATTCTCTGTACCAGAAATCCTCATATTCATCTTGATGGGTAATAAACACATTAGGTACAGGCCACTCAGCCCCTCTAACCACTGTTTGATAACACCACACCTTTGATATTACTCTTCAGCTCCCTCTCCGTCTCAGTTCCTTCCCCTGTCCCCTCCACCGACTTCCTCTCTCCCAGCTCCTTCATCTCCTCCATCCTGGCTCCCTCCCCCTCTACCCCACCTCCTCACTCTGTTCTCCCCCCTATCCCCACCACACTCTGCTTCCCTGCCCCCTCCACCCCATCTCCCTTCATCCATGTTCCTTCTCCCTCACCCTATCTCCTGCACCCCTGCTCCAACTACACCTGAAACCTCCTCCTTTCAAACCCCCCCCCCCCATTGCAGATTAAATATTGGGGGCAGTCCTTGCCTCCACTTCATTCCCCCACCAAAAGATTCACAACCCCCAGGGATGAATTTCTCATCTCCTTCTTAAACTGGAGATCCCGTGCTCTGAAACTATGTCCCCCGTTGTCTAGATCTCTCCACCATGGGCAATATCCTCTCAGCACTCACCCTGAAAACCCCCTCCGAATCCCACGGCTGAGTAAGGGAACCACATTTCCAGTGAATAAACCCAACTTCCTCAACTTCTCCTCATGCATCAACCCTTCCATCTCAGCAATCTGACCAGTCAACTTTCTCTGTACTGTACGAATATCCTTCAATATGGAGATCAAGTCACTACACAATGTCCTTATAATCCATGGAGTCACATTCCACAGATCTGAGATGTTACTGAGAGAGTGAAAAATAATGCAGATGCAGAAAATCTGAAACAGAAACAGCGAGAGTGCTGAAAACACTCAGCAGGTCAGGCTGCATCTGTGGATTGAGAAACGGGGTCGACACTTCAGGTCTGACATCCTCTTCCACTGCCTTCTCCATCTCCACCACAGATGCTACCTGACCCACTGACTGTTCCCAGCACTGACTATTTCTGTTAATGGAAGCCCGTGCCAGTGTCCAGCTGGAGTTGGGAACAGGATCATTGAAGATGAGGAACATGAGAGCCAGGACCACAGTACTACATCCCTCTAACAAGTTGTAAATATCGATATCAGAGTTGATGGTTGTATGTCATTGTGGCATTAGTTAACTAGTGAACTTAGTGCTCTTCATGTTTCACTTATCTGTCGGAAGACAGTGTCCCTATCCCTTACAATTAACAAGGACTTAGTGTACCAGCATCCCATTTGCAAAAAACATGAACATTCCACTACCCTTCCTAATTACTTACTGTACCTGTAAGCTGATTCTGTGTTTAATATACAGGACCTCCAGTTCCCTGCACACTATAGCTTTTGCAGTCTCACTCAACCCAAGCAAATCATTTGTTTTTTCCTATTTCCTTCCAGAGTGGACATCCTCACATTTTCCCAGATTATACTCCATCGGCCCACCCACATCCTCCTGCAGGCTCCACATTAATCCTCACAACCCACCTAACTCTGTACCAGCGACAAACTTGCCTGCAGCAGTCTTTAGTTCCTTTATCAAAGGGTTAATAAAAATTATATATGATTGAAGGTTGAACATTGACACCTGTGGTGTAGCTTAAACACTTATCCAAACTCTTTGTCTGATGTAACTTTTTTACTGGGCTCTGGTGGGTTTCTTTGCTTTGTGGCTGCCTGTAAGGAGACAAGCCTCAAGATACTCATTCTTTGATGATCAATGTACTTTGAACTTTTCCTATTTGCCTCTGGGTCACCCTATTAGTGTGAATAAATTAACCAACATTACACTCCGGTGCATTTTACTTAGAACCGTATCCAGTGCTTTCCAGAAGTTCAAATATACCGGCCCTTCTTTGTACATTCCATTTGTTACCCAAAGAACACCAAGGAACTGGACAGAATCTCCCTTTTACAAAGCCACTTTCACCTACTGTTGTATCATTTTCTAAATCCCCCGGAATTTTCTTTAATGTACGAGGCAAGTCCCCCCCCCAACGCAGAGTGGTGGTGGGACTGGAATGTGCTGTTAGGAATGGTGGTGGAGACAAATAAATAACAAGAGATTAGCTTTATTTGTCACATGTACGTCGAAACACAGAGTGAAATGCACCAACACAGTCCAAGATGTGCAGGGGGGCAGCCCGCAAGTGTTGCCATGCTTCCATTTCCAGTGTGCCCCCACAACTTTACTCATCACTTTTGGAATGTGGGAGGAAGCTGGAGCACCTGCGGAAAACACACGGTCACCGGGAGAATGTCCTTACAGACAGCAGCAGGAATCGAACTCGCACCTTACAGCTGGCATCGTAAAGTGTTACACTATAAACGCAGGACAGAGTTGTTTAAAAGGCTCAGACCAGCACATGGACAAGCAGAGGACAGAGAGATATGGACGTTGTGTAGGCAGAAGGGGTAAGTCTTGTTAAGAATTTTATTTCAAAGACAAGAAAATCTGCAGATGTTGGAAATCTGAGGAACACACACAAAACGCTGCAGGAACTCAGCAGGCCAGGCAGCATCTGTGCAAAAGGGTTAACTGTCGACGTTTCGAGCCGAGACCCTTCATCAGGACTGGAAAAAAAGATGAGAAGTTAGATCAAGGTGAGGAAGAAGTACAAGGTCTTCTAACTTATCTTTTTTTCCTCTCCAGTCCTGATGAAGGGTCTCAGCCCAAAACTTCCACTGGCCACTCTATTCCATAGATGCTACCTGGCCTGCTAAGTTTTGTGTGTGTTACTAGAAATTTTAATTAATTAGTTAACATTGTGTCTGAAGGGCATGTACTGTTCTGTATTAACAAATTCCTGCATCTTCCCAGTGACAGTTCGGCAAAATGGCCTATTGTTTCGTGCTTTTGCTTTTTTTTTAATAAAGTAGTTCTTAAATAGCGACCTTACGTTTTCCAAATGAATGGGATCTTTCTGGGATGCAGGAAGTTTCAGGGGAAAACTTCCAAACTCGAGGATGCTGGTCTGCTCAGCTTTTACTCCTTTAATTTGCTGAGTATTTTCCCTCTATTGAGATAGGTTTAAGTTCCCCAGTAATGTACTGAGATTTCGTTTCCTCCATTAAAGACTTTTCAAAACAATTTAAAAACTGTGACCTCTCCTTATTGCCTGACTGTAAATCCTCCCCCCGGCCCACGAACATTCCCGAAAGGACCAACATTTATTCAGCCACACTTCTCACTGTTTGTATTAGTTACTCGTAAATTTATAAATAACCCAGGATCTATCATCCTCTCCCCGGCCCTCCGGGCTCACTCAGTGGGAGAAAGGACCACAAGTAACAAGATTCAGGTATCCGGCTGCCCAGCTTTAGGAAGGCTGACGGGACCAGGGACCAGGGACCAGGGACCAGGGACCTGGGACCCAGACCGGGAATAAGTCACATAACACGCCAAGGACAGACAACCGGGATTGAGCTAAACGAAAAGACCTAAAATGGAGAATAAACAAGAGGCCGGCGAAATACACCCACCAGACTGATGGGCATGGCTTTCTACCAATCATTGTCAAGGTCTGCAAAGCAGTAGTCAATGAGAAAGCAGAAACCTTCCCGCGGGGCAACTGATTAGCATATACGTCCTCAAATTGCAATCTTCCCAATGATTGGCATTCAATTTACCCAATCAAAGGACGCTGCGCTGACCTCGCCCCTGAGCCACTGACTGACGGTTGCAACTGCCTCTCGGATGCGCGCACGGGCCGGTTGCCTTCTTCAGTGTGCAACGGGGACTGGCTGACCACAGTGACTGACAACGAAAATAACCTATCAAAAGCGAATCGTCTCTCTCAGTGACAGGCACAACCGACAGCCTATCATAAAGTCGTGCCGTACAGTTGACTCCACCTCCTTAAAGATCGGCAGCGCAATCTACCTATCAGGAGACATGCAGCGGCTAACAAGGAAACAAGTGGCAACCAATGAACATGGAGGAGGTGAGTTTATGCTAATGAGGACAGGAGCTATAACTAAGGCCGCAGCGAGGCGGCTGCTTAGCGCGGCGGCGCCGCTTGGAACACGCTGATTCCGTGCTCTGTGCTCGGACCCGTTGCACACACCCAGATGCCAAGCCACCCCTTCCTTCTGCCCGTTATCCGCAACTCTGCGCATACACCCGCCCCCCCCCCCGATAGGCCCCTTGACCGTGGAGCAGTTGCCTCGACGCCGGCCGGGGAACTGGATACAGGAGACGGGTCGAGTAGAGGCTGCGATCGTCGCCTGCCGACACTCTTTCAGCCCCGTTAAAGAAGACTCACTGAGGGAGAGCAGCCTTGAGGTCCCAAGCTGAGAAAAGGGGACCCTTCGCTCTCTTCCCCGCCCGCCCGCTGCCCGGCTCCCAAACCCGGTCGAGCTGTCTGTTCACTACTCTCCTGCGTCGCTGACTGTCAGACATTTATTCCTCTTTCTGCCAAAATGGCTGAGTGCTGGAGCGGCTCTTTTGTTCGGCCCGCCCCAGTGCTGCAGCGGTTTGATGGGAGCCGGCTCGCACCCCAGTTCCTACCTTGGTATTTAGCATCGATTTCCCTCATCAGAGAAACGTTCCTCTGAAGATCGAAAGGCAGAGACTCGATTGAATCCAGATAGTCCTCCACATAGTTCACAGCGTGCAGCTGCTCCCCGTTCGCAGGACTCAGCATCTTGCAAGCTACATTTGTTATTTGTTGGGGCAATAGGGGAGGGGAACAGACGGACTTTCCTTGGGCCACACTCGTTCGCTCACACGGTGCAAGCCTCAGCCCCTCACTCTCGCTCACTCCGCCTTTCTCTTTTTGGAAAAAATAAACAAGCAAATTTGAAAAGACACTGCCGGGACAGAGCGAGGCGTGAACTGGAGAGCTCTCCCCTTACATCGGCGAGTGTGGGTACAGCCTCCTTGGCCTCAGTGCCCCTCTACCCCTACACAGTCCGATCCCAATCCCGGGGCTTTGAATCCAACGTGGAAACAGCGAACCCAGTTTGAAACACTTGGGAAACACTCGAGAGGACAGCACGCATGCGCGCCGGCGGTCCTCATTTGCATAGTATTGTGACGTCTCTGAGCGCCCGCCACAGCTCGTGCCCATCTGACAATTGTCCTTCCAACTATTTATTTTAGCTGTCGCATTTGGCAGGCGCATGTTTCGTAAAGTTATCTGTCAATTGGGATCCAACGTATGTGTTTTCTATTTCTCTCCACCAAAGCTCCTGACAGATGCCGCACTTTAATTAGTGATTGGCAGCACGATACACCCTATTAGCTGCAACCATTGCCGAGTAAAGGGAAGGATTTCACCAATCGGCAGGCTCAGGCGGCGGGAGCTAGCTCCCATTCGGTCCCGCCCACGTAAATAGGAGCCGTCAACAGCCGGTGGTCTGGAATACGCATGTCCGTCGCAGTGTCATCTGGGAGCTGGAGTCTCTATCGCCCATCGCTCACTGTCACCCGGGTTACTTTAGACTACAAGTCCAGCAGGCTGTGCGCCACGAGCGGGACACATTTAAAATGTGCGGGCAGAAAGCCGTGGTTGAAAGGTCATTGCTGTATTTTTCCTCCGATCGTGAGGTAGAGGAAGGGCGCCTCCGTTGCTATGGGAGCTGCCGGTTGCTAGAGTTTTGAAATGTTTTCCCCGGGCCGTGACTGCTGATAACTCATAACTCTGAGTGACACAGACCTCCTTAGAAGGCATCCCCACCTCCTTCCCCTCCAACTTCACACCCTTCCCCCTCACGTCCCTACCCCACAGCCCACTGCTTGTCGCAGCCTCCGTCCGTCAGACAGGCTGATTGACACATGACGGGGGCGGGACTACATAACCGCACCCATTTCCGCCGGATGGCCACGCCTTTTCCCGTTTATTGTCCCGCCCCCCGTGGCCTGTGCTGCGGTAGCGCCATGAGGAGCTTGCTTGGTCGTCGGTGTTGGAGCGCTGCCCCTAGGCGTCTGTGGTGCTCCGTGAGCGGAGATCAGGCTCGGAGCTTGCAGCAAGAACGGCCTGGCTCTTGCGGTCGCGGCGGAACTGAGAACGGCCACCCAGCCGGCCTGCAAGTCTACAACAGCCGAACGGGCAACAAGCAGCCTTTGGTGCTGTCGGCCCCTGCCACTGCCTCCTGGTACCGCGCTCTCCGACTCCGGTCGCCCCTCACTCCCTCTGTCCCGCCTCTCCCGAGTGCGGCTCTTCCTTACTGCCCTCTGTCACAGTGACACTCCCTCGCTGTCGTCCCTCTCACAAATGTAGTGTTCCCTCAGCACTGCCCCTCCCACAGTCAGAGGGACCCTCAGCACTGTATAAGTAGAGAAGCTTTGGTGCATCTCTCTGGGACAGTAGCCAGATCACACCGGATGTCATCTGTTTAATTTTGGTCTCTAAGAAAGGAAGTGCATTGGAGGAAGTTCAGGGTGACGAGGTTGATGTTTGAAGAGGGGCTGAACAGTTTGTGGCTATACTTGTCTGGAAGGAATAGAGGTAATTTTAGTGAGCCTTACAACTTTCTGGTGGAAGGGTGTTGAAGCAATACTTCTTGTCTGGATATTTTTAACTAGGGTCAGATTGTAGAATAAGCAGTCACCCTTTAAGACAAAAATTAGGTTATCTATTCTCTGAAGATCACGAGTCTTTGGGATTGCCAATTGTGGCACTGAAGCATAGCGTTACAGCAGATCACGGTTGCATTCCTGCCACTATCTGTAAGGAGTTTGTATGTTCTCCCTGTGACCATTTGGGTTTCCTCCTGCATTTCAAACACGTACAGGTTTGGGTTGGTAAATTGTGGGCATGTGCTGTTGCCGGAAGCACGGTAGTGCTTGTGGGCTGCCACAGACTGCGTTGGTTTTTGATGGAAGCAGCACATTCACTGTTATTGTGCAAGTGGAGTCTGAGAAAAGATCATGGTAGAGACTAACAGACATTGGGTTTGAAAGAAATGGAGAAGGTAGGAAGTTTCTGTTGAGGCAAAGCTGAATTATCAGTGATTGAATGGCAGAGCAGATATGCAGTGCAGTCTCGCTTTCTCTTGAGCTCTTGTGTTGCTAAGGGGAAACCAGGCATGTTCTACATTTAAATTTTAGAAAGTTCTGGTTAAGGTACCACACAGGTGATTTGTAAATAGAATGAGTGTGATATAGTGGACTGTGGACACAAAGTAGGAAGAAAAGATTGTATCTCAGGTTGACAGGCTCTGACTTCTGAGCTACAGTCACAATCTTCAGTCCAGAAGATGAAATCCATCCTGAACTATCTAATTGGCCACAGAATTTTGGTGACTGGAATCAGAGGGTGATAGTGCAGGTTTGCTCACTGCAGTCCTTTGACCAGGGCTCGGTACTCAGTACCCAGTTTGTCATATATATTTAAAAGATTTGATAATATAGATATGATTATCAAGGTTGTGGATGAACTAGTGATGTGGTAGACAGTAAAGAAGGTTACAACTCAAGCTGGATCAGCTGCAGAAGTGGCCGAAGTAATGGCAAGTGGAACTAAACTTGGACAAAGCTGAATTGAATTCAAACCAGGTGGGGCATAGATAGTGAATAACAGGCCCCTGAGAATGTTTACAGAACAGGAAGATCTGGAAGAATGTGTACGTGCTGAAAGTGGTGACAAAGGCCTGTGTTTGTGTTCATTGGTCAAGGCACTGAGTTAAAAGCATGCCATTGTACAACTACGAGATGCTGATGGGCCCACACCTGAATAAAGTGCTGCTGTGGTCATGAGGGTGGATTTTGGAGAATGTTGGACTAAAGGGCTCGAGTTGCAAGGAGAGACTGGATAGACCAGGATCTTGTATCTGGAGCAGGGATTCCAACCTGGGGTCCTTGCTCAGTGGGATTGGCCAAGGCAGGAAATGGGTTGGGAACCCCTTGTCTGGAATGAAAGAGGCTGGAGTAACTTTAGAGGTTTATAAAATCATGGGGGGTATTGATAGGGTTTATAGTTGGACTTCTTTTTCCAATCCAGTCAAGTATAAAACTAAAGATTTATGATGAGAGGGAGAACACTTAAAGAAAATCTGAGCAGCAATTAGTGGGATATTGAATGAGCTGCCAGAGGTGGGAACAGTTACAAAAGAATGTGTAGACAGGTTCATGAATGTGAAGGTTTTAGGGCAGATCCCTCGGTTAATGGTCGGGGTCCACGGCATGAAAAAAGCTCGGTGGATTATGAGCCAAACGAAGGAACATGGGACTAGCTCCAATAGGTGATTTGGTCAGGTGTGTTGGCCTGCTGTATAATGCCAACTGTTTGGTTTGTGCTGTTTGGCAAGTTATAGATTGACAGATCTGATGTCTCGTTTTTTTTTGACAGGTATAGCTGTGGACCGACGGTATATGACCATGCTCACCTTGGACATGCAAGGTAAACACACTCAAAAAAAATCCCATTTATAATGGAAATGCAGATCCTCTGTTTCGGAAGTCCAGAAGCACAAACCTGGTGGTCAGGAGATTCACTCCAGATGCTGCAACTCTGAAGTAAAAAATGAGTATAAAGAGTCAGTATGGAAGGGAAGGTCAGTGATGCATTGCAGTACAGGAGATTTTAAATGGCCTAAATGATAGTAACAGATTTGTACATAGAAAAGTTGGCATTGTCTGGAATTTGAATTTATTTAATTCTTACATCCATCCCACAACATGAGGGAGTAAAAACCTTTGCGTTATGACAGGAGTGAATGTGAGCAACTGTTAAGTTGTATGCTGAGGTGGACTACTAACAGGCCTCCGTACTCCAGCTTCCATCCTAGTCCATTGTTCCTTCAAAACCTGGTTTACTCTGAAATTTGTTTTCACCTTATCACAAGTAAAAAGCCTTTTTCATTTGAAGAACAGGATTATGTAATCAATGTAATAGTCCATTCAAAATAAGAGCAACAAAATCATCTATACTAATCGTGATCTTAATAAAAATTCAGGAAGCTGTTTATGATGGGTTGAAAAGGCTAAAGTAGCTGATTTGTAAAATGGTAAGGATATTTGATGGAATTGGCTGATTTTTGTAAACAGCAGGTGATCGTGAACATGGTGTTAATTTCTCACCTTTGTCTTTACCCTGCATATAGAAATCATTAATTAAACAATGTACAATATTTACTGTGCATCGTTTTACTGTCTTTACAAACATTCTCAAACTTACTATGAACTCTGCTGGAATTGTTAATGGTAAGAAAAATCATTTTGGGATATATTTTGGGGTTTTTCACAAATCCCGTGTTAGGAAAATGTTGAAAAACACACAAAAAAGACTGTCCCAAGTGAATAGGGCAGGGTGGTATGGGGTTGCGGAATTTATCTGGAAGAATTGAAAATTATGGGGAGCTGGCATGGGAGGGTGGTTTGAGGCCTGGGATAGATCAGCAAATAACAGATTGAATGGTGGAGCAGGTTTGTCGGGCTGAATGGCTTACTAGTATTGTGTTCTTTAATGGAAAAAGTGCCTTGTGCTATATTCTCATAAATAAAATTTCTATTCCATACAGTATATGAAAATTATTTGAGTTAAATTGCAAACAAAAACGTACATTTCTGTAGTATCTTTCATAACTGAAGTTCATTCCAAAGTCCCCTGCAGCTCAGAAAGTTGTGAAGTGTAGTCACTTTTGGATATAATAATGTGCTATGCTTTGCAAATCTTTTAACAGAGGGTTAAGTTTTGACATCTGGATGTTGGAGAGAGCAGACCAGCTGTTCTTCACAATAGTACTCATAGAATTTTGTACACCTGCCAGAGAACAGGTGAGGTTATGGTTTAACATCTCATCTAAAAACAGCACCTCCAATCCCACTGATAGCAGAGAAATCTTGTAGCACTCTCTCTCCAAATGTAGGGCATTCTCACTGCTTGTAATTGTTAATTTTTGAGTTATAGTCATAGAACATTACAGAGCAGAAATGGGCCCTTTGGCCAGGCAGAACTATTAATCTGCCTAGACTCATCAGCCTGCACCCGCACCATACCCCTCCCATCTATGTACCTATCCAAATTTCTCTTAAATGTTGAACTCAAGCCTGCACCTAATACTGCTGGCAGCTTGTTCCACACTCTCACCACCCTCTGAATAAAGAAATTCCCCCTCATGTTCCCCTTAAACATTTCACCTTTCACCCTGAGTGCATGATCTCTAGTTCTAGTCTCACCTATCCTCAGTGGAAAAAGTCTTCTTGCATTTACCCTATCTATACCCCTAATAATTTTGTATACCTCTATCAAATCTCCCCTCGTTCCCCTACATTTCAGGGAATAAAATCTGAAACTATTCAACCTTTCCTTCAAATACTGGCAACATCCTTGTAAAATTTCTCTGCACTCTTCCAATCTTATTTATATCTTTCCTGTAGATAGGTGACCAGAGCTGCACACCATATTCCGAATTAGGCCTAACTAATGTCTTACACAATTCCAACGTAAGTGTAAAATCAAACTGATGAAAATTCTCATTTTGGGTTAGTGACCATTGACATCAGATTAACTTGGATTTTGAGCGCACTGGTTTGACTGGAATTGCTCATTTCAAGCAGCAAGTTACAAATGGTTGTGAAGTTTTGAGTTGTTCTGCAGTTGTGCTTTTGAGTTTATCAGCGGGATGCTCAGATTCAGAGTTTATGCAGTGTGTATCGGGATTGACAGCCCAAACTCCGTGGAGTGTTGTGTCCTCCAGGTGGAGCCCCAAGCCTGAATTCAGGCTGACTGATATCAAGTAAAATTAATTTTGCTGCAAATGCCATATTACTGCCCTGTAATCTATGCAAGATAAACTGATAATGAGTTGCTTTTGTTGGTGTAACACTTGGTACTGCCCTGAAGGGTTGGCCTGGACTTCGTACTCGTCTCTGGGAATCTCAGACCTGTGGCCATAACTCAGAGGCAATGCTACCAACGTAAATTTATTACTTCAGTTAAAGCAGCGACCAATTAATATCATGTCCTTCTCCAAAATATGAGTGAGTTGGAGCAGCAAACTGGGGTTCAATGTTTCACTAGTCTCCACAACACTTGCTAACAAAGCAGTCATTAATCCAGGAGTGACCTGGGTCTGCTACAATTTGCCTACCTTCACAGCAGATGCTTTTTCATTGCCTCTCTCTCAGCTCTGGAGCATCTGGACAGTGTAAGTGCAATGTCAGGATGCTCTTCATTGACTGTAGCTCCACACTTGACACTCTGTCACCCCCTCGAAACACATCACTGAGCTCAAAGACTGGTCCTGGATCCTTACTGACTGACGCCAGTCAGTATAGATTGGCAACAATATCCCTCAATCTTAGTGCATAGCCCCCTGCTTTATTCACTTTATATCTCTGATTATGTGGCTCAGAACACCTCCAATCCTATAATGCATTTGCTGATGAATCCACTGTCATTGATCAAATCAGCACATAGCAGGGAGGTTGAAAATCTGGTTGAGCAATGCTACAGCAACTTCTCAAGTTAATGTCGGCAAATTCAAAGAATTTGAAGCCAAGGGTGGAAGTTAAATCAGCCCTGATCAAATGGTGGAGCAAACTCAATGGGCCAAATGGCCTGATTCTGCTCCTAGTCTGTGAGCCAGTTGCCCTTAGGGGACTGGAGTGGAGAGGGTCAGTAACTTGGCGCTGTATTGGACGATCTGTCCTGAGACCAGCATGTAAGTGCCATTACAAAAAAGGCATGGTAGACCCTCTACTTTCTTGAGTTTGTGTAGATTTTGCATGTCACTAAGACTTTGATGCTCAGTGTGGGGGGGGGGGGGTATCCTAACTAGTTGCAGCCTAGTACACTCAGGAATGGAAAAGTGTACAGAAAGTGGTGGATACAGTCCAATTCATCACAGGCAAAGCCCTTCCTGCCATTGAGCACATTTACCTGGAGTGCTCCCACAAGAAAGCAGTATCCTTTGTCAAAGACTCCCACCATCCAGGCCATGCTTTCTTCTTGCAACTACAGTCTGGCAGGAGCTACAGAAGCTGTAGGTCTCTCACTACCAGGTTTTAGAACAGTCATTGTCGAATAACCCATCAAGCTCCTGAAGCAGCATGGACAACTTCATTCACTCTAATTAGACTCACTTTCAAAGACTCTATGCAACTCCTGTTTTCAATATTTGTATAATTTGTCCTTTGTGCTTTTGTTGTTTGTCATTCTTTATGTATAGCTTTTCATAGATACTATTGTAAGCATATGCAAGAATATTAAACAAACTGCAGCATCTATAGCAAATTCCAGCTCATTGATTGAACCTAGTTTAGTACTCGGATTGAGATCAGATACAAGTAGCTCTAACCAGGTCATTCATGGCACATCCTTGTACCTGGACTCGGCTGATCAATGTGAAATTTATTTCATGTACAACTGCACACTAGATGTTTTTAACTACTGCTTCTCAGAGCTGTGCTTTTTTTTTTAGCTCGTATGTTAGATTTGACATCATAAGAAGAATATTGACCAATATCTTTGGCATTGATGTCATCATGGTGATGGTTATCACAGATATTGATGACAAAATAATACAGAGATCTAAGGAGGTAAATAACCCAAAGAACTTGCATTTAAAGTCAATCAATTATAACTCAATGCCTGACTCATACTTTTGTTTGCAGTTGAATATTCCCCCGAAAGTACTTGCATCCATTTATGAACAAGATTTCAAACAGGATATGGCAAGCTTAAAGGTAACATTTTATTGCAACTATAACTCAGTGCAGTTTTAGGTAGATGCTGACTCTTCATAGATATTTCTAGTTCGAGTTCAAATTGAGAGACTAGTAAAGTTAGGAGTATTCAGTTCCAGCAGAGCAGATTATTTGGTGTTCAAAATTATAAATTTCTTCAATAGAGTAAATAAAAAATAAAGTAATTAAATATGTTGTAAAGAACTGTGAAAAGACCAGAGCTTGATTTGAGGAAATGTAGCAAGTTATAATCTAGAGCCCCGATATATTTATCTGTTGAGGTACTGTGCAAAACAGGCCCTTTCAGCCTAGCGACCCTAGCCTAATCACAGGACAGTTTATAATAACCAGTAAATCTTTGGACCGTGGGAGGAAAGCCAAGCAGTCACAGGGAGAACCTATAAACGCAGCTGCTGAAATTGAACCTGGGCTGCTGCTACTGTGAAGCATTAATGCTAACCACGACACTACTGAACCTCTGATAAAGGGTCTTGGCCGGAAACTCTGTATTCCTCTCCATAGACGATGCCTGACCTGCAAAGTTCATCAACATTTTGTGTGTATTATCTAGAGATAATTTACTGAAATTGTTGACAAACTGGAAACTGAATCTGGGATTGAGTATTTGTACAAAAGGTAGAACATCTTCATGTTTCTTCATGATGTGCCATTTAAGGATATCTGCAGAGCCTTTTGTGTTCCCTCACTGATCCCTCTCATCTCCCCCAAGTGGTGAGGTGCTGTCCTCTTCTTGCTTGAATTCGGACACTAAACCTGTACGTACTATTCCTGGTGTGGCTACCAAGGCCCTATGTAATTCGAGCAACGCATTTCTTACTTTGTTCTCAGATTGTCTTGCAGTGAGTCCCAATATAATCTTTGCCTTCCTAATTTCTTGCTGAATTTGCACATTAATTTTCAATGATTTTGTTTGTAGGGGCGCCAAGTCTCTCTGGATACCAACAACTTTCAATTTATCTCCATTTTTTAAAAAAATCCTTTCTATATTTTCAGCTTTAATAGTTGATTTTCTGCTTTTCCACGCACTCTATCTGTTATCATCCCCAGTCACTCAGAGCCTGGGTGTGCCCGCTTGATGCATTCTCTTCAGAGGGCACATCGCCAAAATGCTTTGTATCATCAGCAAACTTCGATATTTTATTCTTGATCCCACTCTCTTAACAAGTGTTTACCAACTTGGTGTCTACAGACCCCTCAGTTAATGGTAGGAGTCAATGGCATAAAAAAGGTTGGGAATCCCTGCTCTAAATCATTGCAAGTCACCCTCCCCAGTATATGCTTATGACCTCTCACCGAATATTTTGAGTCAATGAAGGTACTAATCTTGCTTATTTCCCATTGTGCATTATCTGTGCTTGTGAAGGTAAAGCTGTGTATTTCTGATGTGTCTTTTAATTTTCTTTTACTGACCAATATTTTCATTGTCACTGCAGGTTCTGCCACCCACAGTATATATGCGAGTAACTGATAACATTCCCCAGATTGTGAAATTCATAGAGGGAATCATCTGCAATGGTCATGCCTATTCTACCTCCAAAGGTGAATGATGTCTTAATTTGGAATAGACAATATTTTAATTTCGGTAATGAACTTAACTCAAATGAATCTTTACGTTGATACTAGACTCTTGGGAATGTCACTCTGATTTGATGTGTTTTGCTTAAATAATGCTTTCCTTGTGATATGGTGGGAAAGTGGTTTAGGGGGATGTAGATTGTTATGAAGTATGATTCATTTCTGATTCACAATGCTGAGAGCATTGTGATTTGAAAACAGGGTTTAGAGACACAATGTTTAAGATAATAGCACTGCCCATCGTCATGGATTTAATCTACCCTTTACAACACACTGATAAATAATAATTTCCAGCATCTGCAGAATCTCTTGTATAATAATTGTGTTCTTGTTTTTGTGGAGGGATTTATTACAGTTGATCAAAATTAATGAGGGGTTTGATTGGAGTAAATGGGAAAAGCCAGGTGTGCTGGTACCCAGAGAGCGTAGATTTTAGATGACTGTCAAATCAAATGGACGGTGTTTTTTTCCTGCAGAGTTCCAAGCTTTATCAAATTCCTATTGCAGGAGAGCTCTGTGAAAGAGCTAGCACAGACACTGTGTGCCTAATGGCCCATCATGTTGTTCAAGGTGATTTTTTTTACAACTATGCACACTTCATTATCATTTTGTCCAAGTATTAATTAAGTAACTGCAATACAAGGACTTTCATAACCTTGCCAGTTGTGTGATTTCAATTTTCTAGGAAAAACACATAATTTTTTTTTCAGGAAATGTGTATTTTGACATCCAGTCTATTGGTGATCGTTACGGAAAGTTTACCAAAGTGTGCGGTCACGTCACTGAAGAATTGGGTATGTATTCATTGCATTTCTCTTCGTTGGGTTAAAGCTTGGTCAATTGCTGTAATACCTCATCTTGTTGAGTACTGCAGTCACATTGCAAGGTGGGATGAGTGACCTTTTAGTGGAATAACAAGATTTAAAAGCTTATAAACTTATGGAAGGACAGTAAAGAGCAAAGAAAGGTCAGCAATAGAATAAAAAACAAGATTGCTGTTTTCCAGTTCCTTTTATCTGCAAAATACCTTTTTATGGTCATATGGTCTAAATTCACACTATGATAAGATAATGGATTCCTGCAGGTATCATAGTTGCTTCCTTCTCATTTGGAAATGATAAATGAGAATGAGCCAATTGTTGAACTGTGTTCATTCTCCACAGTCTGTTAACTTGAATCAGCCAAGGTAGATGTGAAAATAATCTGCTATTAATTTGCTCCAAAAACTAAGACCAAGAGTTGATGTGCACCAATCTTTCTTTATTTAAATTAGTGGCAATTCAAAAGGAACTTTTCTTTAAGCATCATAAATGTACTGTAAAATTGAGCTGGACTTTCCACTTGTTTGGCTCATTTGTACTTTTTTGCCTGCACAGCAAATTGTGTTGAGGTCTTACACTATGTCTAAGTGATAAGTGAACACAAAGTACACTGCAGATGCTGTGTTCAAATCAATGCGTACAAACAAGCTGGATGAACTCAGCAGGACAGGCAGCATCCGTTGAAATGAGCAGTCCATGTTTTGGGCGGAGACCCTTCGTCAGGACTGAAGGAGGAGCGGGCAGGGGCCCTATAAAGAGGTGAGCAGTCAATGTTTTGAGCCGAGACCCTTTGTCAGGACTAAAGGGTTTCGGCTCAAAACATTGACTGCTCATTTCAACGGATGCTGCCCGACCTGCTGAGTTCATCCAGCTTGTTTGTACATCTAAGTGGTAATATTGTTAAAGTGGGTTAGAATAGTTTAGTTCACCGATTTGGACTTTAACCTTGTTATTTTATTTGTTGGTTTTGATGTGCTCCTCTGAGTGCCTCTAGTATTACCTTACCTGCTGCTGCCTCATTTCCTCTCCTGGTGATACAGCACTCTACTCACTTCCCCTTCCTTGTGCCTGGCAACCCTTTGGCTCTTTACCTTCACCACCATCCCATTCTTACTGATGCAGGCTGAAGTGTAACTGTATGTTTCTAAAGTCATCCTGATGTGCTGCCGACAAAGAAACTTTTAAATCTCTTCCTCCTTTGTGTTCCTCCTTCACACTGGGAATAAACAACTGTGACCATTTACCTTCTCGCTGACCCCTCCTCTCTTTCTCTCCTCCCAACCCCCCCAAGCTATCAATAATGATAGCTAAGGGTTGACATTATTTTTAAAGTGTTATTCCTTAGCCTCCTATACTTCAGGGTAAAAACTCCCTGTGTATCTAGCCCCTCCTTATAACTCAAGCTCTGGTAACATCCTTGACAATCTTTTCTGTACTCTTTCCTGCTTAATGACATCTTTTATATAGCTGGGTGATCAGTACTATACAGTACACAGTGCCCAATTCTTTAAGTGCATTCTCACCAATGATATGTGCAGTGGCAACAAGACATCCCATCACCTTTACTCAAGGCCCTCACTGATGAAGACAAGAGTGCTAAACACTTCCTTTGCCATTTTCGGGAACAGTGTACCTGCATAGCTAAGACTTACTGGTCTACAACACTCCTAGGGTCCTACCAATTACTATGTGAGTCCTGCTCTGGTTTACTATTCTTTGGCTCACTTCCTCAGGTGATCTATAGCCCATTGTAATCCTGGATAACCTCTTCACTGTCCACTATATCACCAATTTAGTGTTATCTGCAAGCTTACTTACTATGCCAACTACATTCTCATCCAAATCATTAATATATTTGCTGAACAACAGTGGACCCAGCACCAATTCCCTGCAGCACATCACTGGTCACAGGCCTCCTTCCACAAGGAGCTGGTCAATTATGTATCTAATTGGCTGATCTGCTCTAGATGTCATGTAATCTAATCTGTTCCAGCCTGCCATGCGGGTCCTTGTTGATTTAGACACCATCCATCACACCTTCCTAGTCGACCCTCCTTTTTCCAGAAAGCTCAATTAGGTTTGTGAGATGCTTTCCTACACACAAAGCCATGCTGACTATCCATAATTAGCAATTGCAGATAGAGCTTGTTCCTCATAGTCCCTTCCTGTAACTTTCCCACCACTTAGGCTCGTTAGCCTGGAGCTCTCTGGCTTGAAGTTTCAGCTCTTTTTAAATAAAAGTACAATATTAGCCATCATTTAGTCTTCTGGGATGTCACCTGTGGCTAAAGATGAAGCAAGTCTATCTGACAGAACTTACCGATTTCTAGGCTCAGCAAACAAAATACCAGCATCGGCTTCATTTATCACATAGATATTTGCCCTTTTGTCTCACTATGCAATTCTGTTGTTTATTCTTCATTAGAGTTTATGCTCATATCACCCCACATTTTCCACCCTGACATTTTGTTGGGAGGGGGAAGAGGAATAGGAAGGTGGGGGAGAAAAATGGACAGGAGAAAATTCTCCACAATGTACAAATGTATAAATGAGTCATATGGCAAAGACTGGAAAAATATTTAATGTTCTGCAAATACTGAATTATTTCAATGACCTCTATTTTTGAATTTGTGGTCTCTAGATGAAAGTGATAAACGACGCAGCAGGGACTTTGCTTTGTGGAAAACATCAAAACCAGAGGAGCCGTTTTGGCCGTCCCCATGGGGAAATGGTAGACCTGGCTGGCACATTGAGTGTTCGACAGTTGCAAGGTTAGCTTGGCTCGTACACTTGGATGCTACCCCACACCAGCACAAAGCAGAAATAAAGCTGAAGTCACGTATGCACAGGTGCAATGAAAACACTCACTTGTGGCTGCATCACAGGCACATAGCTTTAAGCAAGCGGTATTCACAAGAAGAATATTAACATAAATGCTGTGGAACTCAACGGATCAGGCAGCATCAATGGAAAGAAATGAACAGTTGACGTTTTAGGTCAAGAGTTTTCATGAAGCCTTATAAAAAATTGTGAATAATTGTGTATAACAAAAAAAAAATTTTGACCAAAAACTAAAGTCAATTTCAGTGTAAGTTGATAAACATGGTCATAGTGTTGCTAAACTATTGACTACAGTTTGCTGGCTGGTTCAAAAACAGAGTGGCTGAAGAGATGTAGCTGTTTCTGTTCCTGGTGGTGTGGAACTAAAGGCTTCTGCATGTGAACAAAGACAGTTTCCACTATAGCGTGTATTTTCCAGTTTGATCATGTATCTGTCACTGACAGTACTGTCCTGGGACTTCGGCAACAAGAAACAAACTGGTCACAGTTCAAAAAGGAAAGTAGTGAAATTAAATATTGTGGCTGTCAAAAATTGTGGGCCTAATTTCTGGAGCATAAATTTACACTTCCTGCTTCCAGTTGGGACTTTGCATGCCATCATTCAACAAGTTAAGTTTATGTTGCACATTTAGGGTAGCACAATAATTAGTGTAGTGTTATTTCAGCACCAGTGACCTGGGTTCAATTCTGCCACTATCTGTAAGGAGTTTCTACATTCTCCCCATGACTATGTGGGTTTTCTCCCACATTCCAAAGGTGTATGTCAGCAGGACTATTTATTGATTAGGCTAGAGCACGGAGCAGACCTTTCTGCCACAGCAATCCACTTTGATCCTGGCCAAACTGTGGGACAAATTACAGTGACCAATTAGCCTATGAACTGGTAAGTCTTTGGACTGTGGGAGGAAATAGGAGCACCCGGAGGAAACCCACAAGTTCACAAGGAGAATGTACAAATTCCTTACAGGCAGTGGTGGGGATTGAACTCGGGTCATCTGCACTGTAAAGTGCTGTGCTAACCACTACGCTACTGTACTGCCCTTAATGTGTGTATAACTGAGCAGCTCGGGCTAGTTGGACCATGGGGTCCTATTACCATGATGTATCTCTGAGCAAGTCAATCTGATGTACTAAATTGGACTAAAGAATTGCACAGAAGTTATAAATAAAGTTTAACACAGAACCACATGGATTTTTATTTGCTTTAAGGAGTTTAGAGCTGTTAAAGTGGAGACGGGAGTTCTGAAGGATTTGAAAATGTAGCCAACAGTGGAAATCAGATCTATGAGTATAGAATTAGAGTCAAGTTATGGTTTTAAATGGTTGTAAGGCTGGAGGTAGTGGAAGGGACAGGCACATGGAGATACTGAAAAGCATTCATGATTGCTTTGGCCATGGGCTTTCTTTTGTGCACTCTGAGTTATTATTTCTGTCTTGCTCCCTAGTAGGCAAAAGCTGTGCTCATCAATATGCTTTCTGAAGTCTCTATCACAGCACACTGCTGATTGAGAGCATGATTTTGCATTTTCCAGTGTAGCAGATGGTGAGCTAACAATGTGGCATTTACAGCTCTGTATTTGGAAATCAACTGGACATCCATTCTGGTGGAATAGACCTGGCCTTTCCCCATCATGAGAACGAGGTTGCTCAGTGTGAGGCTTACCACCAGTGTGAGCAATGGGGAAATTACTTTTTACACTCTGGTATGTACCTGACTGGAAATGCAAAGGCAATTGCTGCTAACTGTAAGTGTGCATTTTTGGTATCTCTGTGGGTTGTAGTTCAATATAGGGTGGCTGTTTCCAATGACACATGGGATTGGTTATTTGAAACTGTGTGCACAATCTTCTAACCTTTCATTTTAATTATGAACTGCACACATTTTTAACATGACTTCCAGTAGATGCATATAATTTTTAAAAAATCCTTTATCTTTCTAATGAGTTGACAACTTGAGATGTTATTATAACCAGCAAACACATTCAGGTATCAGATACCACTGACCCCTCTGACTTGCAAGCCTGCCAGTTTGGATAGTCGCATTTTCAGTTTCTATACGTGTTTCTTGTTGTAGAAGATTATGTATGTATAATTATCATTTGTAAATGGGTCACAGATAGGTTCATATGTTTTGAAGTTCATGTGACAAAGCTAATCTTGAGATCATAATCTTCAGCCCATCATATCCATGCCTACCTTTTATATCCACCTACACTAATTCCATCATCTACCAGTTTTAGGACTATATCCTTGCCTATTTAAATGTCTGTTAAAGTGCCCCGTAACCATAGTGATTGTATCTGGTTCCACTGACTGCTTTGACAGTACATTTTGGTTATCAAACACTCATTGTGTAAAAGAAGAATACCCTTCATAATCCCCTTTGAACACTTCTCTCTCACCGTAAACCTCTGTTCTCTTGTTTTTGGTATTTCCATCATGGCAAAACCAATTGGCATCTATGCTTCTCATAATCCTGTCTGCTTTTATTAGATCACCTCTCAGCCTCCTTCAGTCCAGGGTAAACAAGTCCAATCTATCCATGTTCTCTCCATTAAGGAAGTCCTTCAATCCAGGCAATATCCTGGTGAATTTCCTCTTTACTCTTTCCAGCATTTTCTCAGTGAGTAGAATTGACATCAACAAGTGTATTGAATCTACTAATTTGATGGTCTTCTACACTTTTATGTGTTCAATCCAATAGCAATAAAATGTTTACAGATGTGTGATCTCTAATTTTGTCCAAGTGTTTAAACTTACCTTGATCTACATTTGTATAAACATGAGAATGTAAGGAAGAAAGAGCAGGAGACTCTCACTTCTTCAACTCTTTACCTTTTATATCTCAATGCCATTTTCCAGCATTGTCCCCATTATAATTTATGCCATTACTGTCCAGAAATCTATTGATCTCTGCTTGAAATAATTCAATGATTGAGCCTCTGCTGCCTTCTGGGTATTCCAATGGCGTACTAAAGGGTCTGTCTGAAGAAACGTATCCTGATCTTGGTCCTGTGCCACGTTCTGAAAGTGTGCCCCTGCAGTCCCAGGCTATAAAGCACTTTAAAAATCAGTTTATTGTCATACAGTAGGCCATCCCCGAAGCTAGTATAGTGAATCTCTGAAAGGTAAAGCAAACCTCTGATAATCTGGTACCCTAAGGACTCTGCTGGTGCTGGACTAGCAGGTTTACTGGACTGTTGGATGCTATTTCTGTTAATATATAAATACATTTTGTTTTTAAGTAGTATAACAAATTTTCTAGGGACCTGTTGAGTTCACAGGAATGGGAAATTGAACTTTATTGATCAGCTGAAACAATGTTCAAATATTATTGGACCTCATGCCTCAAACTTACATGTGTTCTGATCTCAGCTCTAACTTCACACTCAGTCAGAATCATGTTTAATATCACTGGCATATAATGTGAATCATTGTCAATTTAGAAATCTGATGGTGGAGGGGAAGAAGCTGTTCCTGCAATGTTGAGTGTGTGTCTTCAGTCTCCTGTACCACCTCCTTGATGGTAGCAACGAGAAGAGGGCATGTCCTGGGTGATGGGGGTGCTTAATGATGGATACACTATTCTTGAGGCATCGCCTTTTGAATGTGTCGTGGATGCTGGGGAGGCTAGTGCCCATGATGGAGCTGGCTGAGTTACAACTTATGCAGCTTTTTCAAATTGTATGCAGTGATCCCTCCATACCAGATGGCAGTGCAACAAGGTATAATGCTCTCCATGGTATATCTGTACAAATTCTCTTCAAAGTAATAATTAAATATAGCTGCTGTCATCCCTCCTTTGTAATCACATCAATATGTTGGGCCCAGGTTCAGTGTTCAGATGTTGACACCCAGGAACTTGAAACCAGTCAATCTATCTATTCCATTCCTATTCTTCTAGAGTTCTGAAATAGAATCTGACTCCACATCCCCACAGTGGTTCTTATACCTTAAACATGATGTGCTTTCCCATTCCTTGGCTCTTTGTTGAATTGTACAATTTCTCTTCTACCCTTAGCATTGTTGCTCTTTTTGACAAATCCTTGCCTTTGATCTAATATCTCCATGTTCTCACACAAGCTATGGCCTCACCATTTTCCTGCCCATTTTGCGCATTAAAAAGAATACATAGAGTTCCAAAATAATTGAACTTTATTTACCATTAATATATCTAGTTGTAGTTGTATTTTCATGTTCAAGTAAATACTATGTAGTTGTTGAATTTTGGTTACAGAGGTTCCAGTGCTCTCTACTGGAGTTATTTACTACAAAACCTCTCCATTTTATGTATTCATTTAGTTTATAGCACTACTACATCTGGATTTAATCTGGGGGAGAAAAGATACCACAAACTCTTGCACTTGTGCTGAACTCTTTCTTTTTCTTCCCATTTACCTTGCTTTCTTGTCAGTGATTGGAAAGGATCCTTAAAAAATCAAGAAGTAATATTGGGGTGAAGAAACAAGATGGGGCAGAAAATATTGGTAGTTGTATATGCTGTAGGTTTTCAAACATAAAGAATGCAAGACATGGTTTAGATCAGGAAAGTAGAGTTTTATATAAGCTTGAAAGCGTGCAGAGAAAACTTATAAGGACAAATGTTGGGGCTTGAGGACCTGAGTTTTGGGAAAGATTGAACAACTTAGCACTTTATTCCCTACAGCATAGGATAATAAGGGAACATCTTAGAGGTGTACAAAATTGAGAGGTATGGATAAGGTAAATACATGCAGGCTTTTCCCCTTGAGACTAGAACTTGAGGTCATAGGTTTAGGTGAAAGTAAGGTGAACATAGAGGGCGATGCAAGTGTGGAATAAGTTGCTAGTGGACATGGTAGTTATCGGTTCAATTGCAATGTTTAAGAGAAGTTAGGTACATGGATGAGCATATATAGAGGGCTCTGGTTTAGGTATGGGTAGATGGGAGTATGCAGTAAAACAGGTTCCCATAGACTACATGGGATGAATGGCTCTTTTCTGTGCTTTAGTGCACTGCGACTATTAGAGCTACATGTGACAAAGGTGATATTTGTATATCTACATTTTGACTGAGCAGACTGAGTTAACTGCATGAAGTGAGTGTGAATTAATGGTGTGTAAGAGATGGTTTTCTCGATCAGTATGTTAATCAGTTTTGGAAGAATTGTGTAATGGAAGAAAGTTAATCACCTGAGAGACCTTTGAGGTAGTATTATATTACATTAGAATTTTATACGAAGATTGAAAGTGATTTTTTTAATTCAATCCAAGACCAGTGTTTTAAATCTAAACAAAGGAAACTATGAAGTCATGAGGCATGAATAAATTGATAAATTAGAATGCTGCATTAAAGTAAATGAGCATAAGCTATATTCAAAGATTTAACATAATTTACAACAAATATGTATTCTTAATGCACAAAATGGTAGGAAAAAGGTGAGGCCATAGCTTGTGTGAGAACATGCAGATATTAGATCAAAGGCAAGGACTTGTAATGTCAAAAAGAGCAATAATGCTAAGGGTAGAAGAGAAATTGTACAATGCAACAAAGAAGAGCCAAGGAATGGGAAAGCACATGTTTAAAGTATAAGAACCACTGTGGGGATGTGGAGTCAGATTCAACTGCATCATTCAGAAAGGAACCAATGGAAAGAACTTGCTGAGCAGTGGAAAAAGGCTGAGGGAATGGGATAAACTGGATTGTTTTTGCATACAGCTGGTACAATCTTGATGGGCCAAATAGTCACATGTGTTGGGACATCAGATCAATACTTCTGTTTTACTCAGCTTGCTTCAAACATCAATGCAAATAAATGACCTGAATATGAATGGTGCACATTGGCCTTTGAGGTGAGAGGGGTTTGCGAAAAAATTTTAACGGTATACAGGCTGTTGAGTGTTGGTTTGGTTCCCTTGCCTAGAAAAGAATATAGCAGCATTGGGGACAGTCCAGAGGAGATTCGCCAGGTCAATTTTGAGGATGAGAGGGTTGTCCTATCAGGAGAGGCTAGACATTTTAGTCTGTATTCCTTAGAGTTTAGAAGAATGTGATGTGACTTTGATCAAATATATAAGATCCTAAGAGTTGAGGTTGGAATGTTTTCATTAGTGGGAGGGGTACAGATGAGCTGATGTAGCTGCAGAGTAAAGCTCCAGTGGTTTAAAACTGAAGTATATAGAAATTTTTTTTTTTTTTTTGAGGGTAGTGAATATCTGGGAATCTTTATCCCCAAAGGCGGTGGAGGCCAAATCATTAGATGTATTTAAGTTGGTGCGAGCTAAGTATTTGAAACATCAACAAAGTTGAGAGTTTTACATGACCTTCTTGTTGGAATTTGCTTGGGACCTAGGGCAGATCAGCCATGATACTAAGTGGCATGTAGGTTGAGTGGCTGCATGGTCTACTCCTATATTCTTGTGGTCTTGCTTCTGAATCTTATTATCTAAAGTTTTTGTAATACTCTTTAGAAATTATCCACCATGTGATGGGATTACACATCAGGTCTCTGTGTATGGTCATCCATTCCACAACATAATATGTTCTCTCAAATATTTCTTCTAATCCTTCCTGTTGTCCATGGAGCATTTAAAATTGGATTGGTGTTGGCTTTCTTTGACAGTCCATTTTTTTTTTAAATGGATTGTATAGAATTAGCTAGCCCCTTTTCAACCCTTTCCCACTGATGTTCAAGGAAAACGGAATGGTGTAAATTTGGCGGTGTAACAGTACCATTTGTGATCCATTCTGGTTGCCTTGACTTCAGCTACCTGATTTGGAAAAGAAATTTGCTTTATTGTGTGCATGTTCCTTTTATTTTAGGACATTTGCATTTGAAGGGAAGTGAAGAAAAAATGTCAAAATCTTTGAAAAATTACATCACAATAAAGGTAATGATGCAGTCCTATCCTGAAACCCTACCATCTATTACCCTCAATTAGAGTCATGAAACCCCATGATTTATGAATATCTCTCAAAGTAGGTATTGCCTTGCTCTCACCAGGTCTGTTCCACAACTGTTGATTACTTTGCAGATTAGGAGAGTGGGAGAGGTGCAATACAAGATGTTACGTCATGTCTATGAAGGGGCTCAGTCATCCAGGTCATTGTACATCAAGCAATAGTAATTCAAGGCAACTGGACTTGCCATGTTGTCTATAAGATGTTTCGCCACTCATTGGAAGAAGCCTCTTCGATGGTGAAACATCTTCTAGACAATGCAGCAAGTCCAATTGTCTTGATTTACTATTGCTTAATATAAGATGTTACATCCCAAGAACATTATAGGCTATTGTCTTTACTGTGGGTGGATGTTTGTCACACATAGTTATCTTACCATTATCGAATCATGCTCATCAAATTAAAGAACATGATTGCACTGCAGGGGAGATTTTCAAGGCATTGCCTGGGATAATTTAGCAAGAAAGAGAGAGATTAGAAAAGTATTTTCCTTGAAACAGAGAGGGCTGATGGTGACCTGATTGAGTTACACCTTATAAGGCGGGGTATGGATAAGATAGTTAGAATTTTACCCTTTCAGATTCAGTTTATTGTCATTTAGAAACCACAAATGCAATGCAGTTAAAAAAATGAGACAACATTCCCCCAGAATGACATCACAAAAGCATATGACAAAACAGACTACACCAGAAAATCCACGTAACGTTTGGCAATCCCCAGTCCAGAGTCCGGAGAGACTGCTAAGTATTTATATCGCGCTACCGTCTACTGCATTCCCCGGAAAGGAGCTCCAAATGCACCAGACAAAAACAAGACTAAAAACTAAAGCTACAAAACCACATAATTACAACATATAGTTACAACAGTGCAAACAATAGCATAATTGATAAAAAACAGACTATGGGCACAGTAAAAATAGTCCAAGATGTTAAAGGACTGTAAGTTCAAAAGAAATCACCACAGTTTCCACAAGTCCCCAGGGTCCCGACAGACTCTCCATCCCACACCGCGGCAGAAGGGCGTACCCCCGCTATGGACATACGTACTCCCATCTGCCAACGACCATCGGCAATACGACCCCGAGGACTTGGGGCCTGTTCTTCCCAGACCAGGTCCCGGACCTCGCAGCAGCAGCAACGAAGAAGGTCTTTCTGGAATTTCCCGATGTTTCTCCGTGCTTCCACGTCCGTTTTCAATCGATTATGATTGTGCACAGCACCCCACTTCACAAATAACAGATAATCAGTTTCAGAGTGGCCGCTGCAAGCTGTGTCACACTGCCTTTTTGGATCAATATTTCATATGTATAACCAGAAGACTGATTTCTTGGATGAATTTTTGTCCAGAAGATCCAAAGCATGCTGTCCGAGGGAGACTGGGTAGATTGCTGGAAAATAGGATTAGTAGATAGATATATGGTTGGCATGGACATAATGGTCTTAGAGACCTAGTTCTGAACTGTGTGATTCTACTTTATGAAGATAGCACACTTCTTCAAGGTCACTCATGGATAATTATAAATTCCCACTAAGTCAGGTAAACAAGTGGTAGCAATAAATGAGAGAAACATCTTTTGTGAAGTGCCTTTTACCCAGGCTCAATGCCCAAGCCCCTCCATCTTTAGGATTGACCATTCACATTGCCATTTCCTGGAGATAAGAGGCATTTCTCTGAGTGTGTGTGTGCCAATTTCATTAAGGCTGGGAGCTGCACCCTAAATCTGGTGCATTTGAAAATTTAATTTGGAGGTTGCATAGTTTGAATTTTGCAATTGCTGGTTGCCTCGAAACCACCACTGAAATATAAGATGCTTTGTTTAAATTGTTTAATTAGTTCATCTGCTCTGTTAAATTAGTACCTTCATGACTGAATGAATGTTTAAAAGTCATCTTATAGCCCCTGGAGCCTTTGCTCTAGTGATGATGTCCTGGTTTTATAGGTCCCCAGGAGTTTCAACCTCATCCCTACAAACATCCTCCCCCCAAACATACAAACTTAATCTCCATAATAGAGTTGAGAACATGGTGCAGATGACTGAAGGGTTGGGTATTGTGGGTACTCCAAACCACATGCCAAATAGAACCCTACTCTCACAACACTTTGCAAAACAAGGGACAGGTAGGAAGACCATATGCATCGCAAACTGAAACATGATTTTTAAAGGTGACAAGTTTACAGATTTAATTGAAGGGCTGTGCTTCTATATCCTGCTTGATTGCGCACTGTGAGCCAGCCCTTGAGCTCATCAAGCATTTGGAACTGCTGCAGATAAAGGGAGTGATCAGCACAACATTAATATCTGTGACTCAGTTTGACTGGGATGATTGCTGGCACACTGCATTTCTCTCAATGAGAAAGGAGCCGAGGATAGCCAACCCTCAATAGAAAATAGGACAGCCAATGTGTCCTGCTGTCATCTTTCCAGAATTGAGCATAATCCTAGGTACAAAATAAAGCTAAGAGGTAGCTGTTTGGGTATTTGAAATACCAAAGATGTACTTGATGAATTTATTGGCTACTGTAAATTACCTCTAGTGTAATGGGTGTCAGGAGAATGGAGGGTGGGGGGGGGATTGTTGAGATGCAAGATGGAAATAGAATGATTTGATGTGGGTTTTTTTTTAACTTAATTGTACCTTTAATGCCTCAAATGGCAATGTTCCATTTCCTTCGATTGTTTGCCAGGAGTTCTTGGAAAAATTCACCGCAGATCATTTCCGAATGTTTTGCCTTCTGTCAAAATACAGATCAGGTCAGACTTTTTGAACTTTTAAAAGTTTGAATAACAGTGCTGGTATGTGATGTGAACCTTTCTGAATCTGTATTGCCTTTGAACTGTAGCGGTGGAATTCAGTGATGCCAGCATGATGCAAGCTGGAAACCTTCTCCACTCCATTGCAGCTTTTATTCACAACGCCTCTGCTTACATGAGAGGGCAGTTGATCTGCTCGTCAATCAATGAAACCTTGTTATGGGAAAGGTATGTAGAAACGAGTAGCATTTAAAGAGTGCTCGTTTAGACACAGAACATTCTAAATCACATCACACTAATAAACTTTCTTAAAGGGTAGAAATTGTGGATAATACTTGTATCATCTTGAGTGTAGAGTAAATATTAGCCAGAACTTTCCAACTTTTCAGGTGATGCCTTGAGACGTTAAACAGTGTGACTGTAGAAAATCCCATCTGAAACACGTGATGGTGCAGGATGCCCACTGTGCTGCTCCTCTGATCGGTTCCTCACTCCCTCCTGCCCCCCACCTCCACTGACAGCATAGTGCCCCTTCTGTATTGAACCTCTGACAGTGCACATTCATTCAGTACTTTCTAGAGAATAGAACTGCCTCTCCAGTGTGCAGCACTGCCTCACTGCATTTGAAGATCCTTGGTTTAGATCTTGTGCTCAGATTTTGGAGTGGGATTAACCCGCACCTTTTGACTGGTGAACGTACTGTCCACTGAATCATTTGTCCTGCCCAGCTTTGTGATCGCTTCAGCATTTCCATTGGGATTTAGGATGTAGCCTCTGTAACCAACCAGGGTAAGGGAGGGGCAGGTGTAGTGTTCACCACTGGGGGTCATGTATTCTTGAGTGACTGCGTCAGGTATTTTCATTAACTGTCATTTTTAATGATGCATTTGATGTCAGCTTTCAAAGAAATACTGATTTTTTTTTCTCTTGCACTTCTTTCAAAGGTTAAATTGCATGTTTTTTGCTTTCTTTGTTTTACATCCAGGTTAAATGCAACTAAAGCTGATGTGAAGGCTGCCTTCGCTGATGATTTTGACACCCCAGGGGCTACTGATTCAATTATAAATCTTATTCACTATGGCAACAGACAGCTTCAAACTGTTTCCACGGTAACCCATTAGAATTTTGTGCAATGGGAGTGCATTATTCAGAGTAATGCCATGATGAGTGTATTACGTTTTATGAAAGCATTATTGTTTGTTGAGATGAGGTGGTGGCTTGTGCTGTGATGGTGTCAGAGTTCCCCTGGGATGTGCCACGGAGACACTCACAAGTTTTATTATACATCCTAACCCAAGGATACGAATTACTTTTCAAAATTAAAGGCCATTTTTGGCTGAATGTGATTTGACTAAGGAATTCTGCAATAATCCGACGTTCTCTTCAGTGATATTGATTGTGGGATAAATACCAGCAGGGGACTAGGGAAGAAATCCTGTGCTCTCCATTGATGTTGTGTCATGAGATGTACACTTGCTGGTAATCTCAGTTTAACTTCCTTCGAAATGCAAGATTTTGTACTTGGAATGTAAAGCAGTATAGTGCAGGAACAGCCCTTTATCCCACAACGTTTGTAAATTGATTTATTACTGTCAAATGTACTGAGGTAACAGTGGACAAACTTGTCTTGCTTACCATTCATACAGATCAATTCATTACAACAGTGCATTAAGCCAGTGCAAGGGAAAACAATACAAAATAAAGTGTAACGGATACAGGGAATGTTATTGGTCAGCAATGAGGTTCAAAATTGTAATGGGGTAGATGGGGGGGATGAAGAACCCATCTTATAGTACTAGGGAACTGTTCAATAGTTTTTTTTACCAGCAAGATGGAAGGCGGTATGTGATTCTACCCAATAGGAAGGGTGCCAAGAGAGAATGCTATTGCTGGTAAAGCAAATCCCACCATTGAGCTCATCTATGTGGAGTGCTTTTGCAGGAAAGCAGCATCTATAAAGGGCTGCCACCATCCAGGTCATGTTCTCTTCTTGCTGCAGCCATCAGGAATGAGCTGCAGAAACCTCAAGACCAACACCACCAGGTTCAGGACATTTACCACACTTCAGCCATCAGGCTCTTGAACCACTGAGAATAACTTCATTTGCCGCATCACTGAACTGTTCCTACAACCTAGGGGCACTTGCAAGGACTCTTCATCTCATGCTCTCAATATTTATTACTTATTTATTTGGTTTTTTTTGTATTTGTACAGTGTGTTTTTGAACGTTGGTATCAGTCTTGTTGGGTGCAGACTTTGATTGTATTGTTTCTTTGTAAATGTTTGACTGCTCACAAGAAAATGAATCTCAGGGTCGTATATGATGACGTGTACTTTGCTAACAAATTAACTTTTAACTGAGTCTTTGGGGTGGGTGGAGTCTTTAGTTACAATGGCTGCTTTACCAAGGGAGTAAGAAATGTAGGCAGTGTACAGGAAGCTGGTTTCTGTAAAGTGCTGAGTGGTTTCTGCAACTCTGAAGTTTCCTTAGATAGATTTCCACAGACCCTGGAGGTGAGGCAGAAGATCAGCTGTGATCCTGATGAAAGGTGGTGCAGTCTTGAAGAGTTGAATGGCCTCTTCAGCTCCTGTTCTGAAGTTCATATTTTAGGGGAGAAGGGTCTCATGTTAGCAGAGGTTCAAAGTGAAAGTTCAGTTTTTTGTCATATGCACAAGTACAGCAGCAGTACTCTGCAAAAGAATGAGAGGTGATCTTTTGTGGTTCAGCAGTGCAGTTGTAGGGATGAAGTTCCCCTGGGTAACAGGCCTAGACACTGTTTGCGTATAAAAATGGAGTCTGGCATTCAGTACTGAGAAATTTCTTCATCCATAGGCTCTGAAATCTTTTGAACAACTTTACAGAATAGAATTGTGAAGACTCACATACTGACTCGATTTAGTGTGGTGATTGATAAAACTTTTGATATTAAGAGAATACAGCAAAACAAGTATAGGGAAATGGTGTTGAGGTTAAAGTTCAGCTGTGATCTTATTGACAGAGCAGGCACGAGGGGGTGAGTGGCCTGCTGCTTGACGTTTTTATGTTGTGTATAAATATCTGCCTTTTATTTGCAGCAGGAAAGAGATTACCCTCGAAGTCCTGCTGTGTTCGGTGCAATTGTTACTTATATCAAACGGTTCCTGGATGATGTTGGTATTTCTCTTGATGATGGTCAGGTGAGTAAAACTTAAATGGTTTCTCTTTCTTTTCAGAGTTGATTTAGTTATGGTGAAAGTTAACAAAGATGAATACCTTCCAAAGTCTACACTTTACGAAAGATAGTCTGTGCAATATGCTTCAGCAGTGAGCACACACTGAATGCTTTAAGAACCCAGTAAATCAGGCAGCATCGTAAACAGTTGACATTTTGGGTCAAGTCCCTTCATCTGGATGGGCTGACTGGCCTGTTTCTATACTCTCAGGAGCAACAGAAGGTGGATGATGGAAAGACTGGTGATGCACACAGGCCCACCTTTCCTACATAGGTGTGAGGTCATCCCAACACAGTAAGTGGCACTGAGGAACTGAAAATCTGATTTCTGGAATATAGGCTTATTAAAACCTGAGGAATGTATTCATTCAACAGAATGAACATTACTCTTTGCACTTTTTTTCATAGCACTAAGAATTAAGAACTAGATCTTATGCGTTTAAAGGGAGAAATTCAATAGGAATCTAAGGGGCAACATTTTCCAGACTTAAGGTGTGTATATTGAACAAGCTGCCAGGGGAAAAGTTGAGACAGATATAATAACATTTGGTTAGGAAAGGGTTAGAGGTATATGACTCAATGTGGCAAATAGGGCTGCCTTGGATGGGAATCTTCGTCAGTGTGGACTGGATGGGCTGAAGGGCCTGGCTCCCTGCTGTGATCTGAGAATGTCTAATAACTACTATCCCTTTGCAAGGCCAGTCCTCTGGGACAGTATGTGCCTCACACTGACAGGGCAACCCTCCCCTCTAGACTGACCCTCCAACAGAGTTCCCGCTCAACTCCCCAGGCTGATCCTGGTTAGGCGGCACTCCCCCCGAACCAACCTCGTTTCAGCCCCTAGTAATGTTACACAATCTTTACCTCGTGCACAAACGTCACAGTGTGATAATGACCAGATCTGCTGATGAATGTAGGGGAACATGGGATCTAGTGATCATAATTCCATTAGTTTCATGATATTTATGGAGAAGAATAGGCCTGGTCTCAAGGTTGAGATTCTAAATTGGAGTAAGGCCAATTTTGATGCAGTTAGAAGGAATCTGGCAGGTGTTGATTAAGATAAGATGTTTTCTGGCAGAGATGAGGTGTGAAAATAGGCTGAAACATGGCAGATCGAATTTAATGCAGACAAGTATGAGTCCTTGTACTCTGGAAGGACAAGCTGGAGAATGCTGGGGCACTGAAGTGTGTTTAAAGAATAAAAGGACCTGGGAATACAGATCCATAATTCCTCCTGAGTAGCAATAGAGGGAGATAGGGTCATGAGGAGCTTCTAGTACATTGTCCTTCATAAATCAGGGCACGTGTATGGGGGACATTATGTTGAAGTTGTAAAAGACATTGCTGAGACCAAATTTGGAGTGTTGTGGCCATCTACATACAGGAAAGATTGAAAGTGTGCAGAGAAGATTATAAGGATGTTGTCAGGACTTGAGAATCTGAGTTATAGGGAAAGGTTGAATAAGTTAAGACTTTATTCCTTGGAGCGCAGGAGAATGAGGGGAGATCTTGTACACACAGTTGTGAGGGGTGGAATAGGGTAAAAACTTGCAGCTTTTTATCCCTTATGTTGGGTGAGACTAGAACAAAAGGTCATAGGTTTACAGTAAAGGTGAAATATTTAAGGGGAATGCAAGGTGGACCTTTTTCCACTCAGTGGGTAGTACGAGTGTTCAATGAGCTGCCAGCTAAATTGGTAGGTGTGAGTTCAACTGTAATATTTAAGAGATTTGAATAGGTAGGTGGATGAGAGAAGTATGGAGGGCTACAGTCTAGATGCAGGTAGATGTTCACGGCTGGCATGAACTAGTTGAGCCAAAGTACCTTTCTGTTATAATGTTCTATAACTCTTTGACTAGATGTAGGCTGAGTGTGAATTAGAACATTGTGGAGTTTGGTAATCTTTCAAATAGTTCAAGTTCAAAGTAAAATTATTGTCACAGCAGATGAATGAGATTCAGCAAATCACTGAGATTCATTTTCTTGAAAGCATTTACTGGAAAATAAAATAGAGTTTTATAAAAAAAAATACATAAACAAAAACTGACAAATGACCAATGTGCAAAAGAAGACAGACTGCAAATTTAAAAAAAATACTGAGAACTGTAAAGAGTCCTTGATAGTACAGCGAGTCTGGAGGTTGTAGAAACAGTACAGGGTAATGGTGAATGAAGTTATCGGCACTAGTTCTGGAGCCTGAATGTTGTAAAGTAATAACTGTTAGTGAACATGGTGTGGAACCTGCCTCCTGCCCAATGGTAATAGTGAGAAGAGGGCATGGTTTGGATGGTGGGGATGTTTGATGAAGTCTATTTTCTTGTGGCAGTGCTCCGTGTAAACGTGCTCAGTAGTGTGGAGTGCTTTGCTTGTGACAGACTGGGCTGCATCCACAAATTTCTGTAGCTTTTCCCACTCCTGGGCATGGATGATGTTTCCATACCAGGCCATGATGCAACCATTTAGGGTATTCTGCACTGTGAATCTGCAGTATATAAGTTTGTCCAAGTTTTTGGTGACGTGCTGAATCTACACAAACTTCTAAGAAAGTGGAGGCACTGTCATGCCTTCTTTGTGATGGCATGTGTGTGTTGGTCCCAGGACGCATCCTTGGGATGTTTATGCCAAGGTATTTAAAGTTACTGACCCTCTCCACCTCTGTTCCCAATTGTCTCTTGGATCTCTGGCTTCTCCCGTAGTCAATAATCAGCTCTTTAGTTCTGCTGACTTTGAGTAAGAGGAACTACTGCAACCAGATTTTCAATCTACCTCCCCTATGCCGCTTCATCACCACCTTTGATTCAGCCAGCAACAGTGATCGTCAGCAAACCTAAATGCGGCCATGTTTCTATCTACCTGAGAGGATAGAAACGGTTTCAGTTTGACATCCGAAGTTGACTTCTGTTTGGTAGCAAGTCATTTCATGGTGTCATTGTGTGCATTGACCAAACAAGGACATTTAATCTGCCTTCATCATTTGCAGAGTATTTCAGATTCTCATATCTTCTATGTTCTGTTGTGTAAAAAAAAAACCTAAAATCCACTAGATGTAACAGGTACACCAACCTAGTACTGAATACAGAGTTTTAGATGAAGTGTGAGGCAGCTGTAGTGTGAACGAAACAAAGTTAATCTTCTTTGTTTGGCCTCTGGCTGAGAAGAAACATGCCAGAAATATACAAGATCACCAATTACCTTGTTTTCCCAAAAGAACCTAGCAACCAGAACATGGAGCCATTATTCTCCTTCACTTGTCTCTCATGAGCCAGCTGATGTGTAGTGACCATTAACACTGTTCCCTTCAGTAGTTTGGTGAGAAATATGTGAGTTGTTTCCTGTGTTTAGAGGAGTTTGAGCTGTTGGAGTTAGTGATGTCAGAGGCCATTGACCAGACCAGCTGGGCATCTGGGTTGGGAGCTGCTAGTGGTCTTGCTGAAGTGATAGCCTTCCAACAGATGATCTAGCTCTCAATTCTGACTGCTTAGCATTCTTCCTGAGAAGTACTGCAGCTGTGTGTGGGTGTTATGTTGCATTGCATTGTGGTCCACTGAAGAGCATACAGGGTGAGATGGGCAAGCAGCTGGTGACAGCATGTTCATTCAGCAGAAAACCACGTGTCCTTTCATTGCTAATCATTCTAATTCAGCAAAGGAGTTTCTCTGAAAGTGTCCTGAAGCAGTTTATTTTAGAACCAAATGTGTAAAATAGTTATGGCCTGAACAAAGCTAAGCACAAGGACTTGAATTTATTTAGACGTTTAGAAACCCTCAACATCCAAGATGTGCTGTCTTCTCAGGGAGGCGAGACGGATCTGAACACTCATGCTCAGTGATTCAGCTTTTTCTCCTCCCACCAGCAGATTTCTGAACAATCCACGAACCTATGAGTACTACCTTGCTTATTCTTCTCTGCACTACTTATTTATTTTGTTACTTGGAGTAATTTTTAATGACTTGCACTGTACTGCTGCCACAAAACAACAAATTGCACAACATATTGTCTGTCAGTAATAATAAACCTGATTCAGATTCTCATGTTACCTCAGCTTAAAAGGTATTTAAAGTGCAGCTGGCAGGAGGTGAAGAGGGTAAGATTGAGAGAGGGAATTCTGAGGTTAAAGTGTCGGGGAAGGGACAGGTGCTTGGTGGAACACAGCCATTGTTATAGCTGGTGAAGGTCACAGACACAGTGAAGAGCTCGCCCTTGGGCAGTTTGAAGTGTAGCCTAATCAGAGCATTGTGTGTAGGTCACTGAGTCACGTGGGCCTTGGTGCATCTCGGCACAGAGAATGGCAAAGTGGATGACTTCAGTGCAGTCGAGCAAGGAAACTAGCTAAGGATGTGTTGGGAATAGTGACTTTCAGCAGCAACTGAGTGGAGGAAGGCCTTGTTATAGAGCTGTAAATATGAAGTCTTCATAAAGGTGCAAAATTTGTAGTCTGCCGCTGCGACCTGGGTCAAGTTTAACCACAAGGCTGTGAACAGTCTGGTCCAGTTTTGGACGCGGACAGAGAAAGTGGTGAAGCTGGTAACTACTGTTTTGGAGTTGATTTATATTACTACCAACATTTAGAATTTTGATTTACTACAATGAATTAAATGCATCATTTGGACTGGGAGTAAGTTCAGTGAAGTGTGATATTAGAATGTGTTGAGACCCAGTCTGCATCATAAGTTATAACTCACTGATATGTGTATTTAATTGTTTTCAGCAGCCTAATACATGTGGAAAAGCTCAACTATTTTTATAATGTGCTTGATAATTTCTCTGGTGTAAGCAGTCCCTTAGTCATATTTTTGGCTTGCTTTGTTCACATTTCTGTCTTGCTTGTATCCTTTTGCATTCATACTTTTTCTGTTCACCTGTTAGTTTGGCCTGCCACCCTTAGTGTTGAGACCCAGTCTGCATCATCAGTTATAACTCACTGATATGTGTTCTTACCTTGGGGTTCTACCACCCCTTCCTCGTCTACACCAGGCATATAAGCAAACCACTTGTGTATTCTGACAACAGTTTACACAGCTTTTGTTAGCATTTGCTGTCTTCTGTTGACATTTCTGAGCATTTGGAAAGCCGTGGCTTAACTCGGGACAGTCAGCATGCTCCATGCAGGGCAAGTCAAGTCTTCCAAACCTGATCAAATTTTTCAAGGAGGTGATGAAAGTAGAGTTGTGGATGTTGTCTACATGGATTTTAGTAAAGCATTTAACAAGGTTCCCCATAAGAGGCTCATCCAGAAGATTAATATGCCAGAAACTCAATGAATTGGCCATTTAGATTCAGAATTGGCTTACCAAGGAGGCAATGGGGCTTACTGTGGCTGGCAATCTGTTAGTAGTGGTGTTCCGTAGGGACCTATACTGGGACCTCTGTTATTGTGATATATGTAAATGACCTGAATGAAAATGTAGATAGGTGATTTATGTAAATGTGCAGATGATTAAAGTGGATAGTGTGGAAGACCTGAAGGATATGGCGGGATATAGATCAGCTGCAAACACTGGTAGAGAAATGACAGATGGAATTTAACACAGCCAATTGTGAAGTGCTGCACTTTGGGATTTTAAATGGAAAGACACAGTAGACTGTTAATGGAAGATCTTTAACAGGGATGTGCGGACCATGGTCCAAGTCCATAGCTCCCTGAAAGTGACTATGCCGGTTGATATGGTGGTAAAGAAGGTACTTGCTGCCTTTGCTATCCTTTTACTTTCCTTTTATTAGTCAAGGAATTGAGTTCAAGAGTTGAAGTTCTGTTAAGCTTTATGAAACTCCAGTTGGCCTACATCAACAGTTTTGCATTCAGGTATGTCTGCACCATTAATATGAAGGATGGAGAGGATGCAGAAGAGGTTTACCGGGATGCTGCCTAGATTAGAGGGCGTGTGCTATAAGAGGTTGAAGAAACTTGGGTTGTTTTCTCTGGAGTGGCAGAGGTGGAGGGGACACCTGATAGAGGTTTACTTATGAGAGGTACAGCATCTTTTCACAGGATTGAAATGTCTAATGCCAGAGGGCAGGCACTTTAGATGAGGGGTGTTCAGAGGAGATGCGCAGGGCAAGTTCTTTACCTAGAAAATGGTAGGTGTCTGGGGCAGTGAGCTAAATACAATAGAGACATTCAACAGACACAATGTGCAGCGAATGTAAGCATAAGGACGTTGTTTATGCAGAAGAGTTTAGTTTTGTTGGGTATTTGGCTATTCATTTAGTTTAGCACAACATTGTGAGCCAAAGACCCTGTTTCTGTGTTGTACTGACAGAGCATCAGAGTGGCAGTTCATTGGACAAGGGTGTATGGTGCCAGGATGGAAGATGGAGTTCATCTGTGATTCGGTGGGGCTGACTGTCTATCATCTGTTCTGTCATCCCAAGTAACTGCTGTAGGCTTTGAAGGAGTTGCAGCTGTTGAAGCCTGAGTGGTTGATGTAGTTAACTGAACAAAATCAAGTTGTTTGATCGTGTTTGCTTTTATTCTGTAAGTATGAGTGAAATCACTGGGGTGTGAACTTTTAGGACAGCTGCTGTGCAGGCTTTGTACCATTCACAACAATTTATTTATCAACTAAGCATAATCCTGGGTAATATACGGCAGGCCAGGCAGAATCTGTGTAGAGAGAAGCAGAATTAAGGTTTCAGGTCAGTAGCCTTTCACAGCTTGGTGGGAAGAAAACAACTTTTTTCTTTGAGATGAAAGGTTATTGACTTGAAACGTTGATTTTTCTCCACAGATGCTATTTAACTGACTGTGTATCTTCAGCATTTTCTGTGTTTATTTCTTTGCCTTTCAAATGTCTGCTATTTTGGAGATATTTCTTTGAAGTTATAACTGAACTAGGAACACACTGGCTTTAAAATAGACAGGTTGTAGCGGTGTGCTACACGCAGCACTAAAATAACGACACGGAGTTGGTAAACTGCAATTAAAGATGATTTTATTCGAACTTCACAGCCTTGCTTTAAAGCCTCCCTCATCCCGCCCTCCCCAGGCGCGGATGCTCCAAGGGACACGTACTCACAAACCCCCGCAGGCTTTTTCACTTTGTTGCGGACCTGGCCTTTGTGCCTGCGCGCTGGCTATTTGTGAGCCGGTTCGAGTGCGCTAGGAAGTGGGTCGCCACATAACCCCCCACACCCCCCAATGTCCACAGTCTGGGCCGGACCCTGTTTGGGAGGTCGGCCTCTGCGCCGCGGTGCCGGAAACTAGACCGGTTGCACCAGGTCCACATGGGACGGTTTGAGTCGGTCCACCGTGAAAACCTCCTCTCTCCCCCCAACGTCCAGCTCGAACGTGGACCCGTTGTTCCTGAGCACCGTGAACGGCCCCTCATAGGGCCGTT
Organism: Hypanus sabinus; assembly: GCF_030144855.1. Taxonomy (NCBI): domain Eukaryota; kingdom Metazoa; phylum Chordata; class Chondrichthyes; order Myliobatiformes; family Dasyatidae; genus Hypanus; species Hypanus sabinus. The sequence continues at coordinate 147,165,902 of NC_082710.1, read as the reverse complement.
GCAGCGGTGGCCGATGCCTGCCCCATCGTACAAACGCAAACTTACAGTTCTGCAGGTCTTTGGGTACGTAGGTCGGGTTCTGCCCATGCTGTGAAGTCGGTACGGGGGCCAGGTCACCGAGCCTCTCGCATAGTCTGCCCAGGACTGCTGCGGGTTCTTCCACTTGCCCCCTTGGGACTGGTATGAACTCCCCGGGGACGACCAGGGGTGCGCCGTACACCAACTCGGCTGACGAGGCGTGCAGATCATCTTTGGGCGCCGTGTGGATGCCAAGTAGGACCCAGGGAAGCTCGTCCGCCCAGTTAGCTCCTCGCAGGAGGGCCATGAGAGCCGACGGTGGAAACGCTCCACTGGTCCATTCAACTGTGGGGGGTAGGCAGTTGTGTGGTGTAGCTGTGTCCCCAAAAGGCTGGCCATAGCTGACCACAGGGTGGAGGTGAACTGGGCGCCTCTGTCGGAGGTAATGTGGGCCGGTACACCAAAGCGGGACACCCAGGTGGCGATCAGTGCCCGGGCGCAAGATTCGGAGGTGGTGTCCGTGAGCGGGATCGCCTCTGGCCATCTTGTGAACCAGTCCACGATAGTCAGGAGGTGCTGCGCTCCGCGTGACACTGGCAGGGGGCCCACGATATCCGCGTGAATGTGGTTGAAACGCCGGTGGGTGGGGTGGAACTGCTGTGGCAGAGCTTTGGTGTGCCGCTGCACCTTGGCCGTCTGGCAGTATGTGCACATTCTGGCCCATTCACTGACCTGCTTGCGGAGTCCGTGCCAAACGAACCGGTTGGCTACCAGCCGGACAGTTGTCCTGATGGAGGGGTGCGCTAAGTTATGAATGGAGTCAAAAACACGGCGCCGCCAGTTTGCCGGGACGACGGGACAGGGCTGGCCGGTGGCGACGTCACAGAGTAGGGTCCTCTGACCTGGGCCTACGGGGAGGTCCTGGAGCTGCAAGCCGGAGACTGCGGTTCTGTAACTCGGGATCTCCTCGTCTGCCTGCTGCGCCTCTGCCAGCGCCTCAAAGTCTACCCCTTGGGAAAGGGCATGAATGTTAGGGCGAGAGAGCGCATCCGCCACGATATTGTCCTTACCCAAGACGTGCCGGACATCCGTGTTGTATTCAGAGATGTAGGACAGATGGCGCTGCTGGCGGGACGACCAGGGGTCGGACACCTTCGTGAACGTAAAGGTAAGCGGCTTGTGGTCCGTGAACACGGTGAAGGGCCTACCTTCTAAGAAGTACCTGAATTGCTGGATTGCCAGGTATAGCGCCAACAGTTCTCGGTCGAAAGCACTGTATTTGAGCTCGGGTGGCTGCAGGTGTTTGCTGAAAAATGCCAGGGGTTGCCAGCGCCCCTCGATGAGTTGTTCCAATACCCCACTATGAGTTGTTCCAGCACCCCACTGACCGCCGTGTTAGATGCGTCCATTGTGAGGGCGGTAGGGACGTCCATTCGGGGGGTGCATGAGCATCGCAGCGTTCACCAAGGCTTCCTTCGTTTGAATGAAAGCAGCGGCGGACTCGTCATCCCAGGCAATGTCCTTGCCCGGACCCAACAGTAGGACGAACAGGGAGCGCATGATTCGGGCAGCTGAAGGGAGGAAGCGGTGGTAGAAATTGACCATACCTACGAACTCCTGAAGGCCTTTGATCGTGGTGGGTCGGGGGAAATGGCGGACCGCATCTACCTTAGCGGGCAGAGGGGTTGCCCCGTCTTTAATAATCCTGTGGCCCAGGAAGTCAATGGTGTCGAGCCCGAACTGGCATTTGGTCGGGTTGATTGTTAGACCGTATTCACTCAGTTGACGGAGGTGGGACAGATGCTCCTGACGACTGCTGCTGGCTATGAGGATGTCGTCCAAATAGATGAATGCAAAGTCCAGGTCACGTCCCATCGCGTCCATTAACTGCTGGAACGTCTGTGCGGCATTCTTCAGGCCGAACAGCATACGGAGGAACTCGAAAAGGCCGAACAGGGTGATGAGAGCCGTTTTGGGGACGTCGTCCGGATGCATCGGGATTTGATGGTATCCTCGGACAAGGTCTACCTTGGAGAAGATCCGTGCGCCGTGCAGGTTTGCTGCAAAGTCCTGAATGTGCAGCACAGGGTAGCGGTCCGGTGTTGTAGCTTCGTTCAGCCTGCGGTAGTCGCCGCACGGTCTCCAGCCCCCTGTCGCTTTGGGCACCATGTGCAGGAGGGAGGCCCATGGGCTGTCGGACCGCCGGATGATCCCCAATTCCTCCATCCTCTTGAACTTCTCCTTCGCCAGTCGGAGCTTGTCCGGGGGAAGCTGCCGAGCACGGGCGTGGAGGGGTGGTCCCTGGGCCAGGATGTGGTGCTGTACACAGTGTCAGGGCATGGCTGCCGTGAACTGCGGTGCCAGAACCAATGGGAAATCCGCCAGGACTCTGGTGAAGTTGTTGTCGGACAGCGTGATGGAGCCGAGGTGTGGGGCTGGCAACTGGGCTTCTCCCAGGGAGAATTTCTGAAGGGTCTCAGCGTGGACCAGCCTCTGCCTCGGCAGGTCAACCAGCAGGCTGTGAGCCCGCAAAAAATCCGCGCCCAGAAGCGGTTGGGCTACGGCGGCCTGTGTGAAGTCCCACATGAACCGGCTGGAGCTGAACTTTAGCTGCACTGTACGGGTGCCGTAGGTCCTTACCGTGCCGCCGTTCATGGCCCTCGGGAGGGGACCCGGTGCCCTGTTGCGGGTGTCATAACTCGTCAGAGGTAAGACGCTGATCTGGGCACCAGTGTCGACCAAAAAATGGCGTCCCAACCTCTTGTCCCACACATACAGGAGACTATCCTGACGGCCAGCCGCCATAGCCACCAGCGGCGGCTGGCCCTGGCGTTTCCCGGGAACTGGCAGGGCGGGCAACAATGGTGGGCTTCTGTGCCCCACCGCTGGTGGTAGAAACACCAGTGTTCGTTGGGCTCCCCACCCCTGCCTCTGGGGTTGGCGGGTTCTGCGGCTGGGCCTGGACTGGTTTGCTGCTGGGAGCGTGGCCTGTTGATCTGTGCGATGGACGCCCCACTCACCTTCTTGGCATTCCACAGCAAGTCCGCCCAGGCTGCCACCTTCCGGGGGGTCACTGAAATCCGTGTCGGACAGCAGCAGGCGTATGTCCTCGGGCATCTGCTCCAGGAATGCCTGCTCAAACATGAGGCAGGGTGTGTGTCTGCCGGCCAAAGACAACATCTCATTCAGTAAAGCCGATGGAGGTCTGCCTCCCAAGCCATCCAGGTGCAGTAAGCGGGCAGCCCGCTCGCGCCATGAGAGTCCGAAAGTCCTTAGGAGCAGGGCTTTGAATTCCGTGTACTTGCTGTCCGCTGGGGAAGAGTGTACGAACTCCGCAACCTGGGCCGCTGTGTCCTGGTCGAGGGAGCTCACCACGTAGTAGTAACGTGTGTCCTCTGAGGTTATCTGCCGAACGTGGAATTGGGCTTCTGCTTGCTGGAACCATAGGTGAGGTCGCAGCGTCCAGAAGCTTGGCAGTTTCAACGAAACCGCATGAAGAGATGCGGCGTTGGTCATCTCCGGTCCAAAAATTGTTTGGACCGTCGGGGTCACCAATTGTAGTGGTGTGCTACACGCAGCGCTGAAATAATGACACAGAGTCGGTAAACTGCAGTTAAAGATGATTTTATTCGAACTTCACAGCCTTGCTTTAAAGCCTCCCTCATCCCGCCCTCCCCGGGCGCGGATGCTCTAAGGGACACATACTCACAAACCCCCGCAGGCTTTTTCCCGTTGTTGCGGACCTGGCCTTTGTGCCGGCGCGCTGGCGATTTGTGAGCCGGTTCGAGTGCGTGAGGAAGTGTTGTCACAAGGTGTTGCTTCATCTCTTCCAGAATTTAACTTCTGCCTGAGCAAGGACCTGGACCTGCTGCAGTTTGATTACCATTCTCATTGGCTTTCCACTCAGCTTTGGAACTCCTAGACAGCAGCAGAACATACATCGGGTTGCTATTTATCAATTGCAGCTCAGTCTTCAACACCATCATCCCCACAGTACTAATAACCAAAAGTTCAAAATCTGGACTGTTGGACCTCCTTCTGCAACTGGATTCTTGACTTATTGAGAGACCAGTCATTGCAGATGGGTAATAACATCTCCTCCTCAGCTGGTTGAGTAGTGTCACAATAGTCTTGCACTCAACATCAGCAAGTCTAAGGAACTGACTGTAGACTTCAGGAAGAGAAAGTGGACAGAACACATGCCAGTCCTCATTGCGGGGTAAGCAGCTTCAAGGTCCTGGGTTTTAATATTTCAGAGGATCTATCCTTAACCCAGCATACTGATGCAGTCATGACAAAGGCTTGCCAGTGGCTCTACCTCATTAGGAGTGAGGAGATTCGGTATGTTACCAAAGATTTACAAATTTCTGTAGATAGCAAGCATTCTGAATGGTTGCATCGCTAATAAACATATGGAGGTGCCAATAGACAGGATTAAAAGGCTTTAGTGGGTTATAGACTTGGCCAACTCCATCATGGGCACAATTCTTCCTGGCATCCATCATGAAGGAGTCGCACCATCAGGATAAGCTTTCTTCTCATTAGAGCCAGGGACAGGAGCCTGAAAATTCACACTCAACACTTGATAAATGCCTTCTGAACAGTCCATGAACACTACCTATTTTCTCCTTTACTTTGAACCATTTATGTATGTTGTAATTTATTATTTTTACATCTTTGCACTGTACTGGTGCAAAACAGATTTCGCATCATACAGCAGTGATAATAAATCTTATTTTGATTCTGCCTTCCCTCTCCTCCATGGTCCCACTGCTTTAGTACTTTCTCTCTCTGTTCTGAGTGAATGAGGTGTTATGCCCGCAGCCCCCTCCTTTGTGAGAATCGCAAGAGCACTAGTGGGGGAGAGAGTCAGTAGACCCAGGAAATGGGAGAGAGACGTGCCGGATGCCTCGTTCCCCGGCGATGCAAAATAACGCGACATTGACCATTGTCTCTTGGAGACACCTTTGTGGATTGGGGAACTATGCTACGTGCAAGCCCTCGGGCAAAGTGGGCTGGTTGAGAGAGAGATTGCATCATCCCAACCTGATTGACATCTGAGACCCCGTGAGGAAGTATAAAAGAGGGTCTGGGGAAACAACCCCTTCAGTCGCACCAGAAGAAACGCTAACGATCCCGTAATAGCGGGAAGCCATTTGAAGGAAGCCACGTGCGTTCGGTTCCCTCGCCTGGGAGCCGGTGGCGGGTACCACAGAAACGATTTTCTTGAACTAACAACGGGGAACCAACTTTCCCGATTCAACGGATTTGCTTCATAAAAGACCCGGGCAAGTTCCTTTTCTCACAAATCTCTCTCTCTCTCCAACAAGTGAAAACCCAGCGGTCCCCAAAGGCTGAAGCCTGCAGGAACTGAGTGACTTTTATATTTCCATCGGACAATATGTTATCCCCTAGACAAACGATCGAGCTATTTCTTATTGATGGTTATTATTATACCTGTGCTTTTAGATTGAGTATTGACGACGTATATTATCTGAATGTTTGTATTAATCTTATTTTTGTGCCCCTTTATAAATAAAGACTTTTAAAAAATAGTACCATTAGACTTCAACGGACCTCTCTATCTTTGCTGGTAAGTGACCCAGTTACATGGTACGTAACAGAGGTAAACAGTCGTGTTTACTGGGAACCCTTGGAGCAGCAGAGTTGAACAAGAAGTCTTTTCTTCCTTTAGCCTGCTCTGCTTTCCATTAGTCACGAGTCTTACTCCTGTGATGATTGTTAATGGGATAACCTGGTATTGTGGCTGCTTGACTGATTACCACGTTCAGCAAAGCATGAAAAATAAATCTCCTGTGTTTTCTATTTATTGATGAACATGCCCTGACTTCTGTATTCTTATTACAGTGTACCGTCATAAATCAAGGAGATTTACTTGAGTGTTCTCCACAATAGCTGTCAGATAATATACACAGCATTTAAATAACTGAGCAGATTTCTGAGTGATAGAGATTCGAGGAATCAGGGTTATAGATATCCGTGAACAAGCTGTGGCCCACCCATCACTGTAACATCGTCCTGCTCTCCTCTCCTCTATCCCATCTCTTCTTGCTTTCCATTTGCTGACTCAAAGAGAGGTGCTTGTGAGCTTATTACAGATTTATAAAAAAAACTCCTGTTAAGTTTCCGGTACTCCTACCAGTTGGGTACACCTGTGCCTTGTCACATTGGGCTTTCAGCATGGCAGCAGAGGGTGGAGAGTGATACTGTGGTACAGGGAAACCTCCTCCAGGTGATGCCAGCAACAGGAATGTAGATTGGACACGTCCTACTTATTTCTTTCTTTCATTAGTTGAGAAAGGATTTAGTGAAGGTTTTAAAATTCAAGAGATAAGTACAAAAGATGTTCCCATCTCCTGTCCATTCAGTTCCAGGGGTGAGATCTGGAATGTGTAAATACTTGAGGCCGTTGGAAAAAGTCGAACGTTGTTTACAAGTTGGATCAGGTTCTGAAATATACTCGGTGGTCACTTTATTAGATACACCTGTTAGTTAATGCAAATATCTAATCAGCCAATCGTGGAAGCAACTCAGTGCATGTAAACATCACAGGCATGGGCAGCAGGTTCAATTGTTGTTCAGACCGAACTTCAGAGTGACTTTGACCATGGAATAATTGTTGGTGCCAGATGGGATGGTATGAGTGTCTTGAAATTGTTGATCTCTTGGGATTTTCAGGCACAACAGTTTCTGGAGATTAAACATATAAAACCTACAGCGCAATACAGGTCCTTCGGCCCACAAAGTTGTGCAGAACATGTCCCTAACTTCAAACTACCTAGGCTTTACCCATAGCCCTCTATTTTTCTAAGCTCATGTAGCCATCCTGGAGTCTGTTAAAAGACCCTATCATTTCGGCCTCCACCGCCAGCAGCCCATTCCACACATTCACAACTCTCTGCGTTTTTTAAAAAAAAAACACAAAAAAACAAAACTTACCCCCAGGCATCTCCTCTGTACCTACTTCCAAGCACCATAAAACTGTGCACACTCGTGCAAGCCATTTCAGCCCTGGGGAAAAAGCCTCCGACTATCCACACGATCAATGCCTCTCATTATCTTGTACACCTCTATCAGGTCACAACTTATCCTCTGTCACTCCAAGGAGAAAAGGCTGAGTTCACTCAAACCGTTTTCATAAGGCAAACTCCCCAATCCAGGCAACATCCTTGTAAACCTCCTCTGCACCCTTTCTATGGTTTCCACATCCTTCCTGTAGTGAGGCAACCAGAACTGAGCACAGTACATTACAGAGTATGGTGTGAGAAACAACAACAAAAAAACACATCCAGTGAGCAGTGTTTCTGTGGGGGAAGAATTGCCTTGTTAATGAGAAAGGTCAGAAGAGATTGGTCATACTGGTCCAAGCTGGCGAAAAGGTGACAGTACCTGAAATAACCACGTACTACAACAGTGGTGTATAGAAGAGCATCTCTAAATGCACAACACGTCAATTCTTGAAGTGGGTGGGCTGCAGCCGCAGAAGACCACATTGTGTTCCACTTGTATCAAATATTGGTATTGTTGAGAGACCTAGTCAATGGGACCAAAGTAGCAGATATGTGATGAGCTGAATGGCTACTATAGCTTCTGTTGTCAGTTTTCTTCCCTTCCTCATGTGGCTGCTGTAACCATAGATCAATTAAGCACACATAGTGTATATAGAGCATCTTCCCTCTGCCATTTCCCTTGGTTGTCTCCTTGTATTTCAGCTACTGACAACAGACAGATCTTCAGCCACCCTTCACACTGTTGCCGAGCAGTTGGTGGCTTTTCGCCAGGAGGTCAGGAACTACGCTCTCGCAGTGAACGAGCAAGAGGCAAGCTGCAGAGGCAGAGAGCTGAGCAAGGAAGAGGAAGAGCAACAGAGGGAGCGTAGGAGGCAGCTAAAGATTGAGCGACAGCCTCTCCTGAGAGCCTGTGACTCACTGCGGAAGGATCTTGGTGCCATTGGAATCAACATAAAGGTGAGAGAGATGGGTGGACACAGCAGGGTATCACTGAAAAGGAACAGGGGGAAAAAAAACTGCCTGATAACACCTATTGTCCTGGGTACCCCCTACCCATTTCCCTCTTTCCCATCAATGATCTGGCTGGAACTAGAAAGAAAAAGCATTTCCCAGAACTATGGACTTTAGCAAGTCCTTTGACAAAGTTCCGCATGGGAGGCTGATCCAGAAAGTTCAAATTGAATTTATTATTAAAGTACATATGTTACCATATACTATTGTGGGATTCATTTTCTTGCAGGCATTTACAGGGAAAAAGAAATGCAATGGCATTTTTCAGAAAACTATACATAAACAAAAGACAGGCAACTAGTGTGCAAAAGAAGGAAAACTTCAAAATAAAAATAGTACTGAGAATGTAAGTAGTAAAGTGTCTTTGAAAACTAGTTTGTAGGTTGTAGAATCAGTGCAGAGTCGTGGTGATTGAAGTCGTCTATAATGGCTAGATGACTTCAATCAGGGTATCATATGTTGAAAAGAGATCCAACAATTTCATCCTAGAAAAAATTGGCACGAAACCAATACTTCAGGAAACCGTTATCCAAAGGAAACTTCGTTATTTTGGATGCATCTCAAGAACTGATGACACACTGGAATGCACTGTGCTTGAAGTCAAGAAGTGGACCAGCCTCACCGCCAGAGATGCAAGAAGTTTGAGTGCCGACAGATCGCTGTGGAAGATAGTGGTCGCTGAGGCTCTGGCAGAGTGTGGTACATGATGATAATGATAATGGTTTTGCAGCTTGATGGTTGCAGGGTAATAACTGCTCCTGAACCAGGTTGTGTGGGACCTGTGGTACCTCCTGCCCGATGGTAATAGAAAAGGGAGTGGCCTGTATGGTGAGGGTTTTTCATGATGAATGCTGCATTCTTGTGCAGGGCTCCATGTGAATATACTCAGTGGTGGGGTGGGTTTTGCATGTGATGGATTGGTCTGTATCCACCATTTATTTTTTTTTAACCTTTTCTGTTCCTGGGCATTGATGTTTCCATACCAGGCTATAATGCAACCGGTTCGGATGCTGTCCACTATGCCTCTGTAGAAGTTTGTCAAAGTTTTTGGTGACATGTAAATCTACACAAACTTCTAAGAAGGTTAAATCACCTGACATTGTGGATGAAGCAGACAACTGAATTCAACATTGGCTTATCAGAAGCCAGAGAGTGGTAGAATATAGTTGCCTCTGACTGGAGGTCTGTGACTAGTGGTGTGCTGCAGGAATTGGTACTGGGTCCATTATTTATCATCTATATTAATGATTTGGATGACAGTCTTGTAAACTGGATCAGTAAATTTGTGTACAACACCAAAATTGAGGGCATAGTGTGCAATAAGGAAAGCTATTAAAGATTGCAGAGGGATCTGGACCAGCTGGAGAAATGTCAGATGGAGTTTAATGGAGACAGTTGTGAGGTGATGCACTTTGGGGGACAAACCTGAGTGAGACTTAAACAGTGAAAGGTAGGGCCCCAAGATGTGTGACAAAACAGAAGGACCTGGGACCACAGAACCCTAATTCTTTGAAAGCGGCATCACAGGTAGACTGGGTCATAGAGAGCTTTTGGCATGTTGACCATAAATCAGGGCATTCAGTACAGCAGTTGTGTAAGACATTGGTGAGGCTGAATCTGGAGTATTCTGCATTTCTGGCCACCTACCTACAGGAAAGATATCAGTAAACTTTACAGAGTGGAGATGTTAATTGGGACTTGAGGGCCTGAGTTATAGGAAAAGGTTGAATAGGTTAAGAGTTAATTCCCTGGAGAATGAGGGCCTATCTAATGGAGGTATGGATAGGGTGAATGGATACAGGCTTTTTCCCCTGGAGTTGGATGAGTTACCAGAAGACATGTGTTTAGGGTGCAAGTTGAAACATCTAAGGGGAATTTGAAGGGGAGCTTCTACACTTAGCAGGTGGTGAAATTGTCAGACAAGCTGCCAACAGAAGTGGTAGGTGCAGTTTCAGTTGTAACATTTAAGAGAAATTTGGATTGTTACATGAAGTAGTGACGCTTGGAGGGATATGGTCTGGTGTAGGTAGATGGGACTAGTCAGAATACCAGGCATGCTTGGACTTGATGGGCAGAATGGCCTGTTTCTGTGCTGTAGTGTTCTCTGACTGAAGTAGATTAGATGAAATGCTTGGAAAGGGTGAACAGATGGAGGTAGTCAGTATGTTAACAGGAATTGGGCAAAGAGGAGCTATTTCCTGTGGAATGTGTGCAGAACAAGGGCAATGTTAAAGCTGGCACTCAGACATTCAGGGCTTTCCTTTTTAGGATAGAAGTCTGCAGCTGAGGTTGAGGGATTTTTGCTGAGCAGGGGTGTTAATAGTTCCAGAACAGTGGTAGATGGAAGGGGTGAAGGCACAGCTGGGCTGTGACCTCGGTGGAACAGGCAAGAGATGCTAGATGAAACCGACCTATTCCAAAGCTGTGAACTTGCCCTAAATAGAGACGTTTAAGCTCAGAGTACGTCACACAGGAGGGCTGCAGCAGGAAGTGAATTTAAAACAAAGATGATGGTGAAAAGGTAAACTCAACACATTAAATTTCTAAGCGGTCAGATGGTATCTGACTCTTTCTGGAACTGTAACTGTCACCCTGATGTACAAAATCTCAGTGGTCTGTGATAGATGAGCCACAATAATCACACTGCAAACCATATCACATGTTGCTCACACTTTCCTAACACTGGACTTGCCAGCGTTGAGCAGCCCACGTCTGCCCTCTGCTGCTCAGAGTATGGATAGCAGCATACCGTGCTGCTGTTTACCAACAGGATAAACTCAGGGTGACACTCTTTCAAAGGGCTGCCTCTCCTAGTCAGAAGTCCATGCTTTGATGTGTCTGGATTCAGTGAGGTTAAGAAGACCAATCTCTTCCAGAAAAGCTTTATTTCTGGGTTTTGACCAGAAACCTCAACCACCTCCCTGCCTCCACAGATGCTGCCTAACCCACTGTTTCTCCAGCAGTTTTGCATTTTGCTCCTCAGCACCTGCATCTTGCCTTTCTGTCATTCTTTCATGTGTATTTTGTTAAATTAACAATGAACTAGAAGTCAGATAGTTCATTAAAAGCAATTTGCCACAACATGAAACTCGTGGAGTATTCATTTCAAAAGCTATCACTGGGATCAGTTTTAAACAGCATGTGATGTGAGTGTTTACTGAAGGAGTAAGCAGACTTTCAAACTAGGATTCTTTTTATTTCTGCCTGAGGCACTTTTCAAAATTCAGTCTGTAAAATTCTGTGTTTGAAGGTTGTGTTTAAACCATGGATGGGCTAAACCATGCAGTTTTACACTGCTAGTATAATTCAGGTATTAACTGGCCAGTGGGTGTAGTACCATCAACACCAGACTTCTAGGCGAGTTGTCCCAGGTTCAAATCTGACTGGCTCCGTGCTGGATTGAACTTTGAGTTAGCAACTCAGCCTTGTTTAAAAAAAAATGACAAGGCTGCCACCCAATGCGCCACAGGGCACGGAGAGGAATAATAATATTAGTTTAGATTAACACTTGGGAGGAAGTAAGGATATGCAAAGAGAAAATTGATTCCCAATGACAGGTACAGTATTTACAGATGATCATATAAAAAGCAGTTTTTCTCGTGTTGAGGATCATGGCTGCCTTTTATGTACGTCCAGTCAACAGTAATCTTCACAATATTTGCATATTTGGCTAAGATGGCACTGAACTGAGAAGCCCTTTGAGGTTGTGGTTCAGTCTTGTTTGTTTAGGGATGGTTTTGGGGGAAAGCGTTGGGAGTTTGGGTCGTGTTAGGGTTTAGGGAAAGGGAGTTAAAGGTTATTCCAGGTCAGAGTGCTCAGTGCTCAAAGGACAATGATCCCTGTGGATGGATATCAGGCTAGTAGGTGTTGTGAATGAAGACCAGTGATTCCTGTGGTGAAATATCAAGGTTAGCAGCCCCATGCATGAGGGCTGATGCCCTCCAGGTCAGCAAATCCCTGGATTGGAGGTCCATGAAGGCAGGAGACACAAGGGCTGGTGACCCATCAGCTTGGCAAGTCCTGGGGTTGGAGGTTTGGACATTGGAGTCTGTGGGTGAGTTCTGGGTTTTGTACTGAAGTTTGAAAACCGAAGTTGGGATATCAAGGCACAATGGTTGAATCCCGGGTCGGCATGTCTGGAAGTCAGAGGCTCAATATCTGTGAGTTTGCAAGTCTACTGGGGATGTTGGAGGCTGGAGAACCGGAGGCAGAGAGGCTGCCACAGTGTTTTTGGAGCTGCACTCTTCCAGAGTTTAGTTCACACTCCTGTCTTGTACCATATGAATGTCAGAAAGAACTTTACTGCTCAGAAATTTTAATTGCTTTGTTGCTCTGCCGAGGGTAGAACTTTCCTCTGGATCTGTGGTCCAGATCTTTGGTGGGACCAGGTAGGAACCTCCGGGATAATTTAATGAATCTCAAACTGAAATCAACTTTCATTGAGCTCAGCTTCATGTATCGTCAATGACTGTGTAAGGGAAGTGGAGCGCATTGGCTGCTGGCAGATAGAGCCCTATGAAATGTGGTCATGAGTGGTAACACTTGCATTGTTTGCCCTCTTGGGACAGTGGGTGAGGCTGGGTGCTGTTATCATTAGGATCGGGAGTGGATCGGTTTCACCAATGGGAGGCTACTGGAGTAACCAAGTGTGAGCCAGGACCTCAGTGGGTGTCTGTGGGAAGCCTGGAGTCAGACTGGTGCAGTTGGAGGAATTTTCTGGAGGATGGTGTTCAAGGTCAAAGTAGAGTTTATTGTCATCTGGACAAGTACGTATATACACAGGTATGATGGAAATCTTGCTTGCAACAGCCTCAGACACATGGCATCATATAAGTAGCTTCCTTTTTAAAAAAAACCGTAAATTATATGTAACATTTTACAAGAAAACAAAACAAAAAAAATCTTGATTTAGAGTAAAATGGTCGTATTGTTTATAGTGTTGCTAAATGTAGTGACTTGTGGTTTTGCCAGTTGGTTCAAGAACTGATTGGTTGATCTTGAACTGTGGTGAGGGGCTTGAGGCTTCTGTGCCTTCTGCTTGATGTGGCTGTGAGAAGGCATGGTGTAGATGATGTGGATTTTGGATGATAGATTGTGCTTCTGGAGGGGAGGAACGTGCCTGTGATGTACTGGGCTGAGTCCACTACCCTGCAGCTTCTTACGTTTCTACACATTCAGATTGCTGTACCAGACCTTGATGCAACCAGTCAGGATACTTATAAATATGCACAATTCATTTGTAGATTTAACTTTTACTTTCCAAAGTTATTGGGTATTGTATGTACCACTGTGTTTTACACCCTGGTCTGGAGTAATGTCTTGTTTGACTATACATGTATTTGGATAAACTGAAAATAAACTTGACCTAATCTGTACATGTTTGTCAGTGTTCACTGATAACCCAAACTTCCTAAGAAACTAGACACTGGTGTGCCACCCTTTTGGTTGCATCTGTGTTCACAGTACGGGACAGAATTTAAAGCTGCTGACCCTCACCACCGATGTTAAACTGGGACATGTTCACCCTCCTTCCTATTCTCAAGGTTAACAATCAGCTCTTTAGTTTTTCTGATGTTGAGCAAAAGTTTGTTGTGGCGCCTCTTAGTCTGGTGTCCTGTCTCCTGAATCTTCATCTGAGATGCTTCGTCTGACATGACGTTCCCCAGAACACACTGTAAGCCTACTTATTATTGCTTTTCACAGGATAGAGGGACTTCATCATCTTGGGAGATGACCCCACAACTCGCTAACAGAAGCACAGGTGAAAGCTGACCATTGACATCTGACCGTAGGGAGACGATGTTGCACAGTGCTCTCTGGATGTTATTTCTGCTGTGAGCGGATCAGCTGAACTCAACATTAGCCACACAGTGACGGGCTGAGCCAGAGGACTGATTCAACATGATTACTATCCCAAATCTCTAATCATGAGTTTTCCTGGTCTGAAGCTGGACTGCAGAAACACTTCCTTTCAACATGTATGGCAAGCACACTGCTCTCAGGGAAGGAACATTTCCAACCAGGGAACCATCAGTCATTCAGCAAGACTGTAGAAAGCTCTGATCATTGTGGTGTTGTGTATCAATGTATTCATCACCAATAAAATGAAAGTGAATATGACAAGCTGTGATTAATTCCTAGACTGAAGATTTGTACTTGTATAAAGATGCAGCTGTTTCTGCGTGTGGCCATCGGGAATGCCTCAGTCACTGCTGCATTTACCCCAATATGTCCATCTCTGCTGATAGAGAATGGGGAGTGAGGTGGAAGAAACCTTTTAAACTCTTGTGGAAAGTGATATATAAAATCATGAGGGGCATGGATAAGGTGAATGGTCAGCCGTCCTGGGTAGGGGAATCCATAACTGGAAAGCAGCATAGTAGCATGGCAGTTAAAGTAACACTATTACAAACCAACAATCAACGATTTCCCTTTTCTGCCTGTGACTGCGTGGTTTCCTCCCACATTCCAAGGACGTGCTTTGCTGGTGCCAGGATGCATGCGGGCAGCCCAGCAACAGACTCATTTCACTGTTTCAATGCACACACTACAAATGAAGCTTTTTTTTCTATCTTTGTCACAGAGGAGCCATACATTTCCATTTTGCTCAATAATACCAAGTATTAACTAGTAAACAATTATTTTTAGTATCTTATGGCGTAGGATTTTGGAATCAGTTACTTCCATGTGCAGCCTAAGGCAGAGAAGTTAATTCAGTTCAATGTGTAATTAGTTGTAATCTATAGTAGTGTATATTGAACTGGCAGTAGAAGCAGCTACAATTCTGATGATTAAAAAGACAGTTGGACAGGCACGTGGAGGAGAGGGGATCTGGGCCAAACACAGGCTGATGCAACTATCTTGGATAGACGTCCTGGTTGGCAACAGTTAGTTTCTATGCTGCATGACTTGACATTTTACACGTTCCTGTTCAACTAACATTCAGTAGCAACACTGCACATTCGCGGGGAAAGTGAAGGTGTTTATTTTAAGCACAGCGCTGAGATTATTCTGTTGTTGGATTTTACTCATTGTTGTCTCTGTCCTGCTAGTGAGACACTACAATATGGGCAAAACCCAGCACCACAGTTTGCAGATAGCACTTTGAAGAAAAGGTATAGTAGGTGGTCTCTTCTGTGGAACCCGGTGTTTCCACTGTTTATATTTGTAAAGCTGTTCTCATTTTCAGAAGAGCTCTGCTCTCTAACTACATTCCCAATACAGCTGACATCTGTTTCCTGGGCAACATGCACTCAATGTTCTGCTAAGCAGCAATGACAGGAAAACTACTATAAGTCCATCCAGCTTAAGATCTAATGAACATGTGTCTTATGCTGGTTTAGGAGTGTAGATTCTGACATTAAGCATGGTCAGTGATAGGGCAGAACCAATTCAACTCCAGCTGCCATGTGGATGTAATTAATGCAACCCTGGCCCAACACCACTGACACTCTTGTCTGTGGTATCAACACAGTGAGGGAGCAGCAGGTAAGTCAGTAGGGCAAGGGGACTGGAAACGTTATCAGGTCTTTTTAAGCTTTGCCAGTTGTGATTGGCACTGAGCTCCGTGAAAGAACATGTAAGTATTATAGTTAAAGAGCATTAGATAAATATAGGAAAGAGTCTATGAACAACAGGAGGATATCAGAGGGGTCCTGGGCTCAGTGGCACAAGTTGTCCCAGGTCGAGAACTGTACACTACCAAAAGAGTGAAGGGGCAAAGTGTCTTCCTGCGGCAAACAGAAATCTGGGCAGGAGTTAGCATTCAAGCGCAGTGGATGGTTTTCTGATTTCGAGTGAGTATAGAGTGGAAAATCACTGCTGGTGAGAAAACTTGTCAAATTATTGTAGATGACAACAGGTAATGTTTGTAGTCATACAGAATTGCAATGGGCCCTCCAGCCAGCCTATACTAACTCCCCTACACCTCGCCTAAAATGCCTTGTAACTATCAGAGTTTACATTAGTTGGTTGAAATATCTCACTCTTGTTCAGAACTGTAGGGCCTCAGTTTTACTCCCTTCCCCCAAAGAACAACTCTTCACCCCATCGTAGTGTCAAAGCACAAATGAGGTAAACTTTTTATTTAGAAAACAAATTTGTCCAGTAAATGAGCCCAAGGAAAGAGACTTACAGCAGTGTGATTTAAAATGTTGGTTGATATCTCTTCCCCTGAACAATATCAGCCACCTCTGTCCCTGTCAATCAGTCCATGGTAAGCACAACTCAAACAGCACCCATCAGTCTCTGGTTAAATCTTCAGAAAAATAAACTGAACTCTACCCCATTACTTCATGGAAACTGTTGCAGGGTGTGAGAAATTCGCCCAACTGGCCTTCTCGTGCAACGTGAAACTGCTGCCTCTCATCAGCTCTCAAAGAGTTTTTGGAAGGCGGTGGCGATCTCTTCGATCATGTCTGACGTGGACATCGAGCGGCGGTGTTTCTGGAATGCCTGGTAGTTGCACTGCCTCGTCAGCGCACACGCTCCAAATGAGGCAATGAGGGTGGGGTTTAACCTGGAAATGGTTGGGGGGGGGGAGAGAAAGGGTTAAATGAGCAGGAGATTCTGTACAACAGGTGAGGGTTGTGGCAATGAATTCTCTGCTCAGATGGTTCTTTCACTGGCCAACCACACCCCAGTGTCCCACTACAAAATTGAAACTCCAGCCTTTTCTCCTGAATTTGTACCCCCTATATGTGAATATGTCCCAGATTACAGTTCGCTGTTTAAACCCCCCACCACCACCACCACAGTCTTTTGCTCATCCATTTCACCTATCCTGGCCGCTGGTCCTCTTACAGCTGAAATGGTTTGGTTTCCCCATTGCCCTCCATTTCCAGCCAGGAAATCACCCACTCAATCCAAGCCCAAGTCAGGTAAGAATAAAATTGCTGGGAGTTTACGGTGTTCTACACTACTGACACTATTAATACCCAGCAGCTGCTGTATCAATCAGATTCCGGACGTTCCACGTTCTTACCCATTAGTTTTGTCTGTTCCAGCAGAAAATGCCCAGTGGGACAGCACACCCAGGGATCCAGACAGAAGGTCTCCTTGACCACCACACCTCCGACCACTGCCCTCCAGGGAACACTCCAGCACTGCAAAGGCAGGGGGCTCTGGTTAAGCTTACCTTCAGAGTGACACTGCTTCAATAACCCGATCAGATTTTAAACCCCTTTGGCCATGTGAGCAATGACCAATAGGTTCTCAACAAGTGATCTACAAAACTGGCTGACCAGATAGACAGTGTTTTATACTGTGTTCATACAGACAAATGTCCAAGATATTTGGTAACACAAGCTGGAGGAACTCAGCAGGTCAGGCAGCGTCTATGGAGGGAAATAAACTGTCAACATTTCAGACCAAGACCCATCATCAAGACTTGAAAGGAAGGGGACATAGCCTCTTCTATCGCCAGAACGAGCCCAAACTCAGGTTGGACGAGCAACACCTTGTATTCCATCTGGGTAGCCTCCAACTTGATATCATGAACAAACTTGTAGTGGTTACCCTCCTTGTGACCTACCCACCACCTCCCTCTGGTTCCCCTCCTACTTCCCCTTTATTCCATGTTCCATTGTCCTCTCCTATTACTCATTTTTCTTCAGCCCTTTACCTCTCCCCTCCCAGCTTGTCAAACCTTCCCTTCATCTGATCTCACCCATCAACTTGTACTTCTTCCCTTCCACCCACCCTCTTCTGGCTTCTGCCCCCTTCCTTTCCAGTCCTGGAGGAGGGACCTGGCCTGAAATGTCAACTGTTTATTCCCGCACCCCCCCCCCTCCCCCCCCCCCCCGATGCTGCTGGATCCCAACAGCATTTTGTGTGTTGCTCAAGATTTTCAAGCATTTGCAGAATCTCTCGTGTCCAAGCTATTTGATGTTTACCATGTCTTTTCCTGGCAGGGCAGGTTAAATGAACTGAAAAGCTGTCCCTCACAGTGGGTAGAATGTGTCAGTCACTATCGCAGGAAAGGGAAACTAGAGAAATGCAAAGGGTGTGGCAGGTGGACTCTGTATCCCAGAGCATCAGGCCCACTCACTGCTATTGCACTGTTGGACATCGCTGGTCCTAATTGAGTTACTGTCTGAATTTATCCATCTTTGTTCATAACATACGCACACTTCCAGGGGACCCATCAGAAACATGTACCTCTGACCCCTGCCCACAGACACCACCCCCACCATTGAAACCCGATGCTGGACGGCAGCCAGGACAAACTTATCCGCAGCTCTGACACCAGCACTGGGGCATGTTCTATTCTCAGCCTCTAACAGAGGAGGTCAAGACCTATCAGAGGCTGAAACTGGAAAAGTGCAGAGATCAGAGTGCAGGATAAATCCTGGATGCACAAGCCGGTGAGCCCTGTGTAAGATGTTTCTGCAATGAAGCCCACCTGTTGTTCCATCTGATATTAGATCTTTCTTCCCCTTCTGGACAATGGTGACATTGCCAAGGGCTCGGCTGAGTTGAAGCAGTGTCCCTTGATAATCCTTCGCATCCCCAGGGCTCTTCAGCTAAACAAAGAGAACCACAGAGAGCTCAATCACATGGATATCAATCACATTAATCTCCCCCAACCCTCACTAACCCAATCAGACCCTGTCTGAGCACTTGGACATTTTCCCCAAACCATCGCCATAAAATACATGCACACACAGGTAGATAAAACTCCTCAAGGATCGAGAACAGAGTTGCTCCTCGCTCAGTGTGGTTGGCTCAACCCTGACCGAGTCCCCTCAGTTTTGGGCTATAGGCTAGGGTCTAGGGCAGGGATGGCCAACCGCCCCTAGATTGATGGTGATTAGAAATGGCGCAATGAACAGTGGCAAAATGAGTTCTTATTTATAGCAGGTCCGTCAGGAAAACCATTGTGCATCGTTTGTGAAAACACACATAATTGAACACATGATCTTAACAGACACTAAAACACAACATTAGAATGAAATAGAAGGAAAACTGAAGCTAGTGTTTGGGTCTGAGTTACGGAAAGAATATGTGATTAAGAAAAAGGAAGAAATCAAAAGACGACAAAATGTATTTATTAAAAGTCTCACTAAGATTAGTGATGTTTATCTTGTTTTATATTAAATCAATATATCATGTAAAAATGCTAAAAATGTCTATATTAACATTTTTACAAGAATTGAATAGGGCTACAGGAGTTGTATGGCGTATCTGAACTTGTGCATGAAAAAACTGACATGAAATGTAAAATGTTGGCCACCCCTCGTCTAGGGTGTCCATGCCCTCCCCCATGGACCTACATTTTGCTTCTCAAATGTCCACACCCTGTTGTAAAACCTTGCTAAGTCTGCTGCTCTCAGGGAGAGTGCCCCAGATGACAGCTGCTCGACTCACTGTGCCTTTGCTAACTGATTGATCCTCTGCAAGAGTTGACCAAATCAGTCAGGTCTACTATCACCTCTATAAGTCATGATGTTTGTTGTTCTATTGCCATAGTGTGGTGCAATATATAAAATTTACAATAAATAATGCAAAAAAGTAGTGTCTGTGTATTATTCCAAATATGATTGGAACTAAAATGTTGAGTGTGGCCTGTACCTCGTTCTTGAAGGGGGTAAATCATTGAAAAGTTTAAGGCACAGCCAGATACTACACTGAAATCCAAGCTTAACACAATTCCAGTTCAACACACTACAGGTTTCCCCCGCTATCTGAAGGTAGGGCATTCCGATGAAACCATTTGTAAGCCAAAATGTCATAAAGCGAAGAAGCAATTACTATTAATTTATCTTGGAAAAATCTTTGAGCGTTCCCAGTCCCAAAAAATAACCTACCAAATCATACCAAATAACACATAAAACCAAAATTAACACTAACATATAGTAAAAGCAGGAATGATATGATAAATATACATCCTATATAAAGTAGAAATATTGTATGTACGGTGTAGTTATTTATCAAAAATAGGGAAGACAGCAAGCCAAAATCGATTTGGAGTGAAAGAGAGAGAGAAAAAAAAAAAATCGGCACGTACACGCACGCGCACCCCAACTGCCCGCACAAGGCTTCACGGTCACGGTAGTCTTCCTTGGGGTAAAAATGAGCTGTCGTAAAGCGTGCGTTTGAAAAACCGGGACCACCCGTGAAGTTTCCAGCAGAGCATACTGCTGGGCAAAGTCAGAGACTCACCACCGCCTGGCACAGTCTGCCAAACTCAACGACGTTCGGCGTCAGGATGGCCCTGGTGTATCCCTGGATCAGTGACGGATCTTGTATGACGACCCACAGTCCGTCCTGGAAGGCAGAGAACCGGAGTTACAGCAACAGCACGAGGAAAACCACTCAAGGTGCCATCGCCTGAAGAAGCCGGAGTTCATTCACGGGGGTGGCTGTCCTGCCCATGCCCCAGTTATTGTCCCTGGGAGGAAGATGAGGCAGTCATGCCACTGGGGCTGAAAAGGATAGGGGACAGTCTGATACAGTTTCTGAGACTGGCTTGATTTTAAGTTCCCCGGTTGTCAAACTCACGTCCCTGGCTCAGTGTGAGGTTCCTCCAGGAGCAGGACCGAGGGAGTCCTGTACTCTCGGTGGGTGAAACATTAAACTGGCCAGCGGCTGATAAAAATCCCACTGAAAGAGAGGACAGTGTGGCCCAAGCAGTACTGAAGCTGGTAGCTGTTTCTTTTTAAATTATTTTTTTATTTTAGAGATACAGCACCACAGGCCCTTCCGGCCCAATTACTCCCGTGTAACCAATTAGCCTACTAACCAACCCATACCTCTGAAATGAGAGGAAACCGGAGCACCCTGAAGAAACCAACAAAGTCACAGGGAGAACATTCTGACTCCTTACAGACAGCAGTGGAATTGAACCCGTTTCTGAGGCAGCAGGCACTGACTACACAGCAAAGCAAATCGCTGGCCATGAAACACCATGCCCCTAGGCGATGCTGCACAGGAAACAGGAGTTGGTGGCCCACTACACTGTGCATGA
Organism: Hypanus sabinus; assembly: GCF_030144855.1. NCBI lineage: Eukaryota > Metazoa > Chordata > Chondrichthyes > Myliobatiformes > Dasyatidae > Hypanus > Hypanus sabinus. The sequence goes on along the minus strand of NC_082710.1, from coordinate 147,144,875 downwards.
GGATGGCAGGCGGTCTTCTACCTCAGCACTATTTCCCCGCCCTTTCCTCACAACCCTCAATGTCCAGAAGTACTCACGGCATCGATCACCAGCGGCATTCCCTGGGCTCTGCTCTGACGGATTATTTCCTGCAGGGAAAGTAATACACATTCAGTAACCCGCACCAGGGCAGCTTCCTCCCACGTACTGCCCTCAGCACAGAAACAAGCCATTGGTCCTGCTCCACCACAGCCCCCTCCCAACCTGTGCTCATCCAGCTTTTCCTTAATCCCATCCCTGCTCCTTGTCCTGACCCCTTTCTGTGTGAGCAAGTTCCACATTCTCCCCATCCCCTTTCTCCTGTCAGATTTGCAACATTCTGATTCTGAAGGAACATTTTGATTTAAGATTCACTGAATATTTCCATGCGGAAATGTCAAGTTTAGGCCACATGGAACGGTGCTGGGTCTGGGATCTCCCAGATCTCGGCCTGGATAAGAGCTGGTGGTGATGAAGGCCTTACAAGCCTGGCCTGTAGGCCTGACATCACCAGACTTGTTCCCACCCAGACACTGAGGCAGAAGGCATACTCTCCATTATTAGCTAGGAAATGAATTCCAGAGTCAGCAAGTTATGTTGCAGCTTTAAAACTCTGGTTAGGCCGCATCTGGAGTACTTAATTCAGTCCTGGTCACTCCATTACAGGAAAGGTGTGGAGGCTTTGGAGAGGCTGCAGCAGAGGTTCACGGGGATGCTGACTGGATTAGAGGGATAAGCTTTAGAACAGGAGCTGAGTTCGCGGTGGGGGGGGGGGGGGGGGTGAGGAGAGACCCGGTAGAGGTTTATAAATTTATGAGAGACATAGACAGATAGCTAGCATCTTTTCCCCAGGTTATAGTGTACAATACCAGAGATCTGCACCTTAGGTGTGAGGAGACAAGTGTACAGGAGACGTGTGGTGCAAGTCTTTTTTGATATAAATACACAGAGATTGGTGGGTGTCTGGAATGCATTACCATGGTGGTGGTGGGGGGGGGGGGGGAGGGAGTGGGGAGGCCAAAAGCAGCATTCAAGTGGCTCTTAGACAGGCACGTGGATGTGCAGAGAATGGAGGGAGATGGATGTTGAAGGGATCGGTTTGGTTGGGCATTTAATTATAATTGTATTACACTACAGCAAAGATGTGGAAGCTTCAGAAAGGGTGTAGAGAAAGTTAACAAGGATGCTGCCTAGATTCAAGAGCATTTTAATGAAGAAAGGTTGAGTGAGCTCGTGCTTGGAGAAACGAAGATGAGAGATGACTTGATAGACGTGTACAAGAGGCATAGGTAGAGTGGACAGCCAACAGCTTTCTCCCCCCTATGGAGCCGATAGCCTGCCTGGCAACCATCCCAAATCCCAGGTAGCAGGAAGGGCAGGTGACTGGAAAACACAAGAATAACACCCCCATTTGTTGTCTGTAGGGGTGTGGGGAACTGAAGGTGGAGCAAGACAGATCTCATTCAGTGATGGAGAAGACGGAGCAGAGTGGCCGATTCCCACTCGCACTGCCCCAGCACAAAGCACATCCATCCCTCCCTACCTGCCCCAGGCTCCACATTCAGGGACAGATAGTGCCTGCAACTTCCTGTGGTCGGACTCATGCCCGACAAGCGTGGTGAGAATCTGACCCAGGGACGGGCGTCCCACACACACCTCACACAGAGAGCTGCTCCCATTCGCACACTGACCTTGGTATTCTGCAGCACCTTCTCTTCTCTGCCCAGCCCTGGGCCGATCACCAAGGAGTGTAGGGCCGGGAACCACTTCTGCACCTCCTGCGCTGCTGTCTGACCATCCCTACGGACACACCGTCCACATCACCGCCCCGTTCCACCATCCTTTCCCCCCCACACACCGCCACCCCCTCCCTCTCCCCTGCTCACATCCTTCCACTGTCCCCCTCACCTCTGCTACCCCTCCTTCCAACCCTACCACCCGCTACTAAGCTCCCAGACCTCACTCCCTCCCGCACTGCCTCTCCCAAACATTCTCACCACCACCAATAGCACCCCTCCCTCTTTCCAGTACTCCTTCCACCCTCACCAGATTTGCCCCTCCCCCACCTCCACCCTCATATTACTGTCATCCCCACCGCACCAGGATGCTCACCCATCCCCGTGTGTACTCTCTTCCCCACCTTGCCCTTCCTCAGCCACCCACAGATGCCCAAAGGCAGCCCAGAGAGGGGTCTTGACTCACAGCACTGGGTGAACGATGATGTTGGGACTGTAGGATTTGATGGCCAGAGCAGCATCCGCAGTGCAGAACACGTGTGAGAGGTCAGCGCCCTGCAACGAGGAGAGTCAGAAAGGGCACACGTTACCCCCTCTCCTCCGCATAAACCCGTCTTTCCCCGTACACAGAGACGCCCCTCCCCTGTCGCACCTGGTTAGGTAAAATGTAAACAGACAGTACACTATCCAGGGCAACCCTGATCAGTGTTGGTGAGCAGAGGGATCCCTGAGGCTGGCTACACAGGTCGATCGGGTGGCGGAGAAGACATGTTTGCCTTTATTAGTTGAGGAAGTTGCGTTGCAGCTTTATAAACCTCTAGCTGGGCTGCCTCTGGTGAATTCCATACAGTTAAGATCATCCCATTATAGGAAGGATGTCGAGGCTTTGGGAGGGTTCTCCCGCACGCTAAGTGGATTAGAGGGCATGTGCTCTTGCCAGAGCTTGGACAAACTTGGGTCGTTTTCTCTGGAGTGGCGGAGAGGGGAGATCCGAAAGGTGTTTACAAGATGATGACAGACATGCAGTCTCATTTTCCCAGGATAGAAATGTCTGATGCCAGAGAGCATACATTGAAGATGAGAGTGGGTAATTTCAAAGCAGATGTGAAGGGAAGTTCTTTTTTTAAAAAACACCCAGAATAGTGGGCGCCTGGAATGTGGGCTGCCTGAGGTGGTGGTAGAGGCAGAAACATTAAGGACGTTTAAGAGATGTTAGATAGGTACACTCATTGTGGAAAGGGGAACGATATGGACATTGTGCAGGCAGAAGGGATTAATTTAGCTGACCATTTGATTACTAATTTAATTGGTTCAGCAGAGCTTTGTGGGTGAAGAGCCTGTTCCTGTTCTAACATGGACACACAACCCTCTTCCCCACATCCACAGGACACAAACCCAACACGCTTTCTCCCTTCACAGACAGACATGCTGCACACCTCTCTCCCACACACGTGGACATGGGCGTACCCCTCCCCAAACAAGGACACACACCTCTCTACCCCACGCACACAACCCCACTCCTCCCCTTTCAGAGCTATAACAGTCTCACACTGCCCAGCCCATGCTGTAGATTAGGGGTGGGGGGGGTGTCTGTGAGCCTGACAGCTGCTCTCCCCTCTCCCCAAACCAGGAGTCACCTCTGTGGCCCCTCTGATGAACATGATACAAGGAGTGGAATGCACACCCCCAGCTGCTGCTGAACCAGGTACTTTGTCTCTCGGGTGCCAAGGGGACCTGTACAACAAACTGTGGTGCAGAGAGACAGAGAGAAGCGCTGGAGCTTGTCAAGGGAAATCTAGAGAGGGAGCAGGACAATTTATAACGTGCCACTGTCAAAGACTGCATCCACTTCTGGTCCTCTGGCACCAGCAAGGATGTAAATGTCACAGAGAAGGTGGAGAATTCCCACGCCTGGGCTAAACCGGAGAAGCTGGAGAAACTGTTTCCATGGATGAGAAACTGAGACCCAGAGTCGGTGATTTAGGAGGGAGGGGGGATTAAAGGGCAGAAGGAAAAGTGTTCGCAAAAACCACTTCATGTGTTCTACATCTGGAGGAAGGAAACCTCCTTCATGGAAACGAACCCATGGAAGGGTGGGAATGGGAAGCTGGAAGTCCTGTGGTGCACTGAAAAGGTTATGATTATTACAGCTCTGACCATCCAGATCTTACAACTGCCCAGGGTAAGAGCCCGAAAGAACCTGCACCATAAATAAGCCGGCAGGTAGGAGTGTGTGTGGGTGTCTTTCTCTCTGCTTCCATCCCAATCAGCCCGGTCTGACCTAGGCTGTGCCAAACCTCGAGAGATAGGGGGTTGTGAATCACAAACACAAGAGATTCTGCAGGTGCTGGAAATCCAGAGCAATACACACGAAGTGCTGGAGGAACTCAGTGGGTCAGGCAGCATCTGCGGAAATGAATAAATGGGCTGAGACCTTTTATCAGGACTGGCGAAAGGTCTTGGCCTGAAACATTGACTGTTCATTCATTTCCATAGGCGCTGCCTGACCTGCTGGGTATTGTAGATGCTGGAGGAACTCAGTCTACCAAGCAGCATCAAATACAGGGTCGGGTATTCGCTGAAGATATCAAGCATGCTGTCTTGATAGTATGACAAATACAATAAATGTCCAGTTAAAATTAGTGCAATCCTGTTCTAAAACTTGGTCTTGTTCTAAAATTCAACCTTTTTGGACAAATTTAAGAGTTTTATTGGAACACAACTTCCACATAATCCAATATTATTTTTACTAGGCGATATTGAAGGGATAAAACCGAAACCCAAATTGAATAAATATTAGAAAGAATTCATAAAAATTGCACTGGCAGTAGCCAAAAAGGCGATTGCAGTTACTTGGAAATCGGATTCATACTTAAGTATAGATCGTTGGAAGAATGAAATTTCCAGCTGTATTCCACTTGAAAAAATTACTTATAAGAGATAAATATGAAACATTTTTGAAAATTTGGCGCCCTTATTTACAAAAGACAGGATTAAATATATAGGTGCTCCAAAGATAAAATAATTGGTTATTTGGGGAAAGAAATAAATATATATACTAAAGTTATTACGAACTCCGTGGAGCATGTGGGGATCTTCCGATATCCAGGCACTCTTTTGTTCTATAGGGATGTTAGAGGGGATGGGGGAAGGGTATATATTTTTTTCCTTTCTGTAATCTTTTGAAAACTCAATAAAAAAAAGTTTTTTTAAAAAAAGATATCAAGCATTCCTCTGCATCCACAAATGACCAGATACCTGCAACACTGCCACATAGGTACAAGGACAAGCCCACATGAGCTCTGACAGTTTAACAAACAGCTTCAGCAGCACCTGTCAGTCTCTGAGGGACACCCACCACTTTAAGGCTGGTGATTGCAGCAAAGTAGGGCGCTCCAGTGTATCTGCAGTAGGTGGAAGAAAATGTGGTCAGAATTCATCATCGCTCCGAAAGAAACATTACTCAAGCCTCCTGATTAATATTTCCATCACCTACCGTTTCATTCCAGAGGTTTAGAATTGGACGTGCCTGTATGCACAAGGCCTGGCTCCCCCTCACAGACTGCCAGGGTCCATCACTCACTCGGAACACCCCTGCCCCATACCTCTCCCCCAGCCCGTGGTCTGCCCCGAGTTCGGAGTTGTCAGACCAGCTCTGCACTGCACGCCTAGGGGATCTGACCCAAACAATCGAGATTTCCAAAGGTTTCATGCCAGCGGGTTACATCCACCACCACAAGCAGAGGCGCGGTGCAACAGAGAGTGGAGCCTTTCTGCACGTACTCACGAGAACCTCCGACCACTCCGATCTTCCCGTCCTGTCCTTTATGTTTTTCCGCGACTAGCGGCGGAACGATGTTCCTGACCAGCTGAAGGTTTCTCTCCATGCTCCCAGCAGGCCTGTGGCTGTGAAAGCTGAAGGCTCTGGGCAGAACTGGAAAATCAACACGGACACAGTCAGTCGCTGAGTCTCACTGCCAGGCGAGTGATCGTCAGCCCCAACCTCTCAGCACAAAAGGAGCACAAGATAAGGATGACCAGGCCGCGCCCCGCAGGCACCAAGCACATTCCCAGGGAACCTCACAGTGTCTTTACAACAGACGGGTAGGTGCACACATCGGGCGGGGAGTCCGGCCCGGATCCGCCTGGCGCACCCCCAGTGCCGTTTGCGGGATCTTGCTGTCCTGGTCGCCCCGGACCCAGCTTTACCTTCAGTCCACAGACAGCACAGCGCGGCTGCGAGGGAGACTAAGGCAACAGTGGCTCCGCGGAGGGCGGCCCCGGCCCCGGCCCCGGCCCCGACTCCAACCCCACTCCGAGCCGCCATATCCCGGTCCCCGCCTTTACCCGCTGCGCGGAGCCCGGCCGCCGCCAGCTGTTTACAGCGATACATCGGAAGCCCGCGGCCAACCAATCACACACTGCCGCTCCCAGCCAATCATATGTATCCGCCGTCAGCCAATCACTCTCGTTCGACGTCACAAGCCGGTGGACGAAACCTGGGCAGTGGACCAAACAGTTTGCAAAATTAGTGGGCAGGGAGGGAGGTGAGGTGAGGTGAGGTGAAGAGGGAGTGAAGGGATGGGGGAAGAGGGGGAAGATTGCTGTTGAAAGGGAGAGAGAGGTGGGCATGGGGGTGAGGGAGAGCAGAAGGAGGTGATGGGAAAGGGAATGGGGGAGCAGAGGGAGGGAAGGCTGGAATATGGATGGGTAGGATGAGGATGGGGAGTGGAGGGGCAGGAGGTGGGAGGGAGGGCAGAGTAGCATAGCAGTTTACACAGCTCTATTATAGCTTGGGGCGTCAGAGTTTGAAGTTTAATCCCGGGCGTTCTCAGTACTTCCTGTCAAATCATCAGTTTGCTCGAGGCGTTTTTGTTTTCTCCCACTTTCCAAAGATGTACCGGTTTGTAGGTTGTAAATTGTCGTGTGATTAGACTAGGGTTAAAATCAGTGGCCAGCTGGGTGGAGGGGCCTATTCTATGCTGTATCTCTAAAAAATAAAAGTGGGGTGTAGGTGGGTATGGGGAGAGTGGATGAGAGAGCGGAGGAAGGGTACAGGAGGCAGGAGAGGGGATCGAGTACTGGAGGGATGGGGAGGGGCTTCTCTCATTCTAGCCAGATTATGGGGCACGGACAGAATCAGGCTCAGGGACTCGAAGCAGATTGTCAGCCAGTACGGTGCTGCAGAGACCTGCAGCGGTTCCCACTCATAGTTAAATATTTAGCAGTGATGGCCAGATGGTGAGCACGTGAGCTGATGGCAGCAGCTTCACCAGAGATCGTGACCCATCCAGCTTCCACTTTGAATGCCATTGGTTTAGAGAACTGAAGCAAATTGCTGAAGAGAAGTTTGTAAAAATAGGTTGGGGGGGGGAGTTGTGAGGATACAAACACTTTTCACAGAGAATTGATGGGTTAGCAAATAGAGAATTATGGTCACATTAGAAGTGGATAATAGCAGAAGATGCAGCCCTGGAGTTCTGGGGGCTCTCACACATCAGCCAAAGTGATGATGAAGGGTAATGCAAGGCTGGATTTAATTTCAAAAGGTTTGGAGTATGAAGTAGGGAAGTCTTTTTGTAGCTATTCAAGACACTGATGAAAATCATATTGGTTTTGGTCCCCTTATTTCAGGAATGATTATTATTGGAGCCACAAGCTGATTCCTTTTTTGCCCTATTTGCTTATTTCTGTTGTTTTTATTAACTTTATATCTTTGTCTGGCTGCCGCAAGACAACAAACTTCATGCCATTTGGCTTGGTGATAATAATTCTGTCTCTGGAGGCAGTTCCAACAGTACGTGAGATGATTCTGGTCTGTGGAGGCTAATGAGGAAAGGATTACACAATGGGATTGATGAGTAAAAGCACGTGGAGTTTTAGACAAACATGGATTGGAAATTGCCCAGTTATTTACAATCTGTATGACAGAGGAAAGCCAAACACTCTATTCCCAAGTCTGATGATGACAGAGAACCAAGTGAGGACTGGAAGTAATGTGAGCCTGGGAAAAGGCTTCAGGGGATTATGGACAAGCTCATCCTTAAACTGGGTAGGGACCTGAAAAGATCTCTGAGGATGCGGCCAGGACTGAACGGTGGGGTCGACTCGGCCAAGTCATTACTCCTTGGAACATAAGAGAATGAATGCAAGCTTGCTACCAGCATTTCTCTCCCTCACTGAATATTCCTTCCTCACTGTAGTAAACGCAGGTGCACCTCAAGTATATGTGCCCACTGCTGTAATCCCTCTACACTCTACAAGTTAACTGATGACACAACGGGCGACCTTCCGATAAGATGGTGGCGCGCTCAGACGCAGCGGCTTCTCGGAGTCCAAGCAAAGCTGTAATTGTTCATCCTTTACATGTCTTTTTTTATGATCGCAAGACCCTGCTGGGTATTAAGACAGCAAGTATTGCAAGTCTACCCCACGAGCGAGTTGCTTTATTGCGGTGAAGCGGGATGTGATGCTCACCTTATTACAGGCTGCTTCAACCACCCAGGGAAGAAGGTGATGGTATGCGGTCCAACAAATGACTGTCTTGGACATTTTTATTGTGATCGCAAGACCCCGTTGGACATCGGTAATGTAGAATACAGTGAGTCCAATTCACTGGTTCATTGGCGAGGCTGACGGCGGAGAGCTGTGTGGCCTCAGTTGTGGCGCAGACCAGGCCTTCGTGCCTCAGGGAAGGAGACGCAGGAGGAAGCTGTGTGCTGATGGATTTCCTGTTGGATTGGGGGCCCATCGGTGCTGTTCTCCAGCGTTCACTCACGTTGCGTTCATCTGCAGCTGCATTTGTGCGAGATGAAGAATGCACCAGGCTTGTTCTTCAAGAAATGTGGCTTCGGGACATCAATGTACAGGCGATGACATTCAGGGGCCAGGGTTATATTGTTATTTTTTATATTATTATTATTTTATGTAACTGTTCTCTGCTTTTGTAATTACATGTATTGTATGTGGTCTGTGTGACTGTTGTTTCTGTGATTTGCACCTTGTCACCTGAGGAATGCTGTTTCATTTGACTAAATTCTTGTGTATGGTCGAATGGCAATCAAACTTGAGCTGGTCGGCAGAATCTCAGATGGTGACGAGGAGGTGTACAGGAGTGAAATACATCAGCTGGTTGAGTGGAGTTGGAACAACAACCTTGCACTCATTGTCGGGATGACTGTGGAATTGATTGTGGACTTGAGAAAGGGGAAAATGGGTGAACACGCAGCAGTCAATAGACAATAGGTGCAGAAGTAGACCATTCGGCCCTTCGAACCTGCACCGCCATTTTGATATCATGGCTGATCATCTACTATCAATACCCGGTTCCTACCTTGTCCCCATATCCCTTGATTCCCCTATCCATAAGATACCTACCTAGCTCCTTCTTGAAAGCATCCGGAGAATTGGCCTCCACTACCTTTCGAGGCAGTGCATTCCAGACCCCCACAACTCTCTGGGAGAAGAAGTTTTTCCTTAACTCTGTCCTAAATGACCTACCCCTTATTCTCAAACCATGCCCTCTGGTACTGGACTCTCCCAGCATCTGGAACATATTTCCTGCCTCTATCTTGTCCAATCCCTTAATGATCTTATATGTTTCAATCAGATCCCCTCTCAATCTCCTTAATTCCAGCATGTACAAGCCCAGTCTCTCTAACCTCTCTGTGTAAGACAGTCCAGACATCCCAGGAATTAACCTCATGAATCTACGCTGCACTTCCTCTACAGCCAGGATGTCCTTCCTTAACCCTGGAGACCAAAACTGTACACAATACTCCAGGTGTGGTCTCACCAGGGCTCTGTACAAATGCAAGAGGATTTCCTTGCTCTTGTACTCAATTCCCTTTGTAACAAAGGCCAACATTCCATTAGCCTTCTTCACTGCCTGCTGCACTTGCTCATTCACCTTCAGTGACTGATGAACAAGGACCCTGAGATCTCTTTGTATTTCTCCCTTACCCAACCCTACACCGTTCAGATAATAATCTGCCTTCCTGTTCTTACTCCCAAAGTGGATAACCTCACACTTATTCACATTAAACGTCATCTGCCAAGTATCTGCCCACTCACCCAGCCTATCCAAGTCACCCTGAATTCTCCTAACATCCTCATCACATGTCACACTGCCACCCAGCTTAGTATCATCAGCAAATTTGCTGATGTTATTTTCTATGCCTTCATCCAAATCGTTAACGTAAATGGTAAACAGCTGTTGTCCTAATACCGAGCCCTGTGGCACCCCACTAGTCACCACCTGACATTCCGTGAAACACCCATTCACCGCTACCCTTTGCTTTCTATCTGCCAACCAGTTTTCTATCCATGTCAATGCCTTCCCCCCCCCGATGCCCTGAGCTTTGATTTTACCCATCAATCTTCTATGTGGGACCTCATCGAGGGAGAGCAGCTTCAAGTTCCTGGCTGTCAATATTTCAGAAAATCTATCCTGGGCCCAACATGGTGATGCAGTAACAAAGGACGATATTTCATTAGGAGTTTAACGAGATTTCGTAGGTCACCAAAGACTCTCACTGGTTGCACCACTACCTGGTCTGGAGGCTCCAATCCACAAGACTGAAAGAGGCAGCAGAAAGTTATAGACTCAGCCAGCTCCGTTATGGGCGCATGTCTCCCCACCACCAAGGACATCTTCAAAAGGTGATGCCTCAAGAAGGGGGCATCCTTCATCCAAGACATGCCCTCTTCTTATTACTGCCACCGGGCAGAGGTACATCAGCCTGAAGGTGTGCACTCAACGAGCTTCTTCCCCCTCCGCCATCAGATTTCTGAATGGTCCATAAACTCATGAACACTATTTTGTTCTGTTTTTGCACTATTTATTTATTTTAATATATTCGTATTGTAATGTATAGTAATCTAATATCTTTATTATTACATATATAAACAGCAGAGATCCCAGCACTGATCGCTGTGGAAAACTGGTCACAGACCACCAGAGAGAATAACACCCCTCAGAAGTTATTTTCAAACCCGATCTACCAGTCTCCTTGGATCCCATTTGCCTTAATCTTCAGAAGGTTACAATTTGTGCCTTAAACTAGGCTCTCCTATGAGCTCTTGATGAACGATATCTGCTCCGGCTCATCAATGTGCCTGCTGCATTCCACAGTGCCCACTGCACCGCTAGTGTCCTGTGCAGGGAATTCAATGACGGTGGCATAGTACAGTAGGTATATCAACAACCCCACTCCTATGTCCAGAATCCCGACTGAAATGGTGAAAGGTACATAGAGCTGTATCACGTCTTCTACCTGCTGGATCCGTCAAACACAAAACTGATTTTTTATCTGCCTACAGAGCTCTGTTAACTCCATCAAAATCACAGGGGGGGGGGTGGGGGTGGTGGGGTGCACACTGCCTCCTGCTGTCTTAGTGTCACCTACAGGAGGACCAGAGGTGGGTCGAGATAGAGAAAATGAGCGTGAAATTGCTCATCTCAAAGAACAATAAGGAACACGAGGGGATTCTGCAGGGTGGAAGCCCCTCCTTAATGCTTCAATTAAGGTGAATATCACAAAGTTCTTCATCCTCGAGAGAAGTTAGGAGGAAAATGCCCAATTTCTGGTAAGATGGCAGCACTTTCAGATGCAGCGGCCTCCCGGGGGCCAACCAAAAGTATTTTTGTCTTCTTTAAACATTTTTTTTAAGATCGCAAGACAATGCAGGACATTGAGAACTTCAAGTACTGCAGGTCTGTCCCATTGGTGAGCTGTTCATTGGTGGAGGAGCCAGATTTGGTGCGGACCCTATTATAGCCAGCTACAGGAAGGCATCGGAGTCGGTGCGCTAAAGCAGTGAGCAGTCTAACAGAGTGATTGTCTTGGATGTTTCTCTTGCAATCTTAAGAACTTGTTGGATGCTGCAGGTCTGTTTTCCCTTGCTTATTGGAAATACAGGCAGCGGAGGAGTTGCATGGCCTCGGTTGTAGCAAGGACTGAGCTTCACGCTGCGGGCTTGCCTTTTCCATTAGTCCGGGAGAGAAGACCCTGGAGGCAGTGTAGTGCAGCATTCATGCTGGGTTAGGAGCTGGCTGCTCCTGTAAGTGCTGACATCTAGTGTTTGATCGGTGGAAGGACAAGCTGGATTGAATGCACGCATACAGATGTGCTGCTGAGAGCTGTTTGTCTTGCCAATAACACCCCTGCACCAAACATTTACAGAACATGTCGCTCAGGAAATTGGCTAACAATATTTTTTGTGTGACCGTTTATGTGCTCTGTGCTGTGCATGACTGCTGATACTCTGTTTTACACCTTGGCCCTGGATAAACGTTGTTTCATTTGGCTGTGTTCATGGGTATTCACGCATGGTTGAATGACAGTTTGAACCTGAATCTGAATTTGAAGTTGAAAAATGCAGAAGACTGGAGGTTGGTTGAGGGATAGAAAAAGTGAGCATGAAGCTGCTGACCCCAGAAAACATTGAGAAACTCGAGAAGACCTTGCTGGATGGAGAGTCATCAGATCCTTCTGTGATCCCCTGGTGCTTCAGTGAAAGGCAATCAAACCGAGTCCAACAAGTTCTTCATCCTCAGAGGGTAATGGCCAATTTCAGAATCTATTCCATCTGTGGTCGACGGGAGGTGGAGACCAAGCGGGTAAAGAACCTCCTCCAAGAGAGTTTTTCAATTCATAGTCCAGACTGCCAGAGGGAGATCTGTGATCCACAGCATTACCGAGGCCAAGTGAGGGCGAATCTCAGTTTTCTCCCAGACTCATCTCACCCCAGTGATGACCAGCATAAGTTTGGGGAATAGCGCCTCAACTTCTAGCAGGGACTTGAACAGAATTTAACATATTCAGGAGACCAGCCAGTTCTGATGTCGGGTCACACACCTTCATTCTCCAGTGGCGCTGAATAACCTGCTGAGTTTTTCCAACACTCTCTTTTTATTTTTCAGCTATTTATGTGGTGCTGTTGGGGGTATGAACCATCTGATTGTCCTTCACAGGGGTGAGCTCTGAACCTCTGAAAAGGGTTTGATGAACAAGATCATCATTAAACTAGGTAGAGTTCCAAAAGGATTTATGAGGACAATGCCAGGACCAGAGGGCTTAATTTATAGGGAGAGTTTGACGAGAACATAAGAAATAGGAGCAGGAGTAGGCCATCCGGCCCATCGAGCCTGCCCCACCATTCAATAAGATCATGACTGATTTGTCCGTAAACTCAGCTCCATCTACCTGCCTTGTCCCCATAACCCTTAATTTCCCGACTATGTAAAAACCTATCGAAATGTAACTTAAAAATATTTAGTGAAGAAGCCTCAACTGCTTCCCTGGGCAGAGAATTCCACAGATTCACCACTCTCTGGGAAAAACAGTTTCTCCTCATCTCCATCCTAAATCTTCTCTCCTGAATCTTGAGGCAATGTCCCTTAGTTCTCGGCTCACCCACCAACGGAAGCAACTTTCCTTCTTCTATCTTATCTACCCCTTTCAAAATGTTGTATGTTTCTATAAGATCCCTTCTCATTCTTCTGAACTCCAGAGAGTATAGACCCAGGTGACTCAATCTCTCCTCATAGGTTAACCCCTTCATCCCTGGAATCAACATGGTGAACCTCCTCTGCACTGCCTCCAAAGCTAGTATATCCTCAAGTACGGAGACCAGAACTGCACACAGTACTCCAGTTGCGGCCTCACCAGTACCCTGTATAGTTGCAGCATAACCTCCCTGCTCTTGAATTCAATCCCTCTAGCAATGAAGGCCAAAATTCCATTTGCCTTCTTAATAACCTGTTGTACCTGTAACATTCTATAGGTCTGATGAAGCTAGGTCTTTATTCCTTGGAATGTAGGAGAATGAGTCTGTAAACTTACTTATATTTTCATCCAAATCATGTGAACACTTCTTCCTCTCTGACAATCAACATAGCTGTACCTCAAGGATATGTGATTAGGTCACTAATCTACTCTGCTGGACACAGCTCAAACTCCATGTATGTATTTGCGTACAGGAGTGAGTTAGATTAACGGGTTGAGTGGTGTCAGAAGAGTAACCTTGCACAACATCGGCAAGAGCAAGGAATTGATTGCGGACTTCAAGAAGGGGAAATTGGGAGAACATAAAACAGTTGTTATTATTGTAATGTATATATTAATATTTTATGTATTTCACTGTACTGCTGTAAAACAAATTTCATAACGTCAGTGATAATAAATGTTTCTGATTCTGATATATCACATATAAACAGCAGAGGTCCTCATCATAAATCATTTTGCAAAACTAGTGGTCATGGACCTCCAGTCAGAATAGCACACCTGTATTCTATGCCAAGCCATTTTCAAATCCATTCTACCAATTCTCCAGGGTCCTTCTGCTCCTTACATTGAGCTTTTCTGAGTGCTCTTGATGCACATTCTCTGCCCCAGTTTATCAATGTCCCTGACCTGGCTGGCTGTTTTCCACAGCTCCCACTGCACTGCAAGAGTCCTTTCCAGTTGTTCTGCACAGAGAGTTCAATGATGGTGGAACATCACGACGTCTACTTGTGCCAGCCTGATCCACCCAGAGCTGAATGGACAGTTTGTGCCCACAAAACACTGTTTAATCCAGGATTTATTTCCTGGATTAAATTGATCTATCATGCCCCGGTAGCTGCAGTTTTAACTAATCATCAAAAGTCTCCTTATTTTAGATTATATAGAGGTACCCGTCAGGGCTGTAACCTTAGTCTTTTATTATTTAATTTGGCTTTAGAACCACTTGCTATTGCTCTTAGGGATTCTAATTCTGTGCAGGGTATTAGGAGAGGGGATACATTACATAAGGTTTCGTTATATGTGGATGATTTATTAGTTTACATTTCAAATCCTAAGAAATCTATTCCTTCTATGTTATCTATATGGGATTTGATACTTTTTCTGGATATAAGCTTAATTTACATAAAAGTGAATTATTTCCTATTAATAATTATTCTGATTATTATGATCAAATGCCTTTTAATATTGCCAAAAACCATTTTACTTACCTTGGTATCATAATTACAAAAAAATTTAAAGACCTATATACGTATAATTTCTTCCCTTTAGTTGAATATACTCAACAGGTGCTTTCTAAATGGTCACCTATGTCGATGTCGTTGATAGGTCGAATAAATGCTATAAAAATGGTTATTCTACCAAAATTTTTATATATATATTTCAAGCAGTTCCCTTTTTTGTTCCAAAAACATTTTTTGATAAAATAGATTCTCTGATTTTATCTTATGTTTGGAATAATAAAAGCTCTAGAGTGAATAAACTTTCATCGCAAAAATCAAAAAAAGATGGAGGACTGGCTTTACCAAACTTTAGATTTTATTATTAGGCAATTAATATTTGTTATATTACTTTTTGGATTTATGATATAGATGACCAAGATCGCCCTTCATGGTTACAGTTGGAGGAAATTTCAGTAATGGGGTTTTTGTTAGCTTCTTTATTAGGAGCTCCTCTTCTGTTTTCGCTCTCTAGAATAGGTAAACAAGCTCTTAACCCTATTGTTAAACATACTTTAAATCCACCAAAATCATTGGGATGTGACCACTGACTCTTGCTGACTTAACGTCACCTACAGAAAGAAGGATAGAGAAAGTGAGTGTGAAACTACTGACCCCAGAAAACACTGAGGAGGAACTCAAGGAAACCTTGCAGGATGGAGAACCATCAAATTCCTCTTTGATTCCCAGATGCTACAGTGGGAAGTAACCAGGCTGAGTACAAGAAGTTCTTCATCCTTCACAATGAACAGAAAGCAATAGAGTTTCAGGGGGAGATGGCCAACTTAAAAATGCAGAATCTGATCCATTTCTGTCAACGGGAGTGGATATGGAGGTGGAGACCAAATGATAAGGATCCTTGTACTCTCTGAAGAGGACTTCTTAATTGATATTATACTCTTCCAACAGGTGCACAGAGGGAGCTCTGTTATCCGTAGCCTTAAGGAGAAGGAAGACTCAGTAATGTCTTTGACTCATGAAGGAGCTCAGACACTTCTGTGCTGGCCTGGAGAGGCTTTAAAAGACGGCGATCAAGAGAGACTGGACCAGTTGGCATGGTCAGTCTGAATTAAGTAAGACCAGGCAGTGCAGCCACTCAAGTTGTACTGGGCTTTGTGTCATGGTGGGCTCAGGGCTGCTGGAATTGCTCAGCACCATGCTTCCAGCTGGCAGCTTGTCAGAATCAATGAGGAAGGGCATCATTCACAAGCAGAAGGGGAAAAGAGGGTGGATATCAGGAATGGGCGACCCATCTCATGGTCAATATGAACAACAAGATTCTGTCCAAGACTGATCTGGGATAGATGATTCACCTGGACCAGACCAGTTTGGTACCTGGCTGAAAAATCTCTGATAAAACCTGTATTGCTTGGGGATACAGTACAAGGTGGTAGCCATGTCTGATCTGTTTGGAACAGAAGGCTTCTGACAAGATACATGAAAGTGATGGATATGCAGTTCCTGCCACAGACCTCAGAAGTCAGCATTAATGGGCAGAAAATGTAAACTTCCCATTAGGTCTTGAGTGGGCAAGGCTGCCTCTTCTTCTCTGTCTGTTTTGCATTGAACCTTTACCTGGATCCATCATGTGGACCATAGAAGAATAGGAAGCAGGAAGGCCACCAAAGGAATGTAATGGGCAGGTAAGGAGAAGAGGAAAGGAGAGAGATCAATTTCTAATTGACTTGGACCAACTTGCCAACAGACTAAGATCTCGTCTTGCCCAGGTCCTCTGCAAGAACCACCTTGCGTTAAAATTCATGCATGGGGATTTTACTCTCCTCAGATTGGAAACAAGTCTAGTTACTCTCAACCCTGAATGAGTACCTATAAGATAAATGGTATCGTATTTCTAATATAATAAATTTACTGTAAAGTAGCAGTTAGCATAATACTTTTACAACACCAGCTGCAAGATCAGTCCCTGCCCACTGTCTGTGAGTAGTTTGTACATTATCTCCGTGATTCCATGGATTTCCCCTGAATGCTCCACTTTCCTCCCACATCCCAAAGACATACAGGTCAGGGTTAGTGAGTTGTGTGCTTGCTGTGTTGGTGCCAGAAACGTAGCCACACTTCTGGGCTGCCCTGAGCACATCCTCAGGTTGTGTTGCTCGTTGACACAAACAAGTTCACTGGGATGGTTTTGTGATCACTGTGGGGAAGTAGTGAACATGGCCCAGTCCATTTTGGGTAAAGTCCTCTGCACCATTGTGCATATCTACATGGAGCGTTGTTATAGGATAGCAGTATTCATAATCAGGGTCCCTCACCACCCAGGCCATTCTCTTTTCTTGCTGCTGCCAATGGGAAGGAGGTACGGGAGCCTCAGGACTCACACCACCAGGTTCAGGAACAGTTTTTACACCTCAACCATCAGGCTCTTGAACCAGAGGGAATAACTTTGCTCAACTTCACTTGGCCCATCATTGAAATGTTCTCACAATCCATGGACTCACTTTCAAGGACTCTTCATTTCATGTTCTTGATATTTATTGCCTGTTTATTTATTATTATTATTTCTTTCTTTTTGTATTTGCACTGTTTGATGTCTTTTCCACACTGGTTGAATGTCCAAGTTGGTGCAGTCTTTCATTGATTCTATAATGGTTATTATTCTACGAGGGGTGATTGATAAGTTTGTGGTGTATCCCTAAATAAATAATGAAGAATCCCAAATCAGCTCCATCATCTGTACGTGTCCTTTTTCTTCAGTAGTTTATGATGTTTTAGCCTGAGGGTTGGAAAGGATTACTTCCATTCAACCTGTGGCAATGATAGCAAACAGAACCAGCATCACAGTGTCCGTGACAATCGATATCCTTCCGTCAGAGGAGAAAATGGACCTCAGTTAACTGAAAATTAGAGTTCGACGATTTACAACCTGCTTGTGTACTTTCTTGGAGCCTCACAGCAAGGATACAGGAGCAATACAGCAGGGATACAGGCCATTTGGTCCTACTAGTCATACTGACCATGGTGCCCATCCAGCCTTTGGCACTTCAAACTGAAACACCTACTACTACAGGGATGATCCATTCTGCAGACACACAACCTTTATTGCTCTAGCATTTAAATTTTACTTCCCCTTCTGTTCCCTTTCTGACTACCCTCTCATTCCTTCTCTTCATCTCCCTCTGGTTCCCTCCTACCACTGTCCACTCTTCTTCCTTATCAGATTCCTTCTTCTTCAGCCCTTTACCTCTTCCACCTGTCACCTCCAAGCTTCTTACCTTATCCCCCTTCCCCACCCACCCACCTTCCCCCTCACCTATCACCTTCCAGCTTGTACTCTTTTCCCTCTCCACACCTGCTTACTCTGGCTTCTGCCCCCTTCCTTTCCAGTCCTGAAAAAGGGTCTCGGCCTGAAATGATGACTGTTTATTTCCCACCTCCTCCCCATAGATGCTGCCTGACCTGCTGAGTTCCTCCAGCACTTTGTGTTTGTGTGTTTTTTTAACTGTTGGGTTTATTATAAAAGTCTTTAAAAATAGTAATTGAGCTATGACTCTGGAGAAGTGTTTAGCACTTGCTGTCTCTTTATTTAAATGATGATGGCATTACCAGAAGCAAGTGACTCTGCTTTGCCACTTTGAACAAATTTTCAATTTTACACCCTAAGACAGGCATGGGCAAACTACGGCCCGGGAGCCATATGCGGCCCGTTAAGCTTTTTAATCCGGCCCGCAGAACTTGATGAAATTATATTAATAAACCTTGTTAACATTTTTTCCCCGCAATTCTGGCGTTTTCCCAATAGATGACGCACTCTATATACATTGACCTTTGTTGAGGTGCAGCGTATTACTCCACATTTGCGCTTTACTCTTTGTTCGGCTCGACCTATTTGTGTGAACAGGCGTTCAGCGTCATGAACATCAACAAAGCCAGCCACAGATCCAAGTTAACTGACCAACACCTCAGATCCATCCTGAGAATCGCCACAACAAAACTAAATCCAGACTTTGATGCGCTGGCTAAAAAGGGAGACCAACAACACTGTTCCCACTGAAATTAAAAATAAGTTTCTTCGTTGTGTTATGTAAAAAATGCATTTGAAAATATTTTTTTCAATAAGCCTTACATGTTACATGCCATTTCTGTTAAGTGATGGACATGAGTAGTGCGCAGGTGCACGTACGTTCTCAAAATAAAAAAGCGCTCCAGATCAAATAATGCTCTCCAGATCCGCATACTGGCGCACTGTCACTGTTCTGTCCTTGTGCTGGTCATTGTTGAGTTTTGGCACAGGGGACAATTGAATAAGAAGGAGCAGGACAAGTAGACCTGCATCTCCTACCGTTTTTGAAATAAAGACAGTCAGGAGGAGAGTGATGATGATAATATCTTGAAGGATAACAGAATTTTCAGTGCTTTAAAATAATAACTGTTACTATTAAAAAAAGCTGTATTTTATTCATTTAATTTTCAGTGTTTTAAAAGACATTTCAATAAATAGCTAAATACCGTGGGACTTCAAAGACAGCTATTTTGTTGTAATGCATTTGTTCATTTTCAATTGAAATTAAAGCACATGTTTTCTACATATCCCATGATATTTTATTTTCTCTTATGAGGTGTATTACCAAAACTCTCCGTCCATCTGCTCCTGGTCCGGCCCCCCTGTCAAATTTTAGAACCCTTTGTGGCCCACAAGTCAAAAAGTTTGCCCACCCCTGCCCTAAGAAATACTCCAAGACAATTGTCTGCACTTAAAACTGAATCAGAATCAGAATCGTATTTAATATCACTGACATGTCATTTTGCAGCAGCAATACTGTGCAATAAAGAACTATAAATGATAATGAGGTCATTACTATAACATACGAGCAAGAGTGTGGAATGAGCTGCCAGCACAAGTGGTGCATATGAGCTCGATTTCAACGTTTAAGAGGAGTTTGGATAGGTACAGGGATGGGAGGGGTAGGGAGGGCTGTGGTCCCCGTGCAGGTCGATGGGACTGGGCAGACCAGATGGCTGAAGGACCTGTTTATCTTCTGTACTTTTCTATGACTCTAAGAAATATTTTTAAAAATAAATAAGTGGTACAAAATTGGTGAGGTTGTGTTCATGGCTTGGTTCATTGTCCATTCAGAAATCTGATGATAGAGGGAAAGAGGCTGTTCTAAAACTTTTAGTGTGTGTCTTCAGGCTCCTTTACATCCTCTCTGATGGCAGCAATGAGAAGTGAGCATTTCCTGGGTCCTTAAGGATGGATGCTGCCTTTCTGAGGCATCGCCTTTTAAAGATGTCCGTAATGCTGGGCAGGCCAGTGCCCAGGGTGAAGCTGGCTGAGTGTACTACTTTCTGCAGCTTTTCCGATCCTGTGCCTCTCCACTCCACACGGATCCAAACTTTTCTGATCCTGTGCTTCTCCACTCCACACGGATCCGAGCTTTTCCGATCCTGTGCTTCTCCACTCCACAGGGATCCGAGCTTCTCCGATCCTGTGCTTCTCCACTCCACACGGATCCGAGCTTCTCCGATCCTGTGCTTCTCCACTCCACATGGATCCGAGCTTTTCCGATCCTGTGCTTCTCCACTCCACATGGATCTGAGCTTCTCCGATCCTGTGCTTCTCCACTCCACATGGATCCGAGCTTTTCCGATCCTGTGCTTCTCCACTCCACACGGATCCGAGCTTTTCCGATCCTGTGCCTCTCCACTCCACATGGATCTGAGCTTCTCCGATCCTGTGCTTCTCCACTCCACATGGATCCGAGCTTTTCCGATCCTGTGCTTCTCCACTCCACACGGATCCGAGCTTTTCCGATCCTGTGCCTCTCCACTCCACATGGATCTGAGCTTCTCCGATCCTGTGCTTCTCCACTCCACATGGATCTGAGCTTTTCCGATCCTGTGCCTCTCCACTCCACACGGTGATGCAGTCAGTCAGAACACTCTCTGTGGTATGTAGAAATTTGCTAGAGTCTTTGGTGTCATATCAAATCTCCTCAAACCTCCTGCAAATACAGACTCTCTGATTCACATGAAACATGCATATGAGGTTCAGAAACAGGCCATGCCATTCCGTTTAATCATGATTGAGCAGGTATGATGGCATGAACTTTGATTTGTAGAACTTCTGGGAGTGCCTCCCCCCACCCACTTCACCATTTACCACTCCCGTTTCCCTCCCTCACCTTATCTCCTTCCCTGTCCACCACCTCCCTCTGCTGCTTCTCCCACTTCCCTTTATTCTATGCTCTTCTGTCCTTTCCTATCAGATACCCGCTTCTCCAGTCCTCGATCTCTTTCACCAATCTTTCCTTCACCCCCTTCCGCTCTCCCGGTTTCACCTGTCACCTACCACCTTGTGCTTCTTCCTCCCCTCTCCCCACCTTCTTACTCTGACTTCTTGTATTCTTACAGTCTTGATGAAGGGTCTCGGCCCGTAACGTCCACTGTTCACTCCATTCCATAGTTACTGCCTGACTGCTGAGTTCCTCCAGCATTTTGTGTGTGTTGCAGTGGAAAGGGTGAACAGTTTCTACATGGTATCAACATTTCTAAATATCTGTCCCAGGCCCAACATATTGATGCAACTATGAAGTGCGAAAAGATTTGCTATGTCACCGAAGGTTAGCAGATTTCTGCAGAAGTATCGTGTAGAACACTTGGACTGGTTATGCCACTGTCTGGTATGGAGGTTGCAGCATGGCAGTTTAACAGTTAATGGAGCACTTCGCAGCACCAGTTGTAAGCTTAGGGTTGAACTCCCTCTCTATCACCCTAGTCTCTTTCTTCCCTCCCCTTCTCCCTCTCTCCCCTCTCCCCCACTGTTCAAGCTCTTCTCCCCCCCTTTCCCCTGCTCCCTCCTTTCCCCTTCTCTTTCCTCTCTCTCTCTTCCCCTACCCTCTCCTTTCTCCCCCTCCCCTACTCCCTCCCTCATTCCCATCCCATTCCCTCTCTCCCCTTCCACCTCTCTATCCTCTCCCCTCTCCTGCACTCTCTGACCCCCTCCCCTCTCTCTCCCAAGCTCTTCTTCCTCCTCCCTCTCTTTACCCCTTTCTCTCCCCTCCCCACCCCTCTCTTCCCCTGCACCTCCTCTTCTCTCTCTCCTCCCCCCCCCCCCCCCCCAGTTTCAGGAAGGAGATTGGCTTTTGCAATTTTGGAAGTTTAGTAAGAAATGCAACCAGTGTTCTGAGAATTCAGGAGTCAACCAGAAAGAACACTGGTGGCTCCATCAGAGGGGTTAACCAGGAAGTATCTTGTCCAGTCATCGAGGCTGGTGTTATCATTGCTGCTCTTCAGGTTAAGCCAATCTGTGTGTGTCACTGGGAGAGCAGAGAGTCTTGAGTGTGCTCTGTGTGGTAATTTGATATCTTCCCAAGAGCAGCCACACTGGGGAAAGTTCACAATGATTAATATTTCAGCAGCCGGCCAGGAGGTCCTGCTCCGGGTCCAATTTGGATGCTGGCGCCAGCAGAATGCAGAATGAGGAACAAGATTCAGACTGAAAGTGAAAGACAAAATCTATTTTCGTTGCAGGAGAGGGAGGGACCGGGTTGGCTGAGGAAGCCCCTCAATTATTGTAGTAGTTGCAACCATGGGACCACAGGAGTGGTGATGTGTGAGTGGTGGGGGTGCTAAGGTAAAGATCACAACAATAAAAAAACACAATAAATATGAATACATAAGATAGCTTATATACATAGATTGGTTGTTTGTCCATAAGGTGACCCTAGGCACAGGAGGGTCTGTACATGAGGTGACCGACAGGAAATGATAAAGTTGTAGTGGCTGGGGATGTGGAGGGGTGGGTTAGTGGGTGGAGGTGTTGATCAGGCTTAAGGGTTTAAGTCTTGGGAAAAGTAACTGCCTTTGAGTCTGGCAGTCCTGGTGTGGGTGCTACGCAGCCTCTCTGACGGGAGTGGGACGAACAGTCCATGAGCAGGGTAGGTGGGATGCTGCTGATGCTACTGGCCTTTCTCTGGCACCTTTCTGATGGCAGGTAGGCTGGTGCAGGAGATAAGTTGGGCCTACGACTTTGAATGTAAGAAATAAAAGACATTGCATGATTTATTCTTGTAACTTTTATTATGAATAAAGTTTAGTTTGATTTAAAAAAATTCCTCCTGCTGCACCCTGTTCTAATGATCTTTTAATTACATAATTGGCCCTGATGCTCCAGTGGGAAGCAATCGAGGTGAGTACGAGAAGTTCTTCATCTTCAACGATGAACCGGACTTCCTATATCCAGAATCCTGGACCAATAATAGGTACACAGAGACATACCACACGTTGACTGTAAGTCCTGCCGAAGGGTTTCAGACCAAAACGTCAACGTACTCTTTTCCTAGATGCTGCCTGACATTTTGTGCGTGTTGCTTGGATTTCCAGCATCTATGGATTTTCTCTTGTCAGAGATGTACCACATCTTCTTCTGTCAGCTTGGTTCATCCAGCACAGAATGGATTTTTTTTGTTTTCTGTCCACAAAACTCTATTAAATCCACCAAAATCATGGGGACATGACAACTGCCTCTTGTTGACTTAACATCATCTATAGGAGACCAGAAGTTAGTCGAGGGATAGAGAGGGTGCGTGAAACTGCTGAGAAAAGCACTGAGGAACTTGAGGGGACCTTGCAGGACGGAGAACCTGATGCTCCAGGGAGAGGCAATCCAGGTGAATATAAGAAGCTGTTCATCCTCAACAATGAACAGAAAGCAAGGGAGGTTCGGAGCGAGATGGCCACCTTAAAAATGCAGTATCTATTCCATTTGTGGTCAACGGAGTGGATGTGGTGCTGGAGACCAAGTGGTAAAGCGCCTTTGACTCCGCCATGAGCATTTTGTCAATTAATAGTCTATTCTTCCAATAGATTCACAGAGGGAGCTCTGTGATCCACAGTCTTAAGGAAATGGATGGCTTGTAAGGTTCTTGATTCATTAAGGGTCTCAGATCCTTCTATATCGCCATGGATGAGTTAAAAACAAAAGCTGACAGCACAGCTTACAGAACATCTTGGCTTTTAATGAGTAGGTTTTAAATGACAATGAGCAAGAGAGGCTGGACCAGTTGACGTGGTCAGTCCGAATCAATTAACTTGAGAGGTGTGCTAGCACTAGAGCTGAACTTGCTCTGTGGCACAGAAATCTCAGGGCTGCTGGAATTGCTCAGCACCATGCACCCAGCTGGCAGCTTGTCAGAATCCATGAGTAAGGCCATCATTCACAAGCTGAAGTTGGAGAGTGTGGACACCAAGTATAGGTGATATCCCACTTCATGGTCAAGATGAACAAGACTGGTCTGGGTGAATCACCAGTTTGTCACATGGCTGGAATATCTCTGGAAAAATGTTGGACTGCTCATGTACAGTACAAGAGGCCGGCAGTATCTGTTCTGTTTGGAACAGAAGACTTTCAATTGGATACGTGAAAGTGACGAACATGCTTTAAGTGAGAATCTATACAGCCCATATCACATACCTCAGCAGTCCAAATGATCAGACAGAAAATGTAAATTTGTCCTTTTGGTCTTGAGAGGGCAAGGTTTCCCCTTATCATCCGTCTGTTCCATATCGAACCTTCTCCTGGTTCCATCAGGCAGGACACAGCATTAGGTAAGCGGAGTGGAGGAAATCCTCCGCTTGCGCTCTGAGCCAGCTCTTGCACTGTCCCAGTGATAACCAGCATAAGTTTGGGGAACAGCTCCTCGCCTTCTGGCTAGGACTTCAACAGAATCCAATGGTTTCAGGCAACTGGCCAGCTCTGATGCCAGGTCACACACCTTCTTTCTCCACAGGCCCTGCCTGACCTATTGACCTTTTCTGAATTTCTCTGCTTCTGTTTCCGTTCAGTTCAGTTTCAGTTTACTGTCGTTTAGAAACCACAAATGAAATGCAGTTAAAAAATGAGACAACGTTCCTCGGTCATGTCCTTGGGGGAATGAACCATCTGATTACCCTCCATAGAAGTGTGTTCTGGCAGGAACCATCACTGATTCACATCACAGCATTTTAGGGAAGTTGACACACTGCTGAAGAATTTGGTCTTGTACAGAGACCACGTTTATTGCTGCTGTCCATGACACAGAGTAGACTTGGAGAATAGCCAATGTTGTTTAGGAAACAGACATATCAGCCTTACATCAATGGGTTGCGACTTTACTCTGGAGGATTCACAGGGTTAGGATCTACTCACATCTTGAAACGCATTGACATGGCTTTGTGAGGAGAAGGTCACGTCTTATAAACATGATTGAGTTTTTCTGATAAAGTTGAGTGATGGGGGTAGTGCAGCGGTTACCATCTACATGGATTCTAGTGAGGCTTCAACGAGGTTCATTGCGACTTGCTGATCCAGAAGATTAAGGCACATGGCAAATCTCCAAAGGATTTGTTGATTGACATCTCAGGATTTAGACCTTGCGGCCAGGTGCTGTGGATGAGAACATGCACTGGGCTCCAATCATTTTATCCCAATAGGACCAGTAGGTCCATCTGGACAGATGATGCCCTTCTTCAAATTGCATGGAACATTTTAGCTGCAGATGCCTGGAAGAATTCAGCATTCTGAAGATCACATCACACGGGAGTATTGTGACCATTTCACTGGACAAATAATCCAGACAGCTTCAAATCCCACCAGGGGAGTATGAACTGCTGCATTCAGTTTGAAGGTAAACTGGCATAGTACATGTGGGCGTCAAGTACTGACTGTTGATCTTGCCAAAAATTCCCATTGCTCAATAATGAATAATTCTCCCATTGTCAGCAGTGAACAGAGGCCAAATGAGAAACTTGTAAGGAGGAGCAGTCATTTTTTATTGTCAGACTTGGAGTCCATATGAATTTATTACTGACTGTTAATAAAATTAACTATGGACCATGCCAGTAGGCACCATTCCCTTACAGATATCTTACTGAGCTGGAAGACCAACTAGTTCCGGGTGGGCCAAAGAACATCCTTCAAGGAGCTGATGATCCTCCAGCAACACTTAATCTCTGTCTTGGTGTGTGTTCCTGGAAACAGCCCATAAATCAGAGTCCACAGTTGCACAAGCTGATGGGGTTGAACCAGGACAAAACCCCTTACATCCTTCTCCACATTTCCTCAGCGAATCCACAATTCACAAAACGTGGAAGGAAGTCCCATACTCATCACAGAGAGCAGCGTACGTTGGAAGTGATATTCCAGTCACACAGGAAGGTCCTGGCAGTGAGTTTTCCTCACTGCCAGTTAGCAAGCTCCTGGTGCTTATTGGTGGGTTCTGCTGATGAGGCATTCTGCCAGAAAAGACCATAAGACATAGGAACAGAATTAGGCCATTTGGCCCATCGAGTTTGCTCCGCCATGCAATCACGGCTGAACTTTTTCCCCTCCCCAGCCCCACTCCCCGGCCTTCTCCCCATAACCTTTGATGCCATGGCCAATCAAGAACTTATCAACCTCCACCTTAAATACACCCAATGACCTGGTCTCTACAGCTGCCTCTGGTAATAAATTCCACAAATTCAACACCTTTGGCTAAAGAAATTTCTCTGCATCTCTGTTTTAAATAGACATCTCTATCCTGAGGTTATGCTCTCTTGTCCGAGACTCCCCCGTCATGGGAAATATCCTTTCCACATCTACTCTGTCTAGGCCTTTCAACATTCAAAAGGTTTCAATGAGATCCCCGCTCATTCTTCTAAATTCCAGCGAGTACAGACCCAGAGCCATCAACTGTTCCTCATATGATAACCCTTTCATTCTCAGAATCATCCTTGTGAACCTCCTTTGGACCCTCTCCAATGCCAGCTCCTCTTTTCTTAGATAAGGAGCCCAAAACTGTTCACAGTACTCAAGATGAGGCCTCACCAGTGCCTCATAAAGCCTCAGCATCACATCCCTGCTCGTGCATTCTAGACCACTTGAAATGAAATCTTACATTACGTTTGCCTTCCTCACCATTGACTCAACCTGCAAGTTAACCTTCAGGGTGTTCTGCACAAGGACTCCCAGGTTCTTTCGCATCTCAGATTTTTGGATTTTCTTTGTTTAAAAAATAGTCCGCACATTTATTTCCACTACCAAAGTGCACGACTGTGCATTTTCCAACATTGTATTTCATTTGCCACTTCCTTGCCTATTTTCCTAATCTATCTGATTTCTTCTGCAGCCTTCTTGTTTCCTCAACACAACCTGCCCCTCCGCCAATCTTCATATCATCTGCAAACTTGGCAACAAAGCCACCTATCCCATCATTTAAATCATTGATATACAGCATAAAAAGAAGTGGTCCCAACACCGACTCCTGCAGATCACCACTACTCACTGGCAGCCAACCAGAAAATGACTCTTTAATTCCCATTCACTGCCTCCTACTAATCACCCATTGCTCTAACCATGATACAGTGGTGACTCTCCTGCAATGCCAGGAAGCAGCCTCATGTGTGGCACCTTGTCAAAGGCCTTCTGAAAGTCCAGATATACAACATCCACTACATCCCCTTTATCTATCCTACTTGTAATGTCCTCAAAGAATTCCAACAGGTTCTTCAAGCAAGATTTTCCCTTAAGGAAACCATGCTGACTTGTTATCTTGTTCTGTGTCTCCAAGTACTCCATAACCTCATCCTTAACAACTGACTCCAACACCTTCACAACCTTTGAGGTCAGGCTAATTGGTCTATAATTTTGTTTCTGCTGCTTCCCTCCTTTCTTAAAGAATGGAGCAACATTTGCAAATTTCCAGTCCTACGGAATCATGCCAGAATCCAAAGATTCTTAAAAGGCCATCACTAATACCTCCACAATCTCTACCGCCGGTCATTTGGTCCAGGTGACTTGCGTATCTTTAGGTCTTTCACCTTTTAGAGCACCTTCTCCCTTGTAATAGTAATTGCACTCACTGCTCTTCCCTCCCACCCTCCTACATCTGGCACACTGCTAGTGTCATCCACAGTAAGACTGATGTAAAATACTCACTTAGTTCATCTGCCATCTCCTTGTCCCCCGTTATTATTTCTCCAGCCTCATTTCATAGTGGTCTTATGTGTGTGTGCGTGCACCCTTAACTCATTTTAGAAATGAACCAGCAGCAACAGACTACATATGGAGTCTGGTTTTGATGTTAAAACCACTATCTTTATTAGTAACTACTTATAATATAGTCACTTAACCCAAGATAAACTAAAGTTAACAGTGTTATGTGTATATATGTGTGTAAATATAACTCCCAAACTATATTGAGCTTTGCGGCGGGGGGGGGGGGGCGCGAACAAGGCTTAAAGTCTTGAGATGGTAAAGTAGGAAAGTACAGTAATCCACGAAATAAATGGTGGGAGAGAGATATTTGTAATCCAGGTTGTAACGAAGAGAAAAGGCAAGTATGAGATACTCCACAGGTTCCACGCTGGAAACGAGATCACAATCGCAGTAGATCTTGTCCGTCGTTGTTCCAAATCCACATACGAATTATCACCGAAAGTGACCTGTCACAGGGATATCGTCTTCAAATGATTACCACACAACATACCCAGGCAAGGGTTAACACATAAGTGGTCTCCACAGGATACCCCAGAAAATCCACCCCCATGGATTATACGAGGTGACAGCCAAACATTCGACGTGCACTGGATTGATAATCAACCCACCCTTGTGGGCATAGGAGAGTTCCAGACTCTAGCTGCAACAAGCTGAAGCTACTGGCTTTTCAGTTTCACTTGCTCTCTCTCTCTATCACTCTCAGAGTTTTAAAATCCACAAGAACGGCATCAGCCTGTGACTGATGTCATAGTCCCACCTCACTTAGGCACTCTTAAAGTGACAGACCATGGTAAACGAAACCTGTGGGTTCCTATATCCACTCTCATCTCTTATTTTTTATACACGAAACAGCTTTTTCTACCCACCTTGATATTGTTTTCTAGCTTGGTATCATATTTCATCTTTTCCCTCCTAATGATTATTTTAGTTGCTTTCTGCAGGCTTTTAAAAGAATTCCAATCCTCTGTCTTCCCACTAATTTTTGCTTCGTTGCTCTTCTGCTTTTACATTAGCTTTGATTTCCCTTGTCAGTCACATTTCTACTATTCTGCCATTTGAGTGTTTCTTTGTTTTTGCAATACACCTATCCTGCACCTTCCTCATTTTTCCCAGAAACGCACACCATTGCTGCTCTTCTGTCATCCCTGCCAGCATCTCCTTCCAATTTACTTTACTCTATTGAAATACTGCTGCATCAGACTTTATTTTCCCCCCCCATCAAATTTCAAGCTGAAGTCTTTCATATTGTGATCACTGCCTCCTAAGGGTCCTTTACCTTAAGCTCCCTAATCACCTCCAGTTTATTACTTAATGCCCGATTCAGTATAACTGATCCCCTTGTAGGTTAAATGACGAGCTGCCCTAAAAAAAACATTTTGCAGATATTCAACAAATTAACATTGAGATATAACACTTTGACTACCTTATTTGCTACCCTCTTTGATTCTTCATCCCTAATTCACTGAGACTGACCCTGCTGGTTGTAATTATGTCCATCATCTGCCTGCCCTTTCTGACAGTTTGACTGCATGCTGTCTTTGCTTTTCTTTAACCATCGATCCTATCCTGAGCCCCTTCACTCCAGTTCCCATCCGCCTGCCAAGTTATTTCAAACCCTCCCAACAGCTCTAACAAACCTGGCCGTGAGAATATTGGACCCCCTCAGGTTCAGGTGCAGCCCAACCCTTCTGTACAGGTCATACCGCCCCCAGAAGAGATCCCAATGATGCAAGAACCTGAAACCCTGCTCCCTGCGCTAGCTTCCCAGCCGCACATTTTTCTGCCAAATCATCTAGTTTTACCATCACTGGCACGTGGCACAGGCAGCAATCCAGAAATTACTACCCTGGGGGCCCTGCTTCTCAGCTTTCTGCCTAGCTCTTTAAATTCTCTCTTCAGGACCTCTTTGCTTTTACTTCCTATGTCATTGGTACCAACATGTATCAAAAAATCTGGCTGCTCCCCCCTCACTCCAGAATGCTGTGGACACAATCCAAGATATCCCTGACCCTGACACCTGGGAGGCAAAATACCAACCAGGTGACCCATTAACGTCCACAGAATCGGTCTGTTCCTCTATCTATTGTCTCCCCTATCACTACCTCTCCCCTCCTCTTCCCCTTCCCCTTCTGCACCATGGACCCATGCTCTGTGTCAGAAACCAGGTCTCCATGGCACTCCCCTGGGAAGCCACCTCCCACAACCAAAATGGCACAGCCATTATCGAGGGGAATGGCTCTGCACTATGCCTCCTCGCCGTCCCATTCCTTCTCCTGACAGGCACGATGATTTTGACTGATGCTCAGGAAACCATGTCACGTGATCCACAGAGTCCCTGTCCTACAATGCCAGCAGGGTGTTCAGTGCTGACTGGGACCTCTGACACGTGCTTTGCCACACCGGGGACGTACAGAACTTCAGCACGTACCCGCAGACTTTGGTTCCAAGCGTAGCCTGACGAGGCCACTCCGAGGTGGGTACTGGATATATTTCTGCCCGTTTTCTCGTGACTTGTGCATCTTGGCCCATCGGACCCATTCCATCTCGATCTGCCAGATGAACCAGAAGACGGCCTGGATGTTTCTGAAGCAGAGGAGTAAGGGAGGGGTCACTCCTGCACCATGCACAGCAGCCCCGAGAGCAAATCACACTTGATGACCAGGTTATGGGAGGGAGCGCCGTTCTCATAGTCCCAATTTTTCATTGGCTTTTCTATCCACTCCAGCCAAATATTGTTCCACACCTCGGCCCCCCTGAACCAGATCCCCAGCTCCTGCACACAGTCAGGCCCAATGGTGACTGTTGCCGAGGAGCGTGACCAGAGGCTGCCTCTGGCCCAGGATGCCAATTCAGACAGCTCAGTCTGATCAAACGGACCCTGGATCTGAGCAGAAGTTGCTGATATTGTTCACGTACAGGGAGGTTTTGACTGCCATGCCTTCTCTGCCTAGCAAGTCACACCTCTCACCGTTTTGTCATGAAGCTGGTAAAGGGTTGTAAACAGCACAGGTGCAAGGCAAAGGACCTTGCCTGACTCCAGCCCTGATCAGGAAGCTCTCTGTTACCCACCCATTGAACTGTACTACAGGGGTCTGTGTAGACCAATTCATGATTCCCTGCACACAGCCCATTCTTACTGACGTCCTGGTCGACAGGCGGGCATCCATCCCCTGTCCTGCACTCGAGCGATTGTGTCCCCGAGCAGTGAGTGAATATCAGAAGTGTCCCTGCCAGGCACAGCACGGGTTTGCTCTGGGTGGATCAGGGCCGGTTTCGCCCAGTCGCTGACGGCCTTGGACAGCATCTTATTGCCCACATTCAGCAGTGAGACGGGTCTCCAGTTCCTGGAATCATCCCTCTCCCGGTTCTGCCTGTTGGTGAGGGCAGAGTCCGATGTGTTGTCAGCTGGAAGCATAACATCGTGAGGGAAGGAGCGGCAGGGAGAGAGAGAGATAGGGCTAATGGGGTTGAAGGGGCGTGATAGGGGAGGAGATTGTGCGAGGAACGGAGATAAGGGGAGTGAGCAGCGTGAGTGTCCGGAACTAGGCGAGTTGTGAAATTTGTGGAAAGTTTATTCCGGGGCCGTCTCCTGTCTCCGCCCGCTTCCGCTTTGTTCAGTTGGGCGGAGAACGAGCGCTGGAGCCCGAAGGCGCAAGATGATGAAGCCGGACGGGAAGGTGGTGATCCTGGGCGACGTGAACGTGGGCAAGAGCTCATTGCTGCAGCGGTACAGCGAACGCCGTTTCCAGGACACTTCCAGCACGGTGGGCGCCTCCTTCTACTTCAAACACCGGGGCGCCCACAGTATCTCCATCTGGGACACGGCGGGTGAGACTTGGGCCGGGGCTGTGGTGGGTACGGCGGGGGGTGGGGAGAGTGGGAGAGAGATGGGAGGGGACGGTGTGGGTGAGAGCGCGGGGGGAGTGGGGTGACACAGAGTGCAAGGTCGCACTTAACAAAAGACTCGAGTAACTGAAGTCGCCGGACCCTAGCGCACCGGGGGAACTCGGCGAGTCGGGCAGCATAGATGATGGGAGGAATTGTCGAGGTAACGGGCCGGGACCCCGCGTCAGGACGGGGAATGGAGGAGAGCCGACCAATTACCCAGGCCTCCCGTCTCACCGCTCCCCCCTTCGCTCGCAATGCTCTGTCAAACGTTGACAATGCCCCCCGGCCTCCCGATCCCGGCACCCGGGGCTCCGCGGTGGTCTCCAGGGAGCGTCCTCCACTTCCCACAGGCCGGCACGTTACTTCACCAGACTCGTAGATCGTCCACCCGAACCGCCGCTTTCCAGGAGTCCGGGAGAGCTCGGCGCCTCGGGAGTGATGGAACTGAGGGAGCGCCGCACGGCGATGAGGCCGTGCTGAGGGAGCGCCGAGGGGATGTCATATCGCACAGAAACAGGCTCTTCGACACAGACAGTCCACGCTGACCATTCAGCAGCCATGCAAACTGAGGAATGGCACTAAGGGACGGGCGGTACTGGGGAAGAATTTAAATCTTTATATTACTTAGTGATACAGGCTCTTCCAGCCCACCCTGCTCAGTTATATCCATGTGACCAATTATCCTCCGCTACCCTTTGTCTTTGGAGTGTGAGAGGAAACTTGAACGCGTGGAGGAAACCCACACATTCACTTGGAGAGCATGCGAACTCCTTACAGTGAGCAGCAGGAATGGCGCCCGGGCCACCGGCGCCGTTACGGGGTTACGCTCATGGCGGTGCCACCCTGGCTGTTTTGCAGGGGTTGTTGATTGAAGGTTGAGCTTGCCCACCCCCGGGCTGGACCAGAGCTCTGCCAGTGAGAGTGGGGTGTCGAGCCGGGACAGGGCCGGACAGCCAGCTTCACTGCAGTGGATCTCCTGGTTATTGTGGTGACCTTGTCTGTGGGATCTTTCCCGCGGGGAACCCAAATCCATGAAAAGGGGCGTCAGAAATGCAAGCGCTGGACAAGCTTCCCAGCGCCTCCTGTGTCTATGAGATGGTGACATTTATGGAGAGGATTTTAGAGATTGGGTGTAAATATAGAACAATACAGGAAGAGGCCATTTGGCCCATCCTATCCACGCTGTTTCCCAGGAAGCAGTCCCATTCTCTTCTGTATTTTCCTGTGGCCAGGATATTTATTCTCTCTCGCAGGCCCATTAATTCCCCTCGATTCGTTTGCAAATCTCCTGCATGGAGCAATTTATAGTGGCCTTTTAAACTCCCAGCACATCCTTCAGATGTGGGAGGGAACTGGAGTGCACAGGGGAAACTGAGTGGTCACAGGGAGACCGTGCAAACTCCACACCGACAGCGCCGGATTGAACCCAGGTAGCAGCTCTACCCAGGTGACGTGCAGATGTTTTCTGTGGCAGGGTGGAGCCGGTTATCACAGTGTGGGTATGGCCTCTTCAGCCTCCAGAGGAAGTGGAGGAGCTGGCGAGCTTTTCCGGCCGTAGCATCTGCGATAGAGATCGGGCACAGCTGCAAAACGTCCTGGGCTGTTGGTGTGCAGCCTCTTCTGGAGTCCTCTACCAAACCGCCCAGCTGCAGAACACTGATGATGCAGCATCAAGGCAGCGATGGGGAGCAGTTCTGGTGCCACAGGAGGAGCCTCGCAGCAAAGGCAGGCACTGGCCAGCTGTGGAAAAGCGTGTTTGAAGATCATCTCCTTAAACCACCCGTAACCTCGTGGTCTACCAGGCAGCGCCGATCCCGCCTCTCCGGTATGTTTCCGGGATCTGGAATGCATACAGTAGCACCACAGAGTACTGGAGCGTTGCCAGAAACATCCGGGAATGATAAACAAGCCACTGTCAGTGCTTCCCCGGGGCCGGTGCCCCTGGTTAAGCTGCTGTTGGCTCTCTCCAGATCTCCAGCCAGGCGGACAGAGCAACGGTCTGCTCAGCACAATGTACCCAGAGATTCCTGTCCCATCACTACTCCGTCTGAAGGAGCACTGAGAACTTCGGGAGATGGCCAGGTGGCACGCCACACATCTAGCAGCACCCACCCCACTCGGGGCAGAGACGGTGGGGTTCAGCCAACTCAAGTCCACACATCTACAATAGAAGATGGTGCTCCTCAGTCCCAAGAGCTCTGGAAGTGGCAGAGTGACATTGGGCTCCATCAGAAGGCGGTGAGTTCTAACCCCACTCCAGAGGCTGATAATGTTAAGTGGCAGCTGATTTAGATGGCTTCTGCTTGGCTCATGTTTCTGGTCTGGAATTCCCCACCAGAGGAAATTCTCTCTCTTTCTCTCTCCCACCCCTCTCTTATCCCTTCCCCCTCCCTCTCACCACCCCATTTCTCACTCTCCTTCTTCTCTCCTCTTACTCCTTCACTTCTCTTCCCTCTTCTTTTCTGCATCCCCTCCTACCTTTCCCTTACCCCCTTTTCCCCATTTACCCCTTCTTCCCCATCTTTCACCCCTTTCTCTCCCTCTTTCCACCCTTCCCCAGTCCCCTCTTTCCCCGCTTCCAT
Organism: Hypanus sabinus; assembly: GCF_030144855.1. Classification (NCBI taxonomy): domain Eukaryota; kingdom Metazoa; phylum Chordata; class Chondrichthyes; order Myliobatiformes; family Dasyatidae; genus Hypanus; species Hypanus sabinus. Next base: position 147,110,669 of record NC_082710.1, on the reverse strand, counting down.
CTTTCTGTCACTCTCTCTCTCTCTCTACTCTCAGACTATACCCTCCAGGAAATGCTTTTGCTGATCTTTGAGATTACATCTTGAAACAGCTCGCTGCCTTTTTCCTTGCTTTGATCACTTTCTGGTGTATGTGAATGTGAAAGCTCTCCCTCTCGTCCATCTGTAGTTCATCTGCTGTGTGGGCACTGCTTCTGCTATGCGGCATGGTAACAGAGTGGTTAGCACAATGGGTTACAGCACCAGCACCAGTGATGGGGGGTTCAGGTCCCCCTGCTCTGGGTAAGGAGTTTATACATTCTCCCTGTGACCATCGATTCTCTGTTTTCCTCCCACATTCCAAAGGTTGGGTTTGGGAAGCTGTGAGCATGCCGTGTTGGGCCAGGACCATGTCAGCACTTACAGGCTGCCTCTGAGCACTACCTTGGGCCCGTATTGGTCATTGCATCTCACAGTACATGTGACAAATAAAGCTAATTAATCCCTTTAAAAACTTTTCTAAGCTGCTCCTCTGTGCTTTTGAGCACCGGACTAATTTGCAGTGGGTGGACAAGGGAGGGGCTTGCAGGCCACTGGGGCAAATTCACTTGCCGTGCTTGTGTGGCAGAGGAATTGCTCGCTGGGGCTGCTTGACTCAGTTTGCAGCAGCTCCCGTGTAGAGGCTGCGGCTGTGGGAAGCTAGTAAAATTATCTTTGGCCTTTCACTGACAGCACTGACTAAGTAAGTTCCAGTTTACTGTATGGTGAAACCTTGAGGAGCTGTGCTGCTCACATACTGGTTTAGTACCTCTTTAAGTAAACATATCTGATTTTGTTTTGAGTCATTGACAGAAATGTTAATTGTGCAACATTCTGTCCGATAGACACTGGAGCCACAGATTGTTCCTCTGCCTCTAGTCACAAGATCAGGCTGCGAATTGTTTGATTTGCCAACAGCTTGTTACAACATACTCACATGACTTCTAGACCCATGTGGCTTGTTCCTATAAAACATAATTCACGCCCCCACCTCCCGCTTAAATCACTACCAGAGGCCAGGCAAGGGAATTTAGAGCTTTAGCAACTGTGTGGGGAAATGAGTGGGACGGGAGGAGGGTGAAATGTCAAGGGAGTAGGAATGCAGAAGTGAGCAATGTTATAATTCAGTAAAAGTCTGGCTGGACCCAACTGGATGCTCCATATCCCGAGATCACTTTCCCCATGACTACTCACTGCTTCTCATTGAGGGCTCTGGGAACGTCCTTGGCTGGTGGGGAGAGGTGTTGTCCAAGTGTTAGTACAGGGTATAGTCTTCTCAGCGTGGTCTGTCCATCTCCCCTACCATGGTGGGACAGCCATTCATCACCAGCTTATGCCTGGAGTACCATCTCCCTGACCCTAAACTTACCCGCTGTATGTTGAAAGTGTGTTTTACAGAATCAGAATTGGGTTTAATATCTCTGACATATGCCCGTATATGTATGTAGGCCTCCGTTAGTCTCCATAGACCATGGATTTGCGTCTTGGAAGGTTTCCAGGGTGCAAGCCTGGGCAAAGTTTTTTTAAATGGAAGATCATAAGCTGCAAATGTTGTGGTTTCTCATGCCCCACAAACGACCAGGAGACGCAGAAGATTCTTCAAGAAGTATTAAACTTTAATTTGCAAATCAAAGCTGAGACAGTCATTGAGCTAGTCGCTGATTGCCCACCGATCCTTGTACATAGCATTTTTTATAGCAATCTCCTGGTTTAGTGGCATTAGCATATCCAATCTGTCTACAGTTGCATATCACAAGTACATCCACCACTATTGTTTCAACCTATTGACTTAATCATGTTCTAATCTACATCTCTTAGCTACCTCTCATTCACACACCATTGTCTTCTACATTCTTAAGATTTCATTCTCCTACTAAATTGGATACATGCATGGCAATAGCAAACTCAAAGCTGACTATATAGTTTTGGTTACACAGCGAACAATGCAACTTTTATACTCCAATACAAGTCTCCCCTCTCCACGCAACCGATGTTGTCCAAGGGAAGAACATTAGGGGTAGAAGCTGTTCCTAAAGTGTTGAGTGTGTGCCTTCAGGCTCTGTACCTCCTCTCTGATAAGAAAGAGAATGTCCAGGGGGATGTGGATCCTCAATGATGGATGCCACCTTTTTGAGTAATCTCCTTCTCCAGACTGGGGTGGCTAATGCCCATGATTTCTTCCTGTTAATAGAGTCCGAGTTTGCAACCCTGTGCAGTGGCCCCTTCATCCCACACAGTAATACAATGCTTTCCACAGAACATCTGTAGAAATTTACTAGAGTCTTTGGTGACATTCCAAGTCTCCTTCCTCAAACTATTAATGAAATAGACCCACTGACATGCTTTCTTTGTAATTACATCAATCTGTTGGGCCCAGAATAGACCTTCTGGGATGTTGACACCCAGGCGCTTGAGGCTGCTGAACCTGATGTGTGTTCTCTTGGCGTTGCTGACATTGAGCGTAAAGTTGTTGTTGTGATGCCACTCAGCTAGCTGATCTGTCTCACTCCTGTACTCCTCCTCACTACCATCTGATAATGTGCCAACAACGGTTGTGTTGCTGGCATATTTACAGAAGACCAGACGAGACAGCAACTCTTGGGTCGTTACCTGGCGTGTTCCAGTGGTGACCCCACCATGGTGCTGGTCTCTGTACTGTGCCTCCTTCCTGTAAACACTGACCCTACATGGCACAGCTCCTGCCTCATCCGGGGAAGTTCTTGTGTTGCAGCTGCCTAGCAAATCTTCCTGCCCCTTCATTTGCGGTGTCCTTGGATTCACCCGTAACAGTGCCTTGGCCACCAGCCCTGCCCTGGAGAGGGCTGCTGTCATCATCCTGCTCTCACTTGGGAGGAGGAGCAGCAGCTGCCGGTGGGATCCCGGACACTGATCCAATAGGGGCCAGTGCACCCCGTAGTGTGAGTGTTTCCCAAAGCAGTCAATGCCCAGTGGCAGGATTCTCAAGAATACCGTTCCTCTCTCCATCACTACCCAATGCCTATCAACGAGGGAGTCTCATGGAAACCTATCAAATATTGAAAGGCATAGATAGAGGGGATGAGGAGAGGATATTTCCTGTAGTGGGCGAGTCTAGGACCAGAGGGCACGGGCTCAGAATAAAGGGACCCCATTTAGAACAGAGGTGAAGAGGAATTTCGTTAGCCAGAGGGGTTGAATCTATGAAATTCATTGCTGCAGGCAGTGTGGAGGCCAGGTCATTGAGTACATTTAAGGTGGAGGTTGGTAGGTTCTTGATTCATCAGCGTGTGAAAGGTTACAGGGAGATGGAAGGAGACTGGAGTTGAGAGGGTCAGTCAAGATCAAACGGTGGAGCAGACTTGATGGGTCAAATGGCCTATTTCTGCTCCAATGTCTTATTGTCTACCTGTTGCTACCTCTGGGCTGCCTAGAATGCACCTGATGGGCCAAATAGCCTGTTCCCATTTCATTGGATTAGGAATGCTGAGCAGGTCGATGCACCGCAGTCGTTTGTATGTGTCAGACAGCATAATTCTCGACCTGCTACTTCCGGTCTGGTATAATTCTTTCAATCCTGCATTGATTTTCACAGTGGCTTGACTGAAGGCTTTTAACTGATTGTTCCTGGAGCTGGACCTTGGCCCAGGTAAACCTGGAGATCAGATGACTGGGAGTGGTAGAAACCTGCCATTGAACAAAGCTGTTTGTGTGGACACAGGTTAAGGTTACATTGAATTGTAAAGAAATGAAAACAAGTCAAGCATTGTTGAGGATGACGATTTGAATTTCCACACCTCCCCCAAACCCCCATCCTGAGAGTCAACCCTGAATAAAAGCCAGGCTGGGGAGTTGTAGGGTCACAGGTTTTATAAGCCTCCGGTTCCGCCCTGTTGGAGATGTGAGTCCAGTTCAAGGCACTGCGTCCCAGCCAGAGGGAGGGTGTGGAGGAGGTTATGTGGAGCAGACACAGGAATGAGGGAGTTCATTTCCACAGGGAGACCAGGCAAGCTGGGACTGCTCTTTCCGGTAGGAAGCTTCAGGAGAGATTTAATGGAGGTGTTCAAAAACAGGAGAGGCTTTGCTGGAGAAACTGTTCCTTGTGAGACAGAGTTGGTGCTGTGGTGAACTACGTGTGCCTGTCTGGACAAGCCCCCTGCTGACTGTTCCTGTGGCTCCTCCCACAGGCCCCTGTATAAAGGCGGTCGAGGCCTGATGCTTGGCCTCAGTCTCCAGGATGTAGTATGATGGTCACTCACTGCTGGTTCCTTCTTCCAGTCAATACCATTCCCTTCCAAGTGGAGTGTGACGCCTCCGATTTCGCTCTGGCTGCTGCCCTCAATCAGGAAGGCAGGCCAGTAGCATTCTTTTCTCGTACCCTCCAGGGCTCTGAAATTTGGCACTCCACGGTGGAGAAAGAAGCCCAGGCCATAGTGGAGGCTGTTAGGCACTGGAGGCACTATCTCGCTGGCAAGAGGTTCACCTTGCTGACCAACCAGCGCTCGGTTGCGTTCCTGTTCAGCAACCAACAGCAGGGCAAAATCAAAAATGATAAGATTTTGCGGTGGAGAATAGAACTCTCCACCTACAACTATGACATCCTGTACCGGCCTGGCAGACTCAATGAGCCCCCTGATGCCCTATCCCCGGGAACATGTGCTAGCGCACAGCTCGACCAGCTGTATGCCCTTCATGCACAACTTTGCCATCCAGGGGTCACCCGATTTTACCATTTCGTGGAAGCCCGGAACCTGCCATACTCCCTGGAGGACATCAGGACGATGACCAGGGACTGCCAAGTCTGCGCTGAGTGCAAACTGCACTTCTACCGTCCTGACACTGTGCAACTTGTCAAGGCCACCCGCCCTTTTGAACGTCTGAGTGTTGACTTTAAGGGCCCCCTTCCCTCCACTGACCGCAATGTCTATTTTCTCAATGTTATCGACGAGTACTCACTGTTCCCCTTTGCCATTCCCTGCCCCGACACCACTGGTACGTCTGTCATAAAAGCCCTGCGCCAGCTCTTCACTCTGTTCGGGTATCCCTGCTATATCCACAGTGATAGAGGGTCCTCCTTTATGAGTGACGAGCTGCGCCAGTACCTGCTAGCTAGGGGCATTGCTACTAGTCGGACCACGAGTTATAATCCCCGGGGTAATGGACAGGTGGAGCGGGAGAATGCCACGGTGTGGAAGGCCATACTTTTGCCCATAAGTCAAAAGGGTTGCCGGTTTCTCAATGGCAGGAGGTCCTCCCTGAGGCACTCCACTCTATCTGCTCTCTGTTATGTACGTCCACCAATGCCACCCCTCACGAACGCCTATTCTCTTTTCCCAGGAAGTCTGTCACTGGGACCACCCTACCAGTTTGGGTGACGTCCCCGGGGCCAGTGCTGCTCCGGAAACATGTGAGGAGTAATAAATACTCCCCACTGGTCGAGAGGGCTCACTTACTACATGCGAACCCCCAGTATGCCTACGTGGTCTTACCTGATGGGCGGGAGGACACGGTCTCCATCCGCGACCTGGTGCAGCAGACCACTACCCTGAAGGCTCTCCGGTAACTATGAACCCTGTACCCGAGGTGACACCGTGCTCACCAGGCCCTACATAGACTCCTCACGACACTTATATACCGGACGTTTCGCACGCATTTATACCAGGCGCCTCGCACATGCGTGAGGGATCACTGGCGACTAGTGGGCTGGAACCAGCACAACCTCCATCTCCTGTGCAATCACCAATGTCGCCGGCATCTGTGCAATCACAGCCGGTGCTACGTAGATCGCAGCGACAGATTCGACCACCTGATAGACTTGACCTGTAAGAAACTTCGCCACATGGGGACTCTTTTAAACAAAGGGGGGCGGGTGAATGTGGTGAACTACGTGTGCCTGTCTGGACAAGCCCCCTGCTGACTGCTCCTGTGGCTCCTCCCACAGGCCCCTGTATAAAGGCGGTCGAGGCCTGATGCTCGGCCTCAGTCTCCAGGACGTAGTATGGTGGTCACTCACTGCTGGTTCCTTCTTCCAGTCAATAAAAGCCGATATCTTGCCTTACGTCTCAGAGTGAGTTATTGATGGTACATCAGGTGCCGAGAAGGCACTGAAGGAAGGGGAACCAGAGAGGGGAGGAAGTTACAATAAGATATTGATGGGATGCAGAGCTGGGCTGAGAAGAGGCAGGTGGAGCTCATCCTAGGAAGAGTGCTAAGTCGAACTTGAAGGCAGAATGCAGGACCCTTGGCAGAGGGACCTTGGGGTCCACGTCAGAGATCCCTCAAAGTTGCCGCGTGAGTTGATCGGGTGATTAAGAAGACAAATGGTGAGCCTGTCTTTATTAGTCGAGGGACTGAGCTCAAGAGTTGTGAGGTGAGGTGACTGCTCTGTCAAACTGGTTAGACACAGTTCTGGTTGTCTCGTTACAGGAAGGACGTGGAAGCTTCAGAGAGGGTGTGGAGGACATTTACCAGGATGCTGCCCAGAGTAGAGAGCATGTCTTATGTGAAGCTGAGTGAGCTGGGGCTTTTCCCTTTTGAGCAAAAGAGGATGAGAGGTGAATTGATAGGTGTATAAGATGATAAGAGGTATTGATAGAGTGGACAGGTAGCACCTTTATCCTGGAAATGGCTGGTATGAGAGGCATTGTGGGCCAAAGGGTCTGTAAAGTGCTGTACTACTCTATGTTCTATGCTCTTCCTAAGACCCCTCTTCTTCAGGTTTAGAGGGGATCTGATGGGGGGACCTATTTTACCCAGAGAGTGGTGGTTAGCTGGAGCACACTGCATGAGAGTACGGTGGAAGCTGGTTTTATTGGTACTAGTATTTATCATTAATACAGTGAAGACAGACAGATCATACCTTGCATAAGTATAGCAAGGCAGTAGAAAGAAAACAGAATACTGTACAGAATGTAGTGTTGCAGAGAAAATGCAGTGCGGGTAGACAAATAAAGTGGATGGTAGAAGCTGTTCTTGACCTTGGTGTTCAGGATTCAGGACCCTGATGCATTGTTAAGGACCTCTGCTACCCATCCCACAATTTCTTTGAGCCGCTGCCACCAGGAAGAGGGCACAGGAGCATTAACACTAGGATTTCCAGACTGGGTAACAGCTTCTTCCCTCAAGCTGTGAGACTAATGAGTACCCTGCCCCCACTGAGTTCCCATAACTGTTTACCTGTGCTGCGCACTACAGGCATTTTCAATTAACTGACGGTAATAATTTGTTTTATGTGCAGTGTGTGGTATGTTTTGCTGGGTCCATTGATTTGTTTGGTTGTATTCATGTACAGTCAGGTGACAATAAACTTGTACTAAGTACTCCAAGGTAGAAGCTGCTCTGGACCTTGGTGGTACGAAGATTGGTGGAGGGGCAGATAGTGCTGAGGAAACAGGTCAAATGTGGAAGGACGTAGATAGACTAGGAGATTGGGGAAGGAAGTGGCAAGTGAAATACAATGTTGGAAGATGCACGGTCATGCATTTTGGCAGTAGAAATAAACGTGCGGACTGTTTTCTAAATGGGGAGAATATCCCAAAATCTGAGATGCAAAGGGACTTGGGAGTCCTTGTGCAGAACACCCTAAAGGTTAACTTGCAGGTTGAGTCGGTGGTGAGGAAGGCAAATGCCATGTTATCATTCATTTCAAAAGGTCTAGAATATAAGAGCAGGGATGTGATGCTGAGGCTTTATAAGGCACTGGGGAGGCCTCACCTTGAGTACAGTGAACAGTTGCCCTTACCTTTGAAAAGATGTGCTGGTATTGGAGGGTCCAGAGGAGGTTCACAAGGATGATTCCAGGAATGAAAGGGTTATCATATGAGGAACGTTTGATCGCTCTGGGTCTGTACTCACTGGAATTCAGAAGGACGAGGGGGGATCTCGTTGAAACCTTTTGAATGTTGAAAGGCCTAGACAGAGTAGATGTGGAAAGGACGTTTCCCATGGTGGGAGAGTCTAGGACTAGAGGGCACAGCCTCAGGATAGAGGGGCACCCTTTCAAAACAGAGATGTGGAGAAATTTCTTTAGCCAAAGGGTGGTGAATTTGTGGAATTTGTTGCCACATGCAGGTTTGGAGGCCAGGTCATTGGGTGTATTTAAGGCAGAGATTGATAGGTTCTTGACTGGACACGGCATCAAAGGTTACGGGGAGAAGGCTGGGATCTGGGGTTGAGGGGGAGATTAAAAAAAACAGGATCAGCTACGATTGAATGGCAGAACAGACTCAATAGGCTAATTCAGACTAATTCTGCTGCAGTCTTATGGTCTTATAGTCTCACATCTTCTGCCTGATGGGGGTGGGGGGATAGAAGAGAGAACGATCAGGGTGCGAGAGGTCCGTGTTATGACTGCTGCTTTCCCCAGGCAGTGAGGAGTGTAGTCAGCGTCGTCGGAGGGGAGGCTGGTTTCCGTGATGTGCTGAGCTGTATCCAGGACGCTGCATTTTCTTGTGGCCTTGGACAGACTGGTTGCCATACCCAAGCCCTGGAGCTTCTGAATCGGATGCACGGTTAACAGTTTGTCAGGGAGAATTTCTTTTGCCTTCTCAGGAAGTAGAACCACTGGTTTATTGTTTTGGTTGCAGCACCAGTGTGGCTGGACTAAGACAGGTGGGTGAGATTTACACCTGAGGGGTGTCTGTGTGCCTGGATTCGTGAATCGCTTGGGATTGAAGTGGCCAAGTGCTTGGGAAAAAAGTGCCTCTTGGACAGCAGGGACATGGTGGGTCGAATGGCCTGTTTCCTCACCGTGTGACTCATGGAATATCCCTCGTCCTCTTGTCCATGCTGTGCGGTGATTTACCTCCCTGCCGCACGTTGGGCGGCGAGGCAGACCACGCCGCTGCGGACGATGAGGTGCAGCTCCCGGCAGCCAGGGTGGCTGGAGCTCTCTCAGCCACGGTCAGGGGGTCAGTGAGCTGATTTCAGGTGCCTCCCCCGCCCCCTCTCCTCCCTCCAGTAAGGGATTCTGAATGTCCACTATCGTGCAATGCTCCACTGCGGTCACTTGCTCTACGGTTCCGGTGTCCGGCGATGTGCAGGGTGGCGTCCTGAGTCGGGGGAGGGGGTAGTGAGAGGTGGGTGCGCTGCCCAGGGAAACTGGTGTCCGGGATCCGTAGAGGGGAGGGGTTGTGGTCACGGGGAACAGCTGGTGCATGGACTCTGTGCGAAGGTGAGGAGGGGGGTGTATGGCGAATGGTGACTGGGGTAGATATCCGGGGGAAGGACTGGTTTCTGGGGGTGGGGTTGTGGAGGGAGGGGTTGGTGGGGCATTGCGGAGGGTATCCAGGGGAGAATGTTCGGCTGTTCGGCTCCGCGAACATGCGTTAATGCCCGTCTCTCCTTTCTCCGCAGGCCGGGAGCAGTTCCACGGTCTGGGCTCCCTGTACTGCCGGGGCGCGGCCGCTGTCATTCTCACCTATGACGTGACGAGCCGACAGAGCCTGCGGGAGCTGGAGGACCGCTTCTTGGCGCTGACCGAATCGGCACAGCCCGGCTGCATCTTCGCCGTGGCGGGCAACAAGACTGACCTGACGGACGAGCCGGGGGCGGAGGGGGAGGGGGAGGCAGAGCCGCGGCCCCGAGCACAGAAGCAGGTGTCGAGGCAGGACGCCATCTCGCTGTACAAGCAACTGCTCCTGTACCGCATGCTGGAAGAGGGCGACCTGCCCGCCGCCGAGACCATGTGCTTTGAAACCAGCGCCAAGACGGGTCACAATGTGGACCTGCTCTTCGAGACCGTCCTGGATCTGGTAGTAGCCAGCATCGTGAAGAAACCGAAGGAGCCGCCCGAGACCGTGGACCTGGGGCACAGCAGCAAACAGAAGAAGCCGCGAACTGCTTGTTGCACCTAGGACACCCTGTCCCCACCCAAAGGCACAGAGATGGAGAGTCCCGCACGGAGCCACACTTTGTAAAATAGTTGTGTTCTGGAACTCATGGCGTCCCGGGACAGTGCCTCAGGCGGTGTTCTAGTATACGGCAGGCCTGGATGGAGACACGTGCAGTGGAGGCCCACGCATTCTAGATCCCACTGCCCTAGAACAAGCACAAATTCTAGAGTGGATGTAACCAGCCCTGTGCTGGGCTGGGGGGCACCCGATAGCCTCGAGCTGCCGAAACTGGGAATATAGGTGATCGGGGCCAGTCTATCTTCAAACACTCATGTCGTGGGTCCACTGCATTCTGGATCACCGGGCAGGATATTGATAGTGCTGGATTACCTGAGAACATTGCCCTCCCGATTTGCCCCTGTGTACTGGACACAGTGGAAGTGAGGCTCCCATTGGTGGTCCCCGAGTAGCCCAGTCACTAGCGTCAAAGGTTCACGTGATGGACTCCATTAGCGGGCAGTTGCTGATGACGTTGGGAGAACAACAATCTGGTTCTCCCATCCAGCTTGCAGCGGGACTGAAAATGCAGATGATCGGATTATAATTTATTAAAGCATCTAGCTGTGAATTAATTACTTTTAAACTGAATGTAATACTTGTACTGTGATGCCTTAAATGTGACCAAGTAATCTTTCCTTAAAGATTGCCAACACGTCCATAAACAACTTATAAGAATGTCAGTGTTACCAGATTTGATCTTTAAATTCACTGTTGAATTTACCAGTCTGTGAAAACCAGTGGAACAGCAGGCCTGGCCTTGGAGAGTCCAACAGTGTACTGTCTGTGAACGATTTCTGCTCATCTACTCAAACATTTATAACTCTTTACAAGGGAACTGGGGCCCATCGTTACTGTCGCTCTTATTTATTTCTGGCTCTTAATTATCACAGGGTTTTTCTTGCACTTAGCAGCCTAAAGCAGATGAAGAGTCTCTGCCCGATGCTGCCTGACCCGCTGAGTTCCTCCTGTATCATATGTTTGTGCGCGTGTTGCTCCAGATTTTCAGCATCTGAGGTCTCGCTTGCATCAGCAATATAAGCTTTTTCCCTCTATCAGCTGTCCCCATTTACCCTGTGTTGTTCACAGAAACTCTGTTGGGATGTAATTCAGTACTTGCCTTACTGACCATGGTTTGGAATAAACGTGCAGAACCTGCAGTGTGGCGAATGTGGGGCGGTGTTTAATACAACGTTTTTCAGTGCCAGCGATGAACGACTGGGGTTCAAGCCCCACTGCTGACTGCGAGGAGTTTGCACATTCTGTCTATGACCACGTGGGTTTCTTCTGGGTGCCCTGGTTTCCCCCCCATAGTCCAAAGACGTACGGGTTAGGATCAGTAAGCTGCAGGCATGCTACATTGGCCCCGGCACATTGCCGGACTGTGTTGATCACTGACGCAAGACAACACTTTTCACTGTATGTTTTGATATACATGTGACAAATAAAGGCAATATATCTGTAAATGTGTTGACTCCCGGTGGAGGTCTGTCAACAGGAATTGAGAGTGCAAATCTAGAAGGAAAAGCCCCTTACAAGGCCCTCCAGATCCCTTTACTATGTGCTGTTGCAAAGGGGAGAAGCGTGCAGATCAGTTCTTGGCTGGACACGGCACTGATGAGCCTGAACGTTCCCTGCCATGTCAGTCTGTCAACCGATTGATCCAGCCTGGGTCAGGCCAGTGTAGTTTGTCCCTGGATCGTCCTCACCTAACGAGTAGCCCTGAGCCCTGCACTTACCTCTGAAAGGGTTCTACTAGCCCAGAATTAAAATATAAGCTTCCCATGTAAACGTACCGTGCAGAGGTTACCGAGGTGGTGTTTGTGGAAGTCACAGATTGCACAGAGAGTATGGGGCTACTTACAGATGGGTCTCAAGTGGAGACAAGTGTTAAAATCACATTGGAGGAGGTGCATCTGGTAAAATACTTTTAATCTGTATAATTACATCAATTGGGAGCTTCATGTCATACAGTACAGATAAGAAGGCAGCTTTTGTACATGTTAATTGCAGTGTAAACAAGCATGGTCTCTGTTTAGTTATGCCCTAGTGTATAGGAACAGCCATCTGGTTGTGTTTGCAGAGTCGGATGCAGTAAGCCCTTCACTGCACGTGGGTACAAGCCCCTCAGAGCAGGCCGCTCAGTCTGCATCGTCAGCAGTACGCCTCCACTGGCACAGTGTGGTGGCACCCTTACACTGGCGCAGTGTGGTGGCACCCTTACACTGGCGCAGTGTGGTGGCACCCTTACACTGGCGCAGTGTGGTGGCACCCTTACACTGGCGCAGTGTGGTGGCACCCTTACACTGGCGCAGTGTGGTGGCACCCTTACACTGGCGCAGTGTGGTGGCACCCTTACACTGGCGCAGTGTGGTGGCACCCTTACACTGGCGCAGTGTGGTGGCACCCTTACACTGGCGCAGTGTGGTGGCACCCTTACACTGGCGCAGTGTGGTGGCACCCTTACACTGGCACAGTGCAGATTTCACAGCTGCTGGAGGGCACATTGCCTCCCTGTTCCTGCAGTCGGGTGCCTGGTTTACTTCTTGCACTGCCTTTGACTACGTTAAGCCTTTCGCTCACCAGTGTTTACACATTATAGCAAATCATTTGTCAAACATTGATAAATTAGTGGTGAGATATGGAGCACTGAGCACGGTCAAGCAGCTAGTAACCTGCGCAGCTTCAAGTACAAACACTGAGTTGTATTGTAAAGGGGCCCAGGGAGAGGGTTTACATTTACATAGCACCATCGGCATCTTTGGACAATGCACCGTAGCCGGTTGGGTTGGTCTGACGGCAAATGGAACGTTCCCCGCTCAGCTGCCCAGAGGAGAGACAGTCTGTAATGCTTGGTTTTGGTTGAGATTGGAATCTTGTCCAGGGTCACAGCGTCTGAACGTTGTGCAACAGTCCAATAGGTTGGTTTAGCTCTTCACATCCAGTAATGCGGAGCTCAATACTCAGGGTACAGGCCCTCCCACTGTGTGACAGTCTCACGGTGCCATTCCTCACCCCCTCAGTATTGCTCCCCCCCCCCCCCCCCCACGGTGTGCCGCTCCCTCTGTTACAGGATTGAACTACAACCTTAATCCAGGAGCAAAACTTCAACGGCACCTGCCTGAAAGAAATTGTTACCAGGACTAACGTAGGTGGGGGAGTGTGAGGACTGTCTTACAACCTCAGCCATAACCAATGCCTTATTTCAGAGAATGAAATTCCTGCTGGAACAATGTAACTAGTGAGCCTTTCGATGAAGCCTCTAATCCTGCTGTGATGTATATTTTGTGCAGGTTTTTAGGGCAGGGCTTCAGGTGTTCTCTCCTGTGTCCCAGTGGTGGGTCTGCGCTCCCTGCCAGAGCCTGTGCCAGTGAGAACATTTGGAGATTCCTGCTGGGGTGGGGGGATATAGAGATGTGCCTTAGTTCTGGAATTGTGCATCTTGTGCCAGGGCTCAGGGTGGGGGCTATAGTCCCCACAGACCATCCTCAGGGTCCAGCACTTGCTGAACGCCGATCCGGAGCAAGGAACCACAGCAACTTCACCTCCCTCGGTGCAGCCAGCCAGGGCATGAAGTGCCTGACAGCAAGATCCCACAAACAGCAGGGGAAGGTCTTGTAAAGTTACGGGTAGAGAATAAATATATTTTTTTAACATGCTGGAGAGAACTTCTGATGCTTTGGTGCAGGGATCTCAGACCCAGAAATGGGCAGGGAGAGCACCTGGTGCATCATCAAAACCACCCTCACCCCAGGCTCTGTGCAGCAGCCGCCTTCAATGCACCCCCACTCCCCCAAACAACCTATGCCAGCTCTTGAGCCCCCTCTGTCTCCTCCAGGCAGTGCAGCACTCCCTCACTCCGAGCCTCCATTTCCTCAGACAGTAAGACGTTCCTTTCCTCTTCCTCTGGAAACGAGGCACTGGCTCCCTCCTTGGGTAGTGGGGTGATCACTCCCTCAGCCCAGGGAGGAGCCGCAGCCTGAGGATATGTGCTGGGATGGGCGGTGGACCCCAGGAGGGGGTGGTATCAGGGCTGGTATCTGGTGCGAGCGGTCAGTCAGTGGGCATTGGGCCAGTGAGTGGTGGTTACGAGGAGCAGGTGGCCGGGTAAATTTGAGGAGAAGACCCGCTGGGAATGGAGCCGGGCAGCTGGGGGGGGGGGGGTGCAGATTACTGACGGTGCCGTTACAGGTTCTTCATGCAGACCTGACACCTCCCCACCCGCGTCAGCAGCTGTCCAGCCTTCAGGGTGTCAGGCTCTGGCTGCTCCTGGAACTGCTGCTCGGGATCGATGGTGGACAGCCAGAAGCTGTGCTCGTTGGCAAAGTAGTGGCAGGCTCCCCGGGCCCCGCTGCACTCCACGAAGGGCGCGGTGCGGAAGTCCTCCAGGCAGCTCCCCGGCGACACCAGCGACTGGCCGCCACCTTCACTGCCTGCACCCGTGTGCTGGGGAGAAAGGGCAGAGAGAGGGTCCGGCTTAATCACACGCAGGAACAAAGACAACAACCGGTGGGTACGCTCAGCCTCGAAGTATACCGTACTGGCACCGTTAATTCTGGGATCTCGCTTTTAACAAAATAAACTTTGTTCACAGTAAATAAAATACATACAACCATAAACCACGCAGTCCCTTTTCATTCTTTCCGTTCAAAGTCATTGCTTCCAGTACTGTTCTATTACGTTCCATTACATCAATCGACAGCTCTGCTGACACTCATGTAGCCCCCTATAATTGAGAGGCTTCCTTCCCCCATCTCGGACCCTCCTTCTCCAGTAGAAGAACTCTACACCGTGGTCCTTCCCCACCGAGCCTCGTGATGGCTGCAGTGAGCTTCAGTGCACCCCTCAGTACCTACCCCTGCAGTGAGCTTCAGTGCACCCCTCAGTACGTACCCCTGCAGTGAGCTTCAGTGCATCCCCCAGTACCTACCCCTGCAGTGATCTTCAGTGCACCCCTCAGTACGTACCCCTGCAGTGAGCTTCAGTGCATCCCCCAGTACCTACCCCTGCAGTGAGCTTCAGTGCACCCCTCAGTACCTACCCCTGCAGTGAGCTTCAGTGCATCCCTCAGTACGTACCCCTGCAGTGAGCTTCAGTGCACCCCTCAGTACCTACCCCTGCAGTGAGCTTCAGTGCACCCCCTCAGTACGTACCCCTGCAGTGATCTTCAGTGCATCCCCCAGTACCTACCCCTGCAGTGAGCTTCAGTGCATCCCTCAGTACGTACCCCTGCAGTGAGCTTCAGTGCACCCCTCAGTACCTACCCCTGCAGTGAGCTTCAGTGCACCCCTCAGTACGTACCCCTGCAGTGAGCTTCAGTGCACCCCTCAGTACCTACCCCTGCAGTGAGCTTCAGTGCATCCCCCAGTACGTACCCCTGCAGTGAGCTTCAGTGCACCCCTCAGTACCTACCCCTGCAGTGAGCTTCAGTGCATCCCCCAGTACCTACCCCTGCAGTGAGCTTCAGTGCATCCCTCAGTACGTACCCCTGCAGTGAGCTTCAGTGCACCCCTCAGTACCTACCCCTGCAGTGAGCTTCAGTGCACCCCTCAGTACGTACCCCTGCAGTGAGCTTCAGTGCACCCCTCAGTACCTACCCCTGCAGTGAGCTTCAGTGCATCCCCCAGTACGTACCCCTGCAGTGAGCTTCAGTGCACCCCTCAGTACGTACCCCTGCAGTGAGCTTCAGTGCACCCCTCAGTACGTACCCCTGCAGTGAGCTTCAGTGCACCCCTCAGTACGTACCCCTGCAGTGAGCTTCAGTGCACCCCTCAGTACCTACCCCTGCAGTGAGCTTCAGTGCACCCCTCAGTACGTACCCCTGCAGTGAGCTTCAGTGCACCCCTCAGTACCTACCCCTGCAGTGAGCTTCAGTGCACCCCTCAGTACCTACCCCTGCAGTGAGCTTCAGTGCACCCCTCAGTACCTACCCCTGCAGTGATCTTCAGTGCATCCCCCAGTACGTACCCCTGCAGTGATCTTCAGTGCACCCCTCAGTACGTACCCCTGCAGTGAGCTTCAGTGCATCCCCCAGTACCTACCCCTGCAGTGATCTTCAGTGCATCCCTCAGTACGTACCCCTGCAGTGAGCTTCAGTGCACCCCTCAGTACCTACCCCTGCAGTGAGCTTCAATGCACCCCTCAGTACCTACCCCTGCAGTGAGCTTCAGTGCACCCCTCAGTACGTACCCCTGCAGTGAGCTTCAGTGCATCCCTCAGTACGTACCCCTGCAGTGAGCTTCAGTGCACCCCTCAGTACGTACCCCTGCAGTGAGCTTCAGTGCATCCCTCAGTACGTACCCCTGCAGTGAGCTTCAGTGCATCCCCCAGTACGTACCCCTGCAGTGAGCTTCAGTGCACCCCCCAGTACGTACCCCTGCAGTGATCTTCAGTGCATCCCTCAGTACGTACCCCTGCAGTGAGCTTCAGTGCATCCCCCAGTACCTACCCCTGCAGTGAGCTTCAGTGCATCCCCCAGTACCTACCCCTGCAGTGAGCTTCAGTGCATCCCTCAGTACGTACCCCTGCAGTGATCTTCAGTGCACCCCTCAGTACGTACCCCTGCAGTGATCTTCAGTGCACCCCCCAGTACCTACCCCTGCAGTGAGCTTCAGTGCATCCCTCAGTACGTACCCTGCAGTGAGCTTCAGTGCACCCCCCAGTACGTACCCCTGCAGTGATCTTCAGTGCACCCCCAGTACCTACCCCTGCAGTGAGCTTCAGTGCATCCCTCAGTACGTACCCCTGCAGTGATCTTCAGTGCACCCCCCAGT
Source organism: Hypanus sabinus (assembly GCF_030144855.1). Lineage (NCBI taxonomy): Eukaryota > Metazoa > Chordata > Chondrichthyes > Myliobatiformes > Dasyatidae > Hypanus > Hypanus sabinus. The sequence goes on along the minus strand of NC_082710.1, from coordinate 147,094,015 downwards.
ACGTACCCCTGCAGTGAGCTTCAGTGCATCCCTCAGTACGTACCCCTGCAGTGAGCTTCAGTGCATCCCTCAGTACCTACCCCTGCAGTGATCTTCAGTGCACCCCCAGTACGTACCCCTGCAGTGAGCTTCAGTGCACCCCCCAGTACGTACCCCTGCAGTGAGCTTCAGTGCATCCCTCAGTACGTACCCCTGCAGTGAGCTTCAGTGCATCCCTCAGTACCTACCCCTGCAGTGATCTTCAGTGCATCCCTCAGTACCTACCCCTGCAGTGATCTTCAGTGCACCCCTCAGTACGTACCCCTGCAGTGAGCTTCAGTGCACCCCCCAGTACGTACCCCTGCAGTGAGCTTCAGTGCACCCCTCAGTACGTACCCCTGCAGTGATCTTCAGTGCACCCCTCAGTACCTACCCCTGCAGTGAGCTTCAGTGCATCCCTCAGTACGTACCCCTGCAGTGAGCTTCAGTGCACCCCTCAGTACCTACCCCTGCAGTGAGCTTCAGTGCATCCCTCAGTACGTACCCCTGCAGTGAGCTTCAGTGCATCCCTCAGTACCTACCCCTGCAGTGAGCTTCAGTGCACCCCTCAGTACGTACCCCTGCAGTGAGCTTCAGTGCACCCCCTCAGTACCTACCCCTGCAGTGAGCTTCAGTGCACCCCTCAGTACCTACCCCTGCAGTGAGCTTCAGTGCATCCCTCAGTACCTACCCCTGCAGTGAGCTTCAGTGCACCCTCAGTACGTACCCCTGCAGTGAGCTTCAGTGCACCCCCTCAGTACCTACCCCTGCAGTGAGCTTCAGTGCATCCCTCAGTACCTACCCCTGCAGTGAGCTTCAGTGCACCCCTCAGTACGTACCCCTGCAGTGAGCTTCAGTGCACCCCCTCAGTACCTACCCCTGCAGTGAGCTTCAGTGCACCCCTCAGTACCTACCCCTGCAGTGAGCTTCAGTGCATCCCTCAGTACCTACCCCTGCAGTGAGCTTCAGTGCACCCCTCAGTACGTACCCCTGCAGTGAGCTTCAGTGCATCCCTCAGTACCTACCCCTGCAGTGAGCTTCAGTGCATCCCTCAGTACGTACCCCTGCAGTGAGCTTCAGTGCATCCCTCAGTACGTACCCCTGCAGTGAGCTTCAGTGCACCCCTCAGTACGTACCCCTGCAGTGAGCTTCAGTGCATCCCTCAGTACCTACCCCTGCAGTGAGCTTCAGTGCATCCCCCAGTACCTACCCCTGCAGTGATCTTCAGTGCATCCCCCAGTACGTACCCCTGCAGTGAGCTTCAGTGCATCCCCCAGTACCTACCCCTGCAGTGATCTTCAGTGCATCCCTCAGTACGTACCCCTGCAGTGAGCTTCAGTGCACCCCTCAGTACGTACCCCTGCAGTGAGCTTCAGTGCATCCCCCAGTACCTACCCCTGCAGTGATCTTCAGTGCATCCCTCAGTACGTACCCCTGCAGTGATCTTCAGTGCATCCCCCAGTACCTACCCCTGCAGTGATCTTCAGTGCATCCCTCAGTACGTACCCCTGCAGTGAGCTTCAGTGCATCCCTCAGTACCTACCCCTGCAGTGATCTTCAGTGCATCCCTCAGTACCTACCCCTGCAGTGAGCTTCAGTGCACCCCTCAGTACCTACCCCTGCAGTGAGCTTCAGTGCATCCCTCAGTACCTACCCCTGCAGTGAGCTTCAGTGCACCCCTCAGTACGTACCCCTGCAGTGAGCTTCAGTGCATCCCTCAGTACGTACCCCTGCAGTGAGCTTCAGTGCATCCCTCAGTACGTACCCCTGCAGTGAGCTTCAGTGCACCCCTCAGTACCTACCCCTGCAGTGAGCTTCAGTGCATCCCTCAGTACCTACCCCTGCAGTGATCTTCAGTGCATCCCTCAGTACCTACCCCTGCAGTGAGCTTCAGTGCATCCCTCAGTACGTACCCCTGCAGTGAGCTTCAGTGCACCCCTCAGTACGTACCCCTGCAGTGAGCTTCAGTGCATCCCTCAGTACCTACCCCTGCAGTGATCTTCAGTGCATCCCTCAGTACCTACCCCTGCAGTGAGCTTCAGTGCATCCCTCAGTACCTACCCCTGCAGTGAGCTTCAGTGCACCCCTCAGTACGTACCCCTGCAGTGAGCTTCAGTGCATCCCTCAGTACGTACCCCTGCAGTGAGCTTCAGTGCACCCCTCAGTACGTACCCCTGCAGTGAGCTTCAGTGCATCCCTCAGTACGTACCCCTGCAGTGAGCTTCAGTGCATCCCTCAGTACGTACCCCTGCAGTGAGCTTCAGTGCATCCCTCAGTACGTACCCCTGCAGTGAGCTTCAGTGCATCCCTCAGTACGTACCCCTGCAGTGAGCTTCAGTGCACCCCTCAGTACGTACCCCTGCAGTGAGCTTCAGTGCATCCCTCAGTACCTACCCCTGCAGTGATCTTCAGTGCATCCCTCAGTACCTACCCCTGCAGTGAGCTTCAGTGCACCCCTCAGTACCTACCCCTGCAGTGAGCTTCAGTGCATCCCTCAGTACCTACCCCTGCAGTGAGCTTCAGTGCACCCCTCAGTACGTACCCCTGCAGTGAGCTTCAGTGCATCCCTCAGTACGTACCCCTGCAGTGAGCTTCAGTGCACCCCTCAGTACGTACCCCTGCAGTGAGCTTCAGTGCATCCCTCAGTACCTACCCCTGCAGTGAGCTTCAGTGCACCCCTCAGTACGTACCCCTGCAGTGATCTTCAGTGCATCCCTCAGTACGTACCCCTGCAGTGAGCTTCAGTGCATCCCTCAGTACGTACCCCTGCAGTGAGCTTCAGTGCACCCCTCAGTACGTACCCCTGCAGTGAGCTTCAGTGCACCCCTCAGTACGTACCCCTGCAGTGAGCTTCAGTGTATCCCTCAGTACGTACCCCTGCAGTGAGCTTCAGTGCATCCCCCAGTACGTACCCCTGCAGTGAGCTTCAGTGCATCCCCCAGTACGTACCCCTGCAGTGAGCTTCAGTGCATCCCTCAGTACGTACCCCTGCAGTGAGCTTCAGTGCATCCCCCAGTACCTACCCCTGCAGTGAGCTTCAGTGCATCCCTCAGTACCTACCCCTGCAGTGAGCTTCAGTGCATCCCCAGTACCTACCCCTGCAGTGAGCTTCAGTGCACCCCTCAGTACCTACCCCTGCAGTGATCTTCAGTGCATCCCCCAGTACGTACCCCTGCAGTGATCTTCAGTGCACCCCCCAGTACGTACCCCTGCAGTGAGCTTCAGTGCACCCCTCAGTACCTACCCCTGCAGTGATCTTCAGTGCATCCCTCAGTACGTACCCCTGCAGTGAGCTTCAGTGCATCCCTCAGTACCTACCCCTGCAGTGAGCTTCAGTGCACCCCTCAGTACGTACCCCTGCAGTGAGCTTCAGTGCATCCCTCAGTACGTACCCCTGCAGTGAGCTTCAGTGCATCCCCCAGTACGTACCCCTGCAGTGAGCTTCAGTGCATCCCCCAGTACCTACCCCTGCAGTGAGCTTCAGTGCACCCCTCAGTACCTACCCCTGCAGTGATCTTCAGTGCATCCCCCAGTACGTACCCCTGCAGTGATCTTCAGTGCACCCCCCAGTACGTACCCCTGCAGTGAGCTTCAGTGCACCCCTCAGTACCTACCCCTGCAGTGATCTTCAGTGCATCCCTCAGTACCTACCCCTGCAGTGAGCTTCAGTGCATCCCTCAGTACGTACCCCTGCAGTGAGCTTCAGTGCATCCCCCAGTACGTACCCCTGCAGTGAGCTTCAGTGCATCCCCCAGTACCTACCCCTGCAGTGAGCTTCAGTGCATCCCTCAGTACGTACCCCTGCAGTGAGCTTCAGTGCACCCCTCAGTACGTACCCCTGCAGTGAGCTTCAGTGCACCCCTCAGTACGTACCCCTGCAGTGAGCTTCAGTGCACCCCTCAGTACGTACCCCTGCAGTGAGCTTCAGTGCACCCCTCAGTACGTACCCCTGCAGTGAGCTTCAGTGCACCCCTCAGTACGTACCCCTGCAGTGATCTTCAGTGCATCCCCCAGTACGTACCCCTGCAGTGAGCTTCAGTGCACCCCTCAGTACCTACCCCTGCAGTGAGCTTCAGTGCATCCCTCAGTACGTACCCCTGCAGTGAGCTTCAGTGCATCCCCCAGTACGTACCCCTGCAGTGAGCTTCAGTGCATCCCCCAGTACCTACCCCTGCAGTGAGCTTCAATGCACCCCTCAGTACCTACCCCTGCAGTGAGCTTCAGTGCATCCCTCAGTACGTACCCCTGCAGTGAGCTTCAGTGCACCCCCCAGTACCTACCCCTGCAGTGAGCTTCAGTGCATCCCCCAGTACGTACCCCTGCAGTGAGCTTCAGTGCATCCCCCAGTACCTACCCCTGCAGTGAGCTTCAGTGCACCCCTCAGTACCTACCCCTGCAGTGAGCTTCAGTGCATCCCTCAGTACGTACCCCTGCAGTGAGCTTCAGTGCACCCCTCAGTACGTACCCCTGCAGTGAGCTTCAGTGCATCCCTCAGTACCTACCCCTGCAGTGAGCTTCAGTGCATCCCCCAGTACGTACCCCTGCAGTGAGCTTCAGTGCATCCCTCAGTACGTACCCCTGCAGTGAGCTTCAGTGCATCCCCCAGTACGTACCCCTGCAGTGAGCTTCAGTGCATCCCTCAGTACGTACCCCTGCAGTGAGCTTCAGTGCATCCCTCAGTACGTACCCCTGCAGTGAGCTTCAGTGCATCCCTCAGTACGTACCCCTGCAGTGAGCTTCAGTGCACCCCTCAGTACGTACCCCTGCAGTGATCTTCAGTGCACCCCTCAGTACGTACCCCTGCAGTGAGCTTCAGTGCACCCCTCAGTACCTACCCCTGCAGTGAGCTTCAGTGCATCCCTCAGTACCTACCCCTGCAGTGAGCTTCAGTGCATCCCTCAGTACCTACCCCTGCAGTGAGCTTCAGTGCATCCCTCAGTACCTACCCCTGCAGTGAGCTTCAGTGCACCCCCCAGTACGTACCCCTGCAGTGAGCTTCAGTGCACCCCTCAGTACGTACCCCTGCAGTGAGCTTCAGTGCATCCCTCAGTACGTACCCCTGCAGTGAGCTTCAGTGCACCCCTCAGTACGTACCCCTGCAGTGAGCTTCAGTGCATCCCCTCAGTACCTACCCCTGCAGTGAGCTTCAGTGCACCCCTCAGTACCTACCCCTGCAGTGAGCTTCAGTGCATCCCCCAGTACCTACCCCTGCAGTGATCTTCAGTGTATCCCTCAGTACCTACCCCTGCAGTGAGCTTCAGTGCACCCCTCAGTACGTACCCCTGCAGTGAGCTTCAGTGCACCCCTCAGTACGTACCCCTGCAGTGAGCTTCAGTGCATCCCTCAGTACCTACCCCTGCAGTGATCTTCAGTGCATCCCTCAGTACGTACCCCTGCAGTGATCTTCAGTGCATCCCCCAGTACGTACCCCTGCAGTGAGCTTCAGTGCACCCCTCAGTACCTACCCCTGCAGTGAGCTTCAGTGCATCCCCCAGTACGTACCCCTGCAGTGATCTTCAGTGCATCCCCCAGTACGTACCCCTGCAGTGATCTTCAGTGCACCCCTCAGTACCTACCCCTGCAGTGAGCTTCAGTGCATCCCCCAGTACGTACCCCTGCAGTGAGCTTCAGTGCATCCCTCAGTACGTACCCCTGCAGTGAGCTTCAGTGCACCCCTCAGTACCTACCCCTGCAGTGAGCTTCAGTGCATCCCCCAGTACCTACCCCTGCAGTGAGCTTCAGTGCACCCCTCAGTACGTACCCCTGCAGTGAGCTTCAGTGCATCCCCCAGTACCTACCCCTGCAGTGATCTTCAGTGCATCCCTCAGTACGTACCCCTGCAGTGATCTTCAGTGCACCCCTCAGTACCTACCCCTGCAGTGAGCTTCAGTGCATCCCTCAGTACGTACCCCTGCAGTGAGCTTCAGTGCATCCCTCAGTACGTACCCCTGCAGTGAGCTTCAGTGCATCCCTCAGTACGTACCCCTGCAGTGAGCTTCAGTGCACCCCTCAGTACGTACCCCTGCAGTGAGCTTCAGTGCATCCCTCAGTACCTACCCCTGCAGTGAGCTTCAGTGCACCCCTCAGTACCTACCCCTGCAGTGAGCTTCAGTGCATCCCCCAGTACGTACCCCTGCAGTGAGCTTCAGTGCATCCCCCAGTACCTACCCCTGCAGTGAGCTTCAGTGCATCCCTCAGTACCTACCCCTGCAGTGAGCTTCAGTGCATCCCTCAGTACCTACCCCTGCAGTGAGCTTCAGTGCACCCCTCAGTACGTACCCCTGCAGTGAGCTTCAGTGCATCCCCCAGTACGTACCCCTGCAGTGAGCTTCAGTGCATCCCCCAGTACCTACCCCTGCAGTGAGCTTCAGTGCATCCCTCAGTACGTACCCCTGCAGTGAGCTTCAGTGCATCCCCCAGTACCTACCCCTGCAGTGAGCTTCAGTGCATCCCCCAGTACCTACCCCTGCAGTGAGCTTCAGTGCATCCCTCAGTACCTACCCCTGCAGTGATCTTCAGTGCATCCCCCAGTACCTACCCCTGCAGTGAGCTTCAGTGCATCCCTCAGTACGTACCCCTGCAGTGAGCTTCAGTGCATCCCCCAGTACGTACCCCTGCAGTGAGCTTCAGTGCATCCCTCAGTACGTACCCCTGCAGTGAGCTTCAGTGCATCCCTCAGTACGTACCCCTGCAGTGAGCTTCAGTGCATCCCTCAGTACGTACCCCTGCAGTGAGCTTCAGTGCACCCCCCAGTACGTACCCCTGCAGTGAGCTTCAGTGCATCCCCCAGTACGTACCCCTGCAGTGAGCTTCAGTGCATCCCCCAGTACGTACCCCTGCAGTGAGCTTCAGTGCATCCCTCAGTACGTACCCCTGCAGTGAGCTTCAGTGCATCCCCCAGTACCTACCCCTGCAGTGAGCTTCAGTGCACCCCTCAGTACGTACCCCTGCAGTGAGCTTCAGTGCATCCCCCAGTACCTACCCCTGCAGTGAGCTTCAGTGCACCCCTCAGTACGTACCCCTGCAGTGAGCTTCAGTGCATCCCCCAGTACGTACCCCTGCAGTGAGCTTCAGTGCACCCCCCAGTACGTACCCCTGCAGTGAGCTTCAGTGCATCCCCCAGTACGTACCCCTGCAGTGAGCTTCAGTGCATCCCTCAGTACGTACCCCTGCAGTGAGCTTCAGTGCATCCCTCAGTACGTACCCCTGCAGTGAGCTTCAGTGCATCCCTCAGTACGTACCCCTGCAGTGAGCTTCAGTGCATCCCTCAGTACGTACCCCTGCAGTGAGCTTCAGTGCATCCCTCAGTACGTACCCCTGCAGTGAGCTTCAGTGCATCCCCCAGTACCTACCCCTGCAGTGAGCTTCAGTGCATCCCTCAGTACGTACCCCTGCAGTGAGCTTCAGTGCATCCCTCAGTACGTACCCCTGCAGTGAGCTTCAGTGCACCCCCCAGTACCTACCCCTGCAGTGAGCTTCAGTGCACCCCTCAGTACCTACCCCTGCAGTGAGCTTCAGTGCATCCCCCAGTACCTACCCCTGCAGTGAGCTTCAGTGCACCCCTCAGTACCTACCCCTGCAGTGAGCTTCAGTGCATCCCTCAGTACGTACCCCTGCAGTGAGCTTCAGTGCACCCCTCAGTACGTACCCCTGCAGTGAGCTTCAGTGCATCCCTCAGTACGTACCCCTGCAGTGAGCTTCAGTGCACCCCTCAGTACGTACCCCTGCAGTGAGCTTCAGTGCATCCCTCAGTACGTACCCCTGCAGTGAGCTTCAGTGCATCCCCCAGTACGTACCCCTGCAGTGAGCGTCAGTGCACCCCTCAGTACGTACCCCTGCAGTGAGCTTCAGTGCACCCCTCAGTACCTACCCCTGCAGCCCAGGATGTGCCACTCAGCAGCATTCTTCCACCGACAGCTCGATACGCTGCTGCTTCCCCCCACCGTAGTCTTCCCGCGGCCAGCGGGATGCAGGGATGGTGCCCCAGGCATGCAGGAAGGATGTGACTGGGAGGGCCCCCTCACCGCCAGCCAGGTGAGGCCTGGCCATCAGGCCTTCTGCCAGATGGCTTGTGGCCGTGTCCTTCTCCTGCAACGTCAGCAGGACGTACTGTGCCGACCACTCACTGCCTGATGGTCAAAGGTGTTGGTCCGCAAGAACTTTTCCGCAAAGGACAGGTGGTGCAGCATTGTACGGGTGACTGGGATGCTGTGCGGCAGCAGGGTGAGACCCACCCTTCGCGAAGCCGCGAACAGGAGGAACCTCGGCGTGTAGCGGTACTTGGCACCCATGTATTTAGGGTGCACACGCAGCCTCACACAAAGGAGGGTGACATCAGGTACACTTTTGCCCCTGTCATCCATGGATCTGTGCGTTGTGACCCCTCTAACCTGCTCCGTCTTGGATGAACCTGAAGACAGCTCAGGTGAGCTGGGGGGGGGTGGGGGGTGGCCGGTAGAGTCCTGAGGGCACCTCACACCTGGTGACCAGGTTCTTCCCAGTTATCGGCAGGGAGCCCCCTCCCCACAGTCCTCTTTCACTTTCCCAGTCCACTCCAGACAAGCCTTGTCCTCCCTAAAGCAGATCCCCAGAACCTTCATGTAATGTGGCTCCTGCTCCAAGAGGGAGACTCCCTGCCCAGTGCTTGCTGCCGGCAGAGAACGTCACCAGGAAGCAATGAGACCGAGCCTGTGTCTAGTAGGGTCAGCCATCAGCTGGAAGGGTCTCCAATCCCCTCTAATCATCGATCTAGCAAACTCCCTCTCTCCCAGCCTCCACTTCTTCCGGCAATTGGCACAACCGCCATCCTCCTTTGGCGGTGGGGTGATCCCTCCCTCCTCCCTCAGATAGAGTGTGGTGATCCCTCGCTCCTCTGGCAATGGGGGTGCTCCTTTCCCCCTTCGGCAATGGAGTGAGTGAGGGAGGGAGTCTGAAAGGCTCTGCTACATGGACCCCTGGACATTGACAGCAGCTCTGACAATTAGTTAGAAAGGTCACTGGAACCAAGAGGTTGGAGGTCAAGGGCAGGGTGGTGGTGTACAGGGCATAGGCGAGGCCACACCTGGAGTACTGTGCTTTGGTTTAAATTCCCTAGACTAAAACAGGATAAAAAGCACAAGCAGCGGAAGCAGTCTGACAGAGGGACACTGGGATGAGTGGCTGTCCTACCGAGACAGACGGCACAGTATGGTTCTGTATTCCTTGGAGTTCAGAAAATGAGGGGTGATTGTATTCAAAATAAGATCCTAAGGCAATTTGACAGAGTAGATGCTGGGATGTTTACACTAGTTGAATGTTTTGAATAAAGGGACATAACTAAAGATAAGAGGTGAGTCATTTAAAACCTCGGTTAGCAGAAACTTAGAAACTTCTGACAGAGGGTTGTAGACATTTGGAATTGTCTGCTCTCGAGGGTGGAGGAAGCTGCTTACCGGAAGCGGTTTAGGTGGGGGTGGATAAATATTTGAAAAACCAAGGAATAGCGGGGTACATAGAGATAGCTCGGAAGAGGAGGGGGTAAAGAGAGATGGGTCAGAAGAGGAGAGGGGTATGGAGAGATGGGTCAGGAGAGGAGAGGGGTATGGAGAGGGATGAGAAGAGGAGAAGGATACGGAGTAGGATGAGAAGAGGAGAGGGGTATGGAGAGATAGGTCAGGAGAGGAGAGGGGTATGGAGAGGGATGAGAAGAGGAGAAGGGTACGGAGAGGGATAAGAGGAGAGGGGTATGGAGAGATAGGTCAGGAGAGGAGAGGGGTATGGAGAGGGATGAGGAGGAGAGGGGTATGGAGAGATGGATGAGAAGAGGAGAGGGGTACAGAGAGATGGGTCAGAAGAGGAGAGGGGTATGGAGAGGGATGAGAAGAGGAGAGGGTACGGAGAGATGGGTCAGGAGAGGAGAGGGGTATGGAGATGGATGAGAAGAGGAGAGGGGTACAGAGAGATGGGTCAGGAGAGGAGAGGGGAATAGAGAGATGGGTTAGGAGAGGAGAGGGGTATGGGGAGGGATGAGAAGAGGAGAGGGGTATGGAGAGGGATGAGAAGAGGAGAGGGGTATGGAGAGGGATGAGAAGAGGAGAGGGATATGGAGAGATGGGTCAGGAGAGGAGAGGGGTATGGAGAGATGGGTTAGGAGAGGAGAGGGGTATGGGGAGGGATGAGAAGAGGAGAGGGGTATGGAGAGGGATGAGAAGAGGAGAGGGGTATGGGGAGGGATGAGAAGAGGAGAGGGGTATGGAGAGATGGGTTAGGAGAGGAGAGGGGTATGGGGAGGGATGAGAAGAGGAGAGGGGTATGGAGAGGGATGAGAAGAGGAGAAGGATACGGAGTGGGATGAGAAGAGGAGAGGGGTATGGAGAGATGGATGAGAAGAGGAGAGGGTACGGAGAGATGGGTCAGGAGAGGAGAGGGGTATGGAGAGATGGGTCAGGAGAGGAGAGGGGTATGGGGAGGGATGAGAAGAGGAGAGGGGTATGGAGATGGATGAGAAGAGGAGAGGGGTATGGAGAGGGATGAGAAGAGGAGAGGGTACAGAGAGATGGGTCAGGAGAGGAGAGGGGTATGGGGAGGGATGAGAAGAGGAGAGGGTACGGAGAGATGGGTCAGGAGAGGAGAGGGGTATGGAGAGGGATGAGAAGAGGAAAGGGTACGGAGAGATGGGTCAGGAGAGGAGAGGAGTATGGAGAGATGGGTTAGGAGAGGAGAGGGGTATGGAGAGGGATGAGAAGAGGAGAGGGGTATGGAGAGATGGATGAGAAGAGGAGAAGGATACGGAGAGATGGCTCAGAAGAGGGGTACGGAGAGGGATAAGAGGAGAGGGGTATGGAGAGATAGGTCAGGAGAGGAGAGGGGTATGGAGAGGGATGAGGAGGAGAGGGGTATGGAGAGGGATGAGAAGAGGAGAGGGTACGGAGAGATGGGTCAGGAGAGGAGAGGGGTATGGAGAGGGATGAGAAGAGGAGAGGGGTATGGAGAGATGGGTCAGGAGAGGAGAGGGGTATGGGGAGGGATGAGGAGGAGAGGGGTATGGAGAGATGGATGAGAAGAGGAGAGGGGTATGGAGAGATGGGTCAGGAGAGGAGAGGGGTATGGGGAGGGATGAGGAGGAGAGGGGTATGGGGAGGGATGAGGAGGAGAGGGGTATGGAGAGATGGATGAGAAGAGGAGAGGGGTACAGAGAGATGGGTCAAGAGAGGAGGGGGTACAGAGAGATGGGTCAGAAGAGGAGAGGGGTATGGAGAGGGATGAGAAGAGGAGAGGGTACGGAGAGATGGGTCAGAAGAGGAGAGGGGAATAGAGAGATGGCTCAGAAGAGGAGTTGAGGCCAGTATGGGTCAGCCATGAATCAAACAGTGGGGCAGGATTGGAATCGGTTTATGATTGTCTCACTTGATTTTCGTGTTGTATCTGCAGCAGATTTTTCCTCGTGATTGCTCAGCAGTGTCTGGAAGTCTGTGTGTCTTCCCCCTCTGTGGCCAGGCGATGGCATTAACTGGTTTAGTATTGTCACGTATACCGAGTTTCAGAGAAAGGCTTGTCCTGAATTCCGTTTACATAGATTAAATCGCTACACAGTGCACAGAGGTAAAATTAAAACAGAGTGCAGAATAAAGTGTTACAGCTTCAGGGAAAGGGCAGTGCAGGTAGACAATAAGGTGCAAAGGTCATAACGAGGTCACCGCCAGGTGAAGAGTCCGTCTTATTGCACTAGGCAACCATTAAACTGCTTTATAACAGCGCTGCTCCCATTTCCCTGTCTAACTTGCAGAGGAGGGGAGTGTTGTTACACAGTGTTGGGGTGATTTGGGATGTGAGGGGTTGCAGGATTGACAGAAGCTATCCACCGGGCACAAGAGAGACAGTGCTATGGGAGGAGAGGAGGGAGTGGAAGTGATTGGAGCGAGCACAGACTCTGTGGGCCGAAGGGCCTCTCTGTGTGCTATGACAGCTGTAAGCGATGGGTGAGGAATGTTGGACTGAGAAGGCTCTTACCATGAGGAAGGAGTAACCGATCCACAGGCTGCGCCAGCCCAACGGGCACATGGGGATGGTGATGTCCTGGCTGTGGACGGCCACAGCGAGCGAGGGAGCCTCGCACACCGAGCAACGGCTGATGTACTGCCTGATCTCTTCATTGGCGACGGGCATCATGGGGATGGGAGCGTTGGTGGACAGCCAGTAGGACTTGTCGTTCCGGCTGGCGAAGTGGCAGACCTCGTTGATGTTGCAGTAGACGAAGGGCATGGTGCTGAAGCGAGGCATGCAGGAGCCGGCCAGTCCTGGGGCAGGAATCGACTCGTCACTGACCCCGGTAACAGCAGCCCTCCCACACCTGACCCTCACCCGTCCCTCCTCAATCCCCAGACACCACCCACCCCTCCCCACTCAGCCCTGTACCCAACTCATCACCCTCTGTCAGCCCACCCCCCACTCCACTGACCCTCCGTCTCTACCCCGTCACACCCTCACCCGTCCCTCCTCAATCCCCAGACACCACCCACCCCTCCCCACTCAGCCCTGTACCCAACTCATCACCCTCTGTCAGCCCACCCCCCACTCCACTGACACTCCGTCTCTACCCCGTCACACCCTCACCCGTCCCTCCTCAATCCCCAGACACCACCCACCCCTCCCCACTCAGCCCTGTACCCAACTCATCACCCTCTGTCAGCCCACCCCCCACTCCACAGACCCTCCGTCTCTACCCCGTCACACCCTCACCCGTCCCTCCTCAATCCCCAGACACCACCCACCCCTCCCCACTCAGCCCTGTACCCAACTCATCACCCTCTGTCAGCCCACCCCCCACTCCACAGACCCTCCGTCTCTACCCCGTCACACCCTCACCCGTCCCTCCTCAATCCCCAGACACCACCCACCCCTCCCCACTCAGCCCTGTACCCAACTCATCACCCTCTGTCAGCCCACCCCCCACTCCACAGACCCTCCGTCTCTACCCCGTCACACCATCACCCGTCCCTCCTCAATCCCCAGACACCACCCACCCCTCCCCACTCAGCCCTGTACCCAACTCATCACCCTCTGTCAGCCCACCCCCCACTCCACAGACCCTCCCTCTACCCCGTCACACCATCACCCGTCCCTCCTCAATCCCCAGACACCACCCACCCCTCCCCACTCAGCCCTGTACCCAACTCATCACCCTCTGTCAGCCCACCCCCCACTCCACAGACCCTCCGTCTCTACCCCGTCACACCCTTGACCTCACCCCACAACATCCGCAGACCACACCCCCCAAACCATCCATCCCTCCCCAGTCAGCCCTGTCCCTATTCAATACCCATAGTCCACACTCCACAACATCCCCAACCCACACCCACCTTCCTCACCCCCCAAACCATCCACCCCTCCCCAATCAGCCCTGTCCCTACTCAATACCCATAGTCCTCACTCCTCAATATCCCCAAACCACACCCACCTTCCTCACCCCCCAAACCATCCACCCCTCCCCAATCAGCCCTGTCCCTACTCAATACCCATAGTCCACACTCCTCAATATCCCCAACCCACACCCCCTTCCTCACTTCCCATACCATCCACCCCTCCCCAATCAGCCCTGTCCCTACTCAATACCCATAGTCCACACTCCTCAACATCCCCAACCCACACCCCCTTCCTCACCCCCCATACCATCCACCCCTCCCCAATCAGCCCTGTCCCTACTCAATACCCATAGTCCACACTCCTCAATATCCCCAACCCACATCCTCCTTCCTCACCCCCAAACCATCCACCCCTCCCCAATCAGCCCTGTCCCTACTGAATACCCATAGTCCACACTCCTCAACATCCCCAAACCACACCCACCTTCCTCACCCCCCATACCATCCACCCCTCCCCAATCAGCCCTGTCCCTACTCAATACCCATAGTCCACACTCCTCAACATCCCCAACCCACATCCTCCTTCCTCACCCCCCAAACCATCCACCCCTCCCTAATCAGCCCTGTCCCTACTCAATACCCATAGTCCACACTCCTCAACATCCCCAACCCACATCCTCCTTCCTCACCCCCAAACCATCCACCCCTCCCCAATCAGCCCTGTCTCTACTGAATACCCATAGTCCACACTCCTCAACATCCCCAACCCACATCCTCCTTCCTCACTTCCCATACCATCCACCCCTCCCCAATCAGCCCTGTCCCTACTCAATACCCATAGTCCACACTCCTCAACATCCCCAACCCACACCCCCTTCCTCACCCCCCATACCATCCACCCCTCCCCAATCAGCCCTGTCCCTACTCAATACCCATAGTCCTCACTCCTCAACATCCCCAACCCACACCCTCCTTCCTCACGCCCCATGTACAGTATGCCCCTCATCACTCTGCCCCATCACCCTCCGTCCTCCACCCACGCTCCCCACCCCACACCCTGTCTCTACTAAATCTGCCCTTGACCTCACCCCACTCCTCCACACCCATTTTTATCCCACACCCCCTCATCCTCTGTCCCCACCCCCACATCAACGTCCATCCTCACCCCAGGTCCTCTGCCCCCCCCAAATCTTCTGTTACCATCGACTACACCCTCCATCTCACTCCACGCTGCCTCCTTTCCCAGCTCACGCCGTCCCCACCCTCATAACCTCCATTGCCATCCATCCCCGTTACTCTGCCCAAACCCTCCATTCTCAACCCTCACCCTCCATCGTCCTCCACACCCTCCATCGTCCCAACACCTTCCATCGTCCCCACACCCTCCATCGTTCTCTGCACCCTCCATCATCCCCAACACCCTCTGTCACCCTCCACCACCCTCCACACCCTCCATCATCCCCAACACCCTCCGTCGTCCTCCACACCCTCCATCAACCCCAACACCCTCCGTCATCCTCCACACCCTCCATCGTCCTCCACACCCTCCATCATCCCCAACACCCTCTGTCACCCTCCACCACCCTCCACACCCTCCATCATCCCCAACACCCTCCGTCGTCCTCCACACCCTCCATCAACCCCAACACCCTCCGTCATCCTCCACACCCTCCATCGTCCTCCACACCCTCCGTCATCCCCAACACCCTCCGTCGTCCTCCACACACTCTGTCCTCCCCACACCCTCCATCACCCTCCACACCCTTCGTCATCCCCAACACCCTCCGTCGTCCTCCACACACTCCGTCATCCCCAACACCCTCCGTCATCCTCCACACCCTCCGTCGTCCCCAACACCCTCCGTCGTCCCCAACACCCTCCGTCATCCTCCACACCCTCCGTCGTCCCCAACACCCTCCATCATCCCCAACACCCTCTGTCATCCTCCACACCCTCCGTCGTCCCCAACACCCTCCGTCGTCCCCAACACCCTCCATCGTCCCCACACCCTCTGTCACCCTCCACACCCTCCATCGTCCCTAACACCCTCTGTCGTCCCCAACACCCTGTCACTCTCTGCACCCTCCATCATCCCCCACACCCTCCATCGTCCCCAACACCCTCTGTCATTCCCCACACTCTCCGACATCCCCTGCACCCTCCGTTGCCAACCCCCACCCCCCTCCCCTGCCTCACCCCCCCCACACACACACCCAGAGCCAGTGGCCTTCTTTCCTCTCCTCCATGCTGTGTGAGAACACGGCCCTGGGGTTCAAATCTCACTGTCACAGCAGGGAGGGGAAGTGAGGAGGGAGGTGTGGCCAAGGATTTTAAATTGAGAGGGGTTCTGATTGAGACCTACATCACCCCTCCCCCACCCCAAATGCTGACTCCCAGTCCTGCTCCACTGACCGTTTGGGGTCTGGGGCTGAGTTCGGCCCTCTGCCCCACACCGGGGCTGTGCTTTGGAGCAAAGAGTCACATTGGCTCAGGGGAAGAGTACTCCCTCCGGATATGGGAGTCCCTCTCCACCCCAACACTCGAGTGACCCTTGACCCAAAGCTAGCCTGTCTGTGGGGAGAGGGTGCCTGATACCATGGGATCCCTGTATTGCAGTGCCCTTGGTGAAGAGCTGGGGCTTCAGGCAGTGTCAGACAGCACAGGGGCACTGATCTCTTACGTGAGGGTCAGGCAGATTTGGGAGGAGAGACCTGGTGGGGGGGGGGGGGGCGGCTGGTGGGTGGACATTGAGGGGCTGGAGGGGTCAGTACTGTACTGGAAACTGACTCGTGGTACGGGGGAGTCAGACCCGCTGGAATGAGAAAGGGAGGGTCTCACTCTGGTTCCCGGAACTCTCTGTCCAGTGTGGACAGAGGATCAGCCAGCCAGAGGCTCCCAGTCACCACTCCTGTTCATCCACAGAGTGCCGGTGACTGTAACAGGCCTTGTTCCGCGGAGGGAACCCAGCCTTTCTCAGGCCTTACTGGAGCAGAATGAAGGTCATTTGGCTCATCAGGTCTCCTCCACTATTATTCATGGCTAATTTATTTTCTGTCTCGAATACGTTCTCCTGCCATCTCTCCATAACCTTTGACACTCTTAGTAGAGAAAATACCAAGCTCTGCTTTAAGTATACCCAATTAATTGGCCTCTGCAGTGAATTCTACAGAACCGCCACCCTCTGCTGAAGAACTGACTGCCCAACGTACCCAGGTCCTGGTTGTGGGATTTTTCCTGCCCTTCTACATACAAAAGGCTGTACCCGTCCCACAGCCTGTTCATCCCCAGGGGACATGGTGGCACCTGCTCCGACTGGCTGTGCTTTACCAGCAGGTATCCAACACTGACACTCCGGCCTGGCATTCCTGTCATGCCACGAACACCAGTTGGTCCTGCAGCGCCTGTGAAGGAAGAGCTGAAGTTAGACTCATCCCACACCTGATGTGGCTCCCCTCCGACATTCAGGGGCACAGGAGACAGGGTCGTCAAGCCCAGGTAGCATGTCTCCACACTCAAACACACACACACACTCATACGGATTCTCTCTCTCACACACATGGACACAAACATACTCAAACACACACACACTCTGCAGAGTCTCTCTCTCTCTCTCTCTCTCTCACACACACACACACACACTCATACGGATTCTCTCTCACACACACGGACACAAATACTGTCTCACACACGCACACACACACTCTACAGAGTCTCTCTGTCTCACACACGGACACAAACATACTCAGTCACACACACACACTCTGCAGAGTCTCTCTCTCTCACACACACACACTCATACAGATTCTCTCTCTCACACACTGACACAAACATACTCAGTCACACACACACACTCTGCAGAGTCTCTCTCTCTCACACACACACACACTCATACAGATTCTCTCTCTCACACACACACACTCAGTCTGTCTCACACACTGACACAAACGTTCTCTCACACACACACACAGAGTAACAGACAAAATCACAGTCTCACACTCACACACAGGGACACATGCATAAAGAGTCACACACACTTGCATTAACTTTTTCTTCCACACACAAAGTATCTCACACTCAGTCTCTTGCACACACATACACACCCACTCAGGGTCTCTCTGTCACATACACACAGTCTTTTACACTCAAATCACGCATACACTCTGCCTGACAGACGCACATTGTTGTGCATTTATACGGAAGCCCGACCCTGTGTTTGCAAAATGAAGGTGCTGGCTTCAGATAAGGGGTTCTGGAGCGGAGGGGTTGACGGTTGTGGAATGGGAAGAGGTGACCCATTCTCCGAGGCTCCATACCTTCATCTCCCGGAGGACCCCGTTGTCCCATCATTCCTGATTCTCCAGGCAAGCCCGGCATTCCAGGGAGGTTGGTGGGGCCTGGGAATCCCTGTTGACCCTTTGGGCCCTTGGGACCTGTGCAAGAGACAAAATAATGTCAGAGAGATGGGGAATCTCCAGTCAGGAATGCTTAGGGAGTCAGGACAAAACTAACCCTTCTCCTCCCATCTCAGCCAGTCCAGAATCCACACAATGTCTAGGACAGCCTTGCATTTCCATAGGACCATGGGGTGACCCAGTGCGTCACAACCGTTGAGCTCCATCACGGCTGTGGTCACTCCTGCAGCCATTTTCCCACAAGCTGCAATTCGATGATGAACATCTGCCAGTCACTTGGGTGTGATTCCAATGGGTGGAGCGAGTTGCCCCTCAGTCAGTGAGTTTGCAGTGCTATTGGGTGAGAAGAGCCGGACGTGGCTTGTCTAAGAACACATTGTGGACAGAGAGGTTTGCTGGGAAATGGGAAGGAGGCCAAGTCTCTAACATTCCATGGGCAGTGTGATCAGATCTTGAGAAGGTGGCAGATATCAACAGAGGTTCAGGAAGATGTGAGGTGATTCTACGATTGGGGGGGAGGTTCTTGGGGGAACAGAAGGGATTTTTAGAGGAACTGAGAGCAGAAACCCTTTGGTCAGTCCCTGGGAACATTGTGGTAGGTGAGGGAACTAGCTAATTCATAGGGCTGAGTGACCCTCCAATCATTCATGTGCTGCGTTTCTTTGGACCTCCAGGGAAAATATTTACAGACTCACCTCGATCACCATGAGGTCCTTTTGGACCAGTGTCTCCCTTAGGTCCAGTTTGTCCAGGTCTCCCAGGCAGCCCAGGAGAACCTCTGGGTGCATCGAAATGTCCAAAATCAGGTTTTGGACCCTGAGGACCAGGTGATCCCTTCGAACCTACAGCCCAATCAGAGCAGAGAGTGAGTTACAACAGGCTTACAGCCCAATCAGAGCAGAGAGTGAGTTACAACAGGCATACAGCCCAATCAGAGCAGAGAGTGAGTTACAACAGGCATACAGCCCAATCAGAGCAGAGAGTGAGTTACAACAGGCTTACAGCCCAATCAGAGCAGAGAGTGAGTTACAACAGGCATACAGCCCAATCAGAGCAGAAAGTGAGTTACAACAGGCATACAGCCCAATCAGAGCAGAGTGTGTTACAACAGGCATACAGCCCAATCAGAGCAGAGAGTGTGTTACAACAGGCATACAGCCCAATCAGAGCAGAGAGTGAGTTACAACAGGCATACAGCCCAATCAGAGCAGAGAGTGTGTTACAACAGGCATACAGCCCAATCAGAGCAGAGAGTGAGTTACAACAGGCATACAGCCCAATCAGAGCAGAGAGTGAGTTACAACAGGCATACCGCCCAATCAGAGCAGAGAGTGAGCTACAACAGACATCCAGACCAGTCAGAGCAGAGTGTTACAACGGACCTGCAGCCCAATCAGAGCAGAGAGTGAGTTACAACAGGCATACAGCCCAATCAGAGCAGAGTGTTACAACGGACCTGCAGCCCAATCAGAGCAGAGAGTGAGTTACAACAGGCATACAGCCCAATCAGAGCAGAGTGTTACAATGGACCTGCAGCCCAATCAGAGCAGAGAGTGAATTACAACAGACACACAGCCCAATCAGAGCAGAGAGTGAGTTACAACAGGCATACTGCCCAATCAGAACAGAGACTGAGTTACAACAGGCATACAGCCCAATCAATCAAAGCAGAGAGTGTTACAACAGGCATACAGCCCAATCAATCAGAGCAGAGAGTGAATTACAACAGGCATACAGCCCAATCAGAGCAGAGTGTTACAACAGACCTGCAGCCCAATCAGAGCAGAGAGTGAGTTACAACAGGCATACAGCCCAATCAATCAGAGCAGAGAGTGTGTTACAACAGGCATCCAGCCCAGTCAGAGCAGAGAGTGAGTTACAACAGGCATACAGCCCAATCAGTGCAGAGAGTGAGTTACAACAGGCATACTGCCCAATCAGAGCAGAGAGTGAGTTACAACAGGCATATAGTCCAATCAGAGCAGAGTGTTACAACTGACCTGCAGCCCAATTAGAGCAGAGAGTGAGTTTCAACAGGCATACAGCCCAATCAGAGCAGAGTGTTACAACGGACCTGCAGCCCAATCAGAGCAGAGAGTGAATTACAACAGACATACAGCCCAATCAGAGCAGAGAGTGAGTTACAACAGGCATACAGCCCAATCAGAGCAGAGAGTGAATTACAACAGGCATACAGCCCAATCAATCAGAGCAGAGAGTGAATTACAACAGACATACAGCCCAATCAGAGCAGAGAGTGAGTTACAACAGGCATACAGCCCAATCAGAGCAGAGAGTGAGTTTCAACAGGCATACAGCCCAATCAGAGCAGAGAGTGAGTTACAACAGGCATACAGCCCAATCAGAGCAGAGAGTGAGTTACAACAGGCATACAGCCCAATCAGAGCAGAGAGTTACAATGGACCTGCAGCCCAATCAGAGCAGAGAGTGAGTTACAACAGGCATACAGCCCAATCAATCAGTGCAGAGAGTGAGTTACAACAGGCATACAGCCCAATCAATCAGAGCAGAGAATGAGTAACAACAGGCATACAGCCCAATCAGAGCAGAGAGTTACAACGGACCTGCAGCCCAATCAGAGCAGAGAGTGAGTTACAACAGGCATACAGCCCAATCAGAGCAGAGAGTGAGTTACAACAGGCATACAGCCCAATCAGAGTGGGTAGTGTGTTACAACATGAAACAGAGTCAGTGCACTCCTCTACCAGCTCTGTGCCACCCATGACATCAAATTAAACCACTCCCGCCTGTCAGCACATGGACTGTCCTTCCATTCCCTTCCGTTTCATGAGCCTATCTAACAGCTTCTTAAGCACCACCTGCGTCTGCCTCCCCCTCCACCCCAGGAAGTATTCCAGTATTCCTTTGAGCTCCCCCCACTAAACTTGAGCCCCTTAGTATTTGACACTTCTACTCTGGAGGAGAAGATTCTGCCTCTGTTGATGTCTTTCATAATTTTAAATATTTCTATCAGGTCTTCCCTCAACATCTGGCACCCCAGAGGAAACAATTCAACTTTGTCCAACCCCTCCTTACAGCCGATACTCTCTAATCGGGGGGGGGGAAGCATCCCAGTGAACCTCTTAGAACAAAGAACAGTACAGCATAGTAAGGCCCTTTGGCCCGTGATGTTGTGTCAGCCTTTTAACCTACTCGAAGTTCAATTTAATCCTTCCCTCCCACATAGCCCTAATTTTTCCTACAACCATATACCTATCTAAATGTTCCTAATGTATCTGCCTCTACCATCCCCTTAGCAATTCGTTCCCCACACCCACCACTCTCTGTGTAAAGAACCTCTTTGACTTCCCCACTATGCTTTCCTCCAAACACCTTAAAATTATGCTCTCCCATTGCTGCTCTAGGAAAATGTCTCTAACTGTCCACTCTGACTATGCCTCTCTTATCATTTTATACACCACTATCAGGCCACATCTCATTTCCTTCACTCCAAAGAGGAAAGCCCTAACTCACTCAACCTTCCCTCATAATATACGCTCTCTAATCTGGACAGCATCTGGTAAAATCTTCTCTTTGCCCCTCTCTAACATCCTTCCTATAATGAGGTATCCAGAACTGAAAACAATACTCTGCAATCTAACCAGAATTTTATAGAGCTGCAACATTACCTTGAACTCAGTCTCCCCACTAATGCACCCCATATGCCACCCCAACTCTGAGGGATCTGCGGACGCGGACCACAAGGTCCCTCTGCTTCTCCACATTGCTATGAAGAAGAAGGAGAACAGCCCTTAACTCAGCAGTGGAGTTATTGTGGCACTGTCATGACGTTGTTTCCATAGCAAGCTATTCTTGTTTTACGAGGCCGAGTTGCTAGCTCGACGCTCAACCCGACTTGGATTCGAACTCGGGAACCTTCACTCCGGAGTCTGGCACTGATATTATTGCACCACCAAGCAGGACAAACTGCTATGAATCCCACCATTAACGTTGTGCCCTTCCTTCAAGTGTGCATCACTTCACACTTTTCCACCTGCCTCTTCTCAGCCCAGCTCGAATCCTGTTGTAACCTACGACAACCTTCTGCACAATCCACAATGCCACTGACCTTCTATGCTCTTTCCAAAACCTCCTCTTCCTCCCGGTAATGGGGTGACCAAGAACGTACACCACACTCCAAGCATGGTCAAACTGTTGATCTACGCAGCCGCATTGTGATTTCCTGAGTTTTACACATGGAACAGCCTGGGAAAAGCTTCACTGCTAAAGTAATGGTCTTTCTGTAGAAGCAGTGTTTGGGTTGTGGTGAGAGATAACGGGTGCTCTGCAATGTCATCTGGGGTCCTTTGTTCAGCAGGAGAAGAAGAGAGAAGACACTGGAGAGAACCGTTCATAGGATTTGATCTGGCCGGGGTCCGTGATTCGATGGAGCCGAGATCGATTGAGGATCGGTGGATATGAATTTTGGGAAGAGCCAAGCTCCAACTTGTGTACATTTGACTGTTTAATCATAATGAGCCCCTCTTCTTTTGTTTTCTTTCTTTTCTTTACTAAGCCTTTAGTTAAATTAAGATTCATTAATATAATTCTTTTAATCGTACGCAGAGTGCTGTCTGTTGTTTCTTGGCACTGAGTTGTAACAAGGCAGCAAATTACACGGCAGCCACACAAACCGGGGTTTGGGGTGGGAGAGCCATCTCCACCTCACCAGTTTAGCAGGACTGGAGTGTGTATTCCCTAGACCTACGCAGCTAAGGAAACCAGCAGGGTTTCATACACAACACCTGACTGATTAAGACAAGCATCCACTCCCCTTCTACACTACCTGTGGCCACTTTCAGAGAGCTATGAGCCAAGATCTATCTGAATATGGGTGTTGTTGAAACTCCTGCCATTTACTGTACACTTAAATCTGACCTCCCAAAATTCAAACCCTGACGTCTGCTCAGATTAAACTCCACCTCCCATTTCTCCACCATTACCAGCAGCAGGAAAACCATCTCCCACCCCGTTCCCCACCACTCCTCCCCTCACCCCTTCCACCCTCCTCCTGTTTGGTCACCATCTGGCCCATTAAAGGAAGTCGGCCCATCACCAATGGGTGCCAAGTCAAGGGTTAGGCTGGATGCCACAGAAAGACCCAGCTCAGCAGTGGTGGTCAGATCAGGGCTGGATAAGCATGCATGGAGAGCACATTCTGGGTGACTAACCAATGTTGACCCGAATACTGTGGGAGGAGTTTCCTGGGGTGTGTACGGGATGGGGACTCGAGACCAATGCTCAGACACTCCGTGGGCCTTGGGGGGAGGAGGTGGGGCTGGTGTGCAGGATCTGGAACCTGAGCTCTCAGCCTCAGGATACAGCGAACGTGGAGCACACAGCAGGCGGAATCTTTTCAGCCAGAGTGCGATGGAATTCTCTGGCACAAAGCCAGTGTGAAGCACAGCAGTAAGTGGATTTAAGGAGCTGGTAGAGGTATTCATCAATCCCAACAGGATCGAGGGATGTGGGGAGATGGTGGGAACAGGGATAGTGCAGAACCATCTCTGACGGTGCAACACGCCTGGAACGCGAGTGGCTTCCTCTTATTTTCATTGTTTCAGTGAAACGAGGCAATTCAGCCCCAAAGGGAGGCATCTGGTCAGTTAATGACCCTGATTCAGAATTATTAGTGGCCTTGGTACAGATCCAGTCAGTTACAATGTTTGTACAGAAATGTTCAGGAAATGGCTTTGGTACAGATCTGATCAGTTAATGACCCCGATATAGGACTGGTCAGTTATTGACCCAGATAGAGGACTGGTCAGTCAATGACCCCGATACAGGACTGGTCAGTTATTGACCCAGATAGAGGACTGGTCAGTTAATAACCCTGATAGGTGATTGGTCAGTTAATGACTCTGGTGCAGGACTGATCAGTTAATGACCCTGGTACAGGACTGGTCAGTTAATGACCCCGATACAGGACTGGTCAGTTAATGACCCCGCTACGGGACTGGTTAGTCAATGACCCCGATACGGGACTGGTCAGTGAATTACCCCGATACAGGACTGATCAGTTAATGATCCTGGTACAAATCTGCTCAGTTAAAGACCCTGGTACAGATCTGATGAGTTAGTGGCCTTGGTACACAACTGTTTCAGCCTTTGCTTGTTGGTTACTTGGTGAGAAGCTAACTGGAGTTTTTCCCTCAGATCCCAACACCTCCCTCAGAAAGCTGTGCTCATATTGCCATCTCAGAGGCTGAGGGCTTTCTCTGTGGGGCAGTGAGGTGGTTTCTGCTTCGGGGGGGGGGGGTGGGAGTGGGGTAGTAGATGTCGAACTGCTGGTGGGAGAGTGAGGACAGCTCATCTAGTCCCTGAGTGCTCATGCTCTTGCTCCCTATGATCAGTGATCTGCCTGGGTTGTATCATAGAACCACACCGATCCCGGTGCTCTTTCAGTGCCAGGTACATGGACAGTGCTGGTGGAAAGCAGCACCCAGGGTGTACCTGGAGGGAGGGGAGCAGGGGGAGAAGCTGCTTCACTCACCTGGCAGACCAAAAAATCCCTTCACACCAGGAGCTCCCCGATCTCCCCGATCTCCAGGCTGACCCTTGGCCCCCGGGAATCCCATCATCCCCTGGTCACCCTCGTTTCCTGTTAATGGACAGAGAATAATCACAATCACTGACATATATTGTAAAATCTGTTTATCTGCTTCAACAGTACAGTGAAATACATAAAAATACTATAAATTACAATAAGAAATATTCAGTGATTCTGGTTAATTAGGACACATTGGACCAGTACATTCTTGCCCATTTAAGCTGTTGCAGTTAGCCGAAGTGTCATGGAAATGGTTAAAACAGTATAAAAAGACAAATTATGCACTTAAATGAAACACAGAACAAATGAGAACACTGCCATAATTGTGCCTAAAAGTTATCAATAGACGAATTCATCCAGTGTATACTGCTGTTTTGTTCTGATTAACTGTAAATGAACAAAATAGTGCAGATAATGGTCTGCCTTCATACAATGCTTTCGTCGATTGCATCCTCCAAATTTTCTTTTTCATTTAACATTCAAGTTGATTGTCGATACCTTCAAATCCTTTGTAGGTCCTAACTTGCTGAAGCAGTAAAATCATTTCATTTTCACTTCCGGCTGTTTCTGACATCTCTAATCCTGAACGCTTGAAACTGCAGTGAGCAAAACGGTTCTGAATTGTCTTACTGCTTATTTCTTGCCAACTATCGGTGACATAAATCACTGCTTTTTGAACACAAACACGCACAACCGATGCTAGTTAAAAACTTTGCTCCAAGCATGGTGCCGTGTCTAACGGCCACACAAGTACATACAACTGATGCTAGTTAGAAACTGTTTGGTAACAGTCTCCTGTCCCAGTTAAGCAAGAGTGTCTCAAATGAACAAGCAAAATCTCAGCAGTTTTCTAAATCAGTTTTTGTTCTTCCAGAGTTGTCCCAAATAAGTGAATGCCCCAATTAACCGGTATCCACTGTATATAGAATTACATCAAATAAGTAGGGCAAAAATAGTGAAGTACTGTTAATGGATTGGTTCATTGTCCATTCAGAAATCTGATGGTGGAGAGGAAGAATTAGAATTAGAATTTATTTAAATCTTACATCCATCCCACAATGTGAGGGAGTAAAATTCTTTGTGTTATGACTCCATCACAATGTACAGACATGTGAATTTATAAGTCTAATGGCTTGTAGAAAGAAGCTGTCCCGTAGCCTGTTGGTCCTGGCTTTAACACTGCAGTACTGTTTGCCACACGGAAGCAGCTGAACCAGTTTATGGTGGGGGTGAATCTTGTCCCCAATGATCTTCCAGCCTTCTTTCTGCGCCTGCTGCTGTAAATGTCCTCAGTGAAGAGAAGTTCACCTCCACAGATGTGCTGGGCTGTCGGTACCGCTCTCTGCAGTGCCCGGCGATCAAGGTTGCTGCAGTTCCCGTACTAGGTGGTGATACAGACAGTCAGCATGCTCTCAATGGTGCCCCTGCAGCAGGTCTTGAGGATCTGGGGGCCCATGCTGAACTTCTTCAGTCGCCTGAGGTGGAAGAGATGTTGAGTGTGTGTCTTCAGGTTCTTGTACCTCCTTTCTGATGGTAGTAGTAAGAAGAGAGCATGTCCTGGGTGATCAATTGCAACATTCCACTGTAGTTTGTGTGTCCAGAAATGGCGGGTTGAATAGTACAAACACCAGTGATTCCTACACTCCAGATGGAGTGAGCAAAACAATGTCACTGTGTGGTGCCAGATTGAGTGCAGACAATCCTTATCAAAGCACTCTTCACCCTACTCTACCCAGTGCCCATTCTAAATAACGTTAGTGAGAAGGACAGCAATTATTTCCCATCTTTAACTGGCCCTGAGAAGGTAGGAGGGCTGGTGAACTGCAGCAGCCCTCCTGGTGAAGGCACTCCCACGGTGCTGTTGGCGAGCAAGTTCCAGGGTTTAGACCCATTGACGGTGAAGGAATGGTGGGACTTCTCCGTGTTGGGATGGTGTGTGACGGAGAGGGGATGCTGCAGGTGAGTTCAGTGGTGCTGGATGAGTAGGGTTCTGTTGGAATAGTGATTGAGGAGGTCAGGTTGTAGATGGGGAACACTGTAGCCACTGTGCACAGAGAGGGAGCAATTACACTTCCACCTGAGGCATCCAGGCAAAAATGAGGTAATGCTTCCTATTGACCCCTCGGACCAGCCCACTGGCTACGCCTATCGACTCACAGCTGATTTCACTCCCTGCTCTTTCATAAACTGTTTATTGTACATCCCCTTATGGAGAAATCGGAGGATTAAAGCTGGACAAATGCCCCGGAACCAGGACACAGAATTTGGCACAGAGACTCGGACCAAGCTGAGAAGGACTGTTTCCAATCAGACAATCGCTGGAAGTTGGTCCTCAGGGGTTTGGGCACTGTTTGAGTCCAAGGAGGAAGCTGATGGGTGTGAGGAGGTGGTCCAGGAGCCAACCTGCTGACACTCCTAATCCCTGTGCTGTTAGGAGAGGACCTACCTTTGTTGCCGGGAATGCCGTTGATTCCGGGAAGACCAGGCTTCCCCACCTCACCCCTGGGTCCCTGTGGTCCAGAATATCCTGCGTTTCCCTGGTCTCCCCTCTCACCCTTGATCCCAGGGTAGCCCGCTCTTCCAGGTGAGCCCTGTGGGCCAGGATAACCTGTGAAAGTGCACAAAGCAGTTAGAGATCTCACCCAGCCCCACTCTGGTGGTGGAAACAACCCTCCGCTGGACACCTCTACACTGGTGACCAGGAATGTGTATGACAGCAGGCAACTTCCAATGTCATGTTACACATGGTCAATACCTGACCATCAATCAGTCATTTAAAGGTCTCTGGCACGCCCAATCGCCCTAAAACCAATGGCCAAGACACTAACAGAGTAAAAAAAAACCCTGACATATCACAGTCATTCTAGGTCCCATCCATTCAAAGGTCAGTTAGGGTTCTGAAGAATCACTGTTGACCATTCAGACCTCCAAGCAATCACAATCAGTCTGTAAGATCTTTGACCAATCACAGTCAGGCATACAGCTCTCTGACCAATCACAGTCAGGCATACAGCTCTCTGACCAATCTCAGTCAGACATACAGCTTTCTGACCAATCACAGATGGTCAGTCAGATTGCTAACCAATAATGGACGGAGCTCTGACCAATCACAAACAACAGCAGACCAGGCAGTGTCTGTAGAGACACATGTGGAATTTATACTTTACGTTGCCTAGCTCTGTTACACTGTCCCCCTGACCAATCTCTGTCACTCAGTGCGAGCTCAGACCAGATGTGGTCTCCGTGAAAGCCAACAGCACGGAACCTGCAAAAGGTCCTTACCTGGGGCTCCATGCAACCCTTTCTGTCCTGGGTCTCCTGGTGCTCCTGGCTTGTCAGAAGGGAATAGGGGCCCAGGTGGCCCTGGAGGTCCGGGTGAGCCAACAGGACCTTGGTGACCTAAGGCAACCATACAGATGAGTATGAGAAGAGGCAGCATGCTGGTGTCTGGATTTACCAATCAAACTCGAGAATGGAGCAAGGGTGGGGGTGGGAGGGTGAAGGGTGAATGGGGGGAGTGTGGACGTGTCAGATGTGGACAATGCCAGTTACCAGAGTCGCCCTTGGATCCAGGTGATCCGGGTTGACCAGGATCCCCCAGCTGTGTGCTCGGCGGTCCCCTCTCTCCCTTTTCACCTGCTTTCCCAGAAAGGCCTTCCACTCCTTTCCCGCTCACACCTATGGGCAAAACAACAAGGTCACGTTCTCGTGCGGGCGGATAACCCTGCCTGCCCCATGCAGACACAGTGGGGCAACATTTAACTGGGCCAGCAACCTCATTCTGCTCGGAGACAGTGGTTTTGCTGGAGGAGCCAGCTTTGGCTGAGATGTTAGGAACAGGGCTAGTGTCTTTCGGAAG
The DNA here is from genome assembly GCF_030144855.1 of Hypanus sabinus. Taxonomy (NCBI): domain Eukaryota; kingdom Metazoa; phylum Chordata; class Chondrichthyes; order Myliobatiformes; family Dasyatidae; genus Hypanus; species Hypanus sabinus. The sequence goes on along the minus strand of NC_082710.1, from coordinate 147,065,815 downwards.
CGGATTGGCCACCTGACTTCCTGAGCCCGAACCTAAGTGGCCTCGTGCATTTCATGAGGGTATGTGGCCTCTCTCATCACCTCCGCCCTACAGGAGGCAACCAATGAGCACAGGAAGAGGCCACTCAGCCCCACATGTGATGCCAGCTTCCGGTGACTGGCTGGCGGAGGACTGACAGCCTCTTCACCACTGCGTACGATGGAGTCTTAATCCAATCCGAGCACGTCAGCTGCCAGTGTTAACCGTTATTTCCTCAAGAGAGATGAGCTCAGCACGTCATGGACACCAGCCCACCCACCCTTCCACAAACTCTGTCTGTACTTCTCGTTGCCAGCGTATCCAAAGACCCCAGCTGTCCCAGGCATTCTCCCATCTCCCCTCCCCATCAGTTAGAAGATACAAAACCCCAAAAGCATGGACAACCAGGCTCAAGGGCAGCCTCTACCCCGCTGTTAAAAGACTACTAAATGGTCCCCTAGGACAACACAATGGACTCTCCGCCTCAAAATCTAACTTATGACCTTGCAACTATTGTCTCCCTGCACTGCACTGCACTTTCTCTGTAGCTGCTAGACATACTGCTATTGTTTTACCATACTGCTATTGTCAGAAGTTCATCTGTACGATCAGCATGCAAGACGAGCTTTTCCCCCCAGCTCAGTACACGTGACATCGCCGTCCCCGTGTGATCGGTTACTCCTTCCTCTTGGTGAGAACTCTCTCAATCCACCATTCCTCGTCCACTGCTGATCGGCATCACAGCACAAAGGGAGGCCCTTCGGCCCGCTGAGACTGTGCTCACTCCGATCATTCCCACTCCCCTCCTCTCTGGATGTCAGGAAAGTGGGGGATTATGGCTATGTAGGAGGTAAGGGTTAGACTGATTGTGGAGTAGCCTTGTTCAAGTGGGTGCAACGCCAAGTCGGAATGTGTCCGGAGCTTCCATAACGTAATGTTCTGCGTCTCTGTGTCCCGTGTAAAGCTCAAAGTCAGAACGGGTTCTTTCTGATGGGGTGAATAAAGAGCAAGTTCCTGGGGCTCGGGGTGGGGTGACCAGAGGACATGAAGTGACGGGGTGGGCAGGAGAGGTGGTAAGTGTTTTCACACAGCATTGGGGGCAGCTTCAATAGGAGCTCTGCAGTCCTGATACAAATACAGGGTAGGGAGCTAATGGGAAACTTTCCCCAAGCCAGCACAGGAACTATGGGCTGAATGGCCTTCTGTGGTGTCTCCTTCACTGACGGTACTCCAACCCTGGTGACTGAGTGACTGGACAGATAGCTGGCAGTAACAGGGAGATTTTTGGCTGAAGCACACCTTTATCCACGGCCCTGCTGATGGAAAAATGATTCACCGAAACACTTGCCATACCTGGAGACCCCAGGAAGCCTTTCGATCCCATTAACCCGTTTAAACCTGGCAAACCGTCAGGGCCCCTGAAACCTGTTGGCAAATTCAAAATGAAACGGGTTAACACTTTATCACGGAGTCCCGACTCTCACCGGAGGCGGCAGAAACCCTGGTGAAGTTCACGGCTCAGGGTCTGGGTGGAGCTGCACAGTGTGGAAACAAACCCTCCTGCCAGTCTGGCCCATGCTGACCGGATGTCGGGGGGGGGGGGGGTGGCGAAAGGATTCACCGTTTCAAAATAAGGGCTTGGTAATCAGGAGAAGAAATTTATTCAGCCAGAAGGCTGTAAATCTTTGGGATTCACTCTCCTAGAGAGAAATGACCAATTTAGAGATTAGCGTTCTTTGTCACAACAGACAGTGAATTGCATTGTTTTGTATCAGATCAAATCAGCTATATTCTAGGCAGAGATCAAGAGACTTATTGAGGGGATCTGGGTTAGTGTAGGAAAGAGACACTGAAGGAGCAGTTAACACAACACTATTACAGCTCAAACACGAGGAAATCTGCAGATGCTGGAAATTCAAACAACACATACAAGATGCTGGTGGAACACAGCAGGCCAGGCAGCATCTGTAAGGAGAAGCACTGTCGACGTTTTGGGCTGAAACCCTTCGTCAGGACTAACTGAAAGGAAAGATAGTAAGAAATTTGAAAGTAGGTGGGGGGGAAATGCGAAATGATAGGAGAAGACCAGAGGGGGTGGGATGAAGCTGAGAGCTGGAAAGGTGATTGGGGAAAGTGATACAGAGCTGGAGAAGGGAAAGGATTATGGGACAGGAGGCCTCAGGAGAAGGAAAGGGGGGGGAGCACCAGAGGGAGATGGAGAACAGGCAGAGTGATGGGCAGAGAGAGAGAAAAAAACAAACAACTAAATATGTCAGGGATGGGGTAAGAAGGGGAGGAGGGACATTAACGGAAGTTAGAGAAGTTAATGTTCATGCCATCAGGTTGGAGGCTACCCATCCGGTATATAAGGTGTTGTTCCTCCAACCTGAGTGTGGCTTCATCTTGACAGTAGAGGAGGCCATGGATAGACATATCCATATCTATTACAGCTCGGGACGTTACAGATTCCAACGCCAATCCTAAGGAGTTTACACATTCTCTCTGTGGGTTTCCTCCGGGTACTCTGGTTTCCTCTCACTGTCCAAAAACCTGCCAGTTAGCAGGTTAATAGGTCACTCTAAATTGTCCTGTGATTAGGCTAGGGTTACATAGGTGGCTCACTGGGTAGTGTGGCCTATTGGGTCAGAAGGGCCTGTTCTGCACTGCGTCCCTAAATAAGTAAATAAACAAACACACAAATAAACAAACCAACCAATAAATAAGTAATAGATAGGTGGATAAATGAATGGGTTTTAAACAGTGGAGCAGGCTTGACAGGAAAATTGGACTCTTCCTGTTCCTTCTGCTCGGTGTCCCTATGGGCCTTTTCTCCAGACGAGGCAGCGGAGATGCTATTGGATTTAACTGCCAGGCTTGTTTTCACTACAGATGGTCTGAGTGAGGGCTGAAGCCCAGTACTCCCCGGTTACACGTTGCCCATTCGGTGGCCCCCCACCACGGCCAGAAACGGCTCTTCCAAAGGAGACTCCAGACCAGGTGCAGAGCTTCACAGAATTCACCCGGGCCCTGGTCCCTGATTTCTGGGTATCCCCCCCCTCGGGAGTGCAGCCCACAGACACCACCCAACGGTTATCTCCGCAGCACGCTGATGTCTGGATTCCTGTAATCCTGTCAAATCTGTCAGTGTCCGCCACACGCCGTCACTTGTACCTTTGGTGCCTCGGAATCCTGGGAATCCCGGCAATCCCGGAAGGCCGGACGATCCTTTCGGACCCTTCAGCCCTGGGTCACCCGGCGAGCCCGGAGATCCAGGAGAGCCTGCGGATCAGAGAGCATACGTCAGCGCCGGCTTGCGGGAATTAGGGAGGAGTGAGCGGACTGGGGTGTTGAGATTAGTGCTGATCCAGTGTCACGTTCCCCCATCACTGTCTGCCCCCACCTGAGATCCCTGACCACTCCGTCAGCCCACGGGGTCAGCTCAGGGGTACAAGCGGCTTGGCCAGCACCGCGAGCAGGGAGACCCGCTGGGCCGCGGGAAGCATTTACCCTTCCTGAGAGAACAGCTCTCCAGACCGTGTGCCAACAGCAGCTTCACTCCATGGAGAAGCCTTCAGGTAGAGAGAGCTTGGCGGGGTCAGTGGCAGGCACATCATGGGGGGGTTTAAACAGTATCTGTGGAGATGTTTAGTCCAGGATTCAGGGTCACTCCCCAACCAGAGGATCACAGCCTTGGCAGCAAGTTACTGCTCGTTTCGTACTGACAGTGGACTGGGTGACCCAGTGGCCTCAGGACACGTACCCTGTTGACCTTGGAAGCCAGGATCACCGTACACCCCCTTCATTCCCTCGACGCCGACCTCTCCGCTCTTCCCAGCTTCCCCTGGGAGACCTGGCTGTCCGGGTTGGCCTGTAACAGAGCAGAGCGTCAGTACGTGGGCTGGGCCAGCCGGTGTGCACTTCTCTAGGCATCGGGCTGCTTACCTTTGACCCCTGGTGACCCTGTTTCACCCTTGTACCCAGGCAGGCCGCTTATGTTGATCGTGTCTCCCACATCACCTGGAAGTGGTAACGGCATCTGTTACTGCAGCACAACATCTGTATTCACACTGTGACCCAACTCAGATATCTGTATTCCCACAGTTACCGAACAGAACCAGTATTCCCAGTTAATAAATAGAAACATCTGTATTCCCACAGTTACTGAGCAGAAACATCTGCATCCCACAGTTACTGAACAGAAACATCTGTATTCAGACTGTTACTGAACAGAAACATCTGCATTCACACAGTTACTGAACAGAAACATCTGTATTCAGACTGTTACTGAACAGAAACATTTGTATTCCCACAGTTACTGAACAGAAACAGCTGCATTCCCAGTTAACAAACAGAAACATCTGTATTGCCGTTGTCACAAAGCCAAAAACATCTGTATATGCACTGTTACTAAACACAAACGTCTGTATTTTCAATATCACTAAAAAAACAAATATCTGTATTCCCACTGTTATCAAACAACATCTGGCAACTGCCCTGGTCTGCAGCCAGAAGTAGAGCACAGAATGACAAGTACACACCCCACACTACTGTTCTATCTGCTCTGTCCAGCATTTGGCTCAGCCCGGGTAACATCTGTTCTGATGAGGTGAGGCCAGTCAGCCCTTCAATCACCTTGTTCTGCCTCACCCCAGTCTTCAAAGCCAAGTGAAGCCTCTCAAATCTGGCTCTGAACCTCCCAGCTGACTCCTGGCTTTGGGTGGGTAATCCAAATTCCCAGGCCAGCTTCCTCCATCTACTGGATGAAACCATTCAAGCCCATCACCCAATGACCCTACCCAACACCGAGGGAGATGTTCAGCAGATTCCAACCCCTGCTCAGGAGAGGGTCTCACATATCCCAAATCATTTTCCTTGTAACTCTCACCTTTAGGTCCGGTGGTTCCAGGGTCTCCCAGGTTTCCAGGTAATCCGGGGACGCCCACATAACCCTGGAAATCAAAGGGACGGCATTAGAAAGTCTCCCCCACCCCCAGCTCTGAAGCCAGGAACTGAACCAATAGTAATGACCTGCCATTCAGGGTCATTGCCTGGTGAGGTAATTACATCAGATTTCATCCCACTGTGATTAATACTAGGAACTTGTCCAGCTACTGAGAGCTGGAGGTTGTGCAATGACCAGCACTGCCAGGAGTATTCCTGCCCCTCTACTGGCCCAGAGTCCCACTGTACCTCCCATCCCCAGGCGCTGGTGTGTGGCCAAGTGGTTAAGGCTTTGGGCTAGCAATCTGAAGGTTGTTAGTTCGAGCCTCAGCCGAGGCAGCATGTGCGCCCTTGAGCATGGCACTTAACCACACACTGTTCCTGCACGGCAAGACAAGAGATGAGACTTAAAGCACAGCAGCACTGCCTTCCTAACCGAGGGTGGAAAGACTGGGATTGTTTTCTGCTAAACGATGGGAATGGAGGGATACCTCAAAGCCAAATTCAAAATAAATTCATTCTCAAAGTACATATATGACACCACATACAACCTCGAGATTGTTCTGTTTGCGGGCACTTGCGAAGGAGTTGAGTAGAATGAGTGAGGATTTCATTGAAGCCTACCAAATATTGAAAGATCTGGAGAGAGTGGATTTGGAGAAGATGTTTTCTATAGTGGGGGTGTCTAGGACCAGAGGCACAGCCTCAGAATAAAGGGATGTCCATTTGAAACCAAGAAGCAGAAGAATCTCTTTATCCAGAGGGTGCTGAATCTGTGGAATTCATTGCCAAGTCATTGGCATATTTCAAACAGAGTTTGATAGGTTCTTGATCAGTGAGGGTGTCAAAGGTCACAAGGAGAAGGCTGGAGAAGGGGGTTGAGAGGGAGAGTAGATCAGACATGACGGAATGGTGGTGTAGACCCGACGGGCTGAATAGCCTCATATTGCTCCGAATTTTTATGGTCTTTTAGTACATGCCCTCTAATCCAGACAGCATCCTAGTGAACCTCCTCTGCTCTCTCCACAGTCTCCATATCCTTCAGAGTGCTTCCTGCCACACCCACCTTCTCACCCGGCATCCCAGGAAAGCCTCTGATACCCGGAGGGCCTGGGATCCCTGGCATTCCTTTACTTCCAGGTTCTCCCAGTTGTCCTGGTAATCCTGGCCTGCCTTTCTCTTGTCCTGGAGTTCCGGGAATACCAGGTCTTCCTCCTCTGCCTGGGAAACCAGGCATTCCTTTACTCCCTGATGGAGAGGAGAAGTACACAGATTGGCCAACAACAACACAGCAGCACTCGCATAAGCACCTTCACTCGGGGGAGCCTTGCAGAGTGATTAACAGGAGCATTAACAAGTGTCTGAAACACCTTGAAGTGGATCATTACTACCACCTCTCTACAGTGTGACCCTCCCTCAATGTGACCCTCCATCAGTAACATCCTCCCTCAATGTGACCCTCCATCAGTAACACCCTCCCTCAATGTGACCCTCCATCAGTAACATCCTCCCTCAATGTGACCCTCCATCAGTAACACCCTCCCTCAATGTGACTCTCCCTCACTACCACCCTCCCACAGTGCAACCTCCCTCAGTATCGCCTCCCACAGTGTGTCCCTCCTTCAGTACCATCCCTCCCACAGAGTGACCCTCCTTCACTACTGCCCCTCCTACATATGTCTCTCCCTCAATACAACCCCATGCACAGTGTGACCCTCCCTCAGTACTGCCCCTGCCACAGTGGAGTGCTTTTCTCCATTGCCCCCAGTGTGGAACCTGGATCAGATCACATGCTAGAACAGAGCTCCCTGTCTCCTGTCTGCATGGAAACAGTATTTCAGGCTGAGAGGCTTGGGAGCGATTTATTATGGTTCAGAGCTTCATTTGTATTTATTGAAATGCAGTGTGGAATCGGCCTTTCTGGTCCTCTGAGCTGTGTGGGCCAGCAATCCCCTGATTTACTCCGAGCCTATTTACAATGGCCAATTAACCTACCCACCAATAAGTCTCTCGACTGCGGGAGGAAACACACGCGGTCACGGGGAGAACGTACAAACCCCTGGCAGACAGCGGCAGGAATTGAACCGGTGTCACTGGTCTTGTAAAGCATCGTGCTAACCACTGTGCCTGCCCCAGTGGAACAAACCCATATGCACACCCCCCCCGCCTCCGAGCCCAGACAATGGAGAGCAGTCACTTCGGATTTGGAAAAAATGGCATACCTCTGGGGCCAATGAACCCAGGCTGTCCAGAGAGACCAGAATCACCCTTGTCCCCCTTCACTTTCTCCATCATGTGCGGTTCGATGGGTGGGGGTGGGCCGGGGGGACCCCTTTCTCCTCTGTCACCTGTGGTCATTGAGAAAACACCATCAGCTCCCACTTGGCAAAGCCCCTTTGTCAAGGCCATTGGAATAGGTAAATAAGAGTTCAAACCGGTACTCAGTTCATTACCATCACGTGTACAGTGAAAACTTCGCTGTGTGTGCCTTTCTTACAGATGGCCTCGTGACAGAGTACAGTTAGGCAGTACAAGGTAAATCACTAACAAAGATTATCGGCTAGAGACAAGATGCAGAGCAGGTACACATTGACACGCAAGGTCATAGTGAAGTAGGTGGTGTGGTCCATCCTACTGTACTACTGAACTCTTCAACATGCTCACAGCCGCGGCATAGACACTGTCCTTGAGCCTGGCGGGATGAGCTTTCAGGCGTTTGTATCTTCTGCTTGATGGGAGAGGACGTCTGGGATGGGAGGGATTTTGATTTTGCTGGCTGCATTACTGAGAAGCGTAGGGGAAGTCAGTGGGGGGAGGCCGACATGCTGGGCTGCATCCACAATCCTGCAATTTCTTGTGGCTATGGACACAGCATCCTAACCAGGCCAGATAGGATACTCTTGATGGTGCATCAATATAAAAAATTTTTTTTTTTTTTTGCTTTTATTTTCTATTCCTAATTGCCCTTGAGGAGGTGGGCTGAGCCACTGGCTGCTGCAGCCCTTCCGGAGAAGTGGTATTGTGAGGGCTCCAGGATTTAGACCCAGTGTCAGTGGAGGAACAGCTCAGTGTGGACTTTGAGGGGAATCTGCAGGTGATGGTGGATCCCAGCACCCGCAGTCCCTGACCTCGTAATGGAAGCCATGATTAGGAGATGCCGTGCTGCTGTCTAGACAAACGTGGGCAGTAAATGGAGCGTCGTGATGAGTGATGGGGTGGTTGAGCTTTGAGGGTTTGCTAAGCCAACCTTTGCTGGTGGATTCAGTAACCCAAGCCCACTGTGTGGACCTGGACTCCTGGACACAGCAGAGCAGTGAGGGAGGTGGGCCACACAGCTCTCTGATGAGCACCATTGTGTGGTGCAGACTTAGTCCAGTCAGCTCCTTGTAGACACACCCTGGTGCTGCTGGATCCACCAATGAGACCATAAGACGATAGGACATAGAAGCAGGGTTAGGCCATTTGGCCCATCGAGTCTGCCCCATCATTCAATCATGGCTGATTCTTTTGTCCCCTCCCCGGCCTTCTCCCCGTAACCTTTGATGCCATGTCCTGTCAGGGATTGATCAAGCTCTGCCTTAAATACACCCAATGACCTGGCTTCCACTGCTGCCTGTGGTAATAAATTCCACTAATTCACCACCATCTGACTCTACCATCCTCTGCATCTCTGTTTTAAATGGATACCCCTCCATCCTGAGGCTGTGACCTCTCGTTCTAGACTCCCCCACCATGGGAAACATCCTTTCCACTTCTACTCTGTCTGGGTCTTTCAACATTCAAAAGGTTTCAATGAGATCCCCCCCCCCCATCCTTCTAAATTCCAGCAAGTACAGACCCAGAGCCATCAAACATTCCACTTATGATAACCCTTTCATTCCTGAAATCATCCTTATGAACCTCCTTTGAACATCACATCTTTTCGTAGATAAGGAGCCCAAATTTGTTCACAATACTCAAGGTGAGGCCTCCCCAGTGCCTTATAAAGCCTCAGCATCACATCCTTGCTCTTGCATTCTGGACCTCCAGCATTTGCCTTCCTTACTACCAGCTCTAATTGCAAGTTAACCTTCAGGGTGTTCTGCACAAGGACTCCTAAGTCCTTTAGCATCTCAGATTTTTGGATTTTCTCCCTGATTAGAAAATAGTCTGCATATTTATTTCTACTACCAAAGTGCATAACCATGCATTTTTAAACATTCATTTGCCACCCTCTTGCCCATTCTCCCAATTGGTTTAAGTCCTTCAGCCTACCTGTTTCCTTAACACTACCGGCCCCTCCACCAATCTTCATATCATCTGCAAACTTGGCAACAAAGCCATCTATTCCATCATCTAAATCATTGATATACAGCATAAAAGTAAGCGGTCCCAACACTGACTCTTGTGGAACACCACTAGTCATTGGTTACCAACCAGAAAAGGATCCTTTTATTCCCACTCGATGTCTCCTATTAATCAGCCAATGCTCTAACCATGCCAGTAACTTTCCTGTAATACCATGGGCTCTTAACTTGGTAAGCAGCCTCATGTGTGGCACCTTGTCAAAGGCCTTCTGAAAGTCCAAATATACAACATCCACTACATCCCCTTTATCTACCCTACGTGCAATCTTCTCAAAGAACTCCAACAAGTTTGTCAGACAAGAGTCTCCCTTAAGGAAACCATGCTGATTTTGTCCTATCTTGTCCTGTGTCACCAAGTACTCCATCACCTCATCCTTAACAATTGACTCTAACATCTTCCCAACCACTGAGGTCAGGCTAACTGGTCTATAATTTCCTTTCTGCTGCCTTAGCCTAGGTGACTTATGTACCCTTAGGTCTTTCAGCTTTTTGAGCACCTTCTCCCTTGTAATAGTAACTGTACTCTCTTCTCTTCCCTCCCACTCTTCAACATCTGACACATTGCTAGCATCTTCCACAGTGAAGACTAATGCAAAATACTCATTTAGTTCATCTGCCATTTCCTTGTCCCCGTTATTACTTCTCCAGCCTCATTTTCTAGCGGTCCTATAACCACTTTCATCTCTCTTATTTTTTATATTCTTGAAAAAGCTTTTACTATCCACTTTGATAATGTTTGCTAGCCTGTATTTGTATTTCATCTATTCCTTCCTAATGATTTAGTTTCTGTCTGTGGGGTTTTAAAAGCTTTCCAATCCTCCGTCTTCCCATTAAGTTTTTGCTTTGTTGTATGCCCTCTTTTGCTTTTACATTAGCTTTGACTTCCCTTGTCAGCCATGGTTGTACTATTTTGCCATTTGACTATTTATTTTAGTTTTGGAATACATCTGTCTTACCCTCTTCCTAGAAACTCACACCCTTGCTGCTCTGCTGACATCCTTGGCCAACTCCTCTCTCATACCGATGTAATTTCCTTCACTCCACTGAAATGCTTTACTTTCTCCCTATCAAATTTCAAGTTGAACTCAATCCTATCGAGATCAGTGCTTCCCAAAAATGTTTTTTTTTTACCTTAAGCTCCCTAATCACCTTTGGTTCATGACACAACACCCAATCCAGTACAGTTGATCCACCAGCAGGCTCAGTGACAAACTGTTCTAAAAAACTCACTGTCTTGGGATCGATTTCCAAACTGATTTTCCCAATCGACCTGCGTGTCACATGCCCTATGACACCCATGGGTGCTGCCGGGACCATCCAATGACATACGGAGATGGTTCACAGGGTGCTGAGATGTCTCTCCCAAGACGGATGGGCAGTGGTGTGGAGCAGCTTAAGGGTCAGTAACTCACCTTTCAGTCCTTTCAGTCCTGAGACTCCTACAACTCCTTTCTTTCCAGAAAATCCAACTTCGCCCTTCCGACCCTTGATTCCAGGTTGACCTCTGAAGCCTTTGACACCAAGAAAGCCCATGATTCCCGACGAGCCTCTCCCACCTGAAGGGATGAACGGACAGGGTGAGTCAGCAGAGATGGAGCAGCAGGTTGCCAGGGGCAGGGCAACCCCACAGAGGACATGGTCACCGCCCATCTCCCTTCCTTCCACACAGTCTCGCCCTGACCATTCAAGTGCTCACCTAGAAGGGTTCTAAATCTCTGGTCCCACTACCCCATCAGGCAGTGTGTCCAGATCCAACCACTGTCAGGGAAAAGCATTCTCAGATCCCCACTGATTTGACCATCATCTTTATCATTGAACACACAGAGACCCTCTGAGGAAAGCAGCCACCCACCCGTTGTGTCAGAGAGTCATAGAAAAGTACAGCACAGAAACAGGCCCTTCAGCCCATCTAGTCCATGCTGAGCCATTGAAACTGCCTACTCCCATTGGCCTGCTCCGGGACCATAGCCCTCCATACCCCTCCCATCCATGTACCTATCCAAACTTCTCTTAAATGCTTGAGTCGAGCTCGCATGCACCAGTTACACTGACAGCTCACTCCAAACAACCCTCTCAGTGTCCATCATGGACGACATTTTGGGAACCTCATCTGTACCCTCTCCACCACTGTCACATGCTACCAGCTGTACCGCACGCACACACACACACACACACACACTCACCCTTCAGCCCATCGAGTCCTGGCAGCCCATCTGCACCATACGGAGCGCTCGGCCCGGGAAAGCCTTGGTCTCCGGGGGGACCCATCTCACCAGGAACACCAGGTAGTCCTTTCATCCCAGCTGGACCAGGGGGACCTAGATCTCCTTGGCTTCCTTTCTGACCCTGTTGACCTGCGGGCAGACAACTGGTCAGAGGTGAGCCGAGGGGGCAGGGAAGGGAGGGGGGGAAGGGAGGGGTATCATGGGATAGGGTTGTGAGGTGGTGTGATGGGGGAGTGGGAGTGAGGGGGTGCCCATGGCAGGGACCAGGTTTTGGTTGAACCTCGCCTGGTGGGTTGAGGACTCACCCATAAATCCAGGTACCCCTGGAATTCCCTGTAACCCAGGCAGTCCTGGCCGTCCAAAGGTGCCAGGAAGCCCCTTTTCTCCTGGGAATCCTGCAAGTCCGGATGGTCCAGGGTGTCCTTGCTCCCCTTTGGGACCCAGTGCTCCCTGCGCTCCATCCGTTCCTGAGGAAGATAAGCGAAATGGTTGCATCATGATCTGGTATGGCAATTCCAACATGCAGCAACATGAGAAGTTGTTGAGAGACTGGACACCATGGGCACATTCCCCCCAGTATCAGTTGCATCTACTGGAGATGCTGGCTGATGAAGGCAACATCCACTAACAAAGACCCCCAGCGTCTGGGCCATGCCACCTCCTCACAGCTACCATCGGGCAGGAGATACAGAAGCCTGAAGTACCACACTATGAGAACAGCTACTTCTTCTCTTCAACCATTTGGTTCTTCAACTAACTGGCACAATATTAATCACTACCTCAGTGTTGGACACCTTGTGCATTAGTGGATTTTGGTTCTTTTTTGTTCCGCATTCTTTCCTGAAAAAAAAAATGTGTATAATTTATGTGCAAGTAAGTTTTTCCATTGCACCTTAGCCAGCTGGTGGTGTAGTGGCATCAGCACTGGACTGTGAGGTGCGTGGTCCCGGGTTCAAATCCAGTCGGTGACTTGCACACTTCCCATTTGTGCTGGTAAAAACAGACAAATGCTATCTGAAAAAAATGCCGTCTGGAGCACCACAAGGGGTGATAAGGAACAACAATGATAATAAACTCTGTCTGACTTTGAGAAAGCTCATTCTGTGAACATTGGAGCAGTGGGTTATTCTGTCCCACACTAGCCAGTCTGTCCTACACTGGTCAGTCACACGTGCGTCTGCCCTTGAAGTGATCAGCCTTTTGGCTCCTTCCACTTTCTCCGATCTCATGGACACCCGCAAGGGCCCCAGCTATGTCTGTCTTTTCATTGGCTATGTGGAACAGGTCATGTTCCAAGCCTTCCTGGTAAAGCTCCCCAAATCTTTCTGCGCCACATTGACGACTGCATTGGTGCTGCTTCATGCAATTGTGCAGAGATCGTCAGTTTCAACAACTTTCCTCCAATTTCCACCCTGCCTTTGCTCTATTTCTGACAACTCTGTCTCCTTTCTCAACCTCTCTTTCCATCTCTGGAGACAAACTGTCTACTGATATCTTTTATAATCCCAACTCCCAGTTATCTTGACTGTACCTCTTACCAACCTGTCTCCTGTAAAAATAACATTCCCTTGTCTCAATTCTTTCATCTCCGCTTCATCTGTTCCCAGAATGAGGCTTTTCTTTCCAGAACGTTAGCGATGTCCTCCTTCTTGCTCAGCCAGTGATGACGCTCTCACCCATATCTCCTCCATTTCCCACACATCAGCCCTCACCCCATCCATGCAACAGGGAAAGAGTTCCTCTTGTCCACACCTACCACTGCATCAGCCTTTACTATCCAGCACATCTTTCTCCGCAACTTCTGCCATCTTCAATTGAATCCTAAAACACAGCTTTACCAACTCTCCGCCCACCCCTCCCCAGCTTTCTGCAGGGAGCGTGCTCTCCGTAATTTCATTGTTCATTCATCCCTCCCCACTTTTGTACACTGGCTGTTTGTCAGTCTTTACTTACAGTATGTATAGTTTGCATAAATTATACTGCATTTCTTTATTTTCCTGGAAGTGCCTGAAAAAAATCATCTCAAGGCATTACACGGAGATGTATACATCCTTTGATGATAAATTTGACTTTAGCTTTGATGAAATGTCTGTAAGTAAGGGAATCTGAAGGAAGTATATGGTAACATACAAGACAAAGTTTGATAATACATTTTAATTCAACTTTGATGAAGGAAGTAAAAGCTTCAGAGATGCCAGGAAATGAGGCAGGTTGGGTAAAACATTTCCTGTCCATGAGATTTATTGAAAAGAAGTTCAGGCATATTCTCAGGAAGACACATCCTTCTGGCAAAGTCCCAATTCTGAACCACCATTCCGGCCACCTTCAGCCCATCAGACCACTTGACCTTGTAGTGCTGATCCGTAACCTTTAAAAGAGCAGCTCCCACATAACTACAGCCAAAGAACAGGTTTGTCCCATTCACAGATCCCCTGCACGCTAACTGGCCCCCTTGACACTATCTACTGTAACATACAGACACAGCCCTTTGGCCCATCTTGTGCATGCTGACCATGACGTCTATCTACGTTAAAACCATTTGCCTAAATTAGGCACACATTAAGAGCGAGATATACCAGTTGGGTGGTGTCACAGCAACAACCTTGCTCTCAACATCAGCAAGGACTTCAGGAAGGGTAAGACGAGGGAACACACCGCCAATTCTCACAGAGGTATCAAATGTGGAGTTCCCGGGTGTCAATATCGCTGAGAACTTGGGTGCAACATATTGATGCAGCTATAAAGAAGGCAAGATAGTGGCTCATTTCGTTAGGACTTTGGGGAGATTTGGCTTGTCAACTAAAACACTCAAAAATCTCTGCAATGTACCATGGGGAGCATTCTGACTGGCTTCATCACTGTCTGGTATGGGGAGGAGGGCTACTGCACAGGATCAAAATAACTTGCAGAAACTTGCAAAATTAGTCAGCTCTATCATGGGCACCAGCCTCAGTAGCATCCAAGACATCTTCAAGTTGTGGTGCCTTAGGAGGGCAGTGTCCTTCTTTAACCACCCAGGACATGCCCTCTTCACACTGTTACCATCGGGAAAGAAGTACAGAAGCTTGAAGCCACACACTCAGCGATTCAGGAACAGCTTCTTTCTCCTCTGCCATCTGATTTCTAAATGGACCCAGGACAACTTTTTTTTTTGCACGACTTATTTTAACTTAACTATTTAATAGACTTATCTATACTTACTGCAATTCAGTTTTTTCTCTATATTTATTTATTATTATTGCATTGTACTGCTGCCGTAAAGTTAACAGATTTCACAACAGATATTTAATCTGATTCTGATTTCTCTACAGGGTTTCAGGTACTAGGATAGAGGACACACTCGAAATAAACTTAAAAAGAACAAATGTAACGATCCCGCTTGAAGCCATCCTGCTCTGTCTCACCTCAGATACAATGCTCCACAGTTCTAGAGAGATAGAACACAGAACACCACAGCACAGTACAGGCCCTTCAGCCCACGACAAGTTAATCTACTCAATCTAACCCTTCTTTCCGACATGACCCTCAGCTTTTCTATCATCCCTGTGCCCCTAATATATCTGCCACTACAAACAGCCCTAGCAGTGCATTCCACACTCTGTGTAAAAAACTTACCTCTGACATCTCCTATGTACATTCCTCCTATCACCTTAAAATTATGCCCCCTGCTGTTAGACATTTCCACCCTTGATAAAGGTCTCTGGCTATCCACTCTATCTATGCCTCTTATCATCTTATACACCTCTATCAAGTCACCTCTCATCCTCCTTCACTCTAAAGAGAAAAGCCCTAGCTCACTAAATATACCCTCAGAAGACAGCATCTGGTAATCCAGACAGCATCCTGGTAAATCTCCTCCGCACCTTCTTTAAAGGCTCTACATGTCTTCTGTAATGAGGCGACCAGGAATGAGCACAACATTCTAAGTGTGGTCTAATCAGATTTTTTAGAGCTGCAACGTTACCAAGCGGCTCTTGAACTTAATTCCCCAACTAATGAAAACCATCACACCGTACCATTTCTTAACTCTTTATTACGGTTCAGAGTAAACTCACCAAGTTGCTATGAGCTGCTCTTTTAGATTTAAATTGTCTTCTAATTTTCTCCTTTTTGGGGAGAGAATTCAAATATTTAGGTTATTCCCACGATGCATTATCACATCTCAGCTAGAACTACCAGGTTTGACAATCCCATGTAGATGGAGAATTGCTGTGTTTTGCAAACAACTCTTAGTGTCACATTATTCATCTGACAGACAAAGAAGACCACATGCTATCTGCAATCTTTATATATTTTGTCTACGATTTCCTATAATGTTCAGTGATGCAGAAGCAGAGTTGACATCCAGCATCTCCCAACACGATTCAGGGAAGACATCAGTGCTGCTCAAATCTTAACCAATTACTGAAAGCTGTCTTCGCTTTCGGGGCCAATTTCAATCATCTCTGTCTTTAAATTTAACATTAAGAGAACACAGGTTTATTGGTGCACAACAGTCTATTTTTATATTAAAATAATCTGCTAACAGTGTATTTTGAATCAGACCAGAATCTGAGCGGAATTGACAGGGTACGTACTGAGATGCCTTTTCCTCTCCGTAGAGGGATCAAAACCAGGTCATAGTTCCAAGATAAAGGGAGCATTGGGGTGAGGAGAAATGTCTTCATCAGAGGGTGGTGGAGTTTTGGACAGGGCTGAGGCCAGTGGCTTTCTGAGCATCGAGCAGAACAAGGGATCTGGGGATTTGGAGAGCAACTCAAGCATGAACTTACTGAATAGCGGGGCAGGCTTGAGAAGATGGCTGATGAACTCGTTGATGGTTTCATTAAAACGCTGAACACTTAAAAAACTGAATAAAGAGTCAATGATTCGAGCCAAGATCCTTCATCAGGACCGATAATGGGTCAGAGCGGTCAGAGCCTGAAACACTGACTCCTTATTTCTTTCCATGCATGCTCTCTGGCGAGCTGAATTCATCCATCACTTTACGTGTGTCACTCTGGATTTCCAGCATCGGCAGAATCAGCTGCCCTAAACCTGTGCTTACAGGAAGCCACCCCAGCTGTCACCTCCCCCACCCCTCTCTGGAACCAGTGTTAGGGTCCCACAGCTGTGGGACGTGCCCATTCCTTACCTGGGGATCCAATCATGCCTTCATCTCCAGGAATTCCCTTCACTCCGGGCTTTCCCTGGAAGCCGGGCTCTCCCGGAAACCCTGGCTCTGCTCCGATCACGTCCCCATGCCAGCCCTTCAGACCAGGTTGACCCTGCCCTCCAGGCCAGCCCTTCAGTCCTGGTAGCCCCGGCAGGCCCGCCACACCACGCTCCCCCTTCCTGCCTTGCGCCCCGACGAATCCTGCAAGAGGGAGAGAGAAGCTGACCATAGGTTCTCGTGTGAACACGCAGGGATGGTCCCCAGTAGGGGCATCAGACAGCTGGGGGCTGACCTGGGGATGGAGGGAGAGGAGGAGATAGGGGAATGTGGCACATTGGGACAGGGAAAACCGCGGTCAGAGGCATGGCTACCTTTTGGGACAGGTGCCAGAACCATCATGTTCACACCGATCAGTGGTCGGAGAAGGGTGGCTACCACCAGCTCACTGCAGGACAGCGAGGGGCCATTCAGTCCACTGAGGCTGTGCTAGAATCATTGGCAGCCTTGTGCTACACCACAGATGACCGCGTCTACCCCTCCACTGACCAGACTCTGACTCGCACGCCGTCCCCATGGTCATGGGGGTGAAGGGTCGACTAACTTTCCTTATGGATTACCTTCTGGGCCTGGAATTCCTGGTCCTGGGGCTCCAATGAATCCTTTCCTCCCTGGATATCCTTGCCTGGACGTTCCTGGCAATCCTTGCTGACCTTTTTCACCTGGAATGGGACAGTTGTTTTGAAGTAAGGTGTCCACAGAAAACAAGCTTTAGTGGTGCAGGACAGATCAATACACCTGGCCATACCTGTCTCTCCAGGTACTCCTGGTTCTCCCGGCACTCCTGGTTGTCCTGGGCTCCCACAACCAGCACCTGGGAAGATGAGTGTGTAACAGTCAAATCTCCATCAATAAGCAATTCTAGTTAAACTCCAAACTTAAGTGTTTTGCAGGCTTCATCTTGCTCACCTGTTCATGTGGGCTGGTCACTCACACAAGACCGGATCCTGCATGGACTCTGTCCACACTTCCTACCGTCTCAGTAAAGCAGCCAGCATAAGCAAAGGCCTCACCCACCCCTGGCGTTCTCCCTTCCTCCCACACCCACTGGGCTGTTGAAAGAAAGTCTGAAAACACATACCGTCAGGCTCAGGGTCAGATTCTAACCCAGTGTAGTCAGACTCTTGAATCCATCTCTCGTACAATAAGATGCACTCTTTACCTCACAATCTACCTTGCTATGATCTCGCATTGTTACTTCTATATTCTAACTCCATTCACTACATAATGATCAGATCTGTAGAAACAATATGCTAATAAGCTTTTCATGACAATAATAATAATTCTAAGATACAAAAGCTTAAAAGCACATTCCACAGTATGTGTGAAAGCACATACTAACCCTAACAGTTCTATCCCACTGTTACACTGAATGGTTCTCTGACGCAATAACGATGGACTCCTGATCTCCTACACTATCTCGTCACGGCCTCGCACTTTGCTGTCTACCTGTGCGGGACCAGCTGCAACACTCTATTCTGCATTCCGTTATTGTTTTAATAAAAGCAGAGACTATTTTCTGAGAGGAAAGAAAATCCAAAAACTGAAGGTGGCAAGAGGTCATTGTGCTGGTTAACTTGCAGTTCGAGTCGGCGATGAGGAAGGCAAATGGAACGTTAGGGTTCATTTCCAGAGGGTGAGAATATAAAAGCGAGGACGTAATGCAGGGATTTTCTAAGGCACTGGTGAGGCCTCACTTGGAGGCCTGTCAGCAGGTCTGGGCCCCTTATCGAAGGAAGGATGTGCTGACCTTGGAGAGGCTCCAGAGAAAGTTCATGAGAATGATTCCAGGAATGTTAATGTATGAAGGCATTTGATGGCCCTGGGTCTGTATTTGTTGGAATTTGGAAGCACTGGGGGGGGGGAAGGAGCTATCGAATGTTGAAAGGCCAAGATAGAGTGGATGTGGAGAGGATGTTCCCTATGGTGGGAGGATCTGAGACCAGAGGACGCAGCCTCAGAATAGAGGGAAGTCCATTGAGAACTGAGATGAAGAGGAATTTCTTTATCCGGAGGCGGCTGTGGAGGCTGTTATTGGGTATATTTAAAGTGATGTAGATAGATTCCTGATTGGCAAGGGAATGAAAGGATATGGGAGAAGGTGGGGGATTAGGACTGAGAGGGAAATGGATCAGCCGTGATGAAATGGTGGAGCAGATTCGACGGGCCATGTGGCCTAATTCTGTCCTTCACTTTGGTGTATATATTATATATATATGTATGTATGTATATGTATTATATACACTTTGGTGTATATAATATGGTCTTCACTTCTGTGCCACCTCAATATATTTATGTACAGAATAATCTGTCTGTCTGCACACAAACAAAAGCTTTTCTCAGTATCTCAGGACATAAAAATAAACCTAATAAGTAATAAATTTTATATCAATAACAAAAGTATTTTGCTCACACTTAGATTCCCTGAAAAGGCGGGGCACTAGTGTGAGCTGTTGCCCTGAATGACTGCAGGTCATCTGGTGAAGATGGACCCAGAGTGCAGTTGGGAGCTTGGACCCAGTGACGGTGAAGGAACAGCAATAGATCTCCCCGTCACGGTGGGGTGGGGGCGGGGAGGGGAATCTGCGAGTGATGATGTTCCCCTGCTCCTGCTGCGCTAGTCTTTCTGGGTGGGAGAGGCGGTGGGTTTTTTGGGAGGGGCCGGTGTAGTGTACTATGCGGTGCAGACGATGCACAGTGCAGCCACGGTGTGCTGTGCGGGAGGGAGAAGGTGTTTATGGTGAATAGTTAGGGCGCTGGTCAAGCGGACTCCTTTGTCCCGCATGGTGAGCTAAGCTGCACTAATGTTGGCAGTCTGCTCACCCAGAGTCCCATCACACCCCCAACGGGCATCGTAGACAGCGGGAAGGCCCTGGGCGCCACTCGACACGACCTGACGTGGTTCCGCGCTGTTGGTCAGTGGTGGCCATGGAGTTTTCACAGAGAGGGTCCTGGTGACCAGGCTGGACTCGACCTCAGATCCACTGCAGATGGGCATGATGAGATCAACACCACAGGATACCATCACTGGCTCCTGGGCGTCCTGCAAAGGGGCATCCTGCCTGTCTCGCAACAGAGCAGATGTGCAAAATTCCCCTCAGTCAAATGAAAGTCATCTGGGGATGCCACTCTTTCGAAGACTGAAAGGCAGAGCCTCTTGAAGGAGGGAGGGCAGAAGCAATCTCCCTACACACCTAACTCAACGAAGCAGGACACTGCCGCGGGAAAGGCGGAGCAGACTCGATGGGCCGAATGGCTTAATCCTACTCCTATGTCTTACGATCTTATAGATCAGGCGGATTTGCAACGTGCCAGCTCCCAACTCTCTGGGCGGCAGGTACTCTCTCCCACAGAAAGTCGGCTGACCTTTCCAAGGAAGTGTTACTAACTTCCGCTCCTCTGAGAGATCAGAACCACACATCAAACCTAATGCCGAATGTAAGGTATATTTAGTTGCTCATGACTGGATGCCACCTACTCCCTTATACCGCACACTTGTGTCAAGAGATCAAAGCTTGCTTCCCTCTTTATGTTGGAGGGTCCATTTAACCCTTAACTGGCCAGGCACTGGTCTTTTGGTCTCGGCCCAAAACGGCATCTCTTTATTCCTCTCCATAGATGCTCACTGAGCCTGTGAACTCCCCCAGCACTTTGTGAGTGTGTTACTCTGGATTTTCAGCATCCGCTGAATCTCTTGCATTTACAGCTGTCTGCATTTGGAGTTCAACAGTCTTTAACTACAAAAGGCAAGGAAGGTCCACGCTTTACCTGCTGGGTAACCCCCTGTTCTTCGCCATGCTTCCGGCTCCGTGGGGCACTCAGCGGCTGTTTAAACAGACAGGACACATGGATTACACTGAGCCGCGGACAATAATGGAGACTGTGATCATCTCTCATCAGCACAGGCTTGTAAACAGAGGTGCCGAACATGTTCCCTTGGCATTTTACAATCTATTCTGCAGCTAGGGAGAATCCATCAGGCCTACTTCTGAACCCGAATCTCAGAGCGAGAAGCGGAGAAATTAATTTCACACATCTGGGGATTCAGCGACAGAGGATGAGATGGAAGGAGAGGCTGGGCTGGCTCAGACTTTATTCCCTGGAGCACAGGAGAATGAGGGGTGACCTAACAGAGGTGTATAAAATCAGGAGGTGCACAGAAAGAGTGAAACATACAGTCTTTTTCCCAGGGAAAAGGAACCGGAAACTGGAGGGAATTGGTTCAAAGTCAGAGGAGAAAGCTTTAAAAGGAAAACCAAGGGGCAACTTCGTTATGCGGAAGCTGGTACCGGGGGGAAGCTGCCAGAGGAAGCGATTGAGGCGGACACAACAATAATGATTAAAAGACGTTTGATTAATGGATAGAAGAGGTTTAGAGTGATATGGGGAGGAGGTTCACGAGAACGAGTCCAGGAGTGAAAGGGTTAAGGTTTGAGGAGAGTTTGATGGCCCTGGGCCTGTACTGTTGGTATTTAGGATAATGAGCGGGGGATCTCTTTGAAACCAACCAAGTATTGAAAGGCCCAGATAGAGTAGATGTGGAGAGAATGTTTCCTAACATGGGGGGAGTCTGGGAACAGAGGGCACAGACTCGGATTAGAGGGACATCCATTTAGGACAGAGGTGGGGAGGAATTTCTTTGGCCAGAGGGTGGTGAATCTGTGGAACTCATTGCCACAGGGGCAGTGGAGGCCAATTCATTGGGTCATTGGGTATATTTAAATCAGAGGTTTTTAGACTGTATTTAGTAAGGGTGGCAAAGGTGATGGGAGAAGACAGGTGAACGGTGTTGAGAGAGACTGACGGAATGGCAGAGCCCTCTCGTTGGGCCAGTCAGCTTAATTCAGCTCCTATGTCATGGTCTTATGGGCCAAATGGTACAGAATTGAGCCAAGATGTATTACTGATCTAAGCGGTAGATCATACACCTGCCTCATCACACTGCTCCCAATGTCCAACAATACTTCGATCAGACACTCCTGCTTTCAAATTTCCGAAAGTAAAGCGGGGACCTACCCTTGTAACCTCCTCCAGCTGCTGACTAAAACTTGGGGCAGGCAAAGGAGGGCTGCAGAGCCTCTGGAGGGGCTGCCGAGGGAGGTGGCGGACGTGGAAGCGCCCATAGGGTAGGAACAGGGGTCTAAAGCAGGCAGGTGGCATTACTGTCAATGGGCATCGGGTTCAGCATGGGTATGGAAGCAGGGATAATGCTTCCCTGCTTAGGGTGTTGAGAACCCAGGACCAGTTCTCAAGGTAAGGTGCCAGCTACTTGGATCCCTCCCCCAGGTAAAGGGAGTTTTTTGTTGGAGGTCAAGTCCTGAGGCTGGACTCTTGCTGCTTGTGGAGGGTGCGGTTGGCAGCTCTGACCTATAGCGGGAGGATCCCGACAGCCTCTTGACTGGGGAGCTGTCTGATGCCGCAGGCTACCGGCAACCACACAGCCATCGCAGGGGCTGCACTGTTGGCAGATCAGGGGCAGGTTCATCGCAGACAGCCTCTCTGAGATCTCACCACTCTGTTCACGCCGAGGGGAGATCAGGTCACAACATATCAGGTAGAGAGTGAGAAAAACAGTATGGGAAGGCGCTTAGTGTGGGACCTCGCTGAGATGGAGTCAGTGTGGGATCATGTGTTCATTGTGGGATTGTGTCAGTGTGGGACTGTTGCAGAGGTATGGTCAGTGTGGGACCGTGTACACAGCGTGGGACCGTGCTGAGGTATGGTCAGTGTGGGACCGTGTACTCAGCGTGGGACCGTGCTGAGGTATGGTCAGTGTGGGACCGTGTACTCAGCGTGGGACCGTGCTGAGGTATGGTCAGTGTGGGACCGTGTACTCAGCGTGGAACGGTGCACTCAGAGTGGGACCGTGTACTCAGCGTGGGACTGTGCACTCAGTGTGGGACTGTGCACTCAGCGTGGGACCGTGCTGAGGTATGGTCAGTGTGGGACCGTGTACACAGCGTGGGACCGTGCTGAGGTATGGTCAGTGTGGGACTGTGCACTCAGTGTGGGACTGTGCACTCAGCGTGGGACCGTGCTGAGGTATGGTCAGTGTGGGACCGTGTACTCAGCGTGGGACCGTGCTGAGGTATGGTCAGTGTGGGACTGTGCACTCAGTGTGGGACTGTGCACTCAGCGTGGGACCGTGCTGAGGTATGGTCAGTGTGGGACCGTGTACTCAGCGTGGGACCGTGCTGAGGTACGGTCAGTGTGGGACCGTGTACTCAGCGTGGGACTGTGCACTCAGCGTGGGACTGTGCTGAGGTATGGTCAGTGTGGGACTGTGTATTCAGCATGGGAGTGGCTGAGGTACGGTCAGTGTGGGACTGTGCACTCAGTGTGGGACTGTGCACTCAGCGTGGGACCGTGCTGAGGTATGGTCAGTGTGGGACCGTGTACTCAGCGTGGGACCGTGCTGAGGTACGGTCAGTGTGGGACCGTGTACTCAGCGTGGGACTGTGCACTCAGCGTGGGACTGTGCTGAGGTATGGTCAGTGTGGGACTGTGTATTCAGCATGGGAGTGGCTGAGGTATGGTCAGTGTGGGACTGTGCACTCAGTGTGGGACTGTGCACTCAGCGTGGGACCGTGCTGAGGTATGGTCAGTGTGGGACCGTGTACACAGCGTGGGACCGTGCTGAGGTATGGTCAGTGTGGGACTGTGCACTCAGTGTGGGACTGTGCACTCAGCGTGGGACCGTGCTGAGGTATGGTCAGTGTGGGACCGTGTACTCAGCGTGGGACCGTGCTGAGGTATGGTCAGTGTGGGACTGTGCACTCAGTGTGGGACTGTGCACTCAGCGTGGGACCGTGCTGAGGTATGGTCAGTGTGGGACCGTGTACTCAGCGTGGGACCGTGCTGAGGTACGGTCAGTGTGGGACCGTGTACTCAGCGTGGGACTGTGCACTCAGCGTGGGACTGTGCTGAGGTATGGTCAGTGTGGGACTGTGTATTCAGCATGGGAGTGGCTGAGGTATGGTCAGTGTGGGACTGTGCACTCAGTGTGGGACTGTGCACTCAGCGTGGGACCGTGCTGAGGTATGGTCAGTGTGGGACTGTGTATTCAGCATGGGAGTGGCTGAGGTATGGTCAGTGTGGGATTGTGCGCTCAGCGTGGGACTGTGCTGAGGTACGGTCAGTGTGGGACCGTGTACTCAGCGTGGGACCGTGCTGAGGTATGGTCAGTGTGGGATTGTGCACTCAGTGTGGGACTGTGCACTCAGTGTGGGACTGTGCACTCAGCGTGGGACTGTGCTGAGGTATGGTCAGTGTGGGACCGTGTACTCAGCGTGGGACCGTGCTGAGGTACGGTCAGTGTGGGACCGTGTACTCAGCGTGGGACTGTGCACTCAGCGTGGGACTGTGCTGAGGTATGGTCAGTGTGGGACTGTGTATTCAGCATGGGAGTGGCTGAGGTATGGTCAGTGTGGGACTGTGCACTCAGTGTGGGACTGTGCACTCAGCGTGGGACCGTGCTGAGGTATGGTCAGTGTGGGACTGTGCACTCAGTGTGGGACTGTGCACTCAGCGTGGGACTGTGCTGAGGTATGGTCAGTGTGGGACTGTGTATTCAGCATGGGAGTGGCTGAGGTATGGTCAGTGTGGGATTGTGCGCTCAGCGTGGGACTGTGCTGAGGTACGGTCAGCGTGGGACTGTGCAGAGGTACGGTCAGTGTGGGACTGTGTATTCAGCATGGGAGTGGCTGAGGTATGGTCAGTGTGGGATTGTGCGCTCAGCGTGGGACTGTGCTGAGGTACGGTCAGTGTGGGACCGTGTACTCAGCATGGGACCGTGCTGAGGTATGGTCAGTGTGGGATTGTGCGCTCAGCGTGGGACTGTGCTGAGGTACGGTCAGCGTGGGACTGTGCAGAGGTACGGTCAGTGTGGGACTGTGTATTCAGCATGGGAGTGGCTGAGGTATGGTCAGTGTGGGATTGTGCGCTCAGCGTGGGACCGTGCTGAGGTATGGTCAGTGTGGGACTGTGTATTCAGCATGGGAGTGGCTGAGGTATGGTCAGTGTGGGATTGTGCGCTCAGCGTGGGACTGTGCTGAGGTACGGTCAGTGTGGGACCGTGTACTCAGCGTGGGACTGTGCACTCAGCATGGGACCGTGCTGAGGTATGGTCAGTGTGGGATTGTGCGCTCAGCGTGGGACTGTGCTGAGGTACGGTCAGCGTGGGACTGTGCAGAGGTACGGTCAGTGTGGGACTGTGTATTCAGCATGGGAGTGGCTGAGGTATGGTCAGTGTGGGACTGTGCTGAGGTACGGTCAGTGTGGGACAGTGTATTCAGCATGGGAGTGGCTGAGGTATGGTCAGTGTGGGACTGTGCAGAGGTACGGTCAGTGTGGGACTGTGCTGAGGTACGGTCAGTGTGGGACTGTGTATTCAGCATGGGAGTGGCTGAGGTATGGTCAGTGTGGGACTGTGCTGAGGTACGGTCAGTGTGGGACTGTGCTGAGGTACAGTCAGCGTGGGACTGTGCAGAGGTACGGTCAGTTTGGGACCGTGTACTCAGCGTGGGACTGTGCAGAGGTACGGTCAGTTTGGGACCGTGTACTCAGCGTGGGACTGTGCTGAGGTACGGTCAGTTTGGGACCGTGTACTCAGCGTGGGACTGTGCTGAGGTACGGTCAGTGTGGGACTGTGCTGAGGTACGGTCAGTGTGGGACTGTGCTGAGGTACAGTCAGCGTGGGACTGTGCTGAGGTACGGTCAGTGTGGGACCGTGTACTCAGCGTGGGACTGTGCTGAGGTACGGTCAGTGTGGGACTGTGCTGAGGTACGGTCAGTGTGGGACTGTGCTGAGGTACAGTCAGCGTGGGACTGTGCTGAGGTACAGTCAGCGTGGGACTGTGCTGAGGTACGGTCAGTGTGGGACTGTGCTGAGGTACAGTCAGCGTGGGACTGTGCTGAGGTACGGTCAGTGTGGGACCGTGTACTCAGCGTGGGACTGTGCTGATGATATGGGATCGTGGTCGATACTGGAAGCACCCGGTGTGAGACCATGCTAAGGCAGGATGAGCGTCGGAGCGTGACCTTAGTATGGCACTGTGTGGTCAGTGCTGGGACAGGCACGGCCCCCAGCCGACTAGCTGACATCGCAATGTTAGTGGTCACACCCATACTACGGGTGAGCAGAGACATATGGGGGTTGGACAGACTCACCTGGGTCACCTGTTTCACCCGGATGACCTTCAGTTCCAGGGACACCTTCAACTCCGATGTCTCCAGGCAGCCCCGGGCTCCCAATGGGGCCTTGGAACACCTGCCCAGGTTTGCCTGGGAGTCCCGAGAATCCTTTCCTGCCATGGGCTCCTGGGATCCCTGGGTCACCGGGGGGTCCTCTCTGCGCTTCGCCCTGAAACATCAGACGTGTGACCAGAGGGAGCAACAGGAACTTCATACATAACCTGCACTCCCGCAGGTCCAGGGGAACTCTTTGCCCGTTACGGGGGTGGGAGCCTGACAGATGGGGGTAGGGTAAAACTGAGTTCCAGGGAGCAGTGGGCTGTGGGGAGCAGAGACGCAGAGGGCGAGGGCAGGACGGGGTGGGGGTACATATGAGGTAACATGGTTCAGTACTCCTGTCCTGATCCCATCCACTGCCCCAGCAATCTCCCACTGTTCATCACTCCCACGGGAAGGGTGTCCAGAAAGTGGGGGAGAAGGGGCTGACAGGAGACAGGGACAGGAAATGCCGTTTGGAGAATGAGGAAGTGATTCAGCCATTGGTCCACAGTAGAAGTCCAGCCTTCCAGGAGGGATTCAATCCCAGAGTGGGTGTGATTACACACACCGGGGACCAGGTGTAGATCACAGTTCAGGGGTGATTACACACACCGGGGACCAGGTGTAGATCACAGTTCAGGGGTGATTACACACACTGGGGACCAGGTGTAGATCACAGTTCAGGAGTGATTACACACACCGGGGACCAGGTGTAGATCACAGTTCAGGGGTGAATACACACACTGGGGTCCGGGTGTAGATCACAGTTCAGGGGTGAATAAACACACTGGGGTCTGGGTGTAGATTACAGTTCAGGAGTGATTACACACACTGGGGTCCGGGTGTAGATCACAGTTCAGGGGTGATTACACACACCGGATCACAGTTCAGGGGTGATTACACACACCGGGGTCCGGGTGTAGATCACAGTTCAGGGGTGATTACACACACCGGGGACCAGGTGTAGATCACAGTTCAGGGGTGATTACACACACCGGGGACCAGGTGTAGATCACAGTTCAGGGGTGATTACACACACTGGAGTCCGGGTGTAGATCACAGTTCAGGGGTGATTACACACACCGGGGACCAGGTGTAGATCACAGTTCAGGGGTGATTACACACACCGGGGTCCGGGTGTAGATCACAGTTCAGGGGTGATTACACACACCGGGGTCCGGGTGTAGATCACAGGTCAGGGGTGATTACACACACCGGGGACCAGGTGTAGATCACAGTTCAGGGGTGATTACACACACCGGGGTCTGGGTGTAGATCACAGTTCAGGGGTGATTACACACACTGGGGACCAGGTGTAGATCACAGTTCAGGGGTGATTACACACACTGGGGACCAGGTGTAGATCACCGGTCTGTGGTGATTACACACACTGGGGTCTGGGTGTAGATCACAGTTCAGGGGTGATTACACACACCGGGGTCCGGGTGTAGATCACAGGTCAGGGGAGATTACACACACCGGGGACCAGGTGTAGATCACAGTTCAGGGGTGATTACACACACTGGGGTCCAGGTGTAGATCACAGTTCAGGGGTGATTACACACACCGGGGTCCGGGTGTAGATCACAGTTCAGGGGTGATTACACACACCGGGGACCAGGTGTAAATCACAGTTCAGGGGTGATTACACACACCGGGGACCAGGTGTAGATCACAGTTCAGGGGTGATTACACACACTGGGGTCTGGGTATAGATCACAGTTCAGGGGTGATTACACACACTGGGGACCAAGTGTAGATCACAGTTCAGGGGTGATTACACACACCGGGGTCCGGGTGTAGATCACAGTTCAGGGGTGATTACACACACCGGGGACCAGGTGTAGATCACAGTTCAGGGGTGATTACACACACCGGGGACCAGGTGTAGATCACAGTTCAGGGGTGATTACAGACACTGGAGTCCGGGTGTAGATCACAGTTCAGGGGTGATTACACACACTGGGGACCAAGTGTAGATCACAGTTCAGGGGTGATTACACACACTGGGGTCCAGGTGTAGATCACAGTTCAGGGGTGATTACACACACCGGGGTCCGGGTGTAGATCACAGTTCAGGGGTGATTACACACACCGGGGACCAGGTGTAGATCACAGTTCAGGGGTGATTACACACACCGGGGACCAGGTGTAGATCACAGTTCAGGGGTGATTACACACACTGGGGTCTGGGTGTAGATCACAGTTCAGGGGTGATTACACACACTGGGGTCTGGGTGTAGATCACAGTTCAGGGGTGATTACACACACCGGGGTCCGGGTGTAGATCACAGTTCAGGGGTGATTACACACACCGGGGACCAGGTGTAGATCACAGTTCAGGGGTGATTACACACACCGGGGACCAGGTGTAGATCACAGTTCAGGGGTGATTACAGACACTGGAGTCCGGGTGTAGATCACAGTTCAGGGGTGATTACACACACTGGGGACCAAGTGTAGATCACAGTTCAGGGGTGATTACACACACCGGGGTCCGGGTGTAGATCACAGTTCAGGGGTGATTACACACACTGGGGTCTGGGTGTAGATCACAGTTCAGGGGTGATTACACACACCGGGGACCAGGTGTAGATCACAGTTCAGGGGTGATTACACACACTGGGGTCCTGGTGTAGATCACAGGTCAGTGGTGATTACACACACCGGGGTCCGGGTGTAGATCACAGGTCAGGGGTGATTACACACACTGGGGACCAGGTGTAGATCACAGGTCAGGAGTGAGTACACACACCGGGGACCAGGTGTAGATCACAGTTCAGGGGTGATTACACACACTGGAGTCCGGGTGTAGATCACAGGTCAGAGATGATTACACACACTGGGGTACAGGTGTAGATCACAGTTCAGGGGTGATTACACACCGGGGTCCAGGTAGAGATCATAGTTCAGGGGTGATTACACACACTGGGGTCTGGGTGTAGATCACAGTTCAGGGGTGAATACACACACTGGGGTCTGGGTGTAGGTCACAGTTCAGGGGTGATTACACACACTGGGGTCCGGGTGTAGATCACAGGTCAGGGGTGATTACACACACTGGGGTCCGGGTGTAGATCACAGTTCAGGAGTGAGTAAACACACTGGAGACCGGGTGTAGATCACAGTTCAGGGGTGATTACACACACTGGGGTCCAGGTGTAGATCACAGTTCAGGGGTGATTACACACACTGGGGACCGGGTGTAGATCACAGGTCAGGGGTGATTACACACACTGGGGTCCGGGTGTAAATCACAGGTCAGGGGTGATTACACACACCGAGGTCCGGGTGTAGATCACAGTTCAGGGGTGAATACACACACTGGGGTCTGGGTGTAGATCATAGTTCAGGGGTGATTACACACACTGGGGTCCAGGTGTAGATCACAGTTCAGGGGTGATTACACACACTGGGGTCCTGGTGTAGATCACAGGTCAGGGGTGATTACACACACCGAGGTCCGGGTGTAGATCACAGTTCAGGGGTGATTACACACACTGGGGTCCGGGTGTAGATCACAGTTCAGGGGTGATTACACACACCGGGGACCAGGTGTAGATCACAGTTCAGGGGTGATTACACACACCGAGGTCCGGGTGTAGATCACAGGTCAGGAGTGAGTAAACACACTGGGGTCCGGGTGTAGATCATAGTTCAGGGGTGATTACACACACTGGGGACCGGGTGTAGATCACAGGTCAGGGGTGATTACACACACTGTGGTCCGGGTGTAAATCACAGGTCAGGGGTGATTACACACACCGAGGTCCGGGTGTAGATCACAGTTCAGGGGTGAATACACACACTGGGATCTGGGTGTAGATCACAGGTCAGGGGTGATTACACACACTGTGGTCCGGGTGTAAATCACAGGTCAGGGGTGATTACACACACCGAGGTCTGGGTGTAGATCACAGGTCAGGAGTGAGTAAACACACTGGGGTCCGGGTGTAGATCATAGTTCAGGGGTGATTACACACACTGGGGACCGGGTGTAGATCACAGGTCAGGGGTGATTACACACACTGTGGTCCGGGTGTAAATCACAGGTCAGGGGTGATTACACACACCGAGGTCCGGGTGTAGATCACAGTTCAGGGGTGAATACACACACTGGGATCTGGGTGTAGATTACAGTTCAGGGGTGATTACACACACTGGGGTCCGGGTGTAGATCACAGTTCAGGTGTGATTACTCACACTGGGGTCCTGGTGTAGATCACAGGTCAGGGGTGATTACACACACCGAGGTCCGGGTGTAGATCACAGTTCAGGGGTGATTACACACACTGGGGTCCGGGTGTAGATCACAGTTCAGGGGTGATTACACACACCGGGGACCAGGTGTAGATCACAGTTCAGGGGTGATTACACACACCGAGGTCCGGGTGTAGATCACAGGTCAGGAGTGAGTAAACACACTGGGGTCCGGGTGTAGATCATAGTTCAGGGGTGATTACACACACTGGGGTCCAGGTGTAGATCACAGGTCAGGAGTGAGTAAACACACTGGGGTCCGGGTGTAGATCATAGTTCAGGGGTGATTACACACACTGGGGTCCAGGTGTAGATCACAGGTCAGGGGTGATTACACCCACCGAGGTCCGGGTGTAGATCACAGTTCAGGGGTGATTACACCCATCGAGGTCCGGGTGTAGATCACAGTTCAGGGGTGATTACACGCTCTTGTCTCCTTATATAGGGTCAAATATACTCACAGGAAGTCCTGGTTCTCCTTGCTTGCCAGGTCTTCCATCCCTTCCTGGGGTTCCGGGTTTTCCATGAGCCCCACTCAGACCAGGTTCTCCCACGTCCCCCTTCGCACCTTCACAAACCGAAGCCGCACGTCAGCACTCTGTTGAGAGGTCACCTGCTGAAGCCTTCACCCGGCCTCTGCCATAACCTTGAAGCTGGCCAAGGGCGTTCGGCCCTCAAAGCGGTTCCATCGTTCATTCTGATCATTTGTGTCAGCACCTCACCATCACAGCCATTCCTCCGGAAGGCTCCGGACTAGCCCTGCAGCCCACTGGTCCTCCGGAGACAGTGACCCTTGGTCTTGGAGGCCTCAGCTAATGGAAAACCCTTCCCCTGTCCAATCCTTTGCACCCCCCCTCATTTCTCCACCGAGTGGGATGCATAAGTAACTCAAAGTCCAAACCCCACTGCACTGTGCCCCCTCCCCACCCCCACCCCCATCCATTGGCTTTCATTTGCCTCCCACTCACACCTCAAAAACATAGTCCCTCACAGATCAGGGTTCTGTCTGCAAGTCCATGATGACCTGACTGATCTGTTCCACGTGTCACGTCGAGAGATGCACCACACTAACAGGCCCTTTGGACCAGCGAGCCCATGCCGCCCAACGTGAGGAATTAACTTACTAACCCGTACGGCTTTGGAACTTGGGAGGAAACCGGAGCACCCGGAGGAAAGCCTGGCCTTCGCAGCGAGAACGTACAAACTCCTTACAGACAGCGGCGGGAACTGAACCAGTGCCTCTGCTGCTGCTGGTGGGTTATTGGTTCCCTGTATTCCTCCCTGCACACATGCTGCCCGACGTGCTGGGTGGCTTCTGAGACAGCGAGCAGAGCTTCGCTGAACTCACACCCTGAACTAGTGTGGTGTCTCCGCTTCATGGGTCGGTGATGTGCAGCCACAGAGCCACACAGCTTGGAGACAGGCCCTTCAGCCCATTGGCCACATGCTGACTATCAGGTACACAGCCGATAAAATCCCATTTGGATTCTCTCCTCACTTGGAGGGGCAACTCCACTCACTAAGGCTCCTCTCTGTTGCCATGACAACGCCACTCCTAATCCTACCTACCTCATGTCACCCACCTCCCTGGCCTCGTCTGCACCCACCATCTCGTCAGCAACCCCCTTCACCCATCTCCGTCCCCACATCCTTCCCTCTCTGTCCACGTTCACCCACCATGTCCCTCACCCCTCTGACTCTCCCCGACCCCACCTACTCTCCTCAACCCCCTCACTCTCCTGTTCCTCACCCTCAATCTCCCCATCCCCACTCCCCTCACCCCTCTGTATCCTTACCCTTTCTCCACACCCACTGACCCACACCCCTCCCCATCCCAACCCTTCACCGTCACACCCCCACCCATAATCACCCCTCACCCCTCCCCTTCCTGCCCCCACCGTCCGTGGCTGGCTGAACTGCCCCCTACCTTTGGTGGTGATGGTGGGGATGAAGATGGATTCGCCCTTCTGCCCCTTTGGGCCAGGAGCACCAGGATTCCCAGGCTCACCCTGTGGCAGAGAGAGAGAGAGAGAGAGCGAGAGAAAGAGAGAGCCTCCTGTTAGCCCAGAAACCTCTCGGAAGCCAGAGACAGCCATGGTGGAAGCCCTCCCCGAGCCCCAGTGAACCTGTGGGCCTGAACCCTCACCCCTGGGCAGTCAGACTGGCAATCAGCACCCAGTGATGGCTGGGCAGGTTGCTGATCCTGTGACCTTGTCTACAACCCCTGACTTTCCTTGCCTCCACCCAACACAGTCCATTATTACGGATCCTGCCCATGATCCCTGACTCAGTCCAGGGCCTCTTAATCCCGAACTTGTTCGTGTCATCGTCCGTGTCTCCTGACCATGCCTTGACCCCACCTTATCTGGTCCAGTACTCTGAACCTGTCTGTGACCTTCTGTGACCCTTCAACATTGTCCGTGATCATAAAGCAACCCTGTCCATGACCTCTGACTCAACTGTGAAACTAGCTCTTTGTGTAACTTCTAACACTGTCTACCACCCCACGACCAAACCCTGTCCGTGACCCCTCCCCCTGTGCATGGTCCCTAACACACCGCCCTCCCCCTCCCAATCTGGCGATACTTACAGGAAATCCGGGAATTCCGTACAATCCTGGAGGTCCTTCATCTCCCAGTGGACCTATGCTTCCATATCTCCCAGGAATTCCGGGAAGCCCAATGAGACCAGGATGTCCACGTGGCGCGACGTCCCTGGTCGTACAGGCGCAGAGTCCAGCTTCTCCTGCGGAAGACAGCGGGCTGGTGGGATGGAGGGGCTTGCGCAGACTAAAAGAGCAAGGACTTCCTGGCCCTCAGTCTGAGAGGAACGGACCTCCTGGTCTGAGGGTGCACGGGGGTCAATGGTCTTTACGGGAAGGAACCTCTCTTGCTCCTCCCCCAAGATGAACCACTCTGGAGGGCCATGGTTGGAAGGTAAGGACGGAAGTTAGGGAAGTAAAGGGTCAGGATGCTAACTATGGATTCAAAGTGCTAGGCACTAGTATCTATCTCCAGGAGCCTGACTGGTCTCCCATCCCCAGAAAACCTAGTCCTAGCTTCAGGCCTGGAACAGACTGTGGAACAGAGTTATGGGGCCATGGATGAAGGAGATGGATGCTGCAGTTTGAGAGGGAGAAGCATAACACACGTGTATCTGTATTGCAATGGAATAAAAGGAATTACAAGAGCTTGCCCAGGTGGATTGGAGGAGGATATTGGCAGGGACAATGGCAGAGCAGAGATGGCTGAAGTTTCTGGGAATAGTTCACAAGGCGCAGGATAGATATGTCCCACAGAGAAAGAAGTTTTCAATTGGCAACTGTGGCTAACAAAGGAAGTTAAGGGCTGCATAAAAGCCAAGGAAAGGGCATATAAGGTAGCAAAGGCGAGTGAGAAGTTTTTAAAATCCAACAAAAGGCTATAAGAAGGGTAAAAATGAAATATGAGGGCAGACTGGCCAATAATGTAAAGCAGGATACCAAAAGCCTTTGCAGTTATATAGAGAAAAATGGAGATGAGAGTTGATATTGGACCACTGGGAAAAGACACTGGTGAGGTAGTAACGGGGGACAAAGAAGTGGCAGATGAACTTAATGTGTACTTTGCATCACTCTTCATTGTGGGAGCACACTAACAGTGTGCCAGAGGTCCATGAATGTCAGGGAGCAGGAGTGAATGCCATCACTATTTCAAGGGAAAAAGTGCCAGGCAAAATTGAAAGGTCTTAAGGTGGCTAAGTCACCCGGGCCAGATGGACTACATCCCAGAGCCCTGAGAGAGGTGGCTGAAGAGATAACGGATGCATTGGTCATGATGTTTCAAGAATCACTTGATCCTGGAATGGTCCCAGAAGACTGGAAAATTGCAAATGTCACTCCGCTCTTTAAGAAGGGAGCAAGGCGAAAGAGAGGAAATTATAGCTCAGTTGGCCTAACCTCAGTGGTTGGGAAAGTGTTGCAGTCTATTATTAAGGATGAGGTTTCGAGGTACTTGGAGTCTAATGATAAAATAAGTCAAAGTCAGCATGCTTTCTGTAAAGGGAAATCTTGTCTGACAAACTGTTAGAATTCTTTGAGGAAGTAACAAGCAGGGTGGACAAAGGAGAGGCAGTGGATTTCATTTACTTAGATTTTCAGAAGGCGTTTGATAAGGTGCCAGTCATGAGTCTGCTTAACAAGATAAAATCCCATGGCATTACAGGAAAGATACTGGCATGGATAGCAGAATGGCTGACAGTCAGGAGGCAGTGAGTGGGAATAAAAGGGGCCTTTTCTGGTTGTCTCCTGGTGACTAGCGGTGTTCCTCGGGGACCACTGGTTTTCACATTGTTTGTCAGTGATTTAAATAATGGAATTGGTGTCTTTGTGGCAAAGTTAGCGAATGATACGAAGCTAGGTGGAGGGGTAGGTAGTGCTGAGGAAGCAATGCGATTGCAGCAGGACTTAGACAAATTGGAAGAATGGGCAAAAAAAGTGGCAGATGGAACACAGTGCAGGGAAATGTATGATTGTGCATTTTGGTAAAAGGAACTATAGTGCGGACTATTATCTAAATGGGGAGAAGGTTCAGAGAGACTTAGGAGTCCTAGTGCACGACTCCCAGAAGGTTAATTTACAGGTTGAGTCTGTGGTAAAGAAGGGAAATGCAATGTTGGCATTTATTTCAAGGGGAATCGAATATAAAGGCAAGGAGAAAATGCCGAGCCTTTAGAAGACACGAGTCAGGCCGCACTTGGAGTATTGTCGACAGTTTTGGGCCCCATATCTCAGAAAGGATGTGTTGTCGTTGGAGAGAGTCCAGAGAATGATTCTGGGAATATGAGGAGTGTTTGGCAGATCTGGGCCTGTACTCACTGTAATTTAAAAGAATGTGGGGGGATCTCATTGAAATATATCAAATGTTGAAAGGACTAGATAGGGTGGATGTTGAGAGGATGTTTCCTGTGGTGAGGGTATCCAGAATTAGAGGGCACAGCCTCTAAATTGAGGGGCGACCCTTTAGAACAGAGGTAAAGAGGATTTTTTTTAGCCAGAGTAGCAAATCTGTGGAATGCCCTGCCACAGACTGCGATGGAGGCCAAGTCTGTGTGCATATTTAAGGAGGAAGTTGATAGTTTCCTGATCGGTCAGGGCATCAAAGGATATGGCAAGAAGGCAGGTGTAAGGGGTGGAGTGGGATCTGGGATCAGCCAATGATGGAATGGCGGAATAGATTCGATGGGCTGAATGGCCTAATTCTGCTCCTTTAATGAGTCATTAACCGCAGAGACCAAGGGTTCTGGGATGATTCCCCTTGGAGACAGGTATCTATGGTCATTACCCTTGGGCACCAGTGAATCTGGGGTGGTGTCTCTTGTCAGCACAGAACTGGGGTCACTGCCCCCGGAGCTGAGGAGGTTAATGGAAGGAATTCAGTTTGGCTTATATTTGATTAGATAAGGAGAAGCTGCAGATCAAAGGCTTCTCTTCCATGCGGAAGCTGCCTGTTCAGGGGACGCTGAATACCTTGTCTGAAGGGGCCTGCAGACACATTTTACCCTGCTTACCTTTGCTTCCACTCGGCCCCCTCTGACCGGGGTAGCCCGAGTCTCCTGGTTCCCCGGGATCACCAATCAGCTCTGGTAAAGAAATCAGAGAAAGGATTTCTGTTGTAAACGAGGGACAGTTCAGTTTCTGCTGTAAATTCTCTGAGGCTGCTGTGAACGGGACAGCGACTGACCTGGAAAGGACGCTGGACCTGGGGGACCAGGGTTTCCCGGAGGTCCCGAAGCACCTGGAAACCCGCTGTGTCCAGGAAAGGCAGCTGGCTCTCCACTCTCTCCTTTGTATCCTTTAAATCCTCTGAACCCTGGTGCCCCTGGAGCCCCAGGGCGGCCTACGGATAATAACAAGAACATTGGGGACACGAGAGGCAGGTGGAGTTGGGCATTCACTTCCTACACCCTCTGTTAAGTATCAAGTATAACGAGCAGACATAAATATTTCTGGAGACCATCTTCTCTCCTTTTCTCTCTCAGAGTCCCCTCTGTTCCCAGGTCAGAAATTTCTAAAGAACTTTAAACGAAATCTTTAAAAACAGTTTATGACAGAATTACATTGATCTTTCAGATAGTTTCTGGTGCCTTTGAAGGTTCCATGAAAGGGGTGAGGGGAGATTATCGATCTATCCAAGCCGAGGTGGAACACGCACACAAAATGGTGGAGGGATGGAGGGAAATGAACAGTCAAACAGTCCTGATGAAGGGTCTCAACTCGATATGTCAGCTGTACATTTCCCTCCGTGGATGCTGCCTGACCTGCTGAGTTCCTCCGGCATTTTGTATGTGGTGCTGCAATTTTCCAGGAGCTTGGGTGTCCAGGGCAAAGTGGGCTTTGCAGTGTTAACTCAATGTCAATCATCACCCCTGGAGTCCCATTCAGTTGTATCTCAACTCTGCAGCTGGGGTTTGTGCAGCAGATCAATTACGTTCTCTTCTCCTACCCCTTCTGTTAGATCGCCCTCACCTGTGACTTAAACCATCTCAATTAACTTAAAAATGAATTCGAAAGCAAAATAATATTGTTGTCAGTTTTGTCCAAAAAAGAGTAAAGTCCATTGGGCAAATTAGACAGTAAAGGGGTCAGTGACAAAGAAAGAGAGGGGGTAGAGAGAGATAGAGCAACTGTGAGAGATAGAGTGATGGTGAGATAAAAACAGAGAGCGCTGTAGAGAAAGAGCGAGAGAGAGTGAGAGCAAGTGAAACTGGATGGGGGAGAGAAGGAGAAAGAGAAAGAGAAAATCAGAAGAGAAAGAATAACAGTGGGCGGGAAGGCCAGAAAGGGAGAGGGATGGAAAGGAGGGAGAAAAAATTAAAAGCGAATATAAGGTGGGAGGAGAGAAAGGGTAAATGTGTGTGCAAGGGAGGAAGAGGGAGGGGAGGGGAGGAGAGGAGAAAAGCAGAGAGAGGAGAGATGGAGGGAGTAGAGGAGGAGAGGGTAGAGAGCGGGTGGGGGGAGAGAGTGAGAGATATTGGGGAGAGGAAACAAATTATAAAGAGAAACACAAAATATTTTATCATAGGCAAACAAGAATAAGCCCTGGTCAGCAGTTTACTGGTGCAGGGGTTAGAACAAGGGCTAACACCACACCACAGCCCAGGTTCCTGTAGAATTAGCTCAGGTCTAAAGGCAACTTCCTCACCTCGATAGAAGCTGGTGGCACCAGGAGGACCCTGGGGCCCCCGAGGCCCAGTGGGTCCTACGTCTCCCCAATCTCCTCGATCTCCTTCTGGACCCTGCAGGCCCTTCGGACCTTGAGAAGGAACAGAAGCACGACTGAGCAAGTCTCCCATGGAGATCATGGCCAACATTGGCACACACCCGCCGTTCCTAAGCAACTCTTTGGACCTCCTGGATCCTCCACACGAGAACAACCCTGGAAGTCAGGAACCTTTGTGCTACTGGGGAGCCAGTCATTTGAAAACCCGTCTCAAAAATGCCGCAGAGAGGTGAATGGGAGCTTCCGAGGCTCATCTCCATTGGGTTCACACTGGAGTGTAGGCCGATCAATGGCTGTGAAAAATGCAACTGATATTCTGGTCTTCACAGTGAGAGGAATTGAGTTCAGGGTAGAGATGCCTGGTATGAGTCCTCGCGTGTCAACAACTTGAGGAATGAGTAACGCACACAAAATTCTGGCGGAACTCAGCAGGTCAGACACCATCTATGGAAAGGAATAAACAATCAATGTTTTGGGCCGAGACCCTTCATTGGGACTGGCAGTCTTGATGAAAAGTCTCAGCCCAAAATGTCAACTGTTTATTCCTTTCAATAGATGCTGGATGACCTGCTCAGTTCCTCCAGCATTTTGTGCGTGTTACTCTGGATTTCCTGGATCTGCAGAATTTCTGAGGAGTGGATGTATTTCTGATCTCATGATCTGAGGAGAGATGTTCTGCTGTGGAGGGGGATCACTGATTCTGGGGACAATGGGTCAATGCACGTAGAGAGAGTGGGCCAGATGTTGTGGGCCTTCATGTTGCAACTCTACAAATCTCTGGTGAGACCACACTCAGAGTATTGCATTCAATTCTGGTCACCTATTATAGGAAGGATGTGGAAGCTATGGAGAGGGTGCAGAGATTTACCAGGATGTTGCCTGGATTGGAAAACAAGTCTTCTGAGGCAAGGTTAGCAGAGCTGGGACTTTTCTCTTTGGAGCGTAGAAGGATTAGAGAGGACTTGATTGAGATCTCCCAGATTATGAGAGGCATAGATAGGGTGGATAGTCAATACCTGTTTCCCAAGGCACGAATAGCAAACACCAGAGGGTATATGCACAAAATTAAGGGAGGGAAGTTTAGGGGAGACATCAGGGATAAGTTTTTTTACACAGAGTGTTGTGGGTGCCTGGAATGACTTGCCAGGGATGGTGGTGGAGGCTAAAACATTAGGGGTATTTAAGAGCCTCTTGGACAGGCACATGGATGAAAGAAAAATAGAGGGTTACGGGGTAGTGTGGGTTTAGTACTTTTTTTTAAAGGAATATATGGGTCAGCACAACATCGAGAGCCAAAGGGCCTGTACTGTGCTGTAGTATTCTAGTGTCTAGATGGGCCCCTATTTACCAAATGAGAGGGTGCCTCAATGAAACTCATGCAGTCCTGACGTAACTGGGCTGACAGGATGCAGGAACATTGTCCCCAAGGATCAGCATCAGCGTCCAAGGATGTGGGGTGGGCTGTTTGGGACTGAGGAGAACTTTTTGCACCGAGTGAAAACCCCAGCACAGGAGGCAGTGGGAGAACAGATCCTGGAAGTTCAGCACAGTTCTTAGGGCTAGAAGGATAATCAGGTAGGAGAGGGAGCTGGAACAGAGGGCTGAACCCAGATGACCAGCCGAGATTGTACTTTGAGAGGGCAATTGGCCTGTTCCTGTGCTCTGGTGTGTAACTTTGTTGCCTCGCTATCTCTACACACATTATACGTTTTCCCCATCTGAAATCTAGCTTACCTTTGGGAATGGATCTGTTAAAAATGACGGTTTCGCCAGGGAGACCCGGGTCTCCTCGGTCGCCCTGAAGGAGAGAGGAGGAGAAGAGTGAACATGGGAGGCACTGGACACCAATACCCAACCCTGGACTAGACCCCTCACAAACACCCGGCCAGTTCAAAGACCATCCCACAATAACCAAGGAGTCCCAGCTCGGGATGGGTTGTCATTCAATCCTGGGGGCTCGTAGGAGAACCCACCAGGAGGAGGCAGTCAGAACGATAGACTTAGAGGTGTGGGGGTAGGGCGGGTTGATGCATTTACAGTCAACACATTTGGGCTGGGCAGCCCAAAACCTCACTTCCCCTACACACCAATGCCCCACTACATGTCCCCACACTTCCCCCATGTCATCCCATCCCCCCACCTAAGCACACCCCTGCACACCCCCATCATCCCCCTCTATACCTCCCATACTGTACCTCCTCATCCCCACTACCCTACACACCTCCCAAACCCCCCCCCCCGCTCCCCCAACCCCCCCCCACTTCCATACACCAACTGCGTCATACTCCGTGACTGGGGGGGTGTGGACACCGAGCAGCGAGGTCTGGGAGTGGAGTACGGGTGGGAAATGCTGCACAGCATCACCCCACACCTTGCTGATGTCACCCTGTTCATCGGAGCCACAAGCTCGGAATAAGGAAGAGGAATACCTTCAGTCCAGGCCAGCCGGGAGATCCTGGAATACCGGGG
Source organism: Hypanus sabinus (assembly GCF_030144855.1). Classification (NCBI taxonomy): domain Eukaryota; kingdom Metazoa; phylum Chordata; class Chondrichthyes; order Myliobatiformes; family Dasyatidae; genus Hypanus; species Hypanus sabinus. The sequence goes on along the minus strand of NC_082710.1, from coordinate 147,025,854 downwards.
TTGCCTGGAAGACCCTGGTCACAGAAACAGCCACAGATCAGTTGTACATCAGCCATACACACTCTATGGGGACTACTCACTGACTCAGCACCTTGGAGCTGCCCCAGTCGACGTAATGGAAATTCTTAATCCCCTGCACAGCTGACGGAGTTTCTCCGGCCCAGATGTTGCCTGTTGAGGCTTCAATTATTTTTTTTCCCCCCCTGAGAGCAGTGAGAAGGAGCCAGTGACCTCAGCTCCAGAGACAACAGGGACCCTCACTGGCTGGGTCCTGATGAAGGGCCCCAACCCAAAACGTCTTCTGCTGTGAATGCTCTCTCAGGGCCTGGTCCTCACTAGGCCGAACGAGAGGTGAGAAACCTTTAAATGACCACACAACTTTCAATGTGGGTCAGAGGGGGAATTCATAGTAGCTTTCCAATCGGACTTGCTGGATTTTAACCACTGTTTCTTATTTTAGGAGGGGAGGGGGTGGTTTGCAAGTGAACCTCCAATGTGATAAACACTATTTCTCCACTGGTGGGCCGGGAAGCCCAGAGAACATCTCTAATTGTCTGCGGGCCTATAATGTTCACCCGACTTACAGCAACTTCTCTGCAAAAGGATTTCCTAGACATCCCAGCACACTGGGACCCACCGGACTTTTCCAGCTATCTGAATGCTATGGGTTCCCAGCACACTTCATATACACCCAGTGGCCACTTTATTAGGTACACCTGTACTCCTGCTCATTAATGCAAATATCGAATCAGCCAATCACGTGGCAGCAAGTTAATGCGGAAAAGCATGCAGACGTGGTCAAGAGGTTCAGTTGTAGTTCGGACCAAACGTCAGAATGGGGAAGAAGTGTGACCCGAGTGATTTTGACCGTGGAATGACAGGGTGGTTTGAGGTTCTGAGAAACTCCTGGGATTTTTACACACGACTGTCTCCAATGTTGACAGGGAATGGCGCAAAAGACAAAAAAAAACATTCAGTGTGCAGCAGTTCTGTGGGTGAAGACATCTTGTCACTCAGAGATCAGAGGAGAATGGCCAGACTGGTTCAGGCTGATAGGAAGGTGACAATAACTCAGGTAACCATGGCAACAGTGGTGTGCAGAAAAGCACCTCAAGTGCACAACACGTCGAACCTCAAAGCGGGTGGGCTACAGCAGCAGAAGACCATGAACCACTTTACTAAGTACAGGAGATCACCCCATTACAGGAAGGATGTGGAAGCTTTGGAGAGGGTGCAGAAGAGGTTCACCAGGATGTTGCCTGGATTAGAGAGGACGAGATCGAAGGAGAAGTTGGACAAACTAGAGTTGTTTGCGGAAGCTTAAGGGAGACCTGATGGAAGTTTATAAGATTATGAGAGGCATGGAAGGAGTAGATGGCCAGTAACTTTATCCCAGGTTGAAATGTCTAAGACACATTTGAGGAGAAAAGGGTTAAGTTCAAAGGAGGTGTGAGGGGCACACTTTTTACACAGAGAGTGGTGGGGATCTGGAATGTGGAGGTGGAAGCAGATATAACAGAGAGTCTGGTAAATGTGCAGGGGTGGAGGGATATGGACCGTGTGCAGGCAGATTGGATGAGCTTAAATAGCTCAATTGGGTTGGCACAACACTGCGGACTAAGGAGCCTGTTCTATGTTTAAAAAAACTGGAAAGCAGTGGCTGGTGAATCAGACATAGAAATGTCAAAGGTGTGGAATTGCTCCATCAATAATTATTTCTGAGGAAAGAAAAACCTGCTCTGACAAGCTGCATCTTCTGGTCTCTGACATTTCTGCTGAAGTTCCAGGACATTTCATGCGTGCAAAATAAAGTTTGTGTGACGACGAGAGAGAGTAAGAGTGAAGGTGAGGGTGAGGGTGAGGGTGAGAGAGAGAGAGAGAGAGAGAGAGAGAGAGAGAGAGAGGATATGGTAACCCAGAGGGTTTCCCACACAGATCTGATACTCACTGATGTCCCATCACGACCTGGAGGTCCATCCACACCACTGGTGCCCTGGAATCACACAGAAAAGTCAGAACTTCACACCTGTGGCTCACGTGGATTGGGAAAAGTGTCTATTAGACTCATTGTCAGGTAGCACCTTACCCTCGGTCCTGGTAGCCCCATCACTCCCGTTTCCCCTTTCTCGCCCTTTAGACCTGGATCTCCCTGAACAAAACAATGAAGCAGACATGATTAATCCTCAACAGGAGGAAGTCCTGGCCCTCCTACAGCCCAGACCGACTCCACAGAGTCTGAGAGCCGGGAAGCCGCTTGTCCAGTGCACAGACTCCGCATTTCACTTTGACCAGTGCATGGTATTGGAACTTCAAACTCACCGGTCTCCCAGGACTTCCAATTTCTCCCTCGTGTCCTACATCTCCTTTTTCACCCTGAAGAAGAAATGAGAGGTGGTTATAGATTTGTTGTCCAGGTATCTGAGATCTCTCTCTCTGTTTCTCTCCCTCTCTCCCTCCCTCCCTCCCTCTCCCTCTTTCCCTCTCTAGACACGCGTGTCTGCTGGGGCTGAGAATGAGTTCTGGGGTTAGGGTGGCAAAGACCTGATTGAGGACCCCTGTTTAAAATCTCATATCCCTCCTCCCTTCCCAATGTTTCACTTTGGGATCTAGGTGCCAACACTACTAATGAATTTGCCTGTGTTACCATGACGACAGGAGACAATACCATGGGATCCACCCCGGGTGTCAGATGACGTATGGGTAAGAAACGTTACAGCAAGTGCCCATAGGTGAACCAATTTTACACAGTACATCAGAGCCAGATTGCAGGAGCAACAAATATATAGAAAATAGAACAGTGCAGCCCACCTTTTAACCTACTGTAAGACCAATCTAACCCTTCCCTTCTACGTAGCACTGCGTATTGCTATCATCCTTGAGCCTATCTTTCTCAAATGCCCCTAATGTATCTGCCTTTCCACATGCCTACCACTCTCTGTGTCAAAAATATTACCTCTGACATCCTGCTGTACACCTTCCTCCAATCAGATTAAAATTATGCCCCTGGTAATAGCAATTTCCACTCTGAAATACCACCAGTGGTTACATCTTGAAACGGACTCCAACATTCCATTTGCCTTCCTTACTCACGACTCAACCTGCAAGTTAAACTTCAGGGAATCCTGCACTGGGTCTCACAAGTCCTTTTGCACCTCCAGCTTCTGAATTTCCTCCCTGCTGGAAAAAGTAGTCTAAGCCTTTACTCCTTCTAATGAAATGCCTACATTGTATTCCATCTGCCCATTCTCATAACCTGCCCAAGTCCTCCTTCAGACTTACTGCTTCCTTCCACCCAACTTTGGATCATCTGCAAACTTGGACACAAAACCACCAATTTTGTCACCCAGATCATTAACATACAGTACAATTTCAAAAGAGGTGGTCCCAACACCGACCCCTGCAGAACACCACTATTCACCGGCAGCCAACCAGAAAAGGAGCCTTTTCCTCCCACTCTTTGTCGCTTGGCAGTCTTCTACTTCATGCTAGTATCTTCCCTGAAATGCCAGGGACTCCTACCTTGTCTAGCAGCCTCCTGTGCAGCACCTTGTCAAAGGCCTTCTGAAAAGACCAGTGAAGAACACACACTGACTCTCCTCTGCCTATCCTGTCTGCTGTTTCCTCAAAGAATTCCAAATGATTTGCCAGGCAAGATTTCCCCTTAAGGGGGCCACACTGACTTCAACCTATTTTATCGTGTGCCTCCAAGTACCCTGAAACCTCATCCTCAATAATAAACTCAAACATTTTGCCAACCATAGAAGTCAGGCAAACAGGCCTATCATATTCTCTCTTTTGCCTCCCTCCCTCCCTCCCTTCCTGAAGAGTGGAGCGACACCTGCGACTTTCCTGTCTTCTGAAACCATTCCAGAATCTAGTGATACCACTTCCACCAGGGAAAGGCAAGAGGAGGGGAATCTCTGCTGCTCAGCAGGTGTGTGCCTCATACCCCTCACTGGGGGGCCTGAGGACCGGTAAAAACAGCAGTGTAACGCTCCCCTCAATACTGCCCCTCCCTCAGTTGCCAAGGATGCAGATCACTAGGCTTGGCAGATAGGTTGGCTGAGGCTCCCCCATTCCCACTATCACGCTTTCACCACCCCTGGCCGCGTGACCCAGGCGATAGCTCCCAGGTAGTGAGCTTACCTTTTCTCCGGCGTTTCCTTTCAAGTAAATAATTCCCGGAGTTTTTGAGGTTGCCCGGGGTCCAGGGTCTCCCGGAAGTCCTGGATCACCCTGTGGCCAAAGATGGAAACCAAGAGCATGACATAGAGGTCAGAATCCCAAAACCCAGTCTCCGCACTCACTGCCTCCCAGGAGTGTCTGCCTGGACTTCCGATATCAAATAACCCCAGAATGTGTTTGCTACGCAAAATCCAGGGTCCGTCCTAACTGAGTGGGGCAGTCTGAGTGTGAGAGAGAGAATAAAGGAGAGGGATGGCGAGAAGGAGGGGTGGAGAGAGAAAGAGAAAGACGTGATTAAGCAGGGGAGAGAGAGAGAGACAAAGAAATGGAGTTGGTGAGGGTATCAACTGAGAGAGAAACAGAGAGAGAGGTACAGAGAAATTGGGATACAGAAAGAGAGAAATACAAGGAGAAAGAAAAACAGATACGAAGAGAAAGAAAGAGGGGAAGAAATCAGAATGAGAGAGATGGGCAAACATTTCTCAGTGAACTGAGACCTCATGTCGTACTCGATTTCATTCCCTCTCTCCGACCCCTCACTCTGATTATTCCCTCTCTCTGACCATTCCCTCTCACTACCCCCTCACTCTCTGTTCATTCCCTCTCTGACCCCTCACTCTCTGTTCATTCCCTCTCACTACCCCCTCACTCTCTGTTCATTCCCTCTCTGACCCCTCACTCTCTGTTCATTCCCTCTCACTACCCCCTCACTCTCTGATCGTTCCCTCTCTGACCCCTCACTCTCTGTTCATTCCCTCTCTGACCCCTCACTCTCTGATCATTCCCTCTCTCTGACCCCTCACTCTCTGATCGTTCCCTCTCTCTGACCCCTCACTCTCTGATCATTCCCTCTCTCTGACCCCTCACTCTCTGATCGTTCCCTCTCTCTGACCCCTCACTCTCTGTTCATTCCCTCTCTCCGACCCCTCACTCTCTGATCGTTCCCTCTCTCTGACCCCTCACTCTCTGATCATTCCCTCTCACTACCCCCTCACTCTGTGTTCATTCCCTCTCACTACCCCCTCACTCTCTGTTCATTCCCTCTCTTCACCCCCTCACTCTCTGATCGTTCCCTCTCTCCGACCCCTCACTCTCTGTTCATTCCCTCTCTTCACCCCCTCACTCTCTGATCGTTCCCTCTCTCTGACCCCTCATTCTCTGATCGTTCCCTCTCTCTGACCCCTCACTCTCTGATCGTTCCCTCTCTCCGACCCCTCACTCTGATCGTTCCCTCTCTCCGACCCCTCATTCTCCGTTCATTCCCCCTCGCTACCCCCTCACTCTCTGATCGTTCCCTCTCTCTGACCCCTCACTCTCTGATCGTTCCCTCTTTCCAACCCCTCACTCTGATCATTCCCTCTCTTCACCCCCTCACTCTCCGTTCATTCCCTCTCTTTGACCCCTCACTCTCTGATCATTCCCTCTCACTACCCCCTCACTCTCTGATTGTTCCCTCTCTCTGACCCCTCATTCTCCATTCATTCCCCCTCGCTACCCCCTCACTCTCCGTTCATTCCCTCTCTTTGACCCCTCACTCTCTGATCATTCCCTCTCTCCGACCCCTCACTCTGATCATTCCCTCTCAACGACCCCTCACTCTCTGATCGTTCCCTCTCTCTGACCCCTCACTCTCTGATCGTTCCCCTCTCTCCGACCCCTCACTCTGATCGTTCCCTCTCTCCGACCCCTCACTCTCTGATCGTTCCCTCTCTCTGACCCCTCACTCTCTGATCATTCCCTCTCTCTGACCCCTCACTCTGATCATTCCCTCTCACTACCCCCTCACTCTCTGATCGTTCCCTCTCTCCGACCCCTCACTCTCTGATCGTTCCCTCTCTCCGACCCCTCACTCTCTGATCGTTCCCTCTCTCTGACCCCTCACTCTTGACCCTGCTCTCCCTCTCTCTGACCCCTCACTCTCTGATCATTCCCTCTCTCTGACCCCTCACTCTCTGATCGTTCCCTCTCTCCGACCCCTCACTCTCTGATCGTTCCCTCTCTCTGACCCCTCACTCTTGACCCTGCTCTCCCTCTCTCTGACCCCTCACTCTCTGATCATTCCCTCTCTCTGACCCCTCACTCTCTGATCGTTCCCTCTCTCTGACCCCTCACTCTCTGATCATTCCCTCTCTCCGACCCCTCACTCTCTGATCGTTCCCTCTCTCCGACCCCTCACTCTCTGATCGTTCCCTCTCTCTGACCCCTCACTCTTGACCCTGCTCTCCCTCTCTCTGACCCCTCACTCTCTGATCATTCCCTCTCTCTGACCCCTCACTCTCTGATCGTTCCCTCTTTCCAACCCCTCACTCTCCGTTCATTCTCTCTCACTACCCCCTCACTCTGTGTTCATTCCCTCTCACTACCCCCTCACTCTGTGTTCATTCCCTCTCACTACCCCCTCACTCTCCGTTCATTCTCTCTCACTACCCCCTCACTCTGTGTTCATTCCCTCTCACTACCCCCTCACTTTCTGATTGTTCCCTCTCTCTGACCCCTCATTCTCCATTCATTCCCCCTCGCTCCCCCCTCACTCTCTGATCGTTCCCCTCTCTCCGACCCCTCACTCTCTGATCGTTCCCTCTTTCCAACCCCTCACTCTCCGTTCATTCTCTCTCACTACCCCCTCACTCTGTGTTCATTCCCTCTCACTACCCCCTCACTCTCTGTTCATTCCCTCTCACTACCCCCTCACTCTCTGTTCATTCTCTCTCACTACCCCCTCACTCTGTGTTCATTCCCTCTCTGACCCCTCACTCTCTGATCGTTCCCTCTCACTACCCCCTCACTCTCTGTTCATTCCCTCTCTGACCCCTCACTCTCTGTTCATTCCCTCTCTCCGACCCCTCACTCTCTGATCGTTCCCTCTCTCCGACCCCTCATTCTGATCATTCCCTCTCTTCACCCCCTCACTCTCTGTTCATTCCCTCTCTCCGACCCCTCACTCTCTGTTCATTCCCTCTCTCTGACCCCTCACTCTCTGATCGTTCCCTCTCTCCGACCCCTCACTCTCTGTTCATTCCCTCTCTCCGACCCCTCACTCTCTGTTCATTCCCTCTCTGACCCCTCACTCTCTGTTCATTCCCTCTCTCCGACCCCTCACTCTCTGATCGTTCCCTCTCTCCGACCCCTCACTCTCTGATCGTTCCCTCTCTCCGACCCCTCACTCTCTGATCGTTCCCTCTCACTACCCCCTCACTCTCTGATCGTTCCCTCTCTCCGACCCCTCACTCTCTGATCATTCCCTCTCTCTGACTCCTCACTCTCTGTTCATTCCCTCTCTGACCCCTCACTCTCTGTTCATTCCCTCTCTCCGACCCCTCACTCTCTGATCGTTCCCTCTCTCCGACCCCTCATTCTGATCATTCCCTCTCTTCACCCCCTCACTCTCTGTTCATTCCCTCTCTCCGACCCCTCACTCTCTGTTCATTCCCTCTCTGACCCCTCACTCTCTGTTCATTCCCTCTCTCCGACCCCTCACTCTCTGTTCATTCCCTCTCTGACCCCTCACTCTCTGTTCATTCCCTCTCTCCGACCCCTCACTCTCTGATCGTTCCCTCTCTCCGACCCCTCACTCTCTGATCGTTCCCTCTCTCCGACCCCTCACTCTCTGATCGTTCCCTCTCACTACCCCCTCACTCTCTGATCGTTCCCTCTCTCCGACCCCTCACTCTCTGATCATTCCCTCTCTCTGACCCCTCACTCTCTGTTCATTCCCTCTCTTCACCCCCTCACTCTCTGATCGTTCCCTCTTTCCAACCCCTCACTCTCCGTTCATTCCCTCTCACTACCCCCTCACTCTGTGTTCATTCCCTCTCACTACCCCCTCACTCTCTGTTCATTCCCTCTCACTACCCCCTCACTCTCTGTTCATTCCCTCTCTGACCCCCCTCACTCTCTGATCGTTCCCTCTCTCCGACCCCTCACTCTCTGTTCATTCCCTCTCTGACCCCTCACTCTCTGTTCATTCCCTCTCTGACCCCTCACTCTCTGTTCATTCCCTCTCTTCACCCCCTCCTCTGATCGTTCCCTCTCTCCAACCCCTCACTGTCTGATCATTCCCTCTCTCTGACCCCTCACTCTCTGATCGTTCCCTCTCTCCGACCCCTCACTCTCTGATCGTTCCCTCTCTCCGACCCCTCACTGTCTGATCATTCCCTCTCTCCGACCCCTCACTCTCTGATTGTTCCCTCTCTCCGACCCCTCACTGTCTGATCATTCCCTCTCTCCGACCCCTCATTCTCCGTTCATTCCCCCTCGCTACCCCCTCACTCTCTGATCGTTCCCTCTTTCCAACCCCTCAGTCTCTGATCATTCCCTCTCTTCACCCCCTCACTCTCCGTTCATTCCCTCTCTTTGACCCCTCACTCTCTGATCATTCCCTCTCACTACCCCCTCACTCTCTGATTGTTCCCTCTCTCTGACCCCTCATTCTCCATTCATTCCCCCTCGCTACCCCCTCACTCTCTGATCGTTCCCTCTCTCCGACCCCTCACTCTCTGATCATTCCCTCTCTCCGACCCCTCACTCTCTGATCATTCCCTCTCTCCGACCCCTCACTCTGATCATTCCCTCTCACTACCCCCTCACTCTCTGATCGTTCCCTCTCTCCGACCCCTCACTCTCTGATCGTTCCCTCTCTCCGACCCCTCACTCTCTGATCGTTCCCTCTCTCTGACCCCTCACTCTTGACCCTGCTCTCCCTCTCTCTGACCCCTCACTCTTGACCCTGCTCTCCCTCTCTCTGACCCCCTCACTCTCTGATCGTTCCCTCTCTCCGACCCCTCACTCTCTGATCGTTCCCTCTCTCCGACCCCTCACTCTCTGATCGTTCCCTCTCTCTGACCCCTCACTCTTGACCCTGCTCTCCCTCTCTCTGACCCCTCACTCTCTGATCATTCCCTCTCTCTGACCCCTCACTCTCTGATCGTTCCCTCTCTCCGACCCCTCACTCTCTGATCGTTCCCTCTCTCTGACCCCTCACTCTTGACCCTGCTCTCCCTCTCTCTGACCCCTCACTCTCTGATCATTCCCTCTCTCTGACCCCTCTCTGATCGTTCCCTCTCTCCGACCCCTCACTCTCTGATCGTTCCCTCTCTCTGACCCCTCACTCTTGACCCTGCTCTCCCTCTCTCTGACCCTTCACTCTTGACCCTGCTCTCCCTCTCTCTGACCCCTCACTCTCTGATCGTTCCCTCTCTCTGACCCCTCACTCTTGACCCTGCTCTCCCTCTCTCTGACCCCTCACTCTTGACCCTGCTCTCCCTCTCTCTGACCCCTCACTCTCTGATCGTTCCCTCTCTCTGACCCCTCACTCTTGACCCTGCTCTCCCTCTCTCTGACCCCTCACTCTTGACCCTGCTCTCCCTCTCTCCGACCCCTCACTCTCTGATCGTTCCCTCTCTCTGACCCCTCACTCTCTGATCGTTCCCTCTCTCCGACCCCTCACTCTCTGATCGTTCCCTCTCTGACCCCTCACTCTCTGATCATTCCCTCTCTCTGACCCCTCACTCTTGACCCTGCTCTCCCTCTCTCTGACCCTTCACTCTTGACCCTGCTCTCCCTCTCTCTGACCCCTCACTCTCTGATCGTTCCCTCTCTCTGACCCCTCACTCTTGACCCTGCTCTCCCTCTCTCTGACCCCTCACTCTTGACCCTGCTCTCCCTCTCTCTGACCCCTCACTCTCTGATCGTTCCCTCTCTCTGACCCCTCACTCTTGACCCTGCTCTCCCTCTCTCCGACCCCTCACTCTCTGATCGTTCCCTCTCTCTGACCCCTCACTCTCTGATCGTTCCCTCTCTCCGACCCCTCACTCTCTGATCGTTCCCTCTCTGACCCCTCACTCTCTGATCATTCCCTCTCTCCGACCCCTCACTCTGATCATTCCCTCTCACTACCCCCTCACTCTCTGATCGTTCCCTCTCTCCGACCCCTCACTCTCTGATCGTTCCCTCTCTCTGACCCCTCACTCTCTGATCGTTCCCTCTCTCAGACCCCTCACTCTCTGATCGTTCCCTCTCTCCGACCCCTCACTCTCTGATCGTTCCCTCTCTCCGACCCCTCACTCTCTGATCGTTCCCTCTCTCCGACCCCTCACTCTCTGATCATTCCCTCTCTCCGACCCCTCACTCTCTGATCGTTCCCTCTCTCCGACCCCTCACTCTCTGATCGTTCCCTCTCTCTGACCCCTCACTCTTGACCCTGCTCTCCCTCTCTCTGCTGCTCTACATTCCACTCCCCCACCTCCTCCCCGTCTCCAGCCTCTGGCTATTTCCACCCAACTCTCCTGGTCCAACCGTCGGCGAAGGGTGTGCAGGATCGAATGGGTGAAGGTCTGCATTGAGCAGAGTGATGGCCGTGGGAGACCACGTCCCTGTTTGCCAGTCCACACTCACCTTGTCCCCCTTTGGCCCCTTCAAGCCGAGTGCGTCGTTTCCCTGTGGAACCACCAGCAGAAACAGCATTAACGTCACAGCCACCCAAATGAAGCGCTGCTGGAACGCCGCATCTAATGTGCGCACAGAGAGATCCCAGTACATTTCGATGATCGGTCTGAGTGACGTGCGGTGCACCAAAGGAACTCCCTGTTCCACCAGCCAATGGCTGGCATAACGCTTCAGTGATCACCGATGCGGGTTTACTCTGCCTACGTTCTCCCGATGACCGCGTGGGTCTCCACTGGGTGTTTTGGTCTGCTCCCACGTTCCGAACACTTACGGGTGCCGGAAGCGCGCTGACACCTGTGGGCTGCCCCCAGCACATCCCCGGGCTGTGTTGGTCATTGAGGCAAATGACTCACTTCACAATGCACATGTGCAAATAAAGCTAGTCTTTTTCTAAAACTTTTTCCAACAGACCACTCACTGCAAGCCTCCACTGTAGTGACAGAGGTGTGAGGAATGAGAGCCGGCGGGGGCGGGGGGGGGATGTGTGGAGAGGCTCCCATCTCTCTGACCACCCAGGCCTGGCCTGGGCTCCCAGTCACCCAGTACCCAGAGAGAAGCCTCCGACTGGGGGGAGTGGGAGGTGGGGCGGAGGAATTTAGGCTCCAGACACACTGACGCAGAGTGCAGAGGTTGCAAAGTCGAATGAGGCAAGGGAGATTATGAGAACGAGCAAGAGAGTGGCAAATGAAATACAATGGTGGAAAATGCATGGTCCTGCACTTTGGTAGTAGAAATAAATGTGCAGACTGTTTTCTAAATGGAGAGAAAATCCAGGAATCTGAGATGCAGATGGACTTGCGCAGAACACCCTAAAAATTAACTTGCAGGTTGAGTCAGCAGTGAGGAAAGCAAATGCCATGTTAGTATTTATTTCAAGAGGTCCAGAGTACGAGAGCAAGGATGTGATGCTGAGGCTTTATAAGACACTGGTGAGGCCTCGCCTCGAGTATTGTGAACAGTTTTGCCCTCCTTATCTAAGAAAAGATGTGCTGGCATTGGAGAGACTCCAGTGGAAGTTCATAAGGATGATTCTGGGAATGAAAGGGTTATCATACGAGGAACGGTCGATGGCTCTGGGTCTGTACTCACTGGAATTCAGAAGGGTGAGGGGGGATCTCATTGAAAGCTTTCGAATTTGAAAGGCCTAGACATGGTAGATGTGGAAAGGATATTTTCCATGATGGGAGAGTCTAGGACAAGAGGCACAGCCTCAGGATAGAGGGGCGTCAATTTAAAACAGGGATGCGGTGAATTTGTGGAATTCATTACCACAGGCAGCTGTGGAGGCCTGTGGGTGTAGTTGAGGCAGAGCTTGATCGATTCTTGATTAGTTATGACATCAAAGATTACAAAGAGAAGGTTGGGGAGTGGGCTGATCAGGGCAAAAAAGGATCAGTCATGACTGAATGGTGGAGCAGACTCGATGGGCCAAATGGCCTAATTCTGCTCCTATATCTTATGGTCTTGTAAATATTACACTAATCCACTCCTGAGGGTGAAGGGAGAATCACTTGAATGGCAGGACGAATGGTGTCAAAGACAGCGGGGGGACGACTGGGGCCTGTCTGCGGGAATCTGGGGCCTCTGCAGGAAGACAGAAACCGTTCCCTCTGCCCCAGAGACAGGGCGAATGGTCCCCGCGGGACAGACCGTTCACTCGTGGAGATTCACTCCCTTCCCCGACCTGACCACATTACCTGCCTGGGGAACCAGGAGGGTGATGCTAACTCGGGCCAAGGAAGGACGGGGTTGGAGAGGTTAGGGAGGGAGAGGGTAAGGAGGGAAAAGTTAGGGGGAGAGGATAGGGAATGAGAATCTGGGGGAGAGGTTGGGGAAAGGATAAGAAGGGAGAGGTTAGGAGGGAGAAGTTACGGGGAGAAGAGTATATGGAGGAAGAGTTTGCTGGAGGATGTTATTGGGAATGGGAAGATCTCAGCAGCTGGAGAAGTGAGCAGATGGACTGATATTGTGTGGTAGGGGAGATGGTGGGAGGAGGGGGTTACCTCTAGAGACAATGACGGGATTGATGGCCTTACCTTTGGTCCTCGAGCCCCTGTAGGCCCAGGAGGTCCCTGTGGACAAAGATGCAGAGAGTGAGCAGACAGTCACGGGACATACCCCGGCAAACCACTGGAGTCTCAGTATTCAGGGAACAGAACCATCCCAAACCCGCCACGTACCCTTAGCCCGGTATATCCGCGGGCACCTCTGTAACCAGGCTGGCCGGGGGCTCCTTCATCACCCTGGAAGGGAAGCAAAGTCGAGCATTTACATGGAGATCAGACTTCACAGGCATCTCTTGTACACAGCAGGATCCCACAGCAGCTTGCATCCGGCTCCACTCAACTGTCCCTTAAGCAGCAGGACACTCCCCAGTGTGGTCAGTGGGGCTCCCACTGAGGGGAGATTTGGTAGGGAGGGAGGGGAGTAGGTGGGAGAGAGAGTTTAGTGAGAAGGGAGGGGTGTTAGTGGGGAGGAAGGGAGGATTCAGTGGGGAGGGAGGGGGTCAGTAGGGAGGAATGTTAATAGGGAGGGGGTTGCTGGGGAGGCGTGTTGGCAGGGAGGAATGTTGGTGGAAGGGGTTTTCCTGGGGAGGAGCGTTGGTGGGAGGGTGTTGGCAGGAAGGGTTGTTGTTAGGGAAGGGCTTTTGGTGGGAGGGGCATTGGCGGGAGTGTTCTTGGTGGGGAAGGGTTTTTGGTGTGGGAGAGTTTTGGTGGGGAGGTTTGTTGGTGCGAAGTGTGTGGGTGGGAGGGGTTGTTATTGGGGAGGGGGATTGGGTAAGATGGGGAAGAGTTTTAATCTGAGGGTGTGTTGTTGAGCAAGGGTGTAGGTGGGGAGGGGTTTTGGTGGATTGGTGTGTTGGTGGGGAACATTGCTGGTGGGAGGCGTTTGAGGGAGGCGTGTTCGAGGGAGGGGACTTCCATTCACTGTGTCTGACATAACTGAGGATGTCATCATCTCTACTCGCTGGCTGGGTGTTCGGTCTGGGTTGAGAGAAGGTCCATCTGAGAAGATCATGTAGATGGGGACAGGGAGCACCCACCAATTGATCAGACCCCCTCCCCCAACAAAAGCCCAAAATCCCAACACTCACCGGCCGACCAGGGAGTCCGGGAGCACCAGGATGGCCCTGCAGAAACAAAAAGGTTAGCAAGCAGCATCTCTTCCAAGGGTCATGCCGTCAACTGGACAATCGCCAGGGTCAGGAGGGGCAATCTGCCCGCACTGTGATTGTCCAAACCACAGGCAGCCTTGGGGCAACAAGCGATGGGAGGTGTGGTCAGTGGTGGGACTGGTGCACAGACCGGAGGCACATACCCAATTAACAGAGCTTGGCTATAAAGAGCTTAGCTCCTTTAGTGACATGTTTGTCAAACTTACAGGACTGTGCTAAAGTCTTAGATTTTTTAAATGTGGTTTCAGGTGTTATGGCCTGCAAAGAGCCCTGACGTCCACGTCATCAGAGATGTCTGGGATTACCTGGAGAGACAGAAGCAAGCAAGACAGCCAAAGTCTGAGACAGGACTGTGGCAAGTTCTCCAAGATGCTCGGAACAACCTACCAGCTGATTTATTATTAAACTGCACAAAACTGTACCAAGGCAATGGATGGTCACACCAAATATTGATTTGATTTAGTCTTTTACTGTTTACTGCTCTTTACAGTAAATTGTTGATATTTAGAAACTTTTCATTTCATTATTTTAAACCGACTTTGCTTTACAGATTTTTTTATGTGCCTAAAACTCTTGCATAGTTCAAAATCCCAAAGTTTGAGAAGCTTGCATTTGATAGAATTTAAACCCATTTTCATTCTGTAAACCCGGGTTAACTGGGTGTTGGTAATCTGACTGGCTGTTGAGGAAAGGCGGGGGAATGAGTTCTGAACCGCAGGGTTTCCATCAGAACCATCATTCCCCACCTCTTCCCACCATTCCTCACCATTCCCCATCACTCCCCACCATTCCTCCACATTCCCCATCACTCCCCACCATTCCTCCACATTCCCCATCACTCCCCACCATTCCCCATCACTCCCCACCATTCCTCCCCATTCCCCATCACTCCCACCATTCCTTCCCATTCCCCATCACTCCCACCATTCCTCCCCATTCCCCATCACTCCCCACCATTCCTCACCATTCCCCATCACTCCCACCATTCCTCACCATTCCCCATCACTCCCCACCGTTCCCCATCACTCCCACCATTCCTTCCCATTCCCCATCACTCCCACCGTTCCTCACCATTCCCCATCACTCCCCAGCATTCCTCACCATTCCCCATCACTCCCCACCATTCCGCCATATTCCCCATCACTCCCCACCATTCCTCCCCATTCCCCATCACTCCCACCATTCCTCCCCATTCCCCATCACTACCCACCATTCCTCACCATTCCCCATCACTCCCACCATTCCTCCCCATTCCCCATCACTCCACACCATTCCTCCCCATTCCCCATCACTCCCCACCATTCCTCCCCATTCCCCATCACTCCCACCATTCCTCTCCATTCCCCATCACTCCACACCACTCCCCATCACTCCACACCACTCCCCATCACTCCACACCATTCCCCACCATTTCCCACTGCTCCCCACCATACCTCACCAGACCCCATCACTCTCCACACTTCCCCACCACTCCCCACCATTCCCTGCCAATGCCCATCACTCACCCTGTTGCTTTTCCCATCCATTGTAACGAGGAATGGTTCACCTTTCTGTCCTTTCACTCCGTCAGAACCCTATGACACAACATACACCAATATCAAACTCACAGCGTTTGCCTCTGTGGCATTCCGGACATTTCATCTACACACCACCCATCACGCCCCTATCCCGGGATTCACTATCCCTGTCCCAGAATCCACAATTCCTGATGGCATTCCTCCTTCTCCTGTAGTGCCAAGTGCTGTAGTGGGTCCACAGATCTTGCGTACACTCTGCAGAACTTGTTCCCCTATTGTGTTCAGAGTGAATCCACACTCCTACACCCCCACACCTCACACTCTCATCCCACCACATCCCTCACCACTCCTTCCTCATCCCCACACCCCACACCCTCATCCCATTGCATTTCACCCTCATTCCTACGCTTCACATCCTTCAAACCCCATCCATCACCCTCATTACTCCTCTCCCTCATCCCCTACATCTTACACTTCTGTGCCACCTCCCACTCCTCTCCTCGCTCCTCCCACCACCCACCCCTCTCCTTCCTCGTCCCACCTCCCAGCCCTCTCCATCCTCATCTCATCACTCTCCCCTCTCCTCCCTCATCCCATCATCCCTCCTTCTCCATCATCATCTCCCACTCTACTGACCCTTCCCATCCCATCACCCTTCACACTCCCACATAGGCCAACATAACCACCTGATGTGATCATCTTCATAAACTTTTCTTTGATTTGAATTAAATTCCCTTCTTTAATTAGCTGGATTTAGAACACAGAACATAGAAATCTAAGCATATTACAGGCCCTTCAGCCCTCGATGTTGTGCCGACCATGTAACCTACTCTAGAAACTGCCTAGAATTACCCTACCTTTTAGCTCTCTATTTTAATAAGCTCTATGTACCTCAGAGTCTGCTAAAAGATCCTATTGTATGCAGCTCTATCACCATCGCCAGCAGTGCATTCCACTCACCCACAACTCTCTAGGTGAAAAACTTACCCCTGACATCCCCCCGCCCCCCCATACCTACCTCCAAGCACCTTAAAACTATGGCCCCATCATGCTAGCCATTTCAGCCCTGGGAAAAAGCCTCTGACTACCCACACGATCAATGCCTCTCATCATCTTATACACCTCTATCAGGTCACCTCTCACCCTCCGTCGCTCCAAGGAGAAAAGGCCGAGTTCACTCAACCTATTCACGAGGTACACTCTCCAGTTGACCCACAATGTTGTGCCGAGCTTTTAACCTACTCTGAAAGCAATGTGACCTGAACAGCCCTCCATTTTTCTATCATCCAAAAGCTTGTCTAACTGTCTGTAATGTATCAGACTCGACCACTACCCTGGCACCACATTCCAGGTGCACACCACTCTCACGGTTAAAAACAAAAGTACCTCCAACACTCCCCTATACTTCCTTCCAAGAAATTGCCACAAAATTATGGCCAATTCGTATTAGCCATTTCCGTCCTGGGGTAAAGTCTCGAACTGTCTGCTCGATCAGGACCTCCCATCACCTCGTACAGCTCTGGGCAGTCGCCTCTCGTACAATATGAGTAGCGCACTGTGCCAGAGACAGACACAAGGTGAAGGGGAGATGCTGAAGGTTTTCTGGAAATGCACCGCCAGAGGATGAGGGTGGGGAGGAGGGACATGGCTGGTGAAAGCAGGCTCGATGAGCCCGTGGATTAGAAGGAACTGACAGAGTTGTGGAGAGACAGCAGGGAAACGGAAGAGATGTGCCCAGGGAAAGTCAGTGATTCCGAGATCGTTCATCAGAAATGGGAAAGAGAGAACTGTAGCTTTCAGTGATAGGAAGGGTAGGGGAGAGGTCGGCCGAAGGAGGTGATAGGTCAAGATCATCAGATGGCCAATGGGAAAGGCAGCAGATCACATGACTGGACAGACCAGACACAGATTGGGTAATTGCTGTCCAGAGCACTTGGATTCTGTCAGCAGGGCTGCCCCTGAGCTTCATGTCACTAAATTCCCCGTCCCACTCTGATCACTCCACTGTGGCATCGGCTACATCAACACCCAATACAAGACTGAAGAACAACAACTCATCTTACGTCTAGGTATGCTGCAGCCTTCGAAATATTGGGAGGGGGCCCTGCGGGGTGGAGGTCTCAGAGCAGGGGGATCCCTGCCCCTGCTCCATTCAGGAGGAGTGTGTGAGATGAGAGACTCCACACACAGAGCTGCGGTTCAGAAAGAAAGTCTCGTCACTGGAGAGAGTGTGGTCGAGACATTGGTAAATTAAACTGGTAAATGGGTATATTATTGTCACATATAATAATATGTGAAGAACCTGCATACTGTCCAAACACTTGGAGTCATGGCTCAGTGACCTGAGGCAGAACGAAGTGAAGCACTAACCGAACGCAGTTACAGAGGAAGTACAGGCTGACAGACAATGAAATGCAAGGCTATAACGAGGTGGACTGTGAGCTGTCTGTTTTATAGTACAAGGAGCTGCTCGTTATGACAACCGGGTAGAAGCATTCCTTGAGTACGTGCTTTCGGACTTTGTTATATTCTGCCCAGTGGGAGAGGCGGGGAAGAGAGAATGTCTGGGTGTGGGGGCGGGGGGGGGATCTGTGATTATGTTGGCTGCTTTTCTGAGGCAGCAGGAAGTATCGCCGAATCTGACGTCCGTGACATGCCGGGCTGTGCCCCCAACTCCCTGTGACCACTGTCAAAATGTCACGCTGTCTGCGCAGCATCTGTGAAGATTCTCCTCCAGAGGGGGTAGAGGCTCTGGTGATCATCGACACTGGAAGTGGGAGAGCAGCCGGGAGTCCTGACAGAAGGCAGGGTGGGCGCAGGTTAGTGGGCAGGGAGTTGTAGCCTGTTTCACAGGGACGATAGACTGAATGGCATTTCCCAGCTTGTGTGGTTGCCTGGCAACGTTTCTACCCTCCGCAGGTGAGGAGTACTTACAGGTAGTCCAGGCAGAGCTGGTATGCCCGGTATTCCTTGTCTGCCCATGTCTCCCCTGGTCCCATTGCAGCCATCTAGTCCAGCAGGTCCTCTTGGCCCCGGCTGCCCGGGGTGACCCTTTAACACAGGAGGCATCGGCAGAGTCACACAGTGACAGACATTCCAGGTCCCACTTACCAATAGACACTTCCTTCCCCTCCCTCAAACTCCCTTACCCACCATCCTCCCTCACTCTCCCCTCCCTCCTCACCTTCACCCTACCACCCTCACATCCTCCCCATCATTCTCTCCCACACCCTCACTCTCCCTCCCTCCCCATCCCCCACCCCTTCGCTCCCCCTGCTTCACGCCCCTCACCCCCACTCTCCCTCCCTCCTACTGACCCCGCTCACCCTCCCCTGGGGTCCAGCAGCAGAAACCAGGCAAGTGGCCCCCAGCTTTGGGGTTAGGACGGGGGGTGGGGGGGATCATCCACTCCCATCCTGGTGTGGGGAGGGCTGTAGGCTTTCTACTACAACCCACCCTGGATTCTGTGACCCTGCCTCATAACCCTCAACCCACACCCACCATTCTTGGACCCTGCTTCCCTCCTCTCTCCCCCTTGAACCTCCACAGAATACCCCGGCCTCCCACCACCCCCTCCTCCGGCCCTCGCCGCACCGTCAATCCGTGGACCAGTGACTCACCGGAATTCCGTCATTCCCGGCAAATCCAGGCACCCCCATTGGTCCCTGGTTTGGTTTTAAAAAAAAACAATAATTAGCTTGAGTGAGTGAGTGAGTTAGAGCACCCTCTGTTATCGCTGCTCCAGGGAATTCCACTGCCCGTTTGTGAACACCACCCCCCACCCCCACCACCGAGGCTGGAGATTCCACGAGGGGGAGCATCAGTCACCCGGAGGGCATCACAACCATGCTGATTAGTGTCCGAGGCATCACAAGGCACCCAGCGGGGAGGGACGAGGATGTCCCGAGATGGGTCCACCTGGGCTGACTGCCTGCTAGTGTTCAGGGGGTATGTTCACACCCAGGTAGCTGTGGGGAAAGAACACAGGGGTAACACAGAGGTGCTTCAACACCATTGGGCACCCTGCAGATAAATGTCACCCTGACCACTCAGAGGCCTGATGGCTGTAGGCTAACAACTGCTCTTGAAGCTGGTGGGCGAGACATCACGAATTAATGATCCACGTTCAAAGTTTTATTTCTGGGCAGCACCCTCTCCTTCCCCAGATATCCCATCCCCTGTAGGAACGTGCCCCCCTCCCCGCCCGTGAGAGTACGACCCACACTTCGACGTCACTGCGATTTTGCCGAGGCTCCCATGTGCTGGTCAGGTACTTCTCACTCACCTTGTCTCCAGGTGGTCCTGGAAACCCCTCCTCACCCCGGTCCCCTTTCGTTCCCTTGTGTCCAGCCTCTCCCTGTCGGCCGCGGGGTCCTTGGGGTCCCTGGGGGCCTCTCTGCCCCGGTGATCCTGGTCGGCCCTGGGAAGATACAACAGTGGGATGTTTGATGGTCACATCTTTTGGCATTGGCACGAGTGGGTCTCAGTCAGGTCAACATTATAGACTCACTGATGATGCAGTCTCGTTCCCAACAGGTCCACGCCAGGGACAATCTCACTCCCAATACAGCCTCACTTCCAGAGTGGTTAAGAAGGAGTATGGTGTATTGGCCTTCATCAACCGTGGAATTGAATTTAGGAACCGAGAGGTAATGTTGCAGCTATATAGGACCCTGGTCAGACCCCACTTGGAGTACTGTGCTCAGTTCTGGTTGCCTCACTACAGGAAGGATGTGGAAACCATAGAAAGGGTGCAGAGGAGGTTTACAAGGATGTTGCCTGGATTGGGGAGCATGCCTTATGAGAATAGATTGAGTGAACTTGGCCTTTTCTCCTTGGAGTAACAGAGGATGAGAGGTGACCTGATAGAGGTGTACAAGATGATGAGAGACATTGATCGTGTGGATAGTCAGAGGTTTTTTCCCAGGGCTGAAATGGTTGCCACAAGAGGGCACGGGTTTAAGGTGCTGGGGAGTAAGTACAGAGGAGATGCCAGGGGTAAATTTTTTATGAAGAGTGTGTTGAGTGCGTGGAATGGGCTGCCAGCAATGATGGTGGAGGCGGATACGACAGGGTCTTTTAAAAGACTTTTGGATAGGTACATGGAGCTTAGAAAAATAGAGGGCTATGGTAAGCCCAGTAATTTCTAAGGTAGGGACATGTTCGGCACAACTTTGTGGGCCGAGGGGCCTGCATTGTGCTGTATTTTTCTATGTTTCCATTCTTGACACGGGGAGGGAATGGAGGGAGGAGAGAGAGAGAGAGGTATGAGGTGAGGGAGGGAGAGGGGAATAAGAGGAGAGTCAGGAGGGAAATAGCAAGAGAGGGGGTGGGGGAGACAGTCTGAGATCTCCTGCATGGAGGAGATGCGTGTGCAGCAGAGGTTAATCTGTGATTACCATGGAGAAGGTTATGGAGGTTCAAGAAGTAACGGGAATAGTCAGTGAGACCCAGGAACATATCCACATTACAATAGGATTGTGGGCAGCATTAAGGCGCATTAAGGTGGATAAATCCCGGCCTGTGTGGGGAAACTGGGGGAGGAATTGCTGGGCCCCGGCAGAGGTGTTTGTATTACCATTAACAAGGTATGCAAAGACTGGAGGGTTGGGCCTTTATCTAGGTAGAGTTGTGAGGACAGGGCAGACACGACAGCCCAGTGAGCCTAACTTCAGTGCTGGGAAGTTACTAGGACAGGATTCTAAGAAACAGAAGAATGAGGAGGGATCTCAATGAAACCTATCAAATATTGAAAGGCCAGGAGAGAGTGGACATGGAGAAGTTGTTTCCTATCGTGCAGAAATCCAGGACCAGACAGCACAGCCTCGGAATACGAGGATGTCCCTTTAGAACCGGGATGAGGAGGAATTTCTTTAACCAGAGACTGGTGAATCTGTGGGATTCATTGCCACATATTAAAGTGGAGGCCGAGTCATTGGGTCTATTTATTAAAGTGGAGGTAGATAGGTTCTTGATTAGTAATTTACAGGGAGAAGGCAGGAGAATGGGGTTGAGAGGGATAATAAATCAGCTATGAATGGATGGTGGAGCAGACTCCAATATCCTCATTCCACTCCTATGTGTGAAGGTCTGATGCACTTGGAAAGGAGAAAGGATTAACAGATACTGTTACCTTCTCCATTTTGTAAATGTCCATTGTAATTTCCATCCATGCATTTAAAGTTGGGCTCTCCTGTGATAACCATTTCCTAGTAAGAGTCTTTTTACCAGCTACCAACAGTATATTCATTAAATATTTATCTCTTTCTTGAGGTATATATCCAAAATATATGGTCTTACTCTCTAAGGGTATTTCACATTTAAAGATGTCTTGAAGGGCATTGTGTATCCCCCTCCAATAGTTTTTGATATTCTCACAAATCAACGAATTTGTTGTAAAAAAAAGATCACTCCCTACTTGTACATAGTTCTTCCCTTTTGCTTGTTTTTTCTTTCCACTCTTTACTATAAGTGTATACCCCAGATAAATCCTTTGTGGATATTTTGTGATATATATGATTATATGATATATATGTACAATGTCTGAAATACATCTTATGGAAATGTTTGTCTGATGATGAACTTCAATAAAAAATAAATTACAAAAAAAAAGGAAAGGGGAAAGGACTGATTGGGAAAGACAGCATGGCTGTATACTGTGGAAATCATGTCTTACGAACTTGATTACAGTTTTAGAAGCAGAGACCAGAGAACCTGATCGATGGGGAAAGAGCAGCAGACATCACGGACATTAGCAAGGCCTTTGACAAGGCCCCGCATGGCAGGCTAGCCTGGGAGGTTAGCATACGGAATCCAGGTACAGAACTGGCTTGTTGAGAGGAATTAGAGGGTGTTAGAGAGACCGCACTTGAAGTTTTGTGTGCCGTTCTGGTTGGACAGGGGAATGTCGTTAAGCTGGAGAGGGTGCAGAACAAGTTCACAATAATTTGACCGGGACCGGAGGGGTTGGGTTGTGAGGGGAGACTGGAGAAGCTGGGCCTACATTAACGTAGACTGCTTTTCCTCGAGTGGAGGAGACTGAGGAGTGACTTTATAAAGGGGCGTAGACAAGGTGAGTGATCACAGTGTTTTTCCCAGAATAGGCATGACTAAAATTAGAGAGCAAAGGTTTTAAAAGCAGATGGATTTAAAAGTGAGCTGGGGGTCTAGTTTTTCTCACAGAAGTTGGTAGTGACATGAAATGAGCTGCCAGAAGAAGTGGAGATTCGGAATCAGGTTTATTATTGAGGTTTAATAGACATTTTGACACATAGGTGGACAGGAATGGCTTGGAGGTGTAAGAGGAAAATCTGGGCCGAACTGTCCTATTTGTTTGCATTGTGCGGTTCTGACAGTGGAATTGAGGGAAGGTGCAGTTACTGGAAATTCCTCTAGGTGGCAGGTTGAGGCCATGAATGAACATGGAATCTCACTCACCCAGAGGGACTCGTCAAGGCCACAGACCCCACTCTTCCACTGTGATGTCCGGGGCTGTGGACTAGCTCCAGTGGGGTGATCCTGGGGAGTGCCCATACCTCTGAAACCACAGGTTCAGAGATTGTTGCAGTACTGAGGGAACCCCGACAGTCCAATGCTCCCTCAGTAAGATCCCTCTCCACTGTGTGGCCTTCCCTCCGTACTAACCCCCCCTGCAGAGTGATCCTCCATCAGTACCGTCCCTCCCACAGTGAGTCCAACCCTCCACCGGTCCTGGGATCTCCACCCATCGCCAGCTGTTCCCATGGAATTGCCAGCAGGAAGCAGAGGCTCTGGCTGCCTGTGCCCTACCGTGGTGACGGGGAGGAAGGGAGAACGTACTCTGGTGAAACCTCCCACCGACCAGAACATCTGCGGTGTTCAGCTGCAAACATCTGTGAGCTATTAAAAGCTCAGCAGCTGCACAGGGTAATTTCAGCAAAGTACCCTTGCATTCTTAGAGAATTCCTGGTACCCCTCCTGTCACTGTTCCCTGGAACCAGCCAATTCCAGGGGTTAACTCTAACCCTAATCATTCCATTCTACACTCTAGTGTCCCTTTCTCCCTCCCCCTTCTCTTCTCCACACTTACCACCTCCTTTACTCTCCCCGCTTCCCCTTTTCTTTCCACCTCCCCCCCCCCCCACCATCTCTTTACCTTGTCTGCCTTCCCCTCTTCTCCCCGGAAAAAGTCCTGCGGAATCCTTTGCCAGTTTTCCTCACCGCCCACAATTCCTCCCATTTTCACGTCATCTGCGAACTCACCAAACGGCCCACCTCCATTTTCATCCAAGTCATTTATGCACATCACAGACAATCGAGGTCCCGGCACTGATCATCGAGCAATGCCACCGGTTGTGGAGCTTCAGTCAGAATATCACCCGTGTCTCCCACAGCCAAGCCAATTTACCAATTCATCCGTCTGCCAGGGCTCCATGATACCATGTGCCTTTTGGATCAGACATTGTCAACTGCTTTACTGTCATCATCTATCATCTTCATCACCTCCTGAACCAGCTTTGTATGACGGGGCCTCCCCTGCACAAACCCATGTTGACTTTACCTTACAAGTCTAAATGTTTCTGGATGAGAGTAGATCCTATTGCTAAGAACCTTCTTTAATAATTTCCCTACTACTGATGAAAGGCTCACTGCCCTGTAATCTCCTGGTTTCTCTCTTGCCCTCCATAAAAAGAGGACAAGCTGGCTGTTCTTCAGTCCTCTGGGAACTCATTTGTGGCTAAAGAGACTGCGAAGATCTTTCCAAAAGATCCCAGTAATCTGAGATAGATCGCATCAGCCCTGGAGACTTATCCACCTTAATGTTCTTCAAAAGACACAACACAGCTCCAGGTTGGTGTCAACACGGCTTCAGATATCAGCTTCACACTCCCTGATATCCCTTCTCTCCATGTACTTCTTCCTGGTGAATGGAGATGCCCCCACCTACCCTCCCTTACGAGATGAGACCCTGTCGGGTAGCACCAGTGGCCATCCCTGTGAGGATGTCACTCCTCCCCATTCAGGTGTAGTGTGTCAGAGAACGTGCGCTAGGCCAATGCGTGGCAAGGTTGGAGAGGGTTTGAATCCACTGCATAGGGAGAGGGAATTTGACTGGAACATGAAAGGGTCTCCACAGTGTGGATGCAGGGAATGGTTCAGCCTCTGTTTAAAATGTCATCCATTTATGGGAGAGATTATGCAAATTCCCTCCTGTCAAAGAGTCCACAAATCTCTAGAAACGATTCTCTCCAAGGGTCCAGAAATCTCTAGAAACGATTCTCTCCAAGGGTCTAGAAATCTCTAGAAACGATTCTCTCCAAGGGTCCAGAAATCTCTAGAAACGATTCTCTCCAAGGGTCCAGAAATCTCTAGAAACGATTCTCTCCAAGGGTCCAGAAATCTCTAGAAACGATTCTCTCCAAGGGTCCAGAAATCTCTAGAAACGATTCTCTCCAAGGGTCTAGAAATCTCTAGAAACGATTCTCTCCAAGGGTCCAGACATCTCTAGAAACGATTCTCTCCAAGGGTCCAGACATCTCTAGAAACGATTCTCTCCAAGGGTCTAGAAATCTCTAGAAACGATTCTCTCCAAGGGTCCAGAAATCTCTAGAAACGATTCTCTCCAAGGGTCCAGAAATCTCTAGAAACGATTCTCTCCAAGGGTCTAGAAATCTCTAGAAACGATTCTCTCCAAGGGTCCAGAAATCTCTAGAAACGATTCTCTCCAAGGGTCCAGAGATCTCTAGAAACGATTCTCTCCAAGGGTCCAGAAATCTCTAGAAACGATTCTCTCCAAGGGTCCAGAAATCTCTAGAAACGATTCTCTCCAAGGGTCTAGAAATCTCTAGAAACGATTCTCTCCAAGGGTCCAGAAATCTCTAGAAACGATTCTCTCCAAGGGTCCAGAGATCTCTAGAAACGATTCTCTCCAAGGGTCCAGAAATCTCTAGAAACGATTCTCTCCAAGGGTCTAGAAATCTCTAGAAACGATTCTCTCCAAGGGTCCAGAAATCTCTAGAAACGATTCTCTCCAAGGGTCCAGAAATCTCTAGAAACGATTCTCTCCAAGGGTCCAGAAATCTCTAGAAATGATTCTCTCCAAGGGTCTAGAAATCTCTAGAAATGATTCTCTCCAAGGGTCTAGAAATCTCTAGAAACGATTCTCTCCAAGGGTGGTGAAGGCAGAGATGCTTATTGGAAACTGGAAGATGAATCCTTAACAAAGGGGTGAAAGGTTCCTGTAGATAGGTGGACGTGAGGAGCGAGGGGACCAGGACTGCATTAAATGAGCACAACCTTGCTCCTAACTGTCCACAACTGCTTTGTTTTGTGTTGGGACACATCCCCAGGTCTGTGGTCAGTGGGATGCTTCAAGGGGTGGAAGTTGGAGGAGGCTTTCAGATGAGTTCAGAAGGCACCAGGTAGAGAGGTGGGCCACAGCTGGATGAGTAATCACCACCAGGCGGCCTGGGGGGTGGGGATGGGTGTGGGGAGTACATGGCAATGGGGGCAGTTATTGAGTAGAGGTAGAGGGTTGTGGTCCAGAGGGCAGTCAGCACACTGTAACTCTCTACCTTGGCCTAATGTCTACCACTCACCTCTCAGCTTCTTACTTCCTCTCCACTCCCCCACCCACCCTCCTTCCCCCTCACCTAGCTTCACCCATCATCTGTCAGCTTGTACTTCTCCCCCTCCCCTCCCCTCTCATTCTTGCTTCTTCCCCTAAAGTCCCGATGAAGGGTCTCTGCCTGAAATGTAGACTGATTATTCCTCTCTGATGTGTTGAGTTGCTCCAGCACCTTGTGTGTGTTGTTCATGTCACCAGGACCA
Organism: Hypanus sabinus; assembly: GCF_030144855.1. Taxonomy (NCBI): domain Eukaryota; kingdom Metazoa; phylum Chordata; class Chondrichthyes; order Myliobatiformes; family Dasyatidae; genus Hypanus; species Hypanus sabinus. The sequence continues at coordinate 146,999,724 of NC_082710.1, read as the reverse complement.
CACCTCCTGTGCACTCTCTCCCTCTCCCTCCCCTCCCTCTCTCTCTCTCCTCCTCCCTCCCTCTCTCCCCCTCCCCTCTCACCCACCCTCCCTCCACTCCCCCTCCCTCTCTCTCCCCCTCACCTCCCCTCCCCCTCTCTCTCCCCTCCCCCTCTCTCCCCTCCTCCCTCCCTCTCCCTCCCCTCCTCCTCTCTCTCCTCCTCCCACTCTCTCTCCCTCCCTCTCTCTCCCCCCCCTCTCCTCCCTCCCCTCTCTCCCCCTCCCTCTCTCTCCCCCTCCCTCTCTCCCCCTCCCCTCCCCCTCTCTCTCCCCTCCTCCCTCTCCCCTCCCTCTCTCCCCTCCTCCTCTCTCTCCCCCCTCCCTCTCTCTCCCCTCCCTCTCTCTCCCTCCCTCTCTCTCCCCCTCCCCCTCTCTCCCCTCCCTCTCTCCTCCTCCCTCTCTCCCCTCCCTCTCTCTCTACCCCCTCTCTCTCTATCCCCTCTCTCTCTCCCCCCCTCTCCCCTCCCTCTCTCTCCCCTCCCTCTCTCTCCCCTCCCTCTCTCTCCCCTCCTCCCTCTCTCTC